>NC_137543.1:90644568-92131964 GCF_963082525.1 Nesoenas mayeri | reverse complement strand
TCCATCTCTCCTTGAAATAATATATTCATTTCCTTTAACTTAGTGATCTTAAATTTACCTCTCCATGTAATGTTCCCAAATACTTTTCCCACATATTTCATGAAACTTCTTCCTGAAAGAGCTGCATGCCACTAAAGCTGTCAAATGAAAAGCTTCATTTTTCCCCACCATACATCACCTAAATTATTAGCACACTTTGGTGCTTGCATTTTTTGCCTGTATTGTTTTGTTGTAATAAAAGAAGGTTAAATGAGGGGATAAAAAAGAGAAAGGGGGGGGAGGGGTGCGGGGGCGGGGCGCGATGCCCAAAGAAAACTTAGTTCCCCTTCATATTTAAAGAAACAGCAACCAAGAACAGGGAGTGGAGTGAAAAGTACAAATAGTGTTTATGAAAAACAGATTTTGTATAGAAGTGCCTTCCATCCAAGTGCTTTGCTAGCAGCAACAGCAGGTGAGCCACACATCCCTGTGGCTGCACCACAGCAATACTTACATAGAAGTAAGTCATTGCTAGAAGCAGGTGCACCTACTGAGTGCAAAACTCAGGACAGAGATTTCTTCCACTTATTTTTTTGACCAAATCTCTCAATTTTTTTTTTTTTCCTACAATTTTCTACAATAAGAGACCTGGTCATAAGTGACTTTCTTTGGTTTCATTGCTGTAATATAATTGTATTTAGAAACTTATCAGGAGAGGTTATAGCAAGGCTGCAATCTCACTTTGGCTTTCACACTTATAAAATGAGAATGTTGCACCTGCAGAGGGCTTCTAGGTTTACAACTGAAAAGCAGCATGATACAGCATTTACATATTCTTTATTAATAACACCATTCAGTAGCAGTAGTAACTTTCAATCTCAAGGCCACTAGATATTACTAAGTATCTGATTTCTACTGAAATGCAGTATTTTGTATTTATTTGCCATCCTCTGCTGAAACTGCTTACTGGGACAGAAAAGAAATGGCCTTTTGTCAAAGCTTTTGGAACCACGGTTAAAGTCCTCCACAGAAATGGGAATGGACTCTAAATCACTTAACACTTCAGGAAGGTTCATCTACGGCTTGAATGATCTTGAACCTTGGCTGGCAGCATGAGACAGCAGGCTCTTCAGCTTATTGAAAAGCATCAGCTTTACCAATAATTCTGCATCCTTAGCTAGCATCCCTGCTAGGATATTTTCCATCATTGCTACCTGCACTGCAGATCCATCACTGGAAGATAAAAAGCAATGGGAGCACTGGTTTCATGCATCCCTGGTATATGTAGTGCCACAGCATGTAATGTTATTAAAGCAGGGTTCTGCACGACAACATGCCTAAAATCTCAGTGATCAGAGGCACCTCCTCCACAAGAATGGCTTACTGCATAGGCAGGACATAAATGGACATTCACATGGTGGAAATATTAGAAATTTCACTGGAGTAGACCTCAAATGAACCACAGATTTAACTATCAGTAACTTTACACAAGTGAGTTATCTTGGTGGTACTTAAACTTAGCCTGACACTTAAGCACTTAGCTGAATCAAGGATGCAATGACTGAAGTGTTGGAATTACTGTTACCATTTCATAAAAGCAACCATACAAAAAGATATAGTTTTGAAGTCAACTACAGCTTTCAATCTGCAGATCTGCTTTTATGGAATTTAACACATAGAACAAAACTGTGTGAAATGCAATCTCTTTTGCCCTGCATTAGTCTTGTGCATCAAAAACTTCTGTATTATCTCAATCTTAACAATAAGCGATTAAGACATTGTAAAATTGTTTATAACCATTGTAAAAATATTTTCACTTTCTTACCTGACCACCTGAGGAAGACACCTGGTAGTAATAAAATTATTTTTATTACATGCCTTTCAGGACACAAGAGAAATAAAACAATTACTTTTTTATGCAAGTATTATACAACTGTACTTAAGCAAAACATCTGTTATGCCTTACCAAAATCAAATAGACACCTTTTTATGTTGCTTGGTTGTTTTTCTTGTTTGTTGATTTTGAATTATTTATTTTCCATACCACTAGAAGCATGCGAAGAGTAACCAGCAAGTGAGATCTGCCAAGCAAAAACTCTGAAAACTCAAAGAGGCAGAGGCTTCCTTGTTTGCTTACCATACAAAGATTTTTCTTATTGGACCACAGTGGTTCCTATTTCAATTCAGCTGTGAATATGTGCAGAACCTGCCACCACCTCTGACACTGTCTCATTTCTTGCACATGTTGAAATAGACTACGCTCAATATGGAAAGTAAGCATAACATGGCTGCTCCTGTCTGCATGTTGACATAGTAGACAATAAAGACAGAGATTCTGGATTTGTAGTAAGGTACTGCTGATGGCACACCAGCTACTTACAGTTGGAATGTGACAAAATATGTCCAATTCATCACCTCATTCCTGTGGAGAAGGACAACAGATTGATTTGCATCACTCCACAAAGCTGGAAGATGCTGCTCTGACCATTTCCAAGACATGGAAGAAGTCAGAGATGCCTTGGGGCCTGTTCACTTTTATATCTGTTGATAGATGCAGCAAAAACCTCCATCATGGTGAAAACTTACCCAATTCTGTATGCACAAGGGAGTAAAATGGAGAAAACCCTGGTCTGCAGTATTTGAAATGTTCTTGAGGGACCTGGTATTCCATTTCAGGATCAGGCTCCCCTTTCTTTCTGTGTGTCCCCATAGACTAATACCAAGTGGGTAGGCCACAGCTATCTTGATGTGGAAGCATCTGATGCTCACTTTTCCTCAACTGAAGTGCCAAAACAACAGTGCAAAGGAACGGGGCATTTGGTCTTAGCACTTCAGGATATGATTTGCTCTTAAATGTGGCTACAAGGCTTCCACGTATCTCCCCCATGATTCTGCCTCCCCACAACTTTCTCATGCACATTTGTGGCATCAGATTTCGGTGCAGTGAAGGAGACAGTCAGACTAACATATTCTAATACCTCCACACACACCGATTTTTCTTTGTTGTTCTATTTCTTAATAATCTCCAAGTGCAAAATATATAGGAATCCACTCATAAATTCTTGTTATAGTGTCATCCCCTAAGAGACAAACACAGGCAGGAGTATTTTTATGAGAGAAAAAGAAAAAGAACATTCAATTTTTCCACTACAAAACAGGTGCACTCGGATTTTCAAAGTGCATCACACTTGTCTCTTGTTTATTTAATCCTAATTTATTGGATCAAGACAAAGAATAGCACAGTTTGGTTTTCTGGCATGTTCGTGTCCACAGCGAAAAGAAGGTCATTGCGTTTGTGTACTAATCTACCAGTGCAGTAAGCCGTGATTAAAATGTCTCGGTAATGTTCTCAAAAAAGCATTACAACTGCTTGAATCCATATCCATCCATGGACAGAGAGGAAGGGATGCTAGTCTGGTTTGGTTAAATACATATAAACTTATTCCCCAGTCAGTCAGCTAGAGCAGCAGCCCTGCTTTTCAGCGAGCTAAATAAGAAGATTGCCTGGGGTCAAGATAAAAGCAAAGGTATGCAGGGCCGTGAAATACTTTTCACCCTTATCATTTCGCTTCAGAGGACCCAATAGAGCTCTCACCAGGGATTGCAAGTGACCACAGCTCTCCCCATAAGTTTCTCACACATGTAAATTTATTATAATGTTCACCAAGAAACTGAAAGGTTAAGCAAGGAGGATAACGGGGGAGTGGGAGGGTGTTTTGGCTTTGTGTTATGTTTTAATTCTGTCAACAAGCCTGAGCTTTGGACAAATAAGTAGTGAGGGATGAAGTCCTTAGAATAAAGTGAGGTGAATGTACAATGCAAAAAAATTATATCTCTGCTCAACTTCTGGATGAAGTTCTGTGTGCCTGAGCCATGCATACCCTGCTGCCACTTCTGTGGCTTCTCCTTCTTTTTTTTTATATAATCCGTCCCCGTTACGTGTCTTTGTTCACAAAGGTGGAAAACACGGAGGGCTCTAATGATGCATTATCACAGGTCAGAGACTGAACCACATAAATCTCCCTGGCATTTGCCTCCACACAATACCTCAAAAAGGACAACAGCATTCCTTAAAGATGTAGCTTTTTGCTAGTCAGAGACAGCTCAACAAGGCGATGTACCTGTGGGCTTTTGCCAGGGTAATCACCTTTTCCTCTCACTGCTCCTTGGGCAGCTCCGACCTTGTCTGCTTTTCTTTAGTTTGCGTGTTTTCTGTAATGAAGACTAGAATTCAGTTGTACATCTGGGACTAATAGCTTTTAAACCTAAATTATTTCTCAGCTGCAATTACCGTCAGGTTGTCATAAACACACAGGAAGTGCAATACAGAGAGCAGGGAAGCCTTCACTGTAAAAGCCATTTTGAAAGGAAAACTTCAATCTAATTTAAAGATGTTATTGTTGTTATAGTTGGAGACTGATGGAGCTGTATTTGAAGATCATGTCAGTTCTGCAATTGGATTAGTTTAAATCAACAGAAAAGAAACCTGGATTGTACAGAAGAGTGAGAGTAAGACTGTGTGTAAAATGTCAGTAATCAATGGCAGCTTTGTCATTATCATGACACTATGATGGCAGTTCAGTGAAGCAATTATAAATTTTTCAAAATACCAATAAAAGCAAAGACTTTCAAAGAAATAATAAGGTTTACTATATATTATGCAAACAACCACAAAGTCTGGAATTGAATATGGAATGGAATGGAATGGAATGGAATGGAATGGAATGGAATGGAATGGAATAGAATAGAATAGAATAGAATAGAATAGAATAGAATAGAATAGAATAGAATAGAATAGAATAGAATAGAATAGAATAGAATAGAATTTTTTACATACACCAAGAATAATCTACTTTTTTAAACAAAGACCATTATACAAATTCTCTGCTATTTTACATGGAAAAGCAGCACCATTGAAGTCAATGCACTATTTTAGACCAGTTGAGTATTAAAAATTTGCAACTCAGTTTATGATGATTTGCTTCACATGTAGATGTTGCAAGATTACACCATTCTCATTTTGTAGGAATCTAAATCGTCTTGCACCGTGCATTGGAATTGCCAGCTGTAAATAGGAAGAAAACAGTGAATTGGGCACTTAGATGACTACTCATGATTTTGCCAAAATAACAACAGTTGTTCTTAGGGCACCACTGGGCATATGTGACCAAGTGTAACCCTAGCAGTTCCTACTGGCTTTGAGTCATTCCTTGTTACACATTTATACTGTAATACGTAATCAAGTGTAATTGAATTAGAAGGTCATGCCCTTGCAAAGCAAAACATCAGTGCAAGCAGTGCTGGCCCCCAGTGTGCCACCCATCCTGTTTTTATACCTGGACTCACAATAGACTTGGATTGTATGTTTAGGGAATATGGCTTGTGCAGACTTTCTTCCTCTCCATCCTGACAAGGATCTGACACCCTTGTGAGTGTTGTGACAGACCATTAACAAAATTATTTTCCTGTTCTCCATTTCTGATGGTTTGACTACTTAAGTCACACTAGTAAGACTGGAAAGACTGGTAAACAGGAGTCAATAGCCACAGAAAGTAGTAAATCGGCAGGTAAAGTTTGTTCTAGAAATGGTGATTTGTGTGTGTAGTGCAGACGTGAATTCAGCCACAAGACACAAAGCTGTAAGGCAAACAAGTGTCATTCTTTCTCCTGTTCCCAGAGCTACTTTTTCAGAATGAAATCCCATTGATTTTGCACAATGTTCATGTATTTATTTATCTTTTTCTTGATTTGTGCTTCATCCTGTTTCCTGAAGAATAGATTTGCAGCTGTTAACATGAGCAAGATTTTTCCTTCTATTTCCAGACTAAAGATTGTACATATTTCTTTTCTAAGTGTTCTCAGAACAGCATATTTTCTCATCATGATGCCTCTAGACTGGCTGGCAATCATTTTCCATTGAGCTCAATTTTAACTTACAATTTTTTAAAAATTAGATCTACATCACAAACCCATTTACAGCTATGTCCTTCAATCTACTTATTTTACATTCTCTTTCATGAACATTCAGATCTGGTGACCAAAGGCTGTTAATTGGTCCCTTGTTAAAACAAAAGTCTAGGTGTTGGACTTTTACTTCCTTTGCATTGCACTCACAGGATCATCTCTCATTTAGTCATACGATATTATAAAGCCCATTGCATTTAGTTAGTTCCAAAGCAGAACTGAAAGCACTTTTTTGGAGTCTTGTTACTTCCTACACACCAGTGAGAATGAAGTTGCTCTGTAAAGCCTAACATGCTAATCATATTGGCTTATTCAGAAACAGCTATGAGATATTTAGTGATGATAACAGTGATAATGCTTTTACTGATTTTGCATTGCATGATGCACACCTTTCCCTGAAGAGTAGCAGGTTGTACTAACCAGTATTTCATGGCAGCTGTATCTTCCTGTGAACACAGCAAGGGGTCAGCTGAGAGAAGCAGCATTTGCACAATGAATTTAAAGCATATACAGTTAAGTGTATACAATCATCAGCAAACATTGGTGAATCTGAAAAGAGACACAAAGCAGACATATGGAAGTCGTATTTGCCAGTAAAGATGGTAACACAGCTGACTTTCTGTGATTCTATGTGATTCTGTGATTCCATGGACAAGAAGGACATCTGTCGAGGAACCTTCAGTGATGGATATCAAATGAATTATATTTATCTTCAGAGAACTTGGAGTGAGAAGCAGATTAGCGAAGAGGGTTAGAGAAAGCACAGGAAAATGAGTCTTTTTGCACACAGTTAGATCGCCCATTGCTTCCAAAGCACTTTTGTTAATAATTCTCCTAAGGAAGACTCAGGATAATTTAAGAATCAAAGAATCTCCAGGATGTGAAAAATTAATAATTTTTTTTAAAGCCCAATAATAAACAAGTTACCAAGTAAGAAATAATGAAATAAAATTTCCTTAATCTCTGATAAAAGTGTAAAACCATAATTGCTGAAGCTGCATCTAACTCTTCTATGCAGCTATACCAACTCCTAAAAAAGCACTGACTCCAGTTTTCATTGACTGCATTCTTTTTATCTTTGTCATCATATTCTCACCAGCTTTATCAAAAATACGGCGTAACCAACCAGCCTTGCACCCAGGAAGAGCTGATCATACAAGTGTTTTCTGAGACTCTAGGTACAGCTGATAATAAAAAGGTGCTTTGTACAGGAATGTTCTGTGTACAGCAAAGGTCTCACCAGGCATTTTGTTATTGACTCCAGTGCCTATCAGTAATGGTAAGACTGATATAATACAAGAGTATGTACTTAGGCCACATTTTTTTTTTTTGGTAACTTAACAGGACTGATGTTTAGTTCAGCTGTGTCTTAAGCATGTGCCTAACACGATGTGTGAAACTTATATAATTCCAGTTCACACAGCCACTCATGTATTCAAGGGCTTCTGCAAAATCAGGACTTGAATACGGAAGTCTGTCATTTTAGGCAAAACAAAGAAAGACTTGACAATAGTTTAGGGAGTTGTTATCCTGCCATTCCTACAAATTTATCTCATCAAAATACTTCATCCATTTGCCATATTTTCTTTTGAATTAATTTGTTATAGACCTGTTGTTTTCACCAACTCCTCTGGATTATTGTGGCATATATCAGAGCAGACAGAATGGAAATATGTTGTAATTAAAAGGTAAGGGATAGAAGACGTGTTTGCTAGCAATGATTAGATACATTGTCATTGTTCGATAAATAAGAAACTAATGCCATGAACACTGACACTCTCTTCAAACAGGTAAGAGTCATTCTTGGTATATAGCATAAAACATTCAGTACAGTTCAAGTTGCAACAGTGCCTCTTGTATTCATGGCACTTACCTCCACAAAATATATCTATATGTCTGTCATGTTTGTCCTACATAAATGGAGCCACTTCAGTATAATTTCTTTTAACTGGGACAGCACTACTTCACAAGTAATTGTGCTCTATATTGGATGAAGTCCTGAAAGAGAATAGTTCTGCTTTTATGTAAGCACATGTGATGAATGAACAGTAGAATCGGCTGAGTCAGTAATCAATGGTTGACTAGAAAATACATATGTCTGGGAATCCAATAAATTGATTTATTTTCAGAAATCACATCTGATGTTGAATGTAGTGTTTATCAGCATTAATCTTCGACACTGGCTGCCAGTGAGGCTGTAAGTTATTCATTTGTGCAAGCTCCCTGATTGATGTGGTTCATACAAACTTCTATTCCCAAAGCAATATCTACATAGAAAAAAAGTTTCACCATGATTAAGAGAATTATTGATGTTTTCATTGTTAGACAATACCATCTTGTCCTGGATTGACAAGTAGTAGCATATTCAGTTGCTTCAAGTTTTAGATATTTGTAGCAGCATTTTGGATTCAAAACACAGGATGAGACTCCAGGCAAAACACAAAACTTGCAACGCAGAGAAGCAGGAGATTTCAGTAGCATTAATACAACTCTGTGCCTTCATAGTTCTGCTTCAGGTCAAACCCTTGACACTTGCTGGTACGAAATCCAAGCTGAGGTATTGAAAAACACCACCCATACCCAGGGAAACACCCACACAGAGGAACAGTCATCTCTGACCTGTTCACTCTGCCTCAGCCTTGCTCCCTCCATAAAACTAGAAAGTGTGGAGAGGACCTTCTTGGAGTGTTCTAATTCCTACATTACAGACATTCTCCATATGCCAGATAAGAGGCTTTCACATCTCACTCATCTAAAGAAAATAAAGCAAAAGAAGGCATTCCTATTTATTTCTCTGTCTTTGTATCTACTTTCATATCCCAACCACCTACCCTGTGTATTTTTCTAGGTAATTTCTGAATTTCCTTTACAACATTTTAGCTTTCTTTCTTACAAATCAGATTGAGTTCTGTATCTTTTTTTTTTTTACCTGTATCTGTATTTTCATCATATATTTAGCAACAGACATACATTACTGAAGGAAGTCTGTTGTTGGTTTTAATGAATACTTGCTCAAGTGAATGTTGCTTTTTTTATTGGATGTCAAGAGGAGGGAAACTGGGAAGCTTTTTTCATTTAAATGCACTCACCATTTGGACTGAAGTGTGAGTTCTGACTGACCTGGTCAAATGTTAGGATCCACAGGAACTTTGAAACAACATCAGTCACATATTCCTCCCTTTTACATATTTTGGCTTCCCAAGGGTTAATTATTTTAGCTCAACAGTCTAATTCTGAATCTCAACCCTAGGTTTAAACCCTGGAGTGTGGATCTGAGAAATTGTCTTCTGCTAATCCAACTCCCCAGAGGCATTTTAGGTGATTACAGTCATTCTTGCTGTAATTTATATAATTATAGAAAATCTGATTTTTCTTGGTTGTCTTTTTTTTTTCTTTCCCCATTTGTCTCCTGTTGCCTGGTCTGCAATAGAAGGTAGAGATTTCATTAATGCTGCTAGATATGTAAGTGTATGTATTTTCCCCAAGCTGTTGTATTGACCATGGGATGTTGTGGTGAGATTTACCAGGTGACACCTTTAGAAAATTATATCTGTGCTGAACTACATGCAGTTGTATGTGGCAGTCAATAATAGAGAATGAAACAGCATAATATCATTCCTGTAAAAGTGTGGCATATAAAGGATACCACCGTGTGGAGGTTACAGTCAGTGTATGTATTGCAATAAAGCAGTCCAGTGACTAGGACTGGAACCTGAGGATGGCTTAGCAGAGGATTGACAGTTCAGTATGCGATGCCTTTCTGCTCTAGGGGCAACTAGCATTGTGGGGAGAGGTTGTGTTTTCTATTAAACAGGCTGATAATGTTAAATGGAGTATTGAAGTACTTCGACTTGCCTTATCAAATTAACTTACATTCTCAGATCATCATAATTTCAAAAACCATAGTAGATCATTTCTGTACCTTTTCCTGAGATGAGAAGCAAGAAGAGTTAACTGTTTACAGATCCTCACTTGCTCACATAACTCCCAGAGCAGTTCATTGTGCAGGAAGGGTTATTGGTGCCAGGGTCTGGGGGACACTAATAGCCCAGACCAGCCTCATCAGATTCCTCTGCCCCACCCTGCCCATGGTCCCAGGAGCCCCATTTCAGCTCATGTCAGGCCTGATTATGGACTTGCCTATTCATCACCAGGTTGTGTCTGACTCTGTCTGACCTTCACCAGACCTAATCATGAACCATGTTCCCAGCTTGACCTTGGACCTCCTTACCTCTATGGACTCACTTGATGACTGAGGCTCTTGCTTGCCACCCATGGCCCTGTCCTGCTCCCTTGTTCAGGAGTAGGGGGACACAGCCTGGCTAGCAAGGTCCCTTCCCTGCCAGTTGTATTCACAGAATCACAGAATGGTTGGGATTGGAAGAGATCTCAAAGATCACCTGAGGTCTACAGCAAACAAGATCAGACTCAATATCCTAAAATCCTTAGCAAAGCACAGAGACAACTACTATACACAGCTGAGAATCTATCAGATTAAGGGTAGCTAACTGGAACTCCTTTTTAACTACCTTAGCAAAGAGATAACACAGCACAGTCATGAAGTCTGTTTGTCTGTTTTATTCTCCATTGCTACAGTCCATGCTGTAGAGGGAAGGAAGATTATGGCACCAAGGGCACATGGAGAAGCCTATATCAGCTTTGTATGAATAGACACTGGTTTAGTCAATGGTTTAAAAAAAATATATATATATAAGAAAGTTTACATATTTTCATATTTTGAATAAGGTTTAAAATGTTGGAAAGGGAAGGGAAGCACCTTATTTCAAATTGAAGATTTTATTCTAGCAGCATATATCAATTTTCATTGAGAAGGATGTTGTGGATTCACAGAACTGGGACAATTTTATTCTGCTGCTCTTGTGCATGATAGAGTGCCTGGATTGGAAAAGATCCCAGTTCAAATCTTGACTCTCCTGGAAAGGGCTCTGAAACAGAAATATTCTGAGGAGGTATTATCTCCTGCTGAAATGTTTCTACTTGCTATGAAACACTTAAATGCTCATTAGAGCACATCAATAAGAATGTGAGGATGACCTGATAGTTACTTGCTAGGGAACTCTCCCAGGAAGCTGAATGGATTGCAATAGATAGATAGATAGATAGATAGATAGATAGATAGAGTTCCTGTCTGCTGTGCTGTTCTACTCCAAGGATTCCAGCAGGGCTTCAGTCTCCATCTCTGAAAGCACAGTGTCTGAGGACAGAGGAAAGGGGAAGAGAAAAGATACTTCACACAAATTCACAAATTTCTTTTGCTCTCCATCCAAGCATGGATCTATACTAAATCCTGCTGAAAAGCAAAAAAAAAAAAAAGTTTTTTTTTAATGGGAGCTAATTCAAATTCTCAGAGATTAATACTTGGTTGAACTGAGGATTTTGCCCTGGGAAGGAACTCATGGTTGTAATTCTCCTCTGCACTCAGTTTCACGTTCGTGCAACACTGAACACAACAGCCCTTTGTTAACATACCATATAAATGAGTCCTGTAGTGGTTTAGCTACTTAAAAGAATCAGAATTCAACAAAAAAAAAAAAAAATAGTTCTTGCTTTAGTGATAGGCTTCATGGTGATTGATTCACAGTATTTTTGTATTTATCAGTAATTAATTAATATCATGGTGCACAAAGTAACTAAGATAGCTTTAAGCCAGTAGATTCCTTTGGGTTTCCTCCCACTGTCATTCCAACAAAGAACAGGTGAATGAGATATTTAATATATATTTTTAATCAGGAATTATAATTCCTTAGCAATTTGCTTGTATTAAAGAGCAGATAACACACTATGTTCAAAACAATATTTATTTGTTCGCCACCTCTTCATTTGCATAAATACTTATGGCCCACATTTCTTGCCTTCCGCATTCTCTCCCTTCCCTACAGCTTTATTTTTATTATGAGTTTTAAAATCTGTTATTAGTAGTAAAATACTGTTAACCAGATATCTAGTTGGTGTCAACTGGATCTGGCCCTGTAAGCTCTGCTTGTCCCATTAAAAATAGTCAGTGTGTAGCTGAGAAGCAGAAGAAAAGTAATCACTGCTAAATCATCAAGCAGGTTATTGCTTTTCTCACTCGTCCCTCTCCACCTCACCCCCACATACTAACAAAAATCAAGACAAGCAAGGTTTTCAAATCATATATTCCTTCAGTAATAATAAGCTGCTTGATGCTTAAAGCCTCTCACCAACCTTAATCCCCTAAATCCCTTGCATGCCATAGCAAATTGAAATTCAGTTGGGGCTGTCCAGCCTTGTAAAGACAAACCATCCTTCATCAAAGAGGTGCCTGTATTGATAAATTGCTCCCTTCATACGCATGACACTATCTCTAAAAGTGATTTGTGTACATTAGAAGAGCAGAAAAAGATGAAACGAAAAACCTTTAAGAGTAAACTAAGATGAAGAATAAAAAAGATTACTTGGAGCAGTCAAGTAGCTTCTTACAGAATCAAATTTAGGGAAGAATCATTCATTGCAGTCTCTGTAAAACATAAGTCCTGCATATAGGCACAGCAGATATGACTTACCATGGATGTAAAACCACTGTGGAATTGCTCAGATGTGCTTGCAAAGCTGTTGTGGGGATGGGGTTCATGAGGGCAAAATATTGAGCAAATAGAATGAATTCTTCTGACGTCTGATTGAACACAAACATATTACAACATTAACAACTATTTTGATTCCTGCTGTTCTAGTGCAGCTGGGATGAAATCTTAAGATGTTTTGTGGTTTATCCAATGCGCAAGATCATTTTTCTTCCAGGGAAGCACAGCTCTGGCTGCTGCTGTTGCTGCAATTTGAACTTACCTGTCCTGAGTAGGTATTCTTCATCGCTTTTTGCAATGCTCCTAATATAACACACTTTGAGAAAGGTTTGTTCCTGTCATATATTTTCACAGCAACTGCTGCTTAGGACGTAGAATGCTGTGCTGCTTCTTGTACTTTGAGTGTCTCTGGTTCTGTGATTAAGAATTCTAAACAAACAAAAGCTAAGGGAAAGTGGATACACGATGAAGTAGAGGATTAGTAGGGACTGGACAGTAGGATGGGAAAGAGACAAATATATGCAGCATTAATGAGTCAGTTCAGTAACACATATAAGAATATCTGATTAAATGTATGCAAACAATGAAATGATTTGCCAAATCGAAACTTGAAGCTTTAAAACTCATTGCACACCTCAGCTGTTTCACCGAGCAGTATTAAAACTAGAAGTAACCAAGCAAATTTGCTACTTAAGAATATGTGATTTTCTTGAATGTCTGTGTTTATTTTCACATGGGATATTTGCACCCTGGAAATGGATTCAGGATTCCTATGAGTTTAGGCATGTAGTTTGCAATTTAGTTTAGTTTTATTTTGCATAATCTTCTTTTATAACATGGTGCCAAAAAGACCCAAATTGTGTTGCTGCGTAAAATTGTCTGTGGCATATTCTGCTCTGTTGAAATTGCAAGTCTAAAATAGATTTGAAGCACATATTTATCCAAACAGAACTGAATGGAATTGAAAGGCAACAGCCTGATTGTTTCTTTTTTAGGAGTATCATTCTGTGTTGCAGTGATTAGCAGGCAAATATCTATTTTGCAGCAATTAGGACAAAAAATCTTGTTGAAGAATCTACTCTGTAAGTTCCCAGCCACAAATCATAAGGAGCAGAACAGTACTAGCAGCTTTTCTGTGTAGAAAGCCCTCTCCTGTTGCCTGCCACCAAAACCTCTCAGACCTCAAGTTCCGTAATGAAGACAAGTTCTGGTGGGTCAAATTTTGCAGCTGTGTTTTGAACATATTCCAAGTCCTTCTCTCCCACTTTCCTCAGCCTTCCCAGTGGAATTCTAGGCACTTCACAAGATTGGCCCCAAAAGACAGCATTTCCCTGCATAAGAGCAACAATCAAAAAGAAAACCAAATGAGAAAAAAGAGATTATTCCAAAATTAGAAGCTTTTTAGAAATATGTGGCAAGTCTACATGTATGTCCCTGAAGGTAACCAGAGCGGACATGAGAATTATGCTCTTCTGTGCACAGATCCTTTGTCTCTCTTTAAGGTTGGTGACTCACATCACAAAGGACCTTGGCAAACAGAAGTGATTGACACTTTCCTCATTCAAACCTGATGTGCCTTGACCATTTTTCCATGATTCAATTTTGTATGCATGATCTGAATTCTTCTACAATGTATTGTTCAGAGAATTCAGATGGCTTCGCACACCTGATTAATTACTGAACTAATCCAGCAGGCTTTTCTTCTAACTTTGCAAATCAGAATCTCAAGTAAATTCCTCTATGCAGGTTGCTATATTCAAATGTTTATTTTAAACATAATATAGGTGCAGGTGTACAATAAAAACCTGTAACTTATATTATCTGCTTTCTTAATTTGCTATTGCTATAAAAGCAAGCAAGATAAAAACAAAGGGAGAATGGGGTGCAAGAAGCTCAGATCTCTTTCATAAAAACATTATGGCTGAAGGGCCTGAGACAGCACAGACATCAGAAAGGAAGAAATGGCAGCCTATATGTATGTGTGCTTGGTTGGGTGAGACTTGAAACTGTGTCTTTACAGCCTTGTCACCTTTACGCTGTCTGCTATATGTGCATATATGTGTGTATGTACATATATTTCTCTCTGTTAGTAATTCAATGATGCAGTTCAGATATTGCCTTTATTTCATGTCCCTGAAACTTTTTCTTGTGATGTAGAATTTTTTGCCAAGAATGAGTTTTCATAGCTATGTCTTCTTTCAGTTGTATCGCCTGCAGAATCCAGAAAACCAGTATATTTTCTGTCTTTTCTATATCTCTCATTATATTTGTTACCTTTAGTTTAGAATTTAATTCAGATATTCAGATGACTTCAGTCCTCCCACAGGATTTCTTACAGAACTTGAGGAAATTAGTAAAAGTGTTGATCCAATTGATCGATTTATTGTGCTCCATGCATTAGTAGCAGTTATTTCACAGTAGTCCAGAGAGATTTGTTAGACCAGATCCTCCACACAGACCTGATTTGGTCTGTGACACTCTGTAGCCTGACGATCCTGTAATTCAAATAATCAGAGGTGATGGAGGGTGGGAGAGAAGCCGGGGAACTGGTCCCAGTTTACAAACACAGGCAAAGGGACTGAGGGCTGGATTCACAGCACAGCCAGCTGAAGCACAGCTAAGCCTCAGTGCTGTCTGATCCTCACACAGACTAAGGACAGAAATTAAGCCCTGCAGAGACCGAGTCAGCACACCCAAGATCTGAGTTTCTCTGTGAGTGTCTATCACTCCCCATCCATTAAACAGGGAGCTGAGGGCAACTGCGCACCCAGCCAGAGGTTTTCCTGGGGGACTGGAGGACAGATTTCCTTAAAGTTACTTGATTGGTGAAAGATGCTGATAGCTACCCAGGGCAGGGTTCAACAGAGCCCTAATTCTCATGGAAATAAAGTAGAATCGTAGAATGTCCTGAGTTGGAAGGGACCCACAAGGATCATGGAGTCCAACTCCTGTCCCTGCACATGACAACCACACAGTTCACACCATGTGTCTGAGGACATTGTCCAGTCTCTTCTTGAACACTTATGTCTCCATGCCTTTTGGCTCTTTCTTTGATAATACTGATGAAGTATCTCTCTTGTATGTGCATAGGAAAAAAAAAAAAAAGAAAAAAATAGGAGAGAAGGTGGCAGTTCAGAGGTGCAGCACAGTTGAATACTTTTGTCCCTGTAGGGGAAGCAGAAAAGTATTGAGCAGAGATGTGCTTGTCTCAAGCAAAGCTGAGATGAAATGAAGAGCAAGAGTGAGAACCAGTAACCATGTACAGGGGCCAGGCAACTGGAGTTGGGGGGTTCAAAGAATCATAGAATGTCCTGAGTTGGAAAGGACCCACAAGGATCATCAGTTCAACTCCTGACCCTGCACAGGACAGCCCCACAGTTCACACCATGTGTCTGAGGGTGTTGTCCAGTCTCTTCTTGAACACTGTCAGGCTTGGGGCCGTGACACCTCCCTGGAAACCTAAGTAGCTAGGTGGCTTTAAACATTGGGCCCCACACTTTACCTTTCAGCTGTTTCTTATTGCCATAATATTTACAGCGAAAACAATTTGCCCCTTCTTCCTTTGCCCCTGAGCAGTCCCTCTCCCACTGCCCATTCTCCTTGACCTTGTCAGACCCACTTTAACTCTGTAGCTCTCAGAGGTCCCCAGCCCTGCACACCCAGCCTGGAGGTGCAGCTCCAGAACTGCTGGGGGACCTAGCAAGGAGCCCATGGGCTCCCTTGGACCAGCCCCTATGGCAGCAGCCAGTGGGAAGCACCAAGAAAGCAGCCTTCATGCTTCCCAGCTGCCAAACCCACCGCTCTACAACACCTGCAGCCTCTTCAGGCCCAGGTATCAACAGCTCTTTCTCACCAACAAGCACTATCCATGTGGCTGTCCACTTCCTGTGACACAAATGCTTCCTTGCTAGTAGGTAAAAATCCCTGCTGAGTTCTGATATTCACAGCCACCGCCACCACCCCCACTCAGAACTGTTCCCACCTCTTCTGATATCTTGGAGTAGTAAACCGTTTGTTTAATCTCTTTGCATTTCGCTGAATGCCAGTAATGAAATGCTGCTCTTTCTGAAATAATTTCCTGACTATTTGCTAAGATTCATCTCCGACATTTCATTAAATATGATCATTTAACTGTACAAGTACAAATGTATTTTTAATTTAGCTTACTGCAGATATTATAGATGTGGGGAAATGAATTCGCATTGCTCTAGGACAAATATATCATTCACATATGAATGCCACAAAAGAACAAATTATTAAAAATTACTGAAACTTCCACAAAGATTTATACTTAACATTTCCATTTTCAATCTCAGTGCCAGGGAACGTATAGCTCGTCACTATATCACACATGATCTTATGAAGAATGTTTGGAAGATTTCACTGGGAATCTTTATCAGCATTTTGGTCTTGGATCTCAGGCCAAGGAGCAAACTCTTGTTTCAAGAAGAACAGTGATTTCAGCTGGGGTTTGTTTGGGAAAGCTTGACTTATCAAATAGGCTTTCATGTAAAATCCTCCCTGACCACACATAAAGAGAGATACTACTTTAATGATGATAAGCTCAAAATAATAGAAATAAATTAAATATTCCTTATTTTATCCAATGCATCTTCTATCCATAAGGTTTATAAATCATCAGTCAAGGTTGGAAAATAAGAAAAATATAAAAAATGAACCCCGAGTTGGTTACAAAGAGAGATGACTCAGATGTGTGTTTCAGATACTTTGAATTTTGTGAAAAGCTGGAAGTGAACTGTTTTAGTTTGGATTACTTGGGTTTTTTCCTGTTTCAGGACTACTGTTGTTCAGTTGAAACAGAAGGTAAAATAGTCACTATCAACATATTGTATGTTTTAATGTTAAAAGTGTATTTTTTAAATTAGCAAAACTTTCAAGCATCCAGTTTGGAAGGGCCTGTAGCAGGTATATTATTCTAATCTCTATATAAAGAAGAGAAAAAGAAAGCAGTCTCTGTGCTTCTGTACATCACAATTTACCTTTTAGAAGCCAAACAACTTATGGAACTAATGGACAGCTCAATAAACAGCAGCATTTTACTGAACACTTCAAAGTGGTGCAGTGAAATTGTAATGATGTATTTCAGTCTTTCCTGCACTTGATGACATGGCTTCAAACTTACTTGTACCTTGGGCCATCATTATGCTCTATTTTTGTACAGTATAGGGAGCTCTGGATTATGACTCTTATGTTTATATAGAAGAGGAATAGTAACAATAAAGCAATAGAGGAAAAATCACATGCTGGAACTAGAAGGAAAAAGTGGCTTGGAGCTGAAGTAGGTAAAATGTAATATTTTCTCAGATGTGTTCCATGAAATGTTGCTTTTTTTTATATACATATACTAGAAATTTATTAGTATATTGAATATAATTTCTCTATTTCCACAAAGAGCAACTTTGCAACACAAAGGTTTCTGGTATTTTTTCTAAACTTGAAACATAATATTGAATTGCAGGGTGGTGGTCCCTTTGTGACTTAGAGCTTCTAGATTGCCTCTTCACAAATTAAAGGCCATTCTTTCAGTGAAAAGCTGCTCTCCTTGGCTTACAACTGTGTGTGACAGGTGTCTCTGAAATTAATTTTGAAAAATTAGTTTAAGATTTTAAGACCAAGAACCTGAAGCCAGGCTCTGTCACATACTCACACTCAAGCATTTAAATAACTGGTTTTGCTTTCAAAAACTGACATTGTACGAAAACAAGAAAACACAGTTTCCTTTTGTGTGGTGTTGCTTGTATAAACAATATGCTAAACTGCTTCAATGTATCAAGTAAAATAATCATAGAATCATAAAATTGTTTACATTGTAGAAACTGAGAAATATTGCAAAAGTTAAACAATGTTCTGCAATTAGCCTGTCAAATTCTTTTTGTAAGTAGACCAAAGCAATATGCCTTTATTCCCAGTTAATTAAGCAGCCAGCTCACAATGAAGTGAGTTTAGGATGCTGCACATATCATCTATTTTATTTTGGTGTATATGACAATCTATGAGGAGACTTGAGGTGGAAGCTGGGCTGAATTCATGTTAGTCTAGTTTACCACAGTTGAAATGAATTTAGTCTTCATAGTTTCCCAGTGGACACTTACACATGTCCCATAGCAGGGCACTTTAATTTCTGTATGGGAGAGGCAAACAACTAGAGCTGATAAGAGACAACACCACATTAGTACTGGGGAAAACTGGCAGAGCTGGGAAACAGACCTTCCCTCAGGATGCCAAGGAGCTGTATGAGGAAACACAGGAGCTTTGGATTTTGAAAGCCAGCAACTTGGAAATGGTGTCCACTTCTAAACATCTGGTCTCATGTAACTCAGGTTCCTTGTGAAACCTTCACCTTCTTCTTCCCGGCCCTTTATGCTGGGGGATGGGATGGGATGCTGAGCTTTCTCATGGATGTGGCCAGAGACTAGGAGTGCAAATCCTACCTCCACTCCTGACCATGTGGATGAGCAAATCCCTTCATCTCTCTCTGTCCATGTTTGTCTGGCCCACTAGGCTGTCAATTCTTCCTAGCTAAATACCCTGTGTTCCTACCAAATAAACAAAATTTTCGTCTTACTGGACTGAGACACAGGAAGAATTCTAGAATTCTGTTATAACATGTATAATTTTTAGTGTAGGTCAGGACTGGAAATTTTTAGCACAGAGATTTGAGAAAGGATCTTCTGGGTTGTGGAAGAAGCCAGAAAAAGAGAGCTCAGAATTGAAATTACTCATGAAGGGTAAAGGATAATGACAATGCTGAAGCTGAAGATCACAGAATCACGGAATCACAGAATCACAGAACGTTAGGGACTGGAAGGGACCTTGAAAGATCATTTAGTCCAATCCCCCTGCCGGAGCAGGAACACCCAGATGAGGTTACACAGGAAGGCGTCCAGGCAGGTCTTGAATGCCTCCAGAGTAGGAGACTTCACAGCCTCCCTGGGCAGCCTGTTCCAGTGTTGTCACCCTCACTGAGAAGAAGTTTATTCTCAAATTTAAGTGGAACCTTTTGTGTTCCAGTTTGTACCCCTTACCCCTTGTCCTATCATTGGTTGTCATAGAGAAGAGCCTGGCTCCATCCTCGTGACACTCACCTTTTATATATCTGTAAACATTAATGAGGTCACCTCTCAGTCTCCTCTTCTCCAAACTAAAGACCCAGCTCCCTCAGCCTTTCCTCATAAGGGAGATGCTCCACTCCCTTAACCATCTTTGTTGCCCTACGCTGGACTCTCTCCAGCAGTTCCCTGTCCTTCTTGAGCTGAGGGGCCCAGAACTGGACACAATATTCCAGATGTGGTCTCACCAAGGCAGAGTAGAGGGGAAGGATCATGGAAGATGTACATTTTCAGGCCTCTCCACAACACAGAGATTTTTCTAAAAGTTACCTGTTTCATTTAGCAGACTGTGCTATCAGCTCTAGCATCATCCTGATGTTTATTATATAGACTAGAATAAATTTTAAAATTTTAAATGCAAGAAAATAGCCTCTTGAAACAGTCTCCTCATCTTTTGAGGAAGAAAACATTGCAATAAAAGTGCAAGAATGCTTTTCAAAGCATCTCAATTGCTCAGCTGTGATGACATTGGAAGAAATACGTCTGAGAACAAACCGATCAGAGGATCCTATCACACACAAGGGAGAAAACAGTAAAAAAAACCAATGCCAACAATGATGCAATTGCTGAGTTGTTTCAGCAGTTTTTCCTCAGTTGTTCTAGATTATTTTACACCCTGTGTGTCTGCAGCCTAACTGAATTCTATTTGGGCAATTCAAATGCATTTAAAAATCTGTCCTTTCATGTTTACAAAGCAAACTCCTATTGATTTTGTTCAAAACTTAACTGGAAAAACAGAGAGGAGAAACTTCATAAGCAATTTAGGATTTATCTCAACTTTATTTGACTACATTCCTTCTCTGAGAAACAGCTGATCATAAAATGGATGTCTTACTGGAATGCCCTTTTATCCTTTACCTGATAATGGAAAATCGATGGCTTATCTGACATTACGAAGAAGTGTTTGAAGGGACCTCTCCTCGACTGTACATGTGTGTACATATCAGCTGGAATGAGAAATGCAGTTGCACAACTGATCGCATTGCTCTTCTCTGGGAAGTCAAATACCAATAACATTGACAGGGATTAGAAGTAATAGTTAATGAAGATAGGATCCTTACATTTTAATTGATCCACCTTTTCCAGGGAATATCTGCCAGAGTCACCACTTCTGTGTGTAGCTGAGAGAACAAGCAATGTAGCCAAGTTACATATGTATAAACCAACATTAAATAAATGCTTGTATTTACACTAGTGGATGGTTTTGGCTAGCAGCAGGCCTATGTTTCGCAATTCAAATAATTAACTGAATAAAGGCAAACCTGAATAATGATGCTATGATAAATTAGATTTGTGATTACAAAGACTACAACTCCTAGGTAGTGGGAAGAGCAGATGCTTAAGAAAAAGCCAAGTTGAAGGAGTTAAGCACCAAATCTCATTGCATTTCAACTGCCATGTTCGTTATCTAATTGTACTGCAATAAGAAAGCTGCTTTTTAGAGGGCTTACAGCATTTTTTTACATCAGTAACTTTTGACCAAGTTTATTGGGCAATTTTTTTTCTTTTTTTCCCAAAGGATGGTCTTTTCTGAGCAGTGAAGGAGGAGTCCTCAAGCCTCAAGTTTGTCATGGCCTCTGTGACTTGCTTCTGTTGTGCTTTGTTTATTTTCCAGTGCCAGTTTATTTTCAATGCCGGTAGTATTCTGTAGTCTTTGAATCGGTCCCAGGATACAGAGAATAGAAGAAAGCAGAGGCAGGTTTTGAAGTTTGAGGTTTTTTTCTTAGGATGGAGCTAGTGGAAGAATTGTCTTGATATTTGACCAAGCAAATTACGCCAGCTAGTAGGTGCTTTAATTTGTATGCCTGAGGCTTAAACAATGCCACATCCACTTAGGGACCTGCGCTTTACTGTTCTGCTCCTCTTACAGTTGGTGATATCGAATCATGTTACTGTGAATGTTTGTCTGTAACTCCTACTGGCTGCATGTGAGTTTATGTGTATATTTCTAGCATAGGGATGTGGGATGAAAAATAAATCTAGAGATGATGGAGAATAAGTGAATTTTTTAATTTAAATAAAATGATCTGTTGGTACATGCTTGTGGACCAAATGAACAAAGGTGTCACAAGTAATCAAAAGTTTAGGGTCCAGAATCCCTACTAATCCAAAGTGATCTTGAATGCAGGATGTCAAAAGCTTTAGAATTGATAAGAGAACAGTCCTAGATCAGTGTGACATGGCAAACAACCAGCTGAAGTGCTGAGCTAAATAAGCCACACTAATAAGCAGGACACCTTATTTATTTATTTTAAAATAAGTATCTATAGTTTTTCCCATCAGCATACATTCCCTAAAACACTGTGGCTTGTTTTACAGATGTGCATCATGGAAGCACATATTAATGAGATAAAGGTCATCTAATTACATGTTCGTTTCAAGCACATCATGTATATTCTGAATATTCTGATTACCAACTTCAGCATCAAATGCATGTGTAAGTTTTCCCAGTGCTCAGTGATCTTCTACGATAAGTTATCACCACATACTCTTCTACCTACCGAGGGTGGTACTAACTGTACATCCCATTTACAACCAGTGCCCTGCCCCAATACTGACGCTGTGCTTACTGTGTGACTACAGATTCGCAATGAATTGACAAAAAGCCCCATTAATAACAGGACTGGGAAATGAGCAGCAAGCACTGAATTCATCAAGGCCAAGTATTTTCACCCTCCTTGCTCAGAGTAAAGATAGTCTCCTCTAGGATGTCTGTTCTCCTTTACTTGATAGAAGATTCTAAAAGAAACCTAGTATGGAGCTATGCTCAACAAGTGATATGGTATTTTATGTGATCAAAGCAGGACATTAACAATCCCAGGGATTTCCAGAATACTGGCTATACAGAAATGAGGAAATCTTTGGACTGAGAAAATACAGGACAGAATGCAGAAGATCTGCATTCTGCAAGTGCCTCTGCTACATATTTCTTTTCTCACCATATTGGACTCAGTCACCATTTGAATGCAGATTTGTCCTTCTGTAAAACAGGAATATTGCTTTTTGCAGATGCAGGTATTTTCTGCCACCCATCTTGGAGAACCTATCTGATTGGGATACTGTGAGGCTCCATACACTGAGAATTTTAAATGTCTCTTGACATTTAAAAATGTGCAGGTGAAGCTTCTGTGGAAATATGATTTAAATTTATGTCAAGCAAAGTTTTTTCAGAGGCAGTGCTGATTTTCAATTCAGAGGCCATGTGCATGACTATGTTTTGTACTGGTCCTTAAAAACTGTTGCAGTTACATCAGCAGTAACAGTATGGTAACAATATTGGGATATTTAAGCTTACTCTGCACTGACTTGTAAAATACTGTCAACCTCAGAGAATTAGATTCCATTGCCTTTTTTGGTTACAGAGTGCACTGTCACACAGACGTGACTTGCATAATTTACTCATAAATAATCTGTTAATCCACATGGCATCTTTTCAAAAGCAGAAGCCTAATGATGATGGTAATAATGATAACAGCAACAAGATGGTCAAAAGACCATGGAATTTCTTGCCAGGGAGAAATCCATGCACATTGCTCACAGTCAACAGTATTGGCCAAAAAAATGCCAGTATTTGAATTAACTATGCCTTAAGTGGAACTGGAGAATCCTCTGTCCCCAACCACCCAAGCTACCATGCAGTTAAAGCCAAAAGTACCTACAAAGACATTGTACTGTCAGATTGGTGGCACCGTGTTTCTCACCAGGGTCCTTGTCCCCTGACTGCCAGCACTGCACACATTAGTTCGCACCCCAGCTTTGGGGCTGTCATCATTCTACATGGATGACAAAGATGATATAGACGTGACTTAGGATCATAAAGCAAAGAGAGTTTGAACTCTGGTAAAAATTATATTGATAATTGGTGAGAAGAAATACTTGATTTTTATTACAACTGTATGTTAAGCATTAGGAAGGAGTGCTGGATGACCCCAGATGTAAATATAAATATATTAGAAAGCTAACCTTTTGGTCTGGAAAAATGGCTGTTATATTTTGCTGCAGAAACCAACTGGGCTGAAAAGCAAGTAATCACCAGCTAAAGTGAAAGTTTTGAACCATCATCAAAGATTGGAACATTCAGTGATCTTGCATTCCCCTCCTTATTTTAGAAGGACCTGAAATAAAATTCTGAGCAAAAGCACCTTACTTTTGTGAACAGCCTCTGGTAAAACAACAAAGAAGGTACTTTAAAACCTATTTAACTTCCCATAGCAAGTGTCCTTCAGGTCCTGCATATCAAGTGAACAGGTAAATTGTAATGACAGAGTCATTTTTAAGGGGCACTTTTTTGTGTATTTACTGTGGCACAATTTTCTCCTTGTCATTTTTTAAAAAACCTATTACTCATCATTAGAATCTTTCAGTCTTTTATGTATACAGTAATACAAGCAAATATTTTCTGCATGTATCTTGCTCTTGCATAAGACCTGTGCAGGTTTGTTTTTTTTTTAACCTGCCTTTCTTGAAATAAAAAAGCAATATGTAAAACGTTAAAAAAAATCACCCAGTCTCATCCACTACTGCAGTATCTTTACTATGTTCACTCACCTGCATGTTCCTAACACAAATCCTGTTAAAATGTGAGGTGGAACCATATGTTAATTCCACTAATGGGTAACTATGTTCTGCTGAAAAGACCATCTGACCTAAATTTGCTAAACTGCTCCTGGAGTGGTAGGTAAGTAAGCCATTGTGGCTAAAAGAGAAGAATGTGGCTCGGAAGATTATTCTACCCTGGTGTTTCTGTACTCTGCCTTGGCGATTTCAGTGAAGCTACATAAGCCCTTTTCTCTCCTTTTAGCCATCTTCGAACTGTTAATTCAAATTGATGCTTAGCTTCATTACTGAGTTGATGTTAAATGAATTAGAATCCACAAGCACTGCCTCTCGAGTAAGTCTTCGCTTTGTAAAACAAATTTGTGACACACTGGGGAATCTGTCTATCTGCAGAACATGAATTCTAATTATAATATGAAATTACCCTCTCATCATATGTATTAGAGTGAGTAGGATCTACCATATGTATCTGTGCTGTATCATATATTGACCAGGCCTGAGAAAGTATGACTCCTTGAACTTCAGTGGTCTCCTACTGAAATGCAAACCCTGTGTAATAATAACTGGTTGAAGCGAGGAAAGTAATCCATCCAATTTTCTGTAAGAGGAGGAGCTATAGTATAGAAAACCTCTTGTAGGAAACAAAAGTATTGGGTGTGAAAATCACATAGCAAGACTGGAAGCACTTGACAAGTGAGAGGATGAAAGGAATATATCCTTGTTGTAGGGAAAGACTTTAAATCAGGCAAAAACTAGGTGCAGATCTAGTTTACTTAGAACAGAGAGAGAAAGACAGACTCAGTGGTCCCAACAGAAAACTATGTTGAAAAAGGGATTCAGGACTGGCCTGAATCAAAAGGTTTTTTGGGAATACCACAAAAATTGAGACATGAAGTGTGTATAGAGTTTATTACTGTATCCAGATCTGAATTCTTCATGCTATATAGGAATAGAATAATTGGTTTTAAGGTCTTATGCAAAGTGTCTGTGTGTGTCATGTCATTTATTATTGCATGTCTTTGAATGGTTAAATTATAAACGCTGAGTGACTGCTGTGTACACATTTCATGGAAGAGTGTAAATAAGCTACTGGGGAAATAGTACCTGTCTGGAAGACCTGAAGCAGTCTGAGGCAAGGTCTCCATTTTTGTGGTAAGGAATAGCACAACTACGTGCTGGAAATATGATGCAAAGGCAAAAGGGAATGTTTACAACATAATAACCAAGCCTAAAACATGAAGTCTTAAACAACAGTATTAAGTTATCCAGCTCTAACTTTGACAGGTTTTACATATGTGAGAAAAGTATAAATCCTCAATCAAGAACACTTAAAGAGAAAAGTTACAGAAGAAGACATAAATGCTTGCTGTAGAAGTATTAGTTTGCATATTGCAATTCACCTTGATCTAGTTCTGTACTGTGTTTGGTTTTACCATTCTTTTTACTGTGTCTTGTTCTATCCAAAGCAGGTTAAGTAAAGCAAATAACAACAACAACAACAACAACGAAGAAAAAATATTTTAGAAGAAACCAAAATTATTTTGTTGGTCTCGCTACCAGACCAAAGCTTCATAATTCTCCTAGCTCTGTTTTAGTCTTCCTTTACAGATAATCTGCACTTGATACACACATGCTTTTAGAAGTTGAATGTAACAGTGAGGGGAATAACAAGAGCATATTTTGGAGACCTAGAATGGCTACAGCTATGTTATCGTAGGTGAACTGGGGAATCAGAACCCAGCAGGAGATACAAAGGAACCCACTTCCCATAACCACGGGAACAGACTATTAGTATGTAGTAAATAATAT
This sequence comes from Nesoenas mayeri, assembly GCF_963082525.1. Taxonomy (NCBI): domain Eukaryota; kingdom Metazoa; phylum Chordata; class Aves; order Columbiformes; family Columbidae; genus Nesoenas; species Nesoenas mayeri. The sequence goes on along the minus strand of NC_137543.1, from coordinate 92,105,962 downwards.
ATGTAGCTTAGACTTGGGTAAGAGCTCGTGAGGCTGATTTCAGGCCTGGGGGAAACATTTCCTCACATTTACTTCCCACACTAAACATTCAGGCCAATGTTCTGAACTTGTCACAGCAGACCTGCTCCCCACTGGAGCACAAGGTGATACCAGTCCCACCTAGACATGCACACATACATTTCTGTTGAATTAGCCTGTGTACATCATACAGAGTTCATGCACGCTTTACTTTTTGTGGATGATGTAGTAGGCCAAAAGAGATCAGGTGGCAGTTTAAAGCAAAGTTTGAATGAAACAGGCAGACAGTACGGAATCTGGCAGAAACCCCAACAGTATGAAATTAATACATCCAAATACTTTTACCACATTTAAATTGGTGGAGATTATCCTGGCTCAGTGCTTTATATCCTATAGCTGAAAAGTTTTTGATCTTGAATTAATGCCCTATTGTTAGATTTACTGAGGCCGCAAACGTATTCAGCTAATAAGCTTTTCTTCTCTACTGGCTCAATGTTGAGCTGGAGGGTGACCCCCACCCAGTATATCTGCACACATTAAAGTGTCCACTCTAAGGCAGCCAGTGATTTGGGGTTTGGGGTTTTTTTTAATGAGAGAAGCCTTTCATTTGTCTTGGCTTATCATGGGGGGTTGCTGTACCACAGGTGCTGCTGATATTCCTGCTTATGTCTAATGAGGGGCAGAAGTTTGAAATGTAATAATAAAATAAAACAAGGATTTTGTGCTATTAATCGGCTTGAGCGTTGCAACACATTCCCATAAAAGCTTTAATCTTCTGCTTCTCAGCAGAGTAACTAACTAAGGTGGGGCTCCAGGCTGCCAGAGATAACCCCTTAGACTAAGACACACTTAGACTAACCCCCAAGACAAACTTGTCCATAGCACTAATGTTCCCCAAGGTGTTTCAAAAGCACAAATAGAAAAGTGTAAACTTTCTACAAGGCTTGGAAAAAGTTGTTTAGTTGTTTGCTAGTTATCTTTTTTGGTAATTCTTTCTTCCAGATGGCTAAGTACAGTCACTATCTCAAGACCGGTTGTGATGTAATCAGAACTCCTGTATTTTTGATCATAAATTCATTGGTAAAAGAGACTATTTCAGTCTTGTACAACAGTGAACGTATTGTCTGTGATTAAAATAGCAGGTAATAACAATAACAATGATTCAGCTACATGGAGAGGAGTCAGTTCCTACCAGAGAAAAGTCAGTAAAGCAAGAAGAAGAAAGCTGATATTTTAATTTATTCAGATTTAATGGATACAAAAAGATGCACCCTTGTACTGAACTCAGCTACCAACTCAGCTGAAGACAGACTGCCAGATGCAATCAGCTGCAGTGGAATCAGATCCAACCACCTGACTTTTCTTTCTCTTTGCCTTCTCCTCAGCATTTGCAAAACTTTTCAGAATCACTAAGATCTGCTATTCCCCCAGATCAATGTTGGCGAAGTTTCAATCAGTCATAACTTTATTAACAATTAATTTGAGAGCAGCAATATATCATTAGTTCAGTCAAGTAGTGAACCTATTACACTAGGAAAATTATTTTGTTTCAGAGGTACTAGCCTTGTTTTCTCAGGGATTTTTATTTATAAAATCCCATCCTTGATGGAACTAATAGTCATCTCAGAGTGGGAGAACTGCCAATGTGAGACACAAATTAATGAAGACCTCAGAACATATTAGGAAAATATTCTGACACAAAAGTGATTACAGTTTTATTACTGTTTTGTGTGGATAGGTGAATCTTCTGGAGTTCAAGATTTTGAAGAATCTACAAAATTGCTGGTTTGTCTGTGTCTTCCATTTATACTTAATGCTTCCACTGACTTCACTAGTCTTCATTGTTTCCTTGAGTTTCACAAGTAGGGTCTATACCACAAAGTCTCTCACCAACAACAGAAGCATGTCCACCTCTACAATCTCCAAACTTGAGGGCAGTCCAACTGTGAAAAGGAACATTTGCCAGTGTAAATCTCATTAAGGCTCTGGTTCTGGATTGCATACACCCACACAGAGAACCACCTAATTCCATTGGTTTTCTAAGGATATTAGCACATGCTCTCCAGTCACTTCTTACAAGGGGAGAAGTTGCCACAGAGGTAGCAGTGCCCCCATAGCAACCTGTCAGCTGTACAGTGGAAAAGTTAATCGATCAAAATGCATTTTGCAGACATGTAATTAAACTCTGTTCTTAGATTCAAGAATACATATACCCAATCCTTTGAACCTTTGAATTTCTTCAGTTATTTTTCATGCCTTATTGCGTTCATGACCATCCATTTGCTAATAATTAATTATAAGAATATTTAAGTAATCCCATACCAACATTCTCTTTTTTCCTGCCTCACTAAAGAAATGTCACAACAGTCAGTGCAAGTGGTTGCCATGGGACTGAGTCAGATGACAGAGTTTTGGTGTGGTTCTGGTTGCTCTCAGAATATCTAGCTTTGCCTTTAAAGTGTGAAAGGGCCATAGTGAACTTCCTCAACTAACAGAAAGTATGTGGATGTTACCAAATCAAAACCAGGGTCTCATCCTTTATTTTTAATTAAAAGCCATAGGCTGGTGTTAAAAGCCTGATTACAGTTACATTTAATAAGATGCATCTACTGACAATTGCTGAAAGATTTATAAAGCTTCTCTATTGTGCCCTAGATTGCACGAATAGACAGATTAAAGCTGAAGCCAGGAATTTGTCAATTAAGATACGCAATTGGTAACCTTAAAGAAAAGGTGAAAGAACTAATCTCCTGCATTACCTCCTTACTGACAATAAAGGCAAGTCAACAGGAAAGAGACAATTACTCCTTTCCAAGCTACAGAAGCAGACTATGCAGAGCAGTTGCACTGGATGGCTCTTGCAAACACCTTTACTTGTGAGAAAAAAAGGTATAACTTTAAGATTTTGCAAGGGTATGGCAGCCCTGGGGTGCATTGTCTAATCAGCCAGCCTGGCAGGCAGCTGAGATGCTGTATCAGCTAAGAAGGATACTTGTTAAGTATAATCTTAGTAACACATTTTCTTACTTCATGTATTTGTAATTTTAGTCTATTATTACAAATGTGTATTATTTTCCAGCTAACTGTTTTTATCCTTAAACCTTTTCAAAGGATTTAAGGATCTGAGAAACTACAAAGCATCCCGGTTTTTTATCCCTAAAGTCAGAGAGCTGAATTACTCTTTTTTGTGCCCTGCATCCCAATACCTTTATCTATGGTATCCAAAGAGTATCAGAGTGATGAAATTTTGATTCAGCCAAGCTGAGAAAAGATAGTTTAAAGGGTGCGTGAAAGTATCATCACCCGTGGCCTGCATAACATAGATATATTCCCTGATTCTAGCAATGTATTCAGGAAACTATCTAAACTTCAGGGTTCTTAGATCATCACAGAGCATAGAATATATTACAAACTTTGTAATATGCAGCTGCTTTCTAGAAAAATAATTAATAACTATTTTGTGTTTAATACTGTATTGTTAACTGATCACTTTGAACAATGGTTTTAAAAGCAATACTGAAATTACTGCACTAATGTGACAAATTCACCACTGAGATTGTTGGTGAACAAAGGGCCCTGTATTCCTTCATCACTAGTAATACCTGCAAGTAGCAACGTTTGTCTTAGTAAAAACCATTACGATATTGCGCATTTAAGATCTCGCCCTCGCTGAGATTTGAGGACTTGTTCACATACACATTCTTGTCACTAACTTTTTTTTCCTCACTAACAGCTGATAGAATCAGTGTAAGAACCTCTGCTGACATGACCTGCATGAAGTTATGTCCTATGGTCCCCCCCACACATCTGCATGAAGGATATTTGTATTTGTGTGCTGTTGAATAGTACTGGGCAAGCTCAAGTTTCCTCACCCATTCATTTATCTGAAGTGACATCACTGTGGCATCTCAGGCTCCTGAGACATATGTCTCCATGCCTTTTGGCTCTTTCTTTGATAATACTGATGAAGTATCTCTCTTGTATGTGCATAGGAAAAAAAAAAAAAAAGAAAAAAATAGGAGAGAAGGTGGCAGTTCAGAGGTGCAGCACAGCTGAACACTTTTGTCCCTATAGGGAAAGCAGAAGAGTATTGAGCAGAGATGTGCTTGTCTCAAGCAAAGCTGAGATGAAATGAAGAGCAAGAGTGAGAACCAGTAACCATGTACAGGGGCCAGGCAACTGGAGTTGGGGGTTCAAAGAATCATAGAATGTCCTGAGTTGGAAAGGACCCACAAGTATCATGGAGTCCAAATCCTGCCCCTGCACAGGACAACCCCACAGTTCACACCATGTGTCTGAGGGAGTTGTCCAGTATTTTCTTGAACACTGTCAGGCTTGGGGCTGTGACACCTCCCTGGGGAGCCTGTTCCAGTGCTCCACCACCCTTTGGGGGAAGAACCTTTTCTTCATGTCCAACCTAAACCTCCCCTGGCACAGCTTCCTGTCATTCCCTTGGGTTCTGTTGTTGGCTGCCGGAGAGAAGAAATCAGTGCCTGCCCCTCCTCCTCCCCTTGTGAGGAAGCTGTAGCCCCATGAGGTCTCCTCTCAGTCTCCTCTTCTCTAGGCTGAACAAACCAAGCAACTTTAGCTGCTTCTTATCCAGTTTCCCCTCCAAACCCTTCACCAACTTTCTAGCCCTCTTCTGGACACTGTCCAGTAGCTTTATACCCTTTTTATCCTGTGTTGCCCAGAACTGCACCCAGTGCTCCAGGTGAGGCCACACCAGTGCAGAGCAGAGCAAGACAATCACCTCCCTCGCCTGGCTGGCAATGCTGTGCTGGATGTACCCAGGACACGGTTGCCCTCTTGGCTGCCAGGGACACTGTTGGCTCATGTTCAACTTGCCATCAACAAGAACCCCTCAACCCCTCTCTGCAGAACTGTTTACCAGTATCTCGTCCTCCAGTCTGTATGTACAGCCTGGGTTGCTGTGTCTCGGGTGCAAAAACCAGCATTTGTCCTTGTTGAACTTCATGCAGTTGATGATTGCTCAGTTCTCCAATGTGTCCAGATCCCTCTGCAGGGCCTCTCTGCCATCAAGAGTGTCAACAGCTCCTCCCACTTTTGTGTCATCATCAAACTTACTTAGCATTCCATCAAGTTCTATGTCCAAGTCATTTATGAAGACACTGAAGATCACAGGGCCTAGCACGGACCCCTGCGGAACCTCTCTACTGACTGACTGGTCTCCAGCCTAACATAACTCCAGTTACAATATAACCCTTTGAGCCCAACCTGTCAGCCAGTTCCTCACCCACTGTGTTGTGTGTTTATCCAGCTGTATGTTGGACAATTTGTCCAGGAAAATACTGTGAGAGACAGTATTGAAGGCTTTACTGAAATCCAAAAAGATCGTGTCAACTGGCTTCCCTTGGTCACCTAGGTGGGTAACTTTGTCATAGAAAGAAATTAAGTTTATTAAACAAGAGTTTCCCCTCATGAGCCCATGCTGACTGGGACCAATGACTGTACTGTCTTTCAGGGGTTTTTCAATAACTCCCAGAATAATCTTCTTCATAATTTTGCCAGGCACAAAACTTAGACTTACAAGTCTGTGGTTGCCAGGGTCATCCCTGTTGCCCTTCTTGAAGACTGGGACAACATTTGCTAGCTTCCAGTCGACTAGGACCTCTCCAGATTCCCAGGAATGCTGAAAAATCACGGAACGAGGTTTTGTTATGACATCAGCCAGCTCTTTAAGTACCCTCATTCAAGCGTCATTATTCTTAAATATCCTAATTCCAGCCATTCAAAAACAAATCACAGAAATTTCTTTACACATTTTTCTCTGCATTTTTAATCTTAATAAGCAGTCTACTATGAAATATTCATACTAAGTTGCATTTGCCATAGAAAATGGTGTAAAGAAGACTTACAGATATCTAGACTTACTAAGACCGAGGTTTCTGTCATATCTTCCATTATGAGCAGCATTCTCTGGTTCATGCTAAACTAACAACAGAGAAGGGGCGACATTAACGATTGCCAAGTGGCTTTCACTAGTTAACTCGTTGTCAGAAAGCCACAGTACATATCAGCAGGAACACGGGAGGCAAAACAAAAGGAGAAGAAGGCATGTACCAGATTACTGGAGAGGCCCATCAAGGAGAGAAACGAAAGAGAAATAATTGCTAGGAAGTTTTCTTAGTGTGTTTCCAACTTAGGCACACGCATAGAGCTACTGGAGACAAAGATGACAACCAATAATAACGCTTTGCTAGAGAGGCAGGTCTAGGTCACGGCTGCATTCATGCTGGTCAGATCTGATTGACTGTGACAAACAGTGCTGAGTAATTGCTCTAATCACTCTGGTAGGCATTGTACCTTGGCCGAGCAAAAGAATGATGCAATAGCGGCTTCAGAAGCCTGCCGCCCCTTCAACCTGACATCTCTGACAGCAGTGCATTTGTTTTAATGGGAGGGTTATTTGGAGTTGCTGCTGCTCAACAGGGGGAGAGCCCAATGAGTATTCCTAAGTTGGCCAGAGATAAGGGCCTCATTAAAGTGCACAGGAGTACTTATTTGCAGGTTGACTTGCTGTGATGATCAGTTGGTGGAAAACTATAACAATGAGAAGCACAAAAACATGTCATAGAGCATCGGCTGCAGGTTTGTGTTTCTCTAGAGCAGCCAACAATTAGGGTGGTGTGTCATCAAAACTTTCATGTCAACAAAGCAACACATTCGCTTTAAATGAGAAAAAGTCAAATCTACTTAAAGGAAAACGAAACTGGAACACTTTTCCAAAGCTCATGCTGCTTCAGGATGCCAGACTGTTTTAGAAGAGTACTGGGTGAAAGACTCCATGAGGAATCTGTAATTCCCTCCTGTGATTTCCTGTTTTTTTCCTCCTTCATGTTTACATACTCTCTACTTACAGCAACAAGCTTATGTGGTCTGCTCTCCCTTCTAAAGCAGATGAAGCAGCCTGAGATATTTCCACCTTTTCTGTTACAGGATGCCTTCAGAATGACTGTTGTGTAGAAAGGAGCAGTTTGTTTGTCTAATAGTAAGGAGATGCTACATTTCTGAAGCTCTCCAGCCACTCCACTCTCCTAACTACTTGCTGCCTCTGGAAGTCAAGTGTGTTCAGGGCTCTCCATAACCAGGCAGGGTTGATGAGCACATTAAGTGCCCAAGATGAACATGAGTATCTGCTTTGTTGGCTGCCACAAGACACATCTGTCTCACAAACAGTATGCACTACATGATTTTATTGCCCAGTCTCTCGGCATCAAAAGCCAACACTGCTTGCTGGGATGCACTCCCCAGTATCTCATCTGTAAACACTAAGTGAATTGTCATTGAAATATAGAGCATAGCCTTCTATTATGAGAGCTAAAATGTTTAACACATGGGTGAGTCCCCTCTGGGGGACTAACACTTGGCAGAGCTGGCCTCCCTTAATAACATGATGTTCTCCAACGGAATGACTACAATAGATAATGTTAAGTGGATGTAAGCAAAAGGCATGCTGGCAAACACTTTTATTTTTCCTTACTTCTCTGTGTTTGTGTGAGCGTGTGTACACATGGACTGTAAGGAGGTCAGGCTGCTTGACCTTCAGAAAATAGGTGGAGCTGCAAATTCAGCAGCACTGTTGTTTGCACTGCTTTAAACATCCATCCCCTGTAACAGGGAAAATCCAGAGCTGCCCTTTAGGGCAAGTTTATGGTTGGTTTGATATCAACTAGCTGCTGCCAGGCAGTGGGAAATGTTATTCAGCTTTATGTTTAAAATTCATTTTCTCTTAATTATTTGCTATCAACTTAGGTTCTTGGCATTTTCCAGGAGCGTGTGTATGTGCATGTGCATGTGTTCATGTGTGTGGATGAGAGAAAAGAGGGGGACTCAGAGCATGTGAATGAGCATCAGTTGACTGAAGGAGGGTTGAGCCTTCCTCATTCGTGACCAGTGCACAGGAAAGGCAGGATATATTTGGGAAGGCAGCTCTATTTACCTTCTCTCAGAAGTTTTATCCAGAAGAGGTGAATTTGAACAAATTAGCACACCCTTACGAGGGCTATAAATGATGACTGGAAGTCTGGATATTAGCCTGCAGGATCATCCTAGTAGTGTCACAGAATGGTTTGAACCTCTTTGCTGGGTTTGGTTTTAATTTCCATTTTGCAGATATTCAAAGACAGGTCAGTTAAGGGGGACTTCTTCAGCAATTCAGAAAATATCTCTTTGAACTTAAGTCCATTCAGCTGGGATTTTTCTGATGGAGGAAGATAAAGGAAGAAGAAAAGCCTCCGAAGGTACAGATCAAAATGGAGGTGAAGAAGCCTGGGGAAAAGTAAAGCCCTAGAAATAATATTTTTAAATATTTTGGGGTTTGTTGTTTGCATTTTTGCAAGAGTTGGGGAGGTATGGCGGGGAGGGTTGGTTGGTTGGTTTGTTTGTTTTTTTCAAAAATGAGCTCTGCTTTGATCTGTTGCTCCATATCAGCAGACATGGCAGCTTAATCACAGGTTTTCAGAAAGAAATCATGGACTTGCTAAGGTGGCAGCAAAGGCAGTGCTTGATAGTCACCCATGTAAAGGGATGCAGCATTAGCTCGTGCTTTCTTCGAGACTGACCTAAATGTCTTCAGTAAGTCGCAAGGCTGTTCACCCAAAACAGCCTGTTGAGCTAGTGCACTTTTATCATGACTTGACATGGGAGTTCTTGGGCCTTGGAAGCCTGTCTTGAGCTAACTACCGAAACATTGCTATACTTGTATCCACCTTCATTTAATTTTATTTAGAGTTACATGAGGGAATATTTGGAATACTGGAAATTCTTTTAAATGATGTAGCTTCTGTCATTCACTGATGTAAAAGGTAATTTATTTGATTTATGGGTCCAATTTTTTCCTTTTGTCATACAAGTATTAATGAGTGACTATTACATTGAAGTAGGTAGTTACATCTACAGTTGGTTTGCACAGATGGGGCTCCAATGACTTTGATTTGCACAAGCTGTGGATTTGGCCTATGTTCTCAAAGGACCTATTCCTGATACATATGAAGATTAGAATCCCACTCAACAGGTACCCAGAACAGTTACATTTTAATTGTGGGAATTACTTGTGTAGGGACATCACACTGAAATTTGATTATAGCTGCTTCGACAAGTGTAACACTCAGTAGGAAAATCAATCCTGTTTCTGTAATGAAGAAAAACAAGTCATTTTCAAAAGGAAATATGATTATACATTCACAGCTTAGGTTGAAGAAACAGAAGGCAGCTTAATACAGTGCAGGCTTGCTCAGAGGGAATATCCACTCGCTGAGGCCAGCATAACAAGATTGGATTCCAGTTTAATGTGGTTGTGACTCAAATCCCTTTGGAGAGTTTGTTTGACAATCTGACAAAGTTATCTCAAGAAAAATAGGTTAAAAAACATAAACTTGACTTCAGTAACTGCATTTCCTCTTCAGCATGTAGAGTATTTTGCCTGGAGGCCCCTGCAGCCCGAAGCCCCATAGGTAATACCACTTTGTGCCTTTATATAAGCCAAAATGTTTTAGCAGGCATTTCGCTCGAAGAAAAGGCTTGCCATGTGATCTTAATACAGGGAAATAAGGTCTTTCTGATCTCTCTGTATGAAAAACAAAATATGAAAGAGATGAAGTGGAACTGTTGCTACTACAAGGACATGGTCACATTTCCAGTAATTTCTAACTACAGTTTTAGTTATATTTCAGTATGTTCCACATTCACTCATAATACATTTGAGAAATTCCTGTTCAATGTTGAATCCTCACACTTAGTGTCAAAGCAGAATGTGCTAAGCAAAAGTGAATATGCAGCACTGTTCTCCTTCTGCGGATGGGAAGTGGAGGCCCAGAGAAATGTGCCATGTTGCCTTTGGGGCTAATTGCTTAGTCACTGGCAGAGTCAAGTCACTCCCACACTCGGTCTTGGGGCATAGTCACAGAGTCGTACTGGCAGTAATTGGAGCCTTCAAGATATTACAACCTCTGACTATTCATTACTGTTCCCGGTTGTCACTTACCGTCTTTCAGCTGGTGGTTACCAACGCACAGTTGAGCCACCAGAACATATTATGTAAATCCTAATAGATTCAGTGCCTAATAAGCCTGGTCTTCTCAAGTCACCTTCATCTCTGGTTTAGGTTGAGCTGAATGAACTGAAACAGGATCATGCTGGCAGTTTTGTCATAATATTAGGAAGTGGTCAAGAAGAGCTGGGAGAGGTAGCTTCTTAAACTTCTCTATGTGTATTTGCAGTAGTAAGTCTGTTTACACCCTTATTTCCTGACCAACAGCTCAACCTGTGTGATGAATTGTTGATTCTCAGAGACCATACTCTTCTACATCTCTGGCTATGTTCTATTCTAATGTTTCAGTCACAATTGCATCCTAGAAATGAACTATATAACACTGTATAACACTGATAAACATGAGTACACATAAGCATTATCTGACTACTGATTTGCTAATTGAAGATCCTTTTATATATCAAGATAGATAACTTAAGCTTTGCCTGTCTACTCAACCACTCATGATATCATTAGGAATGATATATGGTACAATTGCATCATGCCACCTTTGAAAATGTTGCAATGATCTTAGTTTGGCTGAACATGGGAGAGGACGTATGACATAGTTTTGTAGAGAAGCTAAGGAGTTGTTTAGATACTACGGTTATTTCCATTTTAGAGCATCTAAACCCAACTCAGAAACAAGATGACCAAAAGTGCAAATCATTTGCATTAAAAAACAAACAAACAGAAACCAACAACAACCAAACAACAACTACAACAAACAACAACTGCGGAACTGATCTGAGTATTAGTTGGCCACATTACTTCATTAGCAGATCCGTCTGTAGCCTGCAGGGCATTCACCAGTCCCTTTTTCCTCACATCCTGTTCCCTGCACTTTGAAGTGATGTTCTCTTGATGTGATAAGCAGACTGAACCCATACCTTGTCCTACCTGTTTGGAAGTTTACTGATTCTTGATACTTTCCTCACCAGTGCCTTTTTTTCCACCATCACACCAGTCATTACCATAACCTCACTCTCCCAGCCAATGGCCTCACATCTGCTAGGACATTCCACAGATGAGGATCTTATTTTCATTGACTCTCATTACCTTGGTTTTGTCTGAGAATCAAGACGTTGGACACATCAATACCGACAGCATTAGCTTGCTGCCTCTCGCCTGAAGTTACTCCAAGCCGGGGCCTGGCCCAGCAGATCAGTAAGGCATTGCATGCTCAAAGATTGCAGTGGACAGACTCTGGAAAGACAACCCCAGCTAGATGCAAGCACTATGCTCCAGGATTCTCAGGAGAGGTAAGCATGGCTGGGGATATTTTTTTAAGCACCAAATTACACAAGTGGTTGACCATGATAGCAGACTGTCCTGTATCCAGGGCATCAGTTGAGGAGTATAGAGAACACGAGCTTCATGAGGTCTCTGACACCAGCTGAAGATGACCCCAACACACTGTTGCAGTGGCACAAGATATTGATAAACAATCAGGACAGGTCACAGGACAGTGAGAAAGGATATACACTCAGTTGAGCAATGCTTGCTACAAATTCCTGCATGTTACACTCACATCGTGAACCAGGGCCCTTCAAAAGAACATTCGGAATTTCAGCACTGTCTTGCTGACTCTTAAGTCCCAAATTGATTTGGACTTGAATGTTAGGAGTCAAGAGCTGCCACCTCCCAGATAGCTAAATTCCCTTTCTGCTCAGTGTTCACTGAGCATCGCCAGTTAGGAGGGCACCTTCCTGAGAAACAGCTGCAAACAGATATTTGGGAACATCTACTTTCACAAGTTCTCCTTGTACTGCTGATGTCCCCATATTTGAAATATAACCTCCTGCTGGTAGCCATAGCTCTTTACACAGACCCAGATGCTTCAGGGAACAGGAACTTGTAATTCCTTGGCGTTACTGTACTCTGTTTTATCTGCAATGAGAAAAGGTTTGGCAAAACAATCGGTTCTGATCCCTGCTTCATCTTCTCATGAATCCCAGTGTGGAACACCATTCCCTGGGCACCACATCTACACATCTCTATCACCAGCCTCTAGCAGGAAAGGGCCACTTTCAGGGGCATAGCCAGCAACAGATCCATCTTGCCACCCACTGTATCCTGGACACTGTAACGCCCTGGCATTTGGGGACATGCAAATGGCATCTCACTTGTGATGCTGTGACTTTCTAGGGTGGTTCCTGTAGTAATAACAGTCTCATAAGCAGGAGCTAACTTTCCTACCACAGTGCAACAGACTGTCATCCCAAACTACACTTGCAAGATGAGAATGAATGACATATGGTAGCCATTGTACTCTGGGTTATCTCATGGCAACAGCTGACATAAGCACTCTCTGATGTGCTGTGAATAATTCAAGAGGAATGCATGCCTGTCTGCACCAAATTTGTATTGCCAGGTGATCCAGTAATGCATAAATCCAATCTTAGTGATCATCTGACCACAGCCTAAATGTTCAATGCTTGGCTCTACCATTAATCTCACTGTGTGATTTTAGACAAGTCATTTTCCCTTCCCTGAGAATCACTTTCCCACAGCTGGAAAATGGGACATAACAGGTTCCTGTAAACCTGTACCTCTTAGGGGCTTACTGTCCCACTGCAGGATGTAAGTAAATCCTGCTAGGATAGAATGAGTTTGGAAACTAAAAGAAATAATAATAAAAAGAAAAAAAAAAAAAAAGAGATGTTAGAACAGAGAACAGCTGTGTTCTAAAGGTTGGTTGAGGGCTCTTTGAAAATACGGAGCTTTATTATTATTCAGAAACCCACCTACAGAGAAATAAACTGCTTCTTTGTCCATCCTATAGATGCAATTAGCCCAAGAGAGCCCTTTCTTAGGACTGTACTCTGGAACACACAGATCATCATCAGCATTTGCAAATGCTGGTAATGAGAGTGAATTTTTCTGCCTCTGTAATTAATTAGATGAAACTAAAATAATATTTGCAGATTTATCCATCTGCACATTTTTCTGTTTGCTAATGGGTACTTTTCTTCTTTTCATTACTGGACTGAAATATTTCTGTGCACAGTATTAGGTGATTTCATGTGATGTCAACCTGCGAAACATCACACAGTTAAAAAAAAAAAAAAAGTGTGTGAATAGTATGACGAAATTTATCTTTGTAAAGCCAAATTATTATACAAAAAAGTGCCAACAACTACAACAAAAAACTGTGAGAAACTGGCATAATATGGTTCAGAAGCCGTCCTATACCCTTCTTACTAGCTGTTCAAAAAACCCATTTTTTAACCTTCCAAAACAACACTCATGCTAAAGTAGTGTGTAATGTTGAATAAAGTATTGCATTTACACAGCTTATTTTTCTCTCACTGCCAATGTCTGTCACATACTGCCACTGTTGCTACTGCCCTTAGTGATTAATGGTTTTGCTCATGTTTTGGAAGAAAAGAAGTTTTAAATCAAAGCCATAGAAAAAACAGGGCAGAAACATTATGAGCTAGATTCAGTAGTGGGCTTGAATGTCTCAAATCTGCCTAAAGCCTGTTTTAAGCTCATACTGACTGCAAGTGAATTAGTCCCCCATTTAACAAAGCTGTGAAAGTTAAGCATGTGTTTAAGTATGTGAGTAATCAATAAGCTCAACTCCAGGGACATGAAATAAGCATTTGAATACACCACTCCCTGGATACACACCTTGGCATGGTGGAGAAGGGGGAGCTCTCCTGCATAAAGCTGATCCCAGAACTGCTGACAGTGGGGAACTACACATTAAAGTGGCCACCCATGTGCTGAACAACTTTAACACGACCTCCTGAGTTTGGATGTCACGCTTTGCCCATCACCATAGGACCTGAGCACATTTGAAAAGTTAAGTTGATCATTTTGCACTAGATATTGAGATTAAAAATGTTTAAACATAAGTTACCAACCGTGGAAATTTTCTTATATTACTTTTTGGCTATAGAGGGAGCGCATATTGATTTACACACCCACCCAAAGGTTACTGATGATTTCAAAAATCCCAGGCTTAGAGAAGGTGAAGAAAATTTATTGTTTAAATCAAAGTTAATTTATAATGCGCTTTGATCTTCTTCTAAAAAGTAACAAATTAAGAACATTATCCTATGCCTACCACAGATTTAAAAAATATTAAAAATGGAGAAATTCCTTTTACTCATAAAGATCTAACGTCTTTTACTATTGTGCAGGATTATTTCTTAATTATTATCACATTTGCTAGCATTTTATCCAGCAAAGGTTTAAATGTCTCAAAGAAGAGAATTTACAGTATATATTCATTCCATCAATGCTGAGATAATGGTGTTACTGGTGTTGCATAAAAATCACTAAATAAGTATTAAAAGTGAGAAGAAATGTTCTTGCCATTTCCAATGAGAAACAGTCTTTCATGTGTCTGAATTTGAGCTACTATTCAGATTGTGAATTTCAGCTACTATTTGAATTTGAGCTGCTACTTCAGATTATGAATTTTAGTAAATCCTTCAGGTAAAATCAAAGGCTGAGTCTCTGACAAATTACTGAGTCAAAAAAACAATTACTACTACCACCCCAAATGCCCTTTTGTTTCTGAATTATATTTAGGGCAGATATTTTCAGACAACTAACCTGCTCCAGTGGTCTGTCAAAACTCCTTCTGTGAAAGACTGATCTGCCAAAGATTTATTTTTATTATTTTTTTTTAAGTTAAGATGATGCTCTTTTTACTACTTTATCCCAATTAAAAATTTGAATATTTTTATTCTAGGATGTTTTGTTGTTGTTATTTTTTTCTCTATACTTGTTTGCTTTAAAAATCATGGGTAAAATTCTGCTCCACTTATGCCTCTGGGAGACGTGCCAAGATATCACTCATCTAGTGCAGCTTTCACACCATAATGTAAGTATTATGGATGCTGAAATTTAGATAAAAACATCCTCTTTCTAAGTGCTTTTTAGTCACTAAAATTAAACAAACTGAAAAAAATCAAAACAGTCAAGGCTAAAAAAACATCCTCTCGTAACACTTGAGATTTTTGCTCTTGATTCCTTCAATGTTAAAATTTAAATATTTTTTTATTTCTCACAAGCAGACAGGCAAGACAAGACTTGAACAGTGAACATTAAATCCCTGCTTTCCTCTCATTTCCTTTAAAAAATGCTTGTCAGACTGTCTTTACATGCATAAAAAAAAAAATTAAAAAGCAAATAATCCTATTATTTTTATGGGTCATGGTTAAGACTTCAATTAGTTGGCTTACTCAGTTAATTCAACTTTTAGCTAACACTTCATTTTTGAGCAAGAGATATTGACTCATTCACCGAAGTTCCTATCAAGCAGTTCTACTCTATTCTTTGGAGTAGAGGTTTTTGACTTTTTTTTTTTTTTTTTAGTTGACTGTTTTTTTCTATTTTCAGGGGAGTTTAACATCTGCATATGCAAATAAATTGTAAACACTGGTGATTTAGATATTGTATATATGCAACCACCAAAAGATACTTTTCTATCAGATGGCTGGGCATTTCAAGAGTGTCAGGGCAGAGTGAATTCAAGTTGTGACATTATGATGGGAATTCTTGTGAAGCACAAAGTGCTCAATAAATGACAAAGGTATCTCTTGAGGAACAGCTGAAAGACATTTATACTCAGTAATTTCTACAGCATTAAAAAAAAAAAGTAGAATGAGACAAATTTATTGTTGTTATTTTTATTGATTAAACTTCATGTTAAATTTGAAGTAAGTGTATTCAACGGCAGCATAGACTCTGGAACCCCCTGTCTAATCCAACTAACTCAAAGACAAACTCATAGTTGTACAGACAAAGTGTATTAATTAGCTATTAGCTGTGACACATACACAGTGATGCAGCATAAGAAAATTTGGGAGGGGGGAGGATTCTTTACGCTGGAAAGAAGATTGCAATGTTGCATGACAGGACATGCAAAATACTCTTCTATTAAATAAAATGAATAACAGGCAAGAGCTAGTTAAGGTAAAGCTGAAAGATGAGAAAATGGATTATAAGTCTTTCTCCATCTGCTGCTTGCAAAGGCTTTAAGAATGCAGATACATGTCAGAACATAAACAGATATTGTATTGTTGTGCTTGTGTTGAAAAAGAGTTGTAGAAGAAGGGAAGATAACAAAACACAGTATTAGCTGATTACCTACGTACAGCTATATGAGATTGGATTTCAGAAGGGTTGGTTATCTCTTTATTAGGAGACTATACGTAAGTCTCCTAACAACTCTTTTTTCTTTAAATTATACAAGTATGTGCAACTTTGTCCCCCAGTGAGGCAATACCTCACTCAGAGTCCATCTGTACACTAATCGTACTGCAGCTATGTTTGTGTTTCTTCCATGAGCTCAGCTAGAGGAGACCCACACTGCAGCCTTGTGTCCTCTATAAAAATGCAGGTATGGACAACCTACCTTTGCCTGTGTTGCCATTGGTAGTAGTCTAAGAGCCTCACTAGCACACAGACAAATACAGCTGTGGCAAATCTGATTCCACCTGATCTTTCTTTTCAAGCAGGTGAGGGACATCTCTTACTTTGCCTCAAAAAGAGCAACTCCTGCCCTAAAAGTGTAATTCTGATCTCTCTCCAGGGGTTCTTGCTACTTTCTTTTATTGCTAGTATTCACAAGTGACTTTCCAGCAAGAACAAGGGTTCTTTGCAATCTGAAAGGTATGTATTATTACTTCAACATTGTGCTTCTTTACAGTGTTATTTACTGCCATGGGCTGTGCTCTAATTTTTGTTTTCCTGTTTGTGCACAACCCCAGAGGAAAGGCAGGTACCTCTCTTGCTGTATGCTGTCCCTCACCTTGCCAGCGATGGCAGCCCCAAGCACTGGTGTCATGTTCTGACAGAAGAATATGTATGCCTGAATGTGAACTTTTTCTGATATATCTGAAATGGTCATTCACAGTCACTGCTCCTAGAAGTGCTGTTTGATCTGGATAGGGCTCTTCTAAATTGGATTTGGCTCTGCGAATTATGCTTTTCTGACTGTCCAGTAGTTTAGTTCTCATCTTCTAACACCTTACTCTGTCCTCTCTGAACTTTGAGCCAGAAGAAGAAAATCCAGAAAATGCAGATCAGTTGGTGGCCTTTGCAGCCTCAGTTTAGGTTGGCAGGCTGCAGACTTACCAACCCTGAAGTTCTGACCCACAGAAGGCATTTTTGATGTTTCCTCCCGTCTCCTTTCCTCTTCCTCACTCCCCAGAAGATGTTATTATTATTTTGGAGCACCAGTCTCCAGTATCTATAAACAATGCTTCCTGTACACTATCTCATCCATCAGACTGTAAGTGCCTTAATTTAAGGATGTGTCATTTGCAGACTTAGTTCAATGAGTAAAACACCTGAGTTTGGTTTAGACGAGCTATATGATAGAGACAAAAGGTAACATTACCTACCAGTTCCGCTGCCTAGCCCAAATTGACTGTGTTTAATTGAACAGTGATAAATTCCCTGTACAGTAGACCCCCTGATGTACCCTGTACAGTAGACCCTCTCTTCTTTCCCAAACATCCATGCGTCTTCCTTCAAACAAATTTATATTTATGGGGATTTTAGGTATTCACCATACAGAAAGATATAAATGGGGACAAACTGCAAGAGGAAAGACAAACTGATAGATGGTTAGACAGACTGAATCGGTTTGTAGAGTTGACAATTATATTCATTAACTCAATCAGCCTTCCGTTAATAGTGTGGGTTTGATTGCCGTCTTGCCTACAGGTAAATCTCCATCAAAATTACAACCATCAGTTAGTCCCCATTTTTATAAACTATATGTGCCTGGGAAGAAAAAAAAAAAAAAAGAAAAAATGAAAAAAAAAAAAAGAAAAAGAAGAAAAAGAAGAAAAAAGAAAAATATGTTGCCATTTCTTTTCTTCCAGCAGCAAAAAGCTGTTGCAAAAGCAGCGGGAGGCGCGGAGCCACAGTGACCTCAGCCGGTGCCGGAGAGGCCGTGCAGCACCAGCATCCACAGCTCTGCCTGACCCTGTTTCTAGCTGCAGGAAGCTCGGTGTGTTCCTGCCGCCTTCAGCCATGGCACTGCTTCTGCTG
The DNA here is from genome assembly GCF_963082525.1 of Nesoenas mayeri. Lineage (NCBI taxonomy): Eukaryota > Metazoa > Chordata > Aves > Columbiformes > Columbidae > Nesoenas > Nesoenas mayeri. The sequence continues at coordinate 92,087,874 of NC_137543.1, read as the reverse complement.
GCTGGCATAAATCCAGGTGCTACAGCCCGTACTGGACTGAGATCTTTTCCATCTCCTTGTTCTCATCACCTCTGGAAAACAGGGTTCAGGACGACCACGTCTCTTTTGCCACTGGGTAAGGATGTGTGAGAGCAACTGGGCAGATGTTAGCTGGCCCAGGTGAGAAGGGTTTATTCTGGATTAAAATTAATTTTAGGTTTGCTTTTGGTTTTTTTTTGTTTTTTCAGGCACTTGTAGGAGGCATTTTGAAGCAGTGTCCCCCACTTTTAGTAATATAAGCAGCATACATCTTACAGTGATGTCAGTCTCAAATTTAAGGGCTGCAGTGACTTGAAATAAAAGGAATTTACTTCATAGAGGATTTTACTGTGAACTACTTATAACCATTGCTATGCTATACAAAATTTTCTGTATCATATTCTTGAATTGTGAGTTCTCAAGTCACAATCCAAAGTACAGCTTCATGAAAAAACAATGCCATGAAGAGCACGTACATACATGTTCCAAGGTGAAAGATGATAATCTCTGTCAAAGAGCTCATTTTCATACTTCTGCCCACATTCTGTGCTAATTTAGCAAGCTGACAACATTATATTTACAAATAACAGAATTGTCATTTTCACCAGAAAGCAGCATCTTTTAGTTTCCCTTATTTTAAAATCCATCAGGTGTTAATAAAGCCACATAAATGTGAGCAATTGTTAGTTTCATGGATAATAGGGACTCATTTTTTCCACTAACAAGCAATAAATCCAAGATCTTTTATTTCTCACAACAGCAAATAAATCCCATGTAACCCCAGAATCTACAGATCATATATCCAGCTAAAAAAAAAAAAATAAATAAAAAATATTTAAAAAAATTGTTCTGTTTGCATCTATTAAGTGACATAGATTTGCACTGAAAGAGTTCAACTTTGTGTGTACAGGGGCAATGACTCTGCAGTCCTCATAAAAGCTAAAACCAGTCTTTTGCTGGGCCAGGTTCACATGCTGTGAAACAGAAAGCCCGTTGTTGGGAGCTGGAGGAGGTCGCAGCTCCGAGCTGTGCTGTAAGAGAAGGTTGCTGGCAGGGCTGGGCACAGAGGCCAGTTTGGGTTAACAAGCGGGATAAGGGGGCTGGGAATGGGGCACAGCCAGTGTTCACAGTGTATGGGTTCAAGTCGGCTCCACAATGGAGCCTGAAGTTTCCAGAGAGCCACAGCTTGAGTCTTGAGCTGCTTCTCATTGCAGGAAACTATGTGAAGTGCTGCAACGTCCCTTATTCAGAGGAAATTCTCTTAAAATTTACGCTGCTGTACAGAGACATGACTTTTTATTTTGTCTGATATGGTGTATCTGGGTCTTTTATGTCAGACAAGTTGTGTTCAGAAGCTATAACGTGAAGTGCATTTATTTTACGCAACAATGAATAAGTAGTACACATTTCCTTTCTCCCTTTTGAAGTTAGCATGGAACCTATATACACCCTTGGCTTGTTGTTTTGTTTGTTGCTGTGTTGTTGCTTTGGTTTTGGTTTGTGGTTGTTGTGGAGTACTTTTGCTTGCATTATCTGGAGAACTGGAAAGAATCCAGAGGTTGCTCATGTGTCAGAAAAACATCATTTTCTCGTCAAATCCCACCACTGCTATCAGTAAAATAGACATTTTCATTCTAGCTGCAGCCTGGACTTAGTCTTCTTTTGTGTGCTCTAATGTGCTTCAGACCAGACAAGTTTTTGTTGTTGTTGTTTTTCGGCAGGGTGGATGTTGGCTTATTGGTTATGAGAGCCTGTACAATCACTGCAGTGGAAATAAAAAGCCCTGACACTGAAGCAGTAGAAATAACAATGTTGGTTTCTTCCCACTAAGTGGAAATAACATGTTTTGTTCCACCAATTTGAGGTATAGAATACCTGACACGAGATGGTGTATAACATTTTGTTTCTGGGAAAATACCTCAGCATCACCACACTATGCCAGAGCAAAACTGCACCAAAAATAGTCAGGTACGAGGTCACTGACAAAAGGCCAGACTCTCAGGGCTGAGGTAAATCAGAAAGGCATGAGGCTACAAGGATTTTTGTAAACTCATAATGTGACCCAAAACAATTATTTCACTGGCTAGCTGAAAGTCAGTTCTTGGGTATTCTGCACTGATATCTGCACGTCAAAGTATTTTAAAAGGATATCTCTAACCTCCAATAAATAAATATATAATGAGTGATAGGCACTTACAATAACTGATCATACTTAACTGACAGGAAAAAAATGTGACCCTAGTTTAATAAATCATGCATCTTGCTGAACTCAATAGCATCATATATTTTTAAGGTAAGCCCTCATGGATTTTGAATAAAAAAGGAATCGCTCAGAAAAAGGCATACTTTTTCTATTCATTCTCTTGCTATGTTAAAGTAACAAAAATCCAGTAAGCATCCAGATTCACCAATTTCTTCCACGGGCCCTTCTGCAACGCTACATGGCTACAGACAGATTGAGAATGAGCCAAACGTTTCTAGTAACCGCTTGTAACATCGTTGTTAGTATACACTATATCGTAAAGGATTTAAGCTATATCTGTAGTTAAAATGTAATCTGAGTTTTGGAGGGACCCTAGGTGTGTATTTCCACTACAGTTTCAAAATCCCCAGGTTACGTTTAACACAAATGCAAGGAAGTAGAACTCTCTATTTAGTGGACAGTGAATCAGGACTGACCTACTCTGTGAGAGACTGAACAGGCAGAGAGTGTATTAATCAGCAGTGTTTCCGTGAGGAAATTTTAAAACACAATTATGAAAGAAAAAAAAAAAAAAAGGAAATATAAAAGCTTCTCTTTAACTAAGGTCTTTCCTTTCCTTTTTCTCCACAAGCATTTTTATATTTTCATTTGGGACGATTCCTACAAAGTTTTTATGCAGGACCTTAACATTAACTTATTTAATTTTCCTTCACAATTTGTTGTCTATTTATAATGAAAGCAAGTGTCATTGGGCAAAACCAAACATCCACTGGGGTCAGCAGTAGCCTTTATTCAGACCCTGAGACTTGGCCCCAGCTTTGCAAGGACAGATATGGCTTTAAAATGTGGGGGGAGCAGCGTTGCTACTTGACTGCCTCTGTCTTGCCTGACACCAAATACGAGCAGGGCATTGGGCAGTGGAGCTGGAGGAGCATCTTTGAATCGTCCTAAGTCATTGGACTGGACTGCTGTTAATAGCACAGTAATAGATAGTATATTTAAAATCAATAACCACTGCCTTTATGTAGCAACCTCCATTTGGCAGCTCACAATGCAGACATTTCAACTTTTCTGTGTTGGTTAACCTGCAGTATAAATAACTTACTTTCTACAGATTATCCACAGAACCTGTATTGAATAACAGAAGGTAAACTAGGCAGGCAAAAGTGGTCTGGGAACCAGTACATTAGCCCAGCACAAGGAATACTCATGCTCTTCTCATATGTTTCCTGTGTATCCTTGAGCAAATCACCAAGTTGTGTCATGTATGACCAAACTGGACAAATAATCCTTCCTTGTGTGATGAGAGGGTTTGGTGAAAGGATAAATATATCAAAGATGAGAAGACCATTTAGCCTGTTTAACAGGAGTGATGTGAGAGTCTTCCTGTACAATTACATTTATGAGCATTTTTTTTAACTTTGTATGTTCTGATCATCTTATATCCTCCCTTGAAATAAACTGCTTTGCAGTCATAATGTCATTTTATCTGATCTTCATAAAAATCTCATTATGATATTTGTTTGATATTTTCCCAGTGTTGATCTGAAGTAAAACAGAAAGACGCATAAGAGGAAGTTGAAGGTATACATGGATGCATTTCTTTCTAACTGACTGCTACAGCTCCTGGATCAGATTCTCAGCTGACAGAGGTACATAATTGCATTACAGTTAATGTAAATCTCCTGATTGACACAAGCTGAGAATCGAGTCCCATCTGCTAAAATTAGACACTTTTTCAAAGGACTACCATCTCTGTAATGTTTTTCCTGGCCATTTGTTACAAGGTGCAATGAGAAAATAGAATGAGCTTTAACAGTGAAGTTCTGAGCTTTTCTGAATTTAAGTTTACTCTTACTGTAATATCATTTTTTATGTCACAATCAGACTGCAGATTGAAAGGCTGACTATGTCAAGGGAATTTGGTGTTTTACATTTAGAAGGAACATTTAATGAATTATGGTGCCCCCAGATAACCCCTATTTCATTTGTATATAATGCTCAGGGCTAAAGATTGTCTTCCTGATCCTTCTCAGATGTTCAACAGTACAATTCAAGAGTAGTCACATTACTGCTCCCGTCCTTACTTCAGACTCAATCCTGCAAGCACTGAGTGCCTTAACTCCCACTGAGGACATAAAATGGTTTTAATACAACAATAATCTTAAATGTATCAAAGGCATAAAGTTCAGAGTAGAATCAAATGCTTAACTTCTTTCTCTGTGTGGCTAGTGGGCAAAACATATGTAATCATGACCTTTTAGTAATTTAATATTTGGTGCTTTTTGTATTAGTATCTAATTTCTAGATTTTTTAAAAAATGAAAACTACTCTGAAACATTAGATTGCCTGTAAATATTCTGCTCCCTTAATCCCTGGAGGTACTACTGACTCAGCTCCCACTAACAGGGCTTGTCAGTTTGCAATTCTGCATCTTCAAAAGAGGAGATACAGACCTTTAAATTGATGTTGGAAATAAGGTAAGAGGAACACACCAAATAGTATAATATACTGGTAAATTAAATGCTACTGGTCTTATGAAGAAACTATTTTATTACTGAAGAGTCATGCAATGCAAAAAACCTGAACAACTAATCAGACATTAGGTTTAGGGTGCAAGTTTGTCATCTGTGAGGGTCAACAAAAAGACTTCTCGCCACTCCCTTCTGTCAAGGCACTGGTATAATTGACTCTGGGCATTATGGAAAGTAGCACCTCTCCCTGTGGCACAAAGCAACTGTCAGTAGCCTCTGGAAACTGGGCTTTACCTCCAACAGGCTTGTGCGTTTCACAAAGTACATCACAATCGTGTGTCTGCTTTCACTTTGTTTGTTTTCAAAAACTTAAGTAATTTGCAGCCTATAAACGCATGTGCGTATTTGTATGTATGTGACATATCTGAGCAGCTGAGAAGTTTCTGGTTTTCATCTTTGAGGTTAAGTAGTTGAAAAGCAGCAAGGGACCTGGCTGTAGGGACTTACCAGCTGAACTTTCAAGCCCTCTAAGGTATTCAACCCTCACCGTGGCTGTATAGTTTAGTTAGTACAGACATTCTCCAGCTGCAGTTACACATCTCTGTAAAACTAAGTGATAAAAAATGAACCTAATTCACTTTGAAAATACTTTTTTTTTATACAACATGTAATGCAGCCTTCTTTAACACTTCTGAAGAGTTACCTGAGGTCTGCGTTTGGCCGCTGGATTCTATGCCACCTAGATGTACAGATAGAGCAGCAGTCTCTGGAACAGTGATGTGTTCACACACTGTCAGCTTGAGCCTTGGCTGGGACAAATTGGCAGTATAGAGTATTTCCTAGAGTGGAACTGTGCTAATTTAATTACTCAAAGGCTTGCCCCATGTTTCTTCAAACAACCCTAAGTACTTCTTCTGTTCTGTTTTAGTGTAGTTTTGTTATCATATGAACGAGCACTAGAAGAGAAGAAGAATCGGTGACTGCAGGTGGCTTTGGATCATACTCTAAGAGCTCCCATTTCAACTAGTGGCAAAACTCTCCTTGTCAAGAGTGGAAAGAGGTCTAGGCCTGAAATGGTGGGTTTTCACAGGATTTCCTGTTCCCTGGGATTCTGTACCAAGTCACTAAGCATTTCCAGTTGATATAGTAATTTTAAGAAGAAAACTTGAGTCCAGCTATTGGAATAGGAAAGGAATGTTTCCCAACAGCACTGATGATTTTTTTCCCACCTGTTTTCCACTTACATTCCCTCTTTGGTAGACCTACAAAATAAGAGTCTTTTGACCAGCACCACTTGTTGTTGCTCCAGGGCAAAGAGCGTAGGACACAACCAACATACTCTCTGTTGCCCGTACAGAGTCCAGGTGTTATAAAATGCAGCAGAAGCCAGGCAAGCTGTGGAATAGAAATAGACAAAACATTCAGAAAATCCAGAGTCACTTTCTTCCCCAAGGACTTTTTCATGTATTTGCACATCAAACAAACACCGATGTGCTGGAACTGAGCTTTTGGCATTGATATCAGCGGAGGATGTAAAATAACTCTGCTGAGGCCAGCAGAGCTGGGTGCCTCCGCTGCAGCAAAGTGCTTGTACGTGATGAATGGCAAACAGCTGCTCTTCAGTATCACCAATGGTGCATGAAAAAATGTGAGGAAGGCTGCAGGTCTTTAGATTTCTCCTCCTTGTTATTAATATTGACCCAGCTGCCTTTAAAGGTAGGAATTCATGGTGTGCATAAAACAATTGGTATCATGGCAAGGTATTTTTTTTTAATATAAGGAAACTGGTTACAAAAGACCTTCGTGGAGTTCCTGAAATCTTCCACTGTGACTAGACCTAGCCAAGTGCAAATTAAACTTCGTCAAGAAAGCTTCACCACTGGTGAGGTTGCTACAGCAGACAGCCTTAGTATTCATTGTGCGGTATGTTATTGGATTCAATCTCATGAATTGTTCCTGCTAGTAGGTATTTTAGTTTACACATAGTCAAAGATATGGATATAGAGGAGAGTGATGAATTTAAAACAGCCAGATATATAGCAGTTTTGTTTGCATATTCCAAATTTTTTTTTGCAATGACCAGAAGATAACCTTAGTTTGGAAGCATGAAGTGGTATTCACAACATTGTTAATTACCATTCATCTGTAGAAATTCCTGATGAGTAGCAAATAATAGTCTTTTTGAGCCTGTGAACTAAGATGCTAAGGCTGCAAGCCCAACCTCCAGTAGCTTGAAACTTGACTGTTTTTCAATACTTATAAGATACTTAAATTCCTTAAAAAAATGCCAAGCAATTGAAGATATTGTTAGCTCTGCTGAGTGTTCATTAAATGACAACATGATCACCAAGTTGCATAGTTAGTCTTTGAGATTGCACCTCAGCCTCTTTGCTTTCTTTACCTAAACACTGCATCTTTGTGCAAAGACGATGCAGCACGTGACGATATGTATTAAAACTCGTAGATTCACATCAAAATCTCAAGGGAAAATAAAAAGGTTTTGCACTGCATGTAGTAGGCATGTAAGGAAATGTTCAGCAGGATCTGAAAGGGTTTTGTTATCCTGTTTAGGGAGACAAGTCTATGATGGATGCATTCTAGCAGCGCACCCTTATTCAGGCAAAGTTCTACTCTGTTTAATTTCATCAAGAATATGAGGACTGCTGAGTTCTAATGAAATGATGAAACAATATGGTGTCACTCTGTCCAAATGGAACAAATTTACTCTGTTTTTGTATAACTGAAACTTCCAGAGTTTTTTTCTGCTGATGTGCCCAGGAAGTTAGTGTAAGACCATGCATACACCCTGTGTAAACCACAAATATGCAAGCCATTAGCTGCTCTGCCCTGATTGCCTGTGTGGATGCTTTTAATCAAAAAATACATGATATTTTATTCCACTCCAAAATAGATGTTCTTAAGACCTGGGCACATTTTGAAAAGTTATCCCAATTATGGCACATGCCTCACTCTTCTGACAGCAGTTTTCTTCCCTCAGCTGGGACAGCAAACTCCAGCATGGTGCAGGTCTTCAGTCTCCTTCGACAGCAGCTCAGCTCATTAACACAAATCCACCTTCATTGGTAATTACAAGGAAGGCGGCAGGCTGCATGGTGGAAGTGTGGCTGTGTGCTCCTTTCTGTCACCAGTGGAATAGGGGCTATAATCTTTAGCAAAAGCACAGGGCAGATATTCAGGAACAGTGACCCCTTATGCTACCTCAGTGAGCAACAGCAGAGGCCACCTGAAGGAGCCCTGAGGGCTCACCGCTCTCCCCATGAAGAATGAGTGCAGACAGCTACTGTACCATCAGTTTTCATCCTACCTTACCACACGCTGATTTCCCCATATAAACAGGCCTTTGGTTGCCCTTCAGAGTCTGCTTGCTCTAAAGATGTTTGTTAGTCAACTTTAAAATGGTGAGTGGTAAGAAGCCGCATGAAAGATGCCCCTGTTATTTACAGACACTGCTTCTAGACCCTGACCATATTGAAAAGTTAAACATAAAATCTTGCTGACATCTGGGAAGCAAAAATTTTTGGGTCAAGCTGATTTGTGTTCACTGCAACCTACTTATGATATATTTAATTAGTCCATACTTCAGGGCTGCTGTCAATCAATTTCCTCTGAAGATTGGCCACAGATGGGGCTGTAGTGCTGGTGGAGGTGGTGGATGTTCCTGGCAATATTGAGGAAGATCAGTTATTTCTTTAGCGTGTCTTTTTCACACTCTTGGGGTTAGATCTGTCACCAAACACAATAGTAGCAAAAGAAGATTTGATAACAACACATTTCAGGATGGAATTTTATTTCAGGAAATTAGCTGGGAATGTCCTTCCTCCTCTGGAGCTTGGGGCACGGCCCATAGTCCCATGACTTCCAAAACATCTGGAAACATTGCCTATCCAAAATATCAGCAATGCCCTTTATTTCATCTCTTCCTTACCTCTGACACCATTTTTGAGGATTTGAACCTTTATAACAATTTTACATACTTTCATTCAAAGGACTTATACATTTTATAAATTTTGATTAGTTTATATTACAGGACTGCCTGCAGATATAAGACACTGAATTTCATGACACAGAGTTGGTCCCTTTACATTCCTACTTTCCTAGATGCACAAGAGCTTGAAGAAGAAGCTAGGAAGCACTTAATCTTTCCCAAACTACAAGAAGCTTAAGTTCCAGGTTTAGTCAATGTCAGACAAACAATGCATGTAACTTTATTTACCGTGGCAAATGGACAGTTGATGTTTTTCTTCACCAAGTCTTTTCCACTAAAAGATCTCAAAGAAGCAGCCTGTGTTATAAATAGTGGAGAAAAATGATAATCACAATGCTGTCTCCTGCTTTCAAATGATGATGTGCAAGGCACATACATAACTTCTTGGCAAGGATCCATTTGTCAAAATAAAAGAAGCCAAACGCATAAGGGAAAGAGATGGTAGATCTTGACAAACTTGTAGATGCTAGCAAAAATGTAAACAAAAAGTTGCTGTGACTGATGTATTAATGTAACACTGCCAGAGTACTTGCTTCAAAAATTAACAACTGTTGATGCTTTTGTGACTAGTCAAAAGAGCAAGTGTCATGATTTCTGCTATGTTTGACATTTTCTATAGTTTCTACTTAATTTTAAGCTCTCTGTAATACTCAGTGCTCAGCTTTCTACAAGAAAGGCAGAATAAGTAAGATTCCTACAAATGGGATAATACATTTGAAGACAGCTGACCTAAGAAAAGAGATAGCAGAGATGAAAATTTCTTGACATTTTTATGAACTCATCATTTTTGCCATTTAATATATAAAAAGAAAAACCTATTTTCACTGATTGATTACTTTAATGAATAAATGTACTCAATGATTTGGTGGCTTGAGTGGATTAAATTTCCCTTGCTGGCAGGAACTGGCCTTAAATGAAAGTGTTTTGAGGGTTTATTCATTTTCCCACACCAAAAAAGAGATAGAAAATCAGTCTGAATTTCAAGCCACTTTGATCTCTGTGTATATGTTATAAACTATTGTCTGAACCTCTGTGATCTCCTGTGGAGTAAAACCCAATTACAGTCACCCAGATTGTAGGCTCAAATAATTTTAAACCAGATTTTTCACAATGTCATTGATGTGTTGAACAACAACCAGCAGCTTATAATCATAACCTTCTTCTTTTGCATTATACTTCCTTGCTGTAATCAATTCAAATACTCATCATCACATAAGCCTCGCTCCTCACCTCCACAAAATGCTTTCCAAAACACAGCAGCAAATAAACAGTTGTTAAAAAAAGTCAACATTACCGAGTATGGTTTTGACAAGTTTTGAATGGAGACAGGAAGGAAGTGTGAGGATCATTCCAGAGAACAGCAAGGAAGAGGAGGAGAGTTCATTACAAAAACATAAATTAAAAACAAACAAACAAAACAAAAATAAACAAAAAATGCAACAAAATACCAAAACCGGGAAAAGGAAGAACTGTGTTATTTTGTAGAGGTGCCGGAGGACAGGATAATCTTCTATTTGGGGCCCTGTTTTCTTCTGGTAGATCTTTTATCAAACTCAAAGATTATGGTACAACATAACCTGAAGTTCTTAAACTCCTAAGCTTTTTGCATAATTCTTCCTCAGACCCGGGTCAAGTATCATATGTCTTAGTAGCAGACCATCATGTGACATCTCCACACTAATATAGATTTTCCTTTGGGTGGTGTATGTACCAATGTCAAAAAACCACACTTGCCAAAAGCCAAATGTAAATTCCTTCTTACAAAGGCAGCATCCCACAGGCAGAATTTGTGTTGGCCTGGGTCTGTAATATACATTGTGTTTCAAAAAGATGGATCCAATTTGAAATCGCTCTATCTTTGAAACTGGGTCCATCTTTTTGAAACATCCTGTATATTCCAAATGTGTTTTATCTTTAAGAAAGTTGCTTTAATGGAAAAAATGCATTTTAAAAGTTATACAATGTACTGCTTTAATTACAATTTTATATTTTGAATATGTTTACTTATTTTGTAGATTTACAGCTCCAGCAGTTAAAGTTGAAAGATACTCCATAAAGAGAAGCAAAGAACAAATGAAGGAACATAACTTTTATTTTCACAAGCAAAAGCAGCTTCAGGGTGCTTTGCTGCAGATAAACCTTGTGATTGCATGTACATGGGAGAGAACTCAAACTACGGTGAGTCCCTTGCTCCATGTTTTCATTTGTCTGGTTGTGTCCTGATGTTTGCTCCTGTTGTCCTCATGCAACTTGTCTCAAACCATGTTTGGAGGAAAAGCTGCCACTCAGTGAGGGACCCTCTCAGTGTTCATGACTGTAAAAATACACCTGCCTATTCACTGTGTCATATCTGTATTATTTTTTTGCTCATTTCTCTATTCTGCAACATTTCATAGTTTTATTAAGTGATTCCTCATTGACTCAAAAAGATCAAAAGAAAGATGTCCTTGTGTGTTGTATTTAATAATTCCTGCCCTATTAGAGAAAATATACAGACAGTCTAGGAAGTGTCAGATGGTTAGACCAGCAACAATGGAAGGCAGATTCCTCTTTTTATTGTTACTGATTTAACCAACATGTTCTCTAAATGCTACAAGGTGCAATACTGAAGGCCATAAAGGCTTTTTATCTGGGAGAGAAGCATAAAGGGACAGGTAGAATCCTCTCACAACGATTAATAACCACAATGCATCCTGTACCCAGCAATAAAGGCAATACCCACCCTAGAGAGCCAGCAGGGTTGGTATTTCATGTGACACACCTCCAAAACAAGGTACGTCTGAACAACTTTGCATAACCACGTAGTCAGTGCAGTTGTATGGAATAAAGCCGGGCTTTTCCCTGGAATAAAGCAGGTTTTCCACCATTTGTTGTCTAGAGATGTGCTGAGTGGGTTTAGATGTACCGGCAACAAAAACTATCTTGCTTCTCTGAAAGTGCTCTAGCTCAACAACAGATAAAGAAAACTCCCTAAAATCCTCAGTATAGACTTGTTTTATTTGTGCTAATAACTATATTAGCATGAGTCTGACTGTAGAGTAGTTGTGTCCTTCAAATCTGCAGATTAGTTGGTAATTAAAATCAGAAGAGGTGCACCAGTTCAGGAATTTGCATACCGCAGCAGGAATCCTAACTGCATCTGATTGCAGCTCCAACAATGAGGAACCTTTTTGTTTGAGAAAAAAAAGCAATTGATAGCCCCTCGCAGCATTCCTACAAACATCACTACTGTGGTTTACTTTTAAAGCCCTGTGAGACTCACCAATGACATTAGCATAACCTGATAGTGGTGTGACATCTCCTTTCAAATCTGTCCTTTCCTCAAGGACATCAGGAGAGGTGAAAGCTGACAGCACTTCTGTTACACTGACAGAGCTGTGGGTCAAGTAAGCACCACACCAGTTTACACAAGGGCTGAATTTCTCCTTGTGTCACGACAGCTCCCAAAAGATCCTACAGTAAGTACTGATGTATTCAAGGCTGTACTTGCTGGCATTGGAGTGTGATCTCCACTTTAAGGGCAACATTGAGGGCATCTTTCATCCTGGGGCCAACACAGAGCATTGGAAAGATGTTCTGCTACAAAAATTTTGCGACAAGCTGCCATCAGCTCCTGCAGGGCAAATACAGGAGTCTACTGCTGAAGACAAGCCATCAGAGCCTGCCTCAGGTGCTGACAGCGCTTCTTTAACACATCCACTTCTCTAACACAAGCCTTATTCTCAACAACAGCTGCTACTGATCCAGCTGTTACTGATCAGGCATCTTCTCCTTGTCGGCTAAAAGGCAAAAGCAAATCTGTTGGAAACAACATCTTATGGGCAGAGGGCTAGATCAGCTTCTAGTCTGCTGACTGTGTGCTCGGATTCAGCACAGTGAGCCAAATGCGCTTTCATATAGGTCCGAGGAAGACCAATTGATCTTTTGGAGGCAGGAGAGAAGGCTGAGTGGTGAACAGGCATGGCTCCTCCCCAGCCACCTGACCCGCCTGCCATCTAGTGTGTGCTCAGGAGGGATTTCCAGTTCAGCGCAATGATCCTTGCAATCAATGGAGAACAAAGAACACAATTAGTCTGGACTAACGTGGCACATCACCGATAGCATATGCTGAAATAGCTTGGCCTTTTCATCCCAGGATCCTGCATTGTGTAAACAGGGCATACCTCCAAAAAGCAGCTTGCCAGCAGCAATTCAGTTACAATGAACATGTTTGTCCTCAAAAACAGAGCAGACAAAACCCAGCACTCGGGTGTACAAGAAGCGGCAGATTGCATTTCAACAACCAAATGTGCCACATGTACACGTGATAAAGCAGGTGTAGGGCTCTAGGTATACTACTTTTAAAATTAGTTATCTGATTCATCTATTTAGCTGCCTTTTTGGAACAAAATTGGCTGTGCTAGATATGCACAAATGCTGAATTAACCAGTAGTAGTCCTCTGCCACACCAAACCCTAGTGCTCAGATTAGCATGTAGCAGGCATCAGTTCATTCCCTTCTGTGTCAAACAACCAGTCATATTCAATAATTCTTCATTTCCCTACACCCATCCATTTCAATTGGTTTTCTTTAATGCAATCATCTAATCTGGAAGGTGAGTAGTAAAGGATAGTAAATTTGACTTAAGAAACAAGGGTGGAACTGAGAGTACAATATGTCTCTACAGATCTCAGTAAATTTTCCACGTGGGTTCATATTTTCCTGTCTCTGGGAAATCAAATTTGTAATAATCAGTTCCTAAGAGCTGACTCTTTCCTTATTGAACAGTAAAGTCTCTGGGCTTTCTAACAAAAAACACTTTGAAGGAACAATGAGAAATGTATATCTATATATCTATATATATGGATACATACACACTGTTGATTGGTCTCCAAATCCACAGAAAATAGTCAAAATTATTTGGGAATTATCAATCCCAAACTGACACACATGTTCAACAGTTGCTTAATCTCAAAACCAAGTCACAATGCTTTGGAGATCCAAATGGAGACACACCTATAACAAAGTTCAGAAAACCTTCAGCAAGTCAACTCTGGGAACACATTAAGAATAGGCACAGCAGTGTGGAGCTAATTGCTGCCTACCTGAGCTAATTAGCTTTTATGCAGCAGCACAGTAATGCAGCTATGTGGATCTGGCACATGTGGATCTGGTACTGCCTTGCAACTAAGATGATGACCTGAAATCACTGTAATGCCATGGGCAGCGCCATGACTTACAGTCATCTTCTACAGAACAGAAGAAAAAAATAATTAAGTGAATTTTGTAACAGTCTGTGGTGAATCCTGTTGTTGCTCCAACTTCAATGGATATAAACATAAGCATTTTTTGCTAAATTAAGAGATGCATGTTCATGAGATCAGTCTTCTCAGGAGCATGACAAGTTTCCCTTGCCTCACTTTTGGTGTTGCACTATCACAGCAGTAACATCATGGCAACTTTCCCTTCCCTGATTCCTTCAATACGTGCTTAGGTTAAAACCAGCTGCTGGCTGCTGGGGCAGGAATATCTCCGAGTCACTGCCTGCAGAAAGTCCTCTAACTACAAGTCCTTCTGTTGGTGTAACATAGCGTAAATGAGACAAAAAAGATAAAAGTATTGTGCCTCCTACATTTAAAATATTGCTTTTGAGTTAAGTTGTTTTCTGCCTGACACAGACAAGAATGGCTAAATTTTAACACAGACCTGGGGCTTGTGTTTCTGTTGTACGGCACCAGGTTGAACAGAAGAAAAGAGAAGCTGCAGCAGAGGAGAGATGGTTCGTACAAGAATCATTCTTTTCTTATGTTCAATTTTCCAAGAGAACTTGGAAAAAAAAAAAAAAAAATCATCTTTGCTTCATTCAGCCGCTGCAGGGACCAAGAATCAGTCTGCATCTTACAGTTCGACAGCACACATTCCCCGCTTTTCAGTGAGTGGAGTACCAGAAACAAGGTTTTCGCCTCTTTTTTTTTGCTCTAAAGCTAAAGGAACAAGGAACAGCTCTGCTGACAGAGGCTCTAGATCAGACAGTATAACAGGTATCAGTCATAAACATTTAGCCAGGTTGTTACACATATTTAACAATTAACTGCGAAACTACAGAGGTGAAACCTTGCTGCAGCACTCTGCTATTAAGTCTTTGCTTGGCAAATTTTTATGAGGTTTGGATTAGGAAGGTCCTACTGGTCCTGTTAGTGGAAAATAATGTGGATTATTGATATTTTTATTTCAACAACTGTGTAACAGTGTCCACTGGGCAAAACAGCCTTCTCCACCTCCCCAGGGGTACTTGTGAATAAATCAGCATTAAGGATTATTTATTCATAGTAGTTCATTGCGCAAAGCAGGGACACAAACTGCAAAAAAAAAGTGAAGGACCCCTTTGCTTCTGGTTTGGGACAAGGGTAAGAGAGTGTATAAAAAAAGGAGGTCTCCATGCATTGGGGCAGTGGGCTGGGGAAGCAGCGGTACACGCAGCTACAAGCTGGACCTCCTGGTAGAAGGGCGCTGCAGGACTACAGCTGCGGCTGCTGAAGTTAAGAAAGTAGAAGGAAAACTGGATTCAAATTGTAATCACAGTGCATACAGGGCACAGGGCAGAAAACCTTCTCCATGTCTATAAAATATAGATTTGTATGTAAATATTCAACAATAACTTCTCTAGTAATGAATAAGAAAGAAATTGCTTATTTGATGTATGATAAAACCATTATTTCGCACAGATGAGGCAGATGACACTTGATTTATATTGTCTTGCAAAAGCTTCAGACAATTAAGGAGAAAACTGTTGTGAGACTTATTACATTGACAAAACTCTGGTACAGCTAACAGCAAAATGATTCACACAAGGATTGTCTGGCATGTAAAGCTCGTTTTAACAGATACCAATGTGACATACATAAAGCTGTCAGGCTTTCTCTAAAGGACAGTCATCCACTTCATGTTTCAAGTGCCAAATTAATTATATTTGACATTTAATTTATAACCTAAGGTATTTTAGGTTTGGAACTTGGCTATGATAACAGCAGATTAGAGCAGCACTCCATTTGACAGAATCGATTTTTCAAGTTATTTTCCTTGTGTGTGAGGGTCTTGATTCAGATTTTTGTGTATGGAGCTTGGGTACAGGACACTGATACCTCTAAGCAAAGTGGGTTTCGTTCGCCTCCTCCCCCAGCCATTCTGTGGTGAATTATTTTGCACTTTGAAGCAAGTTTCTTCTGCAGTCTTAATCACAAAGCTCCACCTAATGGAATGAGAGGAGAACTGTGCACAGAAAGAAGGGAAACCCTGCTAAAGCATTGTTATGAAGGGAAAACTGCTACACAACCGTAAGCAGTTCATCTCCACCTAATTTATGAGGTCTCCCCTTCCAAGAACTTTAAAAATTTGAGGTGGGAGGAAAGACAAAAAAAAAAAAAAGCTTTATCTTTTCATGTGACTGGAAACTTAACCTTCTTTTTATTGTTACTGATAGATGGAAACTTAACCTTCTTTTTATTGTTACTGATAGATATTTCAATTCATTGATACTAATATGTCACACTGATATGTCTCACCTTCTAGGTTCCAAAGCACACACACACACAAAAAAAGAATACATAAAATAACACTTAAATGTAGGTATGTATTTACTGATAGATGGTTCATTATTGAAAGTGAAATTTTTCAATACTGAAAAAATCAACTAGCTTTTTAAAAAAGTGGCAAAATATTTCTATCAGTTCACCCACTGAAAAAGAGGGCCTGAAAAATAGTGCTTTCTGTACAATTTTAAGTCATTCATTGATATCACACTGGAAAACAGCTGGAACACTAGCATTTCAAAATATTGCTGCAGGAAGGCAGCAGAAAAACTAAAAAAACTTCACAAAGAGCGATGGCATTTTCATAGCAGAGTATTTTTTTAAATTAAGTGCTTTGCAGGTATTAATAGAAAAGATCAGACAAACTCCTGCAAAGGCTTAAAAATCCACTCGCGATTTCAGAATTGCTCCTCATTCAGAGGAAGGCTCTGTGGCCACTTTGAGACTTTCTGCAACAGAAGGTACAAATCTAAATGTCACCTTGTATCAAGATAAAAGGTTTCACTGAATAACCAGGACATTTGTCAGCATCATCTTATTTAAGATGATTAATGAAGTGATAGCCCTGAGTCTGCAATCATCCGTTGTACGACAAGATTAGCTTGTTGTTTCTAGTAAAAATTCTAGTTTGGTATTTAATAGTGTTCTATCAAAAATTGCACTTTGATATTTTGCACGAATAGACGTGGCAATCTAAAATTGTTTTTATTTCTAACATTTATGAGCAGATGTAGAGGTATTACATCAACAGCAGAGTATCTTCAATTACAAAGGTGATTAACTCATGTCTCGAACCAAGCCCAAATACGTTAATGTGTAGTTAGATGAGGTTATTTTATGGCCAGCTCAGATTTTGTGGTTTTTTATCTGTTGACATCACTACTGACATTAACCATGGTTCATGAACATGCTTTGCTTTACTTCTATCTGTTCTCTTCCTTTGATGCCCTTGATCGGTGTGTATAATGGTTCGGGTTCTGCATTATCATACTTCCTTCATTTCACAAAATCTCCAGTAGCGAAACTTGCTCTGAAACTTCACCTTCTCAATTTGGCTATGCTTGGACAAGTTCCAAATTTATGGGTTGGAAGAAGGCAGGACTGGTAAACAGATGGATAAACAAGTGTAATGTCGTTAGCCTCGGTTCCTGAGAAGCCTGAGCGGAGAGACGCGTACTGTGTAGTAAACACACCGGGCGGTGTTCAATCCCAGACGCATCATAAGACAGCAGTTGCAATTGGGTTGAGCGACAACACCGAATCAAGAAGCCGGCAGCGAGGGGCCGGGCTGCCCAGGACACCCACGGCAGGGAACCCCCGGCTGGGGGTCGCCCCGCTGCGTCCCCAGTACCCAAGACACCCGCAGGGCCGGGCAGCAGCGCTGGCAACCGAGGACGGCGTGGGGCGTGGATCGGGGGAGCCACCGGCTTTCCTCCTTTTATTCGCCTCCGCCAGAGACACAGCGACAAACCCATCAACAGATCGCGCCCCTTCCCGGGCGGAAAACGGCCGCTATTTCCGTTGGGAGGGAGGCTGCTGACTCCATCCCGGTTATGAGCGCGCTGCTTAGCCCCGCCGCCGATGGCCTGGCCGTGGGGCGGCGAGGAGGCCGTCGGCGTCGATATTCCCCCCTACTTGGGCCGGGCTGGGCCTCCGCACCCCGAACAGCCGACAGACCTCCTCCCCCCGCCTGCGGCCGCGGCCCCTCCCTTCTGAGGACACGCCCCGGGGGCGTGGCTTAGTCACGCGTGCTGCGCTGTGTCCGCGGCTGCGCATGCGCCATTGCTCACCGCATCTCCTCCCCCGCCTCCGCGGGGTTCAAAGCAAAAGCCGGCCGAGCGTAGGAGTTGGCTGAGCCGAGCTCCTGATTGGCTGGCTGGCTCCTTCAGGCCAATCGCAGCGGCGGTTCCTTCGGCGGTGTGGTCGTTTCGTCTTTCCAATGAGGCTGGCGGTTGTTGCCAGGTGGCGGCTGTCTCCGCCCTTCCTTTCCAGGCGGGCTTGTCCTGAAGATGGCGGCCGCCGCGCGGCCGGGCGTGGAGGAGCTGGCGCTGCTGGAGAAGCTGCTGGGGCTGCCGAGGGGGAACAAGTACGGCGTCCAGGGGGAGCGGAAGGTGAAGGGAGCGAGGAGGGGCCGGCAGCGGCCAGCGGCGCGCGAGCCCCTATTAACCCCCCTTTCCCAACGGCTTCTCACCTCGCCACCTCCCTCCCGCCTCCACGGTTCCCCGCACCCCCCGGTGTTACGGTGGCCGGGTTCACCCTTTCCCCGGGACGGGCGGGCCTTGTGTCGGCCTCAGCTGCGCGTTCCAGCACCGTCGCTCTTCTCCTTGAGCGGTTCTCCTTGAGGGGTTTCACTTCCTCGGCCTCTTCCTTCACCGTCCCCCTTTAGTTGTGGCTGTAGGGCCTCGCTGTCTACTCGCAGGTTCTGGAAGCCTCTTCATTCTGCCTGTGGAAAGGTTGTCGTGTGTCGTTGGAGGGATGTGTGCTTAAAATATATACTTGTCTGCACGCTATCAGGATTTTCCTGGTGCCAGTGTAGTTATATCTATGCAGGTGTGATTAAATTATGTTTAAATTCTTTAAAAATACGCTTGAAATACGTTATAAAGTATATTGTTGCCATCAGAAATGTATCTGTTGTGAAGAACTGGTGCTCTTAAATGCTTCACTTTTTTTAAAGTACATGTCTTGGTATTTTTAAGTTCTTATGGTGGCATTTAATCCTATGGTTTAAGAGGTACCTGAGGCGTGAAAAATGTAATGTGGGGCTGAGAATGTTGTAAATGTGTGAGGGCTTTTATGTGGTGATTCTCTCAGAGAAGGACACCAGAGAAAATAAGCTACTTGATTGACTTAAGGTTTTTATATGTTTTTTTTTCTTGATTTTATTTACTGTTTATGATTGAAGTCCTGAATAGCAACATATACATTCATTGACTGCAAAAACTTCCTTAATTATTTAACAACCCAATTGCTATTTTAATGCTATTACTGTAAAGCATAAGTCTTGAAAATCAAGTAACTACGTCTCTATGCAGTTAAACTGCATGTTCAGTTGTCAAAGACTCTTGGTACAACTACAAAATGAATATTATGCTTTGAACTTGAATCTTACGCTAATTAAATCTGAACATAGGCTCCTCTGTGTGGTCAGACACTTAAAAAAAGTATTCCATTTTAATGACTTCCTCTTCTATCATTTGATGCTATAAATGACTGAATGAGCTCTAGTATGTTGCAGTGACTTTCAATTCGTTGACTTCATTTCTGACTCTTAGGGGCTCAGTTTACTTTCCCACAGTTTAACATGCAGTAATATCACTAACAAAGGCCTGTTAAAAAAACTGAAGTGTGTTGTGTTGTCCTGTCCTGAAACTAGTGAACTACTAACTTGTATTTGGCAATAGAACAGTAAGTATGAATAAGCATTTCAGTAAGTCTGACTGCTGCAGTCTACTCAGAGAGAAATTGGATGCTACTGATTTTACAATCTGAAGTCAGAGTCTTGAATTTGAAAATGAGTTAAAAGTTAGTGAATAAGATTTCTGCCAGTGTTAGAATGAGTAGTACTATTTCTTGCTGTTAATTGCAGAATTTGCATAATTGGAGTTAAAGGTGTCTTGGTTTGTCTGTGCATGTGTTAAATAAGTTTCTTCTGTAAAAACTGAAAATAAACCACACCAAGGAGTAAAAAGAGAATGTGTGCTTTTTCTGATATATTGCTTTTAAGATCATTTTGAGAGGCTATAATAAAACAGTAGCTGTTCTTAGAGACTGTTTTTTGAATGAGTTGTTTAGTATTGCACTTCTGTTTCTTCTCTAGGTTCCTGTTCTTCAGACAAACAATGGTCCTGGTCTGACAGGATTAATGACCATTGCTGCCCACCTAGTTAAACAGGCTAAGAAGGACCAACTGCTTGGAAGTACTGCAGAAGAGAAAGCTGTCGTTCAGCAGTGGTTGGAATATAGAGTGACTCAAGTAGATGGAGGCTCTAGTAAAGAAGATACTACAACAATTCTGAAGGTAAGGAGTACTTGATTGCCACTGAATTTTGGAGTGACTAGAGCTTGAAGAAGATTACAGTGCTGATGTGTGTATGAACAGCCAGTTAATAAAACTGAGCAAACACTGAAGACTTGACAGTATCCTTAAGTACTGGCTTTTATTCTGCTTGCTGCTTTTCACTTTTATTGACAAAAATACCCGACAACCTGAAACAGGAGGGAAAACAGCTTAAACTCCAGAAATACAAGCAGCAGAGCTCTTATAGGGTTTTGTACCTCTAATGCTGTAAACCAACCAGGGTGTTCCAGATAGTTTAGAAATTGTTCAGGTGCCTTGTCTCCTATTAGCCACTTACCTAGTATCTTCATAAAAATCTCAGTTATATGCAAGTCGCGTTGTATTTCAGGATAACACTGCTCTGATGGTTTTAAGAGTTCTTCTTATTGATTTGGTAGTTATGGAATAAAGACGTACATGATGTTGTGGTAATTGGTATTGATACCAAAAGGAGTTACTGGACAGAATTGTGCGAGAAAAGTGAAATAATAAAGGAACCTCTGCAAAACTGTCCATCATATCCAGCTACTTGGTATGGAGGCTTTGGTCTCCTGTATTGAACCTTTCTTGTAGTCTGAAGCTTACTTCCTCTAAAACAGGTGGAAGCAGAAAAGAGAATCTCAAGGGTCACCCAGTTATTTGAGCAGCCAGATGGCAAGGAGTAGATAAAAAAAAAAATTATTCTATTTTTCTTCTAACTCCTTGTGACTGGCAATTAGTATTTTTGCAGTCTTGCGGGAACAGAGCTTGAAGAAAAATTTGCTTTACACCATTAAATATTAAGGGCTCTGTTTACTAAGTGTGGATGATACAGCACTGAAATTCAATCAAATTTTAAAGTGTTTACTTTGCATAGTTTTAAAAGTATGGTTTAGATGGAAAGTGCACAATGCTCAGTGCTACTGGTGAGTCTGGGTTTAAAAATAGCTTTGTATGCTGCAAGGTATTAGGAAGGTTGACTTTACTTGAGGCTTGCAGAGTCTTACTTTATACTCCTGACTGTTGTTAGGTGTGATGACTCTGAGTCAACTAGAACTATTACAGAAATGAAAGATAAACTGAAGCAGCACTCAGGAGTTAACACATTTGTTTACTTAAAATCAAGGAAAATATTGCATCTTAAAATGGTGCAAAGCAAAACCTTGTTGGTAATCCGTTATCCTTTTCAAACTGGCAGCCTCCTTTATTGTGAGGGCTTGGAATATCATGCCTGCTTTTTACAAGGATCAGCTTGGTGAAAGCCCTAAAAGAACCATTTCTGTTACAGCCCAGATAATCTGAATTATGGTTATCTCATTGTAACTATGGAATCTCTTCCATTGGTTAAAGCATGAGTTTGTTTATATTGCCTTTTTTTTTTTTTTTTTTTGTAACCTCTCTGGTCTTATTTTCTCCATGCAAATGCTATCAAAATCATTATAGTCAAGGTTACGCTAGAGATATTGCATGAAAACTGTCTACCCTTCGGAATTTTCAGAACTTGATTGAAGGAGGCATTGACTAATTAGGATTTAACTTCAGGTTTAGCTGTACTTTGAACAGGTGGTATGACTAGGTGTCTCTCAGAGGTCCTTTTTGTCTAATTAATTGAAAAATAAACCTTTATGACAAATACTGTGTAAAGAATTTCAGAGATTTTACAAATGAACTTGTGATGCTTTTTGTTTTCTCCCAAACTGTGGGACGACCATATGAGAATAAGTAACTTTTATTTACCTTTCTTACCCTTCTATCATATAAAAACCAAAAGCAAGTTTTCTGTCATGTTATAATAAAATCCATCCATTCTGGATGGCTTAAGTGATGACACTCGTGTGTGTTGACAGAACAGATATTTGCAGAACTGCATTTGAGTATTAAAACTAGACAGAGAGATGATGGTTTCATGCTGAAGCTAATATCTCTTTTCAGTTTTAGCTTTATCAACACTGGCAGTGTAGGAAAGACAGTATACTGAAATATGAATACATAGGTAAGTCAAGTTTTTTCAAACAAAATTTTCTTACTGAAAAGCAGGCAGTATCACTTGAGGGAAAATCTCTGCCTTTAGATCTGTTCTAATAGATATTGCCACTTTAAAATTTTTCTGCGGATTTTTTTTTTCTTAGCAGATGTTGAACGGCCAGACTTTTTTTTTTTGACACAGGGCAGCTCTGGAATTGTTCCAGCACTAATAATTTCATAGTATAGCAATTAAGATTTTTTTTTTTAATTTGTTCTCTTGCCACCACGATTAATCAGAAGAAGATGCAGCCTACCATTAAAGTGTACTGTGCCAAAAGGGAGTATGGGTGGAAGAAAAAGGAAAACTAAAATAGGGAGGCAAGTCTGAGATAGTAAGTTTTACAACGTGTCTGGAATACACAATGGCAGTCTTGGGACAGTTGCAGCCTAGAGCCACAATATATAATAAGCTGCGCCAAAAACAGTTCAGTCACTTCTGCTACAAACTTTAGACTGCCTCTGTTTAACCCTTAACTGAGGTGATGTGGTTCTGAAAAACATCAGTGAATAATTGGTTTAATGTTTGTTAATTTGAACAGTAAGGGGTTTCCATTAGCCTTAGGAAAATAAGTTCTTAAATTGTTCTGGCTGACATGTTGACTAAAGCTGTTACTTGACATTAACACATTCATGAAGTAGTCAGAAGACCATCTCCACCATGCTGTTTATATTCATTCAGACCAAATGCCTTACTCTTCAGAACTGGTCAATGAAAGTGGTCTTTGAGTTTTGTGTAACTTTGATTTGAGTTCCTGTACAGGACAAAATTTGTCCTAATTTCTTGTGCTCTCTGACTGTAAGTGTGAAATCCTATTAGAAATCTGTATATAAAAGCTTCAATTATTATTTAATGTGCTTGCTTGAAAATCACTGTTTCCAAAATACGTAAGCAGCTTAATCCATGCTCTGTCTGTCCTGTTAATTCACAGTTCTTATACACTGTTCATTGACAGACTTCTAAATGGGATGCCTGTCCACTTTGGCAAGCTTGTCCAGCAAGCATTTTTAAATTTTGACTTTCTGTATTGACTACTCTCCCTTCTCTGTTAGCACCTGGGTATTTTTGTGCACTTACAGGTGTAGAAGATTGAATTGTTATTATTTGAGCAACATTGGTTGATTGTTTTTCTTATGTCTTTTACAGCAAATTGAGTATGTTGAATATAATATTTTCCAGGCCAGGTTTAGCTCATAGTTTGCCAGTTAAACAGAAGAGTCTTGCATTAGAATTAAAAATATAGCTATGCCTCAGCAGTGAAATTGTGCTTTGCTTGGATGTGGCTGCAGAAGCCTTTTCTTGGGTTCTGCATTTGTCAGAGGTTTGCCTGGGGCATTTGAGAGTGCTCAGCTCTTTGTCTTTGCATGGTGTGATACAAAGGCATTTAGGGCATAAATGACCTCGAGAATATTACTGACTGAAGGGATGTGCTTCTGTGTATAAGAGAAGCACATATACCAGAGTGTTATTGTGGACAAAATATCAAAAAAAAAAAAATTAGAGTATGATTAGATCCATTGTAAGCTATTTAGTCGGTGCAAGAAGCAACTGTTACTTGCCCGAGCTGCTGTCTCAACTTGCTGCGACTGGAAGGGGTTCAGTCACCTTAATGGATGAATTGGATTACAGGCCATTAGGTTGCATACTATGGAGATAGTAAGGAATATTGTGGGGTAGCCAGAAGTGTGCTGTGGATGGGATGTGTTGAGCTGTCATTCTAGATATGGACTGCAAATTGGATATTTTTCCATAGAACAAGCAAATCAGTTAGGCTAAAAATAATGCTAACATCTTTCTGTTGCTTTTTCACCCCACATAGCCAAAAATGGAATTTGAATTGCTGCAATTGTTCAGTGCGTATTAGTGCATCAAACTGCAGTTATGCCTTAAATACCAGTCTGAAATTTGAGAAGGGTTTCCTGAGGGATTGCAACAATAAGTTCATATAGTTACAAACAACTTGCAAGACTGTTTCAGTCATGTGATGCTGGGATTATGTATATGTAATCAGTTTAAGTAGTGGCATTCAGTACATGAAGACAATTATACAAATGACAGCTAACAGACCTCAATTTCCTGAACATAAGAGAAATTCAAATACAGGTTTGTATTCATATTTTCATTAATCTCTCCAGTACAGGAATACTATTTCAGTCTAATAGCATGGTCACTTAAAAAAGCCTGATCTTCAGGAATTTTAACACAGTTGGCTATTAGCCAATAATGTAATAATTTACGGGAAGCATAACCCATGAGGCAAGAATACCTAGATGTGCCTAGTGCACACAAAAAAAAAAATTGTACCATGGTGTTTCTGAATTAGCTTGTCTTACAGAATGAAATTGGAATAGCAGTATATTTTATGAAAGGAAAGGACATGTTTAAAACCAGAATTATAAACTGACACGAAGTTGTCCAAGACTAACCATTTTTGTCAAATTCCACTTGCTCAATTAACTGAATCCATAAATTTTGAGGAACCAGAATAAATGATTGTTCACAGTGTAATGGCTTACCTTGCCTTTACAGTTTTAGAATTTTTTTGTTGATAAATATTTTTACTATACCTGTACAGTGCATTCAAAGAACAAACTTATTCTTTGTATGATATTAACCCATCCTGATAAAGTGGGTGAACAATATTTCTATATGGAAAGTAGGCTAACTCTTGAAGATCTGTAAAACTAAGAGTTAATATGCCATAACTACTTTGATGCAGAAATCCAAATTTTTTAGCAGGGAAATAGTGTTGATTGTACCTTCAGCGATAGTGAACTTTTTACTTTACAAAATCCTGATTCCATAGCCAAGGCTAAGAAGAAAGAGGAGATGATATAATTTCAGTGGCATTACTTCTCATTATAATGCATGTTGAATTTCTGGTTAATCAAAATGAAAAATGGTGCTCAGAGAATGTGTCAGAATAGATGAGTTTATGATTTTTTTTTCTAGTAAACAGATCTCTAGTTTTTTGGGTTTTTTTCTTCTTGCAAGCTTTTTCTTTGTAACGTTGCATTTGTCTCTGTGTTGTGTGTGTGAAATTCCACAGAACTGTAGTTACATGTTTAAAGTAATTTGAGAACTAACATGAACAAAGTAGTAAGCCAGTTTAAAGAAAAGAAGCTACAGAGCCAGGGGCAGATGACCTTACAGAATTTTAACTATGTGAGGGTTAATATTTTTCCCTGATTTGCTCTAATAAAAGAAATCCAAGCAGACGTGAGGATGTTTAAATATTACAGAAGTACAGGCATCCTGTCATAAAGAGGTTATCAAAGAAATAGTAAGGTGGCATAATGGAGTCAAACTTGTCAAATTCAAATGTGAGGTCAGGTGTCATAAAGTCTCAGCATTTTAGTTTTGTGGTTTGGTTTTATTTATTTATGCCCACACTGTAGGGGATCTCCATATCAGTAAAATTACGGAACCACAAAACCTGCAATATGCTTAAGGTTAAATGTAACTTTAAGTTGTTTACTAATTATTAACCCCCTTGCCCTAGACTTCTTATTTTTAAATAAAAGGTTATCTTAAAATGGAACGTGCTGTAATTGAGACTAAAAAAATATTTCAAGGACATTTTGAAAAGTGTTAGCTATGCTTAAGCTGCTTACTACTGTTTCTGGGCTGGGGGAAGGGAGTGGTTTAAGGAGATCTCTGAGGAAAAAGGAGTGCATTTAATATAAGCTTTTCCAACCAACAGAGGAATACCATCAGGGAGAGTTTCCAAATGTAAGGAAAAGCTGGGAAACTGTCTTCCTACATTTCTGAAAAGAATATCGTAAAACTAAAGCTTCTTTGTGCTGGGATAGTTAAAGTACATAATTTTGTTTACCATTACATTTCTTTCTTTAGAGAGAAGTAGGGGACAGACTGGTGCATAAATTGGATAAGGAGTAGGTAAAGTGTGGAGAAAAAGGAGGACAAGAAAAGAGGTAGAGCTGATGTGTCATGGCTGTGTTCTCTAATGCATTTGAGCAACAATGAGTCTGTCAGCCTCCTGTTTTCTGGCAGAGAATAACTGCATACAAAAAGCCATGAAAGAAGGTCTTTCTGTAATACAGATTTGAAATATTTATTCACTGAACCTGAATGGAGGCCTTCTACTACCCACCCTTATAGCCTTGTTAATAGATTATTTTAAAATGCTGAAGCAGTGCTCTCTTCACATGGACTTAGATAGCAAACGGAATTGACAGTATCAGTCATTAAGAATCGCTGGCAGTTATTTCAACATTAATAAAAGCAGATGTTAGATGATACCAGCTGATGGGTATCAGGTTTCTGGCATAGAGCTTGAAACATCTTATTTATCTCCCACCCCTTTGTGTTCCCCTGGTCCTTATATATTTGCAGTTCCAGCACTTTGCTGACCACCTGCATGGCGTGAGCCCTGGAGGACAGGAGAAGCTGCTGCTGGAAGAGCAATATGCTCTCCTTTGATCATAGGACTGCATTTTCCATGTATCAGAAGTTAAACTTGTAACAGCAGTGCTTCTGAGTCATATGCACTAATAAAAAATACACAGGTCTTGCATTTTTTAATTCCAGTAATTTGAAGCCAAGAAAAGACAGATTTTAACGTGTTTCTGTGGAGCCAGCTTAATATGTAAAATAAATCAGCATTTTTATTTACAAAAATTTGAGTGGATCTAAGGGGGGCATTATGAAAAATTATGTGCCAGCAGCAAGCTGGCTAGCACTTTGTTTAGAGACCAACATTTAAATTTTGTTAAATTCTCGCTGTCAAAGAATGATAATATTTTAGTTTATTATCTTGACACTTCTTAGAGTTTGTTTTTTTGTTTTTTGTTTTTTTTTGCCTCTGTGGAGCTAGGATACACTAAAACTGGTGTTTACTTTAAATGCATGGTATCCAGAGGAAGTTTGCTGTTATTTTTAACTACTACTTCTATTTTGTCTTACAATGTCAATACTACAGCAGCAGAATGACTCTTTCTTTTTCAGAATCTTAACATACACCTGGAAGATAAAGTCTACCTTGCAGGAAACACTTTTACCTTAGCAGACATTTTGATGTATTATGGATTGCATCATATCATGGTAAGTATTATTTGCATTTTTTTATATGTGCTACTGTCATAATTGTTGTTTGTCTAAAGGGCAGTTGATTGTTGTAGAAGTTGACCTGCTAAATTGATCAGTGACAACAACAGAATAAAAATTGAGAGATTTCTTGTAAGAACTTCAAATATAGCTTGTTTTTAAGTTGTTCATTTTTTACTTTTTAAATATTTAGCTATAGATTTGTCGAAAGAAATATATCTGTAGTGTCCAGAATGCTTTAGTTTACTATGTGTAAAGTAACAAGGAGGATACTTATCCCTGTGTTTCTAGGTACGTGGACTCTATCTGTTCAAGTCTGAAACATGACCTTAACAGAACTACGTGGGGAAATAGATAAATGAAACAGAAAGAATGTGTCCCAACTGGAAGTACTAACCTTGTTAGTATTAGAGAAATGCTGCTGGTGCTCTGCAAGATGGATGTAAATTAAGTTCCTGAAGGGTGAAGGCATATAAAAGTATCAGCCATAACAAAATGTCATTTGTTTTTCAAGACTTAATGATAAGACTTGATAACATACAGAGTATGAAAATAACATGGGGAGTTGGTTCTTAGGAGGCAGGGAGTTGAGGAAGTTGGTACCAAGTGGAGAAGATGCCAAGATTCTTCCCAGTCAGCTCAGGGTTTACTGCAGAGTGCATCTAAATCATTGCATCTCAGTTCTGAGCCTCAAGTGGTTATTTAAAGATGAAGCAATAGAAGTTATTTGTATTTTGGTGGCTGGAATGGGATTGTAAATGAGCAGTCCTTCTCTGGAGTAGGTACTATTAAACAAACCAAAGGACTTCTACAAAAAAATCTGCTAAATTCTTGGGAGATGATACAGTGGGTCAGTTTTACATTAGAAAATCGGGGAGGAGTGGGATATACAGAAAAAGATGCCTCTGACAAATGCACGTACATGTGAGAATTGGTGAATTCAATCAACTGGGTGAATGGTTACTTTACACACTTAAAAGCAGGGATCTGGGAGAAGTGTGCAAGAACTTCAAAATAGAGGCTGAGGAGGGGAAGATACTACAAAAAAATGAGGAAGAACTTTATATAAAATCTTGACTGTCCAGGAGTAAAAGTTCAAATGAGAAAGTGTCAAGCAGAGGAGAGAGGGAACGGAAGCTTTATTTCAGAATGTTTTTGAAAACATGTTAGAGTAAGTCACTTAGAATTAATTCTGTTAAGTCATATTTGCCTTGTAAACTATCTTAAGTAGTAGGATAGATGTGTTGACTAGAGTGTCAGAATGGCTTACCTTTCACATATGATATGTAGGCATAGAAAAAACATGTAAGTACTTTCTAAAAATATGATTGTATATGTTGTTAGAGAGTACAAGTTCAAATGAGACTTTTTAAAAAATCTTAGGCAGGGGAAAAATGAAGCGTATTTTAAATTTAGAGTTTGCTCTAGAGTAGGCCACCTAATCAAGAAGAAAAGATACGAGTTATTGCTTTGGGAAATAGAACAGATGGTAAAAACAAATGACTTGGTGCTCCTGGGTGCCTGCAACTATCCAGACACTACTTGGGACAAGTTTATAGTATAACATCTGTTTCTGAAACATTTGATTTTTATGGAGGATAACTTTCTGAATTGGAAGGGTATAAAGGGCAAATAATGGGGCAACTATCCTAAACAAAGAAGAAAATCTAGAAACTATTAGCTAGGAATTGTATTTTGAAGGTTTCAGAATTGATTATTGTTAGTATTTAAGTACAGAGGTAACATGTTGACCTGTAGAATCCTGTGATTTTTATTATTTTCCCTGTGATAAGAGAATATATCCAGAGCTGCTTTTCTGCCCTAAGCTTTAAGAGGTGAGGGGACAGGGAAAGCTGCTGTATCTCATAATGTGATACAGTCCATGGTTACAGTTGCTTGTATCCAGTGCTGTTTCAGCTAAGCCTCATGCAAAATATCAAAAAATGTTTCCTATAATCCTTCAAGGTGTGAGGGGAAAAATGGGGGCATGGGGACCAGACCCACAGTTCTTGCTGTCTGTCAGGCTGTCTAGAAAATTGATCTGAAAGTGTTACTGATAATGACCTTTTGGATTATTCTCTCTGCTTTTGACAAATCAATAACTACATGCTAACACAGACATCAGGCATAAAATACTGTCAATATTAGTGGTGTGCCATGATTGGACTGAATGAGGCAAATATTACTAAAACTTTAAAAACATTCTGATTCACATTTCATTGGAAATATTTTTAAGACCACCTGATCCTGTTGCTCCCTTTTTCAGCTGGGCTTTCACTTCCCTTTCTTAGCATTTCTGAATATAAATTGTACATCTCTGTATTCCTCATTCCCACCTTCATTTTGCCCTTCCCATTATCTGGGGGGATTGTGGAACCTGATTCTTCACTGCCCAGGTTCATCCAGTTGAACTTACTGAACAGCAGCAACTCTTAATTTTGCAGTTGTATGCCTGCCTTTCATTCTTCCTCTCCTATATAATTACCTAAATTGACACAACAGTACTATGTGTCTAAAATCCATATTGTGGGAAAAGAATTAGTATTTCAGTGAGTGAGAATCAGATTCACAGGTAGCGTTTCAGGCTTCTTGCAGACTGAATCTATTAATTAGAAATATATGCTTGTAATAATGAGGCAGGAACTAAATAGTATACATTGTGCTTCATTGTAATATAGGTCACAAGCACCCAAAAAGTGTAATGCTTGATACTAGCTGCCTAAAGGAGCTTTTCAGTGTGACTTACATTGTCATGTGTAGTTTATATAATATAAATATTGTTGTCTTTAGACACTTTCATTACTTAAATATATATGTGGATAAATATGATGAACAGTGAAGTTCTACTAGGGTAAAACATGGATTGCAGAGAAAGCGTGAATTTGGGAGCATTGCTTGAGGATAGTGAAGGCAATCAGTAAGCATTAAATTCCCCCTGTGGTAATTAACTTGGTGGTTTTTATTATTATTTAAAATAAAGAGTTCCCATATGTTTTTATTCTGCTGTTTGAAAATCCTTAAGAGAAATAATCAATACAAAGGTTGATCTTTTTTATGCTTTGAAAATTTTGTCAAAACCAAAGAAGTAGTCTCAAATTTTTATGTCTGACTTGGAAATTTCTTTAATAAGGGCTGGAAAATAACTTATGGGTAAAATTTGTATCTGCCAATGGAGGAAGCCTCAGTCAAAATTTTGGGGTCAAATCAACTACAAATCAAAGTTCTCCTCGGGTCAGTAGTTTATTTCCCAGTTATTTTTTTCCATGATGAACATTTCCTGTAATAAACAGATTGCCATGAACTTTTGTTGATATTCACTGATAAGCTCTGTATCTTAGTGCTGGGAAAACAGGCTTTCCTTCTATGCTACACATAGTGCTTAAACAGAATTTTAAAAAAACCCAAACCAACAAAGAACAGTTTTACTTCAAATAAAAGATTTCCAGTATGTTTCTTTAACATCAGTAAATTAGTCAAAACTACATCAAAGTACACTATTTTAAGAAATACACAGTTTGACTGTTTGTGTTTTGTCTTTCCCTCCTATCTAAAGGCTAAATTTGAGAGAGAGAGTAGTGATAAGAACTGCAGATGCAGGCAGGTACTTTTAGATTTCCCATGCACAGGTGGGTTGTGGGAATGGGAATTTATGCCTGCATCCCCAATGCTTCTGAAAGCAGATATAATTAAAGTTTGTGTATTTATAGCCTTTCTAGAAGCTCTTCTAGCTGCATTGTATGATGACCACCTTGGTTACCCTTTGAGTTTTGTGGTTGAAGAATAAGACTTTTTTTCCATTACATGAAAAAAAGCCTATCAAATTGAGTGTCTGCTTCTTTGCTATTAAAATAATTGCTTTAATAGCAAATAATTATTTTAACAGCAGAACAGCAGCCTTTCTTAACTTGGGGGAATTATCTAATTTAATGAGGAAGAACAGAAAATACCCATCTAACAAAATGTGGGAAAAAAAAAAAGCCATGGAAGTGATCTCTAAACAATTAACCTAAGAGTTATGTTCAGAGTAAAAAGTAGAGCATGCCACAGAGTGCTTTTTAATATATTTCACTGATGGAGTACATTATGTAAATAAGTAAAAATATCTTGCTTGTTGTGCCTGGAGTACAAAAAGGGTTTTGTTATTAGAGTAGCTGTCTGTTTTGCCCTTCAGATGTTTTTTCACTATGCTAACAGAATGGAGGAGGACCAGTTTTCTAGACTTCATTTTTAATTTACATCAGAGAAATGTGAAGATTGAGAATTATCAGTATAAAATTACGGGGAGAAAATATCTGCTCCAAAATTGGCTGTGAAAATGCTGAACTAAACTTCCAAGTGCTTACCTATTAAAGACTGATAAAGAGTATTGTAATTATAACTTTAATGTACAGCACTCATGGAACTTAAAATTATGGTATTTTTAGTACATACTCATATTTAAATACTTTCAGTAATTTTAGATGTCTTTAGGATATACGTGTTGCTCTTTTCGTGTTCTGAGCTGCTTTGTAAATGGTTCTACGGATTCATACCAAACAGCAGCTTCCAGCTGCCGCTGCTTACAACAAACTGCAGGTGATCAAAATTATCTTCCCCTAAATGGTACTGCATGGGCTTTTTTTGTCCTGAGAGTGCTGTATGTGCAGAAGCTGAGGCAGTTTGTGAAGCATTCAGGTGTTGCATTTTGATAGCTTCCACTTCTTGTTTGTAATGCCTTTAAAAATTCTGGAGTTTTTCCCCTTATCAGTGAGTTCCGTAGGAAGAAGAGCTACTTGGTTTAGGAGCAGGTGCGAGATCCCTGCTTTTCAGTTGTTGGTGCAATTACTATGCTCTAAGTTACTGTTAGAGCTCTAATGTTATGTGGCATTGGTTTAGAATTCCTTCCTGCAACTTCTTGAAATTCTTCCTCAGTATTTTTCCAGTGGTTCATCTTCTAGTATATATCCTTTATCTTCTTTTTACCTCTACATGTTTAAAGCTTTCCAATTCTAAGCCAAGTGCTGGGCTGTGAGAGAGAACAGTAAGGAGAAGCGGCAAATGTTACAGCCAGCTCTTGAAATCGAAAGGGCTGGCATGTTATGAGGTAAAATTCATCATGAGACTTAGTTTTGAACACCAGCTTTTCACTCCTACAGCTGAGTAAATGAGTATGTGATATAAAGTCTATTGGAACATATTTGTTTCTAGCTGTCCTGTACCCAAGATCAAATTTGCAGTGAACCTCCATTACCCATGAATCTGGTCTGTGTAGAACAAGATGTAAGGAATATGCCATCTGGCTAGCTTTTCAGGAGGGGGTTAACCTTCATTGGCTTTAGAAGTCTAACATGAAAAATATGAGGCATGTCTAGTGATTTGTCTCTTAAAACTATCCTCTACAGGTGTGCCCTTTTTTTGTTGACTCCAGGCGTTGTCAAGATGACTAAGTTAAGCCTGATGGCTAGCTTAGCTAACTGAAAATGAAGTGAGGTGAATCTTGCACTGATTGATTTAAGCATTGGTGAGATAAGATAGGGTAGTTCATGTGAAGATGACATTCTGTTCTGGTTGCAGTTTGTGTAGTCTGTTTTGAGGCTTACCTCACTTACCGTTCAGTTTTAGTAGGTTAATGTGAGGAAGCTGGTTATTGTCTAAACTGATAAGCGAACTTCATTCCAGAGGAATGAGGAGACCTGGAACTGCTCATTAAGGAATGGTAATACAGGTGATGCAGCATGGGAATAGTTCTTCTACAGCTGTCTCAAAAGACTCCAAAGTAATGAGAGACTTTGTAGTGAAGCTTTGAGGATGTTGCTGACTTGAATGTAGATGACTTAGAAAGGTATAGTTAAGATGGATAATTGTAGATGACTTCAGCCATGCCAGTCCTCAGACAAAAGTAAAGGTAGGCTTGAAGCCCTTCATTAATCTTGGCCACGATTCCTGTGGCAAGAAGCTGTTGCATTTAGATCTGGGTTAAAACAAGCGTGTGCTGTTGACTTCAGAACTCTGGTGAAAAACAGGACCTCAAACTGTAGGAGCGATGGTATTTAAAATACACTTATGAAATATGGACAGGTTTTCAGTTTGTTTTACTGTAGTAACTTGAGTCATGCCATTGCTATCTTAATGTGAGCCAGTATGTCTGAACAGTTCAGTGTGAAGCTGTGCTGTTTCTTAGTAACTATTGTATAACTATTGCTCAAAATGGGGAACAACCTAAGTTTTCTATCCAGTCTGAAATTGCCTGAAAAAACTTATTCTTGTACTTACAATACACCTTGAAATACAAAGTTGTCACTTTGCTTGTGAGGCAAGACTGCCTGCTGGATTAATGTGAAAGACTTGCTCATGTTGTGCAACTCTTACCTGTTCCCCCCAATACTGCATGCAAACCCCATGAATATATAGATGCATTAAAATCAAGCAAGCTAAGGCCCTTTTTGCCCCTCTCTATTGTACAAATGTATGTTCCACCCTCCAGGTCTTTTCATTGGAGTAAATTAAAAGTAAATATGTATTTTGGGCTGTGAATTTTAGTATGTGAAATTAAGATAGAATACTGCCAGACTGTAACAACTTCATGTGAGTGGAAATCAGCTGTAAAACTATACACTTTTATTTTATGTTACCAAATGTTATTATTGCAGTGCCTTGTATTATTGGTGCCTTGTATTTCTTCCCCGTGCAGGTGGACCTCACAGTGCAAGAAAAGGAGAAATACCTGAATGTGTCGCGTTGGTTCAACCACATTCAGCATTATCCAGGTGTGCGACAACATCTGTCTAATGTCATCTTTATCAAGAACAGATTATATACTAATGATCATTAAAGAAAATCTTAATGTCATGTTGGAAGGGTGTTTCAGAGTTTAGAAGTTATGCTGTCCAAAACCACTAACTTCCAAATACTAGTTTGTAACCTTCTGTATGTGAACCAAAACTGTTGATGCCTCAGTTAATACAATTGCATTGAATCATTATTGTTCTTTCAAGAAATTGAACTGGTTAATGAATTGTATCATGCATCTGCTTAAAAGCAACAATGGTAAAAAGATGGAAATAGAGTTTTAATTCACTATTTTTTAAAAATGAAAAGTTATTTCAAGTAAACATTCAAATGTAATTACATGGTCTTTGTAGAAAGGAATTCCTTTCCTTCAGTTATTCACTCCTTTTGCTATTTATTGAATTTTTACATGTGTCCTGCTCTATTTTCATTTTTTGCCATGGATGTTTACACTAGTTTTGTAAAAGTAAAGAGCTATATTGTGTGCCAAGGATGTGAAAAAGGGAACATGCAAATGTTACAAAATATTTATGTGACCGAATAAATTATTTAAAAACTGTAGTCTTAGTTTGGCTGTGAAACTCTTTAGTTTTTCTTCAGTAAGCAAAATGAAGATTGTAAAAGGTTAGTTCACTTGCTGTTTCATTTTGTGGTGTCTGGATTTTTTTTAGATTCTAGCAGCCTTTTCTTTCAAGTTGGGTAACAAACCCAGGGTTTTTCAAGTTTTTTGCATGTCTCACATGTGCAAATGCAATTTTCAAGAACCTGGCAAACAAACCCCAAACAAAAAAAGCAAAATCAACCAAGCCCCCCTTCCACAGCTTTAAGATAATAATGAGCTAGTCTGTCAAGTTTACTTTAAATGTTTTAAAGTTTGTTTTAAAAACAAAGACACTGTTGTTGAATCGGACATTTGGACATGTCATTTCACTGTACAATGGGGTCCCTCCATTTTTTTAACAAATTTAAAAGTGTTAACGTAATGCCCTAAGGATGCATCTAAATAGATAATTACCTTCTGCACAACTCAGTTAACATTTCTAAAACACTAAAATATCGAAATATTTTTGTATTTCTTTCAATGGATAAACTTCTGTGTTAGTTTCTACAAGTCTTGAACAACCAAGGTCTCATATATACATTCTTTTGTGTTAACTCGGGTGCTACTTCAGAAGCCTCCCACCCAGTAAGGTAGATATAAAGACATCTTGAATAGCTGTTTGAGTGTCTTGAATGTTACAAGGCCTTTGGAAAAAGGTAGGTAGATAATGAGATGAGGTAATTAAAATATATCCTAACATGTGAAAGAACAGAAGAAAATTGCATGAGTAAGCTGAGCTTAGACATTTCTAGGCTCTCAAGTAGGTGTTTTCTGTATATATGGAACTTCTTTAGAGGGTTTACAGGCACACAGTGTTACATTTAGGAATGTCTCATATTGTTAAAAATGAAAATATTCTCATTTGGTTTGAAAAAGTTGTCATTTCCCAGGGGACTTAATTCTCATCCTGTACCATTTTTCATGTTAGTTAATCTTGTTCTTTGCTATTTAGAAGCAGCCCTTATGTACTTAATTATGAAGATCTCACTGAAACTTTGAGATCTGTGCAAGAACTGTGGAGTGAGCTTTAGTGCAAATGTATATTAGAAGCTTCATACTCCAAACTTTTCAAATTTGACTACTGCAGGGCTTCAGGTTTTTACTGTCGATTCTCAGTTTCCAATTTCAAGTCCAAATTTCTTTAAATGTTTGTTCCCTAGTAATATGTATGTGAGTTTGCTTTATCCCCACTTACGACTGGGAGCAAATGATAATGAGACTTAGATACTTAGACACAAATACCTGCTCTTCCACTGAATTCTACTTTAATGAGCCATTTTCTGTTCCTGAAGGGGAGTGTGAGTAGGAATTATCATGCATTTGGTCAGGGTTTGGGGAAGTTTCATGTTCATCTTAAAGATTGTTTGATTATATATCCTATTACAAAACTGAAGTAATTCTCATTTGGAAAGTGTATGTGCAAGCCTTCATCCATAGCAGCTTACGTTACAGCTGAGAACACTAAAATAGAACCGGGACTAAAACGTTTAGCTAACAGGTGAAATGTTTAGAAGTGGATTAGCAAAATTTAACTCTATGTTGCCTACAAGTCATTTGGTCATTGTCCGATGCTAACTTGACTAATTCAATTATTTCTCCCCTGCATGGGGAAGCAGAAAGGGGTAGAGGATAAAAGCAAAAGGACTTTGCTTTTAGGAAGTTGACCAGGAAAAGCAGATGATGCTGATTTTTCTTCCCTCTCCCCCTTTGTCTAATGCCTTTTGATCATCAAGGACAACTACTTCTGTAAACAAACTTATGCAAAATCATAAAAAAATAGCTTGGCCTATCTGAGACTGTGTCGGGTACACTTTTTAAGATGATGCTTCCAATTATTCACAGATGAGGTATGTGCATGAGCTCTGAAATTAACATTGATGGCCTGTATAGAGAGTGTGCATGGGTAAATGTTCTGCTGTTTTTAAAGCTACTACTGCTTGTCTTTCTGTAATATTTTATTTCACTCGAACGTTACTAAAAGTGACTTTCCTCCCTTGCAACCTCCTTTCTTAAAATTTTGTTTGCTGAAGGGCACAGTAAATACTGTGGTGTTGTTTTACTTTTGTTGCTTTGCAGTTTGATGATGATGGCGACCACGGTGATGTGTGGAATTTATTTTCACAGCATTTCATGAAGAGTGACACTCATGTGTTAATGTATCTCATCATTGCAGTATTATTATTTTGCATAATTGTTCTATCTAATTTATTCAAGGGGCCTGACATGTTATGGTCTTTTAAGTATATGCCTCTAGGACTTGAGGTTGTTGCCATATGGTGAGATAGTGCCGCATGACAACCTTTCAGCAACTGAAGAATTCAACAGTGAAACAAATACGATAATCGTAAGTGTTCAGTGAAATCTTAACACTTACCACTTTGACTTGTCTTTTTCCCTGTGATGACGAGATGACCGCTGCTTGCAGGCAATCCAGGTGGAAACAGATGTTCAAGTATTGCATCAGGCAGGTTAGAAATGTCTTGATGATTTTTAGTCATCTTTGTACATGTAACTTCACTTTCAAGTGAGGTGTCAGAGTTCACTTTGTCTCTAGGGCCAGTTCTTGCACTGACACCTAAAACTGGGCAACAATGATTTATAGGCAAATCCACGTTTAATATGGGATTAGAGAAGAGTGAATAGGAGTGAGAAATTTGCGATGATCTATGTTACACCATACAAAAAAATAGTTCTAGTTTAGACCCAGATAGTAAGAAAATCTGGCTATTCAGATGGAACTGAAGTGTAGGCTTTTCAGCAGCTAAACTGTAAGGAGTGGTTTTTTTTATGATAGCTTAAATGCATAACATACTTTTTGTCAAGTTCCTTTTATGTCATCAGTGATTTACCTACTAGGTTGGCATCCAAGTTTTGACAGAAACACAGTTAGGAGATACCACTTCTGGTTAGCAGTTGTGAAACAGTCCCATCAAGCAATTCCTTACTACCATCTGAATCTTTGGAAGAACATAGGCATGGAAACGGGGAACTTATTTTTTAAGGTAAATCTTAAACTTCCCAGTAGGTGTTATAGTTCACTGAAGCGTCTTGATAAGGTAATTCTTCAGCTTCTCTTTCTTTCTCTCTTACACACACATTTCTTATAGCTGAGGGAAGAGTGATCTAGACTCTTCAGTATGGGTGTGGATCCTGGGTTATTAGCAGGAGGTTGAGACCAAGGTTTAAGATGGACATGAGCACTTTGCAGTTCAAGGCACCCACATATATTAACTATTTTATATGAAAATGTGGCCTAGAAGGGTTAACACTGTTTTGTCCATGATATAAAATACACCCAGGTTACATTACAGATGAGAGCTCTAAAACTTGCACGTCTTTATTTTCCTCTTGGTGAAAAAGGAATAGATGGTTCGGAACGTTGCTCCTTAGTGCTGTGGATTTGAAAGAGACAAAGACAAGGTACTTAAAAAGGGATTAGCTGAGAGAAATTAAAATAAAGGAATTCATAACACCTTTGAAATCATTATCAAGAAATACTCTTTTTTTCAGAGGTCTGGTTCATATTCTTTCTGATCTGCTACCATCTTCTGTTTGCATCTTTGCAGGTGATTTATGGTTTATCTGCTGTATGAATGCTGAAGTTGGAAATGGAGACATTATCTT
Source organism: Nesoenas mayeri (assembly GCF_963082525.1). Classification (NCBI taxonomy): domain Eukaryota; kingdom Metazoa; phylum Chordata; class Aves; order Columbiformes; family Columbidae; genus Nesoenas; species Nesoenas mayeri. The sequence continues at coordinate 92,049,483 of NC_137543.1, read as the reverse complement.
GATTTTATAATTGTATGTGTATAGAGAGACTCATGTAATTTTTTTTACCTTTTTGGCTTTTTGGTAGGAAGAGGGATCTGTAAGCCTATTTGATTTTTTTTTTTTTTTTTTTCTTTTGGATTTCTATTTTATCACTTCTAATCTCCGGTCTGTTTCACGGTCTTTAACTTCAAAGTGTAATTGCAATGATGAAGCTGCTTAATGGATTCATACGTTTAATATTTTCCTCCTAAGAGCAATATTTCTTCTTTGCATCTATAATTGGATCGCGCTGCTGCTGTCCCTAATGGAAACGCCAGGTTTCGTATTCACCATACACCTTAGCGCATGCTTACTCACTTGGTAATCTTAATTTTTGTTCTGGATTTATCGAAACTGAGTTGTATTTCACACATTTTTTTGTGCTTGGATGTTATTGCAAAAGATGTGTGAGGGGAGATGCCATCGTGTGCCTCTGCTGCGCCGAGCTGTTGGATTCAGGCTGGGTCTTTGTATCCTGCCGCTGCACATCTTGAGTATTATAGTACTTCAGAGCCCAGCTCCAGGGTGACATATCAAGATATCACAGATTTGGAGGGAAGGGGAATCGATTTTGTAGCAAGGATCACTTGTTGCTGCTCTGTGCACGTTCCTGCAGGCATGGCCTTTATTTTTGGTTCTGGTGGTGAATACAGCCTCTGCAGAACACCGCGCGTCCCGTCTCTCGCTCGGCAGGCAGGCATGGTGAGTAATTTTTCATTGTTACTGCATCTGAAGGATTCCCCTTTCCCCTCCCACATTACCTTGGCTCCTTTAGGAAGATTTTCATCTATTAAACTTTCCCTTCTCCGTTGGAAGAACTAAACCTTTTTCAGTGTTTCCAGGCTGGTGATCTAATTTGACAGCTCGTCGTTGATGTCTATTCCACTTCAAAGAGGCAGGTAGCCCGGGGCTAGCCAGCTGCATTGTGGATTCTGCAGATTTGGCTTGCTGCTCCTGCTGGGTGTCATCTGTCTTCTTAGTCTTGGCGCTGGATAATTTTTGTCCTCCCTGGCATCATCTGCCTGAGCAGTTTCTGCCTGGCAGGCCTGTCCGTCCAGCTCGAGCATCAAATACAGCGGCCGCACAGCTAATCTGACAAGGCACCTCCTCCAAACAGCCCAGCCTGGGGCCCACTTTGGCCGGCATCGCAGCCTGCAAACTTCCAGCCATCACGATGGCGGCCTCAGTCTCCCATCTCGGATGCAGCCCATGGAATTATTCTGCTGGCGCAAAGCCTGTCCATCCTCCCCCCTCCTCGCCCTCTTAAGGGTCCATCGCTCCGATTCCTTCTGTCCGGGCAGACGTCTGCCTCAACAGGTTTGGGTTTCCCTGCCTGTTGCCGGCATTTGACTCGGACCCCGCCACTGGGAGGAAACAATCCTTTAGTGGATTATCGTCGCCAGACAGCCCGTGGGGGAAATGACAGGACTCGGCACGGTCAGCCTGAGATTTTTGCAATTTGGAGTGTGGCTGACGCTAATGGGGAGTGGCAGGGTGATCCCTCAAAGAGAAAGCGGGTTCCATTGCACGGCAAAAGTGACAGAGGTTGTTTAGCCCAGCTTCCAAAAAAATACATGATGACTACATATGTTGATTTTCATGCTCCAAGCCATAGCTGTTTCCATGTTTTTGTGATTTGATCACTACTTCCTACAAACTGACAGGTTAGGGGCTCCGCAAGTATTGTCTTTTTATAGCCATCACCTCTTTAAGTCTTCCTTAATTTTTCTAAATATGTTTTGAGAATAAACTTGACAGGGCAGTGAGTGTAAGCTGGGGAGAACAAAAAACTGCATAAATGCAGCAAATAAAGCATATTCCTTTAAAAAAAAAAACAAAGCAAACAGTACTGAAACAAAGAGGAGAAATGGTTTCAGGACAGAAATCCTAGAAACCAATGCACTTATCTGCCACAGGATTTGCCCTTGTTGCAGTCCCGTAATTCTGAACCTGACATTACTCGTGATGTAAAAAATCTTTCCTAGAAACGCAGTAGTTATAAACCCCCTTCGCCACAGGATTTCCTCCTTAGCAAATAAAAAGATAGCTGGAGTACAGGGCTTAGAGGGGGAAATAACTTCTCTGAGAGAGAGACTAGCAAAGGATGGCAGCTACACTGGAAGGGAATAAAATTAACATTTGAACAATTCTATCCCTCATTACTAGTGATCCTTAGGCCAGCTGGAATGTCCTCCAAATATTACTAATATATGAGCACTAATGCCATTTATTAGTGATTGTCAGGTGCGTACGTACTTTAGATCGAAGTGGAAAAATATAAATACTAATCTATAGATTGCAAAAGATGGTTACTTTGGGGGACAAAAAGATATGTGAAAGGGAACAGTATTTTTTTTCTGTGTTAATTATTGTCTATTTAACTTAGTATTTGCGAACTATGTAACAGTGAAGGAATGAAAAACTATTTTGGGTTATGTTTATAATTAATTTAATAATGTTTGCTGAAGCATTCAACACTTGCCAATGTAAAATTCATTTATTATTTATTCAGATTGTAACCATATTTTGACTGATTTGGGAGAAAGCATTTCAGCAAAACTAGTTCACTCATTCTCAAGGCTGAGTTTAGAAGTATTGTCAAAAAACATTATAGTGATTTCAGTGAACAGTTTCTGAGCTTTGATGATGTGACACGATTTAATCATAGGATCATTTTGTGACTGTCATAATAGCTTCATACAATTTAAAACATAAAAAGTTTGTTTTATTTTCCTCAGCCGGGCAATTGCTTTTACTTATAAAAGTTTTGCAGAATACAACATGGGCAGAACTAATTTCTGACAAAGAAATACTACTACTCCTGTGTTCTACTAATAAACCAGGAATTGTTCCAGCTGAAGTGGCTTTTTCCAGGTCATGACACTGTCGGTCGTAGCAGCTTTAGCTGAATTAGTGGTCCAGTTCTTCCTTCATTTACCACAGACACTAAACAGGGTCTGAACTGCAAGTACAAAGAATGTGTAAAAATATCTAAATAAATAAAACAATAGATGGAATGACCTAAAGGCAGATCAAACTGTTCTATTGAGTATGTGTAGCATGGGAAAACAAACAAAGAAACAAACCAGCAACAACACCACAAACAAATAGAACAACCCCCCCAACAAACAAACAAGCAAACACACAACACTAAAAGAAAGTCAATATATTGTAATTGGGGGGAAGGGGAGGGAGGGAAGTATGTTGAAAATACCCTGACACTGTCAAATGGTTTTAAAAGAAACCTATAGAGCTTTTAAGTACTTTTTGCCTTGTTTGTTTGTTAATAGTTACTAAAAAACTTCTGCTCTTAATTTTTGTAGACCACAAGTCCAACAGTGGCTATTCGCGTTCTCAACACCCAGAAGCAAACTGATTTATCTGAACGCTCATCTCTTCTGCTCAAACCAAACCCAGCAAGCAAGCCATCCCTGTTTTGTTTCGGCGGGGCTTTGTCTGCTCGGTTCGTTCGCGGGTTCGTTGTTTCCGCGGCCGTGTGAAAATCCTCCTGCCAGCGCAGCCCGGCGGGCGCCGCCGCGCCCGTCCCGTCCCGCCACCGTTACCGCAGCAACGGCCGCCGCCGCCGGGGCGGCGGGCGCGTCGCGATGACCTCACACCGAGGCGGCGGGGCGAGGCGGAAGTTCGGCGACCGGGGAAAGGCCCGTGCTGCCCGCGGGCCGCCGCCGGGGCGCTGGGCGCTATGAGCGAGGGTGGCCCCGCGTCCCCCCGCCGGAGCGGGGCGGCCCCGCCGCCCCCCAGCGACAGGAAGCGGGAGACGCTGGCGGCCGGATCCCCGATTCAGCCCATCATAAAGGGTGAGGAGCGGGACCGGCTCGGTAGCGAGTCCCTGCGGTGGCCGAGCCCAGGGTGCGCGGGCGGGGTGGGCGCTGAGGGGCTGCCGGGCCCGGGGGGAAGCGCGTCCCCTCAACGGGGCGGCGTGTCCCGGCCCAGACGGGCGGTGACGGGCCCCTCAGCCGCTCCCCGGCCCTCCGCGGCGCCACGAAGTGTGACGTGAGGCTCCTAAGAAGTTCAGCGGGCTTTATTTTAACCTATTTATTGGTTTGACACTCGAGTAGCTGCGTGGCCTTGTTTCGGGAAGCTGAGTCCTCGCCACTGGGAAACTCTTGTGCCTTGTTCACTTAAGCACCCGTGTTTTGCCCTAGTTAACCTGTACACAGGAGCGTTCGAACTTGGAAGTGGTTTAGCCTGTGCTTTGCTTACTGTAACCGTGTTGTTTCCCCAATTTGAAGTCATCGCTCAGCACTTTGTTTTTGGAATGGGGTGAGATTCAGGTTGCTGAAGAAATCCTCATGGGTGCAGCGGACAGGGAGAGCCACACGGCCGGAATAGACAGCTGGTGGCAGGAGAAAAAGTTGGACTGTTTTTCGGATGGTACTACCAGTTCAGCATCAGTTTAAAGTGCTTCTTTGAACTACAGTGTGTATTTCTTTAAATGCTATGCTATCAGATTGCTTTTAAATTGAGTAGGTTTGTTTTTTTTTTAATTTGTGATAGCCAAGACTATTTCATATGTATATTTATGTTGTTAATACTCTTCCTCAAGAGTAAGTTTTAAATCTTTGACCCTGGAATACAAAAAAAAAATGCTAAGAGGCTTCCTTGGTAGTGAGCTTTCTTCTTGTCTTTCACTGCAGAAAACTCCCATATCCTAAACTGTGAATCTCTGTTGAGCTGTAGCCTTTATTTCTGCTCTGCATCCAATTTTTACCACCATTAACAGTCAGATATGGAAGCTGTACTAAAGAGGACTGAAACACAGGGTGCTGAGAAACAGAGGAGAATGTTTCACAGAAAGGTGTCTATGGCACCTAAATCATTGTTTCATTGCATTTTATCTAAACCGCTAGATTACTGATTAGGTAGAGCAGCCTACAAATGTTATTGTGGTGCTCTTCTGATTTTGCATGTATTTAGTGAGCAGTAGTGCCTATTGCATTGCAAGTATGTCATGCTACCTGGTGTCGTTTGGCTTAGTGTATGTAGTGTGAGAGAGAAACTAAAAATCTGACTTTCATTAATCTTCTAGATGTTGGGGAAATCTATTCAAGACTACTGGATCACAGACCAGTAATTCAGGGAGAAATACGTTACTTTGTTAAAGAATTTGAAGTAAGTATTTGTATATTACTGGGTGCTGTAATTTTCAGAATCTGAGACCTTAAACAGTGTTAGCATCTTTTTAGAGATTATAATATGCAGGTAATTTTCCTCAGAAACACTTGATGTGTATTTCTTGCCAAAAATGACACACCTATGGTATATATCTACAACTCTAGTAAACAAGGCAGTAATTTAAGTCTTTTTATTTAAAAAGTTTTGAAGGGGTCACAGACTGTGAAAGTCTGGGAAGAATATTGATGTAGGAGAGTGATGTAATTCTAATGTCTTAGAGAAATCTAGTTGGTTTAAGGAAAATATTGTTGGCTGATACAGGTTCACATTTGACTAAGAAACTGCTTTCTGCCTTGGCTGGCATAGCTGTGATTTAATTTTGCTTCAACTTTTGTTTTGTGAAAGAAAATAATAGTTCTAGAAGAGAAGAGCAAGAATTTATGCAAAATGAGAAAATGATTAAAAATGGAATGAATGTTCTCTGATTGGCTGCAAATAAGGCTGAAGTACCGAAGGTGTAAAAGTGTTTATATCCAAATTTGCTTGGGAAGGGTAATATGGTTTCCACAAGATGGCAGCAGAAGTTTAGAAAAGTAGAATCTTGTGTCAACAAAAGGCTATTTCAAAGTAGATTTTCATTCTTACAGAAAGCGGAATTCAAAATCTTAACGTTAGTCCTGAAAATACAGTTATACCTCAAACTTGTAATGTGCAGAGCTGTTTTTTTATGAAAAATGACATTAAAATGTCTTCCCCCCACCCCATAGCTAATATTTCAAGCACGTCTCATTTGTCTCTGTACAAAAGAAGTATGTGAACTAAACTTTTCTATATAAGTTAGAGGATAGAGTAAATAATTTCACATGGTTTTTCATAGAAAGGAAAATTTTAAACTCAGACACAGAATTATAACTCATGTGTTTATAATTATAATTCATATATTTCTGTCATTGTACCCAAAATCTTGTTGTATTTCTTAGACAGATTTCATATATTAGATCTTCTTCTTTTTTTTTTTTTTTTTTTTTTTTTTTGGCAAAACCAGAGAATTATTTACATTTTTGCAACTTAGAATTTCTTCAAAAAAATACACACATTTCTAACTTTGAGACATCAGATATTTTTTAATTGTAGTAGGATGTAAGGTCCTTCTTTCAGTGATCAGCATCTAGTGAAGAATGTAGATTTGCATTCAAGGAAGCTGGGAACCTGTTTACTTAAGCAGCTTTACTTGTCTGTGCCTCTGTGAAGTTTTAAAATGGGGCGTGGTGATCCAGTTGCCCACTTCATGTGCTGAAGCATTTTTTTTATCATCTAGAATTGCATTATGATTAGTAACTTTCAGTGCAGGAATGCTTGTGTGTAATTGTACTCATAACTCTGAAGAAGGGGAAGGGGGCAGGCAGCAGCCTGCAGCAGATTTCAGAATTTTTTTCGTTATCTAAAGGAAAGTACAGGTGAAATTTAGAGTGGAAGTAGTGCCATAGCTTCAGAACAATAAAGCAAAGCTTGTTCTTCATGTAATTAATCATGATCAGCAGTGAGCCAGAAGAAGGGCTGCCTCTTTAGTCAGCTGTGTTATGTTGACTTCATTGCATTACTTCAGTAAAAATAATTTTACTTGCATTGTTTTAACTTCATACCATGCTATATCTGGAAGGTCAGACATCAAGCAAGCAAAATCACTGCTGTATTATTTATCTGTAACAGCTGAGTTACAAAATGTAATACTTTCAAGCTCTGTTTCTCTCTGTTGTTTTTGATATCCTGTAGATCAGGGCTGTCAAACTCATTTTCACTGGGCGCCACATCAGCCTCGCGGTTGCCTTCAAAGGTTGTCTGATGTGGCCCCTGGTGAAAATGAGTTTGGCATCACTGCTCTACATTGTGTGGAAAAATGTGCAGGTTTGTATAGATAATGTTTTCATTAGTAAATATTAACTTTTCTCACAAAGGCTAGAAGTGTCTTTCAAAGTATTACTGTATTTCGTTGTGAATAATTACTTTTTCACAAAACTAATTTTGTCAATTGTGCTAAATAAATAGAGTAACACTTTAATAGAAAACTGTTTAGTCTTTGAGTTAAAGATATCTGTTTATCAACTGGGAAACTATCTTATTTTGGAAAGTAGAGTTCCTTCTTAGCCACTCATTTTCTTTCATTTCTTCTGGCAGGAAAAACGGGGCCTCCGAGAACTACGAGTACTTGAAAATCTAAAGAACACAATCTTTGAAACAAATGAACACGTTCTTCCTAAGTGTGAGCAGGCCATGCCTGGCAATTTGAATGAAATATTCAAGAGATGTAAGCACATTGCTTCTTATTCTGGCTTTATAGCTTTAGCTGCCAAATTTATGCAGTTGAAACATGACAGTGTGTGGATTTTGTTATATTTTATGTTGAACATGTTGAATAAGTATTTAATTTCATATAACTTGTTTGTATGGCATCTGGCAGAATTACAAATGGTAGATAATGCTATGCACATAAAACAATGGAAGGAATATATCTGAAACTTAAAGTTTGGCTATGCAATTAATATGTATGTTCTAATGCCTTCTGAATGGAGTACTACCTGACTTTCTAATGGTCAGCTGTGCAATAGATCATTAGTAGTAAAGTCACAGAATGGTCAAGGTGGGAAGGGACCTCTGGAGGTCATTTTATCCAACATCACTGTGCAGGCAAGGGCAGATAGACCTAGTTGACCAGGGCTATGTTTGGTTGAGTTTTGAATATCTCTACTCATGGAGACTCCACAACCTCTCTGGGCAACCTATGCCAGTGTTTGACCACTCTCACTGGAAAAAAGTGTTTTCTTGTGTTCAGATAGATTCTCATGTGTTTCAGTTTGTACCTACTGCCTCTTGTCCTGTCAGTGAGCAGTGTAGTAAACATTCTGGGTCTCTCATCTTTATTCCCTTCAATCGGATATTTATTCACATTGATGAGATCCTGCCTGGGCCTTCTCTTCTCCAGGCTGAACAGTCTGACCCTCTCCTCATATGAGACATACTCTACTCCCTTAGTCATCCATGTGCTGGACTTACTCCAGTAAGTCCATCTCTTTCATTTACTGGGGACCCCAGAAGTGGACACGCTACCACAGGTGCAGCCTCACCAACACTGAGCAGAGAGGAGGAATCACCTCCCTTGACCTGTTGGCAGTGCTTTTCCTAATGCAGCCCAGGATGCTCTTGGCCACTTTGTTTTGCTGCAAGGCTATGTTATTGGTCACCAGTGTGTGTTTCTGCCTGGGATTATTTCTCCCCAGATGCAGGACTTGTCATTTCCCTGTGTTGAACTTCAAAAGATTCCTCTCAGCCCAATTCTCCAGTTGCTCAAGGACCCTCTGAAGGACAGCACAACCATATAATCTGTCAGTCACTCCTCCTGGTTTTGTATCGTCTGCAAACTTGCTAAGGACGCACTCTGCTCCAGCATCTGGGTCACTGATGAAGATGTTAAACAGTATCGACTGCAGTGCTGACATCTGGGGTAAACCACTGGTGACTTGCTTCCAACTTGACTTGGTGCTGCTGATCGCAGGTTCTAGGCTGGGCTGCTCAGCCAATTTTCAGTCCACCTCACTGTCCACTCACCTAATGCATACTTTGTTAGCTGGTCTATTGAGGGTGTTAGAGGAGACACTGTCAAAAGCCTTACTGAAACTGAGGTAAACAACATTGTCTGCTTTCCCCTCATCTGTCAGGCTAGTCACTGCATTGTAGAAGACCTGTTGGGCCAGTTAAGGATGTTTTCCCATCCATAAATTCATGCAGACTACTATTGATGACTTTATCCCCTTCATGTGTTTTGAAATGCTTCCGGAAGGATTTTTTCCATCACCTTTCCCAGGGTTGAGGTGGACTTATTGGCCAGTAGTTCCCTAGATCTTCCTTTCTGCCCTTCTTAAGGGTCGAAGTCCAGTCTTCAGGAACCTTTCCCAGTTGCGGTGATTTTTCAGAGAGAGGGAGAGAGAGAGTGGCCTTACAATGACATCAGGCAGCTCCCTCAGCACTCATGGATGCAACCTGTGAGGCCCTGTGGACTCAAATGTTTCCAGCTGGTTTAAGTGTTCCCTAAGCTCGTCCTCCTCCACCAAGGGTAAGTTGTCTTTGCTCCAAATTTTCCTTTCGTCTCAGGGGCCTGGGGTTCTTGAAGCCTGGTCTTTATGGTAGGGTCTAAGGAAAGGTGGCATTGAATACCTTGGCCTTTTCCATGTTCTTTGTCACCAGCTCTCCTGCCCCTTTCAGCAGAGGACCTGTATTTTCCCTAGTTTTCCTTTTGCTGTTCACGTACTTGTAGACTCCTTTCATGTTGCCCTTTGAATCCTTTGCCAGATCCAACTCCAGATCAGCCTTGACTTTTCTAACCCTGTCTCTGCATGATCATACAGCAACTCTATATTCCTCCTGGCTCACCTACCCATGCTTCCACCTCTTGTACACTTCCTTTTTAAGTTTCCATTCAGTTTGAAACTCCTTGTTCATCCATGCAGATCTCCTGTTCCCTCTGCTGATTACCTACTGGTTGGAATGGACCTTTCTTGAGCTTGGAGGAGGTGATCCTTGGAAAGGGTGCTATGTTTTTTTGTTTGGTTGGTTTTTGTTTTTTATTCACTCCCTGACCTGTCATTTCTAGTTTAAAGCCGTCCCTACTAGGCTGGCCAGCCTGTTGGCAAAGATACTTTTACCCTGTTTAATCAGGTAGATCCCATCTCTTCCAAGCAACCGTTGATGCTCAGAATGGGTTTCATGATTGTAGAAACTAGCCCCTGCTGCCAACACCAACTGTGCAACTAGCTTTTAACCCCAAAGATCCATCGAGTCCCCGTCACCAGGAAGGCTGAGGAGAACGTTACCTGGACCCCGATGTGCCTTTGACCGCTGCACCCAAATCCCTGTAGTCATTCCTGATATTTCACAGATCACCCTGAGTACCACTGGTGTCTACATGGAAGAACACCAGTCCAAGCCTTAGTAGCCTCTCTGCAACATCCTGGCAAGCCTCTCTAGATGACAGACAAATCACATGAACAGATGGGGAGCCTCCATCCTTTGCTGTAGGGAGTCTGCTATAACTGTCACTTGCAACTGTCTTCTAATGGTCCTGAGTGGCTCAGAGTCAGCCAGCAGAGATCTTCCAGTTCATGGTGCTCCCAGCTCCTGATCAGCTACAAGGGCTGCCTCCCGGTGTGAGAAATCACCAGCTTTAAGATGATGTACAGTATTTCTCAATACTGGGATGCATTAGTGGGAGAAATGTCTGCTTTGGGAAAATCAGTTTATTTAATTCTGCGTTAAGTGTTAAATAAGTTAGGAACTGTTTTCCTATGCAGGTTTTTTTTTCCTGTTTCCATTGACAAATTTTCCTAGGCTTAGTCTCACAAGAGAAGAGACTGGCACCATCATAAAGATGTTCTTCGTGTATATCATTTATACTAAATCACTTCTTACATTTGATAGGGAAAAAATAAGAAAAAAACTCAACTGAACATAGAGCCTGGTCACCTGTTTCTGCTTAGTGATTTGAGGGTTTTTTCCTGTCTTCTGAGGTGCTGAGTAGTACACTCTAGCTCATCAGCAACACTAAGGAGTATGGGCACAAGAGGACATAGCTGCCTTTCTTTTTTTGGCTTCTAGAATGCACAAGAGTTGAACTTGGTGTTATGCCCTCATGCAGTTATCAGTGTAAAGCATTTCCAGCAAATACTGACAAATCTTTTTTGTGCAGAGTTAAGTGACACAGTGGAATATAGTCTTTGACTTGCAACTGCCTCATGTCTTTTAAATCCCTTTCAGGCAAGTTTCTTTGATTTAGAACAACAGACTGATGTACTGCAATTTGTTATTTCAGTGCAAGCTGCCAATGAAATGATGCATAGACTCCAAGAGAGGGAGCATGAAGAGAGGAAGGTAAAGGATGGATGGCTAGATTCTTATAATGGGATCTAACTAAGAGTCTTGTGCTTCTACAGCAAGTCTATCTGCCTTCAGTACACCAAAACTTAAAAGTATATTTTATATACTTGCAGTAAAATTTCTTTTGGGGTGATTTCTGCACTTACAAAATGCATACTGCAGCACCATATATGTATTCAACTGCAGAGTTAAGGGATTGCTAGCTCTTCCTATAATCTCCTGGTGTATGGAAACTATTTTTTTCTATTTCCTTTGCTTTATTTTCCCTCCAAGCTCAGACTATAATATTTGTCACAAAAAGGGAAAGCTTCAGTATAAAAAAATTATTTTCTGTGGAACAAAAAGCACCTACTAACCTACCAGAATGGAAATGTAAATCTTTCCTAGTTAGCTAAGAACATTGACCATACTATATATATTGCTTGCTGAAAAGGAAGTGTGTTTTTCACTTGTGGATGGGTTATTTAATGAAGGACTATATTACAGGAACATGTGAATCACTGGAATCTTTTCAGTTGGCTACACTTTGCTCATTTGAAATACATGTGTTCTGAATCTAAAATTTGGAAAATTATATAAGAAATTATGTTTTCCCATTACTCCTTCATGATTGTGTTCCTGTGTTATCTTTTGACTTGCAAAATGTTATTTATAATCATTTAGTTCAGAAAAACCAAAGACATTTCTGTGGCCATCATGCGAAACAGGCTGCCCATTGATTTATGTAAGCCGATAGTCATGTTTTTCTTTCCTTTTAGTAATCGATGAAGATGGGCAGTCCAGTTGCCATTGAATACTGGTACTGTGCAAATAGCATGCTGCTGAACCCTGACAAAGTTTGCTTTTGTCTAACACTAGCATAGATATTGGTAGAGAAGTTAAATAGGAAATTCTTATAGTTCTGCCACCGTTTGAATTATAACTTATAAAATGAACACTCAATAAGAATTGTAACTATTCTTTTTTTTTAAATATTAGCTGTATATTTCCACTCTTTGGGGTTTTTTTAATATGCAGTGGAGGAATACTAAGAGATATTCAGGATTTGTAGCATTTCTTTAAGCTTGTATAGTAAAACTTCTTGGCTTGAAACTTTCCAAATGTGAGTCAGAACAGGTAGGTAACTTTTTTTGAATTATAGAAATTATAGATATGAATTGTCATGATAGTGGAGCCACTTGAGGATAAATACTTTTTCCTTTCTAAAATCATGTGTTATGAAAAAATTATGGGGTACCACTATCTTGGTAAGATCTAGTATCAAGTGATTAGTGTGAGCAGCCCTCAGTGAAATGAATTCAGTCTCTGCTGAATAGAATGAGGTTTAAGATTATTTGTTTTACTAATTCTTTCTTACTTTGCAGTTCCTTTCAGCTGCTAGTATCAGCCAAGTAACAAAAGGGAAATGACGTTGTCCCTACAATATTCTCACTGATGGTGTAAAGTAATTTGAGATTACAGGAGTGTCAGTGTAAGAAGTGTTCTTGGAATCCCCTGTCTCATTGACTAGTCTGCCCATCCAGATCAGTGATATTTACTTAGTAGTTCAAGCTGTGGATTACTTTAAGCTTGTGGGAGAAACTAGAGAAGACTTAAAGAAATATTGTAAACATGGTTTTGTATACTAGGTGGGTTTTTATGTTTGTTTGTTTGTTTTTTTACTTTAAATATTTTTATGTAGAAGGATACAGACTTATACTGGAAGCTACCTAACACTTGTCATATGGTCCTACCTCTGAATTGCCTGTGGCATGAACTAGTATGGTAGCATTTCTCAAAGCCTGTGTCTGCCTCAAGTGGTGTTTTTTTTGGTTTGGGTTCTGATGTGTGTTTGGTTTTTCTTTGTGTTTTTTAGTTTCAGGAAAAATAGCCCAAGTAATACTAAGAACAACATTTACTGAAAGCCTTTATGATTTTACAAATGTTAAGTTCTTGCATAACCAACGACAATAAAACAGGGATATAAATAAATGCAACCAATTCATGTGAATCTGTCCTATATACAAGGTGGCTTTACTTTCTTGCAAGTTCAAGCAGTATGTGCTATTGAGTGAAAAAATAGTTTCATAAGCAGATTAGATTTTTTCCAAATAACTAATGTCTGAACTTAGATGTTGGTATAAAAGGAATACGAAAGATGTCACTGCCAAAATATGTAAACTTGCTAACACACCAAAGGGAATCCCCAGGACAGGAATTAATAAGGCAATAGCTATGTTTGTAATTTAGACAAGCTTTGATTTATATCTAAACCAAATTATGAAACTTTAAATCAAAACTTATTTCATCTTTTTATATGAAGATGAAAGCTGAAAATGTAATAATGTCTAAATAACTTAGAAAACAACTACTCATAAATGTAATAGGCATTGTTATGAACACAGTTTAGTTAGAATTTCCCAAACTCTTGTATTTATGTAGTTATACTAAAAGACAGTGAGGCCAAGTATTCAGGTAGTGTGTGAAAAGTGAAGTTTAGCAGCTTGCTATGGCTTGCGTTTGGTTGGGTGACTGCAGGAACTTGCAGTAGAACAACTAAAATGCTCTTTGGAGAAGCGGAATTGCTGGAAGAATGGGTAACCAGCAGTCAAAGGCAGGCAAAAGCTCTATCAGTGAGGTCCAGAGCTGGAAACTCTATTGGAGGATAGAGCTGGAGTTCTAAGAATGTTTGGGGGTGAGGAGATGATTCTCTGATTAAACAAACAAACAAATTATCCAAATTTTGTCAGATTAACAGTCATGGAGAAATATCATTTGTACTACCTTGGTGATCTTTTCAGGTGGGGTAAATTTGTTTTGTTTTCTGTGCAGTAGATGATAGTAAATGCCAGTCAGTAACACGATAAAAGCCTAAAGCATAATATACTGTTGCTGACAGTTTAACCATTTTTTGGTTCAAATAGAAATCTACAGCATGGCAAGAAGTGTTGGATTGTTTAATGCTTAAAACATTATAATTTATAGGTAATTTCCTTTGTCCTGATACTATGAATTGCCTCAGGCTTCCTCTTGGTTCAGGTACATCTGTCTACACACTTTAGTTCATTCAGCAATTTTCCTACATTACAAAGGTTTTACCTAAGAATAAAATGTGGTGTTCTGAAGCCTGGGTGTGGTATCATAATACTGGCTTCTGTTCTGTTATCTTGCATTGCTTTAGTTATAAAATTAAATACCAAAATAACTTTTTAGACACTTCTTGAGTGTCTGAGGAGACCAGTGGAAACTTACATGTTTTCTGAGGTGCCTGTGTTTGGTTGATTAGGTGCTATTTCTAAATTATAATTAAGGCTGTTTGAAGAGACTTCTGTCTGTTTGGCTGGGGTTTTACTTATTTTACAGATTTGTTTGCTTGTTTTAGCAGTCATTTGAGATGACAAAAGGTAGGAATTAAAATTAGGCTATCCTCTGAAAAATTGTTCTATGAAAGTATACTGATTTTCATGTTTGCATGTGCTGTTCTTAGTGATATTTTGTTAGTCTACAGGTTTCAGTTTCTCTAGTTAGCAGCCCTGGAAACAGAAGAATGAAAAACAGCAACAACAAAAAACTTACACACACATCCCAAAAAACCAAGCCAAAACAAAAAACTGAAAACCAAAACCACAAATTCACCTGTTTCTGGTTTTTGAGTCATTGCTCTGTTTCCCATAAAATATGACAGGGTCTTATATTAATTTTTGCTCCAAAAGATGCTTTAGGGCTTATTTTCAGAGGGTGTCTTATTTTTCCATGAACAACAGTCAGTGTTTATTCTTGAACAAAAAATCAACATTTATTCAAATACAGTCATGTCATCACATTCTGGAACATCATCATAACTCTCCAAACCTTGAATTCCATCATGAATTTCTTGTGACTCTTATTTCCTTTAGAACCATTGGCACCTCTTGTCCTTGTAGCCTGCTCATAGCACATTGGCAACTGTCAGTTGTCTATCAGGTGTCATCTTTTCTTGGTGAAGGGTCTGTCTGTCCTGTTGCATTCTATTGCCAATTAATTTTACTTTTTTACACGTACAGCTGCCTGGACACTATTTAAATGGATTTTTTTTTTAATGAACTGTAGCTAGGGCTTATTTTTGGAGTAGGGCTTATATTTTGAGCCTTGTCAAAAAACCTGAAAAATTATGCTAGGGCATATTTTTGAGGTAGGGAAAGAGAGTACCAGCAATGAAAAATTTGTGATTAGTTTTCATCAATTTGCAAATCGTATAAATCTTTATTTCATTTTAAGTTTTTTTCTGACTCTGCATGGGCCAGAGTTTATTTCAATTTATATTTTACAAAGTTGGGTTGCACTTGCAAAGTTACAAGTTTAAAAACAATGAAAATCAACACTGAATTACTGTTCACCCAAATGTGGTGGGGTTTTGTTGTTTGTTTGTTTTTAAAGGAAAAAAATTAATTGCTTTCTCATGCAAATGTACTTTCATTTTCAAACATGCAGGAATTATTTCCTTTTTAATTACAATAAAGAAGTATTCCTTTCAACAGATCTGAAGTTATTTATTACTACTGCAAGTGGACTTCAGAAAAAGCATTCACTGAGGTGATACAGATCTCTAGAAATTGATTGTTCTTAATGTTGTCATACTTGTGTCAGCAAGCTGTAGGAGATACCAACAGCCTTAATTTTTTGTTCCAATTTTCAGTTCATATTTACCAAGAGAAGGTATATATTTCAAAGATTGCTCCTCTTAAATGATGTTCACATGCTTTTTTCTACTCAGCATGAGTTTAAGTGTGCAGTGGATTAATGCTTTATAACTAGGGATCCTAATGCTTAAGATAGCAGCACCAATTTGTATTAATGTTTAAACTGATTGAGGTTATTTCTTTGGTTTTAAGTAGTCAGACCTTGATGAGTGAGAAATTTGATATGATATTTGAAAGCTTCCTAAATAACAAATCAATGGAAAATAACCTGATGTTCTGTTGTCTTAAAATGAAGATGTTATTTTCCTCACTTTTATGCAATCACCCTGGATATTAATTTGCCAGGCACACTATCAAATTCTATGTGTATTGTTTTCTGGAAAACAAATTTTTGGAAATTATGAATTTATAGTATAAATTACACTCAGTATTGTCTCTACAGATCACTACTATACGTAATTATGCTGACTTTTGAAAATTGCTTTTTGAGAGCAACTTTTGATTAACCAACACAAATATATGCCAAGATGTCTATACATCTTGAAAAACTTTGGATTTTAAACATTTTTTCATTACTGTCAGTGGCATATTTAACAAGAGAGATTGTTTATCTACATGTGTGGACCTCTGTGTTTTCTAGCTCTGCTACAGCTGCAACTACAGTTAGGGCACAGTATTTTTTGCATAGCGTCTTGATTTTGTTAGGTTTTTTCCTCCTGTGTGATAAAGCAATGAAGTTAATAGCACTGGGGGTGAAGAGGATGTGGTAGGAGTAGGGAGCATCGTGGTCAGAAAGCACAATATAGGGCAAACCTGAAGGGTACTTGCAGAGCTGAGTCATTACCCTGCATTGTGAAAGCCATTTTTCTATTCTGAGAAACTGAATCTTTTTGTGGCTGGAGCGCTAGGTGCCAGTGTCCTTGTGTGGGAGCTTGGGTCCTCAAGAGACTGTTAGTGATGTTCTGCTAAGCAAAAGGCTGTACCACAGTAGCAGCTGTTACGAGGCACTGGAGAAGACTTGGATGGGGGAAACCTTTTGGCACCTTTGCTCCAGGGGTGGTATCTGTTGTAGCTTGGGTCTTGCAGTTGGATGTGGGCATAGGAGGAACCTGTCTTTGGTCAGGATTTCTCTCTCGTATTGTTCTGTGATGCCTAATGAGACTGAAGTGCCCATTGAAGTTTATCCCACAGCAATAGCATCCACAGGTCTCTCCCTCATGGATTCTTAACTTCTAATAAGAAGCAACTTTACACTGTAACATATGCTTTGGCGGAATGGTCTGTATCCTAAGGCACGCATCCATTAAGAATGACACTTCATTATTTTTGCTGTTCATGCAGCTATTCAGCTGGTAGGAACAGGAATATTGGTTTCAAGATGATGACTTGTCTTGCACACACAAACATAGCCACTCGTCAGCTGTCAATGTCAATGATCTGGAGGTGCTGCTGGGAACAGCTGGGTTTGAATTTTTCTAGGAAGGAGGGAGGTGCAGTGCCCTAGGTTTGCACTGAGCTTCTACAGTGGGGCTTTCCAAAGCGTTACCAGGATGGGGGAGTGAAAACAGTATTCAAATCCTTGGTGTCTTGTACTTGGTTTTCTTGTCACTCCTACTTGTTTGCTCTAGCATATCTTAATTTTATTTTTCTAATTTCTAAAGTGTTTATTAATATCTGCAACTTTTTACTTTTGTTCAAGGTGTAAATTGCAATTATTTGGAGTTACTTTATTTCCAGTAAGTCTTACTCTATAGACTTAGTTACTATTTAAGTGGAATGCTGCTCGCCTTTTTGTATTTAAAGAGTAAGTACTTAGAGCAATTGCTTCTCACTACTCAACTGTTTTCACGTTTATTTAGGCATAGATTAGGCAATATACATAGCCTGGCTGTTAATATCCCTTTAATTCACCACGTTCCTTCTCCTGTGCCACAGCAAGCTAAAGACTGAGCAGGGGGAGGCAAGAGGTATTTTGAGAGAAGAAAGGAGTTAGACTGCAGACTTTAGATAAACTAAACTTTGCTATCTCATGTTCTAGAAGTGTCTTTGGTTGTTTTACCAGGTAAATAATTTAAATCCTGGTGTAAAAATGGTGCAGTGGAAAATGAAAATAGAAAGTAGTAACATGAGTTCCATGTTCCTTGCAAACTGTTCATGTTGTGAGGGCCATGAGTTAGTCCAGCTGAAGTGTGGTTTGGGTAGCTGCTGTCTCATCCTGTCAAAAAATGTGTGTTACAATGTACAGAAAATGCTGCATGGCCAAAATAGTGTCTTTAACCCACCATATGTGATCTTACAGAGCAGCGCTGACAGAGTGTTGAAGAATACATAAATGGGTTTCCATTGCCTTGAGTTGACAAAAATGGCAGATGTCTATTAAAGGTGTATGATAATATTTGTTCCTACACAGAAATACTGTACATAGAAAATAGTCATTGCTGATGTTTTAAAAAAGGGGGGGGGGGGGGGAATAAAAAATTAATCCTCTCTTCTGCTGGAAGATGGAACAACTATAAGAACAATTGCCTAGATTTATTGTGACTTCAGCATCTATAATAGGAGGAGGCCAGACTGTTGATACTGTGTGCAAGGAATCCACAAAAGTATGTTTCATTTTGACATGTATATTCAATGTATGTATGCTGTCTCTTTCTAGATAGCTAGATTTCTTTTTTCAAGATCAGAGAGTGAAGGAAATCAGACTTACTAGAAGCCAAGCAGTATGAAAATATGAAGGGAAAAATAACATGTTTATAAAGGAAGACAATCACAGTGAGAGCTAGCTGGCTAAAGCAGAAACACTAACTGCTGGTTTCAAAACATAGAATATCTATGTCATTATATTCTATTTCATTCTTTCCTTTTTGTATTAAAGGCTTTTCATCAAGACTAGTATCTGATGACTATGCTGAATCTAAGCATTGTGGTAAAATAGAAGTGAGGTTTGTTTCTAGTTTTAAAAATGTGTTCAAGAATGTAGAAAACAATTTATTTCAACAAACAAGACATTCAAGGGGAAAGTAGCGAATATCAATAAAAGAGGAACAATGTGTTGCAGGATTGACTGACATATAAGTTATAGGAGTTTTATTGACTATCATAATTTGATTTGAAACATAGAAGCATTCTGTTTGCATGTACTCGACATGAAATCTCAGGTGTTGTCTTGAGTGTTGAAGTGGATCCTTTAGTCTCTTTAGTATTTAGTCCTAAATACTAGACATACATAACTCTCAAATTTTTTTTTCTAGCACTCACAACTATGAAATATAGTGGGCCTGGTGTTTTCCTTGTAACTCAGACTGTGTAATGCTTCCAGTGCATTTTTGTCATATATAACACAGGCCTGCCCGTACTCCTTGTACTAGATGCAGATTGTCGGTTCTTTAAGACTACTTAACCAGAAATTAGCTGTATTTTATTAAAGTTATTTTTTCTTTTGGTTACTTTCAGTACAGTGGACTCTGAGTCTCTTCATGACAGTAGGCGGCTTCTTTCTGTGTGAACACAAGAAAGGCAGGAAAAAAATTTAAGAGAAAAAATAAATTAAAAAGCAGTGTCCATTTGCTGATTGTTTTTCCCTCCCCCTCCCATAACTAAGGGGCTAAAAACACTGAATACCTGAAATCAGAAGTTCATTTTGAAAGAAAATGTTTGTGTTATAATATGGATTTGTATCAGCTACTTACAATACTTTGAACATTGTCAGTAATCAGAGGAGCAAATAATAGAAGAAATGATCTTTAGAAACTAACAGAAGCGAACTAAGTGAGGTAGTAACGTTTAAGTGTCTTTTTACTTATTTATTTATTTATTTAGAAAATTATTTATCTAGGAAAACCATTGTTACTGGTGCTATCACGTTAATAGTATCATAGATATTTTATCATTTGTTTTGGATGGAGTATGCTTTATAAAATTCAGTGTTTTCTTTTTAATTTCACCTTTTTGTATGTTTTCTTGCTTGTTTCACTTTCCTCTACTGAACTTAAAAGTCCAGTTTCTCTGATACCATAACATTGTATAGCTCTCATTAAACCCTCTGGTTTTGTATGGAAATGATTCTTAAAACTTTACCTTTTCATCCTTGCAGCTGGAGGCGGACAAGCTGATGGCTCGTGAAGAGAAGCGCGCAGCCCACTGGGAGGAGTTCATGAAAGAACAACAAAACAAACGAGCCGAGGTGGATGAGGAGCACAGAAAAGCTATGGAGCGCCTCAAAGAGCAGTATTCTGAGATGGAGAAGGAACTGGCCAAATACATTTCTTTTTAAGACCTTTCTTTTTTAATAATGCTGGGTTTGTGCCAATACTCTGTTGCTTCTGACTTGAATTGAGATTCTTTTGGAAAGCTGAAACAAAGAAGAAAAAAGGAGAATTTCCTCTACAGATTTAGTATGGGAAGAAAAGTTTTGCATACTTTCAACTTAAGTGCCTCCCTATGCTTGTTTCGTTCAGGGCAAGTGGAATGCCAGTATTTCTTCATTTGTTGAAAGGTGGGACTGGAAATTACCTTGTGTGACTACATCAGCTCAGGGAGTTGCAAACTGGAATTCTCTTCCATTGTATCATTTGGGAAAACAGAGACTAATGTAACGTTAGCTATCCCAGTGTACAGCCACAGCCCTTTCCCAAAAAGTCGGTGTAAAAGTTTCCAGCCACTTGGAAAACTGCAACTCCCATTCATAGATTTCAGGAAAACCAACTTGTTTTATGGAATACTTTACTTTGAAGCTTCAGCAATGAAAGGTCTCTACAGACTTTCAAATCCAGTTGTAATTCCGACTTTTGGGTTGAGAGTTGGAGTTGAGATCTAAATGGTTTTTGCTAACATAGAAATGGCTAAATGAGCTTGGACAACAACTTGCATTTATTTTCTTGCCCTGTAAATGTCTTGGACCTCTCTTTTTAAGCTTCACTGTTCTAAGCAAAGCCAAAACAAACTCAAGAGTAATCATGAGAAGCATATCAGGCTTTGTATTAGCTTCGTAGCTAGTACAGTATTTACCTTAAATATTTGACATGCTGTTGGTTTACTTAGGATAAGCTTGTCAGAGCTTTATAGGGCAGGTGAGGAAAGATTTTTGTTTCTTTGTCAGCATAACAAGTGAGCAGATTAGTGGTAAAATGCCTGTAGTACTGATCTGTTTTCTTACTAACTGTTACTCCTAACGGGGTATGGAAGCTCCTGTATTGCTTTCCTTTATTTACAACTTGCAGTTAACACCAACGTAACTGAAGAAGTTAACTTAACCAGCTCATTAACCAAGCAAAATGAGACACAGTACCTTAATGAAATTTGCTGCAAGCTAACTGGTACTACAGGAAATATCTTTCCATAATTTAACTGGTGTCCAATATAGAATGGAAACAGGTAAAAATAAACAGAGTTTGCGCTTTACCTGTCTTGCAACAGTAATATGCCAACAGTGGCTGCTTGTCTGAGTCTATGGCTTGGTGTCAAGGCTCCGTTCCTGGCAGCACGTTGATAGTGTGATTAAAGTTAGTAGACGAGGTGGAATAAGTATTTGAGATTTCTTTCAATAACACTGAATTCTTGCCAAGCTGCTCTGCCCACTACTGTAGGCCAAACAGCTTCATCAATCATCATGCTGTATCTGGATTGAAAAGAGGATTTGCCGACACTGGGGCACGCTGGAATGCTGTTTATTCTCTGCTGTGGATGGAAAAAATGTAGATGTCTCAAAAGTATCCCACACATGAAAAATAGGAAAGCCTCTTGTAGAACAACCTCTGTTTGAATAGAAGGTGACCTCTGTAATATTTTTCAGCTTATGTACCCATGATGAATGTGGTAACTAAGCTCAGACTTTAATTTAAAAAGAAAAAGTTAGTTCTTGCCCGTCTTTAGAACTGGGTCTGGAATAGTTTTGATTGTTTTGAGCACTGCGTGAAGATGGCTTCTATCTTACCAGACTATTTGATGTATATGCGCTCAAAGCCCGAATATCTTTATAACAAAATGCATTTAACTGCATACTGAATTATTTTTTACTTTTGCACTGATAACTTTTATTAAGATATCTAATTAACTGTGCACTGGAGCTGTAAATTTTAGTCTTTCATCAGTTTGAGGGCTCTTAAGCAATGATACAAGTGTTGCAAGTTGGATATTCACTGGAAAATAAAGCTGTATTTCCAAAATTGTCTGGGGTGTGTGCTCCTGATTCTTTGAAAAGCTGCTAAATATTAACGCTGAAAAAGTGTTTCTATGCTGAAGAGCCTTTGAAAACTCTTTTCTGCATAGTCTGTGTCTGCTTGTTGTCCTACTCTTATTCATCGTGGGGACTGCCTGAAAACCATCCATTGCTAAATTATTTTATTCAGTGACTTTCACTTTTTTCATATGATGCACTGTAGGTTTTAAGGTACTTGGAAATGCTTAATTGTCTGTGAAGCAACTTCCCAACTTTGCAAGAAAACCTATTCTGTCCAAATGCCTAAGGGAAAACAAACAAAGAAACAAAACCAAACACTAATAGTTTAAAAGTTGGGTTCATGTCATTGGTGCATGAAGGGAGTGTTTTACTTTATACTTGCAATATTTACATGACTGAATTTCATCGTTTTAAAAACCTTGAGATGTATGTAATCCCTGTTAAACTCAATGGAAGTTTGCATTGGATTCCAACAGGAGCTAGAAAAGGGTCTTCAACACTTAAGTCAGCTTCTGGTGTGGCAAGTGAGTTTTACAAATCTGTCTTTGTACCAGACTATGCATAGAACTTTTTGCTTAACTATTAGTGTGCTGTTTATTGTACTGGAAGTGGATTTGGATGTCCTGTAATCACTGGAATAGTTTCTTAGTCTTTCTATTCTAATGAATACGTAGCAAGAAACTGTTATCTTCCTTGGAACTGCTATATAAAATCTTCAGCTGAATTTAGAAGTAATAACAAACTGAGGAACTAAAGAAATAGTTAATGTTTTGTTTTGTTTTTAACTGCCTTGTTTTAACAATGGACATATATGTTGTTCTCCTTGGAATCTTTTATATCTAATGCCTATCAGATTTTTTTAATCTTAGCAGAGAGATGGCTGATGCATTCGCTCTTACTCTGTTTCTTTCTCTCCCGATGCTAGGTAATACTTTTTATAGAAAAATTCCTTAATTAGAGCTGGAGCATTTCATTTTCTGATATTTTAATTTATGGCTGGTTAAATCTTTCCTCAAAAACTGTGGATTTTTTTTCGGTAGTCAAATACCAAGTATGTAGCATAATCAGGCAATAAATTGAATAATGTATAGCTCACTCCTGAGCTGAAAAGCTTCCCATCTCAAGCCCGTGGATATTGAGATTTACAAATGCTCGCCGGTAGGTGTCAGTGGAAGCCTGAGAAGGAAAGTTAGAAATTCTGCCCGTCTGGTTTTACGTGAGCTACAGAATGTAAATGCTTATGTTCAGTTGTAATACAGTATTTTGTACATTTTTGTGGATGAAACCACATGCTTTTAAATAGAAGATGACACTAATCAGCAGCATTTTGCCCCATTAGTTCTCAAAAAATCTTATAACCAGTCACTCTTAGAATTATTTATGGAAGGTCTGCTGATCTGAGCAATGTCATTCACAATATTTATGTGTTCTAGTTAAGATTTATTATAATCTGAAGTTATACTCGATGACAGAGATTAAAACCTTCAAGAGCTGCATTGTACTGCTGTTCAGTTTGGCGGATCAGGTTTTCTGAAGGTCTGAGGCAAAAGTCTGTGCTTGTTAATACAGATTGTACCATAATAAAAAAAAAAATGTGAACAAAATTATCATGCCATGCACTTTTAAATAGGCCCGTTATTTTAATTGTTTATAGTTAAATGAACTTCTCAAAGTAGTAAAGAAGCAGAATACTCAGTGCTGCTGGTCTGCCGTTTACTCTGTATGTCAAGATACAGCAGAATCTGCAGGAAGATGGGAGTGCAGCTGCTGCAGTAGGATTTTAATGAATAACACAACTTCCTAAATAGTTTAGTCATAAGATTATTCAGAAATTCCAAATAACGTAGACGCTTAAGCGTTTTTGACTTCTCCCTTCTCTTGTGAATCTCTTTTTGGGCAATTAATGGAGTTTTATAAGGGTTGAAAGAAATATTTTAGAAGTTCGTCTCTCCCCATATGTATCTTCCCGTTCTGAAGAGTGTCTAGCATTGTGTTTGCAGTTTTCTGTATCATAATGAGCAAAGTAGGAACACATTTATTCAAGACAGTGGTGAGCATTAGAAAAAAGATGGGCTTGCAGAAGTCCTGGTAGGGCTTAAAGCTGTAGCTTTGAAAATCCAGGGCTCAGATTTGTGCTTCCTAACTAGCAATCTAGTAGAGCCATCCACCTAGGTTTCAAATGGCTGCTTTAAATGCTTTGTCTGGACCAAATCAGAACCTGGCTGGTTCAGATTTTATTCACGGTCTATAAAATGATTCTAAATAAAAAAGCTGACCCTTTCAGTATGAACTTTCAAGACGATTGCACCGAAGGAGGGATAATACTGTATTTTAAAACTCTAGTTTAAAATAATATCTTACATTATCTCAGTCTTCTCTGCTAATGACTCACTGGGTGGATACAAGGAGACCTGCAACTGAGTATCATTGTGTTTTTTAAGACGTTGCATTTAACTTGGTGTAATGGAATTTAGTGAGAACCCAAGCACTATTTATGGCTTTCACTTGTTACTCATTACTAACATTTTGTGATGCATATAACCTATAAATTTATCCAGCGTTTCATGACATATGGACCCTATATTCTGTAACCAGGAGAAAAATAACCTTTGTTCTTGCCACAGCAAACACTGCAGGACCTGGAGAAGAAGTTTTAGTTGTTTTGAGTTAATTGTAAAACATTTGCAAAGCTTGTAGGGTGGTACCTAGCCAGTGCTCTCCCACACTAGGATATGCAAAAATGCCACTTGCTGTAATGTGTTCTAGAATATGCAAGAGCACTTTTCAGTAGCTGTAGCTTCGGGAAATTTAGTTTCGGATTGCTTGAGGTCATAGGAAATCCTTTATGAGTGGACCCAAGTTTGTCCTTTCCAGATGTTTTTAGCCCTCATTAAATAAATTCCCGTTCCTGAAAATCCCCTCTCCAGATGGTTCTAAATCTGTTCCAATATTTACTATGTCACCTAGAAAGTTTCTAAGCTGAGTTACATAAATAGGAAATACTGTGCATCCATCCAACGTATAGATTTGAAAGAAAATTGAGCATAATTAAGAACATATTTACTAAGCAATGTTAAAAAGTGTAAAGTAGAAGTACAGTAGTACACCTAGATAGCAGTTGGGTTTCAAACAACTAATTAGCACTTGGAATCCTAAGGAGCAATTATCCTTTAAACTATCAAAGCCTAAATGGTTCAAATTTTTTTTCAGAATAAGCAGCTCACAATATATCACAAGAGTGGAAAACAGGAAGCACTCACAGGTATCAGGACTTAGATATTTGTGTCCTGAGCAAGTTTAGAGGTGCTCATTGTATTAGGTAAATTTATTGAATGCATTGCCTAGGACACCTCCAGTGCAGAATACAAACACTGCACAGATACCTAGTGTAGAACAGGACCTTCCTCTCATTTTGTGTAAGGCTTTTTGCATATCTCTGTGTCCAGAAGTGGGCACAAGGACCGGCTGCCATTTCTGGTTTAAAACCCCACTCTACATCCTGCACACCACCACTCCCTCCTGGGGTGACCAGGATGGAATTTTCTTGTGGCTGTGATTTGCAGGAGGTCCAGCAAATGCAATCTACTTTGAAACATCTGTGAGCAGATAGAATTTTGTGTAATGAGGCTTGTTTGATTATGGGCTTTTTTTGTTTCCTAGCCATGTGTTGAAGTAGGGAGGATATGGGTGGTGCAGCCCACCACATCAGGTTGCTGTAGGATGGTGGTTGGCATTTGTCACTGAGGTGGCAGTCGCCATCACCACAGGATCACAAAATGCAAAATCTTTCTTGAGTTTGTATGGTTTTAGAGGACACAAGATCTAGAGAAGTATGTCCTGGTCAAACTGGAGCATGAAAAGTCACAGCAGAGTTTCTGTACGCTGCCCATTTGTTCTTTGCAGCCCCTCCTGAAGAAGAAATAGTAGTTCCCTCTTTACTCTTTTTTTCAGGGTAAGTTTTACTTTTTATCCAAACTTAAATTGAAATTCAAAAACTGAGTTTAACTTTTGCCATTATCTTCATTCAAAATAGAGTGAGTGGCTCCAACCGAGCCTCTGGTGTTAAATGGTTTCGGTGCTGATTATATTTTGCTTGTTGGCACAGAACTGGACTAAGACCACATACCTCCTCAAAGAGGTTATCCAGCAGCTATTGTATTAGTGCTACTGTAGGTCATTGCCTCAGCGTGCTCCCTTTGAAATGGCTGCCACAAAGAGAAACTTTAGCTGAAAACTATTTCCAAATAATTTTCACACGGTAAGGAATTATTCTTCATACATGATGTGATTTCAACGTGCGTCTTCTCAGTGCTTTCAAGTTCCCAGGCTAGTTTGTCCCACAGAATCCAATAAAAAGGTGTAATTTCTCCCTAGGGTCTTTTCTGGTCATGTTTGATATCACTTAACATAATGAGCTTCTTACTCCCACATCATAAAGGGTTTTGTTTTAGCTTTTTTTTCTTCTTCTTCCACAAAAAGGGTTGCTTACATCCCTTCTAAAGAATGCTTTTAGTTATGTGAAACGTGGACATGTTGTCTGGGCCAACCTCTTATCTACACCAGATTCAAAAAGTCTGGTTCAGTACAGTGGCTTAGACTGCATGTTTTTGTTGTGTTTTGTTTCTTTTAAAAATATATATGTATGTGTCTCGTTAAAAAACGTTGCTGCCCCCGTCTAGGAACAATACAACACTCACATCATTTCCTGAAAGAATAGAGTTGGAAGGCAATTATCTACTCGCCAAACAGGCTAAAACAACAGTTCCTGATATTCTTCTCAAATATTTCAACTTCCCAGGAATCCGGAAAAAATAATTCCATGAGACGGTGTTATGAATGAAGGTATGACATTTCAGTTTCCTTCACTTGGAATCAGACATCCAGAGGTAATAAATTATCGGGCACTTGGCACTGCTGGGAGGGGGGTCTGGCTGTGGCAAATTGTTTTTCTTCAGAGCAGGAACAACAAAGTGCTTTTACATCCTCCTTTGTCGGGTGATGGGCTCGACTTCTTTCTTAATGGGCTTTAGCAGCAATCGCTTGAATTACACGTAGAAGAAACAGGAACCTGACAGCAAGTACCTTGAACAAAATTTGTTTAGGGATAGGAAATGATAATAAAGATTTATTTTTTCACTTCTGTGGAATAAAGTCAGTAATATGGTTTGAGAACTGCGCTGTAACAGGAAAATAAATGGGGGAGGAAGGGGAAGAGTAGTGAAAAAGCATCCTTAGCACTTTCTCTCGTGCTCTCAAAGAAAGCAATTACTACCAGCCTTGTTCTGGTCCCATTTCTGTCACTCAGGAAGGACCAGGTACATCTGCTGCCCGTATTCATTTTGTGCATTTTTCGTTTAGTATGTAGGAAAGAAGAGTAAATATACTGAAGAGGAGTCAAATACTGCTTTCACAGGTTCTCTGTCAAACGTAATTTTCAGCTTACCCATGAATTCAAGTTTGAATATTTCTTAGCTGGGACTGTTAAGTTCGGATCATACGACAGACCTTATATAGGCATATAGAAAAGTGAAATGCTGCTCCTGGGAAAAGAGTTGATGCTCTTGGTCTTTGAGGAGCTCACTTTTGGTACTAAATAAGCAGATGGAAAATAATTCTGAAGAAGTGTATCTTTGGATACAAAGCAAAGCATTTTAGCAAGGTACTATTAAAAAAATTTCAAAATCTTAGCAAGAAGACCGCAAAATGATGCACATTAGAATAAAATACTATTTAGCCAGAAGCTCTTAATAGCACATGCTTTTATTCCTGCTTCTGGATGAAGTTTGAAGAAAGCGGTCGTGAATGGGAAATATATAAATTATATGTAATTGATTTAGAAAAGTGATCATTCTGATTTAATGAGAAGATGCGCACATCATGTAGCTTTTCTGAGAGATGTTTTTCTTTTGCTACTCCCTTGCGAGAACTTGACTGAGTAGTCCTACCAGCCTCCTATGTCAACACTTGGCACATGCCAGCAGAGGTTGCCAAGTCTAGCTCTGTAGTTAACATCTTGAAGTGGATTCGGCATTTACAAGGGATCATTTGGCCAGAAAGACCCGAACTCAGCAAAGGGGTTTGCATGTATCCACTGTGCATTCTGTTCCAGGGAAAGAGAAGGACGAAATCTTGCTCCTGTAGCAAACTTCAGCAAAAACTCCATCAGTTTCACTGCAGCTAGACCTTAGCTAGCATTTTTGGAATTGGGCATGCCTCTTCAAGGATGAACACAAGCAGTCATAGAATGGTTTGGGTTGGAAGGGACTTTGAAGACACTTTAGTCCCAGATCCCCTGCTATGGGTCAGGACACCTTCCACTAGACCAGGCTGCTCAAAGTCCCATCCTGCTTGACCTTGAACACTTCCAGGGATGGGGCACCCACAGCTGCTCTGGGCAGCCTGTTCCAGTGCCTCAACACTCTCCTGATGAAGAAGAATGTGATTAATGTATTCATTATTCTCACACCACTTAACTTTCATGCCCATACTATTTAGATTTTTTTCAAATTGGATCTGTTGCTGCTGGTTTGTAATTTACTTACTTTGTTTCTGTTTTATGAAATAAGTGAAAATTATGATGCTGCTTGCTGTATCAGCCTTTAATAATCCATCACAACTCAATGTTAGCTTTTTCTAAGCTTTCAACATTGATAGGCATCTCATCAATTGTGTGGCCAAACACCTTTAGCATATTTCATGACTCATACCACACCTTGTGAACATCCTACTGTATTGGGACTACCCATGAAGTGTGGATAGTAAGAATACCCACATGTCACAATATACTTACTGGATTTTTTGATTTTTTGTAATAGAGTGACTTTATACTATTAAAAAAAAAAAAAAAAAAGTAAGTTTAAATTTAATTTACCATTAAATAGAACTTTTCCTACCTGCCAGCCCTGGATGCATGAACATGACTACATAAAGGTGAAATTCTTGTTCTCATTTTGCTTTCTGTACTCTTACAGTAAAGAGGTGACATGCTCATAGGTTCCATGGTTCTTTTGTTGGAACCTAACAAGCTTTACCCCTCCATCCTCTCCAAATGGTCTCAGAGATGTTTGTGACTGATGATGGGATTCAAGCCTCCTGTAGGACTCAGTGCTCTGCTTTTCACAGGTACTGTTGCTTCAGCTTGATTTTGGCTCATTAAGTTGGCAATGTAATCTTAAGAGCAAAATGTAGTAAACTATCTCCATTACTAAAACACTTTCAGTGGCCATTAAGCTGGTAACAGATGTTTAACTGAACAGTCAGATAATTTACAATGTGGAACATGATTTCAGTTACTACCTTTCACAATTAAAATTATGTTGTTTACCTACATAATACTCTGTTTGTGACCCCATGCAATTAGGTGTGCATGAAGGATTATTAGCTAAAGCCTGGTATGAGAATCACATCCTCACTCCATTATGGATCTGTGAAGAAGAGGAAGACAAAATAAAAAGACCCAGAGAGTCACATAAGCAAGCTAAGAGTCAATATTACATGTTGATATTCTATAATAATGGTATTTTGCTAAGCCATTTGATAAAAGAAAAAAATTAACCTGGTGGTAACCAGCTAAAGATTACATTAGAAGACTCACGTGTCAGCTTGCTTGAAAACAAAGCATATTGTAGGATATATGGATATATGGTCCAGAAAACCTAGGCAACCTTTTCTTCTTTTTTTTTTTTTTAAGACAACATGGAATTGATTATCTGTTGGTTTTATGTCTGTAAAAAAACAGGATTTTCACCTTTTCTTACACTGCAAATAACTGAGTAATGTAGGCCAAAATTTATTTTCTATAAAAGCAAAATGGAAAGAATAGATCTCAAATCATACTTCTTTCCAACAGGTAACTGTACTACGGATCCATGGGTGTTTGGGTTTCTGGGGGGTGTTTTGGTCATTTTTTTTTTTTTCCTGAATATCTTATTGGAGTAGCTGTGTTTTCTGATAAGTGTAATATGTTGCTCCTGGGGTCTGTATATCTTCTGTGTAAGTAAGGAAAAAGAGAAAACTAAACCTGAAGGGACAGTAGTACTACAGAGATAAGACATTTGCAGTTAGATTGTTTTCCTGTAGTACTTGCTATTAAATGCTATAAACAGAGAAGTGATGAAAACTGATACATATCCAGGAAAAAAAAAATTGCCTACCAAATGGATGTTCATTTAATTTTTAGATCAGTGGTCGAGCCAGCATTCAAAATAATAATTTAAAAAATCGAAGTAAAAACTTACTTTCTGGGGGCTGTTGTGTTGTCAACCGGTGGCCGGATACTAGGGCGGACTTTCCCCAATTAGCAGGTGGTGTGCCCCATCTGGTTGGCCAACTTCACTGTTTATGCGTCCTACACGTTACCGCAGTCGAGACTCAAAACTGTAAACACCTCGGAACACCAAAAGTGCCAGAAGCCACCCTATTTTTGTTGTTATTTTCTTTAATTATACCTGGGAGGATTGGAGAGTTCTGGCACTTTTATTTTTCCCTCACATTTTTATGACTTGTTTTTTTGCATTTCATAAACCCGTGGCCATGGGTACAGCAGCTGCCTTTGCACTCAAAGAGGACGAGTTCCTCTAGGACAGGTACGCTCCCAGCAATGATCAGCCCCCTCTTCCACCACGCAGCCTGTCAGAGGCACAACCCAGAAAGGAGGACACCATGTGAAGGGCCTCCTTGCGTGGTGTAGGACTTGCCCTCGAGAGTTGTTTTCCCAAGGGGCACATTCACTGCTGTGATTTTCCTCCTCTCATTTCTCTCCTGTGCTTGGCTTCCTGATGAACAATGGTGCCCTCTGAGCTCTGACATTCCTCTTTTACCCAACTCATCCCTGACTGAGCTTTTCCTCAACAAGCCTAAATCTGAGTTTGCACCGTTCCAATTTTTTTTTCCTTTTTTTAAAATTTCTTTAACATGAAAAGGTCAGTTCGGATTACTTTATGGTAGAAGGTCTAAGACTTTATAATGGAAAAAGGTGGACACAAGTTGTTTTCATAGAGTTTAAGTAAGGTTAAGCAGGGTTCCCCCAAGGTACTGGTGCTGGCACTGTCTAATATTTGATTTGGAGGAAGGCACAAGCAGTGGGGTGGTAAAATCAACACATGACCGAAAAGAACTACTCAGTCATATTCGGAAAGGATGAGAAGGAAATGTAGCAGGATCTAACAGAGAGCAGGCAACCTGACATGGTGCTGGAGCTGCGATTTCAGTGTAAAGTGATTTTAAGAACAATGTTGACTATTTGTATATGCTAGATTTAAAATTTACTGAAACCAGCTGGGAAAAAGATACACACGTTGCAGTGAAGAACTGAGTGACATCTCTTCATCGTGCAGTGTTGGCTCTAAAGCAAATAGATACATGGGAAATTAAGTAGTATTAAGATAAAAGAACAATGCTAAAGATAAAACAATGTAATATCATGATGTATAATAAGTACTCACATAGACTGCTAGATACAGTATCCTTCATGTCAGAAGACTGAGATGGGGAAAGGACAGTAAAAGTAAAATTAAGTTTGGAGAAGCGTGTATGTAGGGAGAAACCTTCGGAGGCCTAACATGGAGAGTGAAGAATAGATCTTTAATACAGTAAACAGTGCAGAGAAAGTAAATCATAGGCCCCCTTACATTTCTATATTATTCAAGAGTAGAGAGAAAAATGGATTAGATCTATTTGACTTTTACAACTGATTAAAGGAATCTTTTTTTTACACACAATTGGTTTGCAGCTTACACTACAGGTTGCCATAGACTGAGTGCTTTCTAGGGAACTTTCTGGGAAAATTGCCCACATTTCACTGAAGGACTCCACTTGGGAAACTTTCCATTGGCTTTTTCAGGCAAATCTCATCATGACCTTTCCTAACTCTTGAGCATTATCCTTTGCACAACACTTTCCAACACAGAGGAGGGCATCTCAAGAGGCACTTAGCGTTAGATGTGAGTTTTCTGTGGATTTTACTTTTTCAACCAATACATTTCACACCATGTCTTTGTGTAACAATTGCTATCTAATTTGTGATTAGTTAGGGAACTCTGCGAACGCATTAACAACAACAAGAAAAACAAACCAACCACACACACCAACACATCTTACCAGACGTACACAGCTGCATTCTTCTTTTCTTTAAGAATACCCTGTCGTATCACAGCTTGATGTTTTTTTTCTGGATAGATACAGATTCATTTGTCTTTCACAAACAGGTGAATGAGAAAAATCATGTGTTTGGTCATCTTTGATTTATTTCCAAAGTTCAACATCTCAATGAATATTAGTCAGTAAGAACGACTAAGGCAGTGTTGTTCATTCCAAATGCCTTGTTGGAGGTGGGGAAGCTTTGTGTCTTGCAGGGCTTTGAAAGGTGGTACAGGTGGTAAGTATGTAGTATGATGATCTGTTCCTGTAAAACACAGATCCATGCCATTAGAAAGACTTTCTGGGGCCTTGAAATAAATTTGCCTTGCAAAGGTACTGAAAGACAAGGTGGCTACTCTCTGTCAGACTTGTAGCACTTTAGTGCTCTTGCTTGTTAAGAGTTCACTGTAAATAAACGTTTTATCTATCTAGCTTTGCTTTATGTGGAACTTAACAGTTCAGCAGTGCATCTCTGTCTGGTTTTGCTTCCAGTTTTTCTTCCTAAGTGAGATGAATCTATCTTGCTTTATTTTATCATCACTGTAGTTGCATGCTTGTGTGGGGACTGACTGTCCCTTGGAGAGCAAGATTTACTTCTGATTGTCAGAGAAGGGTACGTTGCTCTGGACATCTCACAGATGAGGAAACCATGAGGCTTTCCCAATGCTGAGGCAAGAAAAGTGGTAATACTGTCCTCATAGGTATAAGGAGCGTTAAGTGACCCAGGAAGAGCCAGGCTTTCTTTTTACCATTATAATGGACACTAAGGCCCAATCCAAATGAAATTTTCCCTGGCCCACAGTGAGCTGTGGACAAGGCTGCTGTAGCAGGGACAAAATAAAAAAAAACACTCTTTTTTTTTTTAATTAAAAAAATAAAATGCAAACCCCATCAACCCAACCAGCAAAAAAGCTGCAACCCTCCCCCTGCAAGTCCTAAGCCCAGTGTTTCTGAATGTGGTCACATACTTCTATTTCAACACAGAAGAAAATTTCTTGAGATTTTAATACTTCAATCTGGAGCTTCCTGCAGAGCAGCTGGCTTGGGCTCCTTCACAGATACAGGGTAAGCAGTAGGTGATGGAATGTTTCCCAGTTATCATTGGCACACTCCACAAAGCAGAGAAGGTATAGAAACTGATATAAATTAATAATTTAAAATAACCTACCTTCACCAGAAACAGCAGAGAAAATACTTTCCATGCTATGTAAGTAATACATCAACTTTTAAGCTGATTAAAGTTTGATAAACTACTAACTTCCCCATTTTCTGATAGGAAGGCTGGCGCCTGAGATAAAGCAGTGTCATGCTAGGGAGAACAAACACCCTAGCATCCAATAAACTTTTTATGCATTTATTTTGTTAAGACTGATTCCCATTTCCTTTGTAACTCTTTGTTTATTAATGAGTTGACTCATCCAGAGTCCAGCAGCTTGTTTCCACACCAGAGAGATGGATTTGCACCCCCGCCAAGTGGAGGCAGGGGCAGAGATAACAGCCAGCAACAACAATAGTCTCCCCCGCTCCCTTTGCCAAGAACAATTGGCAGAAAGGACTCGAGGAGTAACTTATCACCGGCACAGGGAGCCGCTGAAGCTCTGGAAGCGCTGGGGTTGCTGCTTGCCTGCCGCAGATAAACAGCAGGACGCGACCGAGAGCCAAGCTGGCATTGCAGGCTTTACCTGGCGGAGGAGGAGGCAGGCACACATCAGTTCATGCAGCACTCTGAGATTACCAGGCAGCTATTTTAAGTGGCCTGAGACACAACAGACTAATGCAGAAGGCTTTTTTTTCCAGCTGCCAAGTCCACACTGACAAAACCCTGAAGACAAGTTTGGTCCTGAGGTGAGTATTGTTCACAAAGGCAAACGTGTCCTTGTATTGGTTAAGCTGCTCTTCTCAGATGAAAAGCTGTATTTTCAAACATGAGAGAGTCATCAGATGCTGCGTTATCAGTGACGTGAATTCTGCTCTGAAGAGTTCACATTTGAGATTTCAACCTGCTTCTTTCAAGTCTTATTGTGCAAAATGGTGACTGCCCATTCATATCAACTCAGCTGCAGTTGATCTTGATGGTTCTTTTGCTTGAGAGAAAAAAAAAAATAAGAACACTTGAGGCAAATTACCTTACAAAAATTATATAGAAGTTCGAGCTTATGACTGCATCAGGGTTCTCTCTGAGAGAAGGTTCCCCTACTACTCAAATAAATTCAGATTCCAAAAACTTGATAACTCTCAGACAGGTACATCATCACAGCTGTTATGTGCATGGCTTTTTGGACAAAGCAGACAACTTATTAAATTGCATTTTGAATCTAATTAAAGCACTCATAAAGACAGAGTCCTATGTGACACAGAATTCATTACAGTTAATGAAATATGACTCAATATGTTTAATTCAACAAAAGAATACAGCAAATTTGGGGTTTTAGAGTGGGAAGTAGCAGGAAATGCTATGGTGTGGATTGTTTGCTACAGCTGGCCTTCATACTGCTAAATTCTCTTCAAATTAAGGAGAAATCAGAGACTGTTAATTTGTTCTGCATTTCTTTATATGATTTACCTAAATTTTCTTCATTGACCTGACTCAGTATCAGAAACTATCTTTCCAGTCTGGCTTGATAGAGATGGTTCTTTGTTATTCTTTCCTCTCCCCTGTCTATACAGCCAGATTGTATTGAGATCCTTCCACTTCTCTTTCTGTGGATTTGTCTTTTCCATAACTTCAGCCGAATCTCTCATTTGAGCTTTTGTTGTACCATGTGTTGCTCTTCAGTGCTTGCAACATGATCTTTGCAAGTGTTGGAGAGATATGTGCTTTCCCTCAAAAATGGGTGTTAAATTCAAACTCTGCTTTTATTTGTTTGATCGTGCTACTTCTCACTTCAGATCTCAGAGAAGGCCTCCATGTAGCATCATATCCAATTTAAGACACTAGTAACCTCGAGGCAAGGACACAAAATTACTGTTGCTTTTTAAACTCTAAATTTCCTCATATTTTGAGTTCTAAAGTTAGGCTTTACTGACCCGTTAACATTATTTTTGTTTCACAACACAAAGGAGAGGGGTAGAAAACAACGTGGAGATGATGTGCAATAAAATTTTTCAGAACCACTAGACCAAGAGAGGAGAAAGTTACTGATTTCTGAGGTGTATCTGAGTTCAGGATGGGAAAGTAATGACTTCCTGTGAATGAACAATGTTATTATAAAATTTGAACATCCAAAATGTACTTATGCTGTAATCTTGGTCCATGAGCCCATCTCAAACTTCCTGTCTTCTCACTCTCACTTTATCCGTTACACCTATAATTAGATGATCAGCACTAGAAGAAGAGGCTGCACCTTTCCCTTACATACATACGTATATATATATATATATATATTTGGGGTTTTTTTTAAACTCAGCCCATTTTTGCTTGCTCTAAAAATAAACAATAGCCAGTGTGGTGCCAGGGAAGGGGAGGAAAGGAAAAAGCTGCATTAGATCACAAGGAAAAATAAGAAATCAACAAAGTTAAAAATAAATATTTTCCTTACAATATGCAATGGCTCTTGGGAGAAATCAACCTGCTCAATGTTCTTGTGAATGTAATTTATCTTTCTGCTGTAGCACCCCTGCTTCTGACTAAAGAGACTGCCATGATGTGCAAGGACATGTGAGGCACCCAAATGATGAGGCACAGGTTGTTCACTGAATGTCACCTTGCAAGTTGCTGGCAGATAGCAGCTGCAGGGCCAAGTCTAGAGATGCTCCGTGGGCTTCCAAAATGCCAGGTAGAGACTGGCAGTGACTCCCCATCTTCATCTACCTGCTGCTGTGGGGTCCTTCCCTTGTGCTGGGTGTTTGCCAGCAGGATCAGTGTCCCGATGGGCTCTGCTGGGCAAGGGTGTGCAGAGCTGTGTCAGCACCAGAGGAAAAGGAGGAGGGAGAAGGAGTGGTGGGGCCAGGAGCTGCTCACATCACCATGACTTTCTACTTACATCAGTGTGGCTGAGTGTCAGCTTGTCCCCAGGAGTAGCCTAGAGACAACATGTCACCAACATGGCTTTAAAAAGCCATTGCTGTTAATTTTCCTTAAGATAGTGGAACTTTCAGCACACAATCTTACCGCTAGTGTTTCTAAGCATTCAGCCATCTAAGTATTACCAGAGCTGCAACTTGTTTGGCATTTGATATAAAACAACTACTTTTATTTTAAGGATGTGCTATCAAATCAATTTGACTGTTGCGTATTCACTGTGCCTCTCTCCTTCCCGTCTAATACCTCCTAACCCTCCTTTTTGCAGCATCATATTCTTCTCATTTAAGAGTCAATTCGGCTTTTTTTTTTCATATTAGCCTTGCCTAAGATTCAGTTTTGCTTTTCATCCAGATTCTTGTTATTTTACAAGGATTTGAGGATGCTGGAACGTAGTTCTCTCTCCTGGATGCATGTTATCTAATTCTTTAGAATGCTGTAGGTTTCTTATCAATAATGAAATTTAGATACAGAACATACACTATGCTGAATTCCTAAGTGTAGGGAGTAAGGAAGTTAAACACCTTCTCATGAGATCAGAAGGGAGCATTGTCATAAATATCTTTCTAAAAAGCGATCAAAACGTATGACCACTTCAGATGAAGCAGGACTCTGTGTGGGGGTGTGCTTGGAGCTCCAAAATGATTTTGTTAACTTCCTGGACTGGAAAGGCCAAGAAATACCAATCAGTTCCAAGTAACAGTAGAAAGGGGACCGTAAGAGAAGTTATGCTTCAGGATGGAGGAGACTGGGAAGTGTGGTGCCAAGACTGCCGGTTGTTTCCACTGCAGTCAGGATTACCAGACATACTGGACTTAGTTTAAAATTTCTCCATGTATACCCTCAGGATCTGTTTGGCAGCTGATAGCACTTTTTAATCCTCCCACAGACTACTGTGCTGTAGTTACACCAGAGCCTATCTCCAAGAGCACAAGGAACTCTTCCTACCACTACTGGCATTGGCAGCATCCTGGTATTTCAGTTTTGGGTGGCTACCATCAGTGACTCTTCCACTTGGGCCCTCAGCTTCTTTAGACTTGTTTCTTCATGTACAGCAGTAACATTGGCTCAAAGAGGACCCTAAACAGTTAACTCATCTTTTTCCAAGCTTTCTCTCCCCACAAGTCAGTGAAGATCACACCCAAAAATGTGTATCTGGTACCTATGCCAGGTATCAGCTCTTCTTTTTTTTATAGAGAGTAAGGGACTCTGGAAGTTGAGTAACAGCTAAAGCTGCCTTCTCACTGTGTTTCTACACAGGCAGATGCAGCTGTTTGTGGTTTTTCTTCCCTCCCTGGTGTGTTAATCTGCTAACACTCAGTAAATGCACCTGGTAGGTGTTTCTGAGACTGAGGAGTAAACAGCACTGAATACGCTCACTGTGCTGGTAGAGAAAGAGCACCTGATCTTAATTCAAAATAGCATTTGAAAGTAGCAAAGGCAAATAGCCCTTCCTCCAACTACAAGTCGAGATATCTTCTAATTTAATACAGCTGTGTAGGTTTTAGCAGAATCTGCCCCCTAGTAGATCCGAACAGATAGGAGACTTAGAGATCTACAAGATCTTGTATCTTTTCAACAAATACTGCTATTCTGAGCTAACTGTGGACCATGTTTTCCTATTAATAACTAAATACACATCTGAAAAAGCAGTTTCCTTTCTTGATGCAGAGGACACTGAAAGTTTTCCAGAGTTTCAGACATGGTGCACATCCAGCACCAGGACAGCCCCAGCAAAAGAAAGCCATGTGTGGGATGGCAGCTTAATTTGGGGGAATGGTTAAGAAGGTGGTGTCTGGAAGCTACTGAAACATCAGCTTGAAGCTGACTTCATCTCACAGAGCTTTGCTTTTTGTTCAGGGAGGACTCTTATTCATAAACTGTGAGTAG
Source organism: Nesoenas mayeri (assembly GCF_963082525.1). Classification (NCBI taxonomy): domain Eukaryota; kingdom Metazoa; phylum Chordata; class Aves; order Columbiformes; family Columbidae; genus Nesoenas; species Nesoenas mayeri. The sequence continues at coordinate 92,011,520 of NC_137543.1, read as the reverse complement.
TCCAGCATTGGAAGGGTACTGTTTTAGAATATTAAAAGGTGTTTCAGTATTGTCATTGACTGTGCAGGGTTCAGCATAAGAATAACATGTTGTGCTGGTTTGACTGAAAATTAGTTAATTTTCTTCATGCAGTTAGAAATCTTTCTTTTTCATAGCTAGCACCTTCATTATTTGGATTTAGTTTGAAAATGAGAGATAACACCCCAGCACAGAGTTAATGTTTTTAGTTGCTCTGGTCTGAGAGCCAAGGACACTCTGAGCACTCTGCCTACAGGTGTGAGGCATCGAGGAAGCGGAGCAGAGATGAGGCAGAGTTTGACTGACATCCAGACTGATCAATAAGAGCATTCCATTCCATTAGCATCATACTTCATATTTAAGGAGAGTCCAGATCTTCTGGTCTTTCTCTTGTGCTCTTGGGTGCTTCTCTTGCATTCTTCTTTGCTCTTTTTGTGGGAGATGGGAGACTTGGTTCAGGACATTTAGTTCAGCCTTTTGCTTTTTTGCAGAGGCCTTTAGGCCTTTCTTGTTTTTTATCCTTTTTTATCTCTTTGGGATCAGCTGTTTGAGACCAGGTGCTGCTTTCTGTGGCTGACTGCTCAGTGTGAACAGAGTTTGTGTGAAATTCCCTTGAGTATCTTTTATTTCTATTTTATATATGTATTTACTAGTAGTATATTAGTATTTTGTTATTTTATTAAACTGTGTTTATTTCAGTCCAAGTTTCTGACTTTAAATTCTTTCCCCTTTTTGGGGGGGGAGGTGGGGGAAGAGGGTACATGAGCAGCTATTGTGGTTGTATTGCTAGCTTGGGTTAAACCATGACATGTGTCTACATTGTTGTAATGTTCCAAGAAACATATGATCTATTGCCCTGACAGGGTGGTGGGGAGGCCAGTGTTGTGGTTGCACCTCTGATACTGGCCTTAACCTGTTGCTGTGGTTCCTGAGTGCATGAGCATGCGACAAGGAGAGATACAAACCTCAAATGCTTTCCTCACCTCTGAAGAGATGAGACCCCTTATGTCAGGGCTGCATTTACAGTGTCCTATTGAAAATGCCTGTTGTGGGTAGGTCAGGGCTGTGTGGTCCTCCCAGGCTGCCTTGTGGGGGTGGAAGGGAATCAGGCTGTAAAGAGCAAGGGAGAAGATGCTTCTTTTGATTTTTCTACAGCTGTTCTTCTGTGACATCACTGCAGAGTTCAGTGTCTGACAGAGCTTTTACTAGGTCAGCCTGGAACTAAAGACACCAGCCTTATCCTTCACCTCTCTTTCCAAGGGCACAAAGGGAGAGAATGATTTTTCCACCTCTTGAAGCAGCTTTCATTAATTAACATTTGAAAATGTATTAAAGATTAAGAATAATTGCAAGAAAGATTTTTAATTAATATTTAGTTTTATCTTTAATATAAATAAACTTTTGTGGCCAGTGCTTTACTCACTTGAATACTAACACAATTGTGGTATATATGTACTTCTATACCTCCATAGATGGATGAATTTTAAGATATATCTATCAATATACCTAAAGAAGTATTCTGCTCAGTGCATTGCCTATTCCAGGTTTATGGTAATTAAAAATATTCCATTAATTTAAATATATGCACTTTTCTGAAAAATTTTAATTATTGTATGACTGGCTGATTGAAGTTCCATATGACCTTCTCTACTCTTCACTTGTTTGAGGGCTTTTGTGTCATTCTCAAATTTTGCCACCATAGAATTCTTTTTTCCAGGTTTTACAAGTCCTGTCTGGAGGCTTTGAAATCTTAACTCATCTCAGCTATCCATGTTTTACCAGTAGTTTGTATTGTTTTTTTGTCTGATGCTACTGTTTGTAAAGGTGTGTGAGGCTCTTGCCATGGAGCACGTAATGTCTGTACCATGTGCTGAATGTACACAGGAGCATGCCCCTGTCTGTCCATGGCTTCCCTCTGCACACTGCTATGGCTTTGAGGTTTTTTTCCATCTCTTTGTTGGTTTCTGATTTAAGGCAACAACATTTTTATTCTTCCTCTGTTGGTGGCTAATGTCTTCCATAGTCCATTGAGAGCAACTTCTGTCAATGCCTCCTTCAAAATCCAAGTACATTTTATGAAATAACTAATTTCTCCTTTTCCTTCCTGTTTCTTTGAAAAAGTTAGAAAATCGTTCCTCCACCTGCCCTTTCTACCTACTATTTTAGTGATGGTCAGTGACTGGAAAAGCAATGTCTTAAGGTGTCTGGTACATCAAAGAGATGCCTTGTAAGAATCGTTATAAACATACAATATCGCACAGTATTACCACATGAAATTAATAATTTATGTCCTAAGACTGGATCCATTTGCTTCAGTGGGACTCCAGGCATGTCAGTATGAGAAATGCAGCATGTAAACCCTCACCTCCTTCTTTGCAGTGTCTCATTTTGGACAACCACTGAAGACACAAGCAGCTTGTGCTTCTACTGCCAGTGCAGTACCTCTAACGATGGGAGTGACACAAAGCCCCTGATTTCGGTGTGCCTTCCAACTTTGTAGAAGTCTGAATATGCATCTAGAATTTATGACTCTGGTTCCAATCAGTAGTAATCATAGTCCAACAGTAGTAATTGCTTTGCTAAGAGTACCCAAAATGGTGATTTCCTTTTTACCATCAGGTGTTGAGTACGCGAAGGCTTGAAAGAGTGACTCACTGTAATAAAGCCAATGACGTGTGTTGACTTATGGAGCTGTATCAAGGAACTACACTTCCTTCTTTTGGTATCTGAACTTTATCAGCAAAGAGAGGTCCCAAGCCAGATGTCACTGTGACAACAGATGTTAATAGTAACAACAGATATTTAAAAATTTGTTTCTCAGCATGATTCCTCATAATCATATTTTTTTAAATCTATGGTTTGATCTTTCCAGGTACAGTAGGGATGTCCAAGTAGAGTTGTGTGACAGCAGTAACCTCACTGTAGTTTCAGTGAATATGTTATGAGGAACAGGAAACAACAAACTTAAAGGAAGAATAAAGCAAAAGTTAATCATATGCCAGAAGTTCTTCCTATATTTGCTAGCTGAATTGCTCAGCAGAACATATTTACTATTTATGTTATCTCTTTTGCAATTATTTTAAAAATTGCAAGTATTAAAAATTAATCCTCACACCACTCATGCAGATTGAGTATGAATTTCTTTTTCACAAAGCAAAAGTACAGACCTGTCACCATGCAGTAACTCATCAGAAACATTTTGAGTTTGTGTCTCTCCAAACCTGATAGCACTGGAAGCTCCAGTTAGGCTGCTTCAGCCAATGATTAATGAGGTAGGCTCGTGCAGGCAGTCACACACTGACAATAAGAGATCCACTTGAAAAGCAGGATCTTGCATTAAAAAATAACTTCCATTTCTAAACAAGCTCTGTGTACACAGCCTTATCTAGAGAACCCTCCATTACCTCCACCTTGAGATAACAGAGAAATAAACTGCAGCCAAGACCTCGTCTCAGCAGATGAAACAAGTGCCCTTGTCACAGGTGCTACCTGCTCAGGTAGGATCTGTTGTGCATCAAACAGGATCCAGAGCCTGTAAACATGTGAGATGGGTGGTTTCTGCATTCCCTGAGGTACAGCCAAAATGTCTTTGCATTGTGGTTCTTACACCAACCTGCTGATACTATCTATGGTCAAAACAGTTTTTTCAGGCAGCCTTCATTTGGATTCTTCTCATTCACACATGAAGGAAAAAGATGGTTTCATTGATTGTTTTATACCCTTCCATTTTAATGTGGTTAATTCAAAGTCTGAGATTCTGTTCTTGCTGAAAGCTTCTGCAGGTTCTAGAAACAGATGTGTATTAGTGTTTCCAAGCAAAGAAAGGCTGTGACATGGGTCTTTAAGTAGAAATATTGCTTGATACATAAGCCTGAATGGTGAACATTTATCACTCCTTCCTGGTTGTTTTTCCCGGCAATACATTAGAGCATGGGTACCCTGCAGGCAGGAGACCCAGTTCTGGTCTTTGCTTGAGTTATTTCTAATTTACATTAGAATTTGAATAAAATACATGCAGGATGGATTAATTATATCTGAAGTGTCACACTGACTAAATGTCAAGTGAAAAAGTGCTATATCTTAACCCTGTGTTTCCTCTCTCCTCCATTCATCCGAAATATCCCTGTTATTGTCCTAATGTTTGCGGAGGGCAATGTAAAACTTCAAGATATTGTTTCAAAATTGCATTAGACTTCCTCCAACATTTCATATTTCTTTAAGATAATGTTGTAATTTGGATTAAAAAATATTCACTTTGCAGGGCATCTTGCTGGTGTGAGAGAAAAAGTGCTTTCCTGTTTTTCTAGAAGCTGAGACGCATACCTGGTTTGCACCACCTCCTGTGCCCTGTGCCAGTGGGAACGACTGTTAAATGCCTGCATTGCATTATTGACTTAGCGATATGATCTGTTTGCCATCATACACTCTGTGTAGTGGTATTTACACGTGAAAAGCAAGCAGTTATGCCTCAGTTTCTGTTGTTTGCAGAGGGTGAGAGTTCTTTAATGTTAAAGGAAGGCAGACCCTGAGCCAATTGTTGGTTTTGAGTACATTAGATCATTGGTCAGTATAAATAATGCAAGCTCAGTAAGCACTGTGTGAGGATCAATAAATGTTTAATATCATAAAAACAGAGTAAAATTCTCCTCCTTCCCCTTCTCAAGCAGGCAGAAGTAGTAGTATATGTGGAATAATAGGCACTTTATTTGTCTGGAAGTTGTGTAGAGAATGAGGCTTCAGAGAGTTGTTTCCTGGCGACTGACTGCCTTTGAGAGGAATTTTATGACCTGCAACAGTGCATGAGGAACTGACAGTAGCCCCTGGTGAAGTGTTTTCAATTAAGGCTGGGCTTGATAGAAAAAGGAATTGTAGTGGGTTATGCAACTGGCTGAATATTCCCAGGCTGTTCTTCATATCTCCCTGTTTTGTGATGAAATAACATGTCCTTCTGCACAAGAGGGAGGACGAAAATAGATTAAAATGTTCAAAGGTTGGTGGTACGATGTTCAGAGCCATCAGTGACTGTCGCTGTTCCAGCCTCTTTGCAAGCTACCGCTGTTTTCTTGCAGGATGCCACGCTGGAGTCCATATGCCACAGTGACAACACCAGCATTATGCCCAGGTAGTTGATTGTCTTTCCTTCATTTTCAAAATATTTCTTATCTGTCTTGAGGAAGAACTGATTACCATACATCCATCTGCGAAGACGAAAAGAAGATAACTACGCATTTCTAGAGTAGCTGTCTTTGTGTGGTTTGCTGCTTAAGAGTTTCTAGAAAGGATGACTTTTTAAAATGTATTGAACTACAACGCAATTTTTAATTTTCTACATGCGGGATTTTAACCAATTGTGTTTGAGCTCATATCGAGGAAAACTATTTGATTTAATGCTTTCTAGTAGTAGGCACACATACCGTCTATATATATTGGCAAGATGGCAATCAAGAAAGGGTTTGTTTTTTATTATATAGACAGCCTTCACAGAAAAAAAATGATGTGTTTAGTTTTGCTAAACCACTTGAGGTACCTGAGCTTTTCATTGAGAACATCAGCATGAAAAACGAATTTCTCCCTGGCTGAATGCCTAAAGCTACAGCCACTGATTTGGTTGTATTTACCTGAGGAATAGATCAGAAATATAGCTGCCTAATACTTTTCTAGCACATTAAGTGCACTAGAAACATATCCATGTTTCATAAGATAAGGTTAAATTCTGTCTACAAAAAGAGCAAACTTTTCTCATTGAGAATGACAATTACAAAATCTCTGATAGCTAAAGCAGTTTAGAGGAAACTGCAATGGCAAGGACACAGTTACTGCTCCTAAAACAGAAGTATCTGCTTGGGAACCATTTGGGTACATGAGGAGAATGAAAGAAAAGCTGATGAAACTATGCTGGCTACAGGCATCCAAAACAAACTCCAAAGATGCTGCCATAGCCCCTCTTCCTATCTCGTGCAGGTGTAGTGGTAATAAATTTGTTGAACATGGTGTTTAACATGCATGATGTTTTAATGTCTTTCTCCACCAAGCAGGAGTTAAACAGATCACTCAGAGTGAGTTAGAAAAAGCAAATTCGGTTAAATCATTGTCTAGCCAAATTAGTTATATTTAATCACTGTTATCAGCAGTCCTCTCATTTTCTGTCTCTCTTCAGAAATACAGTTAAACCCATTTCCGAAGAGTTCCCAAACAACTCTGTGTTCATGGGAATAATGGTATACTTCTCTGCTAGCTTTGGCTTCCTCGATGACTTCATCTTATTTGAAGATTTGTTTTTTTCCTGGGTTTTGTGACATTATTATTTCACATTTCCTCTCTCTTTTCCTGCCTTTTTTGGCCACAAGTGCTCTCTCCCTCCTCTCTCCCTGGTTTCTAGGGAAATGTCGCACCGTGTTCTGTCTTTGGTCTTCTCACCATACATGTAAATGCTTCCTGAGCACTTTGTGAAGCTCTTGCCTCCTCAACGCTGTTCTTTATGTTCTAGGCTGTGGCATGATCCTTTGTTTTAAGGTGAGAGACTTTATATTTAACTTCGATTAAACGTCCAGTTTACGAAGGAATTGGCATCCTCTAAAATATTCACCACTCTGATGACCTTTGCCTTATTCATGAGTATGACTATCAATAAAAAGGTGTAAGTGTTGACAGCCCCTTCTGAGAGCTCCTCTCACTGCAGACCACTTGCTCCTCAGTAAGGAACATTTTGTGGTGTGGAGTGTGCTGTGTCCTGCAGTCCCCAGTTCTCACAGGAGACCCCTCTGGTGAGGTCACCCAGCCAGGATAATTAGCAGCTGCTCCCATGCTCTTAAGTTAAGTGGGTGAACACTGGGCCTCCAGTCAGTTGTAAGATTAAGAACAATGTCCAGGCACCATCTCTTCTGCAATATATCCTAGGTCCCACAGCAGGCACACACAGGTTGCTGGACTCAGGTACCTTCTTTTTAGGTCGCTTCTCCCTTTGCCTGTACAGATAGATACCCTGGCTCCCCCAAACCACGCATACGTCTTCATAGCTTTCTGCCTTGGATGTTTCTTCTCATCCTCTCACAAATTCTTGTGCTCTACTGCAGACCATGCCTGGTTACATTTCTTCTTGTCTTACCCTGCTTCTCCCAACTTCTCTGTTTTACAAATTATTTTCATTATCTGTCCCCAAATTCTCTTCCTACCAATGCTGTGCTGTTACTCTGGTGGAGTGTGGTGAAGTCCTGTTACTTTTGTGAGCTGAAGGGAACCATGGCCAGTAGGTTATTTTTCTGTGTCTTGGATGGGTTTGTCATGTACATGAAACAGAAGGGGGATTGAAGCCTGCTTTAAAAAGAAACACAGTGAGTATTTAACTTGGGGGTTTTTGAGGTTTGTGTGTGGTTTTGATTTCTTTCATTTATCACATGATATCTAGAGAATTAATTTTACAATCCATAGAATAGTGTAATACAGAAGTTTCTCAATTAATATGTTCCTGTAGCAAAAGAGGGGAAATACTGAGAAGCATGGGTATAAAGGTATAAGACAAAGCAGTAAAATGAAAAATTACAAATAAAGAAAGAGGCTGTTGACTTGATGAGAGCTAGAAAGAAAAAAGTCCTTGTAGCAGAAGTGCAAAATTGTAGATTGTAGGGTCAGAAGAGCCAAGTTTGAAGGGAATGAAGTGCGCATAAGGAAGGCATTTGTATTTAAATCCTAATCAACTAACTCCCATTTAAAAGGTTGGCTATTTGCTCTATTCTTGAATCTCTCTACATTCCTCTTTGCTTCTGTGAAACCATACATACTGCATTTGACATCAGCTGTTACAGGGAAAAGATGTTCATTATTGCTCCAAAACATCCAAATTAGATTATATGACATACTGAAAGTATAAAACAAACATTAAGTAATGGCAGCCCTGTCACTTAGAATTACAGTCCTCCATAGTTTTGGGTCTTCTTTTCTAGAAAATGGTGGTGTTACAGTTCAGAAGAGAAAAACAAGGGCTGGGGGGGGAATTGCTCTTATTGGTCCCCTAAACTGCAGCTGGCTTTGAAACAGCAACATCAGAATCCAACTTTTCTTTGGGTGGATATTGGAGTATGCTGGTTATGAGCCATCAGAAGGGTACGAGGCAGATCAGTGAGAAAGTGCTGATTAAAAAATAATTAAAAACAGTTTTTTTGCTATACAGCATGTGGAGTTGGCCAGAAACTATGAGTAACTCTGTCTACACTTTTTTTTCTTTTAATTTCTTTTCTCCTGATCTTCATTCACCTTCTGGATATCTCAGTACATTTTGAAATTCTGCTCATGCCTGCAGCCCATGTCTTGAGCTTCAGGTTGGTTTTATTTAGGGTATGTGGAAAAATCACAGGGGCTCTGTGATGTGTCAAATACCACAATGGACCAGCATTCATACTGGCAGATAAAAGCAGCTGCAGGTTACTTAAGAGGGTGTGTACAGTGTAATGGAAGAGAATTCAACCATGGAAAAAAATAGCCTCCAGTATTCCATCATTAAGAGGAACACATTAAAGCAGCTGCAGAATTAATAGACAGGAAATTCTTTCTTTATGATCCATGAAATCTTAAGTCTATATTATCCTAGTCTTCCTAACAGCTTCTAATTGCATAACTGAATTTCCCTGTTTATTAATTTTGCAGCATATTGACTTACAATTGAGAGTAAATTGCCTGAAAGCAAAATCCTGTTTCATTTGACTGAACCATAAGAATCAGAGGAGTGAGCAGCATTTCCAGCAATTATATATTCCTTTCCTGCAGCCAGTGGAGAGATCGACTATTGAACCCGGGGTTTGTGGCCACAGTGGTCAGAGTCCCACAGAGACGGTGGTCAGCCGACACAATGAGCTTATGTTTCCTCCAGAAAGAAGAGTGTCCGCTTGCAATGAGATTGCTCTTTCCTTGCTGCTGTGCCATTTTCTGGGCTGTCAAACTCGTAACATTTTGTGGGTGGCAAAATGATGTCATCATATTCAACAGCTTGTAGTAATTTCCACTCCTAACCCTTCATGAGAGGTACAAATTACCAAAGAAAAAGGGCTATAAGCTTACAGATGGCAGTATCGGTTTTCTTTTCCATTGAGATCACAATATCCTTCTTTCTAGCTGAATGACAATTGTGCTGTCACTAAAATTACATAATGCTACGTCTCCTGAGGGGTTATAGTTTGGAATTCAAAGGACAGCTGTCAACATACAACTTGCTCTATTCTGAGCTTTAAAAGTCTCTTAGGGGGTCGTACTTACAAGTTTGTATCCCCCTTTTTTTGTGTGTGTGTGTGTGTATTATAGATAGAGTTAATGGTGGAATGGAAATGAGAAAACTACATTTACATGGCAAATTAAGTGATACACCAGAGATACAAATGACACACTAAAATAACTAATGTCTGCTGTAAATCATGGGGACAAAAATCAGGGCTAACACAAATGGTGACACTATACTGACTCAGTGGGGTTTGGTAGCCTGTGGTAAAACTGGCTTTTCCCTTTATTTTGTGTACTATCACGCCATGCAATGTGTAGTAAAAGCTGTTCTGATTTTCCAGGTTTTGTCTGATGTCTCGAAGTCAGCTGCGCTCTAGTGTCCTCCACTGCTGTACGCTGGCCCAGAGCGCCTGCCAGTGACTATGAACAACCATGAAATCCAAGAGTCTCAGTACAGCCTTTGAAAGCAACTGGAAGGGAAAAACCCATGTAGTTTTAGAAGGTTTTCCCAAACACGAACAATAAAAATAAAAGAGGAGAAAGGCTGGAAAAGGTATCTTGGCTTGAATAAGCGTTGTGGTTTAATCCCAGTGGGCAGCTGGGCACCACACAGCTTCTCGTTCACTCTCTTCCAGTGGGATGGGGAAGAAAATCAGAAGGGTAAAAGTGAGAAAACTCATGGGTTGAGATAAAGACAGTTTAATATAAAAAGCAAAAGTTGTGTACACAAGCAAAGTAAAACCAGGTATTAATTCACAGCTTGCCATTGGCAGGAAAGTTGGGCTCCATCTTAAGGGTGACTTGGGAAGACACATGCCATGACTCTGAACATCTCCTCTTCTTCTTCTTTCCCCCAGCTTTTGTTGATGAGTGTCACACTATTTCGGTGTGTCATATCCCTCTGGTCAGTTGGGGTCAGCTGTCCCAGCTGTGTCCCCTCCCAACTTGCTGTGCACCCCCAGCCTACTGGCTGGTGGGGCAATGTGAGAAGCAGAAAAGGCCTTGATGCCACGTAAGCACAGCTCAGCAAAAGCTAAAACATCCCTGTGTTATCAACACCACTTTGGTCAAAAATCCAAAACACAGCAACATAGGAGCTATTATGAAGAAAATTTACTGTATCTCAGCTAAAACTGGTACAATAAGTAAATGATGTAGCCATGTTTCTATTTGAAGGAATGGAACAGAATAGAGCAATAGTTAAAATGGTCATGGTGACTCCTGAAATATTGTTTTTATTCCGTCTAAACCCGAGCATTGTAAAGACATGTGTACACACCATTTTCACAAGATAAAGAATATTTAATTAAAACATTCCTAACTGAGAGTATGCAGCAAAGCTCAACATGGCCAATGCAGGTCTCAAAACAGTAAACCCGGAGACTCAGCTTTTCCTGCTCAAACAACTGCGTTAACTGGGCTGGATGATGTGTCTAGTATTTCTTCCCTGAGAGTCTCGGGCAGCTTCTTGTTTTCCCTCACTGCTTCCAGAGATCAGCATCCTTTGGTGACAGAACTTCAGCTGCTGGAAAATATAAGTGAGGAATGGGAAGCCGAGAAAAACAGAGCAACAAGCTGCTTCTGAAGGGTCATTTTCCACATCTGCAAATAGTCCTTTATTATTTGAGAGGTGTGTGTGGATCAGGCTTTGGTTGCAGAGCACCTGTTTTTGGGCTCTATTGAGCAGGGCACTCGCTGTAGATTGCTTTGGTTGCCAGTAAGCAAATGACATTTAAAAAACCCCGAACAAACTGAATGCACACATAATATCTTCACACCAGGGCCACAGAAGGGAAGTAGTTGTCTGTAACAGGGATAGAAAGGAAAACACCTGCAAAATAGTCAGGCTCTTAGATAGGAAGCTGATCCTGCTTTAGGGATGCATTTAACACTGAGAATGAGGTGTCTAAGATATACAGACATTAAAAAGCATTTGCTGCTCAGCTGTGTGTGAACGGGTGAGAGAATGATTGGTGGGTTTTTTTATTTGCCATTCTGGCTTGTGCAGAAGATTTGTGAGATGGTACTCATGAATGAATGGGAGCTGTTGGATTGTTTAGTCTAGGAGAGCAAAAGCTGAGAAAGGATGCCACTGCCACCTCTAGATACTGCCAGAGAGGAAAAGAGTATTTCATCTAAAGGACAATACTGGCACAGGAATGCCCTGGTATGAATGAGCTATAAATAAATACATATAGGCTGAGTATGAAAAAAAATCATATTCCTAGGCAAGGAACTAACTTTCAGAGTGGCATATGTAAAAAAAAAAAATTAAAAATCTTGTTTTAAAATAGAGCTAAGGTAGTTTACAAACAGGATTGTATGATGCTCTTACCTGGCAGAAAAAGGACTAAAGTCCATGACCTCTGAGGTCCTTTCCAGTTCCAGGCTCCCTCGGTTTACATCAGGCCCATACAATGCACAGCCTCCCTGACCACACACTGTCCTGCAAGGACTTTCTTTGGCCAAGCACGGCATGTAGATAAATAACTTGTTCATACTGTTTCACCTCTGCAGGTCAAAGCATCCACCAGGAACAGGCTGGTGCCTCTTAGTCAGAGGGAGCTGATTCCCTGGAGAGCGGAGAGGCAGTGGGCTGTGTTTAGGGTATCAGGATTATTCCTTTGCAAAGATTCTGAGATAAATTATGCTTCTAGAACAGAGGTCAAGTGCATGGAGGAGCCTGAGAGATGGTGTACATGTAGAGGGGCTGTAGGATTCACTGGGAGTCATAATCCACAATGACTGTAGACATCCAAGTGTGAGCCCCTTTTGCTGACGAACAGTGCAGGTTAATTGTCGTGTATTGGTAATTTTCCCTTGATTAGGTGGTTAGTTTAAATCAGTTGTTGCAAACATCAGCTACTAACCATAGCTTGATGGCTTTTGATGCTTTTTCTCCCAGATGTATGTTGTCACCCAGAATGTTGTCACTGGCGAACTGCTGATCAGTGAGGAGCGATTGCAATAAGTGCAAGAAGTTGCTGTTGGTGACTCTTCATCCTTGCAATCATTTGTCCCAGGTCCTGCCTGCTCAACTGCTCTGTGGTTGTGCTCAGGTGCTTACCCTGGACGGGGACCTGAGAAGTTCAGTTACGGGTGGCTGGGAGGAAACCCCTGCTGATGAGGGACTGATTATCCTCGGAAAAACATCTGGGCCCTGGGAGGCAGAATCTGGGTGGCTGGAGAAGCAGGAGCCCAGTTGATGTTGGCATGCTGTGCTGGGGGATCATACAGGTGCAAACAAAGGGTAAAATGATTACAAGGTGGAAAATGGTAAGACTGAGGGAACACAGATGTTGGTGACCAGCTGCTTTATTCTGCATATCATGCCTTATCTGTTGTGCCTTGTGTGGTGGGATATCGAGTACAGCTTGGGCTGTGTGAAACCTTTGTGGGTGTCCTTACAAGTAAACTTAAAAAGACAGTAGTTGCCACCAGGCTACCTGCAAATCTGCTTTGACTTTTCTTCTCCCCATCCTCGCTGTGTTCCCAATGCAGCTAATAGAAATAGGAGGAAGAGAGCTAAAAAAGAAAGTTTATCAGTTCCAAAGGCAGAGGGAGCAGGGAGGTGGTGGACAGAGTAATTGAAACTTAATCAAGATCCAAATCGGCAAGCAGAAAACACTAATTCACATAAGCAATATTAATCTTATTAGCGCTTCATGGAGACGGAAGAGGTATTCTCAGAGAAAGATTTATTCTTATCGTCAGTTCTGATCTAGCGGTACTTACCGCTAATTGATGAGAGCTTAACTGTAATCTGTACCTGTTCATCCTGGGAATGTTGAACCATTATACTCGTGTTTCTAGTGAAAGTAATGCTGTATTTCCAGCATTTTGATGTGCTCTGTATCTTAGATAGAAACATTAAATTCAGAAATTTATTAGAAGTTATTTCAAAGTAGTTTTTAATTAATCTATTTTTAATTAGGGTAAGAGGACCATAAACTGAATTTTTAAAATCTATTTTTAAATGTGTGAGTTGTACAGAGAAAAAGCAGACCAAAAATACACTTGTACAGAAAAGAAACCAGCTTGCTTAATAAAAGGAGGTACTTTCTGTGGTTAGACAACTCACCTGGTTGTTTCAGGACACTGCACTTTGAGGTCTGAGAATTAGTCGTTCTCACCCTTTCTGATACTGCATTTTTGTTTAAGGGGCTTTTTTGGTATTTTTCCATATGCTGAAGGGGGGAATTAACCTGCATTTGTCTTTTCTCTTTTTTTTTTTGTTTTTTTGTTTTTTTGGGTTTTTTTTAATTCATGATTCGTCTATTATTTAATTTGAAGAGCATGAAAATAAACCTAGTTTAAATAAAAGGTTACTGCTTTGTACTTAAGGTTACAGATTTGTACTTAAATTCTGATTCTGGTGAGTAGCTATTCTTCTGAACAATCTAAGTTTGTGGGCAGCATTTGGTTGGAGAGGGTATTGTTTGTTTGCTTGTTTGTTTTCTCCCTAGCTTAGCAATAAATGTAGTTTGAGTCTTTCGTAACTGTCTCACATATACATAGTAAGGATTTTTGAAAGCCTAGTTTTGAGGCAGATAGTAGCTTTCAAAAGTAATTTAAAAGTTTTAAAGAAAAGATCTCTAATTTTCATTTTTACTTTTCTTTTTTTCTTATTTCCATAAGTGACTCTTGTTGGCTCTAATGATGGCCCTCGCAAAGATGCTGTAGCATAAAAGTGAGCTGAGCAACCAGAACCAGCATTGGCTCCAAGTGGAAATGGGCCCAGGCAGCGAGATGGGTGTTGCAAGACATGTACATGGGCGGTGCAGCGAGCTCCTTTCTGGCATTAGTCCTGTGGAAGAGGTAATGTTAGAGGGAAGCATTCAGAGAAGAGATGATGTGGGGAAGCAGAAGCCGGGAAGATGCAGTATGAAGTTAAGCCTACCTGTCCGGACACGTTAGTGCACTTGACTGCAAACAGCAGCTTGTTGGAGAGAGGAAGGGTGCCAGGTTGAGCCCGTCTTGCTGGGCATCAGCCCTGGTGTTACACGGGCGCAGATCTCTGCAGAGGAGGATGTGCAAGGGGGAAAGGTCAGCCTTGTGTGCCCGTGTCTGCGGGTACGTGTGCGTGCCGATTTATTTACTCGCCTGGCATTTTCATCAAGGCACACTTTCTCTTTAAACTAGGTGAGCCACTGATTTTTACCCGCTTCGCTATCCCAAACTCAAGGACTTGCAGTTAAAACCTAAACTGAAGTTAATTAAAATTAGACCAACTGTAGAAGTACAAACACCTCCTGTGTTGTATCAGCGTGCAGCTATCATGCTGATTCTATTATTTGCTGCTATTACTATTGTTATTTACCGATTATTGTTATCCTGCTGCGACTGGAGCATCCCCCAGCAGTGCCAGCACCCGTTCCCTTTCCTCAGAAGCAGGTGGGAAGCGGGCGGCAGGAGAGCAAAGGGTGGGAGCCCTGCTCCCCTTTGGGCAGGGGGCTGGGCTGGGGGCCCGGGGTGGCGGGGCCGCCTCCCAGAGCCACAGCACCCTTATTTACCTGGCTGGTACCACTCGGCCCGCTTTTTTGTTGCTGTTGTTTTTGTTGATTTGCTTTAAGAAAGGCTTCATCACTGTATACGTGGGTGTGTAAATATAGAAAAGGTATTAATATTTTAAATGTTGTAAATAAACATACATATTAATATAATTTAATATAGAAATAAAAAGTAAATATTGTGTATTCCTTATTTATAAATTATAAAGATATATGTGTTTATTTTTTTAACTTTTTATTTCCAGAAGGGAAGGGTTTGGGTGAGCGGGTGTGTGCCCGGGGGAGGGGGCCGGGCGGCAGCGGGGGGCGGAGGCGGGGACCGGCCCCGGCCCGGCCCGGGCGGGGCGGAGCGGGGAGAGAGGCGGCAGGAGCCGCAGCCGCCCGGCGCTTTGGCCGCTCGCTCTCTCGGCGCCGCGATGGCTTCGCTCCGCTCCGGCCCGGCCTGGTGGCGCCTCCTCTCCTTGGCCGTGTTCGGCCCCGTCCTCTGCGGCCGGCCCGGGCGGGCTGAGCCGGAGCCGGGCCCGGGCTCGGACGCGGACCCGCACGGGCGGCACCTCTACAGCGCGGAGATGCTGCGGCACGGCGCCGCCGCCGCCCCCCACTTCGTCATGTTCTTCGCCCCGTGGTGGGTATCCGGAGCGGCGGAGCGCAGCCCGGCACGGCACGGCACGGCCCGGCCCGCCGCGCACTCCCGCCCGCCTCTTCCCCCATTGACGTGGCGGCGGGAGGCGGCCGGGCCAGGCCGGGCCGGCGGCGGGGGGGAAAATCGAGGTCGCGCCGCCCTGAGTCCCGACAGCCCGGGCGCCTTCCCCAGGGGCGGCAGCTGGGAACCCGCGTTGAGCGGCATCCGGGGGCTGCGGAGCGCCGGGCCGGGGAGGGAGGGCTGAAGCCTCGCGTGTGCCCGGCTCGGGCCTCCGCGGCCGTGCGGGCCCTGTCGGGGGTTTCAGCCCGACCGGCGGTGGCCGCCCCTTCCTGGTGGGCCCGCGGCAGCGCGGTGCATCGGCACCCGGCGGTGTCCCCCCAAGTGGGGCCTGTGGGTGTATCCGATCCGCCGGGCGGTGAGGGGGCGAGCGGGGCTGGAGGGGTCCCTGGCAGCTCTGCTTGTACCTCCCCAGACTCTCTTTCACGTCGTTCCTCAAAGAGAGTGTGTAGCCCCTGTGTATGGCGACAGTTGCAATTTGGTGACCATGGCTTGCCCTGTGCCCCTCAGTCTCTCAGCTGTTCTCATTGCAGAAGTTACGTCCTCATTGCAATCACGAAATTTAAAGAGAAATTTGCAGTGGGAGCAGTATAACAGTAGTTCTGTGTCCCCAAGGCCACACATAGCTGTAGCAGAGCTGTAGGGTTCTTAGATTTTCAAGAGAGCTGCTGGGCATTTGTCCTGGACCGATATGTTTGACACAAGACTAGTTTACAAGAATGGGAGAACAGGGCTTTGCTGGATGTTACAGGTGTCAAGAGGACAGTGCTTCTCATCTTTGGGCCTTTCTAGTGGTTGTTCATATTCGTTTTTCTTCATCTCTTGCCCTACCCATTTTTATCTGACTTACTGACGTCCAGTAGAGGTTATTGGGAGTTTTGTTAGAGCTGATTGTTTGGGTTTTGGTTTTGTTCTGTTTTCTCAGATTTAGATGAAATAAAGTTTAGGGAACAGTGTGCAAAAGTTATGTTTTGATCCTGGGTTTTCCATTGGCACACGGTGCCATTGAGGCATAAGTGAGTCATGATGCTCTTTGAAATCAACAGCAGAAAAGCATTTCCTTTCAAAACTGAGGAACTGCTACCTTTTTTGTAATTAACATTGTCTTGTTTATGCTATATGAAAATGCTAAGCAAAAGCTTGAAAGAGCAGACATGTGCCTTTGTTCTTTGAAGACCACAAAAGTGGAGGACGTCTGACGTGCTGATGAAGGACCATTGCCTGAGAGTGCTGTAAGGCCTAAGAAATGCCCATACAGAGCAGGAGTGCTTCTAGTCTGTTCTGTTTTCATGTGATAATATCTGTGTCTGCTCAAGCTATGACTGACTGTTCCACAGGCATCCCTAAAACCAGAGGAGCTTTCATCTCGGCGCAGTCTTTCTAGGACACTTTGTGCTAAATGGGCCATTGCAGAGTCCAGCCTATGGTGGACACCCTTAGCATGCATCAAAGAGAGTGCTGGCCTTGCGAACCTGGACCATGCTGTGCCCTTGGGAGGACTACGGATCTCCACCCAACTTGAACGTGAGGGAGCTGCATCGTTTCCCAGCCTTGTTGTGGCTTCTCTGGACGTTCCTCTCACCCTTAGCAGACACCCTCCAGATCTCTTGAGGCTTGGCTTCAGGACCCTTGGTCTGGACTCGTGGCTCCTGACAGTCACCAACAGGGCCAGGTTTTGGGTCCAAAGGGAAGTGAAGGACAAAGGGAATATCTGTGTGCTTGAGAGAGGTGCTTAAACATACCAGTGGTTTTATCGTCAGTGGGATCAGGCAGCAACCTGACATCCCGGAGTCTATATTAGAGTCTCTTGACCTATTCCTAGGTGATGTTAATGTGCTAATCTCCTAATGCTTCTCACAGAGGCATGTGTTTTGGCACTGCTCCCTGCAGTAAGGAGAGAGAAGCCCAGGAAGCAACCCAATGTTCAGCTAGAATTGTCTTTCAGATTGCTGTGGGTGCTGCTAATGCTGCATTGTCAATGCTACCAGTAAGAGCTGGGTGAGACAGAGCTGATGTAACTCTTGTCTTTGGATTCTCAGCACAAATGTTGCTGAGGGCTTCACTCCCAGACAGCAGAGGTACACATCAGGTCCTACATGTGTTTCAAATATTGCGAGCTACTCCAAGAAGAGAGCATTCTAAGTCATTTGCATTCATATGTCTAAAGTTTTCAATCATCAGGCTATCCCCCTTCATAGCTACACTTGACAAGGGATAGAACCATGAGCAGGTTACTCTCTTGATGCCACTAGATATTCTTGAGATGTTCTCCATACCAGTTGTGTGTTTACAGAGAAATGAGGTTCCCCTGGTTCCTTAGTTGGAAGGAATCTCAAATGAGTAGTTTCATTGTATTATTTTGACCATTACAGATCTTTTCAACAAATGTGGTCTCAGTAAACCTCTGAAAGTCCACTGAGCTGAAGCAGACATGATTACCAGAGTTTCTTGCTGTTGCATTGAAGGCTGTTGACTGGATTTTCCAGTGGCTGGATTCTTTTTGTCTGGATCGAGACTGATCCTGTGCTGCTTGTACCGTTATACCTGTCTATCCCAGGGTCTACTTTTAATTGGTTAATCATTTGTGCTATATATTTCTGTGGAGCTGCCCTTGCTAGTTGCAGAGCTCAAGCTCTTGGTGGCCTCCAGAAATGTCGGCGTTCCTCACTGACTGTAGGGGGCTTATCAGTAACTGTACTTTTGACATACATGGTCCTTATGTACACTTACATCCCTTCTTGCCATGGCCCAAGAAATCTGTCATTCATTTTTGCAGATGAGAGGTGCTGGTACTTTGTGAGGAGTACTGACCTGTCAGCGGGAGGTACAGCAGCTGGGTACTCTACAGATGCCACCACAGCAAAATAATCTCCAGGCACCCAGCCTGCAAACTCTTACAAATAAAGTCCTTTCACCCCATGCCTCCTGATATTAGTGATGTACAAGAAGCATTTGGTGTTTTGTTTTGTTTTTCTTTTCTGAAAGTTGGATCCTTCCTATAGCCTTGTTAGTTTCTTTTGGATTTTCGTTTATGTTTGTAAACAGAGATTATGAATCCTTGCACCTTCCTATCCCCTATAAGGAAGGAAGAGCAAGACTTCTCATTGACACAGAGGTGTCCACTGTTTCCAGGGGTAGAAGTGGCAGCTCCTCCTCTAGCCCCACTGGTGTAATGTGGAATGGCAGCAATGAAGGACTATGTAGGTTCATGGGGCTAAGGGGGACATGTGATTCTGCATGTTTTTGCTCTCTTTATTTTTTGACTTCTCCAGTTTTATATATACTGCAGCTACACCTGATGAATTTCAGAAAAAAAAAAAAAAGTATTTGAGGGATTGTCTCGTCTTGTATTTCCTTCTGTGTAATATTGAATTTTTTTGAAAACCAGAAATGACTAACTAGTTGATTACTGGTTCAGATACGAGCATTTTTCTTGCTTTATTTTCAATTTTAGCTCATATAAACTGTAGAAGGAAGGGAAAAGGGTACTTTGTGTATAGCAGAAATCACAATGTTAAATATAGACAAGGGAGCTCTGTTCTGTGCTTAAAAATCAGCAGGTTAATTCCTTGAGATTGTCTTACCTAGTTTTCTGTGCCCTGTTCTTTAACACCAGTCAGTATTCATTCAGTGTTTAAAATCCCTGCAACCAGGAAGGGACCAGGGAATCCTCCTCTTAATTCAAGGTCCATGAATGAGTTGACTATGGAGGGGCTTCAGTCTGAAGTTAAATATTTAGGGAATATTTAATTTTAGTAATAACACATTGCATCCCTTCACCATGAGAATTCAGCATGAGATCATACAGGAGGTCATGTTCCCCCACATAGTGGGAGTATGTGTGACCCACTGTGCCTGACTGCAACAGAACCTTATTAAGGTCAGAAGACGTTCTTAAAGTAAATCTCAAGGTAATTTTTTTTGGTCTTAATTATAGCAGGATACCCGGAAAGGTGTGAATCCATGCAGCTTTTCTACAAGTGGACTCAAAACCAGTTGTATAAGTGAAACTGTTTTACATGGGAGCAACTTTCTCCAAAGTCCTAATGATGTTCTAATTGTTACTTACAAAGTAGACTGTCTAGGTCATGCCAAGGGCAATAACAGCATTCATGCTGTCAGGTTGAGAATGTTTCATGTTAATCCAATTACGTATTTTTAGATGCCTTGGAGGGTTGACAAAAGCAGCCATTAAAGAGAAATGAAAATCCATTCCTTAACTTTTTTCATTGTAGTTACAAGACTAGGGTATTGCTATAATGACTCATAAGACTGAGAAACCAATGAGAAGAATAATAGCCATTTTCTGCTTTCGGGGAGCTGCTGTTATAGCAACTGTGTAAGGCTGGTAAGGCTGGTTTTCTGTGCATATGCAGATATAATTACCCTGTTTCCCTGAAAATAAGACAGGGTCTTATATATTTTTGCTCCAAAACTTATTATTTTTTTACATGTATAGCTGCCTGGGCACTATTTAAATGGACTTTTTTTTTTTCCATGAACTGTAACTAGGGCTTATTTTTGAAGTAGGGCTTATATTTCGAGCATCCTCAAAAATCCTGAAAAATGATGCTAGGGCTTATTTTCAGGGTAAGTCTTATTTTCAGGGAAACAGGGTAGTTTATGCTGTGCTGCTGGGCAAAGTATGTTATGGGAGGATTTTGAGAAACCTTGTTCAGAAATCAGTCCTGGTGTGTTTCATGACTTGTGGTTACAATTCCTTTGATGCACACAAGTACAAGTGGCTTTATGAAGAGGCAGGAAACTGTTATCTTCTCACCTGCTGCTAAAATATACAGTATTGTGGAATCTTAGAGCAGAAAGAAAGCTAGACAACCTGACAGGATTTTTCTAGAAAGCTGGAAGCCTGAGAGTGCTTTTCTTAATAGCCTCATTAAGTTCAGGGGGTGTTCAGTAAGCTTTGTAACATAAGAGGAGAGTAGCAAGAAGTTCTCATCTCGATGATTTTTACATGAGATGTGTTTGCAGCATCCTACAGTTAATAGTATTCACTGTTGATTAATGTAACAGTGCTTGAGTATAGAAGATTTCTGACTTAACTGTTTTTAAAGTTATCAGAATCTCTGATGATTCTGTGTATGACTTTTCCATAGATTCCCCTCTAAATGTGAGCAACTCTTAAGCAAATATATTGTTCCTTCTGTCGCAGGTGTGGACATTGTCAGCGTCTCCAGCCAACTTGGAATGATTTGGGAGATAAATACAACAACATGGAAAACCCACAGGTCTACGTTGTTAAAGTGGATTGTACTACAGATACTCCACTGTGCTCTGAATTTGGCGTCCGAGGATACCCTACGTAAGTACAAAAGGATGTCTGGTCCTATTTCTTTTTTCCGTAGTTTTCCGTGATGCTCTGCCAATTTGTTGAAGCTAACTTCTAAGCTATGCTTTTTGATGGGTTTCTTTGTAGCCCTTTGGACCTCATATATTCATTTAAGCCTTTTTACCATGTTGCCAAGTATCATGTGATACATACTACTCTTAGTCTTTATTTTTTTTAAAGAAACTGTTTTATGTCTTGGAAGATGGCCGTGTTTAAATGAAGACCAGAATTGTCCTTTTTTTCTGAGAGTACCTCTTTCTCAAGCAACAGTACATTATGCTGCTGTGTATATGCATGACAGAGCTGGTCTCTGGTAACAGTACTTTTAAAAATAACTTGTCACAGGTTCATCAGTACACTGCACCATTCATAATTAATGTGTAGGTGATCTCTTAAATTTTTGAGTGCACTTAGTACTCATAAAATGATAAATTAATAGTATCAGTACAGCAGTGGTGATGTACAGATTTTTCTAGGTAATTTTGCTTGTTTTGATCTAGGAGAAATTCATTAGGAGTTTAAGGTTGGTAAACTTATCCTGGTATAAAGGATGTATGCCTTACTAACCTCAGCTTTGGTAGGCAGAACGTGATCTAGAGTGTCTATGAGACATCAGCCTGGGTAATGTTCTTGAGTTAGATACACATGCTCCCTTTTTAGCTGCCAAAAAGGAAAAAAGGGATTTTTTTTTTTTTTCACCTCTGTCTTCTTTAAAGCTTCTTGCAAAAATAGATGGGATCATTTCAACTGCTTTACTAATTACTCCTCTTAGTGTGGATAAGTGGAGAATGCAATCATCTGTAGCCCCTCCACAGCCTGTATTTTTCAGTTTCCTTCCCTTTGCTCACTTTGTGCAGCGTTACCTCTGACCCCAGCAACAGCCTGAACTTGAGATACGCTCCTGGCTGCACCTGCTTTGACGCAGCTGAGTGCAACTCAGTAGAAGTTGAGAGTTATAAATAGCAAAGTCCTCATTGAAATAGGAATTGTCCTTAAGTGCAGTTTGTGACTTAGTTCCACTAGAAATACCAAGAAACAATGACTATTACTACTCTATTTTAGTATCGCCAAGAGTGAACAACTGTCACCTTTGCATATTTGAATAGATTATATTGTGGGGCTGTTCCTTGTAAAATAGAAAGAGTGACAGAGATTTTGAACAAGAAAAAAAACGAATGAACATGTAATTGCTCTTTTTTGTTCCCCCTCCTCTTTAAGGTCATTGAATATCTAGGAATAGTTACTGCTTGCTTTCATCTACTTGAAAAGTAGAAGTGATAAGGCAGTCATTTGCTAGTTATAGAAATATAGAGATGAAGGGGAATTTATGATATTGGTCTTCCTGTCTGAGTCAGTTTTTAACCAGCCTGTTTTTAAAAACTTCCAGCAAGGGAGATTTCACAGCTTCCTCAGGCAACAGAGGGATTGTTGCAAGTCCAGGATGTGCTGGTCCCTACTCTGCTTTTCTAAACAGCCATCAAAGGAAAGGCTGCATCCTCTTTCCATCCCCCTGAGAGTAAAAGTGGCTGAGCACATCCCTGCGCTCATTAGTACAGTTGTCGCAAGATTATTTGGTGCTGCAAAATACTCTCTCAACTGAACTAGAGAAAACTTACGCTCATTTGACAAAAATAAAGGTGCAGCTGGCTTTTTAAGCTGATATTTTTTTTTCTGATTCCTCTTCAAAAGTGTTGCCATGAGGTGCACTTTAGATGTTCTTCTGTTTCATTTTTCTTGTTACCTCCTTATTACAAAATTGCTTTTTTTTAACCTCAAGAATTTTTTACTTGCCATCATCACAAGGAACATTCAAGAACACCTTAAGCAGAAAACACAGTGTGAGCTCCCATCTCTTTTGAATGTATTTGTATTATGTGTTTTTTCAACACCTTCATATGTTCATTTTTTCCAGCTGTGGAACAAGAAGAAAGAGAAAAACATTTCAAGAAAAAGCAGTACAAAATGACAGCTTGGCAAGGGGAACTGAGAGCCAGTAGTAGACAGTAGTAATTGAAACTATTATTTGCTTTAAAAAATAAGACTAGATCAGAACTCAGTATGGTCCCCTTTCAGTTTTAACTTAAATATTTAATAGTAGAAGCTTTAGGTATTTTATGGAAAAGTTTTGATAGTAATTATTAAGTGTTATAATCATGAAAGTCTTTAATCCCTACAAGCAGTCACTTATCTCTTTGTCCTCTTGACTTGTTTCAGGATGTTTTTAATCAGTTTAATACCACATGAACATCCTACATTCCAAGAGCAGTCAGGGAAGGAAATGTGAGAAAGAAATTCCTGGGAAAATAAGCATTGGATATTTTTCCTTTGATGATGGAGAGGAGTGAACAAACAGAATTGATGTTTTTTTACACACTGAAATAGGATTAGTAGGCATAATGAATTATTAACTTTAGAACTGAATGCTGCAATGTTTTATTTGCTCTTGCTTGTTGATCAAAGTAACATTAAGCTATGCTGTTTTTTAAAATCGTATTTCTTTTCCCTGGTTTTAAAATCTCCTTTAAAAGCTTACATGGGAATGGAAAAGTGTCCTAAATTCTAGCCATAACCCTTTAAGTTGAGACGGATAGGCGTGATGCTGATATTAATAGTCAAGAGAGCTGCTGCTGCAGCCTGAGCCACATTGCTGTGGATTAGCAAAGCGTGTCAGCTTTCCGAGAATGTTTCCATGCCTCACTCTTTTCTACATTTTGATTCTTCAGCCTAAAGCTGCTTAAACCAGGACAAGAACCTCTGAAATACCAAGGCCCCAGGGACTTCCAGACACTGGAAAACTGGATGTTGGAGAAACTAAATGAGGAACCATCTGTAAGTGAAAAGGATATAAGAAAAGGAAATATTCCTTTCTGCAGACTTGCTTATATGTAATTTTTGTAGTTTAGGTTTCATTTTCCAGGAGGAAGTCTACTCCTGAGAATAAAATTCAGGTGGCAATAACAGTATGGAACAGCTTCCACATAAGTCAGAACAGTAATTAAAACTCATCCTGTGACCTGCCCTTTGTTTCCTGTGTTTAAAACTACAGTACATAATGCAGTTTTTAATGTTTAGCATTTTGACATTTTAAGATACAATTCTTAGTGTCAATTCAGTTGACACCTGTAGGTTGTAACGTTTCTAGAATATGAAAAGCGATTTAGCTATAATATGTTATAAATTGCATTTATGTTGGGCTTAATTACCTCTTAAAACAAGGATGCCATCTTTAGCTCAGTTATTATCTGATAATGTTGTAGCCTAAAGAAAGGATTTAAAATAATTGGTTAGGTTAAGTTAAGCTAATACCATCACTAGGAAAACCCTTGAGTTTAGGGGTAGCACTTTCATATAGTAGCCAAGCCTTGCCTGAAATGAAATTTGTGGTTGCTGTTTCTAATCAAGGTAAAGCCTTAATGTTTGCTGAACCACAATTAGAATGTGGTTATTTTTAAACAAACACAGTATTTTTAATAATTAAACGCTAAACTATTTTAAGAAATGTACTTTCAGGTTCTTAAAAAATTCTTTCTAGCTCTGACCCTAGTAAGTGGTCACTTGCTTTTGCTGAAGTGCCAGTGGGTTTGCTGCAAGTTATATCTATAAAGTGTTTGCCCTTTTCCCATTGTTGCTGCCTTCATGGAGCTATTAGGTCCCTCCTTCTGGCATTAGAGGAGCAGAAAATAGCTTTTTCACTAGCTATTTTTAAAAAGTCCAAAGACCACTGAACTGGTGCGATGGCTGATGTGTGATGCTGTGGAGAAATGATTATGTAATCTAAGTGTGTTAATATATGGTGATGTGATGAACGCCGTAGCAGTTACTGTGCTCTATGACTGTACTACAGCACAATGAAAGACACTGTCATTCCAGTGACTGAGAGAGCGCTTTTCAGTGTGGTAGTCTTTTCCACATTTTGCTTTCAAGTAGTTGTTTCTTAGGAAACATTAGATACCTAAATTGAACTAAATAAGGACATTGCTTTGGGAATTTAAAATTTCAGAGTGCAGGGTTTACAGCACTACTGCGGAATGGTGTGATACAGGAATCAAATATTGTGTATTTACTGTACAAGACAAATAAAAATTCGTTTTTCTCATGAACAGCATCCAGAATCTGATGTGGAACCACCAAAAGCCCCTGAACCTAAGCAGGGAATGTATGAACTCTCAGCAGACAACTTCAAGATGCACATAGCAGAAGGTAACTTTTGTTCATAAGCAAGAGGTACTTGCTTACAGAGACATCAGTAGTGGGAAGACGGCAACAGAATGTTAGTTTTCAAGGTACCCCTTTCCCACTTTTATTTTGCAGTAATAGCTAGTGAAAGAGGATGAAACTACAGACTGTCTAAAAGTGCAGTAGTTTAATTACATATTGCACACCATGAGAAAGTTTTAAGAATTGCTCTCCACTCAGAAGGCAGCCAAGTTGAGGCCCCTGATCCCATAGAAGAAGCTAGCAGGGCTTGCTCAACCAAACTGGCAGAGTCTCGCCCCACTCGCTCTCTTTTTTTGCAAGCCCCATTTCCTATTTCCTCTTTCCCTCCAGACTGGCTTGTTCTTACTCCCAGGCTGCTCTTCTGGATAAATATAATCCACCTGTTTCCTCCTTACTGCCCTGATCCCACTCCAGTCTTGTCCCTTATTTGATATTGTTTAGCTTCCTTCCCTCAGAATTTCATGTGGGCAAAACACTTTGCCTCAGTTTGACCGTTTTAAAAAGTATTTTCTCTGGAAGCTTTAAAATTAATACCACAGGTGATACCTAACATGGGAAATTTCTCCCCCCACATGGTGGGCTTTTTGAAGAATGAGCAAGAGCTTACAATACAAACTTTGGGCTGCCATAACAACAGATGACAGTACCACCTCAATCTGTTTTCCTAAAATCAAATGCCAGATTAAATTAACTTATCTGTGCCCATGTATTATAATGCCACCAGCGAGTTAGATCCAAGATCTTCATAAAGTAACTATTAACTGATGAGAAATATTTTCAAGTGTAAAAGAGCGTTTTGTGCAGCTCACTTAAAACTACCCAGCCTGTATGGCATAACACAGAATTACATTCAAAATCTTCATGGATTCCTCTCTAAGCCATAAGGGGGATGCTAAGCATTAAATAACTTTACAGTCTGAGAAGATAGTTAAGTTTAGTGTATGTTTAAATATTTTAATATTTTTATTGTAATATTTTTATTATATATCTGTTGGCATTCATAGAGGAGACATTCTCATGGCTGTATGCAATAGTAAAGCTGTTCTCTCTGACTTCAGTTACAAGAAGTTCAGTGTTTAAATTTAGCAGGAGATTTAGCAGTTTCAGCTAGAAGATTGATTTTTGTTCTTAAAAAGTCTACCTTTTGAGTGCACTAGGGCAAAAATAATTTTGGTTTTTTTCTGCTGGGGAGGAGAGCATATCACAGAGTGTGTGGTACAGAACAGCTGATTTCGACTAGATGTTCTTATTTATTCACGAGAAATTTCAGTTTGTAGTTTACTTGACCAAAGCAAAGCACATCAATTCGCTTGGAAGTATTCCTTGTGCAGAACAGGCAAGTTAGAGTACACTACTATTGCATTTAACATTTCCTGCTTATTTTGTGATGTCTTTCCTCTGGCCTCTTTTTGTGAACAAGCCCTCAAACTAGAAATTAATTCTAGTAATATCTGCCCCAAAGCAGTCTTCAAAGGATTATGAATAATTCTGTTAAAAAGAGATTTTCTCCAGTTGCTGGTGTTTTCCTTTACATTAACTTGATTTTTTTCCTTGTTTTAATTAAGTTTATTTTATTTTTTTTATTAACAGAGCTTTGCCTTGTGTGCAAAAGCATGCAGCATCTTGAGTTAACAGTCACCTTAATTGAAGGAAATTACATATTCTGGTACTCTGCAACTAACATATATTTTAAACATTAGTAGGAGATAGTACAGAGATGCACCTCTCTATAAAACACCACAAAAATCTACTAAAGGCAGCAGTTTCTGAATAGTTGACTTGAAAATACGAAGTCCAGGGCAGAAAAAGGAGCAGGGAAGCTGACAAAATTATTTAGGTAGTTCAGGTATTTCATGCAGTCATGTTTCCTAAGAAATGTTTGAGTTGAAATCTAAAACTTTCTTTCATTTATGCTGTTACAAATCCCTGTTTCTTGATGGTTCTTTCTGCTCTGTAATAAGGCAAGTGATTGACATGGTAGAATTAGACATAGTAGCAAATATTAGGTTGAAAATGTCAATTTAATATCTCATTTTTTGGCTTGAGGTTGTGAAGCTGTTTGGATTTTCAGGGAAATTGGCAACACTGTGGGACTGCATACAGCACTGAAAACCTAATTGCTGAAGTATTCTGTCCTGGCCTTTGATTCACTGTGTTTCCTATCTTTAACTCAGGAAATACCACGATAAATTTGCAGTCTGAGATTAGTACCTAGTCTTTAATTGCAGCCAAATTCATTCCAAACGAGTTAAATATTTTTTCTTTTATTTTTTTTTTTTCTTTGACTTAAAAGGTAATCACTTTATCAAATTCTTTGCCCCTTGGTGTGGTCATTGCAAGGCTTTGGCCCCAACCTGGGAACAGCTGGCTCAAGCTTTTGAGCATTCGGAAACTGTCAAGATTGGCAAGGTAGGTGAAGTGTTCTTAGTCTGAAAATGTGTTTTGTATGAATGGATGTTTCAGCCAAATATCATGCTTTCGTGCTGTGATTTGCAAATAACAATTGTTTTGTTTGTCACTTCTTAAATCCTTTTATAGTCATAGTTTCTATTTTAATTTTGAGATGGTTATTTTCTCACACATACATAGTTGACAGAACTCCCTCATTTTAAGCAAGGACTTGTTAGAAACACAGCTAGCGCTCTGTGTTTCAGAGAGAGCTGGGAATAAGTCTAATAGTTAAAATGCAGGGAATAATATTTTGAGATTTGTTTTTTATTATGCTTCCCTTCTGTCAGAACTTTATAGAGTTCAGTGTTTATTTTGAGTGGGACAGTGAATTCTAATTTGCTATTTACAGCATTGGATTCTATTTAGCAAATTTCAGAACTACAGAGCTCTTTATGATGAATTATTTCTCCTCTCTCCTCTCTCTTCTCCCCCACAAAACTTTCTAAAGGTTTCAGGGGGCCTTCCGCTTTAAAAACTGAGATGTTGTCCGGCTTTGCTATTTCCCTTAGGGTTGATAACCAGATTTTGTGGTGTATTTACCATGAGAACTTGTTACTTGTACATGGAGTGATTTCTTTGCAAAGGTATGGAGGTGGTCTGGCAGTTGCAGTTACTGGCTTTATTTGCTGACCCATACCTAAGTCCAGGTGGCTCAAGATGTGAATCCCTCTCTATTTGCTAGCGGTGGAAAACTGACTGGGCTCGACTTCCATATCCTTAAGCTTTCAGAGTGGATCCACTGATCTGAAAGGCTGCGTTGACCATTTGTGGTGGTGTCAGTCCCACAGAGGGGCAAAATCCCAGCCATCTTCTCTGCCTCTGCCCCCATGGTGCTTTCAGCTGTGACTAGGGGTGATGAGCTTGACTTCTTTTTTTTATTATTATTCTTTTTATTTTTAATGCTTTGAAAATCTGCTAATTCAGATACGCTGTAGATGTGCAGAGCAGGTCAGCATAGTTGAACTTTAGAGAAGACATATAATTTTGACACCCGGTGGATAGAAAATTAGATTCCATCTGAGAATAAGATAGCAGAGGTTGTTACTCCTTTGATGGTGTCTTTACCAAATGTTGCATCTGCTGATTTATTTTTTGAGAACCTGGAATGCTTGCTGTCTGATAAAATCATTGCTTAGCGTAAGTATCTTGGGAAGTTACCATTCTGGGTTACCCAGAGAAAAATAAACAAAAAATTTCCAAAATTTCTGTTTATTCAGTTGTCTGTCATGTTTTCACTGTTACTGATAGTTGCTATTTAATAAAGCCACTAAGAATTGTCTCCATGCTAGTCAATTTTGTGTAACTGTATACCTTATGAAACTATTTGAAATAGGTCTTGGCTAAAATTGTGAGTCTGTAAGTAAACAGGAAACACAACGGTTTCTAAGAAGGTTGAACCACAACTTTCATGTAAACTGGAGGAATAGCATCTTAGCAATAACATCTACTGGCAGGATTCTTTTTAGTTGCTAGAATTGATCTTCAGTGATCTGGGGCAAAGTGTTTCTAATGCAAAATTCTAAATCCAAGTGCTGTGTGGAGCGAAGTCTTCAATGCTTGTTATCTTTTTTTTTCCCCCCTCTTTTTCATCTACAGATTAGTTATGACATATTAGAATTGAGTGTTTCTATACACTTGAACTTCCCTTGAAGCAAAGTTAACTTGCTAAGTGTTGATGTGTCTCCTGAAGTCTTTGAAGAGTAGCCTTCTGAAAAATGGATGAGGCAATATATCTTCATTTTAGAGCTGTCTCACATTAGCGTTTTGGGTCTTACTGTCCATGTGGTCTTTTTATTAATTGAGAATACCAAGTACTTGTTTTAATTGGGATATTTAATTATGTCCTCATTGTTCTTTGTAACTGTTACTACATCCTTCTATCCATACCTCCCTCCCCAATCCCAATTATACAACCAAACCACTATTTGGAAAGCAGACATAATTGTTCTCGAGACAGTACTTGATACTGAGTTTTGCCAAGCCATGCATTGCTAGTTCCTGTATTTTTCTGAGATTTTAAACATAAGGGAGGCTATGATGCCTGATGCATATTTATTTTATGCACTGAATGGGTTGTATTTTTTCCAAAATGCAGGTTGACTGCACCCAGCATTATGAAGTCTGCTCTGAAGCCCAAGTTCGTGGCTACCCCACACTCCTCTGGTTTAGGAATGGTGAAAAGGTGAGTCTGCAAGCTCAACAAAAGATTAGACCATTTTTTTTCTAAACAATATTTGGACTATGTTTGCATTCTTTGGGAAAAAAAGATCAAGTGGGCGTACAGGAAAGTCTCCTTGTGAGACAAAAGGATGTTGGAGGTTCAGTCTGGTACTGGAAGAGCTATCCTTCATCCACAGATGAAAGTTAGAGCTTTTTGCTCTTTGTGCTTTGCAAATAACCAGTATGATGTTCAAAAGTCTGTAAATAGTATTTCCAGTTACGCTACTGTGTAGGGGAATTTTGGGTGTACTTTATCTTAATACCTTACCTCCTATGGAATACAAAAACATAGATGAAATAGAAATAATTAAATTTGTGTTTCACAATGTATATCAGAATGTTCTCATCCGTAAGTTGTGCCTATCTGCTGAGTGAGGGCTGAGTGATGCAGATTTTCCTTCTTATAAATCTGAACACTTCTTATGATACTGTGAGTGAGAGTCCTATGGGCCCAGTTGACTTTTTTCCTTGTGGCAAGTCAAGGAATTTCAATATTCTGAAGTTACAGGAAAGTAAAATATTTATAAATACCATATACCTTAACAGCAGCAAATAAACATAGTATAAATAGTAGTGTTACTTGTCATATTGTTCACGCTTTCAAAATAAATTAAATGTATGAAATGGATATTAAAAATAGGTCTGCCAGCAGAGAACCCAGGACTTCTCTTTCAGCTCTTACCTAATAAGTTTTGGGGTAGTGGTGTTTTTTTTTCCCCACTCCTCTTGCATTCCTTTTTGAACATCTAGAGTAGCAGAGACGGAAGTTTTGCTACTCACTACAGTTTTGTGGCTGTTGTTTGTGGCAGTTTTCTGGCCCTCTAAAGAGAAAGTGGCCCTAAGTACCTACCAGTGCACGTGAGGTTTGGTATAAGCACCCCTATAAGATCAGACACTCCAGGGAATTTAAATGAAGTAGCACCTGAATTTCTGAATCCCAACCTGGTTGATACGGGAAATACGTGGTCTTGTTATAGCTGTGCCTGGCACACGTCGGAAGCAGAACTGGAAGCTGAGGGAGCAAGACAGACAAAGCGCCACATCCAAGGGTAGAGGTGTTTTCAGTTAGTTAAACTTTGGCCTGTATGGGGCGTGAGTTTGAAGAATGGGAAGTGTTCTGCTGTTTCTCCAGAATGGTTTTCCAGCTGCTTTATTTTTCAGATAGCCACAGATGGCAAGATACCTTGCCAGAACTGTACTGTCTTGATCTAGAAAAGTTAGTTGTGGTTTTTCTTGACAAGCTAGATCACTTTTTTTTTTGACCCTTTATAATTATCAAAGTTTGAGTTGCTTGGATTTATTTGAATTGAGTGCAGTGAAAGAAAAAGCGGATCACTGTGGTTGTATTTGGTAAAGCTGAAACTCAGCCATTAATCTGAACAGTATATTTCTGTTGACATCAAACTGGCTTTTCTTCATTGGCAGTGTGGTATTCCCTGGTGGCGTACTGCCACCAGAATCACATCTTTCTTTGTGGGCTAATACAATATATTTAAACAAAACACAAACCAACCCCAGCAACTTTCCAATAATCTGACGCAGAAATTCCTGGAAGTCTCTCTGGCTGTTATTGTACTGTTTAGCAAGAAGGGGAGGAGGAGAACGGCTTCAGCTGTCCAGCATTGTTGTCTGCCATGCCATCATCCCCTTTGTCATAACTGAAGTCTGGCATCACAGAATCCCTCTTGGTTAGATGCAGCAGAAACCCTGGGAGGAATGAACGGGCACTGGCCTAGCCCTGCCGAAATGGAGACAAAAAAGCAGGTACAGGCTTCTTGCATCATCTTAGGTTAATTCCTCTGTGATTTAGATCCAGTGCAGGGAAGGTGGCTAGTTCCAAGTAATGTTATCCATGATAAAAGAAGGTAAATGTGTAAAAAGAGTTCCAAAGATGTAGGAAATAGTTGCAGAGGTGTCTGTTCTTCCTTCCAGCATATGGAAGATTGTGTGCTGTTTCTTGAAGAGTCACTCTTCAGCTGAGAGAGGAGATACATTTTGTAGCCCACACATCATGGGACTGAAACTTGAGAGTTTCATTCGAAATGGATGTGTAGTGTCTCAAAGAGATTATGTCTCTTTTGAACAGAGAAATTAGTACTGATCTTTGCAGAGAGTGCTGAGGGCAATCATGCAAGAGCCAGTTTGGAGATGACTGACAGGGATTTGAGACTAGAAACTGCTCAGAGATGTTCTCATTTCTTGTTCTCTAGAGTTGTGAAAGTACCTGAGATACAGGGAAGCATCTAAGACAAACTGTGCCTTCTTGAAGATCTGGCTAGTCAAGAGCTGTACATGCAGGTTCAAAAATGTGACTTAACTTTGGTCAGAGTGGTGCTGTTGGAGTTGCCTGGCCCGCAGCAAACAGCGGTTGTCTCTTGCTCCCACATGAACTGATGCGCCCAGAGAGCGTTGCCTCATTCTTTGGGTTTTCTGAGGGTGTGTGACAAGTGTGTGGGCCAGAGGAGCGACGGTGTAGTTCAAGTGATGTAGGTGACATGCAAGTCCATCTTTCAGTCCTGTCAAAACACTGGACAGAGCTCTCATGGTAACAGAGACCATCGCCAAACAGGGATGGGTATTTTAGAGCTCCTTGCTGTAGCTTTAGGTTCGGAAAAAGAAAACTTTGAAAATGAAGGTCAAAGCGGAAAAGCTTCTGAAGTTTGCTTCTACATTTCTAAAGTACCTTTCATTTCAAGGAAATTTTAGATTTTTCACTTTTGATACAGAAGAATCTATGGCAAATCCTGGAGATATGGAGTGAATGGAATGCCATGGAGAAGTTTATTAACTATATAATCATATTTATTATAAATAAGCTTACACTTATGTTTTTCTGGTAATTATCTATTTGCCAGATTAACTACATATATACACTTCTGTAAACTATTTGATAATTGCAGGGTGACCAGTACAAAGGGAAGAGGGACTTCGATTCCTTAAAGGAATATGTGGATTCCCAACTGCAGAGCTCAGGGAAAGAGCCCCCAGCAGACAAACCTGCCGAAGTCCCGCAGCCACCTGCAGAACCCACCCCTGTTGAGGTAAGTGCTCCTGGACTCCCTAGTGGAGTTAAAAGTGGTCAAACTATTTCAGCAGCCTGAGTCTTCCATGTGTTTCTCTCTTTGATAGCTTGAGAATGTAAACCGAACCAACCACTTCTCTGGTTATTTTTTTTTAGTAATTAATGAGTGGAATCAGACCATAAATCCTAGTGATACTTTTACTAACCTGAGGAATTGGAGAACGAAAAAGAATCTGGCTTTTTTTTTGTGGTTGCAATAAGTTGTTTAGATAGAGCAGCACTAATGACAGTCTTTTTTTGTCTGCGGAACTCCTGGCACCTCAGTCTCTGTGACGGCATATTTCATTGCTATGGAGATGAACATTTCTTGCAAGATTCTCATTTGAACCCAGGAGCATGGTGCACACTGCTTAGCCCCTTAAAAAAGCCAGTGTCCTATACTTATGGACTGTCTGCAGATACAACAAACAAGCAAAGGTTATGAAGACTGACCTAAATGTGGCATGGTAACATGTCCTGTAACAAGGAAACTCCTTAGGTTTGAAGGCTGATTCTAATCCTGGTTGTAGGAGCTACAGGGTTTATGAATGTTGCCAAGGAATTGACAGGAGTAACATTATCACCTTTGCATAGTTGTACTTCATGTCATTTAGTTTTCTGTGTTTTTTTAATCACTTTGGCATTTCATCTGCTATTTTTCTTGTAGCTGACTATAAAATTGGTGAGGTTGAGAAATTAGGGATAGTTTTTGAGCATAGTTTTTCATGAAATGTGGAAAACATACTTCTGCCTAGAAGAAAAGGGATGGTGATTTACACTCCCTTGTGATGTTGAATGAACTTACGTAATTAAAAAGCATCAATATTATTAATATACATACAGCTTATGTGCAGCTTGTCACAGGAGCATATTGCCTTTCCCAGTTGACTTTTCCAGCAACATTACTCATCTAGCATAAAGTGGCTTACCAAACATTATAGACAACACAGATTTGCAATTTTCATACCCCTGATATTTTTTTTAATTGACCTCATATTTGGAAGATCCTAACAAGCTGATGTTAGCACAATGAAGAAAGCAATTAATTGTCTATTTTTATAGAAGTAACACAAAACACATGTGATGCAAATTCCCACTTAGGCCTTGCATGCACCAGCACAAGTACAAACAAGAAAGGATTGTGCGGGGATATTTTGCCAAATAATAGACACAATGTAGGACTCAGCTTGTTTTTGCAACTTTACATCACAGCTTTGGATGCCACCATTTCTTGGTTGCTCATCTTCAGACACCTTGGTTCTGGTTTTGTTTTCGTGAGTTTTGAAACAAGGGGCTGGCCCACACAGCCAGCAAACATCGACTGCATTTGCTCACGACCAGTTCCACAGGCAGCAAAAGCAATGAGTTCCAGCTTCAAATTTGTGTCCCTGCCTAGATTCTCCCAGGTCTTAAATGGGCCAGGTAGTTGCCAACCCTTTCACAGACACTGTATTTTTATGTCTGTGAGGCTTCTTTCCTGGCAGACATGGCTAAAATGAATTCAAAAATTATCCAGATGGGTTAAGGTAGAGTGACCAGCAGATGCTAAGATTATGTGATTGTCTTTTCTTAAGAAACCAAGCCTAAAATTGAGCTGACTGATATTAAACTTATTTTTGTGCCTATATACTTCACATTGCTACTCCAATAGTAATCTACAGATATTTAAAATGTGTTTTACTATGTGGATTGTGGGGAGGATATTGTTTATGGCATTTTCAGATTTGGTATCTTAGATTGTAAATGATGTTTGGAACATCTGGTTTGGATATCCATTTAGGAAATTCAGAATAGAAGAACATGTATTTAGTGCTCCTTTTTTCTTCATCTAATTATTTGTAATTAATAATTAGAAAGTATAATTTCTAAATTATTCTTGAGAGGTAATAACACTTCAACCTAATGAAACAACTTCATTTCATGAACTAGCAGTTATTAACATTATGTTTAAAGGTACAAGATAAATTGTCATTTCAAGTTTATTTTTGGCTTCTTTTCATAAATCTCTTTCTGGGTTTAAAGTATAATGGGTAATACTGTCAGTTGCACTCTTTTCCTTTTGCTTCCATTTGAATTTGAAGCTTTTACAGGTGTGTGATTTATTTATTTACTTTTAGTCCCTCCCACCCTTACGGGTTTCACACAAAAAATGGAGTTTGTTACGGTTTTGCGTTCTCACGTGAGACCCTGTGCAAGCAATGTGCTGTCATCCCTTCCCTCCTGTGCCACTGCTCCCATGTCCTCTTGAGAGGCAAATAACGTGTTTCTGGTAACAGCTTTTTCTATGCATGAAACGCTGGGGTACAGCAGAGGGAGAAGAGCTGTCAAGACATCACTAGTGTGTGTTAAGTATCTCATTAAACTCTCAGGTGGCCACTCTGTGCTTTAAGACAGCTCCTCTCGGGGTTGTCCCTTGAAACTTTTGTATGACAGTGTATTAAAATTAAGGCAATTTTTTCCAACAACTAAAAATTTGGATACAGGCAAATCCCCTGAAAATGTTTTGTTTCTCTGATCGTGGATGAGATACAGCATGAAATACACATTTCTCTGCTGCATCTTTATATAGAATGTCCTGAGTTGGAAGGGACCCACAAGGATCATGGAGTCCAACTCCTGTCCCTGCACAGGACAACCCCACAGGTCACACCATGTGTCTGAGGGCGTTGTCCAGTCTCTTCTTAAATACTGTCAGGCTTGGAGCCTCTCTAGGGGAGGAAAGCAGCCGCAAGGGTGGAACAAGGTGTGCTGCTGCTACTCTTGTTTATATTATCAATAATATTATCTTTTCCAGTTTGAATTTCCCTTTCTGGTAGCTAAAAGCTTGTTTGGCTGATGTTATCTATACAAAAAGTTTTGACTCTCTTACTTTTTTTTCTTTATGAACAGGCTGCAGTGCTCTCTCTCTCTGAAAAAGACTTCGATGCAACCATTGCTAGGGGGATTACGTTTATTAAATTCTTTGCTCCATGGTAAGAAGTCTGCACCTATTCTTGTTCAGGATTACTGTTGGTCTGAGCTATCAGTGCATTAGTTGCTGTAGGTCTTTGAGTTGTATGTAGTATGGTATTTGTTGTCTGGATCTACAATGTGAATTAACTGAGGAATGTGTGTATGGGCAAGAGTTAGAGCAAAAAAAGCTCAGTCTGTTTTTAAGCTTTTTTGGGATCCCTCTCTCTAGAAAGGCTGACAGAGAAACTTTACTATGTCAGCCCCAGGCAATGCTGGGGAACAAGGAGAGTGAAGTTGTCTTTGCCGGCTCAGCATGCTCCTATCCCTTGATTAGGGTCAGGTGAGGGGAGTGTATCACCAGTGTTGGGAAAGGAGAGTGTGCTGGCCTTTGTGTCCTCTCCTACCACAACCAGCCGCTCTTGGAAGTCTCACTGGAGTATTTGAGAATGGGTACAGGCTGTAGAGCTATGAATAACTGGCCGCTTCTCTTCAAATAGCTGACAGAAAGCTAATTTGTCCAAGTGGCAATTTTGAAATGTTCTTAAAATAGTATATTCCATGTAATATGTTCCAATAGTGACCCAAGGTAGAGATGTCCAATGCAGATGCTGTAGGTGTAGAGACCTGCTCCGGCAGGGGGATTGGACTAGATGATCTTTCAAGGTCCCTTCCATTCCTTAACATTCTGTGATTCTGTGAAAGCACTGGTTAAGAAAACGTAATGTCCTGTCTTCAACCTGCCATCACTGGCATATGCTGCAGAGCCTGGGACCTGATGTGGTATAACACCTCAGCATCACAAACTCATACAACAAATATTTTCCCCCTTTTCTTACTGTTTCCTTTCTGAGACCAAAAGAAAGTTTTACCTTTCTCTTTCTGGTTTATAGACTTCATCTTATTTGTGCCTGGATTGAATTTGATGGAGCTTGCATGCCATCTTTCTCATCCATTGCCCAGTCTCTTACTCAATAGAAGGAAGTCTAGCACAGGGGAGATTAAAATTAAACTGTATTTCACTGTGTGAAAGATAACACATCTCTGATTTCATCACTGGTCACCCCACTAATGCAGTATATAAAATATAAAAAGATCTTTTGTTTGTGGTGATAAAAAGTCATCAATACAAAGCAACACAAGATAATGCAACCAATATTTAAATGTGCTCAGGAGTATCAAAATATTACAGCTTAACTTTGACAGTAGGCATGACTATGTTTCTTATTGTAGGCAAGAAGTACCAGGGAAAGTTTCATTTTACTTAATCTCAATGATGCAGTCTTTTCCAGTGTTGTCACCCTTCTTAACGCGGTCTGGTTTGCTACTTGAGAGACACTTCTGTGATCTCTTATGTCTGAAAGATCTGCTTTTGGATGTGGGCAAGTATCTGCCACCAGTGTCTTAAGAAATACCCTGCCCACGCACACATCCTCCTTCATGTTTACTGCTCTTTCTTCACTCTCTTTATCCTCTCTGTGCACTGTGAGGGACTCAATCTGTGCCTGTGCTGCTACTGTGCCACCAGCAGAACCAGCTGGTAAATTCAATTTACAGCTGTGCACACAGCAGCTTCTAGTCTGATTTCTGAACCCAGGGCTTGTTGGCACACGTAGACATTCATTATCTGAGAAACTTTTTCCGGAAAATTTTGAGGTAAAGAAATGCTCCCTTTTTAATTGTCTTTTCTTAATAATACTGCACGTTAACCATCTCCTCATCTTGTGGGGTGCTGCTGGATCTCGGAGATATGATCAGTGTTGCATGACAAGCTGAGAAATGGTGGTTCAGGATGCAGAGTCAAGTTCTTAAACCAGTGTGTGCTCTCTGGCTGCAATGTTCAGAAAGCCACCGTTTAGGAAAATACTTCCTATATTTATGTAGCTGGTATCCTAGTTTTAGCTCTGAAAGTCAGGCTTGTGTATACAGTTGCAGTGCTCTGCATATAAATGACCCTTTTCTCTTCCAAGTGGATTAATGTATGTAGGGCTCAGCAAACACTATTATGCTGCTTGCTAGTTGTGTCTTTCAGTTAGTTTTGGATAAATATTGATGTTAACTTGCACAGTAAGCATAAAATCATCCTGTTCTAGTAGTTTTTATGCATGGTCAGAAATGCTTTTATACTGTCACTGTGTATTTAAAGATACACTGGCTTGCATTAAGAAAACTTTTGCTGAGACATCTTTCATTACTTTTGTGAATGCCCTGATCCAGCCTCGAGGCACTTGCGGGGCTGTTTTAATAACCCAATTAAGGTGCAGCTGGGTTAGAACAGAATGAGCAATGCAGCTTTAAAGTCTAAACTGCTTTGGGAATTCTTGAAAGCAGTGAGAAGTTCAAGTTATGAGCTTGTCTAAGCCAAGTTCAAAATATAAACAAAATTAATACCTTACTATAGTTCCTGCCATTTTACGGTATCATTTTCTCTCTTGACACTAGTGTTTCATTGTGTGTACTCTGTGGACCACATTCTCACATTACTGTAGAGACATAAGGGAATAAAATAGAAACAGGCTTTTTTGTGTTATTGATGGTAAAACTGGAATAATTCTCTATTTGATGCAAATCGGAATAAGGCCTGATCTGTTCTTTTTTTGCCATCTGCTAAGTTAAACTTATCGACTATCAAACAATTCCATTGTGGATCTACCTGAAAGTACAGTGGTAGTGCTTAAACTTGAAAGTACCTTCAGTGAAAAAGCACATTAAACTGCTGCAATGTTTCACAAAAACAGAATCTGTGTTGACAAATGTCTCTAGTGAGTTTCCAGTGTTGGGAGATGCTACGTTGGTCAAGGAGGCCATTAGGAACTGGGAGAAATTTAATAGGGAAATTAAAATATCATTTAAATAATGTCTACATAGCTTTAGCATAACTGGCACATGCTACCTGAAAACTTAATTTGTACTACAGATCTTCTATACCATGCTTTTAACATTTGTTTCTTAGCAATCTTTTTTTCTTTTCATTTAAATATTCTCTGTGCTCATCTTCACTTGGCTTTATATTCCTCTGCAGGGCAAAAATGTTAATGCACCGACATCCAGAATACCATTCCAGATGAGACTAATGAAGGCCAGAGACTACTTCAGTGCTCAGCTTACATAAAATCACTCATTTTCTTAGCTCATTTACTGACATAATAGTGCAAGGGAATTTGAGGGCCAAATCATTAGGGGATAGGAAAGGCAGCTAGTTAAACTTAGAGCTATTGCAGCAGGACAGTAGAGATAAACTGGAAGGTGCATCTGCGAAACAAATCTCTCTCTTCTTTTGTTTCTAGGTGTGGTCACTGTAAGAACTTGGCTCCAACTTGGGAAAACCTTGCCAAAGAGCAATTTCCAGGTTTGACTGATGTCAAAATAGCAGAAGTAGACTGCACTGTGGAACGTAATGTCTGCAACAGATTTTCTGTAAGTGTGAAAGATCTGAAATGACCGGGCTCGTATTGTGTAGCAGATGTGAGACTCCAGGGTGCAGCCGAGCCGGCTGCTGTGTTGTGAGTGCCTGGTGACAGCGCAGCTGTGTTCTCCGTAAGCCAAAAATGGGGTAGTTCAGAATGGCACCTGGTGACACAGTTTCTTTCCTGGACTGTTTGTGCAGACTTGGTCATTCTCATTATTCGATAAAGCTGAATAAGTTCCTAATTTAAGAAGCCTCCCTCTGTGAAAGCACCAAAGCAGTCTTGTGGTAGCCAATGTAAAGTTCTGTTCCTAGAAAAAAAGTATTTTGGTGCTGGTAGGCAGACACCAAGACCAAGAGCTGGAGCTGCTGTTCCAGGAGCCCAGAGGAACATGCATTATCCGTTTCAATTACAAATGTTTAGAAATTGCACGTTGGCACTGGAAGTTCTGGCATGGTGTTTGAATGTGGTTCTTTGAAATTAAAATGGCTTATTGTTTTAGAGTGGCTTGGTCAGGTTTTTCAGTCAGGTGAATACAAGTGAAGGATACCAGTGAGTTCAAACATTAGTAACGAGTTTATTTTTTTGTGTGTGTGTGTCTTTTGAAGGTTCGTGGTTATCCTACACTTCTGCTTTTCCGAGGTGGAAAGAAAGTCAGTGAACACAATGGAACGAGAGACCTTGAATCACTGCACAGCTTTGTCTTGCGTCAAGCAAGGGATGAATTGTAATAAAAGTCTGGATGCTCCGTCCCTGGCTGTCTTTGTACAGTATCTGAGGGATTTCAATCATTGCTAATTTTCAAATAGTGTATTTGGGGTTGGGGGGGTGGGGATTTGGGCTTTTTTTTAATTTCTTTTTTAGGAAACTGAATGTACTATACATTGGTATCTTCCCTCTCTGTGTGTGTTAAAGACATGCTACCTTGTGTGTGAAGGAAAACTAACAAGTAGTTACTGTGCAAATTGAGAATATTTTCAGCATGGTACTATTACTGCATTTCTGTGTCCCCACAATGAAGTGTAAATGGTTTCCTTTGAGACTAAAATACATTAAGAAAACCAGCTGAAGGGCACCAGTAGAATATTTTTGTCTTCAGGTTAGATTTGGTTAAAAAGTAGTCCTTACAAAATGTCCACCATTACTAGAAAGGCAAAAGCTACAGCTGTGTTGAGTGCCACTGTACTTAAACCCTATTTGTCTTAATATAGCTGCTGGATAAGAAACGGAATGTCACGGGAGGTTGCAAACACACATACACACACACTTTTGGAAGATACCAAGCCACCACGAGCTGGTTGTTTCCTGTTAATCCTCTCAGTGTGGGAGGTCTAGCCATAATGAAAGTGATGGTACTGTAACATGTGCCTGAATATTACTGATGCCATAGTGTACATGTGTCAGGTGAATTTTCGTAGGCTGTTTCCATCCAGCTCCAGAGGAGCAACTCTGCTCTACTTCTATAGAGCCAAAGTTGTTGTAACTGCTCCATTAAC
This sequence comes from Nesoenas mayeri, assembly GCF_963082525.1. Taxonomy (NCBI): domain Eukaryota; kingdom Metazoa; phylum Chordata; class Aves; order Columbiformes; family Columbidae; genus Nesoenas; species Nesoenas mayeri. The sequence goes on along the minus strand of NC_137543.1, from coordinate 91,970,936 downwards.
GTTAAATGATCAGAGCTGATGACACGGGTTTCGTGCCCTCGCCTGCATCCACACTTCGTGCTGACTTGCTCCTTATTCAGAGTACTTAACAAGTAGTACATTTTTTGGTTTGGTTTTTTGGTTTTTGTTCAGCTATCTTACAGTAGTATAAAGTAGTTCCCCACTCCTCTTCTTGAGCCTTAACTGTTTCCCAAGCTGCAAGTGTTGGTAAGTTTGAATGCTAGCACCAGGCACTCTGTGGTGCCTTGGGTTAGAATATGGATCTGTTCTTTGGTGCAGAAGCTGTTCCTTGTTAGACATAATTGAAAGCCAAAGAATTTACGCTACAGAGACTGTGATGATACAAAGACAACAGCAAACCAAGGACTGAATTCTGCCATCTCGTGTGCATAGAAACTCATGGAATGAGGATGACTACAGGCTGACTAATCTGTCAAGATACTGATTTTTGTCCATCTTATGGAATAAGTTGGTTTTGTGTCTTTTGGTTTTTTGGGTTTGTTTTGTTTTGTTTTTTTTTAAAAGCAAACCAGCAATGAATATTTAAATCAGTGAATTTCTCCTAGTACTTCACTTCACTGTCTGTCCAGAACTTTGATTCTGTTCAATTTAAAAATGTGTAAGGGTGAAAAAGCCACAGTGAAAGCTAAGTGTTGTACTGGCAGATGTATTAGATCCATGTATATACTTCTGCCTTAAAGAAAGCCTTTATTATCATGTTTTTAACAACTTTCTAGTGAAGCACAATCTCATGAGTTTCTTGTATAAAGTCAAAGTGGTACAATTGTTTACACTGAGATTTTTCTAAATAAAAACTTTTTTAAAAAGCAGTCTTTCTATAAATGATACAGCACAATGAATATACAGTGACAAGTGCAATAAATTATAGCTTGTATTTACAAGAAGCCTTTTAAATGCAAGAATTAGAGGTAAGTGCATTTAATACAAGTTTAATAATGATCAAAACAATTTGCTATTTGCTTCTGCTAGACAAACTGTTGCTACACTGTGAATGTATCCTTTATACCAGTTTGTTAGTTGCGTGAGTTGAAGGGGAGAGGTTGGCCAAAGACTTGCGTGTGTTGTTGAGATTCTGTCTTCCTGTAAATAAATTGTCCAGCTAGAGAATGAATGGCCCCTAAACTTTTAAGTCTGACTTACAGCTGTAGAAGTGTCCTGACTTCCTTCCTGGGCAAGTGGTAGTAGATGAGGCAGCTCCATGTGGGGAGTGGAAGGAAGTTGCATAAGAACAAGTGTAATAAAGTTCCATTGCTCAGTCAAATAGTAAACTGGAAAGACCAGCTGGGGTCTGTGTTCACACTAGTGTTTCTAACACAGGGTGCAGCCAGGCCAGCTCACGCTTGCAGCATCAGACTTAAACTGTGCTTGGAGAATAAGAGAACCGAAACATTGTTGCTTTGGCACAATTTAAGATGCTTACCACCATGAGGGATTCAGGAGGAGACTAACAGTCTAGGTGAAGTAACTGGTCCTAGACAAAAGGCAATTCCTAACCTTTAGAATTGTGTGTTATCTTGGACAACATGTATACTTTAAGTCTGAAGGACTAACACCGCTTTCTTAAGCTTGCTCGCTCTCCCCTCATCTTCCCCCCAGAAAAAGAACTCACTTGTTTTGAGTGTTGGGTGCCTATCGGGTAAAGCTGCAGCATGCATCCAAGCAACTGCGAGGGCCACGCTGCTACGTGAGATTAAGATGGTCCCGTTCAATATAAAGCGCCTGTGGGCAGATTTCTGCTTTGCGCACGCTGGCTCGGCAGAGCTGAGCAGCCACTGTGGCCCAGGGTCAGTCTGTAAAAAGTCCAGGGGTTTGCTCGTGCCCCAGCGCGTGGTCCCCACACCCCTCCCCTGCATGAGGCACGTGCAGGGTGTTCCAAAAGGTGGTCGATCAATTTTTTTCTCCAAGGTCAGGTAGTTCATGAAAGCATGGACGGTAGGATGGAAGTTCATGGTAGAATCACAGAGTCCGTGTGAAGACTATTTGTCAGTGACATCCACAAGCTCTGACTACCATATTCCTGTATTTCTTCAAGATTACGTTAGAATTATCATCAAAATAAAGAACAGATATGGCATTTAGTTTGGTAGGTGCACAGCATGGTTTGGGAACGTAATCAGGATTCATAAGATGAACCTGTTGCCAAAAAGAAAACACAACTGAGACAATGGTAACTTATTTATAAATTCACCTATTGCTTTGGCATGGAGCTTTCTGGAGACTTACCAGAGTTTGTACAATGGCGTGATTGGTTGCATTCATATGGGCATTGAGTGGAAACGAGCACTCCCCATCACAGTAGTTGGCTGCGTAGCCCTTTGGAGCGATTATCCAGTCCTTTTTAGGAAATAAACAGAACGTGATTCAAATTAAAAAGTTGCCAGCTTGTACAGACAACTGCATGCAATTAAGAGCAGCTGAAAATTTTCCACTAACTTTTTCTTGAGGGTGAAAATGTGTTTTCACTGAAACTGTTAGGGGTTGAGTTGTTGGTATGGTTTGGGGTTTTTTGGGCTCTTTTTGTGTGAGCCATGACTTTTTCATGGACACACTAATTTTAACGTCCAAAGAATGGTGCATGTCTATGCACAGCTTAACTGCCACAAATTAATTTTATTCCCAAAACTCTTGCTGGGTTGCCTTGTGGGGATTGTGGTTTGGATGCCTTTATGTTCCAACATTTCCTGCAGGTTAGACCTTTCCTAGGGTTGAATCACAGCCTCAGCTGGTGTCCCCTCTTGAAAAAAATCATATATATGCATGCGTGTGCACACACAACTCAACCAGGGAGCTCCAGAACGGGAATGTAAAACGCTGGCGTGGTGATTCAAAGACACTCTACCTTATACTCTCTTACACAGGGACACTGCTTGTCTGCTCAGGCCACCATGGGAAGTTTTAGCTGCGTAACAGAGTCCTCATCTCTGCCAGACTACCAAAGGAGGGAAGGGACAGCCAGCCTGAGCTGCATGTGCAAGCAGGTGGCCCTGGTGGCAACTTGAGTGCCGTGCTATGGAAGAAGGTGACTCTTCACCAACAGGTTAATAAAAAATAAGAAATTTTTAAAAATCAGAGCTTCCTTGCTGCTAACACAAAAGAGCCAAAGATATAAGCATCACCCATTAGCAGGAGGCATTTTGTCTCCCTCAGTGTCAGGCTCTGCAGGCCACGCTGCAAACAGGACACGGTGCTACACTTCACATGTGCATAATTCTGAGATGGTTTCCCCTTTACCTGACAAGAATTAACCTGAGTGAGCTTGAACTGGGCTACAACAGGCCTGGGCAGCCAGAGACTGCTGCTGCAGCTTTGCTAGCCAAGTTTGATTGCTAATATGAGGATACCTGGGCACAGCAAAACCACCCCTTCATTTTACTGTGCTACCTCACCCATCTTTGCTCCCGGTTAGCCAAGCTGTTTTCATAAGACAGTCACTCTCCTGCTACAGGAGCCAGTACAGACCCTGTAATTTAATTTGTGGTTTAATGCGGTATAAGGGAAGCCCTCTGCTAAAATATATATATATATATATATATATATATATATAAATAAAAAATGATGGCTGTTCTGAAGGACACAGCAGCAGCCAACAAGCACAGGGGGCTGCTGCCCTGCGTCCATCACCTCCGTACAACAAGTAGGATCTGGATTCCAAGTCCAACAAAGAGCCCTGCTGGTCTGTGGCCTTCCTTCGGTAGCATCGTACCTTTCTGCTCAAGCCTGCAATTAGAAAGGTGAAGGCAGTGCCTTCCAAGGCCCTGAACTTCACAACTGGAATGGGCTTCCTGCCTGGAAGCAGGGCAAGCGAGCTAAGGAGGAGGTGGAAAGACTGCACAAACAAAAAGAAAAGCCACTAACAAGTAATGTGGAACAGTTATGACTAGTGGGCTGGAGTTGACATAAGCTACAAAAAATGCTGCTGCTCCTCTAGCTGAGAGAGGGCTTTCATGTGTAGGGTATTACAGAAGCAGCAGGGGCATCCTGAATTATAATCTGGTAAAAAGATCAGCTGCTATAAATGAGACCTCCCTCACAGAAGTGCTGAATGAAAGAATAAAACAAAACAAAACACAATTTTTTAAAAAAGAGAAGATGAAGGTATTTTTTAAAATGTGATGTTTGATGACCCTATGGCCTATTCCTAAATAACTTACTCTAAACAACTCATGGTGTTGCAACCAAGCCCAGTCTTCAGTCCCCTTATTGCTGCCAGTGCTAATTGTGGGGCAGGGGTGGAAGATTTCAACACAATGGCCAAGGTTAAAATTAGGCTGATCACTAGAAAAAAAGCTTGATTTGGTTAAAATCACTGCTTAACATCAGATGTTTTTCTTTATCATTAGGGGTACACAGCTATGAGCTCTTGCCCGTACTGTGACTCCCATGAGTGACAGACAATGGCTGTATATTCGAATCTCATAAAGTACCAAGCTTCCTCTGGATCTTTTCAAATGTCACAACTGTCAATATTTATTTGCCCTTCCCTGTGACTGGTTTTAGTGAGGAGGCACAAGGGACATTTTAAAGCATAATGGCAGCCTCAAGTGGAATTACGGTGACACTGTTTAGATAACATTTCATAACAAAATGTCTAGTTTACCCAGAGAGAAATATCACACACCTGCCATCCCAGGTCTTGGAAGCTAACGTAAAGCTCATGCTTTCTGCACGCTGTTTTTAAGTCACTGCTGTTGTAATCTGTTAAAAGAAAAAGAGCAAAACAAGAATTTAGAAAGTGAAACAGGCAGAGCATTGCTGGATGGCACAGCTGGCCAGATGTGTGCGCACTGCTGGCTCAGTGGCGAGAACCAGCAAGCTCCCTCAGCAGCCATAAGGATAAGGGTGTTGAGGGACAACCAAAGCAAGGCTGAAGCTTTTCAGATGCTTATGGGAACAGAGGCACGCAAGTAACACTGACTTGGTTATCATTCCTTCAGCTGCCTTTAATAACTCAACAAGCAGTGCTTGTAAAACACCTCCGGTCAAATGACTTCTTAAATTGACTCCTTCAGCCTGGCACAGGCTATATTCCTGCCGAGTGCTCAAACCCACCCCACTTCCCTGGCAGCGGTTCCCAACGTGTGCTGTCCTAGGTGGTGAGCTCAAAATGCACACACTTACCCAGAGAATTACAAGCCCGGGAAGGTTAATCATCACCTTGTGCCCCTGTGCTGGTTAGCAGAAGTCCTTAAACAGCTAAGATGACGCACCGCCAGCAAAGCCACATCCCCATCCCTTTCTGTTCCTCACCCCTAGCCTGCCCAGAACATCACACATGACTCCACACACCATCTCTGGTCTTGGACCTATACAAACCATTCTCTGAAAAACAAGCACCTCCTCCCCATAACTTGCTTATTACCCAGAGCTGACATGAGATTTGACATGGTCTCCATGTTAACTTGCTCCCTACTGTCAGTGCAGAGACCTTCCCCCTTCCCCCCGCACAATGTAGGAAGATGTTTCGACCACACACGAGCTGCTCCCAATGGCCCTACAAAATGCAGCTTTTGACAGCGAGTGGAATTTCCCATTTATATTTGGAAAGAGAGGCGGCTCCGCATGCGAACACCTGAAACCACAGCGAGCGGAGGAGCTGAGCCGTGACAGAAGGGCCTTTCACCCCCGGGGGGCTGCACAAATCCAGCCTGGACAGGCGATGCTTGATCTCCTCACTCCTTGGGCAGCTGCTGGACCCTGGCACAGCAGCCACAGACGTCACCTTCGCAGCCAGGCGGTTTGGTGACCGCCTACAGCTGCCGAACCTGCGCTTTGTGCCCCATGGGATGGAAGCTATGTCAGCCAAGCAGCGTGGGAGCCCCATCCATGCTGGACCCAGACTGTCCGTGTTTTCCTCCAGTGCCTTAACCACAGGGGTTAACCACTCTCCTCTCGCACGCCTCATATATAAGTAAAGGCGCTTCCGTCAGCAGGCAGATGCTGCACGCTGATGCTCCTGCCCCCCACTGCCCTGGGACTTTTGGCCAACCAGCCCCCCCAGTGCCCCCAGCACGGCTTGAAAGGGCACCCTCCCAGCGTAGCCTTTCTCCAACGCAGCAGCTGGGATACAAAAATATTTTTAGTGACTTTTTCCTTGGCTCTAAATAAGCCTTTCTTTTTCTTCCCTCCAGCACCACCCCCCCCCCCCCCCCCCCCCCCCCCGCAAGGTTTGGGAGCTACAAATGCAAATATTTATTCAAAAGAAAAACTATAATACTAAAAGCACATCCAACTGACATTAAGGGCAGCACAAGCATCACAGCTGGGTACAGTTAACACTGAGGTCTGAAAAAAACCCTACACCTCCAACCTAGCCTCCAAACCACCAAAGATTAGAGAGTTGTTTTTAGAAGCAGAGTGGGTTTTAAACTTCAGGGATTGCATTTCAGTCCTTCAATAGCTTCACTTCAATCACGGCTTTTATCAGGTGAGCAGAGCTGGTTAACAGTCTGCTGCAGCACAAACATCCACTCTTTCAGGAGCGCTCAGTAGCAAGGACGGAGATTTCTCTATTCAGGCTTTCCATTTTCAAACCAGACACAGCCTGTAGAAACCAGGGTGTGGTGCTTTTTCTCAGATGAAGCTGTTTAGTCCCTGGCTCGGCCCAGAAGCAAATTTCTAGCATGAAATGTTTCTAAATGATCTGGTCATAACAAGGGAAAGAAAAAAAAAGAGCAGAAGACACTTTTTGCAGTTAAAGGCTTTCATTTAAGTACCTGAAAATACAACTTCATTGCTCTTCAATGGGAAATATCTTGTTTGCTTGGGGAAAAATCGTCTGTATTTGACACTGAGTTAATTGGAGTTGATCTGTTAGCAACTAACTGGGTAGAACTACGTTGTGTTCCAAATCTAGCTACAACTTACCCAAATCAGCTATGGAGAAGACAAGGGAGGCAGAGAAAACAGGAGTGAGAAGAAAGGCTGTGAGCAATCACAGAAGATGAAAATGCAGGAAAAAAAGAGCTGCTTAACAAGCTACATGAAGCAGACCATGTTATGAACGTGTCCCCTCTCACACTGCTTGAAATCAGCCCCTCAAAATGCTCCCCAGTTCACTGGTTGGCCGTCGAGTCACCTGATGCACACATCAAGCACCGGCTATTCTCCATCCAAGGCAGACAGAGACAGACCTGCCTCCTCACTTGCCCAAACTCAGCCTTTGCTTGTGCGAAATGTCAATATATTAAACAGGCCCTCTCTTAGGATTTGCAGTCTACCCTGTTAAAATCACCTCATGCTCCCCTGGCCTCTCTTCTTGTTACTTGTTTGCCTACCATGTCTACTTTAGGGAATGTACTTTATCCTATCTTTTGGGGTAGTACAGACCTTTAATCAACCCTTAGCAGTGGCTTCCTGAAGCAGGGAAAAAAAAATGCAGGAATACAGATGCACATAATAACAATCCATTCCCTATGCTTTGAGGCTCAGCATATGCCCTAGAGTCATGTACATCCACTTATGAGCCTGAAAAAAAGAGGAATCTACGCAGTAAAGGCAGTTTTGGCATTGAGCTAAAACTCACTGAGCTACTCAAGTTGGCTTCCAAAATGCATTGTCTCGAAAGCCTGGAAAGCGCCACCAGCTACTCTATAGTCGAGCGTGCTCAACTGTTTTAGCCCAAATTGCTGTTTGAGGTGCTATGCAGTGCAAGACCCAACATCCAGGAGGCAAGAGGGTATGTGTCCCTCCCTGGCAACTCTGCAGATGTGATCTAGGAGAGCTTAGAAGAAGCAGCACACAGCGGGGGGACGCTGCAAACAACCTTACAAACCAAACAACTGCCACGACACTATGTGCGAGGATTGCTTGCCAGAGACCTTCGAAATCTCTGCAAGTTCAGAGAGCTGCTTTGGGAGCTCCTACAGACTCTTAACAAAATCATCTCTTCTTTTTTTTTTTTCCCCTGAACATACCAATTCAGAAACATTAACTTGGCATTTACAGGGCACTGCATTTAATCACACTGCAAAGTATTTTGTCTGAAACAGAGATTTAAAAAAAACCCCAAACCTCTAGTTCTGCACTTAAAAATAACTTCCAGGGCAGCACATTTAGAACAGCACAGTTAAGACAGCTTGTCTCTGCGGCTTGTTTGCCCTCAACATTGTCTGCTTTCACCAGAACCCAAGCCTGACTTTCTGCGAGCACAGATGTTTCTCTTAAAGCTGGACACTGGTATTTGTGTTGCTGAAAGGGGAGAGAGAATAGCCTGACCCTAATGGTCTTCCTCCTCCAGATTCTTATGCACCCACCTTAGATTTCCTATAACCTCTCCCACGTTAAGTGCCGGCAAAGAATATATAAATATTTACTGAGGTTGATCCATCTGAGAACACCCTTGCTGCTCCCAAGGTGCCAGCTTACCAAATTCCACATGGTAATTAATTGCTTCTGTGGTCCAAAATAGCTTTGACAGAGGTCTCCAAGGCCACTCCCTTCTTCTTGGTGTTTGACTTTAGTGATTTGTCCGGATAAAGCTGGTGTAAACTGATCACGCAGTTAGTAACAGCCCACTTCACATGAAAGTGATCTGCTTGGGTGGGAAGAAGGGGAGATGTGGGGCTGACGTGGACCCACATGTGAAGGCACAAAGAGAAACACCGGCCACACTGCCCCAGTCTGCATCCAAGCACTCTACTAAAGTGAAGACTGGCCGTGAGATAACAATGTTTACCAATAAGACCCCAAAAGCATTTGGCCTTATTTGCCTCCAGTGTTTGTGTGTGCCGCCCTTCGCAGTATTTCGCTCCTGTACACATGGGGAAATCTGTCTGGAGCCATGCATGGCTGCTGGAAGGAAAGGCCACTTGGAGGGCCTCTCCATTTCTCATGTAGCACCTCACACCAGTCCTGGAGGTCCTGGGGTGGCTCGAAAGAGAAGGACCTGAAAAAAGGTGTTGCATGAATTTCACTCAGAAGAGCAAGCGCAGCTCGAATCAGACATTTAAATGCGATTCTCCATAAGGAAGAGCTGATGAGAAGGAATGTTCCTGAAGGCTGACTTGCAGAAGGGGAGGGTTATTGCCACGGGGGAAGGAGACAGCCCCACACAGAAACCATCGTTCAGGTAATTCACAGGGGAGCTGGCTGTACAGCAAAGCTCTTATGCTCAAGTGTCACCACCTGTCACACTGAAGAAAGTCACCATCTCTCCAGGTTAACTAGAGGGTCAGCCCGGAGTCTGAGAGCATGAGCTAAAACCACCACAAGACACAGCTGAGCGAGGGCCTCCAGATCTTGCAGACAACAGCAGAGACACACCTGAACACTCCTCCCACCCACCTCGTTCCTCTGCGTCCTGGGCCAGAGCTGGCATGTGATTTTCTGGCTCAAAAGACAAAAATACTTCATTTTCTTCCTGCTCATCCTCCTTCTGCAGAAGAACAGAGCTTGGCTCTAGGAATGCATTGACGCAGGACCCTATGTCAAAGCGCTTTATAACCATGGGGGTTACTCAGTTCTGCTTTATATAAGCCAGTCATAATTACGTGTTTATAATACAGGGAAACAAGTACTCTTGGCGAAAAAATACAGACCATTGAGATTCTTATGCCACAACCATACTCTTAGCATCTGAGCACTTGGTACTGACTGCAGGACAAGAACTGCACATCAAAGGGAGCACAGCAGGATCCCAATCCTGCACGCATGCCTTCACGTAACCCCACGGCTCACCAGATCTGGTACCAGCCCAGCAGCACACTTCACGTGCTCCAAACTGCAGGACTGGAAATGCTTTCCATATTTAGATAGTAAATGCGGCTTTTTTAAACTTGCTGCCCCCACACAACCCAGCTCACAGCATCTTTTGGGATAGGTGTTCATTTTTGGACTGAAGAAAGAAAATCTAGTGTGTTCACTCACACAGAGGAAGGAAGGTTCAATCTACAAAAAAAACCATCAACACGAGCCAGCTGTCTTGCTCTCCAGGAGAGAAACTGCCATCAAGCCCTAATAGGCAGCGGCAATCCTGGCTCAGGGAAGAGCACAGACCAAAAATCTGACAAGATGTAAGATACAGTGACAGAGGAAGATGCACAGGCAGGGAGATGCACAGAAGGGGACCTCAGCATTCCAGTTCTGCATCCACTTTGGGTCCAGGTGGGTCAGTGCACCCTTGAAAGAGCAAGGGAGCCTTCAGGGTAACCCCCAGGCTTGCATCCTGTTTCATCATGAGGAAGACGCTTCCCCATCCCTGTTGTACATCATCAGAATACAGATGTAGGAGCACACACAACTAAAAAATAAAAGAAAAAAAATCCCTGTGATCTCTTTAACACTAAAAACACACTCTGGTCATTGGTGCCTCTTGGACTATTAAATCAACTGCTTCTTAAGGATAACAGAGTCTAAGAGTGTCACACTTAGAAAGGAAAATAAGCTGATGTAGTCTCTCTTTTCTAAACACAAAAACCAAGCAAACATGCATCTTAACTTTAAATTCCCCTCTTTAAATCCACAGAGGCTCAACTATACCTTGTTTGCCACAGGTTCCAGGTTTTAAATTAAAGCTAGAAGAGCTCAAAAAAGCCCTTGAGACCACAGAATATGCAGCTATTTTTTTCTCTTTTTGTCATTTTATAATTTTACAACCTGATGTGTGGTATAGTCTAGAAAGCAGCAATGTAAAAATTGCCCTTTTTGCCCAATATATCTGCTCCTTCTGGAACTTTGAGTCACATTGCCTGCTGTAATAGTGGTGAAAATCTGTTTTTAGCCTGCACTTGTGGAGCTAGGGAGAGAAAGTCAGAGTCTATCCTGACTCCACTACTAGTGCTATGAAACAGCAATACAGTAAGTGGCTTTCCCAAAACACTGTACATATATTAAAACAATTGGCTTTGGGGATGAAGGGAGTGTAGGAGCTGAGCCCACCTGAGTGGGAGAATTGCATGCTGTCTGTGTAACAGCTGGGTTTATTGCTTATAACACCCAGGTGAATAAAGTACCTTGGCAAGCCCATCATATGGGAAGGTAACCCAGAGAGCAGGTGTGATGCACACCTTTAAAACTGCAGCTTGGAGACGCCGAGGAAAACCAGGACCAAAGTGTGTCTCAGCAATTGGGGCTGACAGACGACTCCAGCTGTGGGGCTTGCAGGGGTCTCTCACGTCAGATTAGATGATAATTCCTCCAGCAATGCCATGCTGGCACTGGCCGGCCTCCTACGGGGAGGTCAGGCTGCAGGACCAAGGCGCTTCTCCTGCCCTTATAATCCGTGAAGTGACATTTCACACCCAACCAAATCCGGCACCTGCACAGCATGGCAAGGAAACCCATGGCCACGCTGCGGTGTGCACCACGGGGACATGCAGTGGCTGCTAGTGGCCAACTGTTGCTGGCACGCACTAGCCCAAAGCATAAGTCCATTCACCACACTAGGCTGGAGCAATAGGGCTGCACTGGCACAGGGCCATGCCCAAAGCCTGCCCACCAACCCTGGAGGGGGTCCCACCGTGGCTCAGGCTCCCTGCAGGCTCCCCAGCACCATGGCCAGCATGGGCCACCTCAGGTGCAGCACGGCTAGCCCACAACCCAAGCATGCAGGAACAGGGGACAGCCTATGGATTCATACCGGCTAAGTTTTGGCAATGCTGGCTCATGTCTGGACATAAACTAAAAAACACATCTGCCTCTCTTCCTCGGGGTATAAGTCATTTCTAGATACGGGAAAAGCAGGGATCCTATTGGAAATGAAGGGGGCAGCATAAGCAAATTAATCAAGTAACTTGGAATGGGATGGAATGTTTGAGAGGAAAGAAGGGACTCAATGAACGAACGACTTGTAGTGCTTTGATGCAGGGCAGAGCATCTGGAAAACAGACAAGATGTAGAAGACAGGACATGCTCGATTTTTGTCAAAATTTCAGCATTATCCTGTTGTCCTACCAGCCCACAACTGCACCCACAAGGCTGTTGTACAACACCTGCAACACAGCTTCTCCACAGTAAACAGGCAAGCATCTTTGCCTGCCTGGAAATGCACTTCACCGTGTTTACACTGCTGTTCTCACAAGGAAAATAAAATGGATCTTGAGCTTTTCTACAAGGGTTTTTCCAAAGAAAACTGAAAGAGGACTCTGCTGGAAATGTATATGTGCAATACCATAAATCTCAGTGTACGCAGAGATGGAATATTTTAAATATTGCATTTCATGTGGCACAATTCTAGGTAAATACTGCATAGTAAGCAACCTACAAGCACAACATTTGGAGTTAAAACACCTCCCCCCCCGAATGCAATAGCTGTGACTTCACCTGGGGATCTGGACTCCACCCTGGATTCAAGAGGACCCCTGTAAGTTATGTGAGACTACCTCTCCCATCTCCTTGCAGGTGTAACCTGTTCCCCCAAGGAAGAGCACATCCCCCTCACATCCCCCTTCTTGCTTTTGCACTCCAAAACAAATAGAAATATTACAAGAAGGTGCTCCAGCTTCCAGATGAAACAGGTGTTGCATGATTACCTGTGACTGTAGACACCCTGGAAACATCCTGAGCCTGAGTAGAGCGGTTCCGACTCTGTTGCCTGCGCCTGTTCGTCGCTGACCTGGTAGTCCGAACATGAACTTCGCTCACTTTGAAGAAGGCCACCATGAAAGGCTGTTTGTCATATGGGCCATCTCGGCCTATGAGTCCTGCTTCTCTGGGATTTACACTGAAACCTTCAAATCAAACAGAAAAGTGTTAGAGAAACAGTGCTGTTGGATTGCTTCTTCCAGAATCACGGCACCCCCACGATCAGTGTTTCCTTTCTTCTTGCTCACGCTGTTCTTCTTTTATCATTAAACACTCCCTTCCTGCCACCTTGACCTATGGACTATTTTTTACAACAGCATCCCATCCATCTTGGACAAGAGGTTCCACCACAAGCTGGCTCCTTGGTACCCTGTGGCATCTCTACTCTGGCTTAGGCATTAAGTAGGTATACAGATAGATACATAAAATGTAGAGCCCAGATGTCTCAGGAAATTAGTTGTGCTGCCTGTGAAACATAAGGAGTAGAGAGGGCATTAGGAGACCTGGGGAAAGCAGAAGGCAAAGAGATGTGCTTTTGACAGGAACACAGGGGTGGGCTGTCAGTCCATTTAGGGAGGTGGAGGCTGGCACTGACATCTCCCCAGGGAGAAGAGTGGACAACCCTTCTGGTCTCCTTTGACCCCACAGGTGTACGAAAACCCAGGCCGAAGTCATAGGAAGAAAATACAAGGTTGGAGAGTGGTTCCTATAAAGCAGGGGTGTCAAACTCATTTTCATCAGGGACCACATCAGCCTCACAGTTGCCATCAAAGGGCCAAATGTAATTTTAGGAATGTATAAATATAACTACTCCTAGGTTTATCTAGTCCTAAAATTTGTCGCTTTGAAGGCAATTGTGAGGCTGATGTGGCCCCCAGTGAAAATGAGTTTGACATCCCTGCTATAGAGGAAAGATGTCCCTGTCATCTTTTTTGTCACCTTCTGGTCTAGATCCCCCTTCCCCACCACTTATTTTCCAACACTCAGTCTCATATGCTCTTTTGCAGTCTCTTCTCTCCTTTTCCACCTTCCAAAGTTTCTGTGGGCTGTGATGTGCTATTATTGCAGCTGCCCTGCGAGGCACCAGCCCCATACAGCGACCACATTGCTTCTCCAGCACAGGGCTCCCACCTCAGGTTTTGTGAGATCCAAGCAGCAATGGCAGCTGCAGCAGCCAGCAGGGCTGCCATAAACCCACGTGGGGAGGTGCATACCTAAAACATGATGCCTTCTTCTCACCTCTAAAACTTATCCCACCTGGAATGCCACCTCCATGTCCCCTTCTACCTTCCCAACTCAGGAACCGGGACCCTACCCCAGCCTGCCTCCACCACCTCATCCTAGTACTGTTCAGAGATGCCTGACCTCACTCATGGGGAAAGACATATCTGTTATGGGACAGCCAACAATCATAGAATGTGCTGAGCTGGAAGGGACCCACAAGGATCATGGAGTCCAACTCCTGTCCCTGCACAGGACAACCCCACAGTTCACACCATGTGTCTGAGGGTGTTGTCCAGTCTCTTCTTAAACACTGTCAGGCTTGGGGCTGTGACACTTCCCTGGGGAGCTGACAGTCCTCAATTGGTGCGCTCAGAGGCTTTGCTCGAGTTGTTGGGTACAGCTGCTTATGAAGGCAGGGTGTTCACTGCCCACATCACAACTGGATTCTGTTAGCATCATTTCTAGAACAGCATCCAAGAGGCTTGTGAGGTTCCTCGCATTAACTGGCCTGTAACGTACCATCCCGGGTCACCACACTCAGCTGCAGTCCCATGTTGTGCTGAGGGTTCATCACCCACATGTTACTGGTGGCAGTGACGTCAAACTCCAGCCAGCCCTCCTCCGAGGCCCACACTGCCCGCGTATCCAGCAGAAACAGGTCAGAGGCCCTGCAGAGGAGAAGCATATTGACAAGATTGTGATGTCTGGGGTTTTCTCCCCCAGCTTTCAGTGTTACAGAAACAAGAAAACTTGAAATATGTAAAAGTGATGTTAATAGCTAGGGGGAAAAAAAAAAAAATAGTAGTCTCCAAAATCTGCCTGGTTTTATCCAGAGTTTTGCCATGAGATGCACATAATTCTGCATGTGAAATTTGGGATTACAAAAGTTTTTCGCCATTTTCGAGGCTGGAGGAAAGCAATCCTAGTCCTTAGGTCTGGGTGTTTCTCCACCAGCAAGGGATTTGTAAGCAACTCTTCTTCCTGAAAGAGTCCAATGCCAGCTCTGGCAGGAGAGTGGTCAAAGTACCTGCACTTCCAGGCATTCAATGGCTTTTGTCAAAGGAGTTTTGTGGTTTCAGCCCACATTCCACAAAACAGATCTATCACAATAGAGAAAAAAAAAAAGTCACCTAAAAAAGTCACCTAACAGACCAAGTATCAAACAGTGAAGGAAAATGAACCTCTAAAGGCCTCTAAAGACATTTTTCTGAGGCTTATATACAGGGATTAGTGCCTTGTTCCAAGGCTGTTGATACTCAATCTCTTTCACGGGCTTCAGCTTCAAATGCTCTCAAGCCTATACCTTTTTTGCAGCATCAAATGCCCACCAAAACTCAGTTAAATGAAATCAGCTGGAGAAGCATGCAGAGAAATCCCATGTACATTTTCTTACTGTATTATAGTCATAACTTCCCTGCGCAAGAGAGATACAATTCCCATCCCTTAACCTGTGATCATCAGCACAAAACGGATACCAGATGAAAATCCCATCTTCACTTGTAATTCCCCTGGATGTTTTTTTCTTACAATAACCTAATGGAAATGAGAAAACAGGCTACCTGTCCCTGCCACCCATCAAAGGTTAACTTAATCAAAAAAATTTTTTTCTAAAGTTACATTTTATTTTTGGCCAACTGTTATGTCATACTGCCCGGCAGCTTGGTTTGCATGAGATCACACATGGAAAAATAAGCACTTAAGTACATTAGAGCTCCTAGTGCAGCTATTTTTACAGCGCGCAGGCTTTCCTCCACCTCACTGGTAGCCACACACTCTGCGGTTGACTCAGCAGCCTTTCCCACAGGAGCCTTTGCCACCGCTCCTCCAACGCGAAGAAGGTTCAGGAACAACTCTGACCTTCACCTCCAACAGCAAGCAGCAAGTGGCTGGGGCTAGCCAGCTGCTACATGTTTTGGAAACCCTAAGGTTGAAAGATTTGGGCTTTCCCAGGCAGGGTGTATAAACTGAAGTACTGCTTAAAGGAGACCACAAACAGCAGCTGCAGCTGAGACCGCTCTTCCCCTCTCCAGGTTTAAGAGAGGAATGAACTGCTAGATCATTCTCACATCTAAATACGACCTACCCATTGGTCCTCCTCAATGCTTGAAATTGATTGCATGTGAAAACAGGTTTTCCTAGCACCTGTTCTGACCTTCCCCCTCACACGAATTGCTTTTTGGTCTCCTGTCCCACTTGCCCTACTCTAAGTGCCATACTATCCCTGGCACTCACCTGCTCCAGACAACGTCCCACTAAAGCCTTCAGACTAGAGTAACTTCGGCATTATGCCCCCAACAAACCAAATGTGTGGCTGCAGAGCCACTGGGAATGCTCAGAGCTTACATTGCCATTGCCTTGCACTTTGGGAAGACACTTCGACATCAGAAAGCTGTAAAGCTGGAAAGAACCATATGGCATCATCTAGCCCATTCCCTGAACTCTGGGCAGGATCAACTATACCCACATCACTCCTGAGAGATGTTTTCCTGACCTGATCTTACAGATTTCCAGCCTCAGGAACCCTACCATCTTTCCAGGAAATTGAATTGGTTTCACTTGAAGCACTTTTTTTTTCACCCCATAGTGCAGGGTGCTTCAAAAAAAGATGGCCACAATATGTTACAATTACACAAAAATTTACAAGTGGTTTAATGAGTTATCAAATTTTAGTGAATTTGTATTGATGCCCTATGTTACTTCTACCTGTTGTACAGACAACATTGATACAATAGTTGATAGTTTGTGGTTACAGAGATGTAGTAATTTCAGATGTCACCTTTTTGAAACACCTTGTATTTAACTTAAATGCAACAATGACCTCTCCTTCTTATTAAAACAATATTTCAGTCTTTCCTTGTAAGGCATGCTTTATAGACTTTGTCTATTCTCACTGCTCTTTATAGACCCAACTCTGATCTAGATCTCCCTCATGCTGAGTACAGTGGAAGGATAATCATGATGCGTCCCACAGACTATGCCTCTACTCATACATCTCAGAATATGATTTTGGCTTTTTCACAAAACTCATACTGTTAACTCATGTTCACCTTGTGATCCACTATAATCCTTAGATTCATGCTGCTGAACCGCAAAGGACCCAGTCACTTCCTACGGTTTATTTACATCACTGATTTTTCATGGCCAAATGCAATTCTTCTCTGTACCAAATCACACTTCCCCCCTGCCGCCGCGATTGAATCTCCATCGTTATTAGATTACTTAAATTATGGATTTGCCCTCAAGTGGGTCTCCCCCATTTAGTGTCCTCCACAAATGTAATAAGCAAACTGCCTGACCAATGTACAATGATACCAAACAAGAATGCTCCATTTTATCTCAGCATGTCAAACTCTCTTTGGAAAGATTTGAGTTCCTTTGTAAAATGCAGATAAAATGGACAACTGGGTTTTCCAATCCAGTTAACTCTCTGCAAAAAGATTCATACAGGAGTGGTTTTCAATTAGCTCTGCTATTCAGCTGATTCTTGCATTGTTTGACTGGATGAAGTCACCACTGAAGGTTCACCCCACAGGTATTGTAGGTCATTGTAGTAATTCCAACAGGTAACACATCCTAATACTTTCTGATTAAGTCTGTTTTCAATTAGCGTTTGTCACCCAGACTTCACCAAGTTGCACAAAACTGCAAGTAATCTCTCACTAGTTTTGGTTTTGGCATGAAGGTTTAAGAATAATATTCCATCACTTATTTCCAAAGACAAAATCAGGGGAAAAAAAAATAATTTACTCACATAAAAAAAGAATCTCAACTATTTAACTGAGTCTTTAACAACTCTTTTTTTTTTTTTTCCTTTTTTCTTCCAGAATATAAATGTTGTATGTCTTTGCTCCCTGAAGGAAAATAATCTCAAAACTGGCCAAGCAGTAAGTACTTGAAAACTGCTGCCCACACAGGCTTAACAGAGATTCTGAGCTTAGCAACAAAATCCCCTGGATTTTTTGTCTGCAGGGAACATACTTTCTCCACCTTTCCCCCTTGGTAAACCAAATGCCATGTATCACCAGAGGGGAATCTGCTCTTCCCTGCAGCCATGTGGCTGAGAAGAAATGCCCTTGCTACTGCTGCAAAAAAGCCGTACAATGTCTGATCTTGGAATGGAGACTGGGACATCTCCCGGGCTGGCCCCAGGTGGAATGGAAAGAAAATCTAATTAGATGGGGAAGGGTGAAGAATTTGCTGCAGTTGTCGGGCGGGATACATGGACATGCAAGGATGAGCTGGAGAGACCCTGGATAAAAGGAAGAAGTCTGCAGAGTAAAGGGAGTAGAAAGTACCTCTGTGAGTCAGGCCCATTATTCCCAACTCATCATCCCTCTGCTTCTAGAAGTAGTTGGGAAACTACTGGCATCTTCCTGCACTGATGGCTCACAGAGAGCCACAACCTGCTCCTGCTGCCACTTGCAGCAACAAGGCTTCCAAGAAATGTGGTGACAGGCATCAGTGATGTGGATCCCACACTTTCAGTCTTGCCTCAGAGTTCACAGGGAAATGCAGCCATGACTGGAATTTCCCTTCCCACCCCAGTTCTGCTTTCTGAAGACCATTTATTCTGCTCCTCTCCCACTAGGGTTGCAAAAGAAAGATGGGGAGCATTAGAGCTAAAGCTGCTGCACAGCCTCATTGCCCTTATCACCGCTCCTGCTGCTGGACTGTTGGCTGATTTTGGCAGGGACCACTTTTGCCATCGGTGTTTGCTTAGCAGATCCACACTCCATGGCCCGACTTGTTGCAAAAGTTGGAGCACATACACACAGCAGACAAGCAGGGTACTCCTGCACGCCGAAGAGCAGTGCTGGATAAAGGAAAAGAAATCATCTAAAAGCGGCAACTAAACCTGGTGTGGACAGTTGACCCTCACTGGCACATGCATCAGCTTCTCATCTGCACAACGAGAACACCACCACTAGCTTTGCCTTACAGCCATGTCAAAAAAGAAATATTTAGGAAGCAGTCAGATACCGTGCTGAAGAGTGCTACACACAAGCAGATGCAAGCCAATAGTCAAAGCGAAATCTGAAGAGTGGACAAGAAGGTGAGAAACGGATCACATACCAAGCAAGTTGCATGAAACAAAGTATTGAATTTCTAGTAATTAAGTGATGACACTGATCCTGTGCAGTGAGGCGGGCAGTGGCCTTCCAAGAGGAAGCACTCAACCATATACATGGTCACATAAATGAAAGGATTCTGAAAACTTCAGCATTTGAGAATAACAGGCAAGACGGGACGTGAGGGAAATAGGAAGGGAGCATGAAGAATGGGGAAAACTAGAAAAAGAAATACTGGAAGAAATGCATGAGCCAGCACCGTTGTGCAGAGAGAAAGAAATATCTGCTCTCAGCACAGGCTGAAAAAAGTCCATAGGTTTCATGCCAAAGGAACCCCTCACATCAAGGACATCACAGGACCTCTGGGACCTGCACAGCAGGACTTTCAAATTCAGTGTATAGAAGAGAAATTTTATCACCAAGAGAGGCAGTTTCTTAACATCCTCTCTGCCTAAACCTGCCTCTGGGTTTTTATACAGCTACTGTCATCTCATTGTCACTATGGTACCTGACAGCCTCATCTTTATTTTCAGTGTGCTTAACCATCTGGATGAGTTCACTTAATGACTTCCATAATCAGGGTATCAACCGTAGATTATTATAGGGATGCAAGTGAATGGGAGAAACTGAGGCAATGAGCTGAGCCAACTTTCCCGAGACAAGAGAGGACATTAAATAGGAAAGAGATTCCCAGCTCGAAATAGGAGCATTTTGTTCTGGATCAGGGCCCTGAAGTATGGTCTCAAGTCCCAGGAAACAAATGTGAGTGTTTCCATGGCCTTCAGAAGACTCTGGAGGAGGACGGAGAAACAAAGGTCAGCACAGCAATCACCAGTGGCTGCGATAAACAGAAAGAAGTACACAGTTTACAGGAGAAATATGGCCTGTGTAATTCAGAAGGCAGGATTTAGGTCCAGTGTCCTCAGAGAGCAAGCTGATTTTTCAGATATAAATATCAAATACGGCTACTATTCTTAATGCCGGCATCCCAACCATGTACTCAGGGCACTTATAGGAGAAACAGCTTGCATTTAAGTTTAGTGCTTTTCCCCTGTAAGATAAATATTTTGTTAACTGAAACCTCTGTGTAAACCTTTCAACAAAATGTCTCTAGGTGTCAATTCTCTTTAATTGAACACTAATTATATTAGAATTTAGTCAAATTAGTAACCAGGTCAAGTGGTTAATCTTAGTTGCTATACTTAGTGAAACGTTCACATTAAAATAATTCCTCTGTTCTGGGTACACATTACAACATGGAACTTTGCTACAGGAAAAACAGCAAAGCTATAAAAAGCTGCATTTAAAGAAGCATCTGTTGAATTAAGTTTTTTACTTTCCCACCCTCCCTGGCCTTCTTTCCCCAACCAGGCAGAAGTTTCACCAGGGAGACAAGTGAGAACAAACAGAAATCTCACCTTCAAAATGACCAAGTTAAAGGTCTCGTATTTTAATTACAGATCTCGGAACAATATTTTTGGCCCCACTTCAAAGCTCGCAATTACCCAGGTGTTTAAAGGATTGTTACGCATCAACAGCCATTTACCAAAGCATTAATTACTTTAAGTCTCTAAAACTTTCCTCAGCTGAACCTTTTTGTTTACTTTTCTTCAAAGACAAGTTGACATAATAGTCTAGACTGCCTAGCAGCACTTTCTCAAAAGGGAATTTCGCACAGAAGTGTGTGGGATTTACACTTTAATTAACACACTTTCTAAATACTCTTCTAGTACCTCAGGATCTGAGTCTTTAGTTTGCACTGACATCAACCTTCTGTGAAAATTACTCTGCATATAGCAAGCTAGCAAAATTATTTGCTCTTATCCATGAACGACAGACTAATAACTGGACTCACAACTGGTTCAGTTTTACAGAGTTTAACAGAGCTCTACGCTGATAAAACCTTGAAATCACAGCCTTTTCAAAACCATAGATCCAACATATTTCAGTAGATGTAAGCGCTACTTTGAATTTAAATAAGTGTTTATTACTTATAGAACAGATTGTATACGGAGTTCGCACAGCATGAGGTACTGCCAACAGATGCAATACAAAACCTTAACAACTTAGTATGTCTAAATGACCATTACTCCAAAGATTTAAAAGCACCATACAAAATCCAATCAATCAGCACTCACTCGTACAGAGAGCCCCAGGCAGGGGAATGCCAGCACCTGGAATAAGCTACCATGGAAAGCAAAGGCAGTCTCTATCATTTTATGAGAAGAAATAAGGCTGAGTTTAACTGTCCTGAAGTAGCTGTTATACCATCTATGGGCCAGAGGATGAGGAGAGGCATGACCATCCCATAAGAGCTCCTCAGAAATGAGGAAGGGACTATCAAGCACTGTCAGCCACAAATGAAGTTACTTTCAAGGTGAAATAGATAAACCAGTAACTGTGTACTAATTCATAGGGACTGACAGCCAGGGGAAGAAAAAGCACAGAACAGTGATGCCAGGTTGCTCTGGAGGGGATCTGCAATTTGGCACAGGGAGAAGAGAGACAGCTTGGATGCAGTCAGACATTGGGATCCAGGAGAAGGGCCAGGCAGGTGAGCTCAGCTTCTCGCTGATGCCCTACCAGCCCCTCACCCCCAGTGCTCTGTCTGGTAAAACCTGCCCCTGTGCTGAAAAAGCTGTTCTGTATCACTGTGGGCATCACCCCAGGAGGTGAAGTCTGCAGGGGTGGGGGGTTAAGTCTTGTAGATTCACTGGAAGAGCAGCAGAGTGAGACATCAGTTTCAAGGTTGCATCTGGCAGAGAGCGGAAGATCAGAGCCTAGAGCTCGAGGATGTGATCTCCCCGTGCCAAGACTGCAGGAAGCTCAGCCTACAGGTCTGTGATAATCCTCAGCAAAGCCAACACTGGTATTTGAGCGCAAAGGTGTCCCATCACATCCAGCTCAATGTCTTGAGCTTCACAGCTCTAAGGAACGAGCACTTTACCAACAAGAACAGTGGAAAAAAGAAAAAAATCACCCCGAGTCACAGGTACAGGAGATTTATTTCTCATTTCTTTGACTGTGATTTAATGAGACTACAGGGTATTGTAGCTGTAGTGATGGCTACAGTACTATACCTCAGAGTTTAAATGCAGTCTGAGGCATAAAGATGAGGGAGAAGGCAAAGGCGTAATATTTATCTTTGTCCTTTAGGAAAAGACATAAGGCACTGATATGGTATTAAGTTTTGTTAGAAAAATCCAGCTGGATGCTGAACAAGTAAGTTTAATCCGGGATAAGTTTAACTTTTAAACTACTAAAAACCAACCACCCTAAACCACAACAAATCACATACCCACAGTGGGAGTTGAACTGAAATGCAGACAGACACTTCTCTATAGCATCATGGAAACAGCTCTATCATATACAAATATATGCACACTGTATACAAATCTGACCCCAACTTGAAACAGATTGATGCTAGCGTTGTTATTTGTATTACACGACCCATTCCAAAACCCAGTTGAGGACAGTTATTTATTTTCTAAGCTATAAACACTGCCGGCAAATCAATTTGCCCTTTAGATTAGAAGCTCGGATCACATTTGTATAAATATCCTGTTGCAAAGAGGAAGACTTTATTACCACTGTAACTGGCAGCTAAAAAACCAACGAGTGCCTTAACCCTTACGGAACTGTGTTCAGTAGAAAGATGTACTCCCCAGGCGGTCACTCTGCAGGGCACACCTATGTCCACATGTGTCTAATCATACAGGAGAAATCTTCCTGCACATCAAGTCTTCATATTGCATTCTGGGTGAAAAAGAAACTGTTTATTAAACTTAGACCATTAAGGTACCATATCTTCCTTTGATCACTAACACAGGCCACTGTGTTTTTCATAGATCAGTTGTTTGGACAGTGTGGGAGTGTTTTGAGGTCTGCATTAGCAGGATATTTACACTCAAAAATATACTGATGGTCCAAACCAAGGACTAACATCTTTGATCAACCATAAACTACCTTCTCTGGTCCTGACCTGACATCTCTTTGGGTGAGAGCAAGGAAGCTTTGAGTAAGAATAAGAAATTAATGAGCTGTTTCCAGGGAAAACTCGTTTCTTCCCTTCCCATGCAAAGGTCTCGCTTACATGGCAATCCACTCACAAGAGGTATCAGAAGTCAGAGAGGGCTTTGCTGGTCCATTCACAAAACCAGTCCTACACCTTAGAAACCCGCCCACATGCAGAGCTCAGCTGTGCATCCATACTACCAAAGGGAGGAGAGTCGAGGCTGCACAGCTCCTGCCTGCTGAAACTCAGCACCCACAAGGTGGGACAAGCACCTGGAAGCTGAGGCCACTTGTCTCCCTAAACTGGTGTTCTGGCAAACCTCCTCGCTTTCTGCACACACCAAAGGGAAAAAACCAAATTCTGCCCTAGCCTTCAAAGACCACAGTTTCTTCATCTCTGGGGGGTCAGAAGCAGAAGGGCAGCAGCGTCCAGTGGATGTATCACCCACTCCCCCTCCCAACATCACCCCCAACAGCCCATTTCAAAACCCAGAGTCATTCCCCTCAGAGCAAACCAGATGTCACGTCGGCCTTGTTTGGTGAAGCCTCTTCTCCACACAAGCCCAAATGCATTCTGCTGACGGCTGGCCACAAGCTTGACCTATCCTGAGGATTTCATTAATCTCTTTGCAGCATCCCACTGACAACTCCAGCAGTTTGTGTTACGACAAAACGTGGCCATTAACCGCGGTTGGTTGAAAAATAAAAGCCTAGTTTCTAGGCGCTATTTTTTTTACCTTACAAAAGGGTGGAAGGAATGGGGAGATGAAAATATTACTGACACAAGTGAGTCAGTATTAAAATGTTTTCTTTTTTAAGAGAGAATGTACTTAGACCACACTGTCCTCAATGTGCATTTCACTGCCTGGAAAGCCTCCACGAGTATCGTTTTCATATTTCTGATGGTTTTGAACAAGGAAAAGGTCAAATTTCTCACTGAAGGTGATGCCATTTTAATCAGCATTGATGTCTGGTCGTTCACACTCTCCCTCCGTACACTCCTATCTAGGAGAAAGTCGTGAACAGGCCCATGAAATCCTTGCTTTTAGCTTTGTCTACAGTAGCATAATTCAGTTTGATAATTCAGTAACTGGCAGAAATTTTATCCTCAGGCTTGGTTTTGTTTTTAGCCATCAGGGAACGGCCAGCAGTGCCTTGAAATTCCATGCAGCAGTGCGCACATCTGGGCTGGAGTCACACGCTTACGCTCTTACTGTCCAGATGAGCTTTTTTTTTTTCTTTGCTCAAGTAATACTGAATTAAGCCACTTCATTACACTTAACTGGAGCCAAGGGATACTTCCAGGCTGTGAGCTTTGGTGAAGATTTGTATTCCTTGAATCCTTCTCTAAACTCCTGCCCTCCTAAACTCATTTATTTGAGAGGAGCAAGCAGGTTTCTTTTTTCTTTATATATTTTCCCTCAGAGGTGCATGGTACCTTTCTCTTGCAGACTGCTGGTTTAAATCCATACATGCCAGCTGCCCTGTTAAGAATTATTTGTGCCCAGAAGTATTTTATTAGCTACTAATAATCGCCTCAGACAACTGTTAACCTCATAAAAGCCAAGATTAACATGGTGACTTTGAACTTTCTCTGGAGACTGCCAACATTGACTGCGCAAGCACCTTCTGTGGTCTTCAGAGATGAATTTTCCCAACCAGAAGGAATATTTGTCAAGAGAACAAGATGAAAAAGGGTGCTCCGTAAACTCCTTCTGTTTCACCTACTAGTTCACCAGCTAGACTTCAGAATCTGTACAGATACTTCTTTATGCAATAAAATGTCACCAAAGGTCAGGAAATATCAGGCTGTTATTCAAACCATTAGTTCAAAGGAAGTGTGACACAACTTTTTTAGGTTTGGGTTTTTTTTTCAAAGACAGCTGTTATTTTCTGGCTCATAAGATATCTGCTAAAACAAAACAGAAGCTTTACAAATATTTAGCAAGTTCCTTCAAAAAATAGTCCTTTTATTGTAATGTAACCTCCCAGTATACTCAGCCAGAAAATAAAAAATTATATTTCAAGTTAATCCACTGAGGCAAAAGAGGGAGAAAAAAGCACTTTGGATTTTTATTTATTTTTTTTTTTTTACCACTACTAAAAGCAAGTAAGTGAATTAATGATCAAACCCCAAAACCACTCAAAGAATACAGCTCCTTAAGGCATACCAGAAGAATCTGAGGCATTTTTGCCCTCCATTAAGAGACTTTACTGAACAGCTAAATACAACTTTCTAGTATTTGTTTTCAGGAATGTTCACAAGCCAAAGTCTGCCAAGGTCACCAACATGGTCGCATGTGAATCTGTAGCAGTAGTAGCCTATAGAGTCAGCACCTCAACTGAAAAGTAACAGTGACAACTAAACCTGACACTGAAGAGCGGTAAGCAGCTTCTAATATCTTATCTTAAGTGTCTTTTAACATCTGCATATTTTAAATTTATAGAGGACAATTAATAGAGGTGACAATTTTATATACAGATATATAGAATACATACATATCTACATATTTATACACAAGCACACATTTTCATATGTGCTTTTATAGTTTACACATACATGAAAGAGTCCTTTCAGTTGAAAGGAAAAAGGGTGGAAAAGGGCACATCCTTTTTATTACAGCTGCAAGAATCTGTGAGCCACATCTTGCCCACCTCTGTGCAGATGATGCGACAAGTCCCGCGGATTCATCCGATGTGACAAGTCCCGCAGACTCATCCAAAGCGCAAGTTTCTTTAGCCAAGCATCTCCCTCCTTCCCACCAGTAAAAATAAATAAATAAAGAAGAAAAAGAAACAGAAAGGGAGCCTTGAGGGACTGCATGAGTCAGAGGTTAGTAATGAACTACAGACACTCATCCCTGGGTCAGCGGTTCACGCCCAGCCCATGTTAGGAGGGACAGGGAATTGCTGGCAGCCTGGACCTGGAGGAAGCCGCTTTACGACTCCCAAGTCCCAACATGAGGATGCCCTCGGCACAGCCGCCAGCAGTGGCAGGAGGAACACAATGGAAGGGAACTGACAGACTCAAAATACTCGCCAGCTCTGGAGAGAGACCACCCTGGCTATCACCACCGAGCTGCTGTCTATGCTCTGTTTGGAGGGAGGTCTCCAGCACCCAGTGATGCTCAGCACCTGCAGATGCCAAAGTGCCTGGCGCCAAAGGACATGTGTTGCAGCTTCACAGCACAAACTGATTTTGGCACGTTTCTGGCGTGGTATTTGAAACAAAGATACGAGGTGCCAGCATCACTGCAGCACACAGCCTCTTTCAGAACGAGTTTGCAGATTTGTAAGGAATGGGGTATGTTAGGGGCTGTATCCTGTACTTTATTCTCTTTCCTGCAATGCTTTACTTGCTTGCTCAGTATATGCTGAAAAAACGTTATATACACGTAAAAGCTGACAGCTCTCCTACGCTGTGCCCTTTTTGGGTGACTGACATAGAGCAGCATTGTCGATCGCTTTCATAGCCACTTGGCACAGGTTTTCCTCCAGCTCCAGAGGTGGGATCTCTACTTGTGAAATCTAAACCAGACCAACATTCACCATGTTTTATTCAATGTGGCTCTAAATGAACAATACAGCTAACATCTATGAAATCTGCATGACCGTCTGGACTTCCACCAGCTCTGCAAGTGGGCACTGATGTCACACCCTAACCAGCAAGCACTTCACCCCAGAAGGCAGTCCAGCAACTTGCAACTCCAAGGACAAAGGGAACACAGATCTTCTAAAACTAACACCTTCATCCCCATCATCCCCATGGATCCCCATCTCTCCATTTCCTCAGAGGCCACACTCCACATAGAACAACCACTAGCTATGTGACGCTGCTCTCACAACAGCAGATAATCAAAGGCAGACACCCCCAAATGGTACCAGTGGAAAGGCTGGAGAAAGAAGGACCACAAAGGAAAACACCCAGGAAACCTTTGAACTTTTTTTAAATACTGCTGCTTCTGATTTCTCTGCCTGCAGCAGAGATGTAGTGACAGTCCTGACATGTTTCAGCAGAAGTAATGAAATACTTTTGTACCACAGTGTTACTCTGACATTGAATTGACTGTGTATTTCCATCCTATAGCCTCACGTGATTCTTCCTCCACCTGAAACATTCCCCTTTTTAAATTAATCGGTCCATTTACACTTGTTTGGGATTCTGTGCCACCATTTCTACTCTGCCTCTCTTTTGCCTCTCTCATTGTCACTGAAAGGCCAGGAGTGATTTTGTATCTGTGGTCAGCATCCTGAACTTTCTTCTGCTTTATTTACTTTAATGTAAATCCAGCTGAGAGCAGGTCAAATCTGCACTAATTACCAGTATTTTTCAAACAGGCAATGTTTTTTATGTTGGTAGTATTAAGCTGAAAGGGGACATGTATGTGTATTTCAGTATGCCAGAGCAATGCCAGCACAGTAACTTTGGTTTCTGCCTCACGTCAGATTCTTGCTCTATTTAACGACAACATAAAGGTTGCAGCTCAGTGACACCCTGGGCTACAATACTATGGACTTTCTCTGGCTGAGGTCCATTTTGCACTCTAGCATGCCCATTTCCCAAAAGGAAAGGACCATGTAATAACATAACCTTGTTAATGTGAACTAAACCGGTATTTATTTAGCAGTCCTCTCAACATGAATGCACAAGCTCAGCTTTCCCCAGGATAGCGACTGGTGTCACAGAGCCAGCCCTCTCTTGCGTACCTGTTCTGATGTTCCTGCAGCACTTGGTAGATGCTGATAAGGAAGGTTTGGTTTTTAAAGCTCCCCACAACGCAGTCCTTGTAGATCCGAAACTCAGCGGCTGTGACGGCCTCACCCTCAGGAATCTGAGACAAATTAAATTTGAACTCCTTGTGGTGCCGCTGGTGAGGCGTGAACTCCTTGTCATACTCAACTGCAGATGGGAAAAGGGAAGAAAAGGAAAAAAGGAGCCATGACTAAAGTTTAACAACAAAAAGTTTCCACATGCTGCCACCTGTTCCTCCAAAAAAAACAAGAATCCTATTTTCTTCTCCAAAGATAGCCTTGGAAAGTGCCAGGAAAACTTAGGCAGCTAAAGCCTTTCAAATATAGTACTAAGAAAAGATGAATGTTTCTCTTCTCTAGCCAATGCCTTTGAGAGTTCTTTTTTTTTTTAAAGAAAAGCCAGCCTTGACAGGTGAAAAATGACCACGCATTTTGCTCCCGTGTAAAACTCTGAAGCTGTGACCACCCCCAGCATTTTCCACCTGTGGATCTCCATGTTCTTTACCACAATTCTTTAAGCCTCACACCCCTCTTCCAACAGAGGGAACAATTAGTTTAATTTCACTTTAGCACATAAAGGCACAGACAGAACTAAGTGCTAGCACCAGGTCAACCAATTCCCTAACCGTCCTAAAAACTGCTGGTTTTTGGCTCCCGGGTCAGCGCATTAGCCTTCGGACTACCTTGTGAGCAGAGTAAGATTAACATGACATTTATTTCAAGGGTTAAAGTTAACCCAAGCTCCCCTTCCTTTTGCAGAAGCTTCTTTGAGAATGAAAGAGCTGAGAAGGAGTGACCCCTTCTGCTTTTTGGTCTTAGGCCTCCTCAGGTACACTCTCAGGTACAGGGTTGAAAACAGACACAAAGCAGAACCCCTCCTCCTTCAGGCTTCAGGATTTGCATTTCCTCTGTTTGAGGCTCCCTTTGCAAACTTTATTACTTATCCCACTCTTGTATTACTTTATTACATCTTGATTTAGTCTGACTTTGATTTATTCTTCATTATTTCTTCTAATTTTCTATTAGAAAATGGTCAAAACATTAGCATATTATATAAATATACAAGATTACATCTTTAAACCCTGAGGGGGAAAAAAATAAAACCAAAAAACTGTTCCCACCAGTGCAACTGAAGGAGTGTACGTCAATGATGAATAAGTCACCATTATATAATCATTAGGGACATGACTGCACTTTGAGAAGGCAGTGAGGGAAGTACAGATCCATTTTTACGTTTGTCTTTGTGCTCACTTTCTGCTGCTCCCCCCACCTTAATGCATCAGACTGCAAAGGCACCCACGAGCCTACCCTCACAACACCCCATGAGGTAAGCAGCAAACCCTGTTTTACAGCTGGGAGACTGAGTCACCAGGAGAGCGACTTGTCCAAGGACAGGCAGCGGAGGCTCACTGCGGAGCCAGGAATGACAGCCAACGTGCTTGAGGTTCGTCACTTTACCCACAGGTTACCTCTCCGGAGAGCAGATATGTCTCCTGGCCACAGGAAACAGCCCACGGAGATTTTCCCCTCTACCTTTCCCAACTGCCTGTTCCTCCTCATCACCCAGTCACAGTTTCATCCATGTCCTCTCCCTTTCCTTTGGCAGCCCTTTCATGTGAGATGCCTCATCTGGCTGGGTCCACGTCCTGGCTCCCTGCAAGACAGTTAGTCACATCCTTCTCTTTGAAGCTTGCCTGGAAATCTTTTCACCTCTGTACAACTGCTGCCGAGCATCTTGTGGGACACTGCACTTGGAGATGCTGCATTAAGAGCTGCCACGGGCCAAACGGGCCAACTTGCAAACTGTCCTCAGAGCTGGACACCGCTGCAAGTTTTGGCAGTCTTGCGTTGCATCTGTCTGAGCAGTTCAGATGTCAAACGACTAACAAATGCAGGTGATGGGACCCTATGGCTTCCAGAAATGAGGTGGTGATGCCCAGCATCTCCGCCAGAGATTGCGCCAAGGCAAACGATGGTACCACGCACTTCCAGTGCCGCCTAGGAATTACCTCACTGGCCACCAGTTATCAGCGATCTGGGCTTTCCTTTGAAGCATCTGCCTCTGCTTTTAATTGGGAACGACTCTGGCAATGCTGGACTGGTTGGTGTCACTCGCACGTACACCCTCCAAGAAGGGGCCTGAGCTGCCCAGTTACTCCCCATCCCGAGGCGAGCCCTGCAGGATGCACCTCCCAAAACAGAGTGGCCACGTACTTTCAGAAACTCGCAAGCATCCAACCAACAAGAAACCGCGTTTGGCTGCTTGCAGCAGAACGACGTGCCCAACTTGGCCTTTTTTACTTGCTGCTACAAGACGAGAGGATGTAATTAGTGGTGAGGGAATGTCTAAATCCACAGGTTTGGAGAGACACACTTATGAAGCAATGATTCTTGATTTAGAACTTGCAAAATCCTTGCTCGCGGGTGCAATGACCAGCTGAAACCCACATCCCCTCCTGCATCGTCACGGGGACGAGCTGACCTGCAGGAGCGATGCAGCAAGGTGGCTTTCCCTGGGCTCATGGCTGAGGATGATAGCAGAGGATCAGGAAGAGCAAGGAGAAGGGGACAACCAGGATGAGCCACAGAACCCCATCAGGGTGCTGGAAAACTAAAATTACACCGGAGAGGAACAGCAAAGGGAATATTCAATGCTGCTTGCCAGCTATGGCCCCATATCAAGATGCAATGTGGCCCCTACAAGCACATGAGGGAGAGCACAAGCCATCCCATCTAGCATGGGGCTCAAAACGAGCCCAAACGTCATTTTTTGCTTTCCAACACCAAATCAGCTATAGCAGCCTTACTTCCACTCATCTTCACTCCAAAATACATAGTTTAAAAGAGATATAGTCAAATTGTAGTCCTTTAAATCAGTATTTTCCCCTATCCCTCTTGTAAAAGTCAAATACAAGCCACAAAAGGAAGAAAAACTCACCCAAACATCTACCACAGAGCATCAAAAGTAGCTGCAGGTACAACACTTGACTCTGAGTACCCTTTCCCAGTTTATAACTTGCCCGATACGTTTACAATAGTATTTTCCTGTTTTTTAAAACTTTCTTCCTTTATTCCCATCCGTGTCTGAATAACCTGCACAATCACAGAAGCTGACTAGACTGATTACAGGGGAAACACTCAGACTGATTCGTTATCAGGCTTGGCAGAATAAACAACCTGAAACACACAAACAAGGAAACCTTTTATTAATCCTTCAGATTAAGTAATTTAGCTTTTTCTGTCATAAGAAAACATGTTCAGAAAGAAATACTGCTAAGTTGATGGTGTCCTTCTCAGTTGCATCCCTACAACATCACAGGATGGAAAAAAGCCTACATTAAGCTTGTATGAAGCAAGTATAAAAGTTTAACGAGTTGGAAACTTTTTCTGGCTATGTATCTTCCCATGATACAATGGGGAGTGGGGTTTTTTTCCTTCGTGGGAGTGGTGAGATATTTAAGTTCTATATACTCATTGTCACCCCATCAAGTTAATAATCAACTGTTTTCATTCAACAAGACAGCTTAAAAATATAAAATGCCAACAGTTCTTCCCTGGGGGCTTTTTACCCCCTGGAAACTGTTCATTTTTAACAAAGAAGTCAACTTTTAGAACAGTAAAATCTGGACAGACAAGAACCAAACTTCTGGTTCCCAGGATAACTCAGTCTGTATTGCTATCTTGTTATAACGCATCAGATGACCTCGTATTCAAAACGCAGACAGCACATGCCACAATGCAAGGCAACAGTAAAAAGGAGAAATCATTTCTCAAGCTACTTTCCAAGTATTTTTTTTTTCCCCACGTGAATTCATTCAGGTCAGTCTGATTGGTGACATGTGAAATCCAAAGCTAATTTTCATATGAAGATGGACACATGCACGTCCCAACTTTGTAAAGCCCTTCAAGAGAAAATTGTGTGGCTCACAGCCGGGGCAGGTAGAAAGCAAGCAGCCCTGAGTGGTACTGACCTCCCATAATCTCTCCCCAGGGCTGGCCAGAATGTCAGGACCAAAACCAGGAATCATAGGGTCATGACAAGAACTATAGCCTTACAAAATTCATCTTCATGGTTAGACTATATTATCCTGAACATTATTACTCATTTGCCAGCGTAGCTCCTTAGAGATTACAGATCCAGGCACGCACATCCCAGGGTGAGCTGGGAAAGGAGATCGCAAAGAGAGGTTTTAGCCCATCGTGGGTACACATCCTCTGAGCCAAAGGGACTGCCTGCTCCACCATGCAGGTCTGTGCCACCATCCTGTCTGGGGCTTCGACTGCTCCTTTGCTTGCAACACAAAGCAGAGCCTGAGCTGTGGATACCGGGAGTACTCATCCCCAAGTTTTCAGTACAGCTCATTTCTGAGCAAAGCGGCTGAGTATGCACAAACAGTTAACAGAGAACCCTGCCAGTAGCTCTTTACATTCCCTTTAACAAATATTTTTAAACGCTATACAAACACAACACTATTGTTGAGTAGTTAAAAAGGCAAGAATGGCAAAATTAGGGTTACTGTGGTTTTGAATTTTGTGTATTCTAATTCTAACCCAGTGTTGCAATAGCCAATTTCAGCACAAAATGTCCTTGGTTTAAAAATAGCATACTGCTTACAATACTTGTTACTTTAAAAGCACTGCACAAAAAATAAAAATAATAATAAAAAAAATAAATTAACACAATGCATCTATTTTGGTAACGATACCATCATACTTCCATTTGAGTGTGTCACATACATCTTGGACCAAAGGAAATGTAACCCTAATGACTGAGTCATGGACATAAACTCTCCTCATGCGTAGGAATTTTCAGAATTTCTTTTTGGATTTAAAGTAAGTGGTATGCAGAAGTAACAGGACAACAGTCTTTCCCGAGGAAACACAATTTTCACTCAGAACAGTAGCACCAAGTGTCAGGATATTCGGTGTTTTTCTCCAGTTCTGAGCTGTTGAGAAATGTGTTAGGTTAGGTGTTTGGGTGAGAATCTCAATGATGGCTTAAGAAAGTCTCTAGCTCATACTCTTAGAGCTGAAGCCAAAACTACTCACATGTATACTCATAATCCAGAGCTCCAGAAGTATTTTTTTAATAAATTGTCTATATAAACAACTATAATTTCCACAACAACCTGGCTTCTTGGAGTGGGCAGAGAAGGAGCGGAGCCACAAATGACTGAGATATGATTATTTGGCATGGGACATTCTGCATTCATCCTGTTCCTTGCAAGGCTGAAATTTCTAAGAATCTTTTGCACCTCAAGATCTTCAGTGATGACTTGGTTTTGCAGGACCACTGCCACCACACTCAAGCAAAAATCACCAGTATTTGTAGCCTGCTCAGGCAAGATGAGTTTTGCACAAGTGTTCATGAATTTGAGCACAAATATGATCCGTTCCTACTCATTTCTTCTCAGCCTTCATACATGACCCCGTCCCTTAATAAAATGAGAAAGCTCCTGAAAACTAGAGTTTTTAACAGGAGATTCACCACCATAGCTACATAATAACTGCAAAGGCAGCTTCTCCATTTTATGTCACCAATTTCTGCATTGAGTCAACACCATTTATCACATCTGGAGAAATGAAGCAGTGGATTAGGCCTCAAATACTTTAAGCATTACCACAGCTCAAACAGTCCCCTCTAACAAAAAGGACCACGTATGCATATGACTGATCTACTGATGCAACCGTACAGCTGCATCACCGGAATTTCTTCAATAATAGCTTTCAATAGTTTGCACAGGACAAAATTTATGTAAACTTAACCACCTCCTGCCTCAACCATGGCCACAGTTGCTGTAAAAAGACGCAAAAGGCAGTAAGGTTCAAAGTAGGGGGCAGGATTAATATACAAGTTAGTAATACTTTTATAAGACAAACTGATACACGATGGAGGAGGACAAAAGATCAGCTTTCAGGCATGGAAGCCTTTTGTGCACCCAAGTTAAGGGATGTCCAACTTTGGTGAAAGACAGTCTTCATTTAGGTCATTTGCGTCCTGTTTCCCAAAATGTGCTTATCCAGTACATCAGCCACAAGGACCTAAGTGGATGTGACCTACAGCACATCCTTTTTACTCTGAAAAGATGGCTAGGAGATGTCTCAAGTTTTGTCTGTATCTTCCAAATCTACCAGGTCAATCTAAAAAAAGACACCACGTCTCCCAAACAGTCCCACCTCACTGGCAGACAATCACAAGTATAGAAGCAGAGTTACTATTAAAGCTGATCTTTATTACTAAAACAAGCAGTATTTCCTAAATGCTGTGTAAAAAAGAGTGAAGAGCACAACCCAGAGAGTACAAAGTACCTGTTTCATGTCTTAAAACAGGAAGAACAGAAAATCTTCACACCCACTTTCTGCTTGTTAACATGGAAAGTGAAGTTAAGTTGTACTGCGTGGACCCACAGGTGCAACAGCAGGTCTGCAGCAGAGGCAGCTCCTGGGAGGAGTGGGGATGCACTAGGGCAGCGGTGTCAAACTCATTTTCACTGGTGGCCACATCAACCTCACATTTGCCTTCAAAGGGCTGAATGTAATTTTAGGACTATATAAAAGTAACTACTCCTATTCCTTCCACTAGGGAAAGGATCGCCGATGTCTAGTTTTCACACGTAGATATAGTATGTGCCACTGTCAGTTCGCTTCCAGGCCTAAAGAGGTGTGTGGTCTAACGCATTGCAATAACACACTAAATCCACTGCTGCTTAGAGACAGGACTGACCCTTCTGTCTTTACAGTAAGGACCCCAAAGAAAGCAAAACCTTCCCATTCTCCAAATTCAGATTTATTAGTATGCCATCTCCTAAACAGCAAGCAAGAAAAATCTTTAAAATAGGAGAAACTCAGGTGAGACATTAAGATAAAATGTCTGAAAGCAAATCCTCCCCTGCCCAACATGTGCAAGAGTCAGGGAGATCCTTTCTTCCACCTCGCCCTCAGCCCAGCAACTTCAAATACCTTCCGCAACCACAGCAATTCTACACAGCTGCTCAGGATCTCTAAGAATAAACTGCTTCTTTCCATCACCCCAGTCATGGTGATGGATCTGTGCCCTAAATTGAGTCCATTTCCCTACTGCCCCTCGCCTGTGTGCCAGGTCTCCCCAGGCCCCTCCTTATTGAAAAATGAGCAAAAATAACTAGTTTCAAAAACGTACCAGTCCCTCTGCATCCCAGACATCTTCCCTGGATCTGCAGTACACCATCCCAAATAAACAGACCAAGGTTTGTTGTCATAGATAAGGGCATGTAAAAGCTCACTGGACATTAGTAATGAACTTTTCCACTTGCACTCTTGGTGATGAAAAGTAGTTTTTAAATAGAAAAAAAAAATCAATATACTTATAGTTGAATTTGGCATTGCACCTTTTGTGGAACCCTCTGGGTCCAGCTGAGGTGGTCTAGAGACAACGGCTAGCTGTGCTGCCATAGATATAGTGTAACTGGACAGCTTAAAAATAAAAAGAATATTCAAGGCCAACAAACTCCAAAAGAGTGCTTTCTTTGAAACAGCTATAATAGCACATCTGGGACACCACAATATAAAGTGGATTTATTCAACTAACTTCAATGGAGCAATGCCAGCTTACATCCAGTGAAGACCTGGCTTTATGCTTGATAGCTGAGAGTGCCAGAAAAGAATGATTCAGAAAAATAACCCATCATTAATCCAATCCCAGTGTAATTATGGAGATTAAGCTTAAACAATAGCAAATCACTCTCTAAACATAACACTCTACAGAAGATCTTAAAAGGAGGAGGGCCTTTTTCTTTCAGACAAAAAAATACAACTGAGCTCTTCTTTGTTTCTTTGTGCTGGGAATCAAGCTGGAATCGGCTTGTAAAATCAGATTAAAACAGTTGCACAACAGCTTCCTTTCAGGATTCTCGAACCAAAGGCAGTCTAAAAATTAAAATAATGCACTAATTAAATATATAATACTCATGGGACACCAGCAAGCACTAAAAGGCATTTTCACAGTATCCACAAAGATGCCTACCGTATGGCTAGCAAAGCTTTTCTACTCTACACTGGGAGGCAGGCGGCAGTGGGGACCAGCCTTGCTCCAGCACACGATGGGAAGAGATAAAGTGATGGTGAGCAGCAGGAGAGCCCTTGGCAGATCACTCTGAGGGAACTGGGGCCAGAAGGGTGACCTGCAAGCCACCACCATCTCCACCACCGCCATTCACATTTGGGCTTGGTGAGCTGTCCCTCATGCAATAACAGAGATTGCTTTGCAACTGCAACGGTATCCACCTCCTATAACCCCCTCCCCACAGCTTCTGAACACAAACGTTAACAAAACCGGTATTTTCTTTCCATCTGCTGGCACATACGGCAGGTCTCTGCACTGAAAACAGTGTTGTATCTTAGGCAAACAAAACATCTTTCTGCTTAAGAGACGCCAAATTGCTTTATCAAAGGCACTACTGTTTGCATTTTTGTGGCAATATTAATGCAGATCCCACTGAGATGTTGATAAAGACCCGGACTGCAAAAACACCCTTCTGGAAGAAGTGATCTGGAGCTATTTCTGTCTTGAGTTTCCAAATAATTTATTATTAAAATAATATTATGCTTTCCAAAAACCATTTCTACTTCACAGCCAGGTTTCATGCACGCAGACCCAGTTTTTGGGGAAGAAGGCGATGCTGTCAGCCTGGCAGCAGGGACACGAGAGAGGAAGCGCTGAGCAGCTACACACGTGGAGGGCAGAGGATGCTCCTACTGCTCCTGTTTGCTCCCCGGATTTTGTTTGCTCCTGTGTCCATGCTCACACAGTAACTGCCCAGGACACTTAGAGACACCCGTGGAAACCTTCCGCTCACGACGCTTCCCACCCTCCGGGTTCGCCACGGGTCACACCACATTTCCTGCTGGCATGGCCATCAGCATGCAGCTCCCTGGAAGCGTGCAGCTGCCCCGGGAGCACCAACTGGGTCTGGAAACATTTTCAGGATTTTTTTTAAATGGTGTAGCAGTTGCCTGGCTTGTCTCGCATAGTCTCTCGAAATTATCCGCCCTCCTGCAGGAATTTGAGGCAGTTCAAACCAATTCACTTGGGCGCTTGAGCTAAATTTCAAAACTGAGGTTGTGCAAAGTGGGAATTTTTTAAAAAATTACGGGGATTTCCCTCTCTGCTTTTTTCACAGGAGAAGTTTTAATGTTTATCAGTAAGACACTGACCAGCCAGCAGCATCAAGTAGGAAAGCAGGCAATGTGAAATGTTTGCATTTTGTTGAGCACTCATCTCAGCATCACAGGCAGGTTTCAGCTTTTCATTTAATAGCCCAGCTGAGAAAGATATCACCTGAACATATTGTGATCCCTCCCTGCAAAAATACTACCCAGGGTGCTTAAGGTTTTATAAATTATTGAAAAGGTTTAATCCAGTGCTGGAGACATTGATACACAGAAAAAAATCAGCCACGCTCCAGAGCCTGTCATGCTGTTCTGAAGCCTACACCACCACACTGTAATGGCAGCATCGCTGACAGGACTTGTGACTCCAGTGGACACCATGAAATGCTGATGCGACATTTAGCATTTAGTATTTTTACACAGGGCTCCAATTTCAAATGACTACATTGAGCAGCAGTCAGCCAAAGAATCACTGAAGCCCATGGGCTTTAGGAAACCCTCTTTAATGGAGACATTGAGAGAGCATGAAGGACACTAGACTTGGTATTGTCCAGAGAAAAGACATGAGAAAGGGTCCAGCGTAGGGCAATGAGGATGATTAAGGGAGTGGAGCACCTCCCTTATGAGGAAAGGCTGAGGGAGCTGGGGCTCTTTAGTTTGGAGAAGAGGAGACTGAGGGGTGACCTTATTAATGTTTATAAATATATAAAGGGTGAGTGCCATGAGGATGGAGCCAGGCTCTTCTCGGTGGCAAACAATGATAGGACAAAGGGTAATGGGATCAAGCTGGAACACAAGAGGTTCCACTTAAATTTGAGAAGAAACTTCTTCTCAGTAAGGGTGACAGAGCACTGGAACAGGCTGCCCAGGGAGGTTGTGGAGTCTCCTTCTCTGGAGACATTCAAGACCCGCCTGGACATGTTCCTGTGCGACCTCACCTAGGCGTTCCTGCTCCAGCAGGGGGATTGGACTAGATGATCTTTTGAGGTCCCTTCCAATCCCAAACATACTGTGATGCTGTGATACTGTGAAAGGAAGAAGCCTTGCACCTAAGGAGGACAGAAAGTGACTGCAGGGATA
Source organism: Nesoenas mayeri (assembly GCF_963082525.1). Taxonomy (NCBI): domain Eukaryota; kingdom Metazoa; phylum Chordata; class Aves; order Columbiformes; family Columbidae; genus Nesoenas; species Nesoenas mayeri. The sequence continues at coordinate 91,933,110 of NC_137543.1, read as the reverse complement.
AAAAGAGCAAAATTGTGGTCTGGAGATGCCACAGCTGTGGAAAAGCAGAAGCAGTGAGCAAGCCTACGCAGTATGTCCCTAGAGCCTACTCCTAGCAAGCACCACAGTGTAAGCCTGGCACCACATGGGGCTTGGTTTAGATAAGAGGAGCTCTGGGCACATTCACCCTCCATGCAACCAACAGGAGGGATGTGGCTGGAGTCAACTAGAGGGAGCTCCTGGCACGCCTTGGCCATAAAAACAGTGGTCTCCTGCCCTACAAAACCACCAAACCCCCATTTTTTAATCTGCCCAGTAGCCATGCCAGCACGGTGCAATTTGGGACATGTCTTTTTTACCTCTGAAATCTCATCTGCTGTCGACCAACATAACGATGCTGCAGAGAGCCAAGCAGCCGTCAGACATGCGAAAATTTGCAGCCGCTGTGGGCGGTTGGAGCAGAGGTCACAAAATGGTCATTAACAGTTTTACCTAACCTGCAAACCTTCAGCTTCTCAAAACACAGCTTTAAAAAGAAAAGAAAATGACATCACACAGCTTTAACGATCTGCATAGGGGTGAAGAATTTCACCCTTAAAAAAAAAATAAATAAGAAAAAAATACTTGACAAAAAGCCCTGGTTTGCCTGACAGCTTTTCTCTAAGCCTTCCTTTTTCATTATTTTTATATATTACCATATCCCCTAGTGACCAGAAGCATACTTGGAATGTCTCTGTCCAGCTGATAAAGCCATCGGTAGCTGCCGCCCCGCGCCGAGCCCATGGGGGACACAGCTCCTCTTCTCAGCCACGGAGCATGGCGCCCAGCCCGGTCAAAAGCCAGGGAGATGCAATGCTTTGGGAAAGATCAGAGAGTCCCAGTTGGAGTGGGAAATCCTAGGGAAAAAGTAAGACTTGAGGAAAAACGCCATTAAAAGAACTACTAAAACAGGATTTGTGGAATAATCTTTAGTTCCACATAGTTGGCCTGATTTTAATACAGTAGCATAGCTGGGTAGTTCACCTGAAAAACATCCAGCAGGAAAAGCGACAGCCTCTGCCAAGTTCTACCTTTTTTTTCTCCCCCCTCTCTTTTTCACCAAATACACAAAGCAATCCTTGGGCTCTAGGCATTTAAAAATCAAACTGACATACAAATGGTCTTAAAGTAACAGCACATAAATTTACTCCAAAAGTCTTCAGGTTAACAAATCAGAAATTAATAAGCCTCACTGGTTTAAAAGACAATCTGGTATGAAGGTACTTTTGGCTTGACTCTTAAATTATCAGGTTCCTGAATTAAAAATGAACAAAAGAAGTGGTGTTAAAATTCTCAGCCGAGCTGTTTGCTCATAAATTAATTTTTAGACATTTGGCTTCTATATCTTCGCTCTTTGCGATTCATGTCCTGGCTGTTTGGCTGTCCCAGCATTTCTCTGCCCCACCCAATCCAGCCTTGTCATCACTGATTTTATTTTTCCGCTCCTTGTCTCTTAGTAATGCCCTCCTCTCTTGCCTTGACTGGTCACACGCCATCCTTGGAGAAAAACATCAGAACTCCAACTTTTAGTAAAGATAAATATATAGAGAGAGATGGATTTAGATAAATATCCACAACCAATTTCAAATTTTGGTTTTAAAGTAAGTCTTATCCTTTGTCATGCCTAAAGTGTTTTTAATGTTGTAAATGGCTGAACTGCCCAGACACAGATTTTAGTTTATGACTCAGTGGCAAGCACATTGGTTACAAAAAAATTTGCCTTTTTTTTTCCTTCTTCAAAGTTAACTGCAGGATGGAAACAGTATAGATCTGACAGTGTTAGCAAGACTCCAGGGAGGTAGCTGCCATACCTAGTCATTTTTTGTTTGAGTTTTAATAAGAAAACCATCAACCATCAGAAAGGTTGGGTCAAGCTAGCAGCTCAACACACTCTTTTTACAAACATACAGACAGCAGAGCAATCTGACAGGCAAAATCCTTTTTAATGCCCATTAACTAAAGCATTTTTACCCCTGCACACTAAACAACCCTAAGAAGTGGAGTCGTGGCTCGCATGAGTGAATGTTTTTACTACCGTTCTCATGCCGAGACAGCAAGGCTAAAGGTTTATATGATGTTTGCATGAAGAAAAAAAAGGCAATTAATTACATGACATGTCCTAGTAAAAAACTTCCTCCAGTCGAAACAGGAGAACGGGAACCTAAATGTTGTATAATTGATGTTATTAGCTGCAGCTGCTATCATACTTGGAGAAATCTTCAACTCAGAAACAGCGGTGATGAAGCACTCCAAGATGAGTAATAATACGCTTGATATTAAGGGAGGGGGACAAAAAGGATTCTAAGAAATGCTCTCTCTGGTACAATAACAGTCTCTCAGAGAATTGTCAGGCAGAAAACACTGCGGGATACCAAAAGAAAAACACACCACATTTAAAATGTTGTCTCCATTAAAATGAAATTGGGGATGGGGGAGGACGGGAAGCGGGTAGAGAGGAAACCCCTTGTATTTACCTAACCTACGTGAATGCTAATGCTCACATGTGTGTTGTAACAAGATTGGGGACTTTGAAAGCTCTAATCAGTAGGTGCATGAGCAAATATTTATTCTGATCCATTCCAACTCTCTGTGGTTTGTAAATCCCCAAGAAAAAAAAAAGAAAGTCTCCAGAACAAACCAGTCTAGACCACAGATTTTGGCTACTTTATGCTAGTCAGAAAATTACAGGAAATAGGCCAACTCCAAGGAGGGTTTTTTTGGTGGACTTTTTTGTTTGTTTTCTGAAGACCTATGACTACCTGATGTACGTGCACTTGTTTGGGTAGCCGAAGAAAATTCTTTCAGGCATTCTTTAAAACATAATCACTGCAATATAGAATTCCATGTGCTTGATGTCTCAGCGAGGTGTTGATGTATATAACCTTGCAGGCTCTTTCTGACCCACACTTTTCATCCAAAGACATTAAAAAAAACCCTGAACCCAAATAATAACTCCTTTGTATTTCAAGATCCTGAAGAGTTTCTAGCAATATTATTTCTCACCCTGTTACCCAAACGCATGGAAAGAATCACCCGATATCTTTCCATCAGAGGAAAATCCGAGCTAGAAAATATTTTAGATAGGTTTATCTTATTGGGGATAGCATCCATTCAGAGTGTTAGAAGATCTTTCCATCCAGCATTAGAAAACCTTTGCTATGCAAAGTTTTTGCCTTTACCATGTGGAAAAAATCAAAAGCTTGAGCAACTCCACTTTAGGCTGAACCAGACAGAGTCTGGGGTGAAACAGAACTCTCAGTTTCTGTCGTAGGCACTGAGATAAGGGGATATAAAAAAACCTGGTAAATACAATATATTTTCTAATAAGTATTTCCCTTAGAAATGCTTTTCTTATAAATACGCTCTTTACATTTTTGAATTTTGTTTGTTTGTTTTCCAATTAGGACAAACAAAAAACTCACAATGAGATATTTTTAGTGGGAAGAAATGTTTCTATTCCAAGACTAGATTTTACTCTAACTACAAAAAAAAAGCTCATGCTCAACAACCACAAAGCTGACACAAACCTTCTTGAGTAGGTACTTTAACCTCATATTTCTCACTCAGTTTTAGGAAAACGTTTTTTTGCCTCTGCTATCGCCTTTCTCTTGATTCTTCATGGTGACAAGAGCATCACTGATGCAACAACAGCAGCTGGGGTAGTTACCTACATCCAATGTGTCATTTGCCATAGGACCTACCTGAGTTGCATCTCACCCAAGAAGGCATTGGGCACAGACAGTGGTCTGATAACTGACAGCCCAACTGATTTGAGATAAGGTTATTACCACCTGTGACTTACCAGTCATATATTCGATTTGGCTCAGTGCATCACAAATAAATCCTCTTAAGTACTGTGGAATTACTAAGTGTAAGCATCAAGGTCTTTAGACAGGTATCTGAAACAGTGTGACTATTTAGTTAAATAAAAAAACAAAAAACAAAAAACAAACACCAACCAAACACACACACACAAATCCAACTGTCCTCTGCACACAGAAGAAAGTGGAAAACCTTTGAAGAGGCACCCAAATCTGAATTACAACATCAATTTTAAAAGTCACATCGCTTTCAGAGTTGATAGGATAGAGAAAAGAAAGTTAATGTGCTCAGTCTATCCATAAATAAATACAAGTTTAGAAGGACTTGCTAAGACACTTTAATTTTGGTTATGTTGCTAGTGACAAAATGTGCATGGGTAAACTTTCCAAATTGATACATACATAAGGGTGTAATTGAGTACAAATGTATCCAGTTCAAATTAAAAAAACAAACAGTAAAACAACATAGTAAACAACTAGTAAATAGTAAAACAACAGTTTTACTATCGTAGTATAAAATATCTCTATAGATTGCCTCTGTGTGAGCAACTTTATCCTCATTGTGGCAGGACCTCAGGAGTCCTATTAAAAAAAAAGAAAAAAAAAAAACAGATAAAAAACTTAAAAAACTTAAAAAATATAAACTTTAATACAGTGAAATGCCTTAAAATTGACTATCTGCTAATACATACAAATAGCCAACTCTTAGGTTAACATTCTGTGCTCCATACTGGTGGAGCAAGAGAAGAGGCTCAAGTTGCATTTCTGTACAGCTCAGTTAAGGCTGAGGAGTGTATTTTCACTATATCCTTCCTCAAAGACCTGTATTTCTTGTACACACAGCTTTAATGTTATACTTCCTGATGTAGATTAGTTTCCTTCTTAAAACCGAATGTTCTTGAAAAGCTGCACACTCTTAAATAACCAAGGAGATATAAATTACAAGCTCAAACTTACCAGCATTAAGCAATGGCAAGAAACTGCCTCTCAGATTCCCTTCCAACACAGACACCTTTGCTAGGAAAATTATGTTCCTGCTTGATTTCTGCATTACTAGAAAACAGGAATATTACTGAATAAGCAGTAAAAAGTTATTATTTTTATTCCTATTAGAAATTCTTTACAAACTTTACCGATACCATCATGGCTTAGAAGCCTTACAGGTAACTGTAAACTAGGCTCAGCAATGCGCTGCTTAAGAGGCTAAACACCGCTTTAATAGCAGGAATAAGATTTTCAAATGTTGATACACTCAGTTTGACACTTAAGCTCTCAAAGTTTGCAAAACTGCTGCAATTCCCATCCACTTTCTATTTTGGAGAATTAACCAAGGCAAGAGGGTCTAGAATTCATAATTAATTGAGGAACCTGGTTCACCCTGGTTTTCACAGCGCCTCAGTCCTTTTCAGCAGCTGTGCCCTTGCGTTAAAAGCTGAAGCTCACAGGAATACACCTAGTGATCTTAAAAAGCCCAGGATTATGACAGGGCAAGACACAGAGCTTCCGTTTCCAAAATATCAGCACTTCCAAGGAGATGATGTTTAACATCAGACTGGAACCAAAATTTCACAAAATTAAACTAATGAAATGAAAATGCCAAAATTATTATGTTTCACTGAAAGAGAGTCCTATGTCCACAGGGAGAGCAGATCAGCAGAGGAGCAGAGTGCTGGAGGGGACAGTCCCTCCAAACCAGCACTGATCCCATGTCCAAAAAGTTTAACATCACTGGGCTGTATTGGTGGTACCACCAGAGTTCCAAGGCACTGACAGATATCACAACAGGTAGAAATAACATCACCAACCACTAAGACAGGTTAGTCCTCTACAGGGAGGTACACAGAGCACCATGTGTATTTCCTCTTATGGATACACTCAAAATAAGTCCTTTCCAGAGACATAGGTGGGGTTTCTCCAGCAATTTATGTCCAGCTTTATGCAAACTCTGGGCGACACTGAGGTGGGCAGCGCTTCCATCATGCTGTGTGAAACTGGCCATTAGAGAGGTCAGAGCATACAAAAAGAAGGAGCTCAGGGAAAACCATCTGTTTTCACCAGAGGCTGCTGCTTTATAATGTAGAATCCAGAAATACATCTGTGCCTTTTCAGCAAATTCACAATGAGCAAAGGTGTGCTGAAACAGTTATCAGAAAATCTTGCACACACCTCTGCTTGACCGAGAAGGCTCAACCAAAATTGTAACAACACTCGAAGCTGTCACTCATGAGTTATTTGAAGTACTGCAATCAAAACAGTGTCCCCTCAACTAGAAGCTCTGTAGCACAAGTTATTTTACTGAGGTAATATCCACACCTTTCACAAACCAGCAAAAGGTAGGTTGAGAGTCTCATGAAAACTCTTTTCCACTCTTAACTCGTTGTTAAGAGTATTGTGAAAACATCTTTCCACAAAGTAACCTCTCTCCAAGTTATTTGACCAATTGCAGGTATTTGTTTCTGACATAAAAACAAACACTAGTCTATTTGCCTTTTTTTTTTTTTTAATACCTTGGAAAGATCTTGGGAAACTAGAATGCAAATTATTTTGCAGCTTCCCTCACAATGCTTTTCTCTCTACAAGATTAAATATTTTGCTGGCATCTGTAACAAATCTATATTTTTAATACCAGTAGCATGCTGTACAAGCACAGCAATGCTGGAAAATATTCTACTTGATTTTCCTCATTTCCCACTAAAATTGGCTGAACTTTATTTGGCTGTTCACCTCCACCAACTCAAGACTGACATCTGCTTTTTGGTCTATGTAGGTAATAGAAAGTTTCCATTTATTCAGAGTTCATTTTGCATTCCTATAGATAGCAGAAAACCATGGTAAAATTTTGCACTTGCAGGAAATAGCATTCACATCACAAGGTATAGGAGCAGACATTCAGAAAGACTAGAAAATAAAAATCAAACCTCGTGATTAAGACAATTGTTTAAAAATTAAATCTACAAAAAGTTGTCTTCCCTTCCTTCTTGTTACATGCATTGAATCATTTGTATGTGGCATTGTCAGAGACCACTGGTGAGACACTGAGAGGAGATGATGATGTGCCTCTCTTTAGCACCCTGAACCTAGTCACCCCCAGCATGTTCATCTGCAGCAGCAGGAGAGCACTGGCAAGGTCCCGGCTTTTTCTTATCATGCCCAGAGGTTCATCAAGGGGATGGCAGTTTTGGAAACGTGAACTTCTCCTGCCTGTTAGATTTATCTTTGAACAGTTGGACATGGAGAAAAGGATTTTTATGTTATATATAAAGCCAGTTGTAAAGCACAATGAACAGAACCAGTGGAGCTGTGAAAAGCTTCTGGGAGTGAAAATGGGAATTTTGACCTCTTAAAAGTGGGCAAGGCTAATGAGAGGACTGATGGAAGAGTCTGTTTCCAGAAGCTTGACCAGTCACACCAGTGCTCTGGCAAGCTCAGGGTGAGTGGCAGGTGCTCATGCTCAGCCAACTTTGTGCATGTAATGAGTGCCAGGAGCATTGGCCCAGTTCCCAGGGGGGAGAGCTCAACCTCTGAATCCAAGTTTTACGTGAGTTAGACACACATTTCTACATATGACACACTGGAGTTGAACGTGGTTAAGCCACCTGCCTAGACATAGCCAACTACGCCTTGAAATAAAGCCTTTTAGGAGAAAGACTATTCAGTAAAGTAGTTTCTAAACTTTATGCTACTGTACTCAAACTACTGGGGGGTGGAGTGAAAACAGAGAAGACAAAACCCATTCCTTAGGGGCAGCTGAATCTGAGGTTTGGGTCCATAAATAGTTTAAATCCCCAGAAAGAGCTTGCAAATGCCCAGCATAAATTCCCCATTCTTTGTCTATTGAACCTTTTCCTACTGTTCCCACTCCCTCCCAACCGAGATGAAGCCTCAATTTCAGATACAAATCCAATTCACCAGCTGCAAAAGCTTAAAAGAGATCCTCACAATAAATCATACCTCAGGAAAAAAGGAAAAAAATAATCTTTTGCCATTGGCTTTCTTATGGATCCTGAAAATCCTTAATGGGTGGTGAGTGGGATGTGGTCAGTGGTCAGCAGTGTCTCCTGCACATACATGCTTTCTGTGCAGTCTTCTGAGGAGAGCAGTGGTTGTCTGCATTTGATTTCCGAACCACATTTTCATCCATTTCTGCCTGCATCCAACCACAAAGAAAAACAACATCCATGCTGCGCATTCTTTTCCCAACTCGAGAGCTGCTCTTCCACTTCTCCTCAGGACAGCCCATCTGCTAGAAAGCGCTTCGTCTCACAGCCTAGCAAGATAAGCTGGGGTGTGAACGTCAGGACATCCAGCCTTTTTGTGAGGGGACTGTCAGGCAAGTTAATACTTATGGGGATGCCAATCTACTTCTGCCTGCAAAGAGTTATACATTGAAACCACTTCTGACAGCCCAAGTTAAACTGCAAAGAGGAGGAGGGTGGGGATGGGTAGGGGGCAAAGCCCTTCCCAATGTATGGATCAAAGACAACAGTGTATATCCTGTCATTGTTTGAAAGCACTGGAATTTTTGCCAGAATGTGTGTGGTTTCCAAAAGAAATGACTGTATACTTTCTTTACAGTCTCAAGATTTCAGAGCTTTAAGGAAGCATCAGAAATAATGAGAAGCGCATGACACTGGTTACTGTGGTTCAGCCAACTGTCCAATTCTCCCTGTCTCTCAAAGTCAATAAAAATAGACAACTCTAGTGCCAGTGGTGAGGGGGAAATATCAACATCATTCTTCAACTTTCTGTTTCCTAAGAACAAATGTTCAATTAAAAAAAAAAAAAAAGAAATATTTCAAAACCAGAATCTCAGCTGAACTATTTGTTGCATTTGGTTCAGAGTAGCAGATTGTGACACTCTGGCTTCAGCTTCAAGACACTGTAAAGGTCTCCGAAATAAAGATTTATACGATTCATAATCTCATTTTAGAAACATCCCTCCATTAGGCCTTGCTGATCAGAATGCTTCCTTTGGCACTCAACACAGGAACAACAAAAGCCATGAGAGAACCTAGACAGATGATACATCTAGAAGAAGAACGTTAATCTTATATTTTAAGACATTTAATTAATTTTGCTTCCTTTTACCAAACCATATAAAAAGTAAGCCACAAATCAATATACGCTAATTTAACTCATCATCCCACTGTTTTATACAGCCACAGAACTCAACGCCCACATTATCTATGCCTTTCTGACATAAACGTGCCAGTACTCTAGGTTAAAAAAAAAAAGGTCTGAACAAAGAATGTTACTACCATAAATATTTGTTCCTCTTAGATTTTATACTCCAGAGGCTATTGCATTCCTTTAAAATTATGACTAAAGCAATTGTCCTCATGCCACTCCAAAAAAGGCAGTACATTAAGCAGTTTCTTAGCTAGTCTTTTCTGAATTATTAATACTCAACAAGGCACAATAAACCACCACGAAAGTCACACTGCTGACAAGATAGAAGAACACATCAATTTATTCTTAGTTATTCATTTCAGACATGCATGACTATAGTTACAATATCAAAAGTCACCACAGATACTGTTTGGTATGTTGGAAAACCTCATCAAGTGCTCATCAAAGGGGGGCATTCTGTCTGCTACTTTTTACCACAAAAATCGCAAGAATATAAGGTAGACACCTCCACTCTCCTGGATAAGTGCTTTTGGGGAGGTTGGTTTGGTGGGTTTTTTCGGTTGGATTTTTTTTGGTGTGGTGGTTGGTTTTGTTTGTTTGTTTGGTGTTTTTGTTGTTGTTTGTTTTGTGTGGTTTTGATTTTGTTTTTGTTTCCTTTTAACTTCCGGTATGTGATATGAGGAACGTGGAAAGTCAAGTTAGAAATGGGAAACTGTTGGGGGAAAAATAGCAGCACTTTCTTGCTTGATCTAGATTAGACACTTGCTCTCCTCTCATAGTCCAAAACTGACATGTTTGTGTAACATAATTCATCCTGGCAATCTTTGAGGATGCAAGCACAGATTGCCAGGACCACTCTGTTAAGAACAATAGGATTTGAGAAAAATATGTCCTTCTGGTTTTCTTTCAGTTCTCCGTTACCCGCAGTAATGGCACACTGTATTCCTTGAAATGGGTGAGTATCAAAAAGTCTGATTCACAGATGTCCACAGGGTTAATGTTGTATTCTCAAGGACTTAAGTTTAAAATGTATTAAACATTAATCGTTGCAATGCCTTGAGCCACAGCGCTGACCTGACCCATTAAAACAGAGCAATCCCTATGGGTGAAAAGTGTGTAGTCTTTTTAACCTGACACTTCACACTTCAGCAGTAATGAGACTAAAACCCAAATGAAGTCATGTGTCGCTTTGACTGGAGATAAACAGAGCTAACTCGCCGTTACTTGATGACCTCCCATAGTGTGGGAAGGCTCAGCCTGAAATTTTTCACATACATATCTAAGGCATTGAGGCTTTTGTGACATTTTTCATTGTACAGATTTTATGCTCTCATTTGAGCCCTTTGATGACCCTCTCTGGGATTTTATTTTGCCTTAAATGGTTCTGCAAGTTCCTTTTTGAAACGAAGACTGCTAAAACCACTGTCGATGCCATGTTTGTTTTCTTTCATCATAATGAAGTATCAAGTAATTGATTCATAGTCATGCTCGTTTCATGAAAACGTCAGCATGACCCTCATCGGGAAAGATCTGGTTTCATTCCAGAGTATCTGGTACATCTGCACAATTAAAATGCCATCTATTTTAAACCATTTAAAAGAGAGACTATGAGAGGAAATGGAACCAGTGGAATGCAAAAAAATATTAGAATCTCAGTGGCTGAACTGTGCAAAGTTATCAGGGGGAAATGGTTAAATCCAGTCTCCTATTCAAGCTGATTACTGCCCAGATAACAATCTCACTTATGCTGAATGGATGCAGAGCCCTTTTCATACCTGTGTATCAGTATATGATATCATTATCCAAAAAACACATGGCATGAACAACACATTGTTAGAGATGTTTACAATGAACTCACTTGTGAAAGTTGAGCACACCAAGGACAAGTGAGTCACCATATGAAAAAGGTTGGTTTGTTGTAAAAGAAAATATACATTTTTTCTTTCCTGCTTGTAAAGCAGGAAAACAATAGGACATTAAATGCCAAAGAAGTTTTAATAAACGTGAAGTTTCTATGATCATCACAAAGAGAAAAAATAAAGAGAAGTCCTCAATGACAGCTTCCACTACAGCAACCACCCCAACATCCATGCTGACCTTCACAGAAGTGATGAAGCAAAACCCAGTGCAAGAGCAGCCCATTATCATATTTCTCATCAGTTAATGGAAAACTGTGAAGATTTTTAAAAAACAATGCTTTTGAACAATAAGAAATAAGTATCCATGGCATAGCACAGGCTACATGCGAAAACCTTTCAATTGTATTTTTGTTTCTTTCAAATGAAGCGAGTGATGCAGATGCTCTGCTCTCCCCCTGGTACAGCGGGGAGTTTCAGGGTACTCAGTGGGCGATACAGGCTCCCCTATACTGAACATTCCGTCTTCCCAGGACGCAGTAAAACAATACCAATCCTCCCACTGTTACTCTAAAATGTTTTATTCCACATGTGATGTTAGCTAAGGAGGCTTCGAATTGTCACTCACTCAGACTCTAGACCAGCAGGACAGACACACACACAAAAAATGAGGAAGGCAAAAACTTTGTTGTGACAGAAACAAGATGAATCTTTCAGATGAATGAATGAATCTTCGCCCATTGTTCAGAGGAACACTCCAAAGACGGAGCAGACTGTTTCCCAGCCTAAAGGCAAACAAGAATGGCTTCCAGGAGCTGAACAGAAAAGCCAGAAGAGGGATGAGCCAAGAACCACAGGTTCAAAGGGCAAGGTCCGTTATGTTTCTTAGGGGAGATTACATGATTTACATAAGGTCAGAAGGGAGCCAAGGTTCGAGTCACAATCCGAATTCAGATGGTTTTGGAAGCCTCATTTTTTGACACAGTTTAGAGTGTTTCATCTTATCAGAAGAGAGCCTGGGAGTCTGTCTTGACGTTCCCAAATTAAAGAGTGCTCATCTAACCACATGCCCTACAATTCCTCTTTTCCTCCTCCCTTCAGGGCTTTTGGGGACAAGTTTTTCCCAGGACCCTCAATCCCAGCAAGCAATAAACAAAGCAGGAGTGGTATCAATCTACTGCACCATGGGAAAGCACAGAGTAACCAGCTGTGGAGGGAATCTGTAGCCCACATCATGTCCCTGAGCTTCCCCCAGCACCAGCCCAGAATTAGCACACTCGGGCTCTACCATAAACTCACCAGCTACACTATTCTTGCCAAAATGGGAAGACAGGTTCCTACGACAGTCACAGTTGCAGCAACACAGGGGACCCCTCAACATCAGCATCTGGCATCAGCACTGAAAACATGGTGTGGAAGAAGTCATCCTTCTGAAATGCCATCTCTGCTTGTCCAAGTAAAGCCCATTTTCTACAGCTCTGCAGAGCAATGAGGATTCAGTTATGTGGAGTGTAAACTTTACCCATGTGCTGAGTGCTAATTGTATTTTTACAACTCTGATGTATTGAACATTGGAAAGGCTTCTTTTTTTCCTTGGGACTTTTTTGGGTGGGAGGTGGAAAGAGTGCTTGCTCTTAGGAAAAAATCTGTAAGATATTTTTGATGTGAAATACTCTTGAGCATTTAATAAAGTGGAAAGTTAGTCTTTTGGGGGAAAAATAACACTTGTAGCCTTCACAGTGTCTATGCCAAAGCTTGACTTCTTCAGAAGTAAACTCTGTGTCCGTTAGGCAAGGATTAGTGGATTATAGCAGGGAGTAGGGCAGAGATTATACATCACATCTATTGATTACTATGCAGCTAGTACAACTCAGTGTTTGCTACTAGTATTTTTAGCAGCAGACACAAGTGTTATCCTCAGCACAGGGCCACGATGCAGGACAGGAGGCATGACCACGGTGGCCTGCAGCGTTCTCTTCTCCTCAACCTGTAGAATATAATCTGCAAATTAAGACAGCAGCTTTACCCCGCTGTTCAGTCTGCATTCTGCCGCATGTCTGAAAAATCTCGCCACATCAGTGGAGAAACCCCCTGGGAGGTGCTATTAGCCATCCCTGGGAAGGGGAAGGTACAGCAGATGCCTGAAGAGAGCACCATGTGAGGTACAAGGAGATCCCATGTGCTAGAAGCCCAGAGACAAGACCCAATACTCTGTCTCTAAATGCTCCATATGACACACATAAACACACTAAAAGCCACTTCAGCTCTCATCTAGATCAAAAGCAAGACAAACTTTTTGGCACAATAAAAGAGAAAGCAAGCGAGCCTTTATCATATGATTCCAATCACTGACGAGGCCTTTCAGCCCTCCAGAGATTAGTTTGAGTGAGCAGCGTAGGTTTGGGGTGGAAAAACTCTCAATTTCTTAGGAAGCTAATCAGTCTAATTTTGGAGGGGTGTGGCAAGGGGGCTCTCCTCCTCAGGAGATAAGCTGCTTTTATAGCCTTGGAAATTCTTAGAGCTGCCAGGGGTATTAACCAGCCTCATACACACAGCATGATCTTCTCCCTTGTAGTAAGAGCAAACCTAAAGCCGCTGGCAGCCGTCTTCACAGCTAGCTCCTGACAGGCAACCATCGGGTCACACCACTGACGAACAGGTTCCCAAAGCGTTACCAGATTGTTTGCATTACTTTACAGGAGACTTCCATTTGTGGATTGTTTTTTCTTTTTATTTCCTGCCCCCCCTCCGCCTTTTTTTGTTAATAGGAGGCAAGGAAAATTTCAGCATTTCCCTCAAGCATAACTACATTTCTGACATGTTAATTGCTATTCAGAAAACCTGAAATTAGCCAAGCCTAACATCATTGCCCTCCATGTCTATCACCAACATCATCATTTCAAACCAATTAAAAAAGCCCCTCACCCACCTGATGAATCAGGTTGGGTTCCTTTGACGCACAAAAACCTTTTGTGGTGGGTACAATTACTTGAAGGATGGTGCTGGCCCTTTCACCAGTTGGATGAAGGCTTTTTCTTGAATAAAAGTTTACTGACAGAGAAGATCAAAGTAATTCTGCCATTGGCAGAAAGAATATAAAACTACTTTCAGAGCATCTTTGAATGCTGTCCATGCCACCCTCTGCTCATGAACAAAATTCTTCAGTGTGCACTAGCATCTGCAAGGCTGCTTGCATTCAAACCTCCCCCCATGATTTGTGTCTTGCCATGCTCCTTGTAATCATCTTTCAATTGCCAATGATCTAATATATTTTGTCCACATCCTCATGATACAATCACCGAACCATGGAGGTTAGAGACAGCAGCAACACACAGGTCACCAAGCCTGCCACCTTCCCGTTCCTCCTCTGAACAACACCAGCACCTCCTCACGTAATTCCATCCCCAGGTGTCACTTCCCTCATATTTCTATCACCGTTTTATTTCCCCAGGTGCATGACAGAGTGCTCCTAGGATGGCCGCTGGCCAGAAGAGCTACCCTGTTAGCAATGTCCATTCTCATCAGAAGACTCGGGGCATAGTCCAAACAAAGCATCTGTGCTTACTCATTCTGGATACTCTCTGTAATTAGACTATCAGTGGAATTTGTCCATGACCTCTCTTTAGCTGCCTGAAGTAGACAAAGCCACTGCAAATGCTTTTGCTTCCTGCAAATTCTCAGCAGTATCTCTTGACTCAGATTAAGATAATCCTTCAACGAGATAGAGGTTTTTTTGAACTTGCTGTCAAAATACATAGGGATTATTTTCAGCGACATATTGCCATTCTGCAACTTGGTTGTGGTATCTGCCACAGAGTAACGAGTTTCCTGAACAAACCACCTCCATAAATCATGTTTGCACATTGGAAACCACTACACGGAGGTATCTGTAAGTTTTATTCCTTTATTACTGCTGGTGATATGCAGAGAAACTCTGAAAGCAAAGTGAGACAGGTAGTCCTAAAACGTATTTTGGCTCTTCCAAAATATATGTAGTATTTTACTCTAAATTGCCTGAACAATGGTAGCATAACAATAACTTAACATATTCTGGCTACATGCTGGTTCTTTTCAGCCATTTATTAAAAATAAGTCTGTAGGCAACACATGACTTGGAAAAATCCACTGGTACCCTCAGTATTTAATCATAGAATATCACAGCAAACCCCGAATTCTGCCCCATTTTGCCACAAAGGTAGTTGTACAGGTGCATCTGAAGGTGAAATTTACTCCTAAAATGTTGATGAAGGGGAAACAATTTTCTGTTCACGTGGATTTGTTTCCCCTTAAGAAGCACTCAGACTAAATCAGGCAAAAAACAACTTCAAAGTGCCAGTTCTCACAGATATCCCTCTATCAGGTTTCAACATATCAAAAATTAAAGACAAAAAGCTCAACTTAGGTCTAGCAACATTGTAGCGGACTACTGTGGGTCCGTGGATTCCGTGACGGAGGGCATGGGAACAGAAATTAGCCTTGAAGATATTAAAGCCTACCCGTGAGAAAGATGGGAGTAAAGGAGCATCCGAAAATGTTAAGGATGTACCCATGAGAGAGAAGGGAGTAGAAGAGTAACATTGATGATAGTAAAATTAGCCAATGAGATAATACTGCTGTAACTTGTAACCAATAATGAAGATACACATTAATTGGTAAAACTGTATAAAAATGCACTTGTGGCAATAAATGGCATCTACTACTTTGATCCTGGAAGAACTTGGTCTATGTCGTTTGTCCATCTCAACCACGACACAACATAGAATAAAAAACCAAAACCCCAAACTTTTAAAGTCTTAAGGAAGCAAGAACAAAGTGTTCCATAGCAACTGCAAGCCAGGATTGAAAAGCACAGATGTCTAGCCATTTTGATATAGGGAAAAGTAAGAAGGATGGCCAAGGTGAACCCTTAGGCAAGGTACGCACCTCCCCTCCACAAGTGCTGGCAATCTGACCTGTGAGAAAAACATGGTCTAAAATGAGAGCCTGCTACAGTCAAGGAAAAGGAAAAATGACCCCAGTAACTATATCGCCACTCTGGAAACCCAGGTTTGGCTGCTGTCCCACCAAGAGAGCCAGGAACAAACATGGCATGGCAGACATAGGTATGGCAGGGCAGTGAGAGAAGCAGAAGACCTTGCTACCTGCTCTGGGTGGTATCAACAGCAGCAAGGCCCAGCTCCCCCTCTTCCCCTCATATCACCTTCAGGAGTGGCCAGATCCCCACCCGTCATGAGAGTGGGGGTGGCAAAACTCAGCAAAAAAATGCAAACCCAACAGTTTCATGTGAAAATACTTAAAGAGTCTATAGCTAAAGGATGACAAAAGAATTACCACTTCGCTATAGTTGCTGTGAATTGAAGAAGTAATTTTTTTTTTCTCCTCCTTCAAAGGCTCATAAACACAAAGAAGAAAACCTCCCACAGGTTAGTTAAGGCAGTGTGCTTCTGTACACAGTGCAGCTGGTAGCCCACCAGGTGTTAGCCGGGGGTATTCATTTTCCTGAGCCTTGCAGCTGAGCCGCAGGGGATGCTGAGCCAAGGATGACTCCTTCAGTTCACTGGAGAAGCCCAAGCAGAAAATACCACCATTTAATTGCGCTCTTTCCTATACATCTGACACACCTGCTTCCTCCTGTGACTAATCCCTTTTTCTGCTGTGGAAATATCTGGTTATGAATACAGTGTGGGCACAGAGAGGCCAGCTAACAGGCTACAGCACTTGCCACCCCTCCATAAACACGGGTAGTAATGGGAAGACTGGTAAGAACAAATACACCGATCTTCAGTGCCAGCATGATTAATTACCAGCTGCAAAACACAGGGCTAACCCAAAGGCCAACAAAATGAACAGAAGCTTTTCCAGCCAAAGATGCTGACGGCAGCCTTACCAAGTGCTTTGTTACAGACACCCAGGCCATTCCCCACCAGCAGTGCCACTTGCAAGCCCCACCACCAAGGATGGTCACAGGAGCTCAGTACACAGGCTCAAGTCAAGCCACACAGGCTCAGTTTGATTCTCTTAAATCTTACTCTATGCACAGGCTCATTTGGATCTGTTGGAGAGGGTCCAGAGGAGGCTACAAAAATAATCAGAGGGCTGAAACACCTCTCCTATGAGGACAGGCTGAGAGAGCTGGGGTCGTTCAGCCTGGAGAAGACTCTGGAGAGACCTTATAGTGGCCTGTCAGTACCTAAAAGGAGCCTGTAAGAAAGATGGGAACAGACTTTTTAGCAGGTCCTGTTGTGACAGGACAAGGGGTAATGGTTTTAAACTAAAGGAGGGGAGATTCACGCTAGACATGAGGAAGAAATTTTTTATAATGAGGGTGGTGAAACACTGGCCCAGGTTGCCGAGAGGTGGTAGATGCCCCATCCCTCAAGATGTTCAAAGCCAGGCTGGACAGGGCTCTGAGCAACCTGATCTAGTTGAAGATGTTCTTGCTCATTTCAGGGGGGTTGGAGTAGATGACCTTTGAAGGTCCCTTCCAACCCAAACTATTCTATGATTTGGAGTTAGGGTGAGCAGAGCAAAGGAGCACCCACCTGCCTGCAAGCTTGCTGCAGCGCCACAGAGATTTCTGTTACGCACAGAGGGAAGAGGCATTTTGCAAGATTATTTATGGGTGGGATTTTTGAGAGTGCCTGAAGCATTTTCAAGGAGGTCCCTGCAATCCCAGCTGACAAGGGAATTAATTAGTCCTCATCTGTCCATGTTCCAGGTCAAATATCTTTAATCAAATCCTAACTTACTCACAGTCCAAGTCAAGACACTGACTGTAACGTGCATGAAAACATGTGAACATGTCACACAAGGCAGTACAGAGGCTAAAAAAAGTTATACTCCAACTTGCTCTGCCTAATGAATGTGTGTATAAAAAGCTCTCTGACCAGACAGTCAGGATGATAAAAAAAGCACTTAACACGCCAATAAAAAAAAAAAAAAAGGCAGTCACAAAAGAAACACCACGATTGATGATTTTTGTCTTTGGTTTCTTTTAGTATTGTTAAAATGTGCTTCTGCCAGTCTTCAAATATTTTTCTGATCTCCAATTACTGCCTGGGGGCACGTGTCTGAAGAAGAGAACTCTTTCCTCCTCATCTCCAGTAATATCCTATGTTAAAAAGCGGGGTTTTTTTAAGAAGCTAAGACTGAATATAAGATTTAGTCCATATGTCCAGAGTTGCAGGAAAATTCTTCCTTATCTTAATGACACTAAGTTCATAATGACACAGGTGTGCTCCTGAAATGGTGACATTTCCAGCAGTTCTTATAGCACAAAGAGTTCTCCTTACTGGCTCTGCTGCACTGAAGTATACCCTGAACGAATAAACCATTCCAGAGGGGGACAGTGATGGGAAGGAAAGTGATTGTTCCCAGTCCGGGTTCTAGAAGAAGTGTCAACATCTGGAAGCCATCTCAGATGCAGTCCTTCCTGCCAACCCTTGTGGAAAGGCCCCTGAATAGACAGGGATGCAGCCACTGTCTCCCCAGGTGGAGGAGCGAGGACATCCATGGAACAGCACAGCAATGTCTGCATTGCTGCTGCCCATCCCAAATGTGCCTCGCAGGATGGCTAAGGAGGACCAGGCAGTGGTTCAACCCTCCTGCTTTACAAAGCCACATCTTCATTTTTCCAACAGGGCTCAATCCTGCCAGTGCCATGAGTTGCAACTTCCTTTTAATCACAGGCAGAGGGAAGGCCAGTAGCAAGCTGGCATCATTAACAGGTCAAGGCATATATTAAATGCCCGGCTAAGGATGCCCAGCGGGAGTGTTATTAATGCAAAGACTTCTCCTAGTGCCCTGTCCGTGTTTCTTTGCAGACTGAGCTGATGACAGTTGAGGCTGCACTATTTAGGTCCAAGACTCCAGCAGAGGTGTCTCCCCCATTAGCTTTGCATTTGTCCAGGATCTCACCAGGAGCTCTTCCTACCATTATAACCTTCATCTGAACATACCAGTATAAATCCAGTTGTGGAAGAATACAAAGTGTACCAGCAAAACAATGAGTTTCATAGGTTAAAATACTGTTTTCACACTTTTACTATGAATTTGGGGGAGGTTTTGTTTTGGTTTTTTTGTTGTTGTTTTGCTTTGTGGGGTTTTTGTTGTTGTTGTTTGTTTGTTTGTTTTTAATGTGAACCTGGAAGCAATAAATAACATCATGCTTTACCATCTCCCTCTTCCCATTCCATTTTGGCTTTTAGGTAAAGCTACTTATTGCATCTAGTTTTAATTAGACTGTAAACTCTCCTGAAAAAGGACTGACCCTTACGTAAAATGCCTTGCACAACATGAGAGGACCAATTCGGACCAAGGCTTCCAGATGTCACCATAACACAAACAAAACAGTACGTTCATAAACATCAGTGCTTGCCGGGGTATGGATTAGCTCCTAAGGGGTAAAAGGTCATTTGTGTATGTACTTTGTTCACATATTTGGCCAGGAAAAGTGCACTTCTACTTGCAAGCCCCATAAAAGTGAAGGTATTCCCTGAGAATTGCTTCAAGACTGAGGAGTGGCAAGTTATACATTCATAACTTTACAGCCGTCAATTGATGCTTTCCTAGCTAATTAAGATGCATACAACCAACATAAATAGAAGATACTACAGCATATACCAAATTTTAATAAGCTTTTGGAATCAAGCTGTTTGGAAATGTAGCTTCCAAGTTCATATTTAATATACCATAATATTTCCAAGAGGGAATAATATTTTCTGTTCTATTATGTAAAAATATGTTTTCTCTGCCAGTAAAACATATGGGACAGTTTTTCTGTTGTTAATAACTGAAGTCATGCAGTACAGATTTTCACATTTTGTATTCTGAAACTAAGCCCTTTTTGGTAAAAAACTTGGCAAAAAATAATCCTAAACAGAAATGAAATTAATTGTTTTCCCATCATTTTCTCTAAGGGTGAATTTACTTACATACAGTATATTTTAACAGTAATTGAAATAGAAAAATCATGGGTGACAAACTTCCTTAGCGCAAATCTTCCAGTAAAGTCAGTCAATAACAACTCTAAGAGGAGGGGTTGCAGAAAGAGGCTCTAAGGAAGATTCATGGTTATTCTTCTCAAGCTAAAGAGAACAAAATAGCGCTCTCATTCAGTTGAGCATAAATGCAAATTTTTGCTTCATCAGTCCCTGAATGCCTCAGTCCTCCAAAATGGTATTCTTGTGCACAGTTTTTCAAGTTGCATAAATTCCACCTGAACTTTACGGAGTCTCCTCTGAGTACACAAGTTTAAGGATCAGCTTAAGCTTTCATGGAATTCAAGTCTAAATCAGAAGTGAACTGAAGAGAAAAAGGTGCTCCCTATGTAAATTGGGGCAGGGACTTGTAGGTCTACATGAACTGAAAAAAAGAAATCAGACCTCTTATTTATCAGGAATAAAGGTGCCTCACTTCAGGATGTCAAAAAATCCTGACTCTTACTGCTAAAAAAACCTTAACAAATGGATTTGTTCTAAAGAACACCTTTACAAATCTGAAAACCAAATACAGCTTTCTAGCCTTATGGTGGTTTTCATATCACATTTCCTAATACTGCAAATGCCATAATAGTGAAGAAATTACAGGAAAAACTTGCTGCATAATTTCTTTGCAGTTGCCAAACTACCACTCACCACACTAACTCTGAAGAGCTTACTTCAACAGCAGATAAGCTCTGACACAAACCAACTGCTGTAGCTTTTGCCTGACAATAAAAGAGACACAAGAACAGTTCAAAGCTACTGCCAAATATCCAAACTATGGAAGTGAGTTAACTAGCAAGTACCACCCTCATTTTTGGCCCTCCTGACTCAGCAGGCAAAGAAATGGCATTTTATTTTGCATGACACCATGCAATTTTGGCATGTTCAGCTTGAACCCACTTAATATGGCACGGGCGATGCAGATCACTCTGACAGTGACGAAGAAAGTGGAGTCCTAACAGGAGTGGTGCATCTCAAATGCCAGCAAAAAGCAAGATCCAGAAGCAGATAAAAATTAAACCCAAGGTCTGGTCAAGACTATATATATATATATACACACACATATATATGTATATGTGTGTGTATATATATATATATATCTTCTGTAATGTATTTATCATGTCAAAGCAAGCTAATGATTTCTAAATACCTCACTCAGCTCTATAATGTACTTTGCACAAGGTTTTGGAAACTGCATGGATCTTGCCAGCATACAGAAAAGACCTAAAAGCATCACCCTTTCAGAGCCTTTTGCCCTACAACACTGCACCCCCTAAATGTTCACTGAGTATCTCAACAGTGTGACCCACAGCAAATGCTGAGGAGCACCAGAAATAAGTTAAAGACCGGCCCTCAGGCTCCCTGTCACTCCTCCCCAGGTCGCAAAGCTCTCTGCCAGCTTGCATAACATTTATTCTATTCAAATTTGATTTCTTGGTGCTTTTTCCATCCATGCCAACACTGCACCCACTCTATGGGCTCTGAAAGAAGCCAGAGCGCAGTGATCATTTATTAAAAGAGAATTGCAGCATCTTGCACTCAGTTTTGCAAGACCGCACAGTTAATTTAACTCAGCATGAGGGGCGACCAGTTGAGCCCTTCTACAAAAGAACAGCATAAAATGCAAAATCATTTTATCACTCGTTTCGTTACCCAGCAAACCCTTTGGTTTGGCAGCCAACCTTCCAGCTGCTGTTCTGAGAATCCACACTGAAAAACTTAACCATATTTCTCAACATTGCGAAGTTGTCACAAGCAATTATCTGTCCAGCCCAGACTTGACAATGTGGTGACAAAAGAGCTGAGAGGCCTCCGAGTTAAAGCTGGACCTGACCCTCAATGAAACCACTCCCCAAGCATCCTCTGGTCCAGGTGGAGTATGAAACTTGCTGTTATAAAACTTAAAACCTCATTCAGAAAAGAGGCAGCCCTGGATTTATTGGCCTCACACAACAGAAGCAAACGGAGCTGCAACAACACTGGAGCCTCCCGGCAGCATTTGCTTGCTCAGTGCTCCTTCAAAGCAAAGAATTGCCATAAAGAAAATTTAAAAGGAAAAGCAGCAGATGGAGCATATTCATGATTTTGTGAACAAGTTATGAAACAAACAACTTTTTTAGAGAGCGGGTGGAGAAAGGACTCATCTTTGGACTTTCCCACCCTTATACAATCCGCAGAAATCTGTCTGCTGAAAAGGAACATGAATGGGAAAAAATCCGGCTCATGAGCCAAGGATTGAGTTGCAAATGCCTGGGGATTTTTGTCAGCTGGCCAAATAGGGCGCTCTGGCTTGTTTTCATTCTTCCTGCTTACCATTACCTGCAATCGAAACATTTCATATCAGTGCGAGACAAATCTCAGCACAACAGGGAACGCTGCGGGCTGATGGCAGCAGCAGGCAAGTGAGTGTGCACGTTCCTCCAGGATGACAGATTGGAGATGTGCCTTGATATTTTAATCCCCAGAGCTCATTTAGGCACCAGATGTGGTGTGAAAGCTATTCTAACAGTGTGCCCTCGAGGCAGCGCACAGCTCCGGTTGCCATAGAGGGTCCCCAGTGTGACCGACCCTCATCTCAAGCGCTTTTCCATCTTTTTCCTAGGTCATTTTAGGAAAAGCTGTAGGTATGTTGGCTTGTCCGCCTGGGGCCGAGCCTGTGGGCCCCTGTGCCCGGGTTTGCTGCAACCTCCCGAAGCGAGCCCCCCTCTGCAGGAGCAGGTGCTGCCCGCAGGTCTGCCCCAGGGGTCTGCCCCGGAGCTCCGTGAAAGGGCTTTCACGGAGGGAGCCCCCGCCAGGGTTGTGAGCCGTCAGCCTTCCTCAGGGACTTGATAAATAAAGGAAAAACAGACGAAAGAAGGGAAAAGCAGCTGTTTGGAAACGAACTGTAAAAACATCTGTAGCGCACCACCGACCGCCTCTGGCTGTGGCCGCAGAGGGTTTTAAAGGGCCACGATGCTGCAGCGGAGGACCAGGACTTCGCAGCCACCCTGAGGAGATGCACACTGGCACCGATGGGCACCCCAAAGCAAAACAAAGGAAAAATAGAGGAAAACTGAGTTGTGCCACCACAGCAAGACCTCTGCTTTTGAGGCCACGCACAAGAGGAAAGAGGAATTAAACTACAAATAAGGAAAAGTCCTTAATAACACTGCACTACACCTCCTGCAGCCCATCACAGGTGATGCTCCTTTTGGTGAGTGGCATTGAGAGGAGGTTTAAAGAGGGCTTTGCGATGTTTTAATTTACTGCTGGAAGGCTGGCGGCTGCACTACTGGAAGTGGTTAGTTCACACACAGATGAACTCCGTCGCTGCCTGCACTCAACTAGCTGACAACATACCAAAGAAACATTAAAATCAATCTATTTGGCTTCGGCGCGTATCATTCCAGCACAATTTTATGCATTTGCTTCAGACTTTGCAGGAGGGGGGAAGGGGAAAAAGAAGGTTCAAGGGTCTAAGTAGCTCAATTTATTTTTCAGTAACTAAGTTACCAGAGACTTGTAGGGAGATTGTATTTATTTTCTGAAGGAGGCTCCAAGTTGGCAGAGAGGTCCTTGGAAGTACATATTTCTTCACGTTCTCTTGATCTCAGTGTGTGGAGATTCACTTAACAGCTGTTTTATGTGCAAATGTTTTTTCAGGCATGTCCTCCCCAACCATAAACAGATTTTTAAAGGAAACCCTCTTAAAAGAAGCTAAGAGACAACAAATCTCTGAGCCTCTTCTCACCCAGACCTGGAAATGAGACGTGAGCAGTGCACAGAGGGTCTTTACACCACAGAAGGTTGGGGGGGGGCTTTGGTTTTTAGTGTCTTTTTTCTTTTTTTTTTAATGTATCAATAGTGTAGTGGCCCCTCCAATAGAAAAAAAAAAGAACAACAATGCTCTGCCCTCTGTACAGCTATACTTAATTCCATTTTTTTTGCACACACATTTTTATGTGCAATATCTATATTAGGTCTACCTACATTTAATCTTAAAACAACAAAAATAACGAGGCTTTTTGGCAATATAGAAAGCAAGAGAGACAGTTATCCTACAAGAGCTGCAATGAAATCATGTAAACACTTGGCTACCACATAAACCAGGCATATCCGTAGGTGTGTATACATGCACGCATACAGGCAACAACGGGGAATTCTGGAGGGCGGATGGGAGCCATTGCTTCCTACTATTTTCTGGGAAAATGACTTAACAGAGAACACTTGGGGTTACTGTTTAGGAACCCAGCTCAGAACCAAAGTCTTACAAAAAAAAACACTCAAAGGTTCTACATTGTACTACTATGTCATTTATGTTAACTTCTGTAGGTTCATTAGAACAAGAGAGAACCCACAGGCTGGACTTCAAAAACAAAAACCACATAAATTGTGCCTCTAATGATAAACTGTCAAGAACTCCAGCAAGGAATAAAATATGCCAAACTATTTTGAAGAACCAAAAAGAAAACAAAAACAGAACAAACAAACAAAAACACAATCCAAAGAAAAACAAAACAAATCACAGAAGGAGGAGGAAAGACAAACCATACTTTGAAGGGACTAACATTCGGCACCAGAAGCAGCACCTTGAGGACACCTGGAGAGCCAGGACAGCAGATCCTAGCTCTGAGAGGGGGGTCCCACATCCTACATCTTTTGATAGCAGAGACAGTTTAGAAGTTGCTGTCTGCCTTTCTACTTCCAGGATTCCATTCTCGACATCTCCTCATCCCCAGTGGCTGTTGTTGGTCCCTCGTTGTGCTGAGTGAAGTGTCTGTGGAGCCAAGCTCCAGGTCAGTTCTGCAAAATGATCTGGCTAGTAAAGCAGAGGGAAAGGGCTTGAAAAATCAGTATTAATGCTGATGCTGTGGTTTGCTCATATGGTGAAGCCAGCTTTAGAACTACTACAAAACAACCACCAAAAAAATGTTATAAAGAACCAAGATATGGTAAAAATTTCCTCTTGTGGTTGAAGTTTGCTCCACTTCTTGCTAACTATTTGACTTTGTATTGGCAGGCTCCTGGCCAAGTCATTTGTCAGTCCACCTCTCCCATAGGCAACATAAAAGCAACAAGGTAGCATTAAATCCCATGTCATCTGTTCACAGCTGATCCTGATCACACCTGTACTGCAGAGTGATCCAGTCCGAGGCAGGGACCTGAGTCCGGACCACTGATCCATGGCTGAGTCATTGCCTCACATGAATGAGTAGGCAGGACAGTCCACAAAGCACTGATGAAATATCCTTCCTGCATTTAACAGTGCCATTACCTCTTCTGTCCTGAGCTGTCAGCCAGTAATTAGGATCTTGCAGGTTGTTTCCATTAGGAGATGAAATCGGAGCCAGGTACAGAGCTGGCAGAAAAGCAGGATTTCTAGTTGTCAGGATATTTTCATTTCTTTCAAGTATGGTTTTGGACTAAATTGGATGTATGTCTTCTGCGGCTGGGGACCATGGTTAAGATCCTCCAGTTATACCTGTGCTGAGATTGGGAATCCCAAAATTCCCAGCACCTCCTGCCACATGCAACATGTTTCTCCTGGACTCTGGATTCAGCAGCAGCTCAGCAAACCAAGATACTTTAAGTGAAAGTACATAGGCTCAGCCTCTGGCATTTCCCACTTGCTCTTGACAAGCGTTTTTCCTTGAGCTAATATACCGGATTTACAGAGGATTTATCCATATGCAAAGTCCTACTCCCCTGAATACTGTGGAGGCCTCGTCTGGGTTCTCCAAAGTGCCTTTCACATCCCCCAAAACACAAACCAATCATGTATCATCTGTGTTCTGAACACCCAGAAGTAATAAATGGTCAGGACAAAATTCAAGGTCTGAGGTAAATTGTCAGGGGCACCTAAGAGAAGTGTTTGGAAAAAGCAAAGCCTGCTTCTTGGAAACCCAGTGGTCCAGAGAGTAAAGAAGAACAATGTGTGCTTGGCTGCAGATACCTCCCAGGAGAACAAGGGAGGGTGAGTGCGATCTATATCACACTCACTTTTTCTGAAAGTTGCTATGAAAGGTGGCTTTCCAAAATTTAACTTACGAAAGAAAGAAAAAAAAAAAAAAGCTCCTGAACTAATGATCTTTATTTAGTTTTAAATGCTCCCTACCCAAGCACGGCTGTTCTCAGAGTTACTAACCCTTCAAGGATTCAACCAGCCAAAAGATGTTATTCCTTTTGCCAGTCTCCACCGTGGACAGTGAGCAGTTTGTGAACATCCCTGAACTGTTAGTTGGAATAATCTACTACACTGTTTTCTACAATTAATTTTCAGGGACTATCAGCTGCAAACAGGTGGTTCACTGTCTGATCTACTGGCTTGTTCAGTGGATGCTAAATCTGCAGCTTCTTTTCATTCACATATACAACCTTACTAAAATCTTGTGCTCTTACGCTTAGCATCAGCAACATGGACATTTTTGCAGGCTTCTGGGTAGGGATGTTTCTTTCTCCTGTTTTGCTCTAATAGTTTTCCAATACAAACACTTTCTAACTCAAAATTCCCTTTTTATTATCTCTTAGCCAAGTTTTAACCCCTTCACCGACATTGCTGCTAATGTAATCACTTGTTCACAGATGATGTAGGAGGAAGCACAAATACCTAATTATTTTGCAAGAACAAATATCTGTGAAAACTTTTTTTTCTTTTACCCAGCTCCATGCCCTTCTATGTAATGATTATCAACTTAATTAAAAGGCACTCCTATTACTAAGAGCTAACATCAACATGATCTACATTTTCCAAGACAAATATTTAGAATCCAGGTCCCAGCAATACAAGTATCAGTATCTGTCTCTCATGTAGGTATAATAGATTCGCAATTGTCCACTCGCTTGATAAAAAAGAAAAACAAAACAAAACAACGAACAAACAAAAAACCAACACCAAAACAAATGCAAAACAAGTAAATTCTTGCAGGATACAAAAAACACAAAACCACAGTATTTCCCCCAAAGCACAATGCACAGCACATGGACTGGAGCCAGTCAAAACACCTATATCGCAGGATCGTCACTCAGCAAAGGTGGCAGGACCATGCAGTGCGGCCAGGGGCTCGGCTCAGCCATCTGCTCCGTATCCACAGTCAGAGATGTCCACAGGCACCATCACAGCTTGTGCTGGCCCTTGCTTTCCAAGTCATTTCAGGACTTTTTAAGTCAGTTGTAAGATCTCCCTCTGGCCTTGAACCAGAACTTGGCATAAAAGAACCCTGAACTGGGACTGGATACTTTTATTCAAAACAAAACCTTGAAACAGCTGTTTGCACTTTTTTTTTCCCCTAACTGTAGGTATGTCCAAACCAAACAATCCTGCCTCAAAAGGTTACCACTTGTGTGTGTTCTCATAACATAAAGCCCATATTAATAGTGGATTTACTTTTTTTACAGGTCTATAGTCTACAGCTTGGGTATACACTCAAGGATCTTTAATCAACAGGTCTAGAACTGAAATAGAAGTTAGTGGTATCTACATATTTCTCATCAGCATAACACATATTGCCTGGTGCAAAATCTGCTCAGCAGACCAAGAGGGTTTCATGCAGCCACAGTGCAGCTGATGCCCTTGGACCATCAATACTACACTTCATCTCATTCCCAAATCAAGAAGTGTTATCGTGAGTCTTACAATACAATTATATTGGGTTTTGCATATTCAAAATCCTTGAGTCAGCAACTAAACTAAGCCAACCCCTTTTAGTGTTAAATTATATACATAATGGTATCTTTCTAGACTTCTACAGAAAAACTCAGAGGAAAAGCCCAAAAGAAAAAAAAAAACACAAAACCATGAAACATGTTGTTCTTTTCAGCCAAGATGACAACCTGAGGAGTCTGATCTTTGTTGTTCTCTTCTGCTCTAGAAATGCACACAAAAGAAAGGCTGGCAATCCCACTCCCTGCAGTTTTCATGTGGGAAATGGCCTATGGGGGCAAAATCACAAAAAGCTGTGGTTGTGTGCCCATGACAGTGTGCTCACAAGCTCCTGTCCTGACAGCAGGCTGCTCTACGGCCATGCCAAGGCAAAGCCTCCCTGAAAGAAGACCAGCAACAGGCAAGCGAAGGGACAATTTCCAATGAAGTCTCCCAGTGCTGCTCTACGACAAGCTCAAAAGCTGAAGCATTTGCCCTCATTTCAGCTCCTTAATCCAAATACACAGTCACTGAAGGCTGCTGAAGGGCTAAGGCTGATCCTTTGGTCAGTGACGTGACACTGAGCAAGTCACGCTTATTCCCTCACATGCCTCAGCTTAGCCCTCTGCAGAATGAACAGCCACCTCCTGGGCCTTCGTGGTGTCTGGTGATCTGTAAAGTGCTTTGGAGATAAGGTTATGTACAAACAATTAACCACCTCTGTCAAGGCTCATCATACAAACAAGACAACAGCTAAATCCTTTCCTTCTGCGCACAATGAATTCTCTCAGAAGCCCACCTAGTACAGAATTAAGTGTCATTTTAGGTGTAATCTCAGAGCCTACACTAGGTTGAAAATTGTAATTCTTTTCACCTGGTGGTTACCTCTGTTCTTGAGTTTTTAGAGGTATGAACTCCACAGTCACAAAGCCAAGGGATAGGTAGCATTTTCTCCACAGGTTTCCACCATCATGTTGCTGATGAGCTACATGCTGCTTGCAGCACAAACTGATGAGCCCTAACCAGGTAACGTCAGATTCACAAGATCATAGAAACAGTCTTAAGAGACCAGACCACAGACTCAGGCAGCTCAGCATCTTGTCTCCAAGGCTGGCCAGTAAGAAATGTCCAGGGACAAACACAAGACAAGGGATGACACAGAAAGATCTGTACCCTGGCAGAGTCCTAGAGCCATCAGAAGCTTAGCAACTTTCTGGGAAATGAAGATCATCACGTTTATCAGTCACCAACAGACGTATTATCTTCATCCTTTTTTTGAACCATTCATACGGCCGGACTCCAGAACATCCTTTGACAGTAACTTCTGTAATATAACACTGATACACTACGAAGGGAGTCTTTCTGGGGGTGGGGGAAGAAATTGCACTTATCAGATGAGCTGAACATGGACTAATAAGATACATGCAGCCCACAGATAGACTGTGAGCCAACTAAAAGTTGGTAAAACAATGAATGCGTAAGGATGAAATTAATGACAAAAACACATGTTCTGAGATAAAATCTGAGAAAGCAAAGGAATTTTTCAAGTACTGTGCAAGAAAAAGTTATGAAAAGGCAAGATCAACATTATAAAAGAAATATTTATGCATGACTGTATGAAAAGAACTGATTTTTCAATTACTTTGAATGGGAAGCAAAAAATTCGCTCAAAACTGTAGCAATCTTATTATTTTATTTGCACTCTACAAGCTAAACTTCAAAAGATGATACTTTCCCCCCTGGTGTTTTACACAGTTCATGAGATCCATGTTTTCTGCATAATTTGTCTGAACTAAACAGTTTAATCTATGTCTTCTCTGTATCTTTTGGCTGGTTCTCTCATTATAATCCTACTCTTGCAGAAAAGGACAGCGACTGTGCAGAGATCCAGTGACAAAAATGGATTCAAGAGACCAACTAGGTAGCTCCAATTGGTAAAATGAGCTCAGAGCAAGCAAAACCCTCCAAAATGAAATAAATGAAAAATGATATTTTCCATATTTAAAATATTTTCTCCAAGAAAAAAATGGCTGGGGGCTCTTAAAACATGAAAGAAACAAATATCCACCACATATGCCAGTAAAAGGATGGAAAAAAGAATGTTTCTTAATGGAAAAGACACTCAAATTTTTTTCATTTTCTTCCCCTTCCCTTTTTCATTTCCATTTCAATAGAAAAATTAATAATGTCCTTAAAAAGCCTAAAACATAACACTTCAGCTCTTTTGTCAGAAAAAGCTAAAATGTTATTTTTTAAAAAACTTGACCAATAACACTGAAATCCAGCAATGCAACTCATGACAAGTCATACTTACACAATACCAAAATCAGTATTTACCAGAACTAATCAGAAAGACACCTCTCACCTCTGAAGGTGGGAAGTCGAAGGTTTACTTTGAAGCTAAACTGCATCTTCTCACTGCTGGTAGCTGCTGCCGACTCAGACTCCCAAATCACTACAAACTGATGGCTTCCAGCACTTACAGGAGAAAAAGGGGCAAGGAAAGGCCATGCCCAGCCCTCTCCCTCCATCAGGTATGCTGCAGAAGGGTCTGAAATAATTTTATACCTGTGGCAGGGATGCTCAGGCTGGTGCTGGGAAGCAGAGGGGACCAGAGTGCCACCCAATTCATCTCACAAGGACAGGGCAGAAGACAACCCACAGCAGGAACCCTGGCACTCAGAGCCCAAGAGCCTTTGCCCAACCTCCTGCAGGCGTGGTTGAGACTTAGATTGGAGCAACACCAAAAGTCAATGGCGGAAAAATTGTAGCAACTTGCTTTGCAAACTTTGCCACTCCCACAAAACGTATGGGGTGATTCAGCTTCTCGCAACTCTTAAGAATGCTCTTTCCGTTTCTTTAACACCACCATTTACCGTCCCTTCCACAAAAATTGTTGCATTTCTGCAATCCTGTCCCAGCTACCGCCTAAAACACGGAAGCACTCTTGCATGCAGCCTTGAAACCCAACCTGTTGGCACAGAGCAGGAGGCCACCTTGCTTGCTCCCTCACTCATCTGCCCAGAGATCTGTACAGAAATCTTCTCACCTCCCACTTGCCGACTTATCCATTTTACCAGCCCCACGTCTCTCTTCCCTCCATCCTTGACCAATGTGGGTGCCATCTCTAGCCTCTGGCCACTTTTTCCACCTCAACCCAGCTTACCACTGCTCTCTTCCCACCCACAACCACCAGCGGCCTGATTTACCGTCTGAATTCCTCACTACCACATATTTCAAAGGAGCCCATCAGTGTCCACACTCACCCCAGCACGCACCATCTCTCACCCACGAGGGCCAGCAGTTCATCAGTGCAAATCACAGGGTGTACAAAGCCAACCTAGAAGGCACATTGCGAACTGGATGGACTGCAGTGGAGGTGGCTGCTTTCTTCAGAGTAAAGAACCCAAAGCCCCAGAAATGAAGCCCTAAGAATGAAACCTCAGCGTTTACATAATCGGCAATCAGGAGGCTGAAATGGTAAAACCCGAGACGGTAAGGGTGTTACATGGCACACAGCCTCCTACACTCGTCCACAAAAATGAGACCATTTCAGAATTATTTGATCAAATTACGAGCCGTTACATAGCTGAACAGACAATGTTCCTCCACTGGGGCTGATAGCCCACAGCAAAGAAACTCAGAGCTGAGACAAACACCAGCTTTACTGTAAGAAATGAGAACACATTTTAATTTCTGATCTCCTTGAGCAGTCCATTGTTCACCCCACCTGGCCTCAGTGACTTCACAGTGTGGACATCAAAATGACTGTTTATAGGAGGAAGGTCTGGAAGTACATCTGGCAGACACATGAAGAATGTGCTCCTGATCTATGCAGAGCCCATAAAGCTCCCCTGCAGAATATACCACCAAATGCAAAGCCATCTCCACGACCTCTGAAGATACCCACAGCAAGCAGTGTGAGTGGGAAATGGCCTTTACCTCAGTGACTCCTTTGTTTCAACGAACTCCACATGAACTCCTACCATTCTCCCAAAAGACTAAGCTTAAGGGAAAATGTTCCTTTTCATCCGTGTGTGGGCTTTGCACTGAAATAGAGATTTGTCCACTCTCCTCCTGTTCAGTTGACCAACCTGAGTTCCTACGCCCATTCTCTCCAAAAAGCAGGATGATTCTGTATATTCTGCTGAGACCAACTGTTCATACAGGTCTATCATTTCACAACAGAATTGACTCAACTGCTCTTCACTGAGCAGAGAGTTCAAAACATCCCTTCATGACCAGATATCCAAAGTCTAAACCCAGACATCACCAATGCCTCATGTTCTGTTTCAGTTTCACCAATCTAGAAATTATTTCCATGTGCACATGCCTCCCAGGGACATAGAATTAACATTAGGTACAGAAGACTGTTCTGCATATACACAAATAAATTTTGTTCAATCCTTACTTTTCCTTAAAGAGAAAAAACCATGTACATCTCCAAATGTGATATGAAATACTGTAAAATGCATGTTCCCACGTAATTGATACATAACACACTGTATTTCAAATAATTTGTTTAATGTTGGTGGCCACATATTTTATCTGTTAATCTCTGTGTATTCTGTTACTCTGTCCTCCACCCCTTTTGTTACTCCTATCATCCCGTCATGTCCTCTTAGCTGTCAAGGGCAGAGCTGCCTTCTCTGTTATGTATTGGTACAACGCCCAGCACAGCCTTCTCATTACGAACTTGAAGCCCCGCTGTAAAAGAAATAGCAATTAAAGCCATGAACAAATAGATAAATTTCTGAAGAGAATGTACAATTTACATAATGACACAAATTCACAAAAATGTTGGTTACGTGTCGGTCAGCACTGCAAACGCCAGCTCCCTCGAGAACCTCCATATTTTATGGGGCTTTTTATGGTGCGCTGGGACAGAAGTGAGAAGATGACAGCCTAAAGCCAGCTCTTAATCAAATGCAGATTTACCTATGGAGAACGGACCGATGATTAGTGAGTTACATTAGAAAGCAGCCGGGGAACCAAAATGAGTCTTGGTG
The DNA here is from genome assembly GCF_963082525.1 of Nesoenas mayeri. Lineage (NCBI taxonomy): Eukaryota > Metazoa > Chordata > Aves > Columbiformes > Columbidae > Nesoenas > Nesoenas mayeri. Next base: position 91,900,674 of record NC_137543.1, on the reverse strand, counting down.
CTAACTAAATGTCAGCTCACCTGAATTTAAAAGAAAACCCTTGAAGAAAAGACTCTTCAGTTAGCCATCATTTTTTATTACCGGTATGCGGGACACTCCCTGCTACAAATTCCTGCTTCTCTGGGTGGAGACTGATCACTTCTGAGCCATTTCTTCACTGAGTCTGAACCACCCACATCTACCAGGAAAATTTATTGTGATGAATAGACCTATTAATACCAGCTTCACCCCACCCTATACTGCTTCAGAGTATGGAGACTTGATGGATGTATCTGGTTTTGCTTAATATGCCATGACTCTCAAGTTTTATAATGGGAAGGCGGAGGAAACACATTATGTATTTCATTGTAGTATTTTGGCACATTCTCCATGAAACGGAAAATTCAACCTATCAAGCATCCAGTTTGTAGTCTTTGCTTACCAAACCTTACATCCTTCTTCGCCTTTTTTCACAAGAATCGTTTTCTCCTTCTTTCCCTGCCTCCTTGCCAGGAGGAGCCAAGAGCAAGCCTTAGGTCCTTCCAAGCTCAGGCAGAAACCACGTCCAAAAGGAAAGGGATGGGACAACAGCACACAAGGCTTTGTGTGGGAAAATCTGTCAGGAGGAGTTCCAAATATGACGTGGACTTGCTCTCACCTCACCTTTAAAAGCGTGGCCACAGCTAACACCTATGGACTTCAGAAATTAAATGCTGATTTAAAAATGAAGGTTACTCCAACCTGAGAAAAACCCTGTGTAGGTGTCATTCAGAGGAAGCACCCACAGATAGCCAATGTCTTAGATTGCTGAGAGCTATCCTGCAGTTACAGATCTCAAATTATGGAGCAAAGAAAATAAAAATAAGCAAGACAAGACAATGATGATAACAACAGAGACAAGTCTGAGCACAGGAAGGGGGAAGACACTGAACTGCTTTGTTATGAGGCAAAGGGCAGACCTGATAAACCTAAGAGGAGAGAAGTACAATGCAACGGGCTTTCAAACCATATACACCTTGTTTAAAGTCCAACTCCTCAGGAAAACCAAAGAGTGAATGTCCTCCTCCATGGGTCAGTTCAGGCTGCTACAAGACAGGAATCCAACACCACCTCCAGCACCACCAACATGGCTTCTAGACAGGGGTGCCCAACATACAGGACCTTGGGTGAGCTCTGTACAGGAATCCTCTCATCAAAGTTACTTGTCTGACTCCAAGCTGCTAGGAAAAGAAATAAATAAATCTTACTTTTCTATGTTTCCTGGCACTACAAGAGATGCTTGAAGGCCATCTCCTCAGGGCACAGGGACTTCTTGGCAACATATTCCAGAACAGATTGATTTTCACCATTACTAGTGTGACTGGGTCCCACCTTTCCCTCCCAGCGAAGCAGCTTCCTAACTGCTTTGGCACCTCTTGCTCCTCCAGGTAAGAAGCAGCAAACACCAAAGGCAGGGAAGGGCAGGAGGAGCGAGCAGCGCTCCATCCTACGTTTCAGAGCCACAGAGCCCAGCCAGGACCCTGCTGGGGGGAGTAGCAGCACTGCAACGACTCCACTTTCTGTAGCTCATCTGATAGTGCTATTAGCACAACTGGCTCCCATCCACCAAAGTGAGAAAGAGAGCAACTGGATGCTCATGAGGAACGATCAAATAAAAATTTAACATCTGCACTAGCAGAACAAAACATCTGGTGAGATGACTGCAGTCCAGCCACATGTCCTGATGGCATCAGCAAGAGCTCCAGCGCTACTCAGCGCTGCTGCAGCAGGGAGAAGCCTCAAGCTCAGGCTGGTTCCAACACAGACCCTGTAAACAGTTTTAGGACGCTTCTTGGCAGAGATCTTCAATTTATTTTAGACCGCCGGCTCTCGCTGGAGGGAACTATTGGGTGGCCCATAAAAATTGAGTTTCCTCTCCTAGTGTCAACTGATGAAGTCGTCTTCGCTTCCTGACCTCAGTCATTGTATAGTGCTACCGCCTGCCGTTACAGAAAGTTGCTGTGTGACAGTAAGCAAGCTGACACCTAATTGTTAAATTCAACCAAGTGTTTTAATTAAGGGAAGAGTGTCTTTAAAATAAACTCTTAGAAGGCTCTGGCCCACGTTCAGGAAAGCACTTAAGTACAAGCCTTAGACTGTCCCTATTCAGGAAAGCACGTGCTTAAGTGCTTTCCTGAATGCAGATATATTCCTGTCCTGGGGCCTTAAAAGTGCACTACATAATAAAATTTATTGCAATTTGACTTCACTGTTTTCTTGAAATATTTATTTAGCTGCTTCTTTATTAAGAGTAGAGTCACTTAAATTTTGAATCTATTTAACAACCCTTACTGCTCACTGATTGCATTCCAAGAGACAAACAATCTGTTAATGCTTTTACAGTTAAACTGTTGTGGTTTTTTTCCCCCCCATTATCACAAAACTGTCCCATTTTCTTGAAAAATATCCCAATTAAACCCGTTACCCTGATACAGGGTACCTACTGGCCACATACCACTTGAAACAATTTTGCCTGGAGCCAGAGAGCTTTTGAGTTCATTCTCTGTCACACACATAATAAGGATCTAATGTCAAACTTTAAACCAAAACTTGTGTCTGGGGCATTAATTGAACAACAATGTTCATTCACTGCTTCTACAGATATTAATCCACATGTTATTATACCAGCACAGCTGTCAGGAGTCAGACTAAAAAGTCAAATTTCAACAAAAGCAGGCCCTTCTCCCCCAGAAAATACACAGTACCTGTGTATTACATCTCTCACAAGCTACCTCGAACACATTCTCACTGCAAATTTTAGATTTTCCTAAAAGAAAGCTGACAGTGCTGAGCAGGAGGGAGAGAATGAGCACAGCATGCACACATCCACATCAAAAACTGGGAGAAGAACTGGAGTGCGCTTTGTCTTACTCAACCACTGCTCCTGCAGCTCCTGAAATGGGAACATGAAACTTGGTAAAGAGGCCAGTGGTGTCAAATTTTTCAATGCTGCCACAGTGAAATGAAGTGGGAGGTGATCATTGTCTTTCCCGTGTTCATTTGGCCTATAGTTATGCTGTATTAATCCCACATTTCATGACTCACATTGGCGATTTGAGCCTTTTTTTCCCGTGGTCCTGTGAAGCATCAGATATTGACCCCAGCTACAGAAAGAGCCTCCACATCTGTCACGGGGCAAAAGTCTACTGGGACCCAATTAGTGAGTTACTCACAACCTCTCTCACACCAAGATAACACCTGCAAAGGCTAAGACCAGAAAGAAAATTTTCCTCAAATCAAAGTAGCAGGGAGTATTTCCACATTAGGTATTTTCCCTCTATAACACTGAGGACAATCCATGTCCCACCTGAGAACATCATCTAACAGCTGCTACACTGCTGTGAGGACTCAAGACATTAGTGATGCCACTGATTTCTCCTGCTCCTGCAACTTCATTGACTGCAATGGCCTTGAGGGTCCTTGCTAGTCCCAAAGTCAATTTACCTTTCTTCCTCAGATTTGGGCTGAGTGCACCAACACTTCTAATGAAAGTACCAACTGTTGCACCTTAGCTTACTACCTCTGCACTCCAAGCACACACAGAAATTCTAAGGCAATGGAAAAGCATGATATTTAAGTGTATTCACATAATCTGCACAATATGCAAAAAAAAAAAAACAACAAAAAAAAAAAAAAAAAAAAAAACACCCCCACCAAAATGTTTTCAAAGGGTGGAAAAAAATTTGCAAGATGAATTGTCCTCTGGCTACATAGAGAAGCAGGTGAAAATATATGTGTCCTGACTGTTACCAGCAGGTACATAATTAAGGGAACACCACATGATGACACATACTTAATTTGTTCAGGTGGCAAGGTTAACAAAATAAGCTCAGGGAACGGATGCGGCACAAGCAGCATGACTTAAAAATTAAAAAGAAGCCGGTCAAGATGAATCACACATCTCAGTCAAATAAAGGAAAGTTTGCTTGCTTCAAACTCAATAGTAATTGGATTCCCCTTACCTTCCAAAACTGTATTTAGAAAGAAAAACAGTGTTTATGGCACAAGCCAAACCACAACCATTTTATTCATCTGTTGTTTCAGTTTTTCCTTAAGGCTTGTGTTTAAAGACAACCCAGAGCAGCCTACTCTCAGCAGCCTTTTAACACATACTGCATTTAACAAGAAAGAATAAAGAACATTACAATCAGGTCTCATAGGAGAGGGCATCGCAAGAAAAGCAGAACAGCATCATTTCCTCAGACTTCCCTCTTGGGCAGCACCAGGCAGAGCCAGCTCACCCCTCGTTCTGGCAGCTGCCTGGGGAGCTCGACAGACCACCACCGAGGGACATACAGGGGATCCTATGGACAAAAAGGCTTTCAGGGCGGAAAGAGTGCCTGTTTCCTCAGCTCCCTCAGTTGGTCTAATAAAGATGGCAAACCTCCTGCCCCCGTGAGCCTTGCCTCTTCCATGCAGCTCTGCTCTCATAGCAGAGGCATCATTACTACAGTTTACACGGGTCTGAATCATGCAAACTAGGAAAGATGGAGTAAGAGGTAAAATAATCAAAAGCTGTATCAGCAAGAGCTGTGGTTCCAACCAGCTGGAAACATTATTTTTGGAAAACTAGAATCTTGTAGGCACTATCCTTCCAAATCACTTGCCTGCATGGACAAGAGCCAGTACCCATGAGCACCAGGACCCCTCTCTCTGATCCAGTCCATTCCTTATCCCCCAGGGTCTCGTCTCCTCTCCTCTCCTCTCCTCTCCTCTCCCTCTCCTTTCCTCATGAAGTCAGGAGTGTGCAGCCAACCCAAATGATCGGCTGGACACAACCTACCCATGACCAACTGCAGCATTTGCTCTGACACTGGTGAGGTCTTCCAAATTTTGCTTGTGATTGTATCCAACATTTTAAGGTGTTTGTTTTGGTTTTGGTTTGGGTTTTTTTTTTGTGGTGGTTTGTTTTGGTTTTATTTGTTTGGTTGGTTTGGGGTTTTTTTTTCAACAGGTTTTTCTCAGTTGTGCTTGACATTAACTTCAGCCTCAGGTAACCAAGGCAGCTTTCACAGCCCATCCGCCTCAAAAAGCACTCTGATATTTTTTTCTCCTCGAGTACAACTTTGGTTTATTCAACCAGAAAAAGCAGAAGTAGCAATGTGCAAGCCCTGTGCCACACATAGTGACAGGCAAATACTCTGCAACCCAGCCGAAGATGGTTTGAGTTGCTGGATAATCAACTTAAAACCTTGAAGTGAAATCTGGATTGTCAGGTCAAATGTGATTCTGCTGAGGACTCCCCTCTTCCTCTACCTTGCTTCTTTGCATCCCAGTTTGCCTGAATGCACCCACGTCCTCGGGGGAGCCCTGCCTGCAGCAGAGGGCAACGCAAAATCAATAGACAATTCGGCTACAGTAGCTCTGATGCTGAGCATGTGGCTGGGAGAAATATGATAGCAATAAGGTGAATCCCACCAGGAGACCAGAAGAGCACTGACAAGGTTGTTTGGTTTGTTCTTCGTGGTTTGTTTTTTTTTTTTTTTACTCAAGAATAAGCTCTTCTTTGCATGAATTTCTGAAGTGACTCTTCCCTCCTTATCTTTGGGAATCTATACTGACCTCAGGTAACTTCCCGCAGGCAGGCGAGCAGTGGAACAAGAGAATGCGTGACATGGAGACAAGCCATGAATCCCAGGAAGGAAAGTGAGTATCTTCATCCAGGCCACTACAACCTCAGCTTGGTACACAATCCCTAATCTCAGGTTTGGCTTTCTTTCTACTTGCTGTGGGCAGGTTTTGCTGTCCTTACTCCCCAAATAGCATCAGTGAAATCTATGGGACTCTTTGCAGAGTACAGACTTTTCTCTAGGCAACTGCTGCCTCTGAATCTGGCACAAGGCTGCACTTCCATCAGGAGAAACACATTAGAAAGCCACTGTTCGCTATCAAAGCCTTCAAGGTTTTTTAATAGCCCTTCATATTTTTCTGTGGCTTAGTAGAATTTTAGAAAAGTTTGCTAATTTAAAAATAATGTGCTTGTTTAATCATGATCTACCTCTCTCTTTTTTCAATTGCTGTGAAGACCTGTAGTGCAAATCCATGTTTTCTTCCATCTCAAACCAGTACAGTCCAAAGCCAAGAATATATATGTTGCTAGCTGGAAAATAAAGTGCCCTTGATTCCTAACTTTATTTTGGACAGTCCACTCCAAGCCAAAAGCCAAATTCAGTAGTGAGAAAATATATATAGCTTCAGCTGTTTTTTGTGGGTTTAAAGTAGTATTTGCTTTATGAGTAAGAGATTCAATAATGCATATATTTACATAAAAATAGTTTCGACATTTAAGTTAACTTCTTGCCAAGCTGGTGCAAAAATGGAAACGTAAAAAGCACAAGCACAGAAATAAGCCCCTATGCTGTAAGTCTGCTATTTACAGGTAATTTTTTTTTCTTGGCAATAAGAACTGAACAGTATGTTTTATAGCACTAGACCTAGCCACTCTGAGTCAATTTAGTGTTTATGGAAAAAGCACTAGACTGACAGTTCAAGAATTAAACTCTCCATGCCAGTGTATAGTTGAGCAGGGGCAGCAGCAAGGAGAACTTCCAGAACCTGGACCACTGATGGGCCCTGATTGTGTTCTGTGGACATGACAAAATTCATGATAGCACAGTCCAGTACGCAGCAGTGTGAATGCCCCATTATTTCTCAGGCCTCAAGAAGCTTCTGAAGAGGGCAGCACCACCGCATGCCACAGGAGAGCGTGGAGTGCCCCAGGTGGCTGAGAAGTTTCCCAAATTTTCAAACTGGTGCTGTTCAAAAGTCTTTCTCGTAGAAGACTTTAATATTTGCAATATTACAATGTTGGTTTGCAGAAGGAGATAACCTGACACTCTTGGCGCTTCTAGGCAGCTTGTTGAGGCCCCTGGGACAGGATGAGCATGGGAGAGCCAGGAGCTCATGGAGACCTGCCTTGCAAACTGCAGAGCCCAAAGCAAACCGTGGAAGAGCCAGAACTTCTGTCTCAGCTTCACAACCTCACAGCAACACACATGCAACCAAGCTGGCCAAGGACCAGGCGAATTGCCTGACAAAAAGCCTTCACAGGTACCACCACAGCTTTGTCAAAAGTGAACCCTCCCATGGAGCATGTAGACATTGTTAACTCAGCCACTCTCAACACAAAATGTAGGTACAAGTGTGTCGCACTGGAGGATTCCCCAACAACAACTCCAACACTTAATCATACTTGGTGAAGTATATTCCATCGCATGCCCTCTCCACTACTTCCCACCTGAACTATCCAGCTCCTTTAGCCTTCTCCTTTCTCAGCACCAAGGAGGAAAAATAAATCTCTTTGATGCTCAGTTAGGACAGGTGATGCACAATATGATGTCAAGCACATTACTTAACTGCATTGTGGCAAGCCATAGGAGCCCTACTCTGCTAGATCAAGGGATGACCATGCAACAGTCACTAAATAATTGACGCAATGGACAGAAGAGGTTGGAAGCTGTCCTTACTACTACAGCATCCAAGGCTGTTCTTTACTTCTTTTTTTTCCCCAGAGCAATTAGGCAGCTCAGGGATGTCAAAACATATAACTGGTCCACAAGACAAATTACAGTGTAAGTGCTGCTGCTTTGCCAAAGACCTAGCAGGCTTGGCCACGAGGTTTCTAATGTTTGAATCTTCACATCCCTTGTCCAGTGTTGCAGTGCTTCTAAAGACATTTTAATAAAGATTAAATGACAGGCAAACCTACCTGCATGGATCCTTCCTATATATAAGCAAATAACAACAAAGCCTGGGTGACCAAACCGACGACACATTGGTATAAAAAAGATAAATGTAAAATATGTACATATACATTAAGCCTTTACACAAATTCAGACCCTTTTGCGAAGGTTTATGACAACTGGCTCATTGATACTTAATACTCTGACTGTCTCAGCAGAATCGTCTGGCAATTAAAAAGTCATCTTCACATTCTAGTTACTCTACAGCATCATAAATAGATTAAAACATACAAACAGAAACGATTAATCAGAGCTGAGGATAGTCTTGATCCTTACTGCAGCTTCATATGTTACATATTTTTTCTGCTGTGATCTCACTAGCAATGCATCACTGTTTTTAACCACTCCAAGCACTGATTCTACACTCAGCAGCTGTGTTTGTTTACAGGGCTAGAAATTAGCACAGGACAAATGGACTTCATCCAACTGAAATTTTTTTTGGCATTTTCCACTACACTTCAAAATATATTGGTCCTCATAGTCCAATTATGTATTTGCCACTGACGCTGGCCAAGGAGAGTGCATCAGCAAAGATGGTGCTCACTAATATTGCACAGGGATACTTTTTATTGCTCCAAACATGGGCTCCCTAATTACTAAGCATGGTTCAGACACATGTAGTGAGAAAAGTCCACTACTGTATTGTCCATGCTTTTTTCACAAGGAACGTAAAGAATGTCATCATAATCCATCCTGTGCTTTGCACTCTGCCAGTTCAGTAAGAGCGATGAAATGCAATTATATTCTATACTTAAAAGGACCTGCCAGTGCCCTTCACACTTGTAAATGACCTCCCAAAGCCAATTCCGAAAGACTGTAAACCAAATTCAGACAAGTCAGCCCTAAAATAATTTTCTTTTTCAATACACTTATTCAATACCCTTTTCACAGACAGTTATTTAAAAACAAAAGACCAGCCTTATGTCCCTACATACTTTTCATCTCCTTGACAGTTTCCTTAGCACAGAGTTGGGGGTGCTCTGTTTTTTCCCCATCCCATTTTAGAATAAACAACTAAAGAGGAGTTATGGATTTCACTGGGACATGGCAGCAAACATTCCTGCCCTAGTTCTCACACACCTGAAAGTAAATAAATTTTTAACATTTGCCCTAATTATTCAGTGACCTTTATTTATGCTAGAACTTACACAGGAGGTAAACACAGTATACATTAAGTTGTAGTTTAAGAAGTATTTATGTCGTCCACACTGCTAAAAACACTCCGGTTCCATCTTACAAGTTGTATAATACAGAAATTACCAAACAGCCTCCTGGGCAGCTGCTGAATCCCAGCATTCAAACTATTTCTCCACACAAATATCCATAACTGTTCCATCAATTCCCCAATAAACCCAAGTATCAAGGACCTTTCTGGACAAGTTTAAAATCACTATGAAACTTTCTGAAATTTACATTTTCTTGGGGACCAAAGACCATTTCCAGGAACATATGCAGGCACTGCATTTCTGTGGGACTGCTTCTCACTATTCTTACCTTTGTTTCATGCAACAAAGTCTGTACTTCTCCAATAATTTCAGATAATAGTGACGATGATGTCCTGACGTCACAAGATGCATGAAGAACCCTGTCAAAGTAATGTATTGCACTTTGCCGTGTAATTATGTTATGTTGGAGCACAGTGTTGGAAAACCTAGTATAATCATTAGCTGAGCACTGAATGTTTTGATTGTCAGACAGGTTGTATATGATGCAAATATATGACTCAGAAATGATTTCACATAAACATTTTGGTAACAGTAATCTGACTCATAATCTCCAACATAGAAAATAACAAGCTGCACAAAACATCTGCACACTCTGAGCAACCCCAGCTTGCAGCAACCTTCACGAGTCTCACAGCACAGGGAGACCAGAGAGTCCCCTCCGCAGGAGGTGCTAAAATCTACCTTCACAAAAAGAGCCAAAGCAGGGGTAAAAAGGGCTGTCGTTCCCACCAGGGATCCTTGTCGAAGAGCTGTGATAGCTTATGCTGTCTGGTAGTCTGCCCGGTGGGCATTGCTTGGTTTAGGTTCACATTTAACAGGGATAAGACAGGAGGAAAGGTTTGTTGTTATTCCACCCCGAAGCTTCACCATGTCAAGTATGACACAATGCACAATTCATCTTCTATTTATTTTCTCATTCATTAGGAGACGGACAGCTTCTTTCACGGCCTCTTTCTGAAGACAAATGTGCAGTCTTGAGTGACATGGAGGATTTACCGTCTGTTATTTCAGAGGAGGTTTGCCATGTTTATTCTGGAAAGTGCCATGAATTAATGAACTATCTCTTCAAGCCTCAGTGAGTCTGAGCTGCCAGCTCTCCGGCTGCCAGAAGCAACATACTGTTTTGGGACCCCATAAAATTTTTTTTACTGAGACTAGCGATAGCAAAAGCATCGGGCGGACCCAATCCCAATAGCTCCTGAAACATAAAGGAGCCATTATACTAACTGCAGATGTTATACTGTATTTTTATTCAGTTTCTCAAGAAAACTATTGGTTAACTTAACTCAGAAGAACATCTGCTATTAGCTGCTCTGCAGCACGGACATTACCAAAAGACATTACTACCCTGAAGCATGGACATTACCATTACCATGGAGGTTACCAAAAGTCAACCAAACTTTTAGTAGGCTCTGCAACAGTTTCAAGTGAAAAAGGTGATAGACTGTAACTACTTTCATTTTTCCTCTTCAGCTCCTTCTGAATGCCAACTTATGCCCATGAGAAATGCGCTTTAACATATGCACACAAAACCAGAGCCTGCCCACACACTCATGCAACCACACACTGCGCCCAGGTGTCTCCTACACCGTTCAGTGGGAGACCCAAAAGGAAGAGCTGCTGCTTTGCAAAGGCCATCATGTAAGGCAAATACTAATGGATGTCTGGTGAATACTCATGTTCAGGTAGCACTCACGGAAATCAGAGGCGTTACCAATGTTGAGCTGTTTGCAAGCACCTCCAAAGAGCCATGTCCCTAAGAGAGCACGGTTGGAGAAGGTAAAGATTGTGCAACACCAGTGTGCCGGGTTCACAAGTGGGAAGGACTAAAGCCTAAGTCAAGTGAGAACTTGTGGTCCTCAGCTGACCAACACTGCAACCTGAAGAAGGTCGGATTTCACCAAATAAGACCTTACTGTTCCATCGACTCCACAAGCCGCTTGGCCACCTGCCAGGATGGTAACACAGCACGTGGTTTTGTGGTTAAATCACGGGAGTGGAAGCACGAATTTCAGGGACCTCATCACAGCCCCCGTCCAGACATGCCCTCCAAGCCTCAGCTTAGCTATTCGGAAAATGAGTATAGTAGCAATTTATGTTTGTCAGAGCACGCTGTGAGACTTCAATGCTTATGAAGTGTTTTGAGGTCCTGGATAAAAGACAGAGTAGTATCCTTACATTGTCTAGTAAGTAACGAGCATTACACATCTTGCAGAATGGAATATTTTTGGACGGGACAGCTGCTACAATCATTAAAGTGTAAAAACTATCACATGCAAGAGACAAGACACAGACATCTCAAAGTGAAAATCTCTCTTGTAGTGTGTTAAACAAATGTATCTTCTTTCCAGCTATCTTCCATAGCATAGTAAGTTGGAACTCTCTTAAATATGAGAACTTTTTTTTGCATCTCCCTTTTTTCTTCACTCCCTTCCCCTCTGCTATTTTTTCTCTTTGTGGGTTAAAAAAAAAAAAAAAAAAATTGAAAGGGCAAGCCAAGAGATTCACAGTCACTAAAGCCTGCAGAACATACAGTGAATTTTGGCAGGACATGCATGTTTATCCTTTTCATATGCTGTTTAAATTATTTTTATAAACAAGTCATTATCTTGCATAGCCACTGCTTGGTCCCTTTCATGTTGAAGACGTTTGATGTTACAATAATTAAGCAAAAGGGTCCGCATGCTTGAAATGCGGTCTCAGGATGAGAGTTTGTGGGCCAGAGAGACTGCTGCTTTTCTAAAATGAAGGGTTTCTTCTCCAAGCTTTGTCATTTCAGTCGAGCACCTGGATTCTGTACTTGCGGATGAAATCTTTGCGTAGACATCCAAATACCAATTTCAAACCGGGCTTACATTTTAGAACTGTGCTCCCACTATTTTGCACCAAAATCACACATAGCCTAGGTGTACACTACTGTGAAAAAAGAAAACCAAATTTAATAACCAAGACCACTATCAAATCAATCCCATTGGATCATCATCAAGTTGTTACTTAAAAACAAGGACACATCTCTCTCACATATGTAACTGGAATTCAGGATTTTCTACTTGTTTTGACACTTTAAAAGCCTGGTTTTGTACCTCTCTGCTTAGCATCCCTTGCAGACCACTCGAGAGATGCCCGAGATGGTTTTGAACCCTGATGCTCCAAAGGCCAGCAAGAACTAAGGTGCATGACTGTGCCTACACATGACCCCCTCTGCAGAACAAGAGCCCACGTCTGACCCCAGTAAGGCCAGGACAAGGCTCACAGAAAAGCCTCTCACTGCTTGCATGCAAATGTGTTGAGGAACTGGGCTTGACATCATGATGAAGACACAGGTATATTAAACATGTGTTTATCATGACTGAGCTGGACTACACCACCAGCGCGGGCACAAGAAAACAAACATGAATGGGAAACCCATGGTAAGTGACAGAGAAAACACTTTCTCCTTCGTTCCTGCAGAGCATCTGGTGATTAAAGACCTCTGCTCTGACCTCTGCTCATCCGCATTCGGTCACAGGGTGCCTGCCCCTCTTTGACACTAAGAATTAAAGTTCCAACTGCTTCTTTTTTCCCTGACAAGGAGCCTTATTCCAGATACTTTTAACATGGTTTGAAAAATACGTAAGTTAGGCTGCAGTAAGTGTTCACTTCCAAACAACTTTTATTACAAAGCCAGAAGCAGACAAGTCTTCTGCGTCTTGTATGTGCTTGTTACCGTTCAACATTTTTTCCAGCTCATTTGGACAATTTTATTCCTTGTAGGAGGACCGGGATTGATTGATTACAGCTTTACTCTCCCAGATTTCTCTCTCAAAAGGTCTGGAAAGCCCAGAGACATGAGGACACGAGAAGACATCTCTATTTCACACTGACACTACAAACCTTTTCCTCCCTCCAGCATCTCTTGGCTTACGGGTGCAACTGTCACAACCAGCTCAAAATTTCTGATCTGTTGTTGCCCAGTGTGAAGCAGAACGCCTGTGCCTCAATAGACATTATGTCGCCCCTTAGCCCTTGTACAAATAGAGTGTCTAATGCCTTGACCGTATGTGCCACGCAAACGCAATACAGTGAGTGACAAGATAAGAATACTGCATCTGCTCCTGCATACAGTAGTACACCTCCGCATGAATATTTGTGTGCATGCTCTAAACACAGTATATTTTACAGTCTACACTTGATAAAAGAAATTCTGGATCTCCACCGGTAAGATTTTGGTTTGATCAAATACATCTTATTTACAGGAGGGCTTCAAATAGTTGATTCATACATCTTTCATACTGCAAACGACCATTAAAATACATAGAATAACATGACTTTGGAATGCTGTTTGAAAAACACTTTCTCATTTATTATTGGGAAATTTGACTTCTTCGGAACAAGTGTTAACACTGTCTCAATTAATTTGTAAAGCTATTCAAGCCATGAAGTACATCTGCACACTGAGTATATTTCAAATACTGTGCTTCTGTTTTCATTTTCAAAATGTTTTTATTTATACACTAATATTTGACCTATGAATATTCCAAGTTTATATGGAGCCAGCTGTTCTAAATTCTGGTTATACTGAGCGTTCGTGCAAAACATCAGGTGATATCACTGGATATTTTTTTAAGGGGAAAGTTCATAGGAAAGCAGTTATGTATTCTTGTGATTAACACCACATTGGATCAAAACAGTCATGTCTAGCTCTCTGAAAATACAGCTACTGTTTTAGTTAGCAGAACACTTCGGCTCTGTCTACATTATCCTTTTTTGCCAAAAATTCCCACTGTTGCTACCACTGATTCAATTCTGTCATTGTGCTATGATGAACACTGCGACGTAAAATAAAAAGAGCTGCAGGCTGTGCTGTCAAAATCTTTGTGCCCTTAACAACAAAACAAAAAGTATCTCATGCCATCACACACACACACCAAAAAAAAAAAAGGGCAAACAAAACAAACTCACCCCAAAAAGCCACCTAACACTCCAAGGCTGTTTCTTAGCCTGGAAGCCTAAGTGACTGAAAGTTCAGGAAATACCAGCCCCAGTCCATAGCAGGTTTTAAGAATCAAAGTCCAATACAAATGCATTAAACACCCCTGCAATCCCACGAGGGATTTCTTTAATGAATTTCCTTTAAATTAAGCTTTTTTCTCCTGCAACAGCCCCGCAGCAGCTGCAGCCCTGTGCCCTTCCCAAAGCTTTGGGAACCTGTCCCAGGTCTAAAGCACAGGGCTGCAGGTCTCCCCGGGGAACAGGCACCTCTTTGGGGTGCCAGCACCAGCTGCCCCCATTGCAGCCACTCAGGAGGTGGCAGGAGGCACCAATCCTCCTCCTCTGCTGGCCACAACTGGAAAAAAGGTGGGAAGAAACAACACACTGACTGGTTCTCACACACATCCCTGTCCTGGCATATCACAGAATCACACAGAACCACAGAACGGTTGGGATTGGAAGGGACCTCTGGAGATCATCTAGTCCAACCCACCTGCTAAAGCAGCTTCACCCAGAGCAGATCGCACAGGAATGTGTCCACGCGGGTCTTGAACATCTCCAGAGAAGGAGACTCCACAGCCTCTCTCGGAAGCTTGTTCTAGTGCTCTGTCAACCTCAAAGTAGTTTCTCCTCGTGTTTAGGTATCACATCTGCAGAATGCCAGTCCAAAATGCCCTCTTCACACTTAGAATCACAATAGTTTGGGCTGGAAGGGACCTTCAAAGACCATCTAGTCCAACCTCCCTGCCACGGGCCAGGAGATCTTTCACTAGATCAGGTTGATCAAAGCTCCATCTAGACTGACTTTAAACAATTCCAATGACAGGGCACCCACAGCTTCTCTGGGTAACCTATTCCAGTGCCTTAACACCCTCATTGTAAAAAAAAGTCTTTCTTACCACCAATCTAAACCTACTCTCTTTCAATTTAAAACCGTGGCACATCAAACAGAGAACCTGGGTATGACCGAACACCACCCTCCAAGAATCGGGTGCCTGGAGAAAGACTTTCTGGTCCTTAACCTTGGTCTCCCAGTGTCTGCGGTCTGATGCCTGCTTAAACAAACAGGAATCTCTCAACTACAAGGCTTTTTTCCATGCAGGCGATACTATTTTTTTTTTCTGTTTCACATCTCTATAGAGATGGCCAAAGGGAAATGCTAAATGATTAGGAGGTGGACCGTACTTAGGAGCATTACCGTGCATCTGCTGGGATACAGCAGAAACACACAATGGCACTGTTTATGTCCCAAGTAACTCATACCTTCCTCTAACCCCCCCACAAATTAGCAATGATGCAAGATGACTTAAAAAGAATCATGTCTCCAATGCATGGAAAGTCTAAACACCACCTTCCTTCCTCCTAAATCACAACCACCACTTAGAAGTTTATATTTAAAATTACAAGAGAGAGAGAGCATCACCACTGCCATGGGCCAGGCTAGACCCAGTAAGGACCCACAGCTCCTCAGCAGAGGTATAAGGCTGCGGCAAGAAGTCAGAGGTCAGCACAAGACATGCAACAGAGCTGCCCAAGGGATTTTCTGATGAAGCCATGTTCAGCTGGAAGAAAACTGCCCGAAGAAAACCTTTGTATAAGAAACACTTTGGTTTCCACTTTGTTTGAGGAGAAGAACTAGAAAGTGCTGCTTTTATATTTACAAAACAAACACACACCACCACACCTGGGTGTGTATTTCAAAATGCAATTTTTCAGTTATTTATATATATAAAATTTAACTTGCATCAATCAAGACCACTTTGGTAACACTAATTTTTTGCAAATAAAATCACTTGTTGTTGTTGTTGTTGCTGTAAGACAGACTTCTACATTTTACCCAAATTTAAGACAACATAAATTGTTGAGCTCTGAAAAGCTTTCACAAGACAGAGAATAGTCCTGCTAATGCCACATGGTTGGGCTCCAGCAACTTAGTCTAGCTGACACTTAAACCTGGATAAATTGCTTCCAGAAACTTGACCCTCCACTCATTTTAACAATGCACTTTTTGAACAGCAGCTTCTCCGGGAGCCACACATCTTCCAGGGCTCACGGCCAACAGCAGAAGGATGGCTGTAGATGGTCAATTCAGAGTCCGAAGGAGCTGAGGACTTCTAAAAGCAACGTCAGGCAGAAAGCAATTGAAGCACCATGGCAGACCATATCCCTTCTCTTTAATCATGTCATCAGCTGGCTGCATGCTAGCAGGGAACTCACAAGCAATGACTACTTCAAGGAGATGACATAAATGAGGACCTTGAGCTGCACTAGTTGAACGGCAAATGTAAGGCTGCTCTCTGACACTGGGGATCTGTCTTGGCATCAAAGCCCAGTGTACGAGTTTTGGCAGAAGAGAGTAAACTCATTCCCATCATCAGCTTCATGATTTCTAATACTGGCCTGCTCTGGACACACATGGAGGACGCTGCTTGCATGACGAGAGCGCGAGGCTTTACACAGCCAGCTGGCAGCACAGCCAGATCCACAGCATCACACACTCCAGTTATTCCCTGCGAGTCGATGTCTTGACCTTTACAACATGTGGTCAAGAGTATAAACAGATGGGATGACAGCGTGAATGGTACAGTCCCGTCAATATAATCACGCAACACCCCTGATACATCTTGGTTGCCTAATTTCATATCCCCTGACACCAAGCATGATACCATGGAAAAAGACAGGTGGGCTGGCCAAACACTTCAGACGAAAAAAATTCACCTGCTTTAAAAATGCAGGTGGGGATGCTGGAGCATCGCATCTTTCCCCTGAAAAGCCACAAGGAGCGTAAGCGCTTGCCACGGATTTGTGCAGGATCATTCCTAGAAGGAAATCTGGTAGGTGACGGCTGCCAAAAAAGATGAAAAGCCTGTTTGGAAGATATCACATCCATAAGTGCTGCTTTATAGACACAGGGAGAGCACACATTTGTACAGTGAGCACTGTACCGATCTCCGAGAGGCTCCCTTGCACTGAAAGGCAGCACTCTCATCCCAGCAGATACTTGAAGTCTCACAGGGAAAACTGGGATTTCCTGGCTTTTGGGAATCCAAAGATAAAAGAGGCTTTTCACCATGGTCCCAATTCAAATCACGTGGAAGAGCTTCAGGGCTGCCTGCAGGACTGCCTGGCAAGCAGCCGGGTTTCCTCTCATCCTCCTGCCTGGAGTTCTCCCAAGAGACTTGTCTTGTGACAAAGGGAAAACCCTCTCTCCAACAGTACAGAGATACAGTGAATCCGTGCTGTTAGGCTGCTACAAAACCGCAGGATGCTGCGGACAACCAGGCAACACACCCCAAAAGCACACTTTTTACGGTCCATATCCCTGGAGGGTTTGATGAGGCCAGACTTTTCCCTTCATAGCTATCCAGTTGTCAATAGCCCCAGGTTTGGGTCACAGAAGAAACCTGCAAAGACTGTCACTGGATTCCTTGTTTTTTTCCTGTGTGAAGCATGGGGCTTTCTTCCCCTTGCTGCAGATGCCAGGATAGAAAGGCATGGGTGAGGACCAGATAAGCTTCTTCCCCATTTTGACATAGGATTGCTCCACGGCACCTTTCATCATACAGGGAATCATTCTTTCCACAGTTGCAGAAGCAAAGTCCTTGGGAGTCTCGTTTCAGTTGCTACACATGGCACACACGAGGGGCTGGAGGGCAGCTCCTCTTCACATCACCACTGATGAGCCAGAGGAGACCAGCGAGATTTTAAGTCTGCCACAGCCCCTGGTCCTAGTCTACATTTTGTATTGAGTGGTGAACCCCCTCTTCTCATCTCCCCAGTCTGAGGGAGAAGGAGTTTGTTGTGAGGAACTCAATATATCTCTTGCTAAAAGAGCCTTGGCAGCAAAATACATGTATGCTTGCCTGCATTGAGCTGTCAATCCAGCATCACTGCCTCAAAGAAGGATCTCCATACCAATCCCGGGTTGTTTTGTGAGGAGAAAGAGGAGATAACCCTAGCCAGTGCCACAAGGAAGGTACAACAGGAAACATCAATAGATGTTATTTTCCCAACAGCACTGTCTCAAGACATGTCAGTGCTACATTTAGATGAAGGATGCTCCTGAACAGCCGAACAGTTTCATGAGGACACCTGCTGCCCCAGAATGCACCTCCCAGCACCACAACCCTACTGTATAGCCATTCTTTTGGCACAGAAGTTCAGCACCCTGCTTAGTCTGGTAAATATAAATAGAGAGATCTAAACCCCAGATGTTCCCATCTGCATGAGATATCCAGACTTCCTATGTGGGAAATGGAAAGAAACAGGCATTTTTTGGGTGCCTCATCCTAGTGAAAATGCCCGAAACATACACTTTTAGCATCATCTTCCCAAAATAGGGAACAGGTCCACCAAGGGTAGATTATATTTGCTGTCAATTTCTTTTTGTAATCTAACTTGATAAATGAAATTTATTATCTAAATTATCTGAACTGGTTTATATCTTGTGTGTGTTTTCAATTGGAACGGGAAAAACACTGATTTCTACACCCCGATACCGCTCTCTAGCTGCATTATGAAACAAAGCATTAAGCATCTCCTAGAAACCCCGGACACTCCAAGTTCCCCTACAGTCAGCCCCTCTGGGAATCATCACCCACACTTTGCAAGTTCATACTGCAGTGCAGTCATCACCAGATAGGCAAGATAAATCCCAGACTCTACACTTTGAAGACTCATGTTTCTTGTCCTCCCTGTAAGACAGTAACTCCCTGCGTCTGGAGAACCTCCGTCCGTGCCTCTGTGTCCTGCTTTTTTCATTTTTTTTAAAAAACAAAAAAAGGAACTGTCTCCCAGGACATCATCTTTGAGCCTGGGACAAGCCTGTGCTGCCTGAATAATCTGAGACCCCACTGAAGTCCCTCAGCTTTGCAAGACCTCAACAGGGAGGACTTGTACCCTGAGCACATTTGGAAACAGCCTTCCCCAAAGAGAAAACACATCTGCTGTATCCCGAGATAGACGAATACATACATTGTTCAGGGAGGGCTGAAGCACTGCTCCTTTAAAAAGCAGCAGTGACTGCAAGCTGCTGACTCTTTTTGAGCTACAAGGCTAGAAAAATTAAAGGTACTTTTAAAATAATATCAACACCTGCAAACTTTCACGACAATGCAGGATGTCTCCACACAGCTGACCTAGATAATGGCTTTGCAGCACAAGATCTGTCATCAAATGTTTGCCTGGTTCTGGGCTGCAGCAGAAGCAATATCAGCACCTGAAGGCGGGTCAGCATGGCCACCTGTACTGACTTCACACCCACACACATCTTCAAGACAACTTGCACCAGGGGTACCCATGTAATACCCTTCACTTCTGATCCTGAGAGAACACCAAGGACCCCTCACATCTCTTTGGTAGCTGCCCCTTCAGTAATGGAAAGACAAGTCTTTACAGTTGAAAATAGACAAAGCTCTTCAGAAGCATATTTTAACCAAGCAGAAGTTATTATAGGTCTGATCATGTGAAGAAAATCCCAAATAAAATAATTCTGGCAGTGTCTGCTTATAAGGAGACTCCAGCTGTACTTTTTCATGGTTGCTTGGCATACTCTTCATCAGAATAGTCAGTGTCCTTGAGGTCAGGAAGTCTTCCCTTTCTGCTGTGATCCTACCATCTTTTGCCGCATTTTCTAGACTAGATCTGATAGGCTGCTTTGATAGATCACAGGCTGGCTTTCTCCCATCACACCTTTGGTTTCTATATTGCAATAAAACCTCAGGCTTCCTCTAGTCTTCTGGCATTAATTACTGTTTAGTAGAAAAGTAAATGTTAATACGCATGTGAAAGACCCCCCAAAATCCCTGACATGTCCAAGGAGCTACAAAAAACAGACGAACAGCTGTCCAGTCTCAGCCCGTCAATTTGCCAGCCCTCTGGTAACAAACAATCACGTTAAATGACATTACGGTTTATGACTCGGAACTTGGAAGTTGATGAGAAATTTCTGCAGTTGATTCATACTTCCTGAGACTCATAACCAGCATTTCAATCGTGCTATTTTACTACATTACATGAATAATTTTCCTTGTTGTTACATAAGTGTCTAGATCCAAATTATCAGAACTGATTTGAATCATATGAATGTTTTGGGGTTTGGTTTTGTGGTTTGGGTTTTTCTTATTTTATTTTCAAAACAAACAAAAAATGTTCAGGTCTACCGTCTAATACTGCTCTCCTGGTGCTTTATAAAGCAGGGTGCTAAATGCTTTCTAAAAGACCACATGCTGACACTTCTCCGTGAAATCATCTACTCTGGGAACCACCCAGCACTTTGCAAGCACCTTGATCATAATCCTTTAAATAAAACGTGCTATGAGGATTACTTACATACAGCTACCTCCAACATGGAGACCCTGACAAGCATATCCGTGGTACACGGAGCCCATGGAGATCTGCACTGCTCTATGTGCTGCGGACACCAGGTAGCTCAGCTGTACCTGCAGGAGCTGCAGTCACCTCGATTTCAACATAGACAAGTCCTTCAACAAACACCCACAGTGCAAGGGGGCCACTTCTTACCCACTGCGGGTCCTTCATCAGGTACAAAAATCCCCCAGCCCCAGTCACTAGAGCTAAATGTGTTCTAAATGTATACACCGTGCTACAAAGCTATTGAGCACATCTACCCGTGCGGGTAGCTTCCCACTGCAGTGACCTATCGCTGCTCTAGATAAGGAAATGCACAACTATTTGTATTAAAAAAAAAAATACAAGCTGTTCGCAGGTGTCATCATTCTGTACGCGCAGCTCTGGAAGCACTAAATGAAAAGACGCAGTTTTCAGCCGACTGGTTAAGACAGTTGAGCTCCACAGGAATTCCTTAAAAAAAGGAACTGCAATTTGCCAACCGAAATATTTTTATCCTCCACATTAGGCTGAATCTAATTATACTGTTTCCTTATAATTGCAATCTAATATTCAAGGCTCCTTCAAGTAAAAGGCTTAATGACTTTCCCAGAGAAATGCCCACCTCAGAGCCCTTCATGTCAGTAACATGCTGACAGCATGATTTGTTTGAAGAGCAGGTTGATGTCTAACATATTTCAAGATTTCCACGATACAGAGTTTGATCACATCCCTAGCTCAATCACCAGAATACTCTACACAGAGTCACATATTCATCGCCACACTAGCTCAGAGCGCCTCTGAAAAAAAAAAGAAAAAGTAGACAGGGATACTGTGGAGTAGTGTAGGATGTACTTTGCTCCAGCCCCAAAGTCATTTGTACTTTGCTGGACCTTGCACGGAGTGAATGAATGCAACTTGCGCTCCAGTATGGCCCCGGCTCTGCTGCCCAGGACCCACAGCATGGTGCATTTAATCCCGAATAACGGGCTCTGATTGCTATCACCATAACGAGGGCAAAAACACTATTTAAAAAAATAAAAGGCATGTCCTTTTCTTATCCGTCTCTCTAGGGTTTCATATTCCGGGACCTTTTTTTTTTTTTTTTTTTTTGACCTTACAAGAGGGATGGGAGGTTTTTCCCATCGCCGAAGTGACTTGTCCTCCTGGCCGAAACCCGCGCAGCCCGAGGTGGGTCCCGTCCGGGAGATCCCCGCGGACCGCCGCCCTCCCCGGGGAACCGCCGAGGTTCGCCTCTCTCCGAGGAAGAAGCGTCCCCGGGCTGGATGGGTGAGTGGGCTCCGCGCACTCGGACACTCACCCAGGTTGACGAAGCTCATGACCATGTCGGCGTCGTTGAGGAAGGCGCTGTCCTGCGAGCTGGGCAGCGGCGGCGGGGCGGGGGGCGGCGGGCGGCCGCCCCGCTCCGCACCCGCGCTGCCCTCCGCGCCCTCGGCCAGGGCGTGGTAGAGGTCCAGCATGAAGCGCGGCGCCGCCGTCAGGCGCCCCGGCGGCGGGGCCAAGGGCTCCCGCGGCAGCGGCCGGGGTCGGTGGGGCAGCCCCAGCACCGAGAGGATCTCCCGCTGCATCTCCCGCTTCTCGTGCGACTTCAGCCGCCGGTAGAGGAAGCCCGAGGCGGCGGCGGGTGGCGGCGGCTCCCCGCCCTCCGCGGGCAGCGCGGGCTCCGCGGGGCGGCAGGCGCCACTCAGCAGCGCCCAGCAGCAGCACAGCCAAGCCAGCCGCCGCGGCATGGCGCTCGGCCGGGCGGAGGCAGGCGAGGTCCCCGCTTCCCCCTCTCCCCGGGGGCTCCCCGCCGCCCTCCAGCTCTCCCCCCCGCGGCGGCGGCTATCGCCTGGGCCGGCGGGGGGCAGCCAGGCCAGAGGGGCTCAGCGCTCGCTCCCGCCGCCGCGCATGGCCGCCCGCGGGGCACCGCGGTGCAAGCCCCCCCTGCACCGCCGCCGCCGCTCAGGTGCGGCGGAGCCGCCCCCGGCGCAGCCCGGCCGCTCAGTTCGCCATGCCCCTGCCCGGCGGAGCCGCGCCGGGCCGCGGGCTCTGTTGCGGGGCGAGAAAGAGAAGGAAGAAGAGCAGCAAACTTTTTCTCTTGCCAGGGAGCGAGCGAGCGGCTCCTGCGGCGGCAGCCCCGGTCCCCGCGGGCTGGACGGAGCGAGGCTGCTGGCGGCGAAGGCAAATCACCAGCGCGCCCGCCTCTCGGCGGGGCGGGCGGCCGCTCCTCCGGGGCGGGGAGCGGGCGAGGGCGCAGGTAGCGCGGCCCCGCGGGGGCAGGCGGGCCGGCCGGCGGGTTGTTGAGGGGGGCAGCGGAGCAGGTTAAGGAGCGCCGGCCCCGTCGGTTGTCACCAGTTTGTTGCGCTGAAGCGTCTCTCCGCAAAATAACAGCGGCGTCGGCCGCCTTAGGCTTGCCTCTCTGCTGGTTTGTTTCTGTTCGAAAGAAAGATTTCGGCCACCCCTCTTGCTCCCGGCCCTTAGGAGATGTAGGTTATTTGGCCTGAAAATAGATGGAGTGCTACCTACTCTAAATCTGAAGAAGTCTTACAGTTAATTTGAATTGGTTACAGCACCCTACAACTTTTTTTTTTTTTTTTTTTTTTCTGGAATATCTTGCAAAACTGAGCACGGAGCACTGGTAAATGGCTGGGTCCAGGTACCCTGCACCAACCATTATGGATGAAACACCAATCTGCATCTGTGTACTTTGAAATATGTTACACTGCTATAACATAACATACCCCTTCCTACAGTAAAGATCCTGATTTCAGCTCTTTTCTAAAAGAGAAAAAAAAAAAACACCATACTGTCCAACACTCTAATAACAGCTGTAATGTTGAGAGAGAAGCAGCTCTTCCATATGCTGATCTCTGACTTTGTGGATCTTGCTCATGTTTGATGAGTAAATCCAGGCTAGCCCCGCTGAAATCAGTGCAATTGCTCTAGGTTTGAACTGGACAATTTCATAGGAGTTGGCCCTGAGGATAATATCTAGACCACTTGAAGTCACTGGCAAAATTTCCATTAACTTTATTAGAATCAGAACCTGGCAATAAGCTCGTATTCAGTTTCCCAGAGACACAGCTGAGAATATTCAAGACAGAATATGTTATTTTCAGAAGTGGAGGTTACACCAAATGTTTGCTCATCTGAAAGCAAGGTTACAGACAGTTGTTTTAACTGTGCCAGTCAAGGAACACCATAATACTCGGTATTTAAAAGCTTGTTTTGGAAAGAAAAAAGGCATCTTTAAGGAGATTTGAACATAGATATCACAGGGGTGAGAGGGAAGAGTATGTAAGTTGCTTTTGCAACTGTCCCTTTTATTTTTTAGTTTGTGAAGATACTCAGAATTTGAAAGTGAGGGTGCATGTGACAGCATGGACTCAACATGCTCCTTTTGCTATATTGGACCCCATTACCTTCATGAAAGAGATGTGTGTTATCCCCTAAGGACTGGGAAAGGAAATGTCCAGGAAAAATTTTATACTACTGGTGATTTTATCCACTTTTATCAGCTCAGAGCAATGGGGCTGGTTTGATTAAATGGGGAGAGGAGGGCTCACTCCCAGAGAGGGGGGTGAGCACCACCCCTCTCTCCTCCTGCAAAGTGGTGTGGGGTCCAGCTGGGAAAGGAGAACCCAATGCACGAGCTGTCCTGCATCCCTCTCAGCCAACCAAGGAGACATTTTATGGCTGCCTTAAGAGGGACATTTGGAGACTGGGAGGAAGCACTGAAGCCCTAATGCCAGTGAGGGGGATTTCCCAGATGGGTATTTATCCCACAGGTGGTGAGGGAAGAGAGCAGCCACTTCTGTGCTATCCTCTTCCCAGTCTCTGAGCCTGTTCGAGTGCAGTTCATGTCACTCCCTCCACCAAAGCTTTGTAGCCTCTGCTTCCTGTTTTGACAGCAACAGAGGGAAGTGTCCCATTATATGGTTATCTCTGAAGAATTAACGGTTCCACCCAAAGTGTCCCCCGCTCCCCTTCAAGTCAGGCAAAGGTGGTGCATGTTTAGCAACAGGCAGCATTAAAATCCAGGGCAGCTGTTGGGCACTTCTGCTTCTCTAATGCTCAAATGTGTATCACCTATACGTTATTCTGAAAGAAAAATACTTGAAATATTGCCATTTGCACAGGGGTTACTTCAGTAAGCAGCAGCTGTAATAACAGTTGGCAGCATTTGGGCATCTGAGTTTGATGCAGTCTGGGGACAGGGACACAGAGCAAACCCTTCAGTACTTCCCTGTTAAGTTACCTTATTCTTAAGGTAAGTCCTCATGTGTAGCTAATCACAGAATGTCAGGGATTGGAAGGGACCTCAAAAGATCATCTAGTCCAATCCCCCTGCCAGACCAGGAACACCCAGATGAGGTTACACAGGAAGGCGTCCAGACGGGTTTTGAATGTCTCCAGAGTAGGAGACTCCACAACCCCCTGGGCAGCTATTGCACCTTTTGCCAAGTTTAACTTCAGTCTTTCACTTTTTTCAGCAGTGCTTCCCAGAGATATAGACTACTTATCTCTGGAAATGCCTCTCACGTGGAGATGTGCATGCTTTACTGTGGGTTTCAGCTGAAGTTATCAGACCTGGAAAAGTCACTGTGTCCCTCAGCAACTTGCTGAGGGGTGAAGGAATAAGGTCTTCCTACAGAGGTCACCTACAGCAACAAGTTTCAGATATTCCTGCCATCTGGAAGGGCAAGTGTCTGTAGAGGATTTTAAGACTTCGGAGGAGAGCAGAATATCTAAGAGCCTAGAGGGATGCAAAGGCTCTGTATTCGGCAACTGCTGCAGGCTGACATACAAGTTTTAAGAGTTAATTAAGCATATATTGCAGGGCTACCAGCAGAATTTTTCACTTGCCAAAGAGCCTTCATAGCATATCCACCATCCAAAACTCTGTGGTAATATGTATTTACACTCAAACTTTCCTTTCACTGTCATACCTTCAAAAATGCTGTGGATACTGGCTTCTGGGAATCGTTCAGGTCGTGAGATTTCCCTGCTCATGGCGGACACCTGGTGGCAAAGTGGGGAAACTCGGGTCTGTTCCTGGAAGTTTCCCTCATTGGCATGCTAGCAATAATTTATTTCTAATTTTCTTGTTCTCTAAAAAAAAAAAAAAAAAATAAAAAAAAAATCAAAGAGGTCTCCTACCTTCCCCAGAAAAATCCTTATTTAATTTTCTGCCTGTAAGCCAAACTTCAGTCTGTGTTCAAAACCCCACACCTGCCACCTGCTCAGTGCTTGGTGGGGAACGTGTTGTACACATAGCTGTGAATGGAGCCCGTACCCCACAGGACTCCCAAAGTGCAGCGTGGTGCCAGGAGTGATTAGCTACAGCAGTTAATTTCTTCTGGCAGTGCCAGTGTTTAGGTTGTATGCAATTAAAAACTGGACTACCTGTTTCTAGTTGAAAATGATTCATTGGGTTTTCAGTTGTCTTAACTTAGCAAATTGCTCCTCGCCCTTATTTGAGCAAATTAGGTCTCTTGGTTGTTTTATGCACAAGTTGTGAGGAGCAGTTCCAGGCATATGAAGCACTGAAATGGTAAAGAGGTAATTTAACATCCACTGGGAGCTTTCAGAAAAAAAAAATGAGAGTCTACTACTACACCTTAAAATACACCCTCCCACTCATCTGTATTGATGAGGAGGTATATGCAAAACCTTTGTTAATACTCTTAGATGTATATCTTCCCAGACACCAGGATTACACGACTAGCAGAATGGTACACCGTTAATTTTATTTTTTTCAGGACTAATAACATACTTTTGAATATAGCATAGAACTTATTATTCTAGTGATCCCTTCTCTACCTCCTGAAAACAGAAAATAGGCTTGATTTTTATAACTTTGAATTCCCACCTTCCCTCCAGCTGAACTTCTATCTGCCAGAGACAAACTTTCCAAAGCGCCTGTGACAATCCCAGGCTCCTGTGCTTACAGGGTCAGCAAGGACACTGCAGTAAGGGCAGCTTCTGTCTTTGCACTCATATTGCCAAGCAAAGGCTGGTACTTTTTTAAAGCAACGTGGAAGAGTTGCAAAGTAATAAAGAATGACGTTTGCTTTCTGAAAAAAAAGAAACAACCATACACCCTATGTTGTACAATAATGACATAGCTGGAATGGACTATTTGCAGTGGTGCACTTGGAGAGGTTAACAATGCAAACATGCCTCCTAATTTTAGTGCACTGGTTTCCAAGGTCTGCTTGCGAAATGGGAAAAAGTGGTTGAGTATAATCTTAGTTCAAAGGCTGAAGCGGGCTAAAAACAGTATTTTCTATGAAAGCTCAAATTTTTCCTTTCACTTGCTGAACTTTCTCCACTGCAGGTAGGTACAGTTGAAAAATAGTAACATCATCTTATTTGCACATACCAAACCACTACTTTCTTTACTCAGAAATCTCATCTAAAAATATGCAATGATTATTTCCCAGATCAGAACACTTTTTGAAAGTGGTTATAAATATTAATTCAAGAAGACGACTGGACCGCTCTCCTTGCAAAAGCAAACAGTTAAAAGTGAAATAAGTCCCTGTATGCATTTCGCAGACAATTCCAACTCTGTTCCAACCCTGGCCACCATCTCCACCCTATCAACGATATACTTATGTGCGAACAATTATAGCTTCAAGTTTATTCGAAGTCAACAATATCAAGTATTGAGAGAAGTGACCTGAAATGGCAGCAATTAAATAAATATTAATATATCATATCATTACTCTGAGTCGTTTCATGGTATTTGCTTTTCATTTTAGTTTTGCTGGCAATGCTTTTTCTGTTTAAAACTGAGGAAAGTACATCGTTGCCTATGAAAGGGCAACAGCAAAATCTGCTCCGTAAAATGGAAAGGCAGTTATGTCAATTGCAATTCCACATATAAAAAGTGAAAGCGTCAGTAAATGTAGAAATGTGTCTACCTTTAGCCTGCATAGAGCTGCCAGAGGTAACAAGAGTAGCAAAGATGCATCTTGTAATCCATATAAGCTGGGTTGAGGCAGACCTGTGCTGCCGTCAGACTTTCTGCCACTGTGCAGATGTGCCCACATCTGCTCTGTAACCATCACACCAGTACAAAAGACACAGTGCGGCATCTAGGCTGCGTGAGTTTGTGTCCTCCAGTGGACTCTCAGAGAAAGAACTGTATTTCTTCTGAACCACGAAAGCTAGAGAGGGACCTGGCTGCGAGTATGTGAATGCTACAAAAAGAGACGAGGAGAGGAGGAGAGGTCCTCACACCATCCTCGACTGGTGTTGGCTGGCGAGCTGGTGTCCCCCTGCGTACGCTGTCTGGTGTACTGAGCAGAAAAAAATTAAGCACTGATTGGGGTAGCTCTTAATGTGAGGATGAACTGGAAGACTGTGGCTTTAGCAAGTAGATCATAACCTTTGGGCTCACATGAGGTATAATGAGTGAATGTCAAGATGCCTGTATGATGGGTTAAGGTTGGGAAAGGATGAAGAGGTGAAGTGGAGTCTATATGTAGATCTTTACCAGACACTCCATTTTCATGTATTTGATCTGGATTTAAGTTCTAATGCTTGAAATTAATAGCTATGGATTAGTAACCGCAAGTCTGGCTTACATTTTTGCTTAACTAACTTACTTTTGCTTAATTTACGCTTGCTCTTTTTGCATAGAGCCACATGGAAGCAGAAAGCTTTTCTGTTAGGGCAGTTCAGCTTTAAGCCTTAGAAAATTGACAGAGGAGCCCTCTTTCAAGCATTGGAAGTTCTTTCAAAGCTTGTAGGAGCTGTCATTTCTGCCCTTGTGCCAGTGGGTATGTCAAACAGTGAGCTCCCTGAGCTTGTAAAAGCCATTGCAATTGAGTAGAGAACCTGGAAAGCTGGAAAAACATGAATGTTTTCAAATACTATTTATAACTTCAAAATGTGCCATGTGTTATCAAATGGGAGTTGTGCTTTATAGGTTTAGGAAGATTTTAATCCAGACTATCAGTTATAAAGCTGTATGCCCAACACACCTGAGTTTCTGTTTTAACTCTTCACATTTTCTTGGAAAGGGGAAGACTCACAAGATTACTAGAATTAGGGAATAATTTCTATCTCAATGTGATAAGGACAGGGTTCAGATGTTTTCCTCCAGATACTACACATTTTTATGCAAAGGAAAAGTGATATTTTTGAGATACAAAGGCTTAGTCATCACCTTTTGTTTTGGAACAGAAAAAAACAAGCAAACAGCAAACAAGAAAACCTAAAACTAAGCAAGACCAGTGATAATAATTAAGGAAAGATCAGCTACTAAAATTGCTAACAAATATCACAGAGTGGGATTAGTAAATATCCTGGAGAGCACTAAACTAGAAAAAAAGACGTTCTGAAATCTTATTTAAAGTAACTCTGACAAGGGCTGTTCTGACCTTTTGACCACTGTGCAAAATATGTCTTTTCAACAACACTTTTCAATAAAATTGGGATAGACCCAAATAGCATGAGGCCACAGCAGGGACTGCCAGATTATTTAAGTTTGAAAACACAAACTCCGTTCCCACCAGCATCCCATCATTGAGGCGGCTGTACTCAGACTGCCTTTCCATCACCTATTTGCACACAGGGGCAAGTCTTCAAAGGCAGTGGTCTCTAAACACCCTTCAAAAATAAATGTCAGAGACCCTTCCCTGCTGCATTGTGCTCAGTTGCTGTTTTGTACCAGAAAGGCAAGCGGCCTCACACCCATCCCACCCCGACAGACATCTGCCTGCTGCAGGGAGTGTGATGGGCAGCTCAGTGCCTTCTCCCGTCCTTGGCAATCTCAGAGGCTTCCCTGCTGTCACCGTACTCACTTCTTGAAGCACAGCTGCCACCAAGGAGTTTTCTGCCTTGTGGGCTCCTCAGACTCTTGGGGATAAAACACATTTCCTACAGTTCTTTGCTGTTTACAGACATTCAGTAGACACCACTCCCTTTCATTCATATTCACTTTAAAAGGCACCTCAAACAGTGCCAACCCAAACACAGGTATTTTAGGAAAACACCGGGTCTCAGAAGACACTGCACAGGGCAGCAAGTCTATAAAGGCATTTTTAGATATCAAGAACTGCAGCAGCTTAAAAAAAAATTAAACCCTATTGTCCCGTAGCTGAGCCTTTGCTTTCATACTTCAGGAAGAAGACATCCCCTCATCCCCCAAAGAGGCTATTTTTCAACACCTGTACTTATTGTCATGGCTGATAGCCTTACAGATTAGCTCCTTAAAGGAACTAATTCAACCAGGAGGAAAGGGGAGAAGAGTTGTTCACAAACACTACTTAACATTTAGATTTAAGAGGTGTACATTGCAATAATAATTCTGTTAACAAGTCAGGAGAAGAACTGAGGTAAGTGACAGCCACATATCAATTTAAGCTGAAGAGATGCAGCTGCTACTGAGCACTAAACAAGATTCCATGCCAGCTAAAGCTGAGGTAACTCAGAAAAGAGAGTAATCTTTTTTTCTTTCTACAGGAAATATGTAGAGGCTGATAGAAAAGATTTCATACATTTGCCTTCTGGAGGTATGTCCTATGGTGATCATAGAGAAAGAAATGTGTTTTCTTTAAAGGCTATAAGGAGGAAGCCTTGTAAAAAAAATAATAATAATTAAAAAAAAAACCACCACAAAAACCACCACAAAATCTATTTCTGTGCTCTTAGCCTTCTCTAAATTAACAAAATTTCCTCCTTAGTGAAGCAAAAGTGATAACCAGCTAGTAATTGCGTTGCTTATGGAAGGCTTCCAGTTTCCAGAGCAACCGCACGCCTGTAATGCAAGGCTTGTCTTTGTTGCACAGTTTGCCCAAGGCAGAGCTCAAATTTTCTGTCTTGGCCAGCTCACACACAAGCTCCAAAGCCTCCGTCCTTCCTGTGGGATGCCGGCAGCCCAAACCTTGCTGAGCCCCCAGGCGGGGAGGCTGAGAGGTTATGGCTGCTGATGCTCAAACTGGGAAAACCAGTTGGGACTGAGCTGTAACACAGCGTGACTGTTCCCTCCAGCTAGCTCACCCACGCAGGTCAGCATGACTGCGGGTGCAGCTTTGCAATCATGACACTGTAAAGCAGGTAAGACCTGCCCTTGCCAGCCTCAGCCCCTGCAAGATGTTTGGGAAGGATTCAGCAGCTGATCTGCTCTGGGTCCACATGGGTCTTTGCTCATATGTGAAAGGGTGACTTGCACGGGGCAGAAAGAGTAACCCGTAATGTATTGGTACTGTTTTCATATTTAACAAGTACAGTACTATAATAAATAATGTAAAACAATAAATAAATAATGTCAGCTAGAAGATAGGATTAGCTTAAAACCAAGTACCTCTGGTGTGTAGGAGTACCTTACTGCACTGAGAAGGCAGCTCAGCCCAGAGGAGTTTTGAGGAGAGGAGGGCGTTGATCAGGTTCAGAACAAGGTCTCTGCACCTTACTGAGCCTTTGCTGTCAGACTGACACAAAGCCAACTTCAAATAGCTTACTCTTGTCTGTGCCAGGGGACTCTTCCAGAAAAGAAACAAACAAAAAAACCAACCAAACAAAAAAAACCCAACAACCACTAGCCTCAGAAACAAGCAATTTAAAAGGTCATTTCCAGGCACTTCTGTGATATTTGGTATAACTGTGAATGCCACAGCTCAGACACTAGAAGCTGCCTAGTTGTGTTAGCATGATGCTCTGCCCAGGCTTTCTAGCCAGAGCACTGTGTCTACCCTCTAGCTTATTGAGCTGGGGTGGTGGGACTGCCCCTGCAGACAAGCCTTGGGCTGCAATACCCTCCTTTGCCCTGCTTTGAAATTAAAAGTTGTGGAGACTGCTTTCTGGGACTGACCCCCTGGGCAGGGAAGGCTCATGTCCGCACCACTGCTCCCTTATTCCCCAGGACTGCTGCCTATCTGCACTAGCATACACCCACCTTGGGAACCACTTGAGAGAGTGCTACCAGGCCCAGCCCAAAATAATGCCTGAGACTACTGTGTTCAACCATGTGGACTATCCTGTCCCAGGACCTAGGAACAGAAGGTGACACTGCTTGGTGTACAGGCACAGATGTAGTGTGAGTGCCTGCCAAACTGTGATGCAACTTGGCTGCCCATGAAGGGCATCCTTCGTGGCAGCCTAGGGAGGGGCACTGCTCTTGGGCAAGCAGCTACGATCTGTGCTGATATGAATTAAAAAACACAACTCATTTCAAAAGGTTTGGGGCAGTTTTTTTCTAACTGCTGGACAAAGCAGGTTGAGTGCTGTGTGGGAACACAGCATTCTACTTGAGAGGGAAACATTTCTAAGCTAATTTCTTGTTTAGAGTAATTCTAGTCCCTTACGATGTCTTTATTTCACTCAGCTTTGAAGAGATAGAGGAGGCAGATAATTAATTATAAAAGACAGCTTAAAAGGAAATAAACAGTCATTCTAGAGGCTTACAGCCCCAAGAAAAAACCTATACACCAGTGACAGCATATGGGCCCTTGCTAGTGTGGAACCAAATGCCTGCAGCTGATCTGCATTAGGAAAACCTCTATTCACTTCCCTCACCCAAAACGACAGGGAAATGCATTTCATTTTCTTCAAACCATACAACAACATTTGGCACGTTTTCTTTCCTCTCATTTAAAGTAAAATAAAGAAATAAAATATGATAACAGTCCATCAAGTGATGTTCCTGGTTCATTTATGTGATATACAGAACAGTTTGTGGCAATAAAAGGAATGGATACTTGAAAAAGGTAGTATGGATAGCAGCCTGCAGGAAGGTATATTTAGCTTAAATGCTAATAATAGCCTAACAGCAACAAGGCAAGATAATGGAATATGACAGATGCTGAATGCTCTCTCTTTGCACTGTGCCAGATGTACATTTTAAATTAATGCTTGCTTCACAAAAGGGCCAAAAGGCCTCAGTTTTGGATTCAGGGTGCTACGAGGCTGGAATCTGCAAACAAGTATTCAATTCCTTCCCTAAAAATAGAAATGACAAGTTATTTTTATCATGTGTATCATATTTTTACATAGTCTCGTCTTTACAGAGCAGCCCTAAAGGTCACACCATCAAAAAGTTTACATGAAAGCCCATTTATTTCCCTACACAGGTCTTTCAGCAGTAACTGTGGCTTCATTCAGCAGTAACCTTGGCCATGGGGAACACTCCTTGGCAAGATGAGGACTCCAGGCTGGCTGCCTGGACTGAGACCCAAAGCTACTGGGAGGTCACTTCATTTGGGCAGTCAGACTCTGACACTGGCAATCGGAAGAACCCTTTCCAAGAAAAGAGGCATAGCGATATTATAGACTCTTTCTTTAAGTCAGGTTAATGTCAGGAACACTCTACACATCCAAGAACTATAATTAGGAAGCTTTTTAAGTATTTGCCCTTCAGTTTCACACTTGAAGAGGCAAAAAGTTATGTATAATGTTAATTGCAGGTTCATGTTATAGAAACATCTCAAAATGACAGCTTTGACTTCTGTGCTTTCCTCCCACCAGCAATATCTGATATTCATTTTCAAGTTATTTGTCTGTAGTATGAACTCAGCTTGGATTTCTAGACTCAGACAGTGCCTGTTCTTTCACAGGCTTCCATAACTGAAAATCATAGAATCATAGAATAGTTTGGGTTGGAAAAGACCTTCAAAGGTCATCTAGTCCAACTGCCGCTGCAATGAGCAGGGACATCTTCAACTACATCATGTTGTTCAGAGCTCTGTCTAACCTGGCCTTGAATGTTTCCAGGGGAACATAATTCATCCATATGATGCCCCAAAAAATGTTTTTTAGACTTGAAGCCATCAACAGCATTTTACAGGAACCGTAAATTAATAAATCATGGGGCCAACGCAGCAGAGTAGGAGTTTCCAGCTCACATCCTCTCCACCTTGTTGGATCTACAAAATTGTCCAATATAAACATCAGAGACCTGGTGAGAGTCTCTGTAATCCATGGAGTAAGGCCTGCTTTCCCATAACAACTCTGCAGATTAGTACTGTGTTATAATTACATGCTGAGATGAGTTGCTATTGCTGGTAAGGCTCAATGTGGTCTTCCAGGTGACTGCTATGTAACTTGCTAAGTTACCACACTCTTTGCTCTGACATTGAAGCTCTCAGAAGTGGCAAGCAGTAAGCACCCTGTCCTACCAATAGGTATCATTTGCGGCTGAATCACTCACGCACCAGAGGACCTCCCCACCTTGTGCCTTCAATCGCACCCATCTGAGCTCCTACCATCATCAGAGTGCCTAGCTGCTCCAACACCTGATGAAATCATACTTACAAGCCTCTGTGAGAATAAAAGACCCATTTTCACCTTGAAAGGAACAGGGAGAATGAAACAGTCCTTCCATGGTTAGATGGGAAACTGAAAGCTGAATCTGGCTTTCCTGATTCCTTACCAGTGCCCTAAATGTTAGCCTATTTTCCTCCAATAACAGTTTCAAGCTGTGACAGGATTCTGACATATGGACTTTCTCCCCCGCCCCAAGATTCTTAAGCATTTGGGTTTTGATCAGCCACTGTCACCACCATGGTTCTTCAAAGAGATACTCTGAGCTGCTCTAACGAGCATCAGCCACAATCTGAAACAGGGAGAAAGGGAGACATGGTTCACAGATCCTCAGAGCTACTATGCGGATATGTGGTTGGGATCAAAGGGGATTGCAGATGACAACAGCAGTGCTTGAAAGGGATCTTGAGAGCTCTGTTTTCTTATACAATGTTTTATATAACCACACCACTTTGTTCTCAAACATTTAAGCAGGTTATTGACAATGAATATACTAAAATAATTATAACATGACAACATATTGAAGCCAATGTGGTGAAAGTGCTTTGTATTCCCAGTTCACCCTACAATCATCATCATCTTCAATATCTAACCGTAACCCAGATCCAAGAAAGCATTAGAACAAACCAGGCTGCTAACAAATGAATAATTAGATATATCCTTGATCAACTACTTCCTTTACATAGAGGCTTGGATGTTGTCTGTGCCACAGTGTCATCAGTAAAATCTTTGGCTGTTTAAGTCAGAGTGCACAACATTCTGTGCCGTGAAGGACAGTTGCAACATGATGTCTCTTCACAGAGATGGGGTTTTAGTTCAAGCCATGCATGAATTAAATCAGCTAAGACATGCTAAGCATATTGTAGTAACAAGAACTAAGTAAAACTTCCCTTTATCTCCCACCAAAGGACTTCCCAAACACCAGGAGGATTTCTGTAAGAGAGAGCCTATGGTTCTCCACTTCTTGCTCTTAAGCAAATATTTTTTTCTTGAAGTGTTTCAAAGAGGTGTAGACTCTATATAAAATTTCCTGACCAATGATACAAAAATAAATATGTGTTTTGTAAGCTATTAACTACTCTGACAGTTATTAGGTAGTTTTGTCCACTTGTTGGTGAACATGCCTCCAAAGGAGATGATATGAGTTCTGGACACGTGGCTCAGTGGGAAAATCAAGGACATGCACGATCCATGAAAACACTGGTCTCCAAAGAACAGTCAAGATAGGAAAAGAAAGAGGTCCACCACTTCCCTGCTCCCAGATAATTTCCAGCAGTTGTCATACAGCTACTTGTCTCACGTCCCAGGCCATTTCCAAAACTGACATGGGCTTTATTGCCCCAAATAACAGAGCAAACAGGACTGAGTATTGCTGCCAGTGTAGGAAGAAGCACAAGTCTGCAGGACTGAGCCTTTCCACCCCCTTCCCTGAGCTCTACCTCTTCCCAACACCCTGTCCCTCAAACTTCCATTTGTTTCTGCAGATCCTATCTGAGGCTCCATAATCTTACAACTCCCCCACCTCCATAGCATATTTCCCACAAGGACAGCAAAAGAAAATATTCAATAACATGCTTTTGTGCACTCTGCTTTCACAGGATTTCTGAGATATCTCTGTCTTCAAAGGATGTAGTATGAAAAATATTGGGACAAGGAGTTCGCTTTGTTTGTTTACTAAAATGGAAAGTTGTCTTTAGTTTTAGCTGTGCATCAGCTACCACAGTCCTTTGTGCCATAGCTTTAAATACATTTAACATTGTTAATTGCCATTTTCATTGGCTGTGCACAAACTATTTTTGCTGGGGAAAATGACAAAATTTAAATTTACTAATATTTGTCAGTTGTAACAATTAGTAGGTAGTAGTGGGTGTTAGTAGCTATTAGTAGGTTTAGTGGAATTGAAATTAACAGCTGATTGATTTAAATTAACAGTAACTGCGCAAGTGAAACATCCTATGTCATGGTAGCACTGCAAATGAACTATTTACTTTATGAAACATTTTGAATCTTTTCCATGGAAGAGAGAATGGGAAGAGTTGCAGAAGAATAAGAAGATGCAATCAATGCAAGAGCTGGAGGGACTGAAGCAGAAAAAACTGAGTGTGGATATTGTGAGAGATGCACTGGCAGCTATTAGAGCTGGTTCAACAAAAACAGCTACTGAAATCACAGCCTGCCCTCAAAATAGTTCAGAAAAACTGTGTCCACAGCTTCCCCTTGCTATTGCCCCTTACCTAAAAGCTTTGCTAGTCCTGTTTGGGGCTGCCTGTGGTTTTCCTGCTTGTTCAGGAGTGGACTCAAAAGTCTCCATCCCTCATTTGTGAGAGAGGTGAGCGCCTCATAGCCCTCCTCCCTTTGACCCCATGGCCAAACCACGTTGAGTACACCACTGCTCCTTCACCTGGATATCTGTTCTGGTAGCCTCTGACACCTGTATAGTGACTGCAGCCTCCGTGAATATTAGCCATAAACTTAAAATCCAAAGGAAAATGATAAGCTATTCCCCTCAGGTAGTAAATAAGTAGGTGAAATAATATTAGTTCAGTCATTTAGGCTGGATTTTTAAACAGATTAAAAGACCAAACATGTTGTGAGGCACTAGAAGGATTTCCAAAATCACATCAGGATTTCTCATCAATTTAAATAGGAGTCAGGCAATTTAAGAACTTCAGAAAATCCCACATATGCGAGTTCATCTCCATGCAACAAGTGCTTTAGTATGTTTTAAAAGGTGCCTTTTTACTCATTGCCACTGCAAATTTATATGCTCAAAATGCAATCTTGAAAGTGCACTTTTATCACTATATTCAAACTAATAACTTAGCATATTTAACTGACCCAATAAACAGTCCTCCTTTGTTTCACTTTTAGTATATTTGGCCTTTTTGGCAGCATCATGGATCCATTCTGTCCACTGCAGAACAGACCAAATGGTGGTCTTTTTTCACTTCCTTTCCCAAACCCAGCATAATATCGTTTGCAAATTATCTCACTATTTTCCTGTTGACAGCTCTGACTGATTATAGGTTGTAGTCATCTTGGATTACTATATATTAGCAAAGTCCCTTGCTAACATTGCCAGCACATGTTCAAGGTCCATTCAAATTAAGCCTCTTTGCACTTAGCACTACATTAGCTGAAGTCAGTGTAAGGTTTCTTGGTTTTCAAGCTTGCCTTAAAAAGCTGGCAATTTAATAAACTGAAAAAAGAAAAAGTAAGGTGTCAAATAATGAGGGATTAGGTCATATTCTCAAATGGGTTTGCCACCTTAAGTTTGCAAACCTAGAGCATGCGTAAACCAGGTGCCTGTAGGTTAAGAATGCAATTTGCAGCAAGATAAAGGTTTTGCTGTTGTAAACTCTGTGTGTGTGCATATGTACACAGAAGAGACTGTGAACCTAACAGCATTTTTAGATATTCAGCATTTGCCTTTTCTACAGACACTTTCTCAAAAGTGCACTGAAGTGATGCTAAGGACTCCAAAGAGCTCTTCCCTCCAAAGTGTGTCAGTCAGCTGGAAGAGATACTTCTAACAGTGCACACCCACTTCTTTCAACAGCCCCTGCCTAGGAAAGGTTTTGTGAGGAAGAATGCCATTGAATTAAAAAAAAAAAAAAAAAAAAAAGTATATATAAATTTAAATACTATATTTATAGAAGGACCTAATTCTGCAGAAACAAACAAACATACATTCCGTGGATAATTTCAGTTGGAAGATGCAAAAATTTCATCCAAGACTCAGACCTCTGCCTTACTGAAGTATTTGCAAGCTTGTGCATTGCAGTAATTCTGTTTGCCAGCCATCACACATCAGCTGCATTTGTTCTGACCAGTTTATATAAAAATACTAAGTACAGTTTGTTTAGCTTATTGGAGACTGCTCTGGTAAGATACATCCCAAACACCTATCAGTGTGACAAATCTGAATGAGAGTAACTCCCATTTAATCAGACCTGTATGAGGGAAAAGGTAATTCACACAATGACAAGAATTTTACTGATGGTTAAGCAAGAGTTAACAGATGCATATTTCTAAACTCCAGCACAGAAGCAGCCCTACAGAGGCTAAATACATCTGCAAGTCCAAATACACCCTTAGGTGCGTCTACACAATCCCACATCTCTCCCCAGTAACAGCTGTTTAAAGTCCATTAGTCTTTTGGCTGTTAACATCCATATGACTATAGGATAAAATTTAGGCATACTATTTAAATTGGTTTTTAAATTTGCAGATTGTTAGATTTGGCTGGGTTTGTTTTGGTGTTTTGTTTTTTTTTTTCTGGTTTGTTTTGTTGTTGCATTTGGGGTTTTTTGTTGTTTGTTTTGTTTTTTCCCCACTAGGAAAAGTGCAGTTCTCCAAGCAAATTTAAGCCTAATAGCAAACCCACTTTTCTTAGTTACTTTTCCCAGAGGCTTAGAAGCAGTATGTGGAGTCCCTAAGATCTGATCATCACAAGCTGAAAATCTCTCTTTTAGAAAATGCAGATGCACAAACTGCAGCTTGAACAATAGGGTCACGGAGATCACAGAGAGAACCCTCTTTGACTTTCCCAGCCAAGGTTAAGATTTTTATGTGCTAGCAAATAGAAAAAACAGTATTTTTACTTTTAAACCGAGCAAGAAATTTCATCAACTTGAAGCTTTTGGCACTGTCTTTTCCACCAATTCAGTCTTAAGAACTAAACTGAGCTTTAAATTAATGCACAAATCTGACAAAGGACAAACAACATTTAAATTACCATTGATAAATACCCAGCCAGAAGTAATTACTTCTACTGTAGCTCATTAAGAGAACGTTCCATTAAAGCTGTAAAGTTAAATAATGAAGGAGATGAGAGAGTTAAGGTTCAGCATGGTACTGTGCAAACGTGAAAAGGTTTGTTAAATGCTCAGATCTTACTTTTTAAAGGCTGGGTCTTTCTCTATTTCCAACCTACTGTAGTTCTTCCTAACATCTCTTTACTGACCAAGACAACCTTGTCCTTTTTTTGCCTGGTTGGAGCTGGAGGGAACTGGGCAGGATACAAAGGGTTGCAGGAAGATAGTAAAGGGGAGAAGGTGAGCTGGATTTCAGAGGACTGAAGCTGAACATCACCATGGGTACTGGAGCTGAGTTTGGAGTGCAAGAATGTGTGGGTTTGAGCTGGGAGTGACAGAGGGGGCTGAATATTGGGCTGCAGATGGAGTTTAATGCCATTATATAAAACATGAAGATTGGAGTAGGGGAGTGATCTGAAGATGCTGGATAACACCAATATGAACACTGACAGAATTCACATAATCAAGTTATTTTCTGTGTTATGGTTTTGGCTAGGTAACACAGCCCTATAACCCTGTTGCTACAGTAAGTATAGACAGCGATAACTGATAGAATATCATCTTGCTTAGCAGCTTGGCTTGATTTCTCCCATTGTGCTCAAATTTCACATTGCAATATCTCTGTGATAACTAGGCATAAAGGGACGGTGCTAAGCACCGAGCATCACTGATTACTTAGTAGACAAATAATCCATATGATCAAGTCCCATGACTAGCTCACAGAGTTTTACACTTCTGGTGGACTCATTTTGTACTGTCCTGTTCATTAATTTATTATTAATTCATTTTTCAAGTATTTAGTGAGCTTGTTCTTGCCCTATTGGAAAGCTGTTCCAGAAGCTCAGAGCGCTAGTACTGGGAACACTCTTGTTTCCAGCGTAAGTTATTCATTGGACAGCTTATACTCATACTTCTTATTTAATGCTGCAAACTCTGCACACAGCGAGTCACAAAATGCAATCCATATTCTCAACAGGCCAGTACTTTAAAAATGGTGTACAGCTCTTAGCCTATAACTTTCATTAGGCAACCTCAAACCAGCTTAGAAGCCTGAAGCAGATTTCTTGTTGCCTTTAGCAAAAGAGGGAAGAAGAGAATCATAGAATCATCTGGGTTGGAAGTTTGATACCGTTTGCACTGATGCCTGCACCCTATAAACAGCCCAGGTATTTTACTCAGTGGAGGCATATTGAGGCTAAGATTCTTAGGATTACATGAATAAAGCATCTGGAAAACTGACTTTCAGGAAGCAAACCCTCTGTATTAGTTACATAGCTTTGTCTGTCAAAAAAAGAGTGATCTCCAAATGCGAGAAGCTGCTACAAATTTCAGGTGATACCACTGCCCTGTTTCCATTTCAACTGGCAAAACCTACTGACCTTGCTGGCTCTAACATTACCTGAGGTGAGACCAGAAGAGATATAGTGTTGGGTCAATAGATACTGATACCTGTGAATCCAATACTGATACCTGTGTATCTAATTCAAGCGTTTGCTTTCTGAAACTGTATCCACCTGCATTGCTTTTTATTGACAGGCCATTGTGAATGTGCCTCTGGCAAATTCGCTGCTAATGGAAAGGTAAACATGTCCCTTGGTACCATCTAAAATGATTTACAAAGAGCAGAGAATGACCACAGGACACGCAGCAGTGAAGAGATCAGAAGCAGTGGAAAAAGCCACTTGCTCAACACTCCCTTGCCAGTAACAAGTCCTAAGTATCTTTGGTAAGACAGAAGTCCTTCTGTTGCCCACAGCAAATCTGGAAGTAGGTTTTAGGAGCATTTGACTCTACAGTCAGCCTGTATTTGCCAGCGAGGCAGGGGCAGTTCTCCTAACATCTTTGAAGGAGATGCAGGGGAAAGGATTGAACACCACGCAAAAGCTGAGCAGTGAATTATGTGTTTTAATACACCAGACAAACCCTGCACCCTGCTTGGCACCAACACTGCAAAAAGATGTCATCAGAAGAACTGGCTCATGAGCTCTTGTGGGATGCCTTAAGTTTGCCCAGGCTGAGAAGTATTTCCGAATCAATGTCAGTTTTCCAGGGCTTCAGTCCAACTCTTGATTTCAGGAGGAGAGAACATATACGTTAGCCTGATCCTGACAACCTTTAGGGGACACCACACATATTCAATGATGATTAATTACCTTATGCAGTAGAAGAAGTTCATCTAATGGGAAATTTTGTGGAGAGGAGGCATTCTCAAAGAGGCCACAGACTACCCAAAGCTTGCAAGGCTTTTGGGAAAACTCTGATCAAATTGCGGAGGAGGGGACATTTTGTCTACAAGGCAATAGTTATGACATTCCTACTTTATAAGCATCATATTTGGACTGCCCAGAGCTACTAAATTAGGGAACTCTATCAATTCTGTCTAAGCTTCCTTAGAGAATTTGCAGGACACAAGGCAGCAAAAAATGAAGTCCAAAGATATAGACAATAAGAGCAAAACCATAACTGAATGTCCTGTGGTGAAATTAAATTCGATACATTCTCCATTTAAAAGACAGAAAGACATCCAGCCAAAATATGTATATCCTCTGACACAAAGAGACACGATGGTATGACAGAGAAAAAACATTTGAGAAACCTATTTATTTATGGCTTAACGATGTTTAAACCAACTATTATTAAGTTAGCTGAAATGAAGAAGAAATCACTGGCAAATTGGAAAAGAACAACCCTTAGGTCAATCTGACAAATTTGTTATCCTGCATGTGGGAAAACATCCCTTGCAAAATTTGAACTTCACAGCTGGATGAGAACACATAAGCAAATCTAATGCAGAACATAAACTGTTGGTTGTCACCATAAACAACGTACAATCAGAGCACACCATGTAAATGAAAAATGACCAGCCTCTCTCCTTTCATTTAAAGCTGCGCAGAAATGCAGATTTACCAGTAAAACCAGGGTGCTTCCACAGGATGCTGGGCCAAAATTCTCTTGCAGATCTACTCAAAGCCACTTAACCATGTTTGAAAAGGGTTAAATGGCAGATCCTAGAATCCCCTCACTCTCTCCATAGCCTCTGCCTAGCAGCACTGCATTTCCATTTGAACTACAAATGACCCTGTACACACAATCATGTAATTCATATTTATATAAACAGAGGGTACAGTATGTATAATTTGAAAGATTTCTGGGAGGGGATGCATCATAACTAAACTCCTACTTTTCCCTTGGGGAAACAATCCCATTTGGTCTTAGTTAACTTCAAAGGAGAAAAGTATTTTCCCTTCTATGTCAATAATTTAACAGAAATTTGTCATTTCTGTCCACAAATCAAACTTTCAGAGTTGCCCTAAACGTGAGCAGTAAAGCAGCGACACACACACACAGACACGCAAGCTCGCACCCCCCTGCACACACACACAGAGCTCGACAACGGCAACACAATGAAATGCTCCTGCAGCAATTTCTAACCATGGAAATTGAGTTTAGTTTCACTGAATTGCCAGAAACCTCTCCACACTGGGGAGCTGTATTTCCAAGCACATACCATGGGACTAGGACCTTTGGTGACATGTTGTTCCAATTTGATTGAGGTTGGCTTGCAGGCCAGCCCTTTCAAATCATAACCAACACAAAAATTACCTCCTACGAAACATCGCAGAAAAGTGAGACTGCAGCAGCAAACCCAGGAAAGCTTCATTTTGTGGTCAGTGCAGCTTTAAGCATCATTAACATTTTTTTTTCCCCTTAAAGGTTGTTGAAGAGCTGTTTTGAGGGAGGCTGAAAGGACATTGTTTGCTTTTATTTGGAAATTTATTTTGCTCTGATTGCCTAATTCAGAATTTGGGGGATAAAAAAGTATGAACAGATTTGGATTAGACAATTTTCATATAAATCTTAGGCAATCATCACTTTTTTCCTACCAATTCACTGTGTGCAGCACAGGGCTAGGAAGGCATTATTTTCAGAAGGAATTAATAGGAAAAGTGCAGTGATGTCTATTGTCTATAATAAAGCATACAATTTAATTCATAGTGAGTCAAACTCTCCCAGTTTCAAAAATCTGCAAATACATTACCCAGGCCATGTAAGAGCTGCAGTTCTGCCTCAATGGGAGCAGCTTTAACCCTGTGTGACATGTGTTGATACTCCCAAACTTTCAGATCCCTGGCTGTCACCCTTTGCAACAGAATCCAGCTTTCTCCAGTCATTTGCTTCTCTGCAGAAGGGGTTACTAACAGCTCACTTGTGAAGCTGATTTTAGGTCAGACTATAACATTTCATAATGCATTATAATGTTGGATAGACCTGTTCAAACACAGTGAAAAAAACTAACAGCTAGAAATATGTTCTTAAGCACAGGCTGATCATGTGTCCTGCTTTCAAGTGGTTTAGTTTCATTTAGAAATTATTTTAGTTATAAAATTCAATGGGGTTTTGGGCCCTACATGTAAGTAATATTTAGAGATTCAGAGCCAGTAGATTGGGGTAGTTTCCTTGACACAGTATTAAGATTACACTAATTTAAACTAGCTGAAAATTTGACTTATAAATTAGGATATTTAAACAGGAAGTAACAGCTCTAATGCACCTCTCTCAGCTTTATAAGATACAAGCAAGAGAAGATAAAGTACTCTGTTCTTACTGATATTAATGCCTATTTACACCATTGTGGAAATTCAGAGGTCCTTACAAAGGTATAAGTTATATCTCAAGACTGTAGGGAAAAGTCACAGGCTATTCTCAGCAGCTTGCAGGCAGCACTCCATGTCTCACTAACAGCAATACATGTTCAGTAACATCCATTTCCCTAAGACTGCAATATGATAAATGAATGTGTAAGATGTTTTTTCTTTTTACATCTATTAAAAATCTGATTGGAGAACTAGTGAGCAGTAATGAAGCAAGCTCTAAAGCACTGATGGGTATACAAGAGGGCAAAGGAGAAAGTTGTACGGGCAACCTTAATTCTTGTCTCTCGTAGCCTGATAGTTCCTCTTTCCCCTCCCCATTTTAGTGCTAACCCACAGCAGCAATGAGGGGACAAGCCTCTTCCCTAATGTGGTTTTGCCAGATGTTCACCAGCTCCTTGGTAAGCACATGCCTCAGCATCTGTTGTG
Source organism: Nesoenas mayeri (assembly GCF_963082525.1). Lineage (NCBI taxonomy): Eukaryota > Metazoa > Chordata > Aves > Columbiformes > Columbidae > Nesoenas > Nesoenas mayeri. Next base: position 91,857,196 of record NC_137543.1, on the reverse strand, counting down.
GGAGTCATGAATCAGGACTCAGACTTTTAAAAGAACACCTCAGCCTTTGCTCCAGGCAAACAGCTCTAGTCATGGGGACAAGAAAATTTTGCACAAGGCCCTGCCGTGGCAACAGTCAACATATCCCCTCAAGTACAGAGATGTGCCAAAGTATACCAAAAGAAAATGCGGTCCACTGCTTTGCAGCCAGACAGATCTGAGTGCATGATTTGAACAACACAGGGATGGATGATGGATGGAAAAAAGCGTGTCTCTCCAGGGAACAGTAAAACCATCCAAAGAACTTAATTTACAGATAAATAGTGTTCTTCCACTTTGTTGGGATCCCCATTGCTCAGCTACTGCACGTATGGTAAAGTATTACAATGAGAGAAGAGAGTGAGTACTTCATCTTCCCCTGAGGAAGAAAGCAGTCTTTCCAGACACAGATGCGTAAAGAAAAGCCGAAAGAAGGAAGCCAACAAAGACTGAATGCTCGCCACAAAGTCCTACCAGCCTATGGGGCCAGCTAAAGCCAGGTTACAAACAAGGACACAAACAGCTGATTTAATCTGTTTAAATGATTTTTTTTTTTATTTTTTTTTTTAAAGTGTAAATTGAGGTTGAAGCTTTGTCACTGTATGTATAACATGAAGAAGACAAGAGGAAACAGATTATGTTTTCCTCCAATGGCAACATTGCAAAGTCATCTTTCCCCATAATGAACAATGGGGGATGTTCTGCGCTGGGACATGGTTTATCCAGGAAATCCAGTATTTTGACTCCTAATGAGGTGCATTGTCTGCCAATAGGTTAAGAATGAATTAATGCCTTTGGACTATCTCCTGAATCTTTCTTGGGCCTGTTGCAATGAGGATGTATTCCCCTGAGCACAGGAAAAGGCCCTTACATCAAAAGAGGAAAAACATGTATAAAAAAGCCATGCTAGTTCTTTATTGCTGAGGTGGTCAAAACGGAATTAAAAAATTTCTTTGAAAGAAGAGAAGAACATCTCAGCACATGAGTTAGTCCCAATGCTGTGGCAGATTAATAAATGCATATGCAAATCTCTCATGAAACCACTTTTTGGAAGACATTAAAAAGGAGAACTTCATGAGCATAGAGTCAACAACAGCTGTATAAACCTAAACGCCTAACTGCATCCCAAATTAAAAACAGATTAAAACATAAACAAGACTTTTTTCACCCATGAATGCTGAAGAGATACTGATACAAAATAAACTTTTTATTCAAGCTTACAGTATGAATGAGGTGAAGAACATTATCAGGTGTAGAATTTTTTTTAAAGTAAAAAAAAAAAAAGTTTCATAAGTGGTTGAAAAAAAATAATGCATATTCTGGCCAAAAAAGACTCCAAGAACTACTGTTCAACAGTATTAAATCTGTGTCTGTGAAAGCTGCATGATAAGGTTCAACTATTGTGGTTAAGCAGGTTTTAAAAATTACTGTAGCTGTAGTAGTCTCTAAAGTTATTAAGACACTCACTGTGGACCAGACCTAATAAGGTTCAAATATATGTTCTAGCCAAGGCCTTTGAACTTTTAAGATTCCTAGGGATGTACAGGATCAGGCCAAACACACAGTTATGTATTTCAAATCAAGAGTCAATCCAGTACATGCTAGCACTTGTGTAGGAATGATTCACTTTCCAGTACTGCATGCAATGAACCATGGAATACAACATTTTTTATTTCTTGGTGGTAACTGTCAAAATACATTTAGTTTTGGGGAGATGAAGATGGAATGCACAAAGAAGTGTAGAATAATTATGTGTTGAAAATTAAACCCAGTTGCCTGAACTGGGAAGAACAATGTAATGTACCAAAGGAGGTCTAAAGTGTTTTGGCCAACAAACTTAGAGGTCATCCAAGATGACATATTTTGTGAATGAGAGGCAAAGGCATTTCTCTGTAGTGCTCTCCTCACCTCCATTCTTGAGTTTAGATCTACATTTAACACCACAGAATTTACAGTTTAGCAGAATAGGACTGTTTCTCTCACGCCTATCCAAAAATAGTGAGTAATGTCTGAGGACACACAAGCAGGCCCAAATTCTTACTTCTTGGATTCAGGTATGTGCTGGACTCCAGAAGGAGATTTAAAAGAAGAAATTACCATTCAAGAGTGTCATGAAAGACGGGATTTTCTTCCAGCTGCAGACAAGCAGCAATGACAGAGTTGGAAGAACTATGAAACTCAACTTCTCCAGGATGTTTGTGGAGCCAGGGGTCTACAGGCAAAACTTGTAACTCCCAGTCTACATCTGTGGCAAACTTGCAGGACAGGCTCTCTGAGACCCATAGGGTCCATGTTCACCACATGGGACACCTGAATTACAGCATAACACACAATTTCACTGCCATAAATTCCTGCTACCTCTCCTAAGAAGCAGCGAGAAGAACTGATTGTCACTGTGGAGGGTCCATGCAAAAAATTCACAGCTCCCTGAAAGAAGATGCCAAATATCTTGGTGCTGCAACCATCGGTGCTGTGATGAGACTAGAGAGGCATGGCATGCACTCACTGTGATTAAGACATTGCTTCCCAAAAACCAAATATAACAATTAAATGAAATAAGATGCTTGCTATGCTGATGGTGGAGATTCTTGCCTATCAACAAGATATCAGCATTGCAATAATTTTTCTGGTAATCTGTCCCGTGCTTTTGCACCCTGACTGATTATGCCCTGAAGACATACTACATTCCATGAAGACATGTCATTGAAAAGAGAACAAGCACAGAGCCAAAGCAAGCCTTGCAACAACTGGTGCCAAGAGGTAGGGGTACCCAAAGGGAGGTTAGGCAAATGATGCAATTTGAGCATTTTGGACAAGGGACTCCTGAAACTGTGTATACACCACAAAATACAAAGGGAGACTGCAGGCATGTAGCTGCCATGCACCCTGCATTTTAAGGATAGATACACAAAATAAATCAAAAGTTTAATATATTTCCAGGGGTTTTGATAGTGTATGCCAGAAATATATCCCCTCCTAATTAACAGCCGTATTTCTTTCATCACTGGGGGTATACCTCCTCTGTCCATTCAACCAGACCAGACAGAAAACTGCATGAATTTTTGGGTGACTGAGGTATTGTTATTTTTAGGTGTTACAAGAAAACTCAGCTGCTGATTAAACGACACTAATGGAAATCAGGACACAGCGTTTTCTGCCAGACTTCATGACAACAGAAAAAATCTCCCTAAAACACAAAAGCAGGAATTTCCCTTTTACAGTTTAACAGACAGAATCATTGTGAAAGGCTGCAAAATTCCATGTTATATTTTTCTCACTTTAGTTAATTTGTGTGCTATATATATAACTTGTATGTATGGCCCAAGAAAAAGAAGCTGTAAATCACACACAAGTTCCTTTCTTTTTTCCATATTTCCTTTTAAAATGTTTTTTACAACAATTTTCATAAATTTGTAGGACTTACCACTGCTTCCTTCATTTCACCTCTTTTCCCTTTGGACAAGAAGTGGAATAGCTTTGTAATCATGTACATATTAGTGTTGTTATCACGTTCTAGGTATTATGAAGTGGAATAAACAAATGGTTTGGAAACTAATGAGAAAAAAAAAATGAATAGTTAAGCTCAGAGTGAAGTTTTCTAAAAGCTACTTGCTGTTCCAAGTCTTTTTGTTTCAGAATGCTCCAGTTAAGGTATTTCAGAAAGGTACTGACTCTTTTTTTTCTGAATAGGCGGTCACTATTCCTGTGCATTACACCACTGTAAGGTATCTCAGGCCACACTCATTCAGACACTGCAAATGGTTAAAGGCTTTCTCTACCTCACTCGCAGGATGCCAGCAACTGTCCCAAAGGCACACAGACAACAGCTCTCCTGAGCCAAAAGGTCATGCTGACTGGCTAGTTTAAAGCAATTTTTGCCTTTGTTGATGTCAGACCATTTAGAGATGCCATCAGCTTTGGCACTCCAAAATCAAAGAAAGAGTTTCCCACAAAACAAAACACAAATAAACAATCTCATTACTTAAATTTTAAGAAGCAGCTGGTAACATCAGGAATGCAGATTTTTTTTGCCAGAGAATATGATGTCATTCTGAATAACAGGAATATTTGTGTTTTTCAAGATTTTGGGGTTAACTAGCCCTGCAGGAAAAAAAGAAAAAAAAATGTGACTCACACTACAGAAACCAGGAGACATGAGAGCAGAAGAAGACAGCTAAATTCATAGAGGTTATAACTCTATGGAGGTAAATGAAGATATTGTCCACAGAAATTTGGCCCAGCGTATTGTTCTTGGAGTGAACGAACAAAACTGTTCCATGGCTCGGAGAGAAGGGAAGCTGTTCTTCCTGAAGCTCCAGGACACCTTCTCACTTCTGGGTAGATCAACCAAAAAGCTGGTACATTTACCATTTTGGAGTGTCTTTGAGAAGCAGGATGACTTACATCACAAGCATGTTTCTTGCTGGTCACAATACTGCCACATATATGACTCCAGTTCAAATAAAAACAATAGAAAAGCTAGGATCCCAGGAGGCTGCAACCAGCAAGGTATTGGTATCTGCAGTTACTGAGTATTAAGCTCTTATACAGTTGGCTACATTATTTTTCAGTATAAATAAAAGTAAAGACAGATTAAGATTTCATTTGATTTTTCAGCTGAATCACCAAGTTCAGCAAATTGAACTTCAGTGGAGAAGACTAGCTTGCAAAAGTCTGGCCATCTCCAAACTTAGAACTGTAATGTTAGGTTGGGTGTTCAAACTGCTTCTTCCCTGAAATAGCTGTTTTCTCTTCAAAAATTACAGGAGAATTAGCTTTGGACTTCTCCAATACAGAAACACCAAGTGAGTCCCACTCATTTAGTTTGTCTTTTTAAACCGTGTTGAAAATCCACCATATAAAAATTAATTATTCAATTTTGTTAATTATATTTAAAAGGTTAACAATAAACATTTTATACTCTAGGGTGCAGAGCTTATGCATATGTACCTATATACATTACACATATGTTTATAAGCATATCTTTCATAGTACTTTAAATTACATGAAAGAAATTAAAACGCTAACTTAGTTAATTTGGAGGCAGAATATGCCTTCAATTTACTCTCTGCATTTACAGCAGTGATAAAATCAGCTCTGAGGCTGGATAGTTTCTAAGGCAAACCAGAGGACAAGAACATACATACAAAAGAAAAGTTAATATAATAATAAGGGCAATTAGTTATTAGTGCTGGTTCTACTGAAGCAAATGCAAGGTGTCATTGCTAAGATTTTACCCAGCAAATGTAAATAACTGCCTTTGAACTAACACTGCAGGAACTGTGGTAAGCATTCTTAATACTCTAATGATAAACAATAGATACAAGTGTTCCCCACCTGGACAACAGCAGGCCATTTACTTCTAATTAGTAATTAATAACGTCTCTCCCTGTTTTGCTATCTTTGTTTGACAATTCACGAAAGTTCTTTGATATATTCTTTGAAGTGGGGTGTAGGGTTGCAGTTTCCAGAGCTGGGTTTTACATGTCACCTGTCCACTATTCTGCTGCTAAACTTTCAAGATAAATGAGTCACCATCCCTGGAGGTGTTTAAAAGGCATTTAGATGAGGTTCTTAGGGACATGGTTTAGTGCTAGAGTTAGGTTATGGTTGGACTCGGTGATCCTGAGGCTCTCTTACAACCAGAATGATTCTATGATTCTATGAATATAACATGAATAAGATGGACACATTAAATAACATGCACACTCTCCTTCCCCATTTGGGGTTTAATTTTCATTTATAGTGTAGCTATGGCTACACTAACAAAAGGAGCAAGCCAAAATTGTTGTTGTTTTTAAGGATCCGATGTCTGTGCTACACAGTTGTCAAGGGGATTTTACTTTTCTTTAGCTCTAGTGTGGTCACATGGACAGAACATCAGTCAGCAGTTGGAGCGTAGCCATTGGAGGGCATCTTCCAGTTTTCAGCGTCATGTGGAAGCAACTCAGCTTGTATGCTCCAAGACATGAGAGAAAACATAGGAAGAGAGGACTTCCAGAAGCTAGGCTTCAGAAATACACCCCTGTTCCAAGCTAATTTGCTAGGTGAGATGCATCCTGTGCCTCCTAGCATAGAATGAAATAAGTCACTAGACTTTTCTGCTGTTTCGTATAGGCCATGTCTCCATGCAAGGACAATAAACATTCTCTGAAGTCACATAATTAAAATAAATACCAGGCTAGATGCTTTGTGGGAGGAAGTGAAGGAAGACACGCTGTTTTAGAGTGGATGGGGCTCAGATACTGAATTTTCTGATTAACATGCTGCTCTACATCTTTAAAGAGAACAAAAATAAGACTTACTAGTTCAGGTAAAAAAAAAAAAAAGCAAAGATGCATTTTACAGTAAACACCAAAGAAAATCAGTATAGCATTTTTAAATGTTTCACCTCACCTCAATTTTAATTTCAATACTTGAGTGAACTTCTACAAAAGATGTTAAATATTTCATAATCTAAGCTTTTCACATGCCCATTTTCATCCAGTTGTTGAAGAATGTAGGGTATTAAGAACTTTTTGCCTTAAATAGATGCAAATCACATTGCATTACTCATTTAAGCAATCACGTTTTAGGAAGAGCAAGAGACAGTAGAGTTGTAAAATAAACTTGTTTATTTCCTAGCACCCAAGCATCTTAGCATCTTCAGTGATAGGGAGATCAAGACAGAGGGTTTTTGTATTTGTACTGAAAAGTCTGAATTTTAATCTTGTTTTGGCAAAACCTAAAATTAAAAAAAATAATTTAAAAAAAGAAGAAAATTTTAAAAAGGGGGGAAATAGTCTCACACTCTTTCGAGAATAATGCTTTCATTTTTTTTGTTCTTGGAGAAATACCATTTACAATTACAAGAATCACTGTATATTGAAGCATGCCATTGACAGCTAGCACTGTCAAAGTAAAACTGAGCCATCACTGGCAAGTGCCAGCAGAACAGCTCTGCCACAGTGGAAGAAAAGGATTCAACATGGCTAGAACTCAAGTCTGTGCCTAGCTACCCCTAAGGAAGAGCTGGTACAGTAAAAACTCCCCAGTAAAAAGTCAGAAAAATAAGAGTATTCATGAAGGAACACCTTTAGGCACAGACCTAAGAAAGAGAGCTGACCTGAGGCTCGAAGGAAATGCTGCAGTTGGTGAAGCAGGAACAAGAACAGCTCTGCATATTTTTCTCAAATGTAGTGACCAAAGCCCTCAGAAGCCTCTAGAGCAGTAAGGTGAAGACTAGGAAATTATATTTCCCTGCTGCTCACTCTTTTGTGTCTGTAACTGTCTTACAATGCCTATGAGAAAAGCACGTGCTTTCAGCAAGTTCTTTTGCAGAGCTCATACTTTCTACTTTAGCTGTGACTTTTTCTGGACAGGCAGGGTAATAAATTAGGGTGCTCAAGTAATCAGAAATCTCAAAAAAGCCAAGCACTGACTGGGAGAGAACTACAAGAAGTTTAGTACCTGCTGTAAGGCCTCAGGCATGCAAACAAAGAGGACTTGCGTGTCAATGAATATGTCCAGCCAGAGACCCTGCAATTGGAGAATATGCACCTGAAGAACAGAGAGACTAGAACTGTTTTTTTACCCAGATTTATCTGGCTAGAAAGCACACAAGGCCCATAATGAGCTCTCACTGTAATAATATGTTGACCACTGCCTGTCAGGGTTGAGAGTCCTAAGAAACTTCACTTTTTTTCAGGAAACAGAGCTAGAGCAATCCACTTCAAACGTATTGAACGTCTGTAAAAATAAAGCAGCAGTTTCCTGGTTTATGGCATTGCCACCTTCTGGCCTGTTAATCCTGATTGTCATAATGGCTCAGTGTTTTTCTGTGCTGACATTTCTCTTCCCATGTAAAGACAAAAAACAACAGCCAGACTAAAAATGCATTTGGGTTCATTAAGAATGGTGTCTGGGATGCTTATGTTCTGCCATTACATTTACCATGACACTTCAAAATAAACACTAGAGGTGAACCTAGGGTATTCCTTATTTGCCCCCACAGAAGTTACTTCTTCACAAATGTGATCCATCACGAAGTATTATTTCAATTTTTACACTATCGTGCTTAAATGGATTTTGCTCAGTTTGTATTTAAAAATCAACAAATTAGAACACAGGCCACTTCCTGGGGATTACTAAGGATGACCAGCTGTGAAGAATGGATGGTCTCAGGCACAGCTGGGGACCACTAATCTCCCTGCACAACATGAAAAATATTAAACTTTTTCTTAATGCCTTAGAGAGATCTATTCGGGTCTGTAGGCATGCACCATCTGTAGAGACTTAGTTCACAGAATCCTGCATGCTTCAAGTTGCTTGAAAACTCTCTTGGTAGTCCAGTTGCCCTTCAAAAAAACATTAACTTCTAATTAAGCAGTAATTGGGATTAAATGACAATAAAGAAAAAATGAGTTTTCTTTACAAGAACTCAAATGTACCAAGAAATGAAATCCAGGAATTAAATTCTATTCTCAGGATAAGGAACTAGCCTGCAAACCTTCTGGGAAGGGATTGTCCTTTAGTATGTGTTCGAGCAGCATCTAGCAAAATGGTTCAGATTTCTAGGCACTATTGTAACACAAAACAATAAAAATAACTGCAAGAATTTACACAGAACTACTCCAAATAACTCAAGTTAAATAGATCACCATCAAAGATGAAGGTACATTCCCTGTAAATGTTTTCATTGCATACAGTTGAAAATACAATATTTTGCCTTTAGCACTACAGAGGGAGCTGATGCTTGAAATTTGGAAGAAACAGTATGGCTGATTTTCACTCCATTTCATCCTCAATACAGCCAGTTGCATTTACACAAACTAAGGTTCTGGTCTTATTGCTTATTTCTGATAGACCCTTGAACAGACTCATCTCTCTTTCTGCCTTGTACTAGTAGAAATGTTAATGCCAAAAACCCTTCCACAAGAGAAAGAGGGCAGGGAGCCCCATGACAGAACTCACTCTGTGAAGAGCTCCATCGATCCTGTACAGCTATCTATTTACACACTTGGGGATAGAAAGGCTAATAGTTGTGGGAACAGGATGTTTTGTCATATATTATTATTCTGGATTGAGAACGAGAAAAAACTGCTGGCTTTTCTTCTAAAGTTATTGTGTTTTCAATTGCTCGCAAGGTCTCCTGGAGCCCAGAGAGGTATTCTGTTAAACACTGAAATAAATAAAAACTGCTGTCTGATTGGCCAGAGATGAATAATTTCTACTACCCCCAGATGTATCCATCTAGAATGCGCTTATTTGTATGATATGCGAACTAATTGTTTAACACTACCCCAGAACATAGTATTGTTCACCCAGAGAAAGCTACACAATAGAAATTTATTGACTCATCACACTACTATTTTTTAGCCAATTATGTGCCAGGATTTTTCCTTCGGATATATAACAATAGCAGAAAGATGCTTCATTTCCTTGGGACTATTACTCTCCTGGGTGGCAAAATTAAAATCAGCCTCTATAAAACACACTTGTGACAACTTACAGCAACCCCAAATGGCACGAAGGACACCCTTTAGTCTTACACGCGATTAGCAGCGATCTGGAAAACTGAGTGGGGAGCAGAGGGGTTGCTGCGTGAAACTCGGTGCCATGTGGACCAGCACAAAACCTTCTCACCATCTCAGTCCCACCAAAAGCTTCCGCGCAGGACAGTGGCTGTCACAAAGCGGTCCAGAGGCAAGGGGATGGTGGCAATTGTGGTAATTACTCGATAATGAGACACTTGGTAGAAAACTGCCTTGTTGCTGTCCTTAAAATAGATAGATAGATAGATAACCTATTCATTTTATCTATTTGGAGACAGCTGCCAGGTGGAAGGAACCACAAGCCCTCTTCCTTTCGCTCCACTGCTCTGGAAGGCTAGAGGCGGCCAGAAAGGCTCCGCACCATGCCAGCCTCACCCTCCCGCCCAGCCCTGGGCGAAGGATGCGGAATTTTCCCTGGCTGTCCCGTTAAATAGAACAAAACCCGCGAAGTTAACAGGAAAAAGACATATAAACGTGTACAGTAGGTGCCGGCGGCTGCCACCGCGGCGCCCCCTACTGGGTACCCGCCGGCGCCACGGCGGCTGGCACAGCCAGGAGTGGGGCACCTGCTGCCATACCCCGCCGAGCCGCCAGGGGGCGCCCTGCCGGGGGGGCGCCCCACGGCGGGCGGCTGGGCCTCGGACACCACCGTGTGCCTACCCGGTCGCTGGGCAATATTCTGCTGGAGCCCCCACTGACAGCTGAGTTCAAATAAGCAGCTGATATTATAAATATATATATATATAAAAATATAGATATAAAATATATATAATATATATATATTTATTCCTCTGTCCCCCAATCCCAGCTCTCAGGACATGCCTCAGCAAAGGCAAGGTGGAGCAGAAAATGGAATGGTGTCACCTCCTGATCCATTTGCACAGCTTATGAAATATGACAGAGCATAGACAGATAACATTTCGTTAACAGCACCTCAGTAACAGCTTGAATGGCACATGTGCGCAGGACCAACAATAATCCCCAACAGCAGGCTAGACAGTAGCTTTCTTTTTAAAATAAAAATAAATAAATAAATAAAACCCTCAAACCAACAAACAAAACTTATATTAAATCTAGCAGATAGCCCCATGCCTTCCCTCATGGCAGCTGTTATCCACTAATCCAGGGATGCTGCGAGTAAAAAAGCGCAGCCCTATGGAAACATCCCTGGCCAGCTCATACTGAACTCAGGCTGCTGTTTTCTGCATGCCTTCATATGGACAGTGTCCCGACCGAACCAGCCGTTCAGGTAATCAGGAGGCTGAGCAGTCTGCACAGGATCCTGCTGCTTGGAGTCTAACACTTTTATCACTCCTGCATAATAACTTCGGCAGATAACCCACGACTCAGACATCCCAGCATGAGTGTATCCACAGCTGCAGACATCACATAATAGCATATCGCTGCAAAATAAACTTTTATGCCTTCTGCAGATACTGCTGGCTTGATTTCTCCATATTCCTCCCTTTCTTAAGAGAGACCCTGTTGAAAGTCCTTTTTACTCCAAAAACACCCACTTTACTTTTGAATGCTGCTAGTCTCAGCTTGTATGAGCAAAACCAACTTTGCTCTTAACTGGTGAAGGAGCAAAAGTTTTCCATGTTAGTATTTTGAGCATTTTCCTTTATGAAAACTCAAGTGTTTGCTGGTAGATGGCCTTCTTCAGGCCACTTGTGAGTATTCCTGCTTGCTTTTTTCTTCATAACCTCTTATTAGATAAAAGAAATACATCCAAATAATAAACACCATAGGTCAAAACACAGGTATCTGTACATCATTACAGAGTTGCTCTCTGGCTCTTGTAACCCAGATCTGACTTGAGATGGGGGCTCTTTACTATAGTATAGAGTAATGCTTGGGAATCTGTTATGTTACAGGCCTGTTGTGATAGAGAACCAGCTATACCACTGCCTGTTAGTAACACACACTCCTCACTTCACATCATGCATGTGAATGCTTCCATATGTTCAGCCATCATTTTTAAAATGTGGTTTCCTGTTTGCTTTTTCAGTGAATGCCCTTCCTTATAAAGTCTGCAATCCATAAGCACTCTGCAGCAAGTCTGGACTGGATTTGAAACATCATCATTTCCAGGTACTATCCCAATATCTGCTGCAAGACATGTACTTCTGTTTTTTCTTAACCCAAGTACATTTTTAGTCCTTAATGCACCAAATATTTGTGGCAATTGGTTTATGCCCTGCTATTCTGTCAATATATGAGGACAGTTTTAGATAAAATCCCTTAGCACTCATTATACCCAGTTTATTAAACTTACCTTCACCTTCTGAGTTTTTATTCAATTTTTGTTGGTGCTACATTCTACTGTAAACAAAACAAGAGGATGAGGGAAAGGAACATGGTCTTCATTTCACTAGCCAAAATTTCATTCAGACTTCTGATTTTCAAGATGAATATTTAATAGGTGCCATTCCCATAAACGCCTACTGCCTTTATTAACTTTTTTGTTGAATCTGTAGTCTTTTACAATGGCAAAAGATAATGTGATTGTTCTTTACACTGCTATCAATCTGCATACATCATTTGGCAAATTGTAATGCCTTTTTAAGTATTTTATGTTAGGGAACATTGTGTCTCTCCAGAAAGAATATTTGGCCAGTCACCAAAGTCTTCAGGTTTACAGTAAATCAACCAATGAGTAGCAGAGGTGGTTACAGTAGCCCCTTTATTGCCTGTAGAAAACCTCCAACCTTTTTGCAAGGGGCTTGCCCAAGGCCCAGAGCAGAGCTCTGAAAGCAAGCTATCAGCTGCCTATCTTAACTTGGACTAATACCCGGACCTTGGGGAAGTGATTTAAGAAAGACAGATGCAGTCATGTGGTATTTTAAGATGATGTTAATTTTTTAGATAGAAGCCCTGAAAACATTCTGTGTCTCTTATTTTCTTATAAGCTTGGGGAAGCTTCTTATAAGCCAAGAGGAAGCTTGGACTTTTGTCCAGGATTATTAATACTGCTGTTTTTCAAATTACAATCCAATGGATGGTGCACTGCAGTGTGTTATGTGATGTTAGAGGTCACCTCTCATTCTGTGGCATCATGAGGGAAAAATCCATTGGCTAAGGCTCCCCAGAGCAAGGCTGGATAATATGACTACACAGGGGACGTGAGGCAAGTATATTTCCCTTGTTCCGCCTTGCTATGCCTAGAAGACATAAGAGCCTCAGCATGGAGGAAATTGGAGTCTGCTCCTCAGACACCTTCCCTTTGGGAACTAATGAGTTGGGAAAGGTTATGGATTTTTGCCCAGAGGTCCATCTCCCACTCTGTGGAAGCAGAGCAGGCAGGTGGTTCCCAAGCATACATGACACCTCCTGATAAGACCCACCAACCACTCAGTATACCAAGGAATCTTTTCCCTACTCAAGCAACATATCCTTATGCCACATCATGTTTAAGTGACAAAAGGTCCTGCTAGCTCAAATCAAGGCTGGGTGGTGTGTGCATGTATGACAGAAGGCTTGTGTTTCATCATGATATATTTGTCAAGCCTGCATTAGCCACTAAGAGACCAGCCTCTTACACAAACATGCTTTGGCTATAGAAAAGGAAGGAGCAATGCCTCAGTTTGGCTAGCAAGTTTTAAATATCAGCTTGATGTAGAACTTTCCCTTTCCCTGGTGGACTAGCCACAGTAGAATGTGCAAAACCCAAAGATGAAACTATTTTATAGTACACCGATTTCCTTCTCTTTACTTCTGAGTTTATGCTAGCAGTAAACACAGTAGGTTTCCAACAGCAAAGCTTTATTTTCAGACTGACAGTGGGAGATCCACAAACATGACAAGTTCTTCAGCAACAAGAGATTCAAATCTGGTGTCCTGCCTTATCCCTTCAGTCCTCCCTCTGTAGAGCTGTCGATTAATGCAACAATTGAAAGGGACTGGGACTGCAATATCTCAATATAAAATATTGTACTGGTTGCACTCCTTTTTCATCTTCGTGACATACACCAACCACTATAATAAACTCTATCAGTTCACTGATTGATCACCTATAGGCAGTAGATACATGCAAGAAAAGCACCACTTCCTTGGTCATCCTGAAGATCAGAACACAAGATAAACAGTTTAGCAGTTGTTCACTTGAGTGCTTAACCTCAGAAGGGTTTGTTTTACAAACTCAAAGCTAAGTACAAACAATAAACAACAAACAAGGTCAATTAGCTTGTTGACCATGTACCTCGTTTCCTTTGTCCTCTACCTCTCCAGGATCCCATTCAAAGAGAAATTAATTACAAAATTGCATTTGAAATTGCTGTCAATGTCATTAATGTGATGCATTCTATTTTTCTCCCCACCATATTTCAACCACATGTCTCAAGTTTCTGTTTCCTAAATTACTGTGTTGATCTCCCCCCAAGCATGTTTACAGGCCACTTTTTTAAAAAAGAACCACATTTTAAATTAAGGACCATATGAGTAGAACTTGAGGAAGCATCTGCAATTTGCTTTTGCAAATGTTCTGTGGTGAGGTGAAGACTTTTTTTGTTTTGCAAACTTTCTGGAAAAAAACCTTTGTTTTTTGAAAAAATGTTTTGTGGGAAGACTTTATTTTGATAATGTTTTTGATTAGAGAATGAATATCCAAACTATTTCTGTGGGAGAGGCAGAAATACATTGATTTTTTAGCATGATTGTGTGCATCAGTAGAGTCAGGAAAAAAACAGCTGTTCTCCCTAGTGTTATGGCTCCTTATCACTCACATATTCCTCATTTCAAGGGACATCATTAGGTTTAATACAAAAATATCTATCAAAAGAATTCTGTTCCCTCTTGATGTTCCACATATAACTAATTTCAGCTGTAAAGATCAGGAATGTATAATCTTGAACTAAATTAACAGAATTATTTCCATGAGATTTTAATATTCCTGTGTTGATGGTTCTTTGTGGGTTCTTTTCCTTTCTGTTTGGATTTTTATCATATGTTATATCATTTAGTTAGGTCTTAGAAGGTTAAGAAGTATGTCTAGGCCTCAACACCATGATGCCTGAATGTCTCCTAAATTATTAAAAACAGATACAGCAACAACATAAACATCTATTTTTATGTATAGTGCAATCGTTAGAACTCTGACCCTAATTCAGAAAAGAATATATATCCGGGGGGAAAAAAAAAAATATATATATATATATATGTTTAACTAAATATTTCTACGAACCACATGGAAGTGGCAAGATATAAGTGCACAACTGGAGCTAAAAGCATTTATGTGAATCATATATTTTAATGGTATATTTATCTATCAGTGCCACAAGAAATCAGAACTGCAAAAAAAGCCCACTCGCTATTGAATAAAATTTAATACAGGGTCAGTTTCAAGACAGTTATATGTGGCCTTCAAGTCATAAAAGAGTATAAAATTTCTGCTTATCTAAATACTGCTCGCTGAGTTTGTATCTTTCTGCAGAGCTTCACTTATTCTGATGGACAGGGATAAATGGAACCAGGATTCAATGGTCCATTTATTCCAGCCACAAGAGAACAATCCAGAGGAAAATTTCAGTCTTAAATTAGTAGCAAGTGAATTAAAATTATAACTTCTGAAAATAATTTGTGGTCCTCTGAAACTGTAAAGATTAAATAGTACATTGATTTATATTGGCTTACAATGCCTTTGTCAGTTGCAGAAAATGATCAGTAATCAAAGTGATGATTTCTACGAGGAGCTAGTGCCAAACTAAGAAGTCTAAACTATACATTAATAAAGCTAGCAAGAGCCCCTATAGAATTCAGCAACTCTTGCGAAACAATGAATTCAGTTTGAAGTTGTTACACAAAGCTTTTGCGTCAATAAAATCTGGTTGAAAATGAAGTCTAGTTTCCTTTCTCTGGTTTTCTAGTCACAAAGCCATTCATTCAATGAAACTGCCACTGGTTTGCTAGAAGTCTGCCCCATCCGTTTTTGACCCAGTTACTTTGTTCCTATATTTCTAAGAAAATAAAGCCCAACAGTGATTCTCAGTCTGTCTCTGAAGACACTTAGAGGTCTGTAGACAAGTTTTAAGGTATTTAAGAACAGCAGTTCAGAAAAGCATCTCTATTATTAATCAGCTTAAACTGGGGGTTTAGAGGCTGTTGTCTTCCTAGGAAAAAAATAGTCTGTCAACAAAAAACTAGAACTCAGTTATCTCTCCGTGCCTTTTATTTGCAAATCTCTTCCATTTGCACATCCAGGTGCAGCAGCTAGATTCGCATCCCTATTCCTGGGGGCATTTGTGCACGTTTCTCTGTTCCAATCGTGTCCTCTAGCCGGGCCAGGTTAGAGCATTTGCACCGCTTATTGCAGGCTGCAAATAGCTGCTGAGGTCTCACTGCTGCCTGCTTTGACCCCGAAGCCAGCATGGACTTTGGTCCAACCTCGAAATTTAAGGCATATGAACGTCACTTTCGACAGAAACCAACCTATGGAGCCACTAGATGGCACTTTGAAAACACGGGTTTGCGTGCTCTGCCCATCTAGCTGCAGATCTGGACCTATTCACCTATTGTGTATTTTATTGTGTAAAATTATGCTCCCTGAAACATACACTCATTGCCCTGAACAACAGACATAATCAAAAGGCTGACAAAGCAAAAACTCCTTTTTACAAATAAGATAATTTATCCTGCATTCTCCATAGTGTCATCCTCTCTGAAATGTGAGGCCATCTGTATATAACCATGGGCATGCTCAGTATGACATCTAATAACCTTTATCGCACTTTTAAGGAGAGAAACTTCATGACAGATGAGAGCACCTCATAACAGTGAGAGCAGCATTCTCCTTTCTACTTTAGAAACTATTAATATCTGAGACCAGATTTTTCAGCTACAAGACTAGAAAAGCTATTGCATTTTGAGTATATTTTGTATGCTGCTTTCCTCTTTTATCCCTTCTCAGCTACTCATGCTAGAGACAATATTGGTGAAGGAACCTAGGTTTTAAAAAAAAGAAAATGAGAAGTCTAATTTTAGGCAAGAAGTTCTTCAGAACAGGGCTGTCTATGTTTCTCTAGTGCTCAGCTCTGTGGCAGTGCACAATAAGTGAGGTCTCAAAACTTCCCTGCAGTGTAGATAATTACATTTAAAATAATCTTATCATATAACATCATAAGATGTTGCTAATTAGCCATTAGAAGTATAATGACTACTTCTTTTGCCCCAGGGCAGAAAAGATGGAAACATGTCAACAGCGCTACAGAGGCACAAAATCTGTTTAACCTCTTTGTAAGCAGCTTTTAAATCAATGTAACTTTGTACACCTGAAATATAGAAACCACTAGGCCTGCATGCTGCTATTCAGAGTTAATCACCATTGATTGAAAGTTTCTAGTTTTATTTTCACTTTTATTGCTCATTGCCCACCCCTGTCTGTAATACCTGCCAACAACATGTCAGCAGACACTTCCACTCCTTGAATCTTGTTATTTTTTTAGAGCTCTGGATGCATAGTATGTGCAATTAGCTGGCGTTTAATTGCTCCAAGTGTCTTTGTTTTCATGGCAGTAAGAAGTCTGCCCTTATAAAAGCTATATAATCCCAAGTCTTGAAGGTTTTTCTGCAGATGGAGTAAAACTGATAATCCATAGAATATCTGTAGTGTGTTACATATTTGGTTGTTCAACAGATAGCAGAAGCTTAAAGCTCTAGGGGAAAAGTTCTCACAGTTTCAGACTTCATGGTCAAGAAAAGCGGCAGAAGGTACTGTGTTCATGGACCAGACAAGACTTCGTTCCACTCAGCCAGCATTTCAGATTGTATGTGGAAACCTCGTTAACTGTGGCAGTATGTTTAGTTTGCAAGGGTTTGGAATTTTTATTAACAAGGAAGTATTTTAATTGTTTTACAGGGTAATTTCATTGTGCAGACACGAGGAAGGACAGGTTTTATGAAAACAAAAACATTATGAAAATGTCATATACACAAAAAAAAAATACTAAAATAACCTCTTTAAGGTGCAAAGTTGAGCATGTCAGAATCAAGAAACACCAGAATTAAAGTAACTTATGGACCATTAATTTGGTTCCTTTGAGCCTACAAATTCTGTTAGTCAATTTCATTATAATAAGTTGATGGTGTTTCTTTCCAAGTCAACCCTGTTTTATTGAAAATATATAACTGATTATCCTATTATTTTGTTATCAATATATATTTGGAATGCTGTCATTCAATATATGATACTTATTCACCACACATTATTTAAACTTTTCTATCAACTTGCTCATTAACTTCTCTAAAGTGTTCATCTCTTGAATAGTTAAATGTTTCATAAATAATTTGTTTACATAATACCCATATAAAGAGAGGGTAAGAAAGACAACAAGTGATCTTACAGATTGGAAAGGAGGCAGAGAGTTTAAGGTTAAAAACATTCATTTTGGCTGCTTAACTGGCAATTCCTACAACATGACTTTTTGTATATTTACCATCATATGTCGGTTTACAAAGTCAGGCAGGACGCTACTGGTGCTCAAGCAGTAAATGAAATAGAAACTATTTTTTCATTGATTCTGTGTGATTCATTAACATCAAGACTAGAAGACGCAAACATGTTCAATGAAGAAGTATATACATCTTAACCATAATACATCTTTTCCTCTTTTTGCAACTTTCTGCTCATTTTCCTAGTGTGCATTGTCCAACATGTGTGACAAAAAGAGACAAATCCAGACACAAAACAACATCTTTGTTACATGGCATTAACAGTAAAAGTGCCAAAGTAGCAAAACTGGCATTTTCTTTGTGAATCAGCCCTACAGGGAATTTCAACATAGTACTTTGCCTAAAAAATGGCAAACCTTTGGAATGACCTTCTGGTGAAGAGGAGACTGTACTGTGGCAGCTACAGTTTCCTTTACCCATTCAATAAGGACCAGTTTCGTTCACCAGTCCATATTATGCTCTTGTCCTTATTAATTGTTGCCATCTTCTCCTTAAATCTGTTCTCCTTACCTACTAAGCCTGCTTTTGACTTTTCATATTGGCTTCAAACTCCATGCCTTTTCCCCACCAAGCCTGAGCCAGGCTCTCCCTTGTTGGCTTTGTATCCCTCTTCCTAGTTTCTTTGTCAAAACACCCAAGTTTCCTGTTCCTACTTCTTCATTCAAGTTATCTCCTACTACCCTGCCAATGACTCCCAATCTATGTCTCAAACTCCAGGGCTCTTCAATCTCCACAACTCTAACTTTCTATGCATTTATGTGTACCCTTTCCTGGGTTTCTCTGGTGAAATTTTCCTCTAGTGTATGCATAAAAGAGAACCATATTGGTTTAGGATTTGCCAGGTAGATCCTGTAACTTGGGACAGTTGGTCTATTGTAGCTTTTAAAACATTACTATATTCTACATGTATAGATTATTTTTATCAGAATAAGGATGCTTTAATTTAGTGTTCTGAACTTACTTGAAATCCACATTCATCATTAATTTATATCTATTATCTTGACTGTCTTCACATATAAAGGAGACCTTAGGAGAGGAATCTTCGAAAATGGAATGACCTGGTGCCTTTGAGTCATCTTACCACTTTGCATCTTCCAGTAGCTTTACTCTCGACCGAATCCCTGAATAACATATGATACAAGCAAATAAAAATCACAACCTAACTGCAAGAGAAAGTATGGAGTGTTAAGAGATATTATTAATAGGGGGGGGGGGGGGGGGGGGGGGCTCTTGATCAATGCACATTGTCCTTCTGCAGCATTTGCATACAAAGCTACTAGCAGTACCGTATTCTCTTTGACTTTTCTTAATGGAAGTCAAGCTCAGATCAATGAGTACCAAATAATTCCGTCCACTTATACTCTACATTACGATCTTCTTACCATTATTGTTGCTAATACCCTCATTCCTGTCAAGCCAGCTATTGTGCTATTTGTCTAGTGAATAAGATCTGTGATAATTAACAAGAATAGGTGGTGACACAAAATAATGCAGGAAAGACAAACATCTAAGGAGCAGAGACAAAGGAACTATTTTATACAGGACACAAATTACAGTGTTTAATATACTTTTTGTCTCTCTTGTCATATGGTTCTTATAAAGAGGAAACAAATAATAAATTTGTTTTCTTTTCCTCTGAAAGAGTGAAAATTAGGTGTTTGCTTGGGTTTTTTTTTAAAAAAAAGAACTCACATGACAGACACTAGATTAAGAGGCCAAGTTCTAAAAATGTTTTCCAGACTGAATAAATGTCTCTAAAATTCTGCTTACTGCAGTGTGGTCAGTACTCTACATACTGAAAATTCCTGCTTATTTAAGCACAAAAGTTGAACAAACTACTGCACATAAAGTATATGATTAGTATGTCTTACAGACAATGCTTTGGTGCACAAAATTGTTTCATTGTAGATGAAAGCTTATTATCTTAAGAGCGAATAGCTCTGACTCACAGTCTGACTAATCAGAGCCTGAGTGAGAAACAAAAGGCAAATTCAGTGAAACTAGTTTGCATCTGCTAAAGAACAGGATATTTCAGTTCAAGGTTTTTTTGTATCATCAGGGTGTTGGAGGACACAAACCTCTGAAGTATGCAGCTTACATGTTTCAGCATATCTTCTGTTCCTTCTCTGGATATCCCTCTTTTATTCATTCCACACATGACAAAAGGAATTACCACATCCATTTCCAAGGGAAAACTTGTCCTGTGAGCAATGTACAAAGATAAGGAGTTCCCAACATAGACCTCGCATACACAGCACACAACCAGGTCCACAGTACATCATGAGGACAACAGCATCGCACCCCACGAACGAGAGGAGCTCAATTTGCCGCTGGCAGGACCCTCGTGTGCTCTCACACCTTTCGGGGGGAGTTGTGGGAAGAGGGAAAGAGGCAAAGCTCCCGACTCCGTGCGGCGCGGGCGCAGCCACGCTCCGCGGTTCAGCACCAGGGACAGCGACAGCGCAGGGGGCAGCGAAACCGCGGGCAAGACAAGAGAGTTTTTTTGTGCTGACTGAATTCCAGCGCTTCTGACAACCCGCCGAGCTCATTTAAAGATGGGGGCTTGTAGCAGCTGGGCTCCCTGCCCCCCGCTTAGTGTCTCCCCCCCCCTTACATCTGTCCATATCTTATTAAATACACAAGATATAATCAGGTACCAAAAGAGATTACTGAGAAAAATCTATTTGGTGCTGATGCAGCACCACAGACGACAAGATGACTAAAAATTAATAAGTGTACGGCACAGTTTGTTCATTTTTAAACCTGAAGTTCATTGACAGATCTGTCCATTTAATTATAACCTTCTTCCATCTCAAGTTGCTGAAGTATTCTATTTAATTGCACTTCTCTGTCTAAAGACAACATAGTATCATTTTTCCAAATAGTTCAGGTATGTGAAAAAAAAATTCTATATCACTGCTATATTGGCTATATCACAAATTTAAATACACTGTACACTCAAATGTCTCAACTCTGCAAGTAATGATGCAGTTCTCTTCATGAGTTGCAGAAAAGCAGCAAGATACACACAAAAAATGCCCTCACACCACCTCCTCCCTGCCCCCTTCCCCCCCAAAAAAAAATCACCACTAGCATAGTTGTGAGTCCTGGAAAGCAGGTATAAGCATTTATCATGAGGGACAGCAGGAGATCTTTGTGAATATCTCTTGACCGAATTTTTTTTTAAATAAGATATGTAGAGAAAGGATCTAAGAAAGAAGTGGAAAAGGAGAGGTCAAGGCAGTGAGGTGAAAGAGGCAGCTGAACTGAAAGAAAGAGGTGGAATCAGGACTTTACTTTTAGGAGAGGATATGAGAGTCAGTGAAGCAACATATACTAAGAGGTGATGAGTGTGACAGACAAGCTTTTGTGTATTGTGTCCATATATAAATAAATATACTTATCTGCAAAATAGATCAGGAAAGGAAAGAAACATTTCATATTTGAAATAACACTGGGTTCATATTATTCTAAGAATGTTAAATGTGCTTGACTCATTTCAGTAGTTCAGTGGAACACAGTCAATATTCCTCTGATACTAGTTTTTTTACATTTCCTTCTTACAGAAAAGAACAATGAAAAATACAAGGGTCATAGGTACTAGTTAAACCCCAGATCAGGCTGAGGTGCAAGGTGAGTAAAAAGACAATTTAGCAGAGAACCTAAGAGAGTCAGACACATTTGCATTTTAGAAGCAGGCATTTCTCATAATTTTGAGAATTGCCATAGGCATTACTGGAGCACAAAGATCAGCATGCAACAGTTGCCAAACTGTTGCTGATTGAAAACTGCCTTGAAAAACTACTTCACCAGAGAAGGGGCAGCCAAGGAAAACAGAAAACACACACAAATGCAGCTATGAATGGCAACTGTTAAAGGAAGAATTTTTACTATATATGAAATTACTGGTATGCATCTGGCCAGTGCATTTAGATGCCAGTGATTGGGAAATTATGTCTGACTCAAGTAAAAAGGTATAGTAAAAGCCTCTTTTTCCCCTTTTTATGATTTTTTTACTAATTATAATCCTGTTTATTTCTCAGCCTCCAAATATTATTCTCAAAATGTGGAAGACACTATGGCTTTTAAAATAATTTATCATGGTGACAGAATCTTACAAAAGAGGTTTCCTGCAGTGTACTTAAGCTATATAATTTTGGACAGATCTTGCATTCTTATGGGCATCTATTTCCATGTCATATGCAAGCTGGTCCTGTTTCTCTGTTTATTGCCTTTTCAGAACTGCATGGCAGTAAATTTGACACTTTATGTGACTGAAAAGGAGAAAAGTGTAGTGTATTTTGCATGTGAAGAGATGAGCAAATGAGTCTGTTCTTCTAATTTCAGGCTACAAAAAGAAAAACAGAAAAAAAGATGTAAATACACTCATCCTGTCTTGTAATCACCTGTAATTAAAGGTTGATTTACCTGCAAGATCACCTATGAAGGACACACTTGTCCTTCCACTCCAGTGGAAGCTAGATACAGTCACATCTTGGCCTTCTAGACACTCTGGCAATGGTACAACAACATATTGAAAAGCTGCTGAACTGTCAGTGTGTGAGCAGCTTAACTGATATTTGCACCTAGGAATATTCAGGGCTTTTTTTTTTTTAAAAAAAAAAAAAAAATCAATCCAGCTGATGATATTTGGACTGTTCAAGAGCTGGTGTCATGGTTCTGGCTCCTTCCCTTCCATAGAAGGTGTGCTGTGTTAGCTGAACCTGAGGTAGTTTTCTATGCAGTTATTTTCTTAGTAGCCCACACAGACTTCTGTTTTGAATTTAATGAGAGAATAGTGAGATAGAACCCTGGGATAGAGTTAATGTTTTCTTCTAGTAGCTTTCCAATGTTTGGAATTTGGTTTCAAAAGAGTAAGAACTCCCTGATGCCTTGGCTGTTGTCAAGGAGATGAAGGACTTTCTAACTGTCCAGCTGCAGGTGCAAGATAGCAGCTGAGAGGAGAATAGCAGGACTGCTATTTGCACCTAGATTGACATCCAGGTTGATCAATAAAATGTTCTCTGCCATCAGGGTCATGCTCAGTATGGTTTTCTGATTTGTGAGTTCAGTTCAGTTTTTCCAGTTTGTTAGTTCAGTTAGTTCCATTCAGGAGCTCTGTTCTGTTGGGAGTTCAGTGTTAGTTCAGCCTTTTGCCATTTTGTTGTTTTGCAGTTGGCCTTCAGGCCTTTTTGCTTTCCCACTGGGACTGGCTGTTTTGGACCAGAGTGCTCATCAAGAGTGGCTGCTCAGCACAATTGGAGTTTTGTGAGGGATTATACCAAGTATCATTTTTTATATATTAATAGTAATATATTATTATTATTATTATGTTTTCTTAAACTGTTTTTATCTTAACCCACAAGTTTCTCCCTTTTCAATTCTCTACCCTACCCCTCTCAAGAGAGCAAGCAGATATCATGGTCTTGGCTGTTGGCTGAAGTAAAACCACAACAGAAGGGCAGTTAAACATACAGATCCTTTGCAATATTTCTTTAACATATCAGGGCTGTATTTGCCACAGCACTGCTCTGAAATGGCAAATGGGCAATGATGTGATCCATGAAACAAAACTGCTACATCAAAGTGTTGTTTCCTCAAAGAAGTGATTCCAGTAATGCTATCTCAGTATTTCAGTCCTCTGTTTAACTCTTGACTCTGGGCAAGAAATAAACTAAAACCTAATTCACCCACACTTTCCTCTGGAGCCACTGCACTGGATTCCCTTCTGCTCACCCAAGATTAGCTCCTTTAACTTTCATGTCAGCAGTTCCCACGTCAGTGTAAAGTCCCAAGTTTAACAGCCAATTTGAATAACCTACCAAACATCCTATTAAAAAATTAAATGGCAATGAAATGGAAATATTTTCATGTCCCAAAGGAGAATGTTCAGACAGATTGATAATCTGCAAGGCAAAATTGTACCTTAGAAGTTATTGCAGTGACACACACATCTGAGACACACAGCAGATTACTACATACTGCTAACTTGGGTGGCCTACTTGGATAAGCAGTTGTTCCTCATGTATTACAAAAGCATATATGTACATACATATATACGTCTTTTTATGTTATATACATACATACATATGTATCTCTAATTATGACATATATTACAATGAAAAAATATATTTTACTTTTCTAAATCTCAGTAACAGATTGTATAAATCAAGTAACTTCTGTAAAGAGCTGTAAAGTTGGCTTTGAGAACTTCTAACCTAAAAGAGTAACATGTTACCAAAGAGCTACAGCATCAAAACCAATTCTGGTCTGAAACAAAAACTGCAAGACAGAAAGTTGCTGCTTAATATTGTAACAAACCCCCTGATATTCTGGGCACATCAAGGTAACAGGAAGGTTGAATAAGTTGTCGCCATTTCAGAATTTTAAGCCATTGTGACTGAAATAATTTGTCATTGTAAGTTCCATTCCACTTTTAAAGAAAATTGTTTCAGAGAACCACTGAATCAAAGTTACCTGTTTTCATTGCTCTGTTGATCTGTATTCATTCATGCTCAAAGGCAACAAAGCACTTAACCATGTACATAATTTTAAATATGTCTTCAAGCTTCATAGTGTCTTAATTAAAAATTAAATCTGGAAGGGGTGCACTGAATTAGTGCTTTCAATAAGTGACAACCCCTTTCTCCCTCCTAACCTTTTAAGAAAACAAGGTCACCCTTCTTGTACCACATAAGGATATTCAAGCGACCATCCAATAAGGAGCAAAATAGTACTATAGTTAAGAAAGCCACCAAGCAAAGAAAGTCAGTTGCAACTTAATGAAACAGCAGAAAGGAATCCCAGAGTCCAAAAAGGAGGACTGATTTTGCAGAAGACTGAGATTAACAAAGAGGCAGAATATCCAGATGACACAAAATTATTTAGAGCAATGAGAATTAGAGAGTATCATGGAAATTTCAGGGGTCATTTTTAAAGATCAGAAGGTGCCAGAGCTGTTATAATTCAGTGTTGATGAAGTGTAAGATAAGGCACATCAGAAGAAATAGCATGCAGTAATTGGTAGGCACCTGTAGCCATCTGGAGAAAGAGGTGGTCATTCACACAAGTCTAGTTTCCACTGAAATCACATTAAAATTGATTTTTAAATTATATATTACCAAGTATTTTTGCATAGAGTTTTGTCTCATAGACCACTGGAAGTTGTGATGTTTAGCGCCTCCAGTGTTCCATCCTGGGCTCCCCAATTCAGAGAGATATGGAGCTACTGGAGAGGGTTCAGTAAAGAGCTACTAAGATGAAGAGAGAATTGAAATATTACTCTTAGGAGGAAAGGCTGGGAGAGCAGAGAGTGTTCAGCTCAGAGAAGAGAAGGATTAGGGGGCTCCCATCAAGCTATATAAATACCTGAAGGGAGGGTACAAAGAAGACAGAGCCAGGCTCTTTCCAGTTGTGTCCACAGTGACAGTACCAGAGGCAATGGGCACAAATGGAAACACAGAAGGTTCACTCTGAACATCAGGAAACACTTCTTCACTGTGAGGGCAACTAAGGACTGGTACATGTTGCCCAGAAAGGCTGTGGAATCTCCCTCCTTGGAGATACTCAAAAACAGCTGAACATAGTTCTTGGCAGTCTGCTCTAGGTGACTCTGCTTGAGCAGGGGGTTTGGATCAGAGGTCGCTTCTAACCTCAACTATTTTGTGACTCTATGTCACTAAATAAACACCTGAAAGACAGTCATTGGTCCCAGCCAGCACAGGTTCACAAGAGGAAAGTCTTGCTTAATAAACTTAATTTCTTTCTATGACAAGATTACCCACCTAGTTGACCAAGGGAAGCCAGTTAATGTGATCTTTTTGGATGTCAGTAAAGCCTTTGATACTGCCTGTCATAGTATCCTCACATGGACAAGATGTGCATCAAGCACAGCATTGCCAGCCGGGCAAGGGAGATGACTGTCCCGCTCTGCTCTGCACTGGTGCGGCCTCACCTGGAGCACTGGGTGCAGTTCTGGGTGCCACAGGATAAAAAAAAGATATTAAGCTACTGGAGAGTGTCCAAAAGAGGGCTATGAAGTTGAAGGGTTTGGAGAGGAAGCCGTAAGAGGAGCAGCTAAAGTCGCTGGGTTTGTTCAGCCTGGAGAAGAGGAGACTGAGAGGAGACCTCATGGGGCTACAGCTTCCTCACAAAGAAAGGAGGAGGGACAGGCGCTGAAATCTTCTCTCTGGTGACCAACGACAGAACCCGAGGGAATGGCAGGAAGATGTGCCAGGGGAGGTTTAGGCTGGACATGAGGAAAAGGTTCTTCACCCAGAGGGTGGTGGAGCACTGGAACAGGCTCCCCAGGGAGCTGTCACAGCCCCAAGGCCAACAGTATTTAAGGATTAGACAATACTCTCAGACACATGGAGTGAATTTCAGGGTTATCCTATGCAGGTACAGGAGTTGGACTTGATGATCCTTGTGGATCCCTTCCAACTTGTGACTTTCTATGAAATGAATGCTAGTGACTGATTTTAACCTGCACTTATTTGTAAATACTATAGTTGAAGGGATTTTCATGGAAATTTCTAGGTGCATTAGCCAAGTGACAAACCACTAGACAGAAAAGGCAGGCAGTGAAAATTACCATGTATCGGAGACAATATTTTAGCTGAAATCACTTTGTTACACTTGGCATTTTTTAAATGTTCAAATTATGTTAAGTTCAACCTTCATCTCTATCTCTGTATATAGATAAAAGCACTCTATTCAGTAAAGACGTTGGATCAAAAGCAAAATTAATACCAAGATTTTGCGTTCACCTGTTGATTTCACAAAGTACCAATATATCTCAGCAGTGTTCAAAATCAGTAGCTCTTCCTCTGAGTTCACAAAAGGTTCTGTGTAACATTCTCCTCTGGAGAAGAAAGTCTATTCTTGCCAACAGTTGATCTTAGTTACTCACATTCCTGAGTAATAATTTCTAAAAACTGGGGAAAATTGTAACTCAATTCTTTCTTTCTACTTACCCTTTAAGGAGTATCTTCAATGATGTTATTTTTTAGCAAGTGGCCAAAAAATAGATAGGAAAGCCAGTCATGAAGAAAACTACGCTAACATGTTTTTCTTTATTAAAATTAAGCCTATCTTAGGAAAAACAAACACACACCACAAAACAACCACCAACCACCACCACACGGCAAACTCAAAACTTTATTATTAGATACCTTGTTAAAAAAAAAATCTAAGAGGGGTAACAATTTTTTCCTAAGTTTATTCAGTTATAGAAAATCCCAGTCTGAGGGATTATTTAAAAAAAAAAAAACACACACACTCATAGTAGTTTACTGAACTATTATGCTTTCTGTAAGCAATCCTCAGGTTTTACCACTGATTTTAAAATGAATTGCAATTCAGATAAGTACCTAAGCCTAGTACTTACCACTAAGCACACACCCAAGCTCCACATATTCCAGATTTTATAACTAGGATACCAAAAATCTTTCCCTCTCTGGGGGAAACATTCTTATACTATGTGTGAGCATTTTAAGCTCTTCCTTGTGGCTGCAATTCAAACTGCTAGAGGTGTTTTTATAAAAGAGCAAATGTCTACGTCCTTCCTAGAAAAAAAGCTACCTGAAAAGGTTATGTGCTCAGCACTGCACCACCAATTCTGAGGATGAAACATCTACAAGAAACATATGGCTCCTAAATTATTCCTGGCAAAGAGCTGACATTGATTTCAGCTAAATAAGCCTGTGTGTCATAACAGCCAAGGTAGAGGTATGTCACACCTCTAGTACAAATTCATTTGTGAGTTGTCATAGACATTTCTGTTTCTCTCCTCTAAAAATACATCCTATGTCAACTTCTGTTGGTATGTAATAGGTCACTGTAAACACAGACAAGTGCCAGTTAAGTTTCTTATTAGGGGAACTGTTGTTCAGCATCTGAATTCTGATTGCCCAGAATTTACTTTTATAAAAGAGTGTTGCATGGTTTCTCTGGGAAACACCACACTTCCAGTATTTGCCAGAAGCCATTGACACTTGCCAAGAAAATAATCTACTTGGTTTATTAAAATGCTTTTTCTTTATCCTGCAATGCAACATTGTATTGCATCTACATATTAAAAATATTGCAGTATTTTATTTTACTTAGCAACAAATACCAAACAATATACATTAATGGAAGTGGTCAATCTCACTGAAGTGTAACTTCACTATTTTCTTTCACTATGCAGGTTATTACATTGTTGCCTTCGCTTAATGTTTCATCATAGGATCATGGGACCATTCAGGTTGGAGGGGACCTCAGAAAGTCATCTAGCCCAATCACCTGATCAAATGCAAGGCAACAGGATGAACTCAGAACTGTAAAACTTTTGAAGAGTCTACAAAGACATTGCAGTTTTGCTCTGAACTGGAAAAGTTTGTCTTTCTAATCACACATAACCTGCTGGTACAGCCAAAGACAATCAGCATTCCTCTGTGACATGGATAACTGTGTGGACTGGGACTCTAGTCTACCTTGATGTGGAGTCATTCCACATTGAGGCAAAAAGCTGTCTGCACACAGTTCAGGTACATGATATTAAACCAACTAGCTTGGTTAAAGGTAAAAAAATAAATGGAGAGTACTTTTATTTTTAAGCCTCCATTTATTTTTATGATCTACTTCAGCCATTGACCTGTTGGAACAATTCAATGTAGGTGTAGCAGAGGGTTTTGGAGTCTACATTGTTCCAGAATCAGAGTGACCTGACAGCATATCAGCCTGAGCCAAGTGTGCAAGTCAGAAGAAAAATAAAATCAGATACACAAAGTGACATTGGTAAACACTTGGGCTTTTATACTGACATTAGATAATCCCTTCCTCCTACCATGAGGTTTGTCAGCAGTGAACCCGAGCATAACTGACTGCCGAACTATGTACTAAAAACAAAGCACCTTATCCATATCTCCTGAAAATCAGCTCCAGTTCCTTCCGATTCAGATTTAAAATATATTATGATAATATGAGAATTATAATATTTTATTTTACTCATTTGCCTGGGTATTTCTCCTTCCTCAAGAGCGTTACAATACATTTATAGCCCTATTTGGTACATTCATTCCCCTTCTACTGACAATCACATTATAATTCCCTATGCCAGTTATCATTAATGGAAAAACAAAAAACCACCAAAAATCCACAAAAACAAATTAAAACAACATATTTCAAGGGGGCTTCATATTGGTGCAGTGACAAAAAAATAAATACTTGTGATATGTCTCTAGATCTGTTCTTCCCAAGGAATACTCCATTGTCTCCACCTTTCAGAATGGCAGAGGATGCTTCCAAGATCAGTCGGATGCCCTGTCAGTCACTACAGAGCAAGGAGGGCAGATGGAGACAGTGCCCCGTCAAGATGAGCTGAGAACAATGTTGCTCCCTGGGTGATCACCAGGGCCTTATTGCGTATGTAGAGCTCCACTTGACCTCGGCTGCCAAGAGTTACCCTACGCACAACTTCATCTGTGTATTGTAATATCAGGAATTTATTACTTCATTACTGTTTACCTTTGGGATTACTGTCCACTAGAAGCAGATCTGCAGTTAGCAATATGAATTTACAGTCTGGGAACAGTGTTTGCTTTATTTCAGGTGCAAATGATGTGCTCCACGGTAACTAGAAGCAACTCTCTCAAAATTCTTCAACCCTCCTGTTTAACAAAAGGGAGTGATGACTGTGCTCTACCCTTTGCTTTGATCCCTCTAAAATACAGAACAAGTGTCTGTCCCATAGCCAAAACCACCCTGGAGACTCAAAACAGCAGTTATAGCATTTGCCTTCCCTCTGTGGCCCTGACTTGCTGCAGAAAGCCACCACTGGAACAACACTGGGCCATCCCATCCTGGGAGAAGTAACACAGGATTTCGTAGACAAATTCTAGAAACTCAATCCTAGCTATGATCACTGCAGATCTTAGTCTCCAAACTAAATGCACAAGATATTTCCTTGACGTGTAATATTTCCACAATCAGTTCTTCAGATGTATGCACCATAGCACCAGAAATCATCTCCATTCCACACAGACAAATCCACAAAAGTACCAAGCTCATTCTCCCAAAAACTGGGAATTAATTATTACACTTAGTCCTATATTTGGGCAATACTCACATACACTAGTGAAAGTGTCTATATAGATAGACAGACAGAAGCTAGATTGCAACTGTTCAGGAATTTTAAAGCCTGTTTTCCTGTTGAGTTATCCCATAGGTTGATGTGCAACAGCTTGAAATTCATGTAGTTCATAACCTGTCTACATAGGAAACCTGCTGTGAAGTTCCTTGGGTGGTGAGCTGACTGACTACAAATAACACATCCTTCTGATTTCTTTTCCCTGAGATTTTAATTAAATTTATTTGCCTAGTTTTCACTGTTGTTCTTCCCTGACTTCTCTATAGGAAGATGAGCAGGCAAGATTCTTACTTTATGGATTTTTAAATATGGAAATTGGACAAAGGTATTTTCTCCCGCTTGGAACACACAAGAGAAGCATGTGTCAAGTACTGCTTATATGTGCCAAGTTTAGCCTAGCTATGCTCTGCTGATTTGCTTTTCTTGTTGCATGTTTCTTCCCTTCCCCACAAGGGTATTCATTTGCAATACATGGAAACTCCAACAGATTGCAGCACTGTTTTTTGAGAGCCAGGTCATGCCAGTCCACCTGGCAAGAATGACAGACATTTGCAGATTAAAGTAGAACAAGCCTCTAACAGCACATGAAGCACTAAGCAGTTGGGAAAAAAAAAAAAGTATTACTTATTTGCTTTTAAGATTGACTTTGAAAATAGTAGAGGACAAAGGTGAAAAACTGGTCCCACTAGAATCAGTAGCTGGTTCTCTGTTCTTTTGGTAGAGCCAGAACTTAATCCTTGATCTCCAGGAGGCAAATCCTCCCTCCTTATAGCTGCAAATCAAAGTACTTTAATTCCCCTTAATTTACCTAAAATTGTAAGCAGGTGTGGTTACTCTGGGACCTGTATTTGAATCTGAATGTAAACTGCAGCTCTAGGGCCACTGCAAATTTAAGTTTTGTAGAAGAGAGGCTTTTTCCTGTCTCTGAATATTTTTCTTTACCTCTTTACAGGCACTTTAACTTTTACCAATAACAATGCACACTGGGTTGAGGGAAGGATTCATAAATATCAAAGGCAGTAAAATATTAGTAAGTTTCTGCCTGTTCACAGAACACCCTTAGGTATTTCTGGCCTGAAGTCTTGACCCCACTCTCCTGTCTGTGATGTATGGTGCATGATGTATAATATCCCAGTCCATTACTGATTTATATTATTTGTCCTTAAAAGTCTGACTCTGAAACCATTCCTTGACATGGGACTCGTACAGCATACTCTGGAGCATATCATGTCCAAGGGAAGCCAGTAGAAGTGAAGACGGATCAAGTGTTCTCACAATCGTGTCTTACCCTTCAGAAATATTTTCATGGTCTCCATCCAAGGGATGAAAATGAAGGACGTCTAGATACTGTAAGGAAATCAGATCAGCTGACAGAGAGCTGGGACTGTTCAGAGAGAAGAGTAGGTTCAGGGGAATCTCATCAGTTTGTACAAACAACATTTGAAGACAGAACCACAGTTTTTCAGTGGTGCTCAGAGACAGGATCAGAGGCAATGGGCACAAACTGAAACACAGGAGGTTTCCTCTAAATCTCAGGAAACACTTCTTCACTGTGAGGATGATCGAGCACTGGCACAGGTTGCCCAGAGATGTCGGCGAATCTCCATCCTTGGAGATACTCAAAACCCCATCCAGACGTAGTCCTGGGCAACCATCTCTAGGCAGCCCTGTTTCAGCAAGAGGGCTGGACCAGATGACATCCAGAGGTCACTTCCCACCTCAACTATTCTGTGACCATAAGGAGGACAACCATATAGTCACACCTAGGAACGGCAAATAATACTTATACATAAGATGCTTAACAACAAAGTAATTTTTTTTTTCATGCTCTAACTTGATTCCAACTATGAAAGCCAGTATCTTGCATTTGAACTGCAGCTAAAAAAAAGTGATAGGTTTCATTAATAATATGAAATGCCAAGAATTGCTATGAGAAAAACAGAAATTACAAAAAATGAGTGATTGCAGTGTGGCTTGCATTTTTGACTCTGCTGCCTACTTCTCCAACCCACAAGTTGCTAACACCTGCATTGATTTTTATCTGGACAGTTTTTCATTCAAAATTCCTTCTGTGTTAAGGTACCAAATGCTGTCTGATTACAATCCTTATCTTCTGGTCAGCAGTACTAAAAAGGAAAGTCTCTCTGAAGCCAGCACTGTGCCCACGACACCAAAAAGGCCAACAGCAAACTGGCTTGTATCAGGAATAGTGTGGGCAGCAGGACTAGGGAAGTGATCATCCCCCTGTACTCAGTGCTAGTGAGGCCACACCTCAAAACCTGTGTTCAGTTTTGGGCCCCTTGCTACAGGAAAGACATTGAGGTGCTGGAGAGACTGCAGAGAAGGGCAATGAAGCTGGTGAGTGGCCTGGAGCACAAGTCTGATGAGGAGCAGCTGAGGGAACTGGGGCTGTTCAGCCTGGAGAAAAGGAGGCTGAGGGGAGACCTGATTGCTGTCTACAGCTACCTGAAAGGAGGTTGTAGCATGGACGGGGTTGGTCTCTTCTCCCAAGTAGCAAGTGACAGGAGAGGAAACAGCCTCAAGTTGTGTCAAGGTAGGTTTAGATTGGATTCAATGATCTGCAGGGTCTTTTCCAACCAAAATGATTCTATGAAAGATCCTGTGGCTACTGAGAACTATGGTAAATGATCAAAAACCTTAAACAACATATAATTACAATCCATGTAATTTCAAAATATATACCAGTTGCTGTGTTCTTTTCCTTCATTAAATGATCTTTTTCCATTATCAGATGCCAGGTACCAGGGATTAGGCAAATCTGTTAGTGGGACTTCACTGAGTTTGGTTTTGTGTGTTTCCAAAGAGATGTTTTAGCACACAATACATGGGTTTGAAAGTTCTTACCTGTATAAAAATCATCTGAATAACTGGCTCTCAAGGTGGGAAAGCAATATTTTACATTACCTCATATCTCACCTTTAACACTAATCTTCAGTTATTTAATTAGTGCATAACCACATCACCTTTGTTTACCTGTCTTGTTCACTTACATCCTTTCCTATATTTAGACTGCAGTATTTCCCAGTCCTAGACTATCTTTACTGGTTGCTTTGATAAAGCCAAGCAGCACAGGGCTCTGGCTCACTGAACTTTTGCAAAGCCAGTTTCGATGAATTTATACTCAGTAACTCATCTGACTGTGTATATTGTGATGCTGAGAAATGAAGAAACAATTGATTCAATTTGTTTAACTGTTCTAATTCTCCATTACAGAGAAATCTTAGTTTGTCAGTTCCATAGGGCATATCTAAATCAAAAGAATACAGGATACACAATTAATACTTTACATTTCTACATTGCTTGCTGAAAGCAGATAGGTAAGAATCACTGTAATCATACTGCTCATTCAAAATCCAAAAGTATTAGCTGGTTTTGTATTCCAGGATTATATTGATAGGAGTGAGATGGTTGTTCGTGTGCAGAAGGTATGAAATACCAGCCCAATTACAACTTGCATTTATGAAATTTGATCTTGTTGCTGTGTTAATTGGAAACAGAGGTCCAAAAAAACCGCAAGTGTTCTCAATAGTAATATTTCACTCCAAGTAGTCATTTAATCATGATACCTTTTGGCAATATTATCCTTAAGATAAATTTCAGTTCAAACATCAGTGTGTCTTCTCCTCTGTGCAAATGACAGACTCTTCATGTTTACCAGCTCCCACCAGTTTAATGCACTGAGACACATCACCACTCATGAAGTAGCTGAAATGGCCCCTGGGGCCCATCACAGCTCCTAGTATTTCTCTTAAAGTGTGGCTTAACAGTCAGCAGAAGCCAGGCCTAAATTGACACCATTTCTGAGCAGCTATGCCTCTTCCATGCCCTTATTTCCCCCCAATGCATTGATTTGCAGTTGCACCTTTGGCTGGTGGAATGGAATTTCCGAAGTGCTTTGTGCCCTTTAGTAATTTGTATAGAAAACATGGAATAGTTTGGGTTGGAAAGGACCTTCAAAGGTCATCTAGTCCAACCCCCCTGCAATGAGCAGGGACATACATAGCAACCTTAAAGAGCAGACAGCTCTTGGTAGTCCTGTTATTTCAATTAAGCCATCTGAAAAATCACTGAATCCTTCCTCAACTCTGATTTTTGCCATTCTTTATCATTGTTTTTGCCATAGGATATTCAAAGATAAAGCTACATAGTAGACAGACACACTGTAGCTTTAAGGAGATACTAATTACTGTAAAAAATAAGGAAATTATTACTATACAGGGTGATTAGTTCTGTGATCTTTGCAAAACAACCATTCTAAGATTCAAGACTGATATAAGCCTATCAAGGGTGATTTTCTGATGGTTGTTATTCTAAATATCAAAACTGTTTTGATGTTGTACACTGTCTACCATACAGTTTCAGGTAACTCAATTACAGCACCATTCCTTTAATTTTGCTTTACCTAAGGTTATACAGGAGGTATGGGAGGGACTGGAGGTAGTGAGTGTATGTTATAAAACAAGGTCTATTTTGAGTTTGGTCCCCTGTCATTTATACCAGTGGTGCCAGAAATTTCTGTAAAACAAATGTAATTTTTAAAAAGGGATTTTTAAGAATCTATAATGAAAACCTTTTACCCTACCTTTTCCCTTTTTGAAAACTGCCAGCATCCTTGCTGTGAAATAGCACCTTATTCTTACTCCTAGTAGGACTTAACTACAATATTTCAGCTTCACTGCATATTAATGTGCAGAAAATGCCATTTTCCTGGTTTGCTGAAAGGCTAATAGGATTTTCTCTTGGGAGGAGAGCTAGAGAACAGAAAAGAACAAAGCCTTCCATATGTTATTCAGTTGGCCTAAAAATCAAAGTTATTCTCTTATGCCTGAAGATGGCTAACTAAAAGCATGTAAGTGGAACATGATGCCTAAACTTCCAGTTTTGAAGCAGTTCCTGTTCTGTGTTGGAAATAATTGTTTAGTGATATCAGAGCAGATTATTGGAGAGCATTAAATTCACTTGGATATACAAACAAAACTAAAGAGATTCTCTGCAACACTGATAAACACTGAACATGATAGGGAGCTTTATTTGGAGTCCTTTGTTATTTCCAGGGTGATAAAGGGTGTGTGGGATCTCAGGAGTGGATGGCAGTCCAGGAAAGCATGCAAGTTGGAGTTTAATTCAAAATGCTCCCGAAGCCAGTTTTCAGAGATAAAGAGCATAACACGGCAGATTTCATTGCTTCCTCAGGGTCCCTTAGGGACTGCAGGGCTAGGGGGCAAGACAGGATTCCTGGCACCAAAAAACAATGAAGCTAGTGCGTGAAATCGGTTTTAGCATTCACAGTAACTGGGACACAAAAATAAACAATAGCAGGAAGTAGCATCTTCCAAGGCTTTACCTTTCAACAGTATAGGACTGACTTTACAGCTAAAAGCCTTGCCAAAAATCTAAGAGTGGCTAAAGAACTCCACATTATTCCTACAGCCTAATTTTTCCTATGAGTACACCAAGAGGTTTGCCTTGCAATCCAATATCCTTGGCTATTGCCACTGCCTTCTTAGCTTCTCTTTTCCTGTCAGCCAGGGTTACCATAAAAAGAGCTAGAAATAGAGATTGTATCATTCCTCCAGAACTAAAAAAAATAAAGTTGCATAAGCCAATATGAGCCAAACTTAATAAGTCCCTTAAGATTCACCTTAACTGCATAGTGAGTTGCATCAAAGTCTATTACCATTAACTGCCATTTTGCAGAAGTGAATGATCCCAGATGTTTTCAACTGCCTTGGCAGGAACTAAGGGTGAGCAAGGTCAAGGATGCTCCACAGGAAAATCAGGCTTTATTGTGCCACACAGAACAACACAGTTCTTCAGTGCCTGAGCTGGGGTACCAGTTTTAGGACACAATGTCATGCAAATATATACGTGGGAGCATGTACCTATCCATGTGCCAGCTCAGTAGGAAGTAGTGCATGGGGGGTTTCTTGCTGGGTTTCGTCTGTTTGTGGTTTTTGGTTGGTTGGGGTTTCTGTTGTTGTTTGGGGCTTTTCTGTTTGTTGGTTTTTTGTTTGTTTGTTTTCCCTCTGCTCCAAATACCATTTCTAGGCTGCTGCAAAGCCCAAGCAGGAAAGACAGCAATCAATATGGAATCTGGCAGATGGCCAGGGTGCTAAAATCTAACTGTACCTTCTTAGGCAAACACACAGCTACAAACTTCTTGTGAATAGTGTGGATACATGGGGTGCAGTTGGGGCTACAGGCAGTTTCACCTCCTTTCTATAAGCAGAGTGCTACTGATCTCTGGAACAGATACGTATGGCACTGTGCAGCAGCTCAACAAAAGCATGATGAGAAATGGCTACATGAAGGTGTTTCCAAGGCTGCCAGCAGGAGGGAAAAGCCTTGTTTGTAGGAGCTGCTTTTGTTTCCAGAGAGGGGTGGAGGAGGTGTTGGGGGCAGAAATAGTCTTGAATATTTCTGGAGACCTGCTCAAGATCCAAGTCTGAATTTGACTTTAAAAAGTTTCAAATATTGAAATTGGAGGATTGTAAAGCAGGAGAACTCATAAAAGAGAAAAATCTGCCCAAAAACTACCTCTAGAAGAAAGATAAGTCAAATCTTCCACAGGAAAAGTAAAACTTGCAAATCTCTCACTAAGTATATGCAAAAAAATAACCTAAGGTAACATATTAAAGTTAAAAAAACATATCATCAAGCAGTGTGTAATAGCTTCTGTGCACATTAGGGAAGAAGTCTAGATACAGCTTGCTGTTTTGTATCCTCTAGAACAAGTCTTGATTCTTAATAATTTGGGATTCAGATGCACAACCAGGTTGGCAGAGTCTAACAAGTCTTCTGAGCCATAAGCAAATGCTTTCAGACCACAACAAAGGCAAGATAATTCAAGTACTTCACCGGTTATGAAAGAGGGATTATTTAAGTCACTTTACTTATTATTTGTGGAAGACAAGGAACATACGACCCCCATTCCACATCACCATGGATGTATAGTAACTAGTTACACACTAAACTTGCTATCTCTGAACTGATCTAGTTTTATCTCAATTTTTTTTATTTCTCTTGTACTGACTGAGTCTTTGAAAGCACAATAACACTTCCCACAGCCTCTTCTGCCACCATTACAGAACACAAAGTGAAAAGAGACCAAGTAAAGTCAGAGTAATTAGATCTACGAAAGTCTTTCTGAATTCTCTCAATGGCTAATTTCTCTTCTCCATGGAGGGCACCAGAGGTGAGGTGGGAGATCCTTGCGTACCTGGTAAGCCAAACTTCACAGGAATAAAAGGCCAAAATATACAGTACTGGTTCAGTAAAAGACAGGGAATTCTCACTTCAGTGACAGTACCTCTGCACCATCGACCTACCCACCCTTATTTATTATTTGCAGCCTCTGAAGGGAAGGGGAATAGTTAGGACACACCTCACCCACATATGGTTGCCAAGAGTTGGCATACACAACGGCAGCTGCCTGCCAGTTTCTACCACTGGTTGTTTATCCTTCCTTACATTCAAGAGCCATAAACAAGTACAAGGTAGTAACAGCCAGCTCCCCCTTCCCTCACACAGCTGTGACATTGGTCTGATCAAAAGCCTTTCTCTACAGCCTCACCCAAGTGAGCTGTGGTAGCACATGGCTTCAGCGACTGTTCTTCATGTACACTTGGCCAAATAGCAATTCATAGACTAACTCATGAAATTAGAAAAAAAAACCAAAAACAAACAACACCACAAACACAACACACAAAAAATTCCCCACCAAACCACAAGTGAAATCTACCCTTTGCATCAATACTTATAATTTAATAATTCAGACAATTTTACACTAAGTCACATGGTTGCTATTCTGTAAATCTCCCTACCTTTCTTCCATATTCACAAGGCTATTAATTAACCCTGGCATGTGCACATTTCCAAATAGCATAAGACAGACAAAACTCTGGCTTGAGCACTGCTGCACAATCCACATGGCGACTTACATACTTCAGATCCTAAGCAGTAATCATTTCCCAGCCGCAAGCTGAAGGACAGCAAGTTCACATCAAGACCATTACTCAGCCAATAAAACTCTCAAATTCTAAACCTGTTCAGAGCAAAGCTGAATTCTCTAGGGAGCTGATGCTGATAATGTCTGAACTCTCCCCAGCCATAGTAGTCAAGTCAGCATACTGGGCACTCATTTGCCATTGAACAGGGTGAGCATTACCTACCCCAAGGCATAGGGAAGAAGCAGGAGACAGCAAATTCAGAGGACTGACTACGAATTAGAAGGCTGCTGATGGGTAAACCCAGCCCTGCACTCCTCCTTCACAGGGAAGTGCTCATAGCCACAGGCTGGACAAACAAGTCTGTTCCAGCTTTTCAACACTAAGGAGTTACTGCCTCAGCACCAGAGATTATCCAAAGTTACCAGTCTTTCTTTTAAAATGTATAAAAAGGTTCCCTTCACCTTTAGTGCAAAAGGGCTACAAACCCTACAAACACCCTGCCCCACACTCATCTCTGTGCCCCCAGCACATCACACCATAAAAAACCCCACAGCCTGCCCACTCTTCAGACCCCAGGCATAGCTCTCCTATCTCACAAACACCAGGCACTGCCACAAAAACCACTCTCACAGCTTCAGGACACCCTGCCCCTCTGGATACACTCACCTGCTATGCTTCTCTGTGCTAGTGGACCTCCACATAGCAACTACCAAACTCCAGCTCTGGAGGTTCTTCAGCTCCTTCCTCAGCCCCTTTTTATGGTGGAGGAAAATTCTCCACTTATCTCTTTAACACCCCACATTATTGGTATCTTGCCTCACCTGCTGCCTGTACTGGTTCAGCTGCTACTCAGGCTCTGAGTACCTACATCTCCTGCACCAAACACCTCTGGCCCTGTAAGGCCACCACTGACTAACACCACACCAGAGTGTATTCAAGGACAAAGTAGTATTGCCATCATTTCTGTGAGATTACCTTATATTTAGGCCACTGTAATACCACAAAAGTTTGATTGAGCAATAAAAAGAGTAGTATGTAAAGACAGAGCTTTGAACCACTTACTGAGATGCCAGGAATACCTTGTGCAAAAAATGTATTAATAAGTCCAGTCCCATGATGAGTGTGTGGGATTTCTCAGCCCATGAAAATTGCAGGGGTGCATGCACCCAATAGCAGACTTTCCTTTGGTAATGACCGGTTTTACTGTAGAGCCCAGGAATCTCCTAGTCATTTAAAACTGTAGAAACAGCTTGGGATTAAATAAAGCAGTGATTTTTTTTTTTTTCCAGGGGTTTTCTCCCTAATAGTCAAATGCCATTGAGACACTGCTCTTCCTCTAGGGTACAGCTAATGAACTTTAGCTGTAGAGAGAAACCTCTGAAGCTGTGGAGTTTCCTAGGAAATGGGCTGCACTTTCTCACCTACTGTATAGAGGTCTCCACTCTCTCATACAGCCAACTTAATTTCCTAGTCCAGTAACGAAGGACTTGTACCAGGCCATTTAATTTCCTAGTCCAATAACTAAAGATACTTTATGTATGGCAGAGATTTTATATACAGAAAACACTGGAAATGCTTTTCAGGCTAGAAGCTAGAGACAGCAGTATCAAAACCCATGTCAGTCCTTACTACAGAAAAGGAACATGCTACAAAAATTAGGCAGTATCATTAACAGTGATAGGTGTTTGTGCTAAGTTTCTTCTATCTATAGCAACTGATAAAATTCATAGACAAGCTGAGCTCCTACACAGAACATGGCTAAAAGCAGGTATGCATTTCAGGCAATACTTTCAACTACTTACAGAAAGAATTCATTTCAGGCACTAGCAAATTATGCTAATAGTTTGTCATTAAAGCTCTATACTAGCAGTCTAAAACCATACTGAATCCTTTTAAGTGATCACCTGGCTAAGAACATAGTACCTACCCAGAGGTATCTGCACTGTATGGCAACTAGAAAAGGAAAATCTTGAAGAACACAAATAATTTTCTGCTCATGGCAGCTCAAATGCCTTCAGGCCACTTTTTTCTCCTTTAATCCTGTGGTCTTTTAGTCCTGCACTCTGGTTTCTCATCTCAGGATCTTGCCCAGCTCAGATAAAAGGAGCCAGCAGGCTGCCAACAGCCTGTGTAGAACGTATGACAGCAAGACATCATGTAAACACTGATATACTCCTGCTATTTTCTCAGCTTAGGCTTTCAAGAGCCCACAGAAGAGGCAAGACATTACAGGAGGTGATTGTTCAGACTTTGAAAGATCCTCCTGTGCTACCATATGGGTTGGCTAAGCCCCATCACTGTATCTTTGTTCTGCTCATTGTCCAAAGTTACACTGATGTGTAAGGAAGAATCTGACTCAGTCCCTTGTAGCTGCAGAGACAATGGGCTGGAGCACAAGCAAAAGAAATATGGTTTTGGTCATCATCAGGCCTATAACCAGCTGCAGAAACAGGCTTTCTGCTCCTAAGAGCACCGCTTCTATTATTGATGCTATCTTCATTTTCCTACTGAAAATCCAAAATCAGAAGTCCACATTCATAAAACTGATGGATCAGCATCATTACAAATAAAGTGCCTGTACACTATTTTTATGATAAAGCCATTTGTTGCTACTTTTTAGAATGGTTCTCTCATCTGTACCACCGAGAATGTCCACAGCTAAATTTAATAAGCACACAACAAATACTTTAAAACTTGAAAAGTTTATTGCCCAGAATAGCTCAGTTGGTGCAGTTAGATATATATTTTTTTTGTTACATGGAAATCAAGCAAAACAGTAGAAAATATATATGAGTAACAGCAAAACAAAAGTCCAGCCTAATAATAGCCCTTTATAGCCATCAAGTTATACTTAAGAAAATGGCTAGCCAAACAGAGAAGTAGAGCATATGTAAGACAGAGCTTTTTGTGTTATAGTATAGATACTAAACCAACATTAAAGGCATTTTCTGTCCATATTTTTAATATCTTTTTTCTTCGTAATAGCAAATTGAAAAGGGTCTATATGGAAAAAATGAACTACCGCAAGACTTTAAAACCTCAGTTTTCAGCTTATGGGTTGACAGTTACAGATAACAGAAGAAGGCACATGACAGAGTATTTAAAATATACAGAGATCAATTAAAATCCAAACACTAAAAGGAAATGGGAATCAAAACTCAAAATTCACAACTTGACTTTTTGCATCCCCTAATTTGTATTTCATAAGTGCATTCAAGCATTTTACAGCTTTTTCAGAAGAGAAATTGAACACACCCAGAAAAGACTTAAGGGTTTTGCTTTGGGTTTCTTTGTTGTTATTGGGAATTATTTTTTTTTTTTTAGGAAAGGGGATATAGAAAAATCTAAATGATATTAAAATGCAGACACATTCCCTCACTTGTTATTAGCGCCCAATAGACCCGCTGCTGAAGGTTGAGTAAGAGTAAGAATATGAAGAGCTTGCTGATGCATCAAAACTTCCCCTCCTGGACCCACTGCGTGAGCCTGAACGTGAGCCAGAGCGAGAGCCAGAGCGCGAGCCAGGTGCTGAGGAGACATTGTAAGGACTGGATATGCCTTTAGATGAAACAGAGGCTGCTTCCAAGAGTTTAAGCCCAGTGATGTCTTCAACCATTGACCGATTCATTGCATCTTTGTAGGATATTTTCAGTTTGGTCTTGGGGCAGGTCAGAATTTTGGGATAGCTGTTTGTGTCTTGCAGTTTCTGGGCAGCACGACCATCAATCAATCCGTTCCTAATGGCTTCTTCAGTACTTATTCTTCCACGCACTTCTGGGTCCACGAGACCTCCAGTGAGGTACTGGAATTCAAGGAACCGCTGCCCAGCCTCATAAGGCAACCATTTTTCCTTCACTGCTTCAGCTGCTGACATCCTCTTGCGTCCGCCCTTTATGCCTTCAAACCCTATGAAGGCCTTCTGGGCTGGTTTGAGACGTGTGGCCATATCCTGATCAATGATGCCTTGACCGGCAGCTTCCTGAAGCGAAAGCCTCTGGCCTGTGGTAGGACATATTATGCCCCCTGTGCAGGCCTGGGCTTCAAGTAAGCGTTGCCCAGTGATGCTATCCACGATGCCCCGCTGTATAGCTTCCGAAATTGAGATTTTCTCCAAGTTTTCTGTGTCAAATATGGCTGCAATAGGACTGCACTCTTCTGGGGTCTCTGAGAAAGAACCGCTCCTGATCAGCGAGGAGGAACTCCTGACACTCAGCACTGTGGGAGATCGAGTCACCGACTCATGCCGAAACACCTCGTCAGTGCCGTTACGGCAGGAAATCATGTCTGCAAACTGCGTCAGGCTTAAACTGCCGGAACGGTACTGGTCAAAAAATTTCCTCTCAACCAGACCTTTATCAATAGCATCTTGGATGTCATACTGGCTACCTGTTTTTCTGTCAACAAGGACTACTCTACTGCTACCATCTGATCCTGTAATAGTTATTTCTTCCCACTCACACTCCTGTTCAGCTAGTTCTGTATACGTGTCATAATCTATGAGGCCTTTGCTGTACGCCTCCTGCACGGACATTTCCCTGTTTGTTTCTGGATCTACAATGACAACTCGGCGCTTCCTAAGGGTGTTCTTCTGCGAGGTGTGCACCACCTTCTTCTTCTCTCTCAGGGGCAGAAGGCAGAGCCCTGTGTCCTCATCCTTTATGCATCTTTCTTTCAGCTGCAAGTAGGTCAAGTTCTCCTCTGTGTTGGGATCAAAGAACCCTTTGGTATCATCACTTGGATCACTAAGGATCTGGTTGAGCTCTTCATTGAAGTAGCCACGCTTGTAGGCTGTCTCTACCGGCAAGCGGTAGCTCTCTTTGGGGTCAATGATTCCTCCAGTAGCAATCTGGGCCTCCAGCAAACGAATGCCATGGCCTCTCTCTATGAGCTCTTTGTTCATTGCTTGAAACAGAGAAATGATGTTTCCAGTTTCTGGGTCTTTGTACCCAGTGACAGCTCTTTCTGCAGAGAGAAGTTTCTCTTTAAATTCAATTCCAACAAGGCCTCTTTTGTAAGCTTCTTCAACGGTCAGCCTCACATTGCCGACAGGATCCACGATGAACCCTGTGGCTGCCTGAGCTTCTAGGAGTTCAAGGGCTGTCCCCGGTCTAACCAAACCGATTTTCATAGCCTGGTAAATGCCAAGTTTCTCCTTGGTAGCCTCATTGTAGATACCAGCAATACAGCTGGAGCCCTGAAGGAAATCAATAATTCTCTCACTCACTTCTTCCACTGTAATTGCACCTCTTTCCAAGTCATTCCTTGTTGATTCCTTAATAATTCCAGCCTCGAGCAGTGCATCTGCTGAGACGGGCTGCCTGATCCCTTGGAATGACATACTCCTCTTCTGCACTGGGAGGAGAAGCAGACCAGTGTGTGGTTCAATCCTACATTTTTCCTTCAACTGCATGTAAGTGACTGCTTTTTTAGTGGTGGGATCAATGAAGTTCTTTGTAGTTCCTTGGCAGTTGTTTAGGATCCTGTACAGGTCTTTGTCAATCAAGCCACGAGATAATGCTATATCTTTGGGTAGGAAAACACTGTTGACAGGATCAACGATCCCTCCTACAGCCAGCTGGGCTTCAAGTAGACGAATCCCAGTTTCTCTGTCAACCAAGTTTTTCTTGATGGCTTCAGATACTGGCACGGTTTTGCCGGAGAAAGGATCTTTAAAGCCTGTAATAGCCTTTTCTGCCGTATAGATTTGCTCTCTGTCATCAAAGTCGATCAGATCTCTGGCGATAGCACTGTCCACTGTTAGTATCTCGTTTCTGTGTGGGTCTATCACACCTCCTGTTGCTGCCTGGGCTTCTAAGAGCAGGACTGCATTTTCTGCAGTAAGCAACTGATTCCGTTTGGCCTCGACGAAGGAGTACTTCTGCCTGGGCGAAAGAGACACTCCTGCAATAGCACCTGCCCCTTTGAGGTAGGGTTCAATGTCAGCCGCAACTTCTTCCACTGACCTCTGCCCCTTCAGCAATTTATCCAGAGTGAGTTTGTCTATCAGTTGACACTCATACAGCTGCATTGCTGTAATCTTCTTCCGCAGCCCACTGAACAGCAACTTGGAGGCATCGATACAAAAGTCTTCTTCAGTCTGCGTAGATCTGTGGGACCCATACGGGCGTTGCTTGAGTTTCTCAATCTCTCTTTGCAGCCTGAGACGCTCAGACTCCAATTCTGACTGGCTTTTGACAGCAGTCTCTTCCAGTTTGCACCGGTATCTCTCCTCAATCCGTTTGATCTCCATCTGCAGCCTTTCAATCTCACTCCTCAGGCTGCTCTTCTCCCTCTCACTCTTCTCTCTCTCACATTGGATCTTCCTCATGGATTCTTCTGTCCGGGAGTGCTGGCTCTTCCACTGATTGAGATCATTCAGGATTTGTTGCTTCTCACTTTCCAGACGTTGCTTCAAACGAGACTCCGATTCCAGGGTAACTTTCAAGCGGTTCAGCTCCTCTTCTAATCTCTGCAGCCTGGCTTTGTCTTGCTCCAAAGCACTCATTTTTATCAGCAAAGTTTCTCTTTCTTGCATAAGGTGAGTATATTGATTTTTGGATTCTTGAATCCTATTGGATGCCTACAGTTTTAAAGAAGAAATAAACCAAGAGAGGATGGTTAGAGTTTATGCTCTTCAGAGTTATGCTCTCCACTTAAAATGCTCTTCAGCCTGTCATTTAACCTGCAGCAAGCTGCCACTGGAAAACACTCTAGTCGTAGCAGTGCCTTACCCAAAACAATGGATATGCATAAAGCAGTGAAGGTACATTGTCCCTTCACTGACAGTGTCTCTAGCACCTCTGGAGACTCCATTCTGTTACCCATAGCCTTGATTTTCTGCTGACTTAGTTAGTTCTTTATAACTTTTTAATACTTCTCACAGCAC
This sequence comes from Nesoenas mayeri, assembly GCF_963082525.1. NCBI lineage: Eukaryota > Metazoa > Chordata > Aves > Columbiformes > Columbidae > Nesoenas > Nesoenas mayeri. Next base: position 91,812,214 of record NC_137543.1, on the reverse strand, counting down.
ATCTGTGCACACACAGAACACTCAAGACTCATTAAGAGTCTGATGCTCAGCAGATGTATCATGGCACAGTACTACTAACGTGGCTGAATTTGTGTCAGCTAAGGACTGGTCATACTTGGATAAAAAGGAAATATATTACTCAGTTTTCAGTTTACTATTAGTTTCACATGTTACTCCAAACAATTTTACCTGTGTTGCTTTACATTTTAATTAACTAGATGTCTTCATATATCTACACACATATACAAACACCTACAAGCATGCACATTGGTATGTAGTTCATATTAAACAGAATATAAGGTTATATTTGTAATACATGCATATATATATATATGCACAGATGTCAGACAATCCTAAATGTTAATTTTTTAAAAAATCAGTATTAAAGTTTTTCAAATAAAGGAAAGAAAAACTGAATGAAGGAAAAATAGCTGAGAATGGGAATGAGAAAAGAAATATAAAGGGCAAGTACAGGAGAAAGCAAAGAAACACCTTTACAAATGCTCACTTGTATATATTCAAAGAGTGGCAGACAGAAGAATTAAATACGAAAAAATGTTTTCTTTAACTTGTTTATGCTGTCGCCTCAAGTTTGAGAAATAAGGCCCAACGGTAAAATTTGCAAATGCCCTTACTGACTTAGGAACATAAATCCCCCAAACAGTCAATGAAATGCAGGCTTTCAGTACCTTGGGTACAGCTGATAACATCATCTTTAATCCTCACCTGTAGCCGACACCTTACCCAGCTAAGCAGCACATTGACAGCTTGTTGGTTCTGGGGTTTTTAGCTGGTTTAGTCTGTGATAGCACTCGGGTCAGTCCCAAGGGACTGCGTTACCCATCCTGGCTGAGACAGCCTGAGGAAGCACACAGCCAGCAGGGTACAGCTAAAGCACAGCGGTACTCCATGTACTCTCCTCTTCCCCAGCACGGTTTGGTGGAGACTGGCACATGCCCAGGGTTTCTCCTGGGGTGAGGGCTGAGGGCAAGGCTCAGCTAGATGGTAAGACAGCTTATGGCTCCCTAGTACAGCTCCCAGGGAGTAAAGAGGATAAGAAAGTGGCCAAATCCTGTCATTTTTGTTTAAAAAATGAGCAAGGGGAAGGGCCATAAAGGAGATATTAGTCACAAGTACAGTGAACTTAAACAGCAAAGTGTGAATTAAGTTGATTCAAATGGACACTGCAATTAATTATATATGTGAGAGACAGTAAAGCTGGGATCAAAATACGTGTGAATACCTCTAGAGCTTGCTTTTGGAATTTTTCAATTTCCTGTCTCAATTTTTCCCTTTCTTTGTGTAAATCATTAATCAAGCCCTGAAGTTCCAGGGTTTGCTTGCTGCTCGTCTGAAGCTGATTCTTTAGTTCAGCAATGGCAGAATTTTTCTCATCAACTTCACTTCTGACCATTCTGAGGTCATCATACTCCAATCTAACATTTCGCAGCTCCTCCTCCAGTAACAAGTGTTCCTTGGTTAGGTTCTCAGTGAGAGACTGAAGCCTTTCAATTTCTATTTTGCACTCATTCAAGTTTTTGCTTTTTTCCTCAGAGGTTTTCTGTAAGTGCTCATTTCGTAGGTGAGCCTGTTTTAATTGCTCCTGTTCTTGGACCAACTGACGGCGTAAAGTCTCAATATCAGATGTGCATTTTCTTATCTCCTCCATGTATCTCTGCTTCTCTCTCACATGACCATCTAATACTTCTCTTTGGTGTCTAAGGTCATCTTCATTCCTCTTCTTTACAATAGACACTTCCTCTATCTGCTGTGTGAGATTAGTTATTTTAACTGATTGCTCTCTGAGAGATCTCCTCATGCCTTCCATTTCCTCCTCCAGTTTCTTCCTCCTGGATGTCTCCTCCATTAAATTTTTATTCTGCCTGCAAAGTTCCTCCTCCAGCTTATGTTTCTGGATCTGCAAGTCTTTTACGGTGCTCTGGAACTTCGCACTTTCTTGATCCCTGCCTTTTTTCTCTTGCGAGACTCTTTCATAGTCAATTTTCAGTCTGGTCAGTTCCTGCTCCTGGATCCTCAGTTTGTTAATTGTCTCAGTAGCACTCGTGTTCGCTTTCTGCAGGTCAAACTGGACTCGTTTTAACTGACTGTTCTCATCCTCTATTTCTTTTCTCTGACTTGTTTCTACATCCAACAACTTTCTCAGCCTTTCAATCTCTTTGTTTCTTTCCTTAATGGTCTTAGAAGCATCATCAAGCGACTGTTTGTACCGCATGCTTTCATCAGAGTGCCTCTGAATAACTTGTTTTAGCTCAATCTCCAGCTGCTGTTTCTTCTGAGACAGCTCTGAGCCAGCTGCCTTTTGCTGTTGAGCATTCTCTTCTATTTTCCGCAGATTATCAGTTGTCTGACTTATTGTATTCTTCAGTCTCCTAATTTCCTCACATAAATTCCTGTTTTCTCTCATGGCATTATCAAGCTGTGTTCTATAATTATTTGTGTCCTCTTCCTTTTGCATGGTGACCTGGTGGATTGTGGTCTTTGTGATATTAATCTCAGTTTCATATTTGTTTTTTAAACTAATAATCTCCTCATCATAACTGTTCCTTACCTTAGCCAACTCATTCTCAAGTTCCCATCGGCTTTTAGCCTCTTCCTGAAGCTGAATCTTTAGCCTTTCCAGCTCCTTAGTTTTATCCTGAATAGTTGAGGCAGCCTCCTCGAGAGCCTGCTTGTATCTTGAGTTGTCTTCGCCACGAAGCTGAATGATCTGTTTCAGCTCCAGCTCTAACTGGTGCTTCTGCTGTGACACTTCAGAACTGCAAGCCTTCTGCTGAAGAGCATCTTCTTCTGCTCTCCTTCGTTGGTCTGTGGTTTGCAGAATGGCATCGTTCAGCCTCACAATCTCATCCTTAAGGTCTCTGTTTTCTCTCGTCAGTCTGTCAACCTGGGCTCTGAGGCCTTTTGCATCATCATCTTTCTGTGCAGCTATCTGCTGGATCGTGGTCTTCTTAATATTAATCTCTGTTTCATACTTGTTCTTTAAATTACTCATCTCCTCGCTAAACTGGTTTCTTACCTTAGCCAGCTCATTTTCATACTCCCTCTTCCGTGTGCCTTCATCCTGAAGAAGAACTCTTAATCTTTCTATCTCGTACTCCTTCTCCTTGATGACCTTCTCAGACTCTAACTTTTGCCAACCAAGGCTGTCTTTCTCATTTTGTCTTGTTTTCTGCAGCTGGTCATAGTCATTCTTCTGCTGCTCATATCTATCCTCCAGCAACTTCCTTTTCCTTTTCTCATCTTCAATCTCATAAGTCAGCCTGGTTATTCTGTCATTTAGATCCTTTATTTGGGCATAGCATTTGTCCAGGTTTTGCTTAGCAGAATTTCCATCCATTTCAGCTTGTCTTTTCATCTCCTCCAAACTCATCAGCTTTGCCTTAAGTTGAGAAACGTCGATCTGGTATTTCTGCAGATTTTGCTCCAGGAATTTATGTTTGTTGCTTGTCTCTGAATTGGAATCCCTGGCAAGCCTAAGTTCTTCTTCCAGAAGTTCAATTTTTGTGTTTTTCATCTGCAAAATGATAGCAGAAAAACAAACAAAAAAACCCACTTGAACAATTGTGATAACTGTTTCAAAATCATCACATGCAATACAGCACACATTTGTAACAATGACAACTCAAGGTTATTTTTCTCTGCTTCAATAAGAGCTCAAAATCCTTTCCTACTTAATGTCATCAACACAAATTCTTGAATCCTTATTTATTCAGAGTCAAATGTTATTCAGAAATCAGCATAATGACTTTCGGAGGAGAAATGGTACTTGATGGGGGGAGGGACATACAGTACAGATAGTAAAATCTGATGTAACAAGAGTTCACCGGGAAAGTACTAAATAGCCTTCTTTAGAACCTCCACAATATTCAAACAGGTGATTCACATTCCATATATGTGACCTTCTAAATGCACCTGTTTTCACTGAATGGTATCAAATCAGAAGTTACTCCATTTGAAACACTTTAGATATGGCTTGAAATGAAGTGTGGCCCCTGAACCATGAGGAGCAAGTTTTCAGCACTGAGATAACTCTGCTTTCACTGAGGTCAAGGCCCTGATTGGCAGAGAAGGACCTCCTCCATGCTTTGATGAGCACCTCTTGTTTGCCAAGAAGGCCAGTGTTCTCCACCTCACACATGACCTTAGAGGTAACTTGGCAAGATATTGTACTATTTGAAAAATGGTTCATGAAACTGCTTATATGCTTCCTTCATGGGACACCCCTGATCTCAGGAGTTTGTTTGGTGGGCTGTTTTGCACTGTAATAAAGTAGAAAGTCTTCGAGCAGCGACAGCTTGCTAACACGTGATAAAAATAGAAGGTAAAGAAAATAAAAGATTACCTTCAAGTCCTCCATGCTCTTTAACATTTCACTTAAGAATCTGTAATAATCTCCTGATCTTGTAAGAAGCTCTATGTAGCGAGACTGAGCCTCGTTAGCCTTGAAAAGAAAGAGAATTGTTAGCAGCTTGCACTATAGAGTGAACATACCCGTCTCAGGTCACTGAAAGGATTTCAATGCACTTGAGAAACACATCACTTCACCAAGTAAAAAGTGAGTTATCCTCCTTACAAATTCAGATAACTTTCTGGGGACCCTAGATGTATAAATTCTCCCTTCTGATAAACCCACACCTTCTTTTTCAAGATTATTTTCCCCCATGGCTGATGTGATATTAAATCCAAGTCTTCATCCCCTGGTTCATCATGCTCTTCCTGTCTGACAGTCACAAGTAATCTAATTTAAACTTTTAATAGTGGTTAATTCCCAGGTTGAAAGTAACTAAACCACTTTGGGCATGAATCCTACTTTCTCACAGTATGTATACAATGGACATTAAATAGGAATGAGGCAAATTTTTAAGAGCTAATCTACTGAGCCCAAGTATGATTTTACAGCACAGTGACTATTCTACACTAATTCCTTGTGTTTATGTGCTTAGCACACATTACCAATGACAGTGCTAATTATTCAAATACACCTGGACATGACTCATAATGGCTCATACGGACAAACAAATGTATTCAAAAGACTGATGGGGAGAAAAGAGCAATACCTCTTGTAGAATCAGCACTGCAGGAGACTGAACCACACTCTTCTTGATAGGTATGTTGAGCAATGTTTCTAATCCAGAACTGTAGGAAGCAACCTGTAGTTCATAATCCTGTAAAACAACAGGGAGAGGCAAGACCCATTTAGCAACTGCCAAGGATCTCTCCGGGAATCTGGATTTCCCAAAATGCAAATTAAACTTTGGGGTTGGTTTGTTTGTTTTTTTTTTTAATAAAAAGCTACATTTTCCCCTGTTTGTAACTCTGGCTATGTGGAGACTCACAGAGGAAAACGACAAAGGGAAAAAGAGAAAAAACATTTTACAAAAAAAGGGAAGATAAGTGTTTCTGTTAGTTGAGGGCTACCCAGAGCTGAAAAAGATTCATGGGAGCAACTGCTCTAGGTACTGTTATCAAACAAAACTTCATCAGAAAGAACTGTCTCTGCACCTCTTTCATGTCACATATGCCATATCATGCATACAGTAAGAGCATTGTCACAGAAAGTAAGATTGAGCTGGAGAAAGCTCGGATATAAAGGTGACATAAAAATGAAAAGACCTTATCCCTGTATATTTTATTTGCTTTCATGGCTATTGCACACCATTCCTCCTGCTAATCTGCATTTGTCTTGCCTCCCAGACCAGATCCTATTTAGACCTAATTCTTAAGCTAACAATCTGTTCTCTACTCCCTTATTTTTTTAACATGTGAACTGGAAAGTTTGGCCTGGCCAGAAGAAGGCTTTGATTCTCCTGAATAGAAGCTCTCACTGGTATCTCCTGCATCATCCTGTGGTCTTCAGGTAGCAAGTACTCAAATTGCTTTTATTGTATTTTGTACACACAAGTGCTTCAGCCCAGGAATTTCTGCACACACACACATCAGGGAGCTGACATTTCACCTGCCAGCAGAGTAGACACAATGGGATGCGCCTGACCATGAAAAACCACACCCCATAAAAATGCTGAAATCCAAGTACCTTAATTGCAGCTGAGCACTGATCTGCATGCTTGAGAAGCTCCTCAACTTTGTCTCGCTTCCCACAGATTTCACTGTGCAAGTTCTGCCAAGAAAAAAAAGTGAGCTGTGAAGCAGTCCCTCAGGATTTCCCAGTATTTCCTCCTGTACATGATGCCTCCATCAGAAGGCACCTGCAGGATGAGACCACTGCCATCCCACAGGCTGAGACCTGAAATGACCTGTAGCCGTGCAGTTTTCATAATGGCAAGCTCTCTGTGCATGAGAAGGTTGTTCTCAGAAAGAACACCTAGCAACCGAGCAAGCCTCAGAGCTGGGGAGGGAGAGTTCATTGACTTTAGCTTAGATGTATTTCCTCGCTTTTTATTTTTGTGCTATAATTTGCCACATGAGTTACACCACCATACAGTCCCTTGATTTAATTCAAAGCTGATGTGTAAAAGTGTCAGTGATTGTGTAGGAGTCAAAACTGGTCTTGCTCATCATCTGTAGCAGTGCTGACAGAAAATGAGGATAATAATATTTCCTCTCTCTTGCGTTTTAGACATCTGGTGGTTTTTGGTAGCTTGTGTACTTCATAATTCAAAACAGGCCACTGTATTGCAGTGGAGCACCTCCCTTATGAGGAAAGACTGAGGGAGCTGGGTCTCTTTAGTTTGCAGAAGAGGAGACTGAGGGGTGACCTTATTAATGTTTACAAATATGCAAAGGGTGAGTGTCACGAGGATGGAGCCAGGCTCTTCTTGGTGACAAACAATGGTAGGACAAGGGGTAATGGGTTTAAACTGGAACATAAGAGATTCCACTTAAACTTGAGAAGAAACTTCTTCTCAGTGAGGGTGACAGAGCACTGGAACAGGCTGCCCAGGGAGGTTGTGGAGTCTCCTACTCTGGAGACATTCAAAACCTGCCTGGACATGTTCCTGTGTAGCCTCATCTGGGTGTTCCTGCTCCGGCAGGGGGATTGGACTGGATGATCTTTCGAGTTCCCTTCCAATCCCTAGCATTCTATGATTCTATGACTGCATTGATACAGATATTTTCTGAACAGCAAAACAATTTAAAATCCAGATAACCGAAGACAACTCATTCAGGTGCTGCATACCTTCTGATCATGTAGATATCTCATGATTGTGTTACAATCACACAGCTTCATGGACTCAATAGAATCTTGCCTGCGCTTGGCATCACCGATCCATTTGCACAGAGCGTGGTAGAGATCTCTGTAAGTTTTCAGCTGTTTGATTTGCCTTTCTAAATCCCATGATCTAGAAAATAGAGGAAAAACTGTCAAAATGGAAAGTGCATTCTCTTTCTCCCTCTTTAAATATTTTTCAGAAACAAGACTAATAAACTAGGTAAAACTATGGGAAGCTCTAAAAGGAGATTCTGAACAAAAATTTCAAATATATGAGAATTGTACTGGTTATTAGTCACCCAACATGTGTTTTTAGTGCCTCACATCTGAGTAACTCCGCAATATACAGAGGCTGGCACTTTCTGTCAACTAAGCAAGGGATGGTTAAAACTCTGCAGTGGTAAGAACCAAGTTCACTGACTTCAGTTCTCATTTTAAATTTACACCAAAACAACCAGCAACCAGTAAATTTTTATTAATGAGACTAGAGTTTGACCCGAAGTAAAAACGAAATAAACAAACACTCCAAAAAAACCCACAAGCAATCAGAACATGCCTTCAGTTCAATGAAGAATTAGAAAAATAATTGTGATTTTTTTTACTTAATTGTCAGTGTCACTTTTTTAACCCTCAGGTATAGGGTATTCAGCATGGTTGCTTTGTTTGAGGGATGAAATCCTGACTGGAAGTACTTAATACAAGAACTTTAGCAAGAATTAAAAAAAATTAGAACAACTCCTTAGCACTTAGGTTACACATTTACATGACTAACTACATTTTCCTGCTTGGTCTTGCACAATCCCTTTTAAAGCATGTTCAACCTATTCACAGTTGCTCTACTCTTACTGCCCTAAAGTCATCATTTGTCCTCTGAAAGTAATGATTCATGCACATCAGTTCTTTCAGACTCACTGTTAAGATGGTCTTAGCAACAGCAATAAGGAAGAAGCTGTTAGGAAATATGAGCAAACCTGTTATCTATCTGCTTTTCAGCTCTCTGCCAGCGGTCTATTAGCTGGGTAACTTTGTCACTGAATTTTCCAAGGTCCATGTCATACAGGGTATATGACTGGCAGGACTGTGAGTGAATCTGAAGTGTTTTCTGCAGCTCATTTTCCAGGGCATTCAGTAGTGACTTTTTCATGTTTAGGTCTGCTTTCATTTTCTGGAGAAAAAACAAAATGCTGTCATACATTTTGTTCTTCAGAGAGTACTCAAATTTAACCATCAACAGCATGCACAGTGTGTTGGTATCTAGAGATATTTATTCTAATTCAGTAAGGTACGTGCAGTGATGTCAGCTGGACTTAATATAGTTAAAGTGAAACACCTACTTTGGTAAACAGAGTTTGACAAGAATGTGTTAAAACTTAGACTCACTCTTAAACAATTTGCTAAACCAAAGCCCTCTGCTCTCATATTCTTAGGTAACATTTTAATTTCTCAAAACTATATAGAGCAGTTACCAAAAAAACAGGGAAGAGCCTGCCTTGCTTGTTCCTGAAACAATTGACTAGAAAATTTCACTGAAGTATAAGAGACTCCTGCACTTGCAACAGCTGTGGAATGAAGCCTCAAGACTGACAGATCCAGTTTTTAAATGTTATCTAAAACATTTGCACAGCTTTTTTGTTTTTTTTTTTTCCTGTTTATATTTTTATAAACATCTTCCATGGAGATGTTTCTTTACACATACATTTGTTTGTATGCACATACTTGCATACTGTGGGGTATCACCAAATGGAATACACAGTGCAGGGGGTGGTCTGCTCTGCACGGGGATGACTGGATCCTTTGATCATACGCTCAAGCTTTTTTTGTGTGTGCATAGCTCAGATTTACACCAGCTAAGAGCAACTCCCAGCAACTGAATTGCAGCTCTCATTTAACATGATAAAAAGGTAACCTGGTGGTGTTCCACTTCTGCATACTTTTTCCCTACTATGACTGAGAACAGGAAAGAATGAAAGAGTCCCTATTCTCCCAAAGGCATTCAGTGCACAAAAGGACCAGCTCAACACCCGATAAAGACTTGTTCTGCAAGCCAACTTTGTGCTCAGCATAGCAGTTCTTCTTTGCCTGCTCCCCTTGTACAGGATGGATAGCTCACACTGTAAGATTTGAAATGGACTCTATGTGAAAACTGGGACACACAGTAATACTCAAATTTACTTATTACAACTAGATGACAACAAGGGCAATTAACAAGCCTTTTTGTAAGAAAGGAGGTATTGCCTTCAAATCCCATTTCATAAGTTCTACAAGTAAATACAGATAATTTTGTACCGCAATGCATCATGGAGACATTCTACATCACTGGCTTTGCTGTGGGGGCAGCAACAACCAGGGGATAGAGGAAGTAATAACATGTACATTCCTTCCTATAATTTGCAAAAGCACTGTACGTCTACGCCACAAAATACAACAAGATCAGCATTTCAATCTCCTGTGGTTTTGGAAGGGTTTCACCCAGCTCAATAGACCAGTGTTGGCAGCTATGAATTTTGCCTTGCTGTGTCCTTGGGTCTTGGCCTCTCACCTTCAGACAAGCCCGATAAGCCTCCACTTTATCAAGATCCAAAGGAACAGTCTCCTCTTCAGACAGTCTGACTTCAAAAACTCTGATCACATCTTCTGTTTGTAGAATAATCTGGAGTAGACACCTCAGTGCATTCAAGCTAAAATAAAAAATACAAAACAAATCCGTTATGGACTGAGGCAGGAAAGGTTCTATTTCTAATTAATCACAGATCATTAGTTAAAGAGAATAGACAATAAAGAAGAAATTTCAGTGATACCCATTATTTTAACTTCTTTTTTTTTTTAAGTCTTCCAGAAAAGAGAAGAAATTCACTTAAGTGTCTGTTTCTATCCACACGTACATCATTTGCAGAAAAATAATGTTTCTGGACTAAGAATTATGGAAGAAAGTGCATGATTTATTGCTATAACCTCAATTTTCTTACCTGTCTAAGTAGCCAGCAGAAACACCATTAATATTTTCCAGTTTTTGAAATAGGGCACTTATCTCTGACTGCAAGTACACATACTTCTCAGAGCCTCTGAAGTTAGGCAGCAAGTCCTTATGCTTATTGAGGGTTTCAGCCATTATTTGAGAGTCATTCTGCACACCCTAAGGAAAGAGAATGCCCAATTTACACATTTTTGATGGCTGAATGATCATCCTACAGCACATATGCAATTGGTCTCCTTATCCAGTCTGCTTTTATCTAACCAGCTTGATTGAGGACTGAAGCGGTGCCTGAGCTTGCTTTCTTCAATGTAAGTAACACTGGGCAGTTTCTTTTCTGCACACAGTCCACAACAGGTAATACTTCTTTTTGAGCACTTCATCCACTCCAAAACCCAGCTCTGCCAAAAGCAGAGCACTTTACTGCTAGCTGCCTACTGCACTTAGTAGACTTGCCAAGGTCCTTCTGCTCTTAAGATCTTTGCAACTTCATCATTGTCTCAGGGGAATTTCTCATATGCTGAACCTGTTCTCTTTTCTTACTAATCTCCTCCCTCCAGTCTCCCTTCAGATCTTGAGAACTCGAAGAGGGAGCGCATCTGTAAGCCCCATGTAACCACTCTGCATCCCACAGACAGCACTTCAGAGGCAGGTGGTAAAAGGGGTCTGTGTAAAAGGATTTTAATAGTGCATTAACCTGGATGAGGCTTAACATGAGCTCAGGTCCACTTGACATCAGGCTTTCTGTATTCTTTGCGTGACAGAATTTGACTTCTAAAATCCAAGAGTCAACTTTTTCTACTTAGAAGCTAAACTCCAATCCAAATAATCATTATTAGCTTCCAACTGAGAATTTTCTGCACAGGATGTGTGTCCTTCCCAGCTGACCAGAAACACAAATGCAGTATGCTCTGTGGCACAGAGTCATGCTGAGCTTGAGATGCTCAAAGAAAAACATTCACAGTTACCTCTAAATCCTTTATTCTGACTGAAAAGTCATGCACAGCCCCTTGATCCACTCCAAGAGGAGTTTTTTGAACCATCCGAATCTCAGAAGCTTCAATCTGACGCCGCAGTTTCTGAAGCTCCATCAGCAGCCAGGCCTCCTGCTTCTCATGTTCTCGGTTTCTCTCGTTAACAATAATGGTGCTTGAGGAATTCACAGGACAGCACTCAGTTGGGACCACTGTAAAATGAATTGAGTAAATGTCAACTGCCAGAGAACTGGGCACTGACATACAGAAAATCAATGTACTGCCCAAGTGAACAAAGCACTGAGTTGATCTGTAGAACTGAGAACAGGTGGAGGATCTGGGCCCTTATGCAACTGTTTCAAGGAATGAAATCACTCCTTCATAAAAACACGAACTTGCTTCCTGATAGGCAGCAGTGAGACTTTGCTTCCTAATAACTGAAGACATATCAGATGGACTAAATTCCCTATTTTCCCAGCAAGTTCCATGAACTTCGAAGGACTATTTCCAGATTCACACCAAAGAAAGGAAGAATAAAACACACTCTTTCCTGTGCATGGCCAGTTTTGTTATGCTGGGAGACAGCAGTCCAATTCTTGAACATGTTTTCATTCATATGTTTACAAGAATATTTTCACAGAAAAAGAATGCACCACCATCCACCCTCTGAACAAAGAAACCAAAGCAGTTCAATCTCTACAAAAAGCAGGAGGATGACAAACCTGTTTGTGGCTGCCGTGGTTGATTGGGCAGTTGTATAATCAAGGTTTGGTAGTGCTTCTGAGCATCAGTGAACTGAGTCTGGATCTTTCGTTTGTCTTCATCACCAAACATCTCTGAGCCTTGGCTGTTTCTGAGGAATTCTTGATAATGGATCTCTAGGTCAGTTATTATTTTTTGGTAATCCTCCTTACGCATTGTTTTCAGCTGAAATGGGGAAGAAAATAATTTTGAAAAAAGGAGCAATTTGGAAGCTTTATGACTAGTTAATCATTAAGGAACAAGCTAATACACCTATATTAAAAAAAAAAGGAATTGTGGTTTAGAATAAAACCTACCTGGGCTGCCTCTAAAAGTATGGTGCTAGTAGTGCCCTTTGAGTTAAACTATTCTTGGTATAATAATTTCATAACTTAAGATTAGTCTGTCTATCCATAACTTTGCATAGTGGGAACAAGTACAGCAAGTATGTAATAAATCCCCTTAGCTAATCTTCCTGTTTACCCACATGTTTGAATGGGAAAGCGCTTTGCTTCTCCTTTAATAAGACAACAACTTTCTTATATAACTAACTGTGCAACCCAGCAAAAGGAAGGCCCATGGTTTTGCAGAACATGAATCTGCACAAGACACAGAAAGCACTGTTTGGGACAGCAGAGGCCAGGTCATGGATGTCCCTGGTCTACAGGTAAGGCCAGCTGGAGTCTTACCTTGGCAATAGTCATCGCTCTGATTTTCTCAATGTCAATCATGCAATAATGCCAAGATACCAGGCTCTTCATGTTGATATACAGCTGGTTCCACAAAGCTAAAATAGCTTCATAGTACTGCTCAATTCTGAAATGAGAAAAGAAATTCCATGGTCAACACATGTCTGTCCTTGTAATATAGCTACAGAACATCCCAAGAAACCTCCACCAGTTGTGGACTGTGTTAAGACTTGTTCTCTACATCTTGAAAGTCAATTTATCTACGACTTCCATTATTAGAGATGAGAAAAACCTTGTAAAAGTTAAGTTTCAAATATTTTTAGATCCCAACCTAAATCCTAGGAAGCTTCACCAAAGTGAAATTTCCTCAAGTCAAGTGTCTAGTCTCTAATGCCCCATCCTTACAGGGTGAGTGGACAGTCCGATCAAGGCACAGATCAGATTTTGTGGCTCGTTGCTATTTTAAGCAAACTCTATCTGCTCCCAGTGGTAGGTGTCCAAACCCAGGCAGCAACTCACTTGGTAGCAAGATCCACTGCTAATGGATTGGGGGGTGGAATGATAAGACTAACAGATGGCACCAGCATATCCACTCCTCCAGGGCCGGTCACCAGCCACTTGCTGCGCTCATTATTGTCCTTCAGGATACATTCATCTCCTTTGCGCACCGTTTTCTGTAAGGAACACAAAACATTTTTTTCTTTAGTTAAGTAAGATGGAGTTTGTAGGAGAGACACACAAGGAATCACAGAATACCAGCCTAGAAGGGACCTCAAGGATCACTTGGTCCAACCTTTCTTGGCAAAACCACAGTCTAGACAAGATAGCCCAGCACCCTGTCCACCTGAATCTTAAGTGTCCTATGTTGGGGAACCCACCACTTCCCTAGGGAGATTATTCCAATGGCTGATTGTTCTCATTGTGAAAACTTTCCCTTGTGTCTAATCGGAATCTCCCTAGGTGTAACTTGTACCTATTACCACTCATATTTTCCCTGTGACTGCTTGTAAAAAGGGAGTCTCCATCTTTGCAGCCACTCTTTAAATACTGGAACATGGTGATAAGGTCTTCCCTAAGCCTTCTTTTCTCAAGCCTGAACAAACCCAGTTCTCTCAACTTTTCCTCACAAGTGAGGTGTGCAGATGTGTTTTGCTCTTGCCCCCTAACCCAAAGGCACCAGGCCAAGCGCCTTGCCTGAGGAACAGTGGCTAGATCACAGAAGTGCGAGTGCTCCCCAGCTGCCAGGTCTGGGTGTGCATCTTGGCTTCATACTGGGGGAAGACCAGTACAGATCAACCCCTTCTGCCTGAATATGGTTTCCATGTGAAGAAAAGATAGGAAAACCAAGTGAGAGCCACAGAACACTCTGAGCCAGTCTGGCTGATCATCAGACTTGAGGCTTATCATGACAAACATCAAAGACTCAATGTGGACACATGACCACAGTAAACTATGCAACCATGCATGGCTGTAAGCCATTGAGCTGGAGGCATAAGGATGCTCAGTGATGGGACTGGGAGCGAGTGTGGCAGAGCTAGATCCAGCAGCCCCATCTGCCAGAAATCCTAACAATGAGCAGCCACAGTGCAGGTTACAACCCACTCATATCCAAGAGTGGGAGGCTCCTGTCATGTATCTTGACAGGATTCTACCTGCATCACACCTCTACAGCCAGCAAGTAGGATTTTTGCCATAACTAGTAAAAGGCCATGGGCTTTGCATTGATCCGAGCATGAAGTGGCTCCAGAATTGTCTGCTTCATCTGAGCAGAATTTAGCTTGCTTAAAGTAAGAGCAATTGCCAAGCAGTCAGGTAACCATTGCCTAAATTTGTTTAGTTTTGCTTATAGTAACAACAAACAGTTACTCTGTGTGGGCTGAACTTCTGCGACTCTGGAATAAAATGTGGTATGGAAAAGTGCAGACAGAGTGGACAGGAGAAACCTCAGATCGTAAATACAAATCACAGTGGTCAATTACTGGTCACAATGGGAGTGCAACCTAATGAATCAGGTAAAACAAGTGTTACAGATAACAGAACAGAAAAACTGGGTAGTTTGGAACCATTGAAGTAAAAGAACACACAGGCTAAAAACACAGTAACTAAGCCTACTGTTAAGAAAAAATACAGAAATAAACCCAAGCAGCCCCAGTACTGAGGAAGAAGAAGAAACATCATCATCAATGTCATACTCCATCCAGCAAAAAACTGGGAATACCAATGACTCACTGTACACTCCTCACTTTTTCTTAGATGAAGTGTTGACCTAAGGACACAGAGGGACACTGAAAAAATGAGTAATCACACAAAAAAAAAAGGTGGAGATGCAGTGAAGCATCTGTAGAACTTTAACCCTATTATCAAAGAGACTTTCCTGTGCTAATTTGAGCTATGAGTAGTAATACTGTCTAATGGACTAACAATTTTGACTAGACTTATTAGCCAACTAGAACCTAGCTTTATTCATAATCGCAAGAAAGTCAGGACTTTTTTGTCCAATAAATTTAAATGTTGACCAAAAGCAGACAAAGCGGTTACATCTATCATCTCAGCAGTTTGTTTACTGAATTATTTGCCATGTCCTAGTTTACATGGTGTTCATTCTTAGCCAAAAAGGAATACAATACCAGATCCTGTTTGTAGTCACACAAAGCCTTCAGGATAATGGGCTTGTTACTTCGGTAGTCTGGGTTGCGTGGCTTCAGCTGTACAATCTTCTTGGATTTATTCACCAAACTCTGCACTTGTCTCTTGTATTCAAGAATTCTCTCTCGTTCATTCTGCAACAATCAATTGCATGTTAAAAATTAATTCTAAGAAGAAACCACTTCTACTTCCCACTGCTTTCTTAAGAGTGGGAGCTTGCAATAGGCAAACTTCCCTTAGCTGCAGTGGGATGAATCTTTGGACTATAATGTAAATGGACTATAATGTAAATGGACTATAATGTAAAACTGCAGTTAAAACAAAAACAAAAACAAAAAAACCACACACACATACACAAAAAAAAACCAAACCACCAGAAAACAGAAGCACCAAACTAAGTATCTTTGCAGCTCTGGCAAGCTGAAAATTTTACAAAACTCACAGAGCAGGCTTTTCATACAGATCTGCAATGTGGCTGAGGTGGCTTATAAGAAACACAGTAATAAATAGAATCAATTACAACATGAATTCTAACAAAAAAAAAGTAATAGCTACACTCTTGAACATGACTTCATCAATTGCCCTTTCACATCACTGGGCATTTTTTCTGCACTATATTCACTTTGGAATTGTAGTACCTAATTCATGATGAGTAACTAGTTAGCTAAAAAGCTGAGTTAGGTCCTTTCAAAGAGACTACAGTGATATAATGACATGATGAATCATTTATTAAATGTATTTATCCTTCAAGGCAAAATCTATTCTGCCACTTATGAATGAAAATCTTCCCTTTTTATAATGTGCTAGCATGTCAGGAACTTTGTAATTTGTTGGGCTCATTACAGATTTAAAAAGAAATCAGAGTTCCCAAACAGTATTACACAGGTTAAAACAACACTGATCCATCTGTAGGCTCTCCTAAGAAATGGGCAGGAATATACCCTCACGGTTTCAAGTTAATACAGTTCTGTATTTAAACATCACAGTACACCTGGCTTTACATTTGGTATTTGAAGAGGGCAACTGACTTCCAAGGAAAGCAGAATGCAGCCTGTACCTCCAGCTCTTTGATCTGCTCCAGCAAAGTTGGCAGTGACATGCTCTTATCACAGATGAACTTCTTTCTGATGGAGTCTTGTAAGTTTTTCAGGTAGCTCTCCGTGGATTGGGCCTCTTCAAAGAACTACAGGAGAAAAGTTGTGATTTCAGTTATAAAAATGTCTGCTAAAAATAAATGGATTCCTTTCATGAGAAAACCCAGTTCACATCTGGCAGAATGGTAGCATTTACAACACGGTAGCAGTGTGTTATACAAAATTGTGCACGGATTTATAAAGATTTTGGTACAGAAAAAAAATATCTGTGATGGGATTCACATTTATAACAAAAGTAGTGTGAGTTCTCCACGTCACTACTCACCTGAAAGTAAGCTGCATTCTCTTTCAGATGAACATCAATGCATTTGGTGATCTGAAGAATCCAGCTCCACTGAGTTTGTAATGTATCCATGTAGGCCTAACGAAAATAGTAATATACAGAACTCAAACCACCATACTTATCTCTGTCCCATACCTAGACTCAAGCAAAGCTATTTATGCTCCACATAAATGCAAATGAAAAATCTGCTAAAACAAATTCATGCACATCAAAATAATGTAACTCATGCAGATAGTTCCCCAACTTCTAAGCATCTGCCTAACTGAAAATGAGTTAAATACCTGCTTGTGGGATACAGAGAGAAATTTGTTCATGACTTGAATTTTGTTTAATCAGCATAAAGCCTGAAGTGCATGAACAAAAAGGGGTGAAATGCACAAACAGTAGTGCAAATAAAATATTTCAATTGTAAATCGTTACGTTCTCCTCCTCCCAAGAAACACTGTCAAACATGACTTTTTATTATGGCTATTTTTAAATTCAAACTTCTTAAGTAGTCCTCATGTATATTCTTTAGAAAATTATATACAACTTGTACTGGAGCTTACAAGGATCTTTCCTTTAAGGCAGAAACTGACCACAGAAGAAATATGCATGCTGATTCTACACAACACAATAACAGTCTTTCTGAAAAGCAGAAAGGACTCTTTTTTCCCATTAGCTTCTTTCGGTTTCAGGTTCTTATGCACTCTTAAAACTATAACAGCTACAGCATTTCTTAATGAAATTAGATTTTCTAAATTGTGGCAGCCTTTGTAATTTAAAGGTAAGTGTACACCACAATGTGAAAGCAAAAATGTCTTGGCTAACCTGTAGAAATGCACTATGAATTTCAGCTGCAGAAAGTATTTGCACCTGGATTAAATATAAACCCTCAAAGGGTGTGGCTTTTTTCAAAACATGCCAACTAAGATAGCAGAAGAACAACGACAACAAATGCCTTCCTACCATAAATTCCACTGCACTGTAATCAACGCAAATGAGATACAGCAATTTCGACATACTCAGACAACTCCCTAAGCCTCATATTAATTTTTGCATGCATCTATCATCAAATTTGATAGCAATGAGAGCTCTCCCCACAGCTCTTAAGAAGCCTGCAGCCATTGTGGCCAGGTTTGAAGAGGAAGATAGTAACATTTATGAGAGCAGCTGATAAAGTGGGATAAAAATGGACATTTTTTGGCTTGCAAACCCTTCCCAGGTCCAAATGCAGTATTTCATTTGCGGACTTTCACTGAGAATTTTTCCCACGTAGCAACTAAAGGAGCAAGAGAAATCATGCAAAGTCTAACTCACCTCGATTTTGTCTGAAGCAGGGTGCTGGTTGAGCACTAGCTGGTCACTTTCTTGCTTTAGCTTGTTGAGTTCTTTTTCTTTAAGCTCCAGTTCACTCATGCGTTTCTAAACAACCAAAGCACAGCATTAAACAAGCCCCCAAACTTAAGATGCATAGGATGATTTACTTAAAATTTTCCAGATCGTTGTGATAATGTAAAATTATCCCTGATAACACTATGTAGTAATTCTATTCAGTGTATTGAAGTTAATTATGAAGGTGGTAAAATTAAAGAAGTACAATCATCTCAGATGTAGTCTCTAGGCTTGCCACTTCACAGAGCAAAGCACTCAAAGTTCTGTCTTTCCTAGGAATGATGGAAGCAAAAAGGACAGCATCTTACAACATCCAGGACAACCGAACTTAAATAAATAAATAAAAGTACCTCCTAAATAGTGTGAGCTTTCAGTCCTTTTTCAATTTGGTGATCAGCATCAATATTGGTCAAAAAAACGCACATGCTCAATTTCTTGGTGTACTCACAAAGGACAAGGAGCAGCACAAACTACCTCTGTGCATTCAACGCATTGCTGGCAAAACCATCAAAGAAAGAGAGCAGCTCCTTCTGGTATAGCTCTGCTTTCTGATGACAGACAATCAGGGCCAAATACAGGGACCTCATAACCCCTACATAGTCCTAACAGAGAGAATTAAACTGCTTGATTCAAGTCCCTTAGTTTAGCATGCCAACATAATGATTGTGTGCACAAACTATACTTGACTACACTGGACTGTACTGACAAGGCCAGCTTCCAAAATCAAAAGAAACAACTGGTTGAATGAGAGCACCATCTTCCCATAGATGTCCAGTCTTGATGCAAAAGGTTGTCACACAGTTCTTAATCCAAAAATGTTGATAGAAGTCCCCAGGAACTTCTTAAGAGTGAAGAAATGCCCATCCTGTGATCAGTTCCCCTAAGCCAGGCTCTTCCGCCCTCCCTATCCCAAAAGAGAGCCCATGGAAAGCATGAGGAGGTTGAGCTGTCTTACAGAGAAGGCCTCCTGCTTCCTGGCAATGTCAGTGTTCCTGTCACTCCAGTCATAGAGAAGCTCTTCTTCCTCACAGTCATTGATCCACATGATCTCTCTGCTGGTGGCTTGGATGAGGTTCTGGAATTGACGGAGCTGATCCATTCTCTCAAAGGAGTATTTCTGCAAGGAATTCCAGAAATGAGAAGCCATAAACACATAAATGCCTGTGCTGGGTGGAGAAGAGGAAGCCAAGAGCACAGCATAGACAGTGGGCAACATGTCTGGATTTATGGAACAACGGGAACCTCAAGTCAGCAGCTTCTGAAAGTGATTTCAAACACAAGTGTTGCAGATAAGCAGAGAAGATGCACAGACCTACACAGAATTTGGTTCTAATCTCACGTCTGAGTGCTACATTTACTCCCATTATGGAGGTAGAGATCTATTCTTACCCTGCTAAGTGACCAACTCCTTTCTCCAGGTGCGAACTAGAAACTTCCTTGTAAGGGTAATTCACTATACCAGATAATGAATTAATCTCAAATTCATGATGCAAACTGAACCTTATAGAAACTACGAAACACTGCCAGTTTGCTACTCAATAGAATTATTTAAATATGCATCTGTCACTCCGTTGAAACCTGAAGTGTCCCTTGACTGTTATATTAGTGTTAATAAAGCAAAAAGAGCATCCATCATAGGAGGTATCAAAAATGAACACATCTCATACTCACCAGCAGTCCTTCATATTCTTCCTCCAGCTGATGAACTGCAGCCTTCTCTCGCTGAAACAGAGAAAGTAAATATTTTGTGAGCCTTTTACAAGTTGCCTATTTGCTGATATTTTCTTTACAGTGTCAGTATCACAGGGTCGAGAGTGGTTCTCCTCCCTCTCTGCTCTGCTGAGACCGCATCTTGAATATTATGTCCAGTTCTGGGCCCCTCAGTTCAAGAAAGACAGGGAACTGCTGGAGAGAGGCCAGCGCACGGCAATGAAGATGATTAAAGGAGTGGAGCATCTCCCTTATGAGGAAAGGCTGAGGGAGCTGGGGCTCTTTAGCTTGGAGGAGACTGAGGGGTGGCCTCATTATTGTTTATAAATACGTAAAGGGTGTCATGAGGATGGAGCCAAGCTCTTCTCAATGACAACCAGTGATAGGACAAGGGGAAATGGGTATAAACTGGAACACAGGAGGTTCCATTTAAATTTGAGAAGAAACTTCTTCATGGTGAGGGTGACAGAGCACTGGAACAGGCTGCCCAGGGAGGTGGTGGAGTCTCCTTCTCTGGAGACATTCAAAACCCGCCTGGACACCTTCCTGTGTAACCTCATCTAGGTGTTCCTGCTCCAGTGTGGGGATTGGACTAAATGATCCTTCGAGGTCCCTTCCAGTCCCTAACATTCTGTGATTCTGTGACAACATTATAACTACAGGTGGTAACCTGCAAATGCCTGTAAGAGACATAGGTGAGCAGCTTGTCTGCACCACTGGAGGAACACAAGAAGTATAAAACCAAGGCTTAGACAACTTACTTCCCTCAGGGATACTTAGTACATAAGCAAGGTTGCACATAACCCCCGTAATACCAAAAGAGCTCCCAAAATTGGATCTCTTTCTGTACCAAACTCCTGCACAGCTGTGGGGAACCAGGTAATCCTACAGCTAGCTTCAGAGATTGTGAAGTATTATAAATTATGATGTGAACAGGAGGCTCCATGATGCCTATTTCTATCAGTAGGAATCTCACAACCTTGGAACTGGTACTTCATAGGCCCAGACTATCACCTTTCCTACTGGGAGCAGAAGGGAAAAGGGAGTAACACTCCTTTCACTCTTCAGCCTGGCTGAGAGATAAGAGCTCCAGAATGGAGTGCCTTTTCCTCAGATCCAGCTCTTTCTTCCTGTCTATATGAACAATCAAAAGAAAAGAAGAATAGGAATTAAGTCAGCCTCCTCTCTCCTATACCTAGCTGGGCTGATAGGAGAGGAAGTTAACCATTGCATTTTCAGTGACACTTTTATTCCAATCACAAGATCCAGAGGGGAACAGAAGCCTCAAAGGCGGCAGGGGCGGGGGGGGTGGAAATGCAACACCACACCTCAGAAAAGCTCTAAGCTTAGCCCAGAATTTGGGCATTTCTCACAGAAATTCCCTCATTACTCAAGCCTCTCTAAGCACCTCCTTTATCCTTTCACTTTCTTGTTTTAATATGCCTAGGCAGAAACTGAGAAAAATCAATTCTTAGCCATTCTTCTCACAAAAAATGTTGCAATATTTATTTGCCAGCCTTGGTACACAACAACAAGATGTTAAATAGCTACTAAATTTTCATTTTAAAATGCTGGGGAATGAAGTGTAACACAAAGTAATCATGAAATAATAAATATTAGGGTTGAAAGTGGATCCTATCATGACACCAGTGCTTTCTGAAGAGAAGCTGAGCTATTCAACATTCCTTTTTGTAGTGGAACACCCACGAGTCAATTATATAAATCTAGACTAAGCAATGTGTAAAGGAAGACAGTAATTACCAGATCTGTTTTAACTTTGTCCAGGTGCCAGCGATAGTCTCCAATGGCATTGTGAGTTCTCCTATGGTCACTAATTTGTTGCTCGATGGATGCTGCATCAAACCCCCATTTCACTAGCTCCATTTCAGCCTGGCAGAAAGAGACAGTAATTGTAATTTCACTTCCAACATTATTATCTAAACCAGAGCATAAAGGAATTGGACTGAGGGAAACATGACTATGCAGTAGAAAGTAAGACTGAACAAAGGGAAGTTCAGAATAAGCGTTGACAATTTCTTAAAACTGTAATCACTTAAACTGTGTAACAACTTACCAAAGTAGAAGAAAAAGTAGGGAAAATATTTAAGTTACTTAGAATTAGACTAGATGAAGCACATTCAGTAGTGTATTTTAATCTGTGTTCTTTGGACCAAATTGTTCTTTATGTTCTACAGTACAGTTACATTCTTATCGCTTCAAAAACAAATTATGACTTTATCAAACAATGCTATTCATCCAACTCATGTGAAAATACCCAGAGTCAAGTTCTGTAGCCCAGTACACCACATTTCCAATTTAATTACACTCATGAAACTCCAATAACTTCAGTAAAATGCAGTCAAACTAAATGAAAAAACGGAAGATAAACTGAAATTATTATAGGAAGTGTTGTTTGTCTTGCATTTTGGCAACATTTATTGTAGGATGCCAAGCGAAAATCACTAGGAACAGGCTTTGAAAAACAGTAATACACCTGGAAAATTACTAACTCAAAAACTATCTGACTGCAGTTCTTTGTTTCATTATTTGCAAATATTAAAAGCCACTGCATTCACAATTCAGCTCCTCAAACTCCAAATTGTCTTTTGTACTGTAAAGACACACTCCATCTCTGTCTGAATGCCTGTCCTGCGTTCTAACAGGAATCTTAATCTTGGGTTGGGACCGAATTTGGTAATTACCAGCCTGGAGCCAAATCTCTATGAGTCAACAGAAGACAATAAAGCCCGAACCACATTCAAGCGTAGGGGTTCAAAGGCAGTGCTGGAAACGATCCAAGAAGCAAAACCATTTTGCATTCAGCCGTCTGAAAGTTACAGGACTTTGACCCTTCTCGTTATATTTAAACAGTCTAAAGAGTTTGTAGCAACAGCAGCAGTCCCGGCTGGCAGCCAGCAGGCGAACAAAGGCTGTCTGGATTTCACTGCGCTTTCCCTCATTCTGCACTGGAAATTTGACCAACCCTCCTACCACCTGATTCTCCTGTCAGCAAACCATCTCACAGAAAAGCACAGCTGCCCAGACCTTTTTCCCATGTCTCACCATTTTGCCAGGGGAAACATTATCCTGGCCCCACTACGAGCAGGTAATGGGACAGAGCAAGGCACAATGGAAGGTTCAAAATAAATTCTCCCTAAAAAACCCCAGAAGCCCAACAGGGAGCTAAGTGCTTACTGGCCCCACCTTGGCTTTGCCTTAGGGACTGAAGAAGGGAGAGAGAAAGAGAGAGCGCCTTATACTTTCACAGGAGGTTTTGTGTAGGGACACAGCTATACAGCGCTTGCTTATGCTCCCTGTGCTTAGCAAGGGGTGTCTGAGCAGGGTGTCATGTGGCGCCTTTGGAAGGTGCAGCATGTTCAGTCTTTCATCGCTGGAAGCATGCCCAGTGTCTGTCCAACATCACTCCTCAAACCATGGCAGGTCTGACGATCAGCCTGCTCTCCCACAGTGTGTAGTGCAATCATATCTGCTGTTGCTGTCTGGGCACAGTGCTTGTAAACATTACCACTCAATGAGCGCATCTCCACTTCCCCTTCTGCCTCTAAAACACGCCATGCTCTGGGAAGGCACTGGAAGGCTACACCATGACTAGCACTCACAGAAAAGTATGGGAACCATACAGAGCTCTCCTCTCCTCATCTGGTTTGCATAGCAGCCACCTGGCAAATACCACATGCAGATAACAATGACAGGATCACTAAGCAACAACCTAATAGAGATAAAAATACTACAATTTCAGTTTACAAGGAGTCTGCAGAGTATAACTTCAGCCACCTTGTTCCACCCTCCCTACGCATCTCTCAGAAAAGGTTGTCCAACCATAAACACGCAACTTTCACTCCAGCAGCACAAAAAAACCCCCAATAGACTATGTGTTCTCAATGTGTGTTTTCTATTCCAGGTTACACCATTGACAGCTGTGCACAAGCAAATTTACTCTGCAAATGCAAGAGATGGCAACTTCAGGCAGTGACTTCTGAAAGCTTACTCCTGTGGCAGTCAGCTCTACCCTCTGGCTCCCACTGTGATAAGGACAGATTAGAGGGGGAGAACAACTATAAAATACTGGCTAATGGTTAAATCCGTGAAGCTGGTCCTGTGTAAAGGGTTAAAACAAATATGAATCATAAAGGAAATCTGTTGAAGGAAGGAAATATCAAGCCTAATAATCTCTAACACAAACATGGCAATGCTTTTTGTTATGTTAGCAGCCATGTCACATTTAGCTTTCAAAACTAACTTCCACACTTATTCCTCTGCAAAAGAAGACCCCAAATGCATGTTCATATTTCAGTGGAAAGTCACTATATGTACAATACTGAAAAGAGGAAAAAAAAAAAAATAGTAATTTGGAGTAACATACAAGTATTCATATGTACTTTTTATCTTCTACTGGCACCCAAACTTCACTACTTTTATAAATATCTTAGTATTGTCTCTGGGTTTTGCACAGATTTACCTTCTGTTGCCTCATCCAGCCTAAACATTCAGTTGTGACACGTTTCGTGTACTCATCCCAGCCTGAGCCGCTCTGAGAGGAGTAGCAACCACCACCTTTGGAGCTGGCCCTCCTGGCACGGGGAACACTGATGGCTTTGTACAGGGCACGCATTTGCTCTTGAAGTTGAAGCAGCCTGAAAGGGAAGGAACCACTTAGCATCTATGAGGAAAACACACAGAAAACATGGAAACAATGCAATTCATCTCTCCTACTGGACCACCAATTATTCAAAACAAAGTGCTGAAAGCAAAGGCTGTGGAAAAAAATATACTAAGATTTCATAGAGACAAGCAAGGTGTGAAATTCTGTAAGAAATATATTACTGCAAGGCCCTTCTCCATGTTAGCCTGCCCCAAATCTATAGAATCATAGTTTTTTTAGTTTTACCTTATTCGTTTCTGTCACATCCTACAACACCAGGGAAGGTGAGCACTTGAGACAACACAAACTTCTATCAGCCACATTCCCTCTCCCAACTCTTCCCTGGCAATACCTTTTCTGATACATCTCACAGGGTTGGCCCATCTGCCTCATCTCTCTGATCAGCCCATCCAGCATATCCATTTGGTCATTTGCCTGTGCAAAACAGTCTTCCAGATCTCTGTTCCCTCTAATCTGGACTCCATCCCCATATTTCAGTTCCTAAAACAAACAAACAAACAAAAAAAAACACACAAAAAAGAAAGAGATGGAAGACTAAATTAAATATTCATCACATAAGTGTCAGCTTGGTTGTTTTAAAAGAGATGTTATGAGGAGTGATCAGTTTTATGAAGCATGACAGGTTTCAACTGCTAGATTTCTGACTGACAGTTTTAACTGGCAGACGGTCAATTGACAGAGGATCCACAGACATTGGAAGGTCCTTATTACAAATAAAATATGAAATAAAATTATTAAAACATAATACCAACCAAACCTTCCCATAAAGAACAGCATATCCTGACTGATGTTTATTTCAGCAGATCCAAGGCTTCACACGGCATGCTAAGTTTTTAAAACTTTATGCTTTTGTGTTTAGAGGACAAGAAGAAAAACACTGTCACAGTAGGAGCTGGTGGATATTGCTCCTCATTTTTCAGAAGTTTCCCTAAGGTTCTAAGACTTTCACTCCCTGCAAAGATACAGACGGCACCCTGTCTGCCCAGGACCAGCTCCATGCCCCACCATATTTGCGTCCCACCTTATCACCCAGAGTCTAGGCAAATTCCCCATGCACCTTCTAAGTGCAGTGGACCAGCGTGGTCATGGTGCTTCAAGCAGGAAGACACAGCTTTTTGATCTCATCCCACACTGACACAGCCATGCTGAAAAAAACATAACCCAACTGTGATTTGACTTTGCAAATAAAATGTTGATGGACCTCATTACTTTGTCCCTCGGAAAGAAAAGGAAAAAAAACCAAAGTAATGCATGCTGTGGCACCAAGCTGGAACTCAACATCACTTTCTTTTAAGTTCACTGGAATAATATTAATCCTTAACAAGGGGCAGTATTTACCCTGGCATTGATTTTTATACAAACATGCTCACACATGCTGTGTCTCTGAAAAGGAAATGAACTGCTAACCACAGAGTTCAATCCTGAAAGATCTTTCTGTCCACAGAGGGTCCAAAAGTGTGCATTAAATCACATCTACTGCCAGAACTGTGAATGGGTTTTGCATCTCAGAGCCTTCAACAGCAGGATGCACTCACCACCCTGCACCTCCTCTAACTTCAACAGGAACAGAGGACATGCCACATTTTTCCAGGCCTGAATCCCACACCAGGCACTATGGGTTTATATCAGTGTAGCATACAGCAAAGATCACCTGTATGCATTTGAGATGAAACAGTCAAGAAGACTTTAATCTGGTTTCATATACTTCTTTAGGAATCATGTGGAAAAATAATGAAGGTCTTTCCTACAGTGGTTCTGGTTCATTATGGCCCAGAAAATTATGACAATATTCTATAGGACATACTAAGAGTGTATAAGCGGTCATAACATTATGAACAGCTGTTTACATTGACAGTGGTCTTGACCCAAAACTGAAAAATAAAATGCAGCATAATCTGTTTGAAAGGTGGATTTTTTTTTTCTTTTTAATGAAGAAGTCCCCCTTTTCTTAACTGCATACATTTCACTCAGTTTTACTGAACACTGACTGCAGGAGGAAGAGAGAGACCTAGGAAGAAGGTGTGCTATTGCACTCCCAGTTGCCTCACACAAACAGCTGAAAGGGGAGAAGAGATGAAGCAGCAGAGCCTGTGAGTCCAGATACAACACAGCATTAATTCCCTGTAATATTCATAATCACTTTTGATAAGAAGAACAAGAAGCACTCACGGGTTGTACTATGAGCTCAGCGCGCATCAGGCAATCCGAACAGTTTTGCAACAGCTCCTGGATGGTGTTTTGGCGTCTGGACACTGTACAAGTTCCATTCTGACTGTTGTGGAGAAGAAGAAGATGAAGTAAGTACAGAGTGATCACACATTTTGAGGAGACACAAGAAACACAAATTCAGAACGGCTAAGGGAAGTTACATGGAATAACCCATTTCATTTAGCTTCACAGAGACATACACACTTTATCTGGCGCTCCTGCATAACTGCACTGTGAAGTTTTAATGACAATTCCACAATGGCAGAATCACTTTATAATCTGTAACAGCAAGCACGGAACTGGCTTTGCCACAGGATAGAGCAAAAGGTGGAAAGTGGCAGGCCATAAGGAGAAAGTTTTTCTTCCAGTACAGGAGTTTGCAGCTTTGATAGGTAAAACTTTGGCAGTACTACAGTGATAATGAATTACGCACAATCTTTGTTAATATCACTACATTAGAACATAGCCTTTGTATGATATTCTAATACGCTACCACACCATCCATCGAATGTCAGAGGATAAAAGGAAAGCTACACAAGCATATGAGCACACAAGTCCATACAAGTGTACAAAGAGCCTTTTTATCAGTAGAAATTCATTAAGCTAGTGCAGTGTCTTAAGAAGGAACTGCATTACCCACAAAAATAGATGTAGGGCATGGAGTTAGAGGACATGCTTTCCTACAAATAAATAAAGTGGTAGTTTGGGGGTTCCACATAAAATTCCAGGACCAAAAACACTATTAGGGAAAAAAGCCAAGATAGAAAAAGGACTTGCTATTATTGTCTTGGACATAGCCTACTGCATCCATACCACTAGAAGGCTGCTTTTCCAGCATTTGGGATTGAGCCACCAAAGCAAGTCACTGCTAGTCAAATGTGGGTGAGGTGCTTCAAGCAAGGAACCATTCCTCTGATAGAATCAGAGCTCCCAAGCAAGCCCAGGCAGCTCCCAAACTGAAGCACTTGCCAGTAAAACTAAAATAAACGACAACTAAGAGACGATAAGAAAGAGAGACGCTTCAAAGCTTGCTTTCCTAACTCCTGTGCTCACAGTAGGTAACCTTTTCCATTACAAATCACTGAGGTCCAAACCTTCCATACAATACTAACATCAAAAAGACAATTGGTGCAAATCTGTCCAGCTCAGAGGCAGCAAGTCATACGGATTCAATGGAAACCTTTCCACTGACTTCAACAGACTCTAATCATCCTTCACAAAAGGAACTGTGACAACATAAAAAGCTTGGCAGAGATGTCCTTGGGAAAATCACTAAGAGAAATGGCCAATGGTGAGAAATGGTCAACGGTGTATTTTTAAGAGCTCTTCTGCAGTGCATGCAGTTGGTGCTTCGGCAGCCTGCTATTCTCCTGTCAGCTCCTCTTGAACAAGTGGAAAAACTTTGAGCAACTCATCACCGGCTTCCCGCAGTACCAGAGAGCAGAACCTCAAAGACAGAGAGACAGGACTGGAGAATCACCGGGTGACTTAAAACCAGCTGTACGTGTGTAACTTCTGGCTGGCACTGTGATCCTTGGGCTGCACGAACGCTGCACCCTGCTGTGCTATGCATCCCTGTATATCTTGGAAAGAGCTTAAAGAAAGCAATTGTGAAAAATAACATATGGGTCTGATTTTGTGCCAGGCTTCCCATCAGCTTCCTTTTCTAAATCATTCCTTCTCCTTAGGCATCACTGTTGTGTTTGGATCTAGAAGTATCTGACTGCATCTAAAATTTACATTTAAATATACCCACAATTATTCTCATGAATGAAACATAACAAAGAAGAGAAAGGAACCTTCCAAGCAATTTTCTCTTTTCAGAACATCAGAAGTGTATTTTTTTCTTCAATCACTTTTTCAGTCATCTCCTGACAGCTATAAATGCTGGATATCCATTAAAGCCAAAAGAACTATAGATGGGGACCAGACTTCTACTGTAATAAATCAGCATATCTCCACTGGCCTCAGTGTAACTTCACTGATCTCAAAGGCATTACTTCACACTGAGAGAAGGTCTAAACAACAGCTGTTATAGTTAACATGCTAAGAAATTGTGACGAAAAGTTTTTTTTCAAATAAATAAAAAACAATTTAACAGACAGGGAAAAAAAGAATTGCAGGTATTTTGTGTTCATCTCAATGATGTTAGAATACCACATCCAGAATTATTGTCCAAATAACAAAAAAAAAAGGAAAACTGAAGGTAGTTTAATACAGATGCACAAAACTGTTTCAAAGGAAGGAGCAGATGCCTTGAAGTAGGAGGCTTAAGCGCACCCTATTTAGATCTTAAAACAGAGATTTACAAGCAGGTTGTTTACAGTTCACAGAGACCTTCACAAGAAGAAAGCAGCACATGTTTAAGGCTTTCCAATCTAGTAGATAGAGACATAACCAAAATAATGGCCGAAGTTGGAGCAATATAAACTGAAACCAGAGAAGCACACAATATTTAATCATGGCTGTGGCCATGGATGTCCATTTTCTTATTAAACAACTAACTATTTTTCTAGTCAAAATACTGAGACCAATACTAGGATGATGGGTGAAAAGGTAGTGGCTTGTTAAAGGCATCTGATAACACTGGGTGAGCTCACAGCTTTCAAATCCATCAGGCGACCAAACGGAGCTACACTGGGTCATGGGGCATCCCCAGGGACAGCAGGTACCAGTACAGGAGCTGATGTTTGATGGCATAGCTCCACCAAGTCAACAGCACTCAATGACTTCACATTCGAAGAGGATTTAGCTGTACAAACATACTCAAGAAAGGCATAAACCAGTCTCTGAGTTTAGAAAATACTTAGCAAGACAATACCTCAACATATATTGGTTGATACATCAGATGGCACTAGCCCAATCTCAAATTGACATATCTTCAGTACTTTTCACCCATGTGACGGGAGAGTATTTCGTAAGCAGTTTCAAAGGCCCTCAGTGAAATATTTCTCTTACTGGAACCAACAGTCCTTCAATGGGAATGAACAGATCAAAGCAGAAACCCCAATGCAGAGTAAGCAGACATCCACCCTTGAGGCAGAAGGAAACAGCCAGCCAAAAGAAAATCATATCCAACACAATGGCATAAGGAAAAAAAGAATACTGGACTAAAGAAACTGAGGCAAACCCTGAGCCCTGAACATATTACATGGAGGCAAGAACACAGCTGAATTTTCGAAGTACAACTACGTAACCTAGGTCATATAAAAAAATACATTTATGTCCCTCAGAAAGATGTAGGACCCCAACAATCCTCACAGGACATAGATTAAGTGGATTGCTACAGATGATATTTTTGTCAATGTCTCTCCTGCTTAATCTGACTTTGTTTACATGAAACTGCACTAGTATAAAGTCATGTTTGATATCTGTTACAACTACTGCTGCTATGATGACAATTTTATTTGATTTTTAACCTCTGGCAGCATCTAAAGCTCAAACCTGTGAATAGGAACCTGCTGTGCCAAACACTGTAGGAATGCCAAACTGAAAATAGGGACAAGTTTTGCACTTATTTTACTGCAGAGCATAAAAACAGCACACATTTTCAACCATTCCAGCAGAAAAGAAATGGAGTTTGATCTTTTAACAGGGCTTGTAACATCAGAGTGCAGGGAACCCTACTAATGAAAACACGCATTTGCAAGCATCTATTTGCTGTAGTGCTTTGGTTTTGTAAACACTGCTGAGTGAAACAGCCTGAACTGCTTCAGACCTTAACCACCCAATTCTCCCCACAACTCAAAATTTTAGACCAACACTTATTTTGAGGGCAACTCATGAATTTCAAAAAGATACTACTGAACCGAGTTCTTTATTAAAATGACTTAGTTTTAATAGTCATTAGCCATTAAAGGAACAAAGGAAAACAATGGTGGGTAGCATCTTTTTTAAAAATTATGAGAATACTTCAGAACACAGAAGAATCCCAGAAAAATCACTTTCATCTGGGATCTTAAAATGTAGCCCTGTATCTCTCTCCAGCCAGAGGAGCGCTAGGAAAGGCACAGCATCTTCACACTGTCGTCATTCTGTACAGGAGCCACCCTGCTTGCTGCATGTCAAGGCAGAACACATCACTCCCTTAGTCTCCCAGAGAAACCAGAGGACAGCCCAGCCCCTGCTGCCACCGGGCTTTGTGTAGGATGGTGCAATACACTCCACCTGAGCTAAACTCAGCCCTTACATTACTGCTGAACCCTCAATTTCTGAACTAGGATTGCATTTAACAATTAAGCAGTACCAACGATCCTCACAAGAGCCCCAGCAGGGCCAAGGAGACAGGCAGAAGCACATCCAGCAGCTCCACAGCTCCTTAAAGCTTTGGAAACACAAATAAGACGCTCTTGGCCCGGAAGATCTGATTTAAACCAAATTAAAATAATCTTTGTTAAATTTTCTGATTGCTCCACCGAACATTTTGCCTTTTAAAAATCTGAAGTGCTTGTTTTCATTCAGAAAGTAAAGGAAGCTTTTAAAAAAGGTCTTTATGTAGATGGAAAGTATCAAGCGACTCCCTTAACTCAACAATGAGAGCAAAACAATAGCACTTAACCTTTTTTTTTTTTTCTTCCTCCCTATCCACACAAACTTGTTTGAACAAGCAATAGATTCATCAAGGGATTACCTGGTATGCCCAGGGTAGGCGAGTCAGAAGAAAAACCTGACCTGGAATCTCCATTCCGAGCACACAGCCTGCACACCCCACAGGACTAAACCCCAGCCCATCTGCCACCATCTGCCAGTTGGGTGTGTGCGCCCCTGAAAACGCACGGGTGTATGCTGGCAAAAGGTGACGAATCACAGTATCTATAAGAATATAGCCAGAAATTAAAATACTATAAACCAGCTTTCTCCACCCCCCTCGAAGAAGGTGAATGGAAGTGTCAGAAATTATCAAGAGTTTCATAACTGGGTTCTCCCTGTACATCTCTGGTTTTACTAGGACCAGTTTTGGCACACCCTGGCCTTGCCAAACTAGTCCCATCTGCTGAGTATGCACATACACTAAGGCACAATGACAGGAAACTTCAAAAGATGTCTGTGTCTTACACAATCAGGCTCTAAATACCATTAGAAATGTGCAAAAATTTAAGAGTCGGTGGTGAAATCTTAAGACACCTGAGGCCAAGCACCTTTAGAGAAAGCAGGGTTTCACAAAGGACCCCATCATATGTATATGCAGAAAATCCTTGCACTTCTTCCCCACTGGCATTAATCATCACAAGCAACAGCACTGTTTCTAAAGGCCATAGTTGCTTGCTGCAGCGGGATGCAGACTTGCTGCCTCTCCCACCTCTGGCTGTGTGAGAGGGAGGTGCCAAATACTAGGTTCTGTCTGGACCACAGAATTACGCCCCTACTACTCGAAACACCAGCAAATCCCTCGCTTGACAGGCTTTCACATCTGCAAAGGCATCTAGCTTGAAATCTCACACACGTACCTACAGAAAGTTGAGTTGGGATGGGTACAACCTGGCTTTCTCCTCTTGGCGTGGCAGTATCACCAGCTGCTGCTGAGACCCACGTCTCAGCCAGCTCGAGCACAGCCGTGCAGGCTCTGCTGGTGTGGCAGGCATTTGGCAATTCTGACACATTCCTCCCGCTGTCTGCCCAGGGTTCTGCTTGTCACCAGGGCAGTTCTTCCCTTGGTGCAAGGCTGTGGCAGAAGAGCCAAAAGCCCCACCACCACTTTGCTTAGCCAGGACCCTGCAGATCCTGAGAGACTGCTGGGAAGGGCAAAAACACGGCTCTGAATCTGTTTTCTCCAAGTTTACTTTGTTTGTCAGTCCATGAAAGTAATGTCAGAGCACAGGATTTGAATCTCTAATTCCTTTTCTAACTCCTTTTCTAACTTAAAGCACAGAAGTCCCATTCATTCTTAAGCAGAATTGTGTAAATTAATTTATTTTCCTATCACATAGTAACCATGAACCCCAGGCTATTTTTTTCCCTAATCTCAGCAACGACAAAACTGCACAATTTGCCTTTTTTTTTTTTCCTTTTCTCACAGCGTATCAGATTTTATCTCTCCATAGCAAAGACATTGACAAATATTTGACTGATGAATTGGCAGCTTAGGAGTGTGTGACTCACTGTCAAGCTGAGTCTCTGTACTCAGGGCCAAGCTCATCCTGAGTTCCCAAGCCAGAAGAAACCGGGAATGTTGTAAAAGCACCTTGCTGAGCCCTAAGGGTAGGGAGCGTCTTATATTGCTCTGTGAGTAATGTAATACTCAGCACAGACTTGTTCAGCAGAATACGCCCCAAAACTTACAAGACTAGACCCTATGTCGAATGCTACTGCATATAGAATTCAGGTGCAGTAACCTTCCCCCTTAGAAAAAGAAGCCTTGGTTCTGTAAGTTCAGTAACTGCTACTAAACTTCGGCACTGAAGAGATCAGGCTGAATTTAATTATTAAAACCACTTCCACAGATGATGGTCCTGATCCTGCAAGCACAACATGCACAGGATTTAGTGTATTTTCTGCTAGTGGTGCATCTGCAAAATCAGGCATTAGTGCTTTTTTTCATTAACTGACAACAAAACCCTCATTTTGCATTTTGTGGACATCTTAATTCAAATCAGAACTAATTAAAAAAATATAACACACATACATTGTTTCACAAATAATTACGTACAGTATTTTGTGTGCTCAGACGTTTTCATATACAAAAAAATATGTTCTATGTATACATATATACATGTATTTTGATCTCACTAACAGAGGTCTTTAGTTCCATGTAGAAACCTCACAATAAAGTGAACAAGAAGTTTCATTGCAACCTCCTTGCCAGCTATGCCTTCCGAAAAATGAGATACGAATATCACGTTATAGACAATAAGTGAAAGGATGTTGGTATGAGGTTGTTAACCTCTTGATCACGTCTGTGCTTTCCATTCTTGCTACATCACCACTGAATATTACAGAAAGAAGAGTCTAACAAACTACAGACTGGTTTAAAATATGTAACAAAACCCAAAGAGTGCTAAATTAAAGGAAGGTATTTCTCCTCCAGTGAAAGTCAGGAATAACAGGGGAGTGACTTTAGGGAATCCAACATAGTTGCATCAGACTAACCCTGGGAAAAAAAAGATAAGAGCCTGGAAGTAGCATGTTCTGCCCTTAATTTTTCATGTCTGCCTCTTGTAAACAGTAAAGGTATTCGCAGTGGAGTGCCACTGAGCAAAAAGCAATCCTCACAAATGCAACACAATTACAGCATTTTGGAGTCCCCATTTGTGCACTCTCCCCCATAAAGTATTGAATTGTTCTAATAATACAGCAATAATAAGGTATCCTCATACCACTGTAACAGTAAGTAACACATTACAACTGCAATTCATCATTAACTAACTTACCTGTGCACGCACCAAACCGAAAGTAAAATGAAGAACTAAAACTAAGAACTGGGCAAAGTCATAAACAAAAGAATAGGTAAAATGCAAGTTTTGACTTTCATTCAGTGGTCCTCTAGCAACAGGTCTGACATACCTAAGCACAAATTACACAACAGCACTTCTGAATCAATTCCTAAATCAGTGGCATCAATACTTAGACAAACAGACTTAATAGAGCCATTCCACATGTACAAAGGAGTAATCTCCAGCAGTGTATTGTATAGGCACCTTATCATACAACAGTGCTGTTTTCCTTCAGTGACCATAACTGCTGCCTGCATTTCAGTCCCACGAACTCCAAGCCAAGGGGATTAATGGAGAAGCTTTCATGACCACTGCACTGATTTTGCTGGAACTGATCTGCATAGATTGCTGGTATAGCTGCCTCCATGACACCAGGCATTCTCCAAATCTGGATCCACAGCCTGTACCCCATCTGCAAGACCTTCTCTTGTGCTCACAGCAACACGGCAAGCAGAAAGAAGGCAGAGTGGGGGGGAAGCAGACCATATCTTTGCTCCCCAGCCAGGGATCCCTACGTAAAAGATCATGGCCTTACACAAGTTAGAAACAAACTCAAAAATGAATATGAGAACAATTCCCACTAGTTAAAATTGTGCTATAGCATGAGTAATGCAAGTGCTGGTGAGGACAGCAAGGGTGTACGATGTATAAAGCACTTCACCCCAGTACAGCTTGTTTTGTATCACCGAGCAAAGCAGGGTTTTATCCGCAGAGAACTGTTGGCTCAGTACAGCCAGCACAGACACATCTGCACCCCAGATTGCAAAGGGGAGACAGCGAGGTGACCATTCTGCTTTTTTATCCTGTTACTCTCTTCACAGAGTCCTCACCGAAAGTTAAAACAAACAAACAAACAAACAAACAAACAAACAAACAAAAAATAGGCTTGCAAGCTGGCACACCTAGGAAATTAACCAGCGAGCAGGCTGCCG
This sequence comes from Nesoenas mayeri, assembly GCF_963082525.1. NCBI lineage: Eukaryota > Metazoa > Chordata > Aves > Columbiformes > Columbidae > Nesoenas > Nesoenas mayeri. The sequence goes on along the minus strand of NC_137543.1, from coordinate 91,777,226 downwards.
GCATCTCTCCCGAGGCGGGTCCGAGGGAGCGGGACCGACGGGAGTCGCTCCTTCCCCGGCCCGACCCGCACCTACCCGTATCCATCGGAGGCGTAGTCCCCCCCGTAGGTCTTCTGGTAGTAGTAGGTCTTGTGGGTGTGGGTGCCGCCGCCGCCCCCCACCACATGGGAGCTCATCTCGTAGCGCAGGTCGGTGCCCGAGTCGGCCCGCGCCAACCGGCCCAGGGTGTTGATCCGCGGGTGGGAGCCGCCGTTGATGCTCATGGCGGCGGGGGAGCGCCGGGGGCCGCCGCCCGGGGGGAAGAGAGGGGACGACGGGGGAAGCGACGAGGAGACTGACCCAGACCCGACGGGGGGAAACTCATTCACCCCGCCCCGGGGAAGGCCCGCCGCGATGCTGCCGCCTCTCCCTCGCAGCCCGCCGAGGGCCGGAGAAGGGCCGAGCGCCGGGGATCTTGCGCTGCCCTGCAGGTGTGGGGAGGGCAGCAGCGCCGCGGAGCGCTGCGCGGTGGCGGGCGGGCGGGCGGGCGGCGGAGGCTGCGGCGGCGGCAAGAGTGAAGGTCCCGTCCCGTCCCCTCCCCGCCGGCAGAGGAAAAGCAAGGCCACACCTTTCGGCGGCGGTTTTAAGCGGCGCTCCTGGGCGTGGAGCCGCCGCTGCCGCCTCGCCTGCTCCCTCCGCTCCTCCTCGGCGGCCGCCTCGGGTTTCTCCGCGGCCCCGGCCCCCGCCCCGCGGTGGCGGTGGTGTCGCTCCCCGGTGGCCGCCCAGGCACCGCAAGACCTCTCGGAGCTTCTCACCGGTGTTTCCACCTCCCTTGATGACCGTACTGCGCTCCTAAGTTGCCCATTAAAAACTTAGTCGTGACCCATATCGGCTCTACCCGCCAGCGATTTCCCCGTCGTTGTCGCAGAGCCCCTGGGCGTGGGGTGCCCGGGCCAGGGCAGCCCAGGACGCCTAATACCCTGATACAGCTCCAGAAAGCAACCAGCAGCCGAAAAAGGCAGTACCAGCTAAATCAGTGCCATTACTTCAAGGATGGGTCCTGTTCACTGGACCTCTCCCCCTGCACATCGCAGGGCCAGTGTGCTTGTTAGGAAAGTGGCATCAGTGTTTTTCCATCAACTGAGAAATACATCAAATCCCACATTTGGGAAGGCTGTCAATACTCCAAGCCCAGTTTGCTTCTGAAACAGCCTCAAAACTTGTGCACCAGCACATGAAATGTTTGAATTGTGTCATGCGCTGATGGCACCTGTGTGTGTGCAAAAGATGATATCCAGAAATGAGTGTTTAAACTGACATTTTTGCTTAGTTTTTCTTGACTTCAGGAGTAAGTGTTACTCCTAAAAGTAAAAAAAAAATAAGCCAGATCCTAGAGATAAAAAACATTTTAATATATACATGCAGGGTGTTGGCAAAGGTGTTTGTAATCGATTGCCCAGCAGTGCCTCCATTATCAGCCATTGACCACTGGGTCAGTCTCAGTGGTCAACTGGGAACAATTTCTTAGCTACGCTCAGTGGCAGTGCCTCAGCTGGTCTGGCCAGTTGTCCGTGATGTTAGAAGACAAAGGGAAAACGGCCAGATCTTAAGAAGCAACAGCCACTCATGAATAACCCTGCCAAGCTTTTCTGAAATAATCCTGAGGGTTTCATCCTAAAGTGCAGTATGGGAGCCAGCCATGTCAGTCATCTGATGCTCTGTGACAACGCATGTGCTGTAAGCTTTTTAAGCTTGTGGGAAATCACCAGCAGCCCACACCATACATAGACTCTTGGGCCCGTTTCTGTTGTCCCTGCACTGATAATTTTCCTGGTATTTTAAATCCAAGTGACAGGCCACAGGACAGTAACAGCTACACAAACATACCAAAGGACAAGATTTTTCTGAACTATTCAAGAGAAAACGAAATAAGAGCGATTCTCCTCCATGCCACTGAAACTGCTGGGTGTTTGTGGGAGCACCACGGTACAGGTTATGCGAGAACCCGGCTTGCTGCTGGAGGTGATGGTGGGCACAGCGTACTGGAGGCGTAAGAGCTCCTCCAAGCAAATGTGGGGTTGCTTGATCTCGAAAGGCATCCTGACAGCACCGCTCGGAGCTGTACGGAGCGCTACAAAGAGGCAGAATACAAGTTGCCTATTATCTATGAAGTCACACAGTGACTTCCATATTCTAATATATATGCCATATTATATATAATGTGAATCATATATTAGTGCATTTATGTATACGTATACATGCACACATACTTACATACATACATACATATATGTGGATTTGGGGTGCTTTTTTGAATACAGATTACCTCTGCACGATTTGATGATTTGACATTACATTACAAAGTCATTAGGGAGCAGAATACAAAAGCAGTCAGGATGAGTAAGAAAAACAAATACATAGGCTTAATGCTGTAAAGAAGGAAGTAAAAAGGTAGAAAACAGATGTAGAATAGGAGGAAAATGCAGAATGAGGGAAATTTGAACTTTGTGCCTTTATACTTCCGTCCAAACTTTTTGAAACATAAATACAGATCACTGCGTTGGTACCACCAGCATACCTAAAAGTCAGATTTTTTTGAGTGGTGATGCATCAAACCAGGCACATGTATTTAAACACACGAACACAAAGCATTTTTTTCAGTGAGTCCCTTTGCGAGCTGTCCATTTATATGTGTGCATATTTAGAAATCCAAAAGTATTACACTGATTTGAGGTTCTTGCTGAGTTTTAGCACCACCTCAAATCAGCCCCACCTCTCAGCGTGGACTGGTGTGCCAGCTGAGTGAGACACTGCATTATCTGTGATGGAGACAGCATGTGTGTGATACACCCAGAGGCCTGGATGAGTCACCATTACCTGGACATGCAGAAAAATGTACTTCAATAGCAAGTGGATTCTGCTGGTCCTGCTTGCACATTTAGCCCCACTGAAATGGGGAGCAGAGGATAAGACTGAACCAATATTCAAAACAGCTCAGTGTTCCTATCTGAACTGTTTTCATACATAGACAAATAAAAGAAGTAAATACAAATATTTTTACTTGCTCAAACCATAAATTTTACTTGGGTGCTTACCCTAGGTGGACTTGATTATCTTGAAGCAGAATTAAGTCTCATGGGTATTGATTAAAATTCTACCCACTACACGAAAATATCAGTGTCATAACTGGTCATCCTTGCTTAAACCTTCCTCCACTTCCTCAGGCCTAGTCCTGAGGTACCTAAGGCTACATCCTAAGCTCCTTGACTTTCTTTGATTTCAAAGGGGTTTTGAGAGCAAATGACCAGTAAACTCTGCAAGCTGCAGGATCTCATTTTCCTCCTGAGGAAAATGCCATGCAGGAAAGAATAAAATGCAGTAATTCGGAGTGTCTTGCTCATCTCCCTTAGCAGAAGGTGGAGTTCTGCCTCTTAAGACATGGATGCATAAAAACTGGGGTTTAGGAGGCCCTCTTTAAGCAAGTTAGTCTTAAGGAGATGTAATATTCCCTCTGGGTGCCTTAAAGCAAGCTAGAACCAAGGGCTATCCTGCAGCCCTGTATCCTAACTCACCTCCTTTGGAGCTGCCAACACCATGAGGATATTGGGAGAAAACAGTTCCAAAGGAGACAAAGGGGCTATAGCTGGACACTGCTTCAGCAAACAGAGGGAAGCTCCTTTATATGTAATACTAGGGCTAGGCATAGTCTGTCTCTTTAGATTTCATAAAAGGCTCCTTCCCAACTCCAAATGGGGTACCCCAAAGCTCTAGTTTAGGCTTAGGCTGCTGGATAGTTGATCTTTAATTATTCAGGACACTACCTGAGGTGAACATAATCTGTGTTTGTCCCCCTCTATACCAGGAAGACACCTTTATTTTATCTTAACATCTGAATTCCCAAGGGCATACTGAAATTCTCCTCAACGGCTTGTCTTTAGCAACTTTTAACAGTAGCTGCTGTTCCATCCCATTTCGCATGCCATCTTCTGAGCTTATTTAATGATGTCCTCTTTCTAATGCCCTCCTTAGGTGGAGGGGAACCAAGTAAATTTAAAATAGCAGAAACACATTGATAACTAGTGATATTCAAAGCACAAATCTGAATATGACTTGTTAACTGATTTCCATTATTGTAGCCTGCAAAAATCCAGGTCTGGCATTCCACACAGGTATCGAATCATGCAGGTAAAACAGCATCTGACTCCTGTGTTCCAAACTTCTACAGTTTTGGGCAGTAAGGACAAGTTTACATGTGCAAGCCACTGATCTGGCTACATGTCTTTGTAAGGCGACTGCCATACACCACCACTCCTGTCTGTGCAAGGGCTGCCTGGGAAGCCACAGCTTAGGCTGAGTGGCAGCATTCACAAAGTCTGTGTTTATTACAACATGAAGGTCAGTCCTGGGAATTTCCACTTCCTCACTTCACTCAGGCTGAACTCTCCCCAGAAAATTCACAGTTAACACTCCTGAGTCCTGAGCTCTTCCCCGCACAGTAAGAGAGGCTCACCGGCTGCTGCCACACCTCTATAGTGACTGCAGAGGTGGTCTCAAATGCCATTAATAACAAACCAAGAGGGTTCAGACATTTTACTCAAAGATATCCCTGTCATGGGGAAGATAAATGCACTTAACTTGTGCTGAATTGTGGGCAGATTTACCGTGCCCTGCAGCACAATCCATTTTAAAATGTAGATATGCCTCAGCCACTATTTGGAGGGGATGAGGAGGGCAGGGAGTGACTGACACCAGGCGCTCAGTGTGAGCCTGTGACTAGTCAAGCCTGGGACTGCCTGCCAAGAGCTGTCATTCCCAGGTCCCTGAACACTCAGTGTCCTCCTTCTAGACAGTCCCTACAATATTATGCTACCAGTTTCTGGTAGGGTTAAAAAAAAATGTCTTTGAATTCAGCGGTAAGTAATGCATCTTAGGACTGCACAATTCCTTCTATACCATGCAAAAGCAGAGGGTGTGGTGGAGGATGTGTCAGCCTTGTCAAACCCGACTGACTACTCAGACAAAAAGTTGCTGGATGCCTGGCTGTTTTGCTTCAGGTGGAGGAGGCCAAAACGTGACAACCTTTTCCCACCATGGTGCCACCATGACCGGCAGAGCATGTACACAATATTTCTACACAGCTCTTTGTGTTGCTGCAAGCAGAGCGCCCCAACAATGACTGTACAAGGTCAATTACTTAATGTCACACTATTCCTATTCCTTCAAAAGCAGCTTCACAATTCTGTTTCATCAACACCTGGTGACATTTGCCAGAGCTTGAGAAGTTAACATACAGAAAGATACTTAGTAGTGCTGAGACCACTACAAGGCTATTTTTGACTAGTTATTCTCTAGTAGTGGGGCAAAAATCTTTTCAACCACAACATGCATGCAAAATACATTCGTTTGTGAGGATGAATTATTTTAATAAAGCATAAACTTCTGGCAAGGTGCATCTCCTCCCCATTATTCAGATAGCTTGATAATTGGTATCTAATACCACAGTGCAGCTTGGCCATGTGTGGTACAAGACAATAAATGGAACAGTGGAAGTTCTCAAGGGATCTTTACACTTGCTTCACACCGGGGCTGCTCTAATTTACACCCAGCTATCTGCGAGCCCAAGGGGATAAGGAGCACAATTATTTTATTGACAGCCATCTCTTTCCTCTGCTTGTGCCCTCGTTCTTGGAAATGGAAGTGAAGGGTCAAATGAGAGCTGTTGCAGTAGCCCTGTAGACACCCAGGGTGCCCCCTCATTAGTATGAATCTTCCATTAACAAGGTTGCACTTTGTAACAGGTGCTCGTCAACCCAACATGTCAAATAACTGGGTTATAGCATTGGCCCCGGGGCACTGATAGCCTTATTAAAATGTTACCACCATAATTAAAAATACTTCGTAACTTGTAAGAGGGAATACCAGATGAGAGCAGTTACAAAGGTCCCGATATCTTTACCAACTTAATGGAGAAGAGTAAGACTTTTAAAATAGATCTTCATGTACATCTCCCTGATGCTGAACTTTTACAGTCTATAGTGGCTCCAGGCTGTGAAGGACAAAACTGAATCTAATATATTGAAAGGAATACCAGTTAACGCACTTTGCATTAGTTTTTGCAAACAGACCTGTCATTTCATGTTCAATTTCTGGGTCATACCACAACTATTTTGATAACAACCAGGGAAAATAAACATGCAGTTCTTTACTGTGCCAGAAGCTCTGCTTCTGACAGCTGAGGAGGGGAGGTGACATCCTAACAGGAGTATTTTTTCTCCACAACCCCAAGGCTATAGAGGGCAATTTATCTCCTGGTAGAACTGGAAACCTCCTTACCAAGGCACCCTCTTTACAAATTCCAGATGTTATCACCACATTGTGTGCCCCAGCTGTGCTTGTTCATATGCCCAGCCAGCAAGAGCTGCCCACACCAAAGGGACCTCAGGCTACTTGATAAAGACAGCATTAAGTATTGCTTTCTGCTGGGTAAAAAAAAAAAAAAAAAAAAAAAAAAAAAAGCCTTTCCAAATGTGTAAAACTTAAGAAAATTAGCTAAGAGTCTTTCAGAAGTGAGAAGTTGAATTTAGACTTTCTTCTCCCTCCATTTCTGTTCATGTTGAACAGAAATGGGAGCCTTTTTATCACAACTGTATTCTCCTCTGTTACAAAAGCACAATCATCACTATAACTCACTTAAATCTTGAGTAGTTGTCACCGGTGGGACCAAAATATTACGAGGCAGCCACTGGGGATCATGAAACATCTGTGATTACCGCAGCTTTCAAGATGTTACGATGTAAATGTGGAAGAGTTCTCCTGTCTAGACCAAATTCCAGTGCTGCCTAAGTTTCACTCAGACTTGCAATGGAATGTTCTCCTCCTTAGTCCTCAACTATTTCTCTAGTGTTACTGCTCAGCATTCAAGAGCTGGTTTGCTTTGCTTCCTTCCCCCAAACACCTACACAAATCTTGTAGTTCAAATAGCAGAATCAATTGCATTTAGTTTTCCGCCTTCTCAATCTCTGCTCTGTGTAATTATGGAAGTCTGACAAAGAGACCAGAGGACTAGAGCCCTAATAAGATATGAGATGCTAAAGAGGCTACTTTGCATTCATGTTTTCTTCCCAGTTCTCCATATGATTTGGATGTCTCTGTAGGTATCTACAATATCTTCTCTATGTAAGCAGGTCTGAATCAGACATGTAGGGAATAAAATTATCACTTAATTTCCTCTTTTTTTGTTGTTCGGGTCCACTTTTCAGTTAGGATCATTTAGACCCCTTTAAGACACAGCCAGCTGTTTCCATAAAAATGCTTATCTTCTCCGTGATTAGCAACAAAAGAACGAGTGAGGTTAATATCAATTAAATTCAAGTTCACTTGGTTGGCACAGCTCTGAGCTTTTATGCCGGTACTGAGTTCTCCTTGGTTTTATTTTCTGTGTGGATTCCTGGGAAATCACCTCCAAATGGCATTGTAAGAAACAAGATCAACTTACTGTAACAATGCCTCCTTGTGCATGTCTCAGTGAAATAAATTTTCTCAGGCAGTCTTTAAAACACTGCGAACAGATACTGGAAGACCACTCCATGTGGAACACTATGTGACACACCATATATGTAATTTCCTTCAACATAAGCAGAAAATTCACTTGTCCAGACTACTCTGTTAAATGTAGTATGAGTTTAAATTAAGAGTAAGTCCAGTCCTGCCAGTTGCATGACAGGTATGGCCTCACCTCCAGGGCAGACTCTAGACACATCCTTGAAAAAATGCCAGTTTTGTCTGCAAGAAAGCAATAAAATAATAATTATTAACTGGGATACTGTTTACAGTAGTGCACTTTCTCGTACTTTTGTAGCTAATGCAGTGTGTTTACACAGACGAGAACAAGAGGAACCACAACCTGGCTCTTCTGGAAGAGGCAGGAGCACTTGGGACTTATTCCACCTGCCCCTGAGCTGGGCAAAGTGGGAAATGGCAACAGACACTGCTCCCAAGGGGAGATCCAAGGGAAGGACTCTCAGGTATGTAAGCATATCTTGCTATAAAGTTTTACTTGCCTCATCTCATCTGGCCAGAACTTTTTCTGGACTTCTGTGTATGAGCACTGACTAGCACTGGGAAGTTCCGCCACCACTAGGAAAAGACCAGGGCTTCTGGATAGTGAACAACTTAAGTAATAAAGTCTCCCTTCCCAGTTTTAACAAGAAATCACAGGACGGTTTGGGTTGGAAAGGACATCAGGAGGTCTGTAGTTCAACCTCCTGCTCAAAATGCTTTAGCTATGAGAGAAAGTTGCTCAAGACTGTCCATCAAGGTCTTCAAGACCTCCAAGGATGGTGCCTGCACAACCTCACTCAACAGCCTGTTCCACTGCTTGTCCTCATGGGCAAAATTTCATCTTCATACCCAGTTGGACCTTCTCTTGTTTCAATTTATGCCCACCATCTATTGTCCTCTCATCGTGCGACACCACAAAGAGCTTTGGTGGTCCATAGATAATGAGAGGCTGCTTTTAGTTTCCTCTGAAGATACCTCATCCCAGGGCTGGACAAAGCCTAGTCTCTCAGCCTCTCCTGACAGGGTTGGTCTCCACACCCCAAGCATCTTGGTGGCTTAGCAACAAGGTTATCGATCGGTGTTGAAATCTGGATGCAGTATTCTCTATAGGTGGATCTCATGAGTCCTGCATAGAGGGGGATAATCACTTATCTCCATCTGGTGGCCATGCTCCTGTTGATACAGCCCAGGCTGCACCAGGTTCTTGGCCTTCCCTGCTGCCAGAGCACACCGCTGGCTCATGTTCAGCCTACTGCTCAGCAGCACACCTGTGTCCTCTCCTGCAGAGCTCACTAGCAGCCTGTACTCTTGCAAGGAGTCACTTCACCCCAGTTGCAGGACTTTGCATTTGTTCTTGTCAAATTTTGTAAGGTTCCTATTGGCCCATTCCTCCAGCTGCTCAGGTCCCTCTGAGTGGCAGCCCTGCCCTGGAGTGTGTTGGTTGTTCACCCCAGTTTGGTGTCAGCTGCAAAATTGATGAGGGTGCGTACTGTCTCTTCTTTTGTGCCACTGACAAAGACATTAAACTGCCAGAATAGATCCCTGAATAACTTTTGTACTTCAAGAGGCTTGTGAAGGCCTTCATGTAAAATATGAACCCTTTAAGCTCAACAAACAAGCCAGTTTTTCACCCATCTACCCATCCATCTGTCCAGACCAAAATGGACCAGCTTAGATACATACATGCTGTAGAAGATCGTGTCTACAGCTAAGTTAATGTCAAGGTAGATAATAACCACTACTCTTCCCTTATCACACAAAGAAATCAGGTTGGTCAAGTGGGAGAAATTCCCACTCAATATTAGGGAAAATAAGCTTACCATGAGGATAAACGCTAGAGCAGTTGGCCAGAGGTGCTGTGGATTCTCCACCCTGCAGATACTCAAAACCCAACTGGGCAAGGCCCTGAGCAACCTGCTTTACCTGGACCTGCTTTAGGCAGGAGTAGAATGAGAGACCTCTAGATGCCCTGCAAAGCTTACATAATCTGAAGATCTAACCTTGGTAGATCCATGTTGGCTATTCCCAATCACCTTTTTCTCATTCACGTAACAAAGCTTTCGTGTTCACTACTGTCCCACGGAAGAGTTTGATAGCAGCATGAACACACCTTATCTGTCCTAGAATGTCCTTATTCCAAAGGGCATAAACCACCTCATTTGTTATTCAGTAGTATGCAGACAAGTTCTGGCAGACTCAGTGAAGAGCATGATGCTTCTGTTTTCTAGGTGGATGAAGACAACACTTTCTTGAGGGCATTTATTTATTTGTTGCTGGATGATAGCTTTTAAGAGAAGGTGGAGCTGTCAATATTGTTTTTATAATGGAAGAATAAGAGATATAGATGTGTCCAAGTGTTAGTGATATCCACATTCAAGCATATTAAAACGCTAGAGCTGGTCATAACTTTCCCAGTAACAATACTGACGAAATACTTTCCAGAAACTTCCCCTGTATTTTGGCATCTCAGAGAGGTGCCAAATGAGCCAACCTAATAAGATGAGACAACATGCTAACATTAGAAATGTAACAAGCAGGAAACAGTGCAAAATTCTTATGAATAAATGGAAAACAAGCTGACTTACAGTTTAAGATTCATGTTCATTGCTTACAACAATACGTTGCAAAATTATCAAGCATCATCCTTAGGACATATCTACACTATCATTGCGGTTTGCTCCCTGTTTCACACCTGAGCCCCTGATTGTCCATACCACTTGCATGCTGGTTTGCCCCCAGGCTCCCACATGGAGAAAATGAACTCGGTCCCTCCCAGAGGGCACAAAATTCCCAAGTCCCAGCTCCAAGGACACAAGACAGTCTATCACTTGGTAGGTCAGACTTTTCTTCCTGAGGCAGTCAGGGTTTACTTCCCAAGCAGACCACAGATTGTGTAGGCTCCCTGGTAGTCTCTCATCATACTAAGACATTCATTTTGCTGTGTCGCTTCCTCTAGAGCAGATGAGCAGTTTTCTACAGGGCAGCTGGAACACTGCGACAGGGGAATCTCTGGAAACAGCTGGAGGAGGTGAAGTATGGAATGGCTGAAACCTTTGCTCTCAGGAAGGGTGGAAGGCATTATCACAAGGAGCTGGTCGAGGAAACCTGTGGTTGTACCATGACTGCTCAGTATTTTTAAGGGAGAATTTATGCCTGTTTCCCAGGTAGATGAGTGCTGCAAGCAGGACCCAGGTGTGGTTGTGCTGTACCAGAAGCAGCTTGCAACCCACCATTGGGTCTGACTACCCACCTGTGGGGTTGCCCATCACCACAGCATAGAAAGAAGTCTGGGGGTTAGTTTCAACCAGATGCCAGCAGCTCTGCAACTCCAACAGCAGGGGCTTAGCATGGCCGATGACCAGAATAAGCAGCCAAGGTCTCAGGCAGCTACCTGCTGATGTTGCATTGCTGTGATTATATTGCCACTAAACAAAGCCCAGCATGAGTCCATCCATGCTGCAGTTGCACCTTCAGCTGTGGTGTGGACATGCAGATGATAATCAGTGTAACGATGCATGACATCAGCTGTCCCTCTTGCCACCGCTTCCTTGCCCTCCATAAGGATCTCGTGTCCTCTCTGTGGATAAAGACCGTAAGTGAAATAGTCCACCATTGTTTTAGCAACAGCCTATCCCTAGAAACACTGGTAAGGATTTTTTGTAGGCTGACTTGTTCCATTTTAACCACTACTCCAACTAACCTTGCTCTGAGCCAGTTTTATGGTAAAAAAACCACCAAAACCTGTTTCTTCTAGAATTCTCATGCCACTAGTAAAGATAGGGATCACCCCTGTAGTAGCAGCAGAAGATTTCCCTACAACCCTTCAGCATAAAACCTGATTTTCTGTACATTCACAGAAGGCTGGGTCCTTTCCACATAGAGGTGGTGTCTTCCATGGCATCGCTTCTGTGAGAGGTTCGTGGGGTGCCCTGGCTTAACAGGATGCCTGTCATGTATACAAAGGCTTCAGTATTGCATGCAGAACTACCTTTATATAAATACACAAAAATTCAGACCTAGGGGTCCCCAGCATTTTTATACTCTATGTTGCTATAATCTGCTTTCTAGTTTTGCACGTCCTCAAGATCAGGTTTTGCCTGTCAAATTGGCTGACGGATATATTCCATATACACGACTATATATTTCATGCATAATAAGAATAAAAACATCCTGATCCAGAAGGGCAACTGAATCAATTAATTCATTCTTTGGTCTGCATTTCCTTCCCCTTTATCCCTTCTTTCTGCAGACTTTTACAAGTTTCCACAACTAAAAAACCTATGTCAAATTTACACCAACAGACTGAAAAGTCCACTGCTGCATGCCCTTGTTTTTAATGGGAATAGCCCATCAGGGTGCTTGTTCTGACATGCGTGGTATGATTTTTGCACCAGCAAACAAGTTTTTATCTAGCACGCAGAACTTATTCAAAAGGTATTACTTCTGCTGGGACTAGAGGCAGGAATGAGTCACATCTGTTTAATACTCATGAAGTGCCCTGCCCCAAGGAGTGCCTCTGTTTTCCTCCCCTCCCTGTCTCGCGCGCTCTCTCTCAAGCCTTAATTGTCTTGACTTACAATGCTTTTAAGAAATCACTCTTAAAATTATGACTCCTGTTAAAGTTAATTAGAAATGAACCCTGGCCAGGAGAGCAAGGGCAGTTTCATAATTGTTATTCCAGCTGAAAACAGAAGGATTCCCTGACCACAGGAAGTTCAAAGGACCAGCAGCAAAAGGAGGAGATAACCTCCGTTCCCAGGGAACACCGGCTTCACTTGAGATGCCAGTGGATTTATGACATGAGCTTCACTCTAATTAACATTTGGGGTGGGGCCTCTCACATTGATAAACAATAGGGTTTCACCAGGGCTGAAGTTTGCAACAGCACCACGTATTTAGGGATAGGCATTACGGCAACACGCATTCAGCGTATTTCGGAGTCTGCTGTCCCTGGAGCTGAATATTGCCCTGAAATGAGGAGCTGTTGCCCCATGTGACTCATTCAGAAAAAAATGAAGCTTCAGTGAGATAAAATTTTAACAAGCAAAATGTAGTAATATTTACCAGTTTACAAACCCAGAAATCATTCAGATCTGCAACACTTCAGAAAGCAAGGGAAATTTATATAGACAATGTTTTGTTTATATAAAATTAGGGATGAAGCAAACTAATAATCTAAACCTATAAAATGGCAACAATAATTGTAAGACTTTACCCTAAAACACCCTTTGTCAAAATTCCCATTGACTTTAGTGAGAACAAAGCCTCACCCCACAGATTTTTCTTAAGCTGGTTCCTCACGTAAAAATAATTTAAAAGTCATTTGGAAGGTGAATAATGCTCTTATTTATTGAGCATCAAGAGTGTATTTAGTGAGGTATAAACATGCACAGAAAGAGTCTTTGCCCAAAGGTCACTGTGGTCTATTCAAATATAGCTAGAACAGATTCAGAAGAGCGTAATTACCACTTAATATAAACATTGATCATATAAGCAGACAGCTACAAATACGGAGATTGATGCAGAAACCTTGCAGATGCCGGTGTTTAAAAGGTTCATGCATATACAGAAGGTTTTGGAAAACAGAGAAGGTCTTATGACTCACTGTCAGGATGAAAGCCAGTTTTGTTAGAAGGCACCAAGTTGGGATCTATAAACACGTGTGTTCTATAGTCAGGAGGGAATCTGCAGCAGCGTGAGAGCAAGATAGGGAAGGAATGTGTGAGCAGATACAGAGAGAAGGGGTCACACAGGGCATCACTTGGGAAGGCAAGAGGCTCCAAGATTGGTGCAGAGAGACAGGAAAACCTGGAGAGAGGGACCATGAGGGGAGCAGGGCAGTGGCAAGGGAGTTTGGCTTCAGTGAAAACAGCACTTCATCCATGGTGGGAAGCAAGGGCTCATGGAGATAGCAGAAACAAGTCAAATGTTTGCTCCTACAAGTTTTAAATATAGTTCATTTCTGTTGAAGGAAAAAGACTCAAGAAAAATTTACTGTGTATGAAATACCGAACTTCCCTCCCCTGACCTACTGACACTGTCTCTCTCTTTTAATACCTGCAAGAAGAGGACTGGACACTCCTCACAGAAAGGAGCAAGACAACATATTTCTGTGTGCAGTGTTCATGCTTTTCTACAAAGATAATATTCATTTAGCAGAGGGCAATTTGACCCAGTACTAAGGATTTAAACTTCAGTAGAGCTGAGGTACAGCACGAGCCTTAGCAGCAAAAACCAGTGCCTTGGAAGATGATTCAGAAATTTGGGGGCAATGTAGGCACAGGTAGATGCTGGGCTGAAAGCAGACTCAATTGCTGCATGGACACAGCAGTTTTATGGGGAGCTGGGACCCCAGAGTGAGCCCTCACTGCCAGCAAACTCACAGTTTGTGCCCCCAGCACAGGGGAAACAGGGAGACCCAACCAGCTGGGGACTGCCAGCCCTGCAACTGCAGGAATCCCAGTTTGCACCAGGTACAGGATCGTTTTTCCACTTCTTCCTCTCATCCGTTAAAGCCCTCAGACACTGTCAAGAGGTCAGCAAACCACTGCCTCGCAGAAAAACACAACCCAACAGCTGCATATATATATATGAGATGGCTATAAGAGATGTAACAGAGACGGTTTTCTAAGTCATGCCCTATCCTGCAACAGCTGGCTAGTTTTCACAAAGATGAACATTTTAAAGCCAGAAGGAACTGTTTTGATAATATAATTTGTCCCTGGCACAGGACAGACTATGTAATCTCACCTTGTAAATCTAATCTTGAATCAAACCTGTGTTTTGTGGCTGGGTTAAAGCATAACTTTTGGAAAGATAGGCAACCCCAATTTTACTTTGGACGACTGTGTGACAGGGGTGGTTAAGAGCTTCAAGAAGAAAAATCATCTGCAAAAGGATCGGTTTTGATCATGGGTCAATGAAGCTGACAGTTTAACCTTCCCCTATGCCTGGATTAGCAAGCAGACCTCAGTTCTGCCCAGCTGTGGGAGAAAAGGTACCTTGTATGGGACCAGCTAGGAAAGCTAAGGTGAGAAAAAAGAGACATGACAAAGGGATACTGAGGTGGAAAACTTGTCTATCTTTCCAGCCACATTACTTGATCTGACAAAAGATTTTTTGTTTCTTGAAAAACCTTGTTTCCCTTTTATCCTTAGATCATCCCAGCTGCTGCAGTTCTACCTCTGCGCCTTGCACCTCACCTTGGAAAACAGTGTAGACAAAAAAAGAGTCTTTCAACAAAAGAGAAAACCACAGCAAAATACCAAAGCGTATTACACCCCCACTTTGTGGCTCGCAGCCAGATAGCATGGTCCCAAGATCTGTTATTACACATTGCTTAAGTAACAAGCATTTGATCCTATAGATGTAAAATAATGCATTTGAACAGACAATGCATTCACATGCACGCTGCCGGTCTCCCTGCTTGCACGTGTAATGCTGGAATGTATTACTTTCATAAAATATGCCTTTTATCTCGCTGGAGCTCATAACAGGTCTGTGGGTAGGAATTTTTCAGGCATGCTCCATCCAAGTGGTGCTGCCTCAACAGAGACCTGCTATGCCTTTCCCCTCCCCACACAACCTTGGCCAGCCAGCATATCCCGAGGAACACCTGGCACACCAGAAAACTGTCTCTTGCCAAACTTACCTTCTGAAAAGAGGAGAGGTAAGATGGGGCATGGCCACTAACCAGTAATCCTCATGGTGTTCCTCCTGTAGCATGGTCCCTCTGCCTCCAGGATGAAGTTCTGACTGAAACAAGCAGGATTTTCCATGGCGTTCATCATCCTATCAGTGGCAAGCAAACTCCTGTCTCTTCTGAGCTCCAAAATGAGCTGGAAATAGTTCATTGTTGGTGCACAGTCAGCCTCTTGTGGGTCAAGGGTGTTGTGGAAAATAAACTGTTTGACATGGTCTGCTCTGATTAATACAAGGAAAGGAAATTAATTTCATCTTACATAGCCTGTGAAGTAGCACTCCATGCTTATGATGCCTTGGAAGACTTATCAAGAGATTAGGTACTGTCTGGCACCAGCTAGGTATTCTTATATCTAAATCTCAACTTAGACTAACAAATTTAAATGTACACCCACATTGCGGGCATAATTTTTAGTGCTTCCACTTCTGTACAGTTGCACAAAGGGCTCCTGAGGTGAAAAAGGACTGGAGACTCATTGCAGCGACTAGCACATAAGCTCAGTTTGTATAAACATGCAGCCTGGAGAAATATTTGATTTATGGTGAAATAGATTTGTTGCTCACATAGAAGAATTTAGCACCAAAATATATTTTTGTATTATAAGGTTGCTATGCTTCTAAGCTGTAGTCTGCTCAAGACAACTTATCATCTTTTTGCAGGATGATCCATTTGCAGTCCCTTGCATTATATCTGCCATCTTCACACGTCTTGGAAAACTGGGAAATACAGGCAGGCCCCTACCTCCAAACACACAAAAGCAGAATGATCCCAGCCCTTAACAAGCTCATTTTACTTCTAGCTACCTAAAAGACATGTGAAGGGGGTAAGAATTTGGCCCTCTGCCTCCTCCCACATCACCTGGGATAGCTGAGGCCCTTGCCCCACTCCCCAGGCTCCTGCAGCCTGCCTGGGAGGTCCAGGGAGGATGGTGTCCATCTGATCCTAAAAGCCACAAGAGCAGAGTAGATAAATGTTCAACTCCACCTGCTGAGCCAAATACATCTTACATTTAAATCTGTTGATATCAGTGGCTGTGCACAAGGGATGGATTTGCTGCATTATAGCTATCCACTAGATATCAAAGATTGCTGTTTGCAAATATTGTGTGTTTTTATCTGCTTTATGTGTATATGTCCTTGCTTCACTGGCTTCAGCCCATCTTCCTTATTTATGTGATTCCTGGAGCAACACTACTTAACATCAATCCCTTATGAAGCAGGGAGGCTCAGAAGGTATGTAAGTGTGGAAAGCAGAAGGCTGAGGTGAGCAAATTCAATGTGGAAAGGAGCATAGAGGCTCTAGATTTGGCCCAGACTTGCTGTTCATCTAACCCCAACACATTCCATCCAGCAGCGGTCTTCAGAAATAAATGTTCCTCAAAAAAAGAAAAAAAAAAAAACAAACACAACTGTGGATAGTTCCCCAATGAATATGATTGCAATAGTGCTAAGAATTGTTTGTGTTTCAAGAGGAAATAAGGAATATTTTTCCTTCTCCCCTCTATACTAATGAGAAGTGATCTGAAACAAAGAGCCAGTGGCCTAGAAATCCATCTTTTGGTGGGAATCTTCCAGAGCCTCTGGTAGGTGATGTTTGAGGACATACAGAGTGAACTTGCAAAGAAGAAACAAAAAGCAGGTGGCACCTACAAGCCTCCATGTCCCTGCTCATTGCAGTGGGATTGGACTAGGTTATCTTTAAAGGTCCCTTCCAAACCAAACTATTCTATGATTCTATGTACTCCAAGTCTTCACCTGGAAGCAGAAGATATCCATAGATAATTTCTTTGAACATTTAGGTGTGAAGGATTTTCAGGCTGACCAGCCAGAATTTTTTTATCTGAGTGTAGCCACCTTCACAAGAAGCCCCACCAGCCTGCAAGCCAAATGCGCCCAGGACAAGCTACTTCTTATTTACTCTTTCCAAAGTTGCACTGGATCTGAGCTTTCCAAAGGGCACACCCTTGTCCTGGGCTAGGAGGGGAGAATTTGTCCCACAAGGCTGTCCTAGCACAGAGCAATGGATGTGGAAGGCAGGTGGCTTCCATGCTCCCATCCCTTTGCTATCAATAAACTGTAAATCATTCACACTGGGTCACAGGTTGGAACATGCCACCTGGATGGCTGCCTGGATTTGTTCTGCCGCCAATGGCTGCAAGTGATCAGCAGTGACCCCTGCAAAGAGCATGAGTACTATTTTTATGGGTCTAGCAAGCTGTGATTTTATAGCGACCACAATAAAGGTTGAAAATAACCCACACAGCCAGCAGCCGGTGGAGGGGGAGTGCTCTGCAGTTTGGATCCAGGCAGCTTTCCACTTTCTAAACTCAAGGAAATGCCTGCTTCCCTCAGTGGCCATGAGTCTGCCCCACTGCGGCGCTGCATCAGAGAGCCAAGGGCCCTTGCTGCTCTCTATTTGCACACCCTCCAGCTCCTCCCTGCCATTCACTTGCCTTCCAGACTGAAAAGGAGTGCCCGGCTTGGCAGTCACTTTGCCAACAACAAAAAAGTGGAGAGAGAGGGGGAGAAAAAAAAAGGAAGACAAGACAATAAAAAAAAGGAAAAAAAAAAAAAGAAAGAAAAAATGGTGGGGAAAAAAAAAAAGGAGAATCGAGGGGGAAGTGAGAAAAAAGGAAAAAAAGGAAAAAGGAAAAAAGGAAAAAGGGAGAAAAAGAAAAAAGGGAAAAATAAAAATAAGAATAGAAGAAGAAAATAGGAAGAAAGGAAGAAGAAAATAAGAAATAGAAGGGGAAAAAAAAGCCTGTGGTGATATCAAACAGACCCTGCAGCACAGGGGCTGGGTGATAGCAATGCCTGCACTGCCAGCCAGTGTGGTGCTGGGAGCAGGTGGGACTGTGTGCAATCATCCATGGGACATGTGGAGATTGAGGAGATGCAACTTTTATAGGGGGCTTATAAAAAAAGCACACAGACAGGGTAATCAAATAAACAGAAACTCTGAACCCTGTGAGCTGTGTGTATTGTATTATGTTGGCTCCAGCAAACACAGGGCAGGCAAAGAGGAAAGCTGAGGGGAGGTGGGAGCCATCAGCAGTGCCAGGGAGGAGAAGTTAAGCTGCAGCCAAAGAGGAGAGGGACAGTCAGACCAGGGAGCCACTGGCACTCGCTGCAGCAACCTGTCACCTGTGTGGGCATCGGAAGGAGAGCCAGCAGTGAGCAGCTCTGATTTTAGAGACACCAAACATGCCCCTGCCCACAGCAGAGGCTGAGCATACCCGAAGAGTCAGAAACTGGGATGATGCAGCATCTGGTGGTCTCACACAGGCGGTGTCATTGAGGACACAAGGACCACAATAAAGAATTAGGGGAGTTAAAATCTTTTACCCCACTTTCCCCTATTCTTGCACTGTTCTCATTCAGATAAATGAATCATCTGTCACTTTAGTTCCTCCACCTTATTATCAATTTAAGAGGAGACTTTTCAAAGATGCCTTAGTGAGTTCCATTTGTTTTCACTGGGATTTATAGTTACTCAGGCAAAGGCACCTGCCAAAGCCCAGTGGGTAAAGTGCTGAACTTCCTTCCACTGGGATAAACTGCTCACCAAGGAAATCATACTTCTCCCTTCTTTAAAGGACATCAGGAGTGTAAAAGCCCCCTTATGTACATGACCCTGACTCACTCACATATGTGACAGTCAAAGGCTGTAAGCGTGACCCATGATTTCAGCCAGGCCGTACCAAACTGTTGCTCCGCACTGAACCCCATGTCAGTACAGGCAATGCGATAAGGCATTAGCATTATCAGACATTATTTCCTTTAGAGAAACAGCCACTCTTAGCCAATTGCTCAGGGATGCTCCGATTATGTCACTCTTATACAATATAATTTCTCTTAATCTGAAATTACATGAAGAGATTGTTCCTGCTGAGGTTAGGCTATGTTTAATGCAAGATAATTAAAAATCTTTCTGCACCCTGAATGCCTATTAAAGCACTCTAATTGTACCTGCTGGGAGAGTGCCTTTGCAGAGAATTCATTTGGTATCAGCAAAGCTGTGAGACACCAAAGGCCTTTTCTGGCCATCAGTGGGAGTAGCTGCAGTCCCAGTGATTAATGCAGCTATTGAGTTACAAGGAAGACTCTCCACCTGACTGTCCTCTGACTCAGCCATAAACAGACTTGCTTTATCTCTCATGCTCCAGCCTGGGCCCCCTCCCTTGCTCCTTTTCTACATCAACAAAGGAAAACACAGGACAAGATGAAAGAGCCGGGCTAGGGCTTTCATTAGCATCCCATGCCAAGGAAAGGCTCACTACCGCATTCATACTCCCTAAGCAATGCCAGGGTGTGCAATATGAAGCAACACAATTGGTCTGCAGCATTTAATGACATAGTGTTGACGCCTCCTGCCAATACCAAATGTCATCCTTAAGCATTGTTCTCAGACAAGCTCTGGTTTCAATCCTCCTTTACTTCTGACCACGCTCTCTCCCTCAAAAGGTGCATGATCAACGCAAGAAGAGAGTGAAACTCCCTGATGCCTGGTTTAATCGCCACCTTTATAAACAAACCCTATCCTTTACTGTAATTCCCTTTCCTGGTGCTCTTCAGCACCTTGCCGCAGCAGCCCAGTTTAGAGACCCGCTCTGTAGGCAGCCCCGGGGACCTTTGGGGAGAAAGCCTGCAAGGGGTCATCATGTTCTAGCTGTGTTTTGCAGCACAGAGCTCATAAACCCATCCTGCTGAATACCTCTGTCGAAAGCTTTTTATTTCAAAACACTGTATCAAATGGCCTGTCACTTAGCCTTAACTTTATTAATGTCTCTTCCTAAACCTGCTTAAACATATCTTTTACTATGCCATGGAATAAGGCAGTACTTTATTAAGAGGTTTCAGTGCATACAGAATAATTTATAGCAGCTGAGGAGCGGCAGCTATAAATTTATTACTTTTTATTACTGTGTGCTTTTTAATGCACTGTGTATTCAACCTGAACAGACAATGTAATCCAGACAAACAATATGGATAATGAGCACTGAATAACAACTTTTATATCACAGAAATATCAAAACCAAGCTAGACCTTGTCCCTTGCCTGTGGAGGTTACAAGTGACACAGCAGGTGAGAGGGGGAAAGAGGGAAAACTCACACCATCACTGCAATGCCCAGTAAGATTTTGCTTGTTAAGCTGCCCAGCTAAGTTTCTGTTACAAGATTTTTCTTTCCTCTAGTATCTTCAATTTTTGTATAGATAAGCATATCCTTTTACAACTAGTCCTGACCTGTTACACTCTTGCTTGGCACCAATAAAAGCAGCTCTATCTTCCATCTTGGTAATGGACAGGGAATGACGGCATCTCTGGGTGACGTTGGGAGAGTCCAACCATTTTTGCTACAAGGTCCAAGACTGCAATCCACCCCCATAGTTGCAT
Organism: Nesoenas mayeri; assembly: GCF_963082525.1. NCBI lineage: Eukaryota > Metazoa > Chordata > Aves > Columbiformes > Columbidae > Nesoenas > Nesoenas mayeri. The sequence goes on along the minus strand of NC_137543.1, from coordinate 91,756,590 downwards.
GTAAAGCCAGTCCTAAAGATGCCACTTCCATGAGCCCAGTCCTGTTCTGACCTCTTGTCTCCTTTTTCCCACTGGAGCAAAAAGGCAAGTAGCCCTTCTCAGCAGATATCTGCATATGCTGTATTTTACCATTTATTTAATCCAATTTCTTATTTGAAAGCCTTCTTATCTGGCTGGAGAAGATGCTGAGCAATTCCTCCATGAGACACTCTGTGTGCCCAGCTCCCACCCAGACCCAGCTGAACCACAGTGAGGTCTTGCACAGTAAAATGGGGTAGTGATAATATTTCTTCCTTGTCCCACCTTTTGCTACTAAGCTGTTACACTCTTCTGCTGCTTCTTGTTAAGCTGCTTTACAGCCAAAAGGGACCCCAAACTTGCTCAAAGTCTGTAAACCTCACTGCAATGCAGGAAACAATACTATAAAACTTAATAATCATGGAATAATTTTGGTTGGAAAAGACCCTCAAGATCATTGAGTCGAACCGTTAACCTAACTCTGGCACTAAACTATGTCCCTAAGAATCTCACCTACACGTCTTTTAAACACCTCCAGGGATGGTGACTTAACCACTTAATGAAGGAGCAAGTCCTGCAATGTCTTGCTCTTCCTATCTGCTATGTTCTTATCACTGATGTGGAGCAAAATGGGCTGCTGTGGTCACACAGAGCCTTGTGAAAGAGCACGGGCAGGAGTGAGCTACAGGAACGTGTTCCCCTCTCTCCTCATTGTCACAGGTGTCAGCACTAGCCTCCAGCAGCTATCTACCTGTATGCTGCCTGGAGCCAGCACAGGAACCTCTTCAGTTGTGTGCTCCCCACCACACTGGTGCAATCTTCAAGGAAATAAGTGTACTAATAAAGTGAGAAGCTACAGATGGTTTTTTTTTTTAAACAACTCTTCTTCCCAAATCATGTTTCTCATGCTGTCTGCTTCTGCCACAGATAGTGTGATACATGAATGTCCTGTGTGGGCGGTAGCACATGACTTTCTTATGCTTTGCACCTTCTGAAAGTGAGAAATGCTCCCATTAAGCTCTACATAAGCAAGTCTTCTGCCATGTAAGTAAAAGGTGGTGTACACTGTTTCCCATGTCCATGTCTCCAGACAAGTCAAATTGCAGAGTTTGTGATTTAAGTCCCATTAACTGGTCAAGAAGAATCACTGCAGGCAATGACCAAATTGCCTGTGGCCAAGCAGAAGGAATAACGCACCACCTGGACAACTGCAACGCACTAAGAGTTCTGTCAAAATGCTCGTTAGCACATGAACCATCCAATACCATATTGCAAGAACAAGGCTACAGTACTTTTGTTCAGAACTCCTGAGACTCCAAAGGCCATGGGCATACACAGCCTGTGGTCCAGTCCTAGCTGTGGGCACCAATACAAACTGATATGGAAGGGAATGCTTCAGGAGGTTAATTGTATACACTTAAGCCACTTCTCAGGTTGATTGATCACTTTCCTTACCCCCAAGGCAGATGATGCAGTGCTATGAACAGGTCATCTGAGTAACAGGGCTGTGAACAGGAACAAGCTTATCTAGTGAGAAACACAAGGCCAGTCCCCCAACCTCAGCATCCAGGTTCCACTGGGCAGTCAAGGGCACATACCTACAGAGCCACACACATGCAAGGCAAGCACAGAGCAATATTGCCCCAGGTCTTTCAGGCGTCCATGGAGCCTTCAGCTAGACACGGCATCACAGGAGTGACTGTTCAGGCTCAGATGCAGTAGCTTCCCTTTAGTGAATTTATTCAGTCCTCCTCCAGGTAAACCTTATGTAGCCAAAACGGGCATGCTGTTAGTATCGTTAGCTTCTTTCAAGCTTGACTTTTTGCTAGACATTGTATTAGAAATGACATCAAAACAGTATTCCTTTTACACTTCCTCCTTCTTTTTTTTCTTTCACAATTTTGTAAACTGCTGTCTGAACCTTCTTTTCCAGGCTAATGCACCTCAGCCTATTGAATAAAATCTCACAGAGCGGTTGTTCTATACTTCTCACCACCCCCAGACACTTCTCTGTACTTTTTCCAGTTTTATAAATTTGTTTTTGAGCTAGAGAGACCAGACCCATGGACCTACATCATGGCATGCTGACACCTTCGATTCACCATCTCTTTCTTAAAAATCACTTGTCTTTTTTTTTTTTTTTTAAATAAGGATCATGCCGACTTCCACAGCTCAGTTATAATCCCAGACCTCATTTTTGCATGGCAATCACCAACCTGGTACACATCACAGTATACATAAGGTTGGGATTGTTTCCCCCCTCCTCATCACCTTGCACTTACCTGGACTGTTTTATTTGCTATTTCCCCATGCAGTCAGCATCACAAAGTCCTTCTGCAGCCCTTCACAATCAACCCTCAACGTCCTCACTCTGACAGCTCAGAACCAGCTGCAGATTTTCTCACCTCACCACACACCGTCTTCCCGACCATTGACAGATATGTGGAACAGCACAGACTTAGGTGAGACACAGCTGATGGCTTCCCTCCACGGCCATGCTTCTGCATTCACTTTTCCTTCCCTGAGGGACAACATCTCTCATACCAATTAGTGAAGGCTTCTTGCTTTTCAATAATTCTTTAATTACTATAGCACTAATCTTCCTTTTAACTGACTTTGCTCTTTCAGTAATTACACTGTGCAGATATTTTTGGGAGCAATGGACACATGGGACAAGAGATCCACCAGAGTACCTATAAAACTTAGGATTTATACTCCACCCAAACACGGACTTCAGAGACAGACAGCAAACCTGCATCCATGTGTGTACATCATCTCAGTTCAGTGAAGCTTTCCACAGAAGTCTGGGTGCTGCTCCTGGAGGACTCATTCTCCCACCAAATCAGTGGTTTGAGGGCCAAACACATTTGCTGGTGCTGCATTTCCCACTGGTGAGCATCACTTCCCTATGACTGAAAACAAGTCTGGTCTAATTGTCTTTATTAACTGATTTCTGTAATGACAGCAACAGATCCCATCCCTTCTCCAGAGAGCAAACAAATGACCAGCTGAGCAAAGGGGCACCAGGCATGATGCAGCAGGGCCTCTCCAGGAGAGACCTGGACTTTCTCAGTCCTTAAGGCTTTCAGTCTTCAGGTCAACCTGGTGTTCAACCCCTAACAGCAGCCACAAAGGGGTACCAGACACAGAACCGCAGATGAAATATGCTTCCACGCTAGCTTAAGGAATGCCCTTCTTCTCAGTGGCTGCACAGTGTCCACATGTGAGAGACAGGCTTTTCTGGCATGGAAAGGTCATCAGATTTAGTAAAGGTCAGATACACATTCACGCTCAAGAAACGTGCAGGAGACATGTTAATTCCATGCATTCCCATCCCCGCTACTTAGAGTTTGCAAATACACATCTCAGCATTAAGTGCATGCACACACGCATTCATTATCAGGTCAGAAATACTATGATGGGATAATCCTTCATGCACTAACAACAGAAATAGCTAAGAAATATAACTATTACTTTCTTGAATAAAAATGTTAAGACTGTCACACTAAGTGCTAAATATCTCTGTGCATTATTTTCTTTTAGGATACTTCCATATTTGTGTGAAGACTGGTGAATTTTGTCAATATGTTAACGTTATTTGTATTATCTTCACTTTTCAGCCAGAGAAAATATCAAAAGATATTTTTTTAATTGTCTAAATATTCATAGCTAGATACTACACACGAGATTCATGAGGTTTACATTAATAAATTTTGGTTGTAAGGAGAACATTTATGGGACATTTTTATACAGAATCATTTTCACTGGAACATAAATGTTTTTATTCTTATTTTTGTTACGGTGACACAAGAGTTGGAAAAATACCATCTGTTTTCATTAAAAAGAAGAAATATTGTATTTTCTGACCTCTTTCTCTGTTGACTTTCCCAAAGAACCTCTTTGATGATAATTGTTTTTATACTTTATTGGAAATCAGTGTAGACAAGGTCGGTGCATCTCTACATAAAGAAAATATGTATTAATCCCTGCATTAACACCTACACTCATACATGACTGCCCACACCTTTCTGTGACACTGTGATACGTACTGTATTAAGTATTACTATCCTAGTTAAGTAACATTTTGGGGAATCTTGGTAATATTCATGCCAAATGTTGTTTTTACATGTACCTACATGACACACGCCCCACTGCTAGCAAATATGACAATGAATTAAACCTTTCTGATAGGCACACAGTGTATTTCAGATAACTATGAGAAAGTAAGGGGAAAAAGAGACAGGATTATAATTAATAGCTGTTCCTCAGCTTGTCCCTGTGGGGTTTCACCCATATGTGTGACCTTGAAGAACTGCTGCCTTCAAATCATCAAGATCAAATGCAGCCTGATTAATTTCCCCTGTTAATCTAGGCCTGACCTCTGACAAGAATGGTTTTATTGTATTTGTATTTTGAAATCCCTTGCACAGGCTTCAGGAAAGGCAGCTCTCTGTAAGGCTCCGTATCATCTCCCAATAACTCACTACCAAAAGGAAACCACTAGGAAAGACTGGAGCTCAGATGTTTCAGAGTTAGAGACTTCCGTCTTCTTTTACAAGAATTAATGGAAATAACTACTAAGAAAGACCATTAAAATATATATATATATATATATATATATATCTATATATATATATCTATCTTTCCTATGACTGGCTTTAATTTCTCCCTCACTTTCAGCAAGGTTGGCTCCCAGTGGCAGTCCCACATCAGATGCCATACATGAAGCAGCTGCATTTCAGAGCACAATAAATCACTTGCAGACATCCAAATTGGCCACAGACGCAGAGCCAGCTCACCCAACAACGCACAGGACAGTAACGCTCAGGAAGCAACTTTAGTTTCAGCAACTGAGGTAGCTTGGGTGACGCCTTCGCCTGGAGCACTGTGCTGGCTTCTCTTGCAGCCAAAGAAAAGCTGCTGAGTGCGGATAAATCACGGAACAGATTAAAAAGTAGCTGAGCTGACGCATGTGCTTTGTATATCATCTTTCAATGTATGATTTAATCCAAACTCCTCAGGCATCAAATGGTGGACTGTGGATGTGATTTGTTTTTTCCTCTATTATAAAAAAAGAAAAATCCACAATTTTTGGAAAGCTTGAAGTGATGCATGCACACCCAAAAATACAGAAAGCACCATGCTCTGTGTATTTTGGGTGTGCATGCATCGCTTCAAGCTTTTCAAAAATTATATTGTGGAGTTTTCTAATATTTTTTTTAAAAGAAATGTGCATTTTAATATTGCTTCATGAATCACATATGCAGATGATGGCTTCATGTTATCTTACAACATACAACCAAAGTTTTACCAATACACCTGCGCATAGCTGATGGGAAAGTTGCTTGGCTCTCCCTGATATCAAAGCATCCTGTGTGCCACTACTCCTGTATTTCGCCGAACCAGATAAGAGCACATGTGCAGCACTTAAAATTAAAAGATTTCTTTAATATCAAACAACAGGGAATGGAGATCAGCATTTCACATCTTTCAAGAGTGTCTGCTCTGACTGATGAGAGTCATGCTACAACCTCCAAACCAGCAAGAAGGCACAGTCATGATTTGCAAGGAGCCTGAGGTCTGTAACTGGTTTCTAGAACATTTAAATCAGAGGGGGGGGGAATTAATTTTAAAAATCAGGCAGTTGTTTTTATTTATGGTGTTTTCCAAACATGCTGAACACTTGCAAATCCCACCAGAGTTCAGGGGCAGGGGAGGTGCTGGAAAGATCGGCAGTACCTTTCTGAATGGTCTGTGGCGTCTACCAGGGCACAGTATGGAAATGTAAATGTCATTTACATTAACAGGGGTCTTCAGTGTGCAAGAAGTATAGAATTCTGTCTAACACCTCCCAGAGCCTATTGCAAAGCTGTGGGAGAAGCTCCTTGACTTGCACAGCCCACAGGTCAGTAGCACAGAACACCAAACCAGAACAACATGCAGAGAAGAAACATCCAGCTTCTGGAGGAACAGCCATTGCTGGCACCGGGTGACAAGAGCCAGCACCAGGAGAGGCATTTGCGATGCAAAGAGGTGGTTGTGGTGGTTGTGCCAGGGGCTGAAGTGGAAGCCAAGCAAAGCCTCTGCTCTCCCGACCTGAGCACGACAGCAGAGGAAGGAGCTGACACCAAGGAGGTTTCGCTTTACTAAAAAGACTTTTTGTTTTGTTTTTAAATCAACTTGCCTGCACCTGTCAGGGAGAAACCATCACCTCAGTATAATCACAGAGATCTAGAGGGCAGCTCCTCTGGGATCAACCATCACACCCTGGTCCGGAGGAGTTGAAAAAGTTGTAATAAACACAATGCAAGCAAGCGAAGGCTAGGAGGCAAGATCAAAAGGTTTACCCGGCATGCCTAGCTATGGGAATGAGGAGTACAGCTGCGTACATGAAAGGGTTACACCCAAAAAATGAACACGACTGCCAAGCAGGGTGGAAAGAAATTCTGTTTACAATTGCAAAGCCTCATGCTTCCATCATCAGGTGTTACAGAACAGGAATCCTTCCCTGCAGTATTTTCCAATTACCTTCCTTGACTTTTTTCTGCACGTAGTTTCCTTTCTTGTGATTTGTTTGGAAAGTTCTTTTCTGGAGTCCTGTTCCCATGCAAACCAAGAATTAAAAAAACAAAACCCCAAATCCTCTGATGTCATGGGATGAGCTGCATGCCGGTTCAGACAGGACCATAATGGAAAAAAAAAGACAAAACAAGCCATCAAAAACCACCTCAACTATTTCCTCTGACTCAAGTTCAACTTTTCAGCTTTACCTATAACAAAAATAGTGTTAACTTTCTGTGTCCTTATAGAGGGTCCAATTCATGGAGTAATCTGAAGTTTTATTACCAAAAATAATTTTTAAAGGGCATTTAAAAAGTAAAGCAAGCTGCCATTGCTTTCCTGTCTTCCTGAGCAAATGCAAATTCTCGATACACCCTTACGCTCTTAAAGAGGTGGTCAACCTGAAAATTAAATTTATAATAACAGAAAGAAAGAGGAACACAGAAGTATATCAAAATACAGCAACTAGGACAATTGCTGACTTATACATGGCTGATATTTTGAGGTCTGAGAAGCTTAGGATCAGACCTTCCAGAAGAAAGCATTCACTACTGCAAAGAAGAGGTAAAAAGAAGAAAAAGAGAGGAGCCAACATGAAGCCCTTTGAGGCCAGCACGTCACTGAAGATGAGACAAGGACTTTGCTGACCCTGGAGGCCATTTGCTGGGAGGGAACTCAAACTTCTCCTGTTACAAGATAAAGGAAAACTTCACTAAACAGCTGCATTTAAATACTACTCCTAATAACACAGTATTCTGCTTTCCTGCGATGGTTTGAAAGCTTGCTGTATTTTTATTGGACTTTCCAGTGATGTCAGTTTGAGGCAGGGCTTTGGCGAGTAATTGCTAAAGGGCGAGTCTAAAAAGGGTATAATTACTGCAGGGAGTGTCTGATGTGGGAAAGTGGCATTCCAGCTGGAGGGAGAGACGGGCCCATCTCTACTGGATCCCAATGAACACACAGGTACCGTATGAGTGTTCCCGTGCAGTTAGTTACAACCATGCAACGCCACTGACCTCAGTTATTCTTCAGCAGTTACTCAGGCAAGAGCAATTTCGTGTCCAGCCTTATTCGCCGTCACAGTGCTGGGAATGCAAGCACGTCTTAAATCTCTTAAGATATGTAGCCCTCAAGTTATTGCATCAGGCAATGGTTGCAAAACAGACAATTGCTGACTTCAGTAAGGTTGCATGGGTGTAACTGAGAACAGAATTTGGCCTGTAGCATTCATAAGGGTTTCACTGTAACTTGCAAGAGGGATGTAGAAGAATCCTCATTTTGAAATAGCAGAGGAAGCACCACCTCCCTTGCTGTCCATCTCCTGCCCGCAAAAGCCACCCATTCTCCTCTCATGAATGAGAGGAATCCCAGGTGTCACTCAATACGTTCATCTTCCTTTAAACCTCTCCTTTAAATTGCTTTCCCACAAATGCTGACAGCTACCAAACTGGGCCTGTAAGTAGCCTATACCAGAACTCCCTTGTAATCCTGAACTGTATAGCTACCCCTGCTCATGTCCATTGAGCCATTTGCTTTGTCTTGCCATTGAAAAAGGCTGGAAGAGCTCTGCAGCTTTTTCTTTTAAACACATCTATACAGCACCACAGTCCCCGACCAAACTGCCCAAGTGCCAAAAATCATATGAACAAGAGATGGCTGGTCATTACAGCCTCATCGTGATGAGAGGAAGTGGACTCAAGTTGTGCCAGGGAAGGTTCAGATTGGATATTAGAAAACATTTCTTCATGGAAAGGGTTGTCAAACACTAGAACAGGCTGTCCAGGGAAGTGGTAGAGTCACCATCCTTGAAGGTGTTTAAAAGATGTACAGATGAGGTTCCTAGGGACATCATGTAGTGCCAGAGTTGGGTTAACAGTTAGACCTGATGATCTTGAGGGTCTCTTCCAACTGAAATGATTCTATGATTCTATCCAAAGCACAAGCAGTTCAATCACCTTGCCTCATGCAGCCTGATGAATGCTGTTAGATCCAACAGCTTGGGAGCCACTCGGTGATGTGAAGGTACAGCTGCTCTGGGCATAAAACCACTCCCAACAAGCTACAGTTGTGACATGCCCACTGTTGTCTTCCTTCCCACACAAACCTCTGCATCGTTTGCCTGTACTGCCCCTTACATACAAAGCAAGCTCCCAGAAAGGATCACCCACTGGAGGCTTTGGACAGAGTTGCTGTGTTGGTCTGGGAGCTCACATCTCTTCACGGTCCTGGCTAACTATGAGATAGCAAAGAGTATCAAAGAGCTGCCTGAGGTCTGAAGGTGCTTTTGTCATGTGCTGACACCCTAAAGGCACACATGGCTGATAGCACAGCACACACAGACAGCTCTCTGCAATCCATGCTTTACGTTGAAGGATTTCAGTTGTGACATCTTATTTTTTTCCCCCACTTGTCCTCTTTCCTTTCTGTACAAAACTCAGTTTCTGCTGCACTACCAATAGCAGGCACCTTCAAGACTTGGCCAAAATACACCTCATTTTCATTTAAGCCTTGCCACCAAACTAATTTCATTACTCTCAGCTCCCATTTCCAACACTTCCAGCATAGCAGTCAGTACGAAACAACAGAACATCACATCACATCACCCAGCCTCACGAGTTGTCAATAAAATGTACTTATTAAATTTATTTCAAAGCTATGTACAGAGCAATGCAAGCAGCACAGATATTTGTAATCCCACACAAACAGTAAACCTTTAATTCTGCACAGCACAACCCATAGGCAGCCACAGGGTACTTGGTGTAATTGATGGACTCCCCATAAAAGGGCCTGGCTGGTCACAGAAAGCTGATGTCTCATTTCTATTTAAGTGGAAATCACTTAACAGTGGCGTCTGTGGGCATTGGTACCGGTTTCCACAAATTAAAAAGAAGGAGTTCCTGGTTCACCTGTGGGAGGGGAAATAGCCCATAAAACATATTTGACAGGGACTTGCCGGTGTCTTGGGAAAGTTTTATACTTAAGTACCCAGAAAGCCAACACTGAAGGCACGTTCAAATTGTTTTGTGACTCCTTTATGCAATGTAATTTTTTTTTTAATGTGCCAGAACACCAAAACTGTGACACATTCACAAAAACGTGTGCCTGTCTCTCCTACAGAGCTGCAAACCTTTTGGCTCCATTTTAAGCCAACCAGTTGTGCCAGGAGTTGAGCCTTTAGCAGGATTAAGCCCTTGGTCCCGTCCCTACCCATCCCCAACAACGAATCATGCCCTGTGCCGCTCTGATGCTCTTGATGCCATGGAGGCAAGTCACTGCAAATCTGCCATCTCAGTCCCACACCCCCGCAGGGAGTGGCTTTTCAAACAAGTCAAAACTGCCCTGAAAAGAGTCTCCAGCTCTCCTTGCTACTTTTTTGTTCTGTCCCATGTGTAGCTGGCGTGTAGTCTATGGTGAAGGCGAGGAGCTGAGGTCAGGCTGGATGAAGAAGGGAGGGGAACTGGCAAGCCCACAGAGCATGGCAGATAGAACGGTGTCAGCATCTGGAATGAGCAATGGTGTAAAAGAGGCTGGAGATCCACCAAGTGGCAACCCCTTCTCCTCCTCCTCCTCAAGTGCTCTTTCCCCTCTAGCTTCATCTGTCCAGACCATTCCTCCATCACTTCAGTTGTTCCCATCTCCAAACAACCGTATCCCATATTCACCAGTATTACAGCAAAGCAAGTTGTTTCAACACTGTGTTTCATGCAATATGGTATTACCTCCTTATACATCCTTGAGGGCCCAAATATTTGTTACATCTGAGGTCTACTGTGCACAGCGGTAGCTCTCAGGTCCACATAAAGGCCTGTTTGTAGCCCAAAGAGACATTATGCTCTGCAACTCAGGCACACTTACATGCCACAAGCTCATGCTTGTCTGAGGACCACGGAATGAGAAACTCGACTAGGACAGAGGACAAATAATTCCTCAAGTTTCTTTTCTAACCAGAAGTACAAAAGCATCAAAAGCTACACCTGTTCTCAAGCAAACAAATTAAACGGAATTTTTCTTTTAAACAGAAAGAACCAGCTCCCCAGTTCCAGTCAGCATCAGCCTTCATCTAGTCCTACCAACTCACAGCTCTCCAGGTTTTGTGCATCCCAAACACAAACCCTAGGACACAGACTAAAACTGGTCCTTTTACCACCTCACAGCAAACCTCACCCCAAACAACTTTATGCACCTTGACCCCACCTCAACACTCAATCCTTACCAGATGTAGTGAGAAGCCTGCTTACCCAGCCCCACCTCTCAAACCTTGACCCTGATCTGCTCTATTTGTAGGTGAACAACAACCTTACCAAGGTGACGACTTTAGCTTACATACCTTACAAATACCAATCTGCACAGTGAAGAAACAAGAAAGAAATTACACCTTTTCAAACTCGCCATCCAGATCGCTAACCAAAGTGTTGGTAATAGACCTGCAACATCTCCCTGCTCAGAATTCAGCATCTTTTTTGATGGTACAAACATTCACTCAGACTTTGCAGAGCTGCCTGTCCTGAGTCCCATCCATCTTTCAGGCAACCTACAGCCAGGGCTAAGGATAGAGAGGGATGAACAAATACATTTCATTTCTGGATCCTGGAAGCACCACCAAACTCGGCTGATTCTGGATGGTACCAGCCTGGCAAGTCTGCTGCCTGCATCTGATCATAGGTTTAGATTAAGGAGTGAAGGGGCTGAAGAACCAGAGGACTAGGATGACAGCTGGTGCTGATCATACACCCCAGAATGATGCCTGGGAAATACAGAACTTTCCTGTTTCAGGGTAAGGCTGGAGTTGGAACCAGGCTTAACGCTCAAGGCTGGAGGCATGGAAAAGCTAGAACTGTGCCCAGACCCTGATGAGTAGTGGGGGGCTGCAGTCAGCCCTGGCTGAGTCTGTGAAGGGGGTGACAGCCCAGAGTACGGGGTTCATGCTAGGCTTCAAGGGTTGGGGCTCAGATTAGGTAAAGGATGAAAAGCAAAGCTTAAGAGGAGGAATGCCAAGTAAACGCTCTGGATCCAGCAGCCTCTCCAGATGATAGCTGTGAACCAAGCTTTCTGCCCTTATAACCCCAACACTGGCCTTAGCCAGCACTAGTGCTAGGAGAAGGGTCACTGCCCATCCTTCATCCTGCTTTGCAGCAACCCAATAGAGCCTGCTGTCTTAAAAAAAAAAATACACACAGAAAACCCCCAAGCAATACCTGCCAACTGCAAGTCCTGCCCAATAATCCCAGCTTCGTGGCCTTTAGAAACTCCAAAGCAGACATGGATCTCTGGGCTAGATTAGAAAGACAGTCTTAAATCTAGTTCTGTAGGCTAGGTCTAGCATTCCAGTTGTTGCTTAGGAGAGCTTACAGTTCCACGCAGGCTGCAGAGGTTGGAGGCAGGTTGTTGCACATCAGGGAGAGGGTCAAGTTTGTTCTTATGTCAATCCTTTGAAAATAAACAGCCATGGAGGAAAAACCAAAAACAAACAAATAAAACAAACAAAAAAACCAACCAACGATCAGCTGTCAACAAATCAGACTATATTTAGGGCTAGTGATTGTGGCAAAACAATTACTAACTATTGTGTTACACAAAAGATCGGTGTCTATGATCATGAGTTTGGACAGGTGCAGAATAGCATCCTTACCATTTTTTGGATTCTCACCATGAGTCTTCATAATAGGAGGAGAAAGAAAAAGTCTCCTTGCTGTTTGTCATGTGTTGTCTACAACCTCATCCTAAAGCCAGCATTAGTACTATAGCTGCAGCTACTGCCTGGCCCAGAACAAATTATGCCCCTATAACCTCTGGAACTATAAAACTTTGTCCAAGAACTAGAAATTCAGGATTAAAATTAAAAAAAAAAAAAAAAAGAAAAAAAAAAGAAAAGAGGTGCCATGTACAAATCCATCAAAATTTATAAGAAGTTACCTAGCAAACTGAATCATCATTAGCACATTTCATATACTAAGGGAGCCTTAACGCTTTCCAATGTAGTCTGAGTAAGAACTTCTCCCTCTAGAGGATATGAAAATCAGCACAAGGAACATAATCTTGCATCAAGACCAGTAAAGCAAGGAGATGCTAAGGCAGAGAGTGTTTTTTGCTTTGAAAATCTAGTACCATTTTAGAAGGACCAAAATGACAACGTAAAAAACAATTATTTACAAAATTGTGTATTTATTTTTACAGCAATGCCCTAGAAAGTTCAAATTAAATCCTCAGTTAGCTTTTTGCATTTAAAAAATCTGTGAAGCTGTATATCATGAAGTAGTTTTAAAAGTTCATTGAGAGTGACGAAACAGTTTCTTTAGGTCCGTCTTCACTCGCTGAGTGTCCAAATCCTTTCACTCCCATAGTGCGGACAGGTGAGGACAGGCAGGTCCCCATAACCAGACAGAAGACCCCTTCACACTTCCCCACCCCAGCAGTCCCCCATCATTCTGCAAGTGAACCCCACGGGAGAAGCCCAGGGTGAAGGGCACACAGAGACAAAGCTCCTGCTGCGTTCTGCATCTGTGCATCATATTTACAGCACCATACTCAAAACAGTTGTACAGTTCTGCAGGTGAAAACAGCAGGTAAAGATTCAGCTGAAGAAGCAGGTAAGCAATGCAGTGTTCTGGAATCCATCACTTGCCTTCGCACCCCTTCCCCATTAGTTTCTCTGCTAGCTGTAACCAAAAACAGCAGGACACACCGGTCCTCAGAAAACATTTGCTTTGCTGCTTGTCTATCTCGAAGGACCACAGGTGTGACTCTTGCCTGAGCACACATGTCAAAAGTGAGCACACAGCTTGCCACAGCTAGTTTTGCATTGTTTAATCAAAACATTTCGGCATGGAAATCAAAACCCTGTAAGGAGACATATCCTTACATGCAAAGCTGGTTTTACTGGCTTCATCATGGGGAATTCAAATCCGTAAAACTCCACCTTCCAATTCTTCTCTTGCTACACATAATAAAATCTATAGTGTGGGAGAAGGAACAAATTAATACCAGCCTGGCACAGACTTTGGAACTGAGATGAAGCCTGATGCCAACTGCTCAGAGTGCAAACCAGCAATTTGGCACTGCAGGACTTCAGGGAGGTGGGGCAGGGGGTGTGTGTAAACACCCCACTTCCCCTGTAATTCTGACACCTCACTGATTAACTTTTTGGGAACTTAGCATACCTTAGCTAGGAGTATTTCCTTCGTAGTCCTCCCCCCTGTACCTCTCCCACTGAGTCCCAGTGAATGACTGGGAAGATGGGACTCCTTGGGAGTGCCCTGGAAGATAGGATTAATAGGTTTAGTACCTTTTTTTATCTTTGATAGCAGAGTTGCAAATATCCCCACTCTACATACTTAACCTTTCAAATGTCACTAATGTTTCTGGCTGCCAAAAACTGTAAGTACATTTTTTCAGGCATCTGACCTGATCTGATGTCCTTCATATGCTCAGGTTGTTCTAAAAAATAGTAATAGTAAAAAAACACCAGCAAAACAGCAGCTCGATTAGAAGGCTAATTTTTCAGCCCATGCTTACCTGCACTGGTGGAAGCACCACAAGCAGCACTCTGCTGCAACCCACCAGCAGCCTGCCCTCTGTGTAAAGTGCCTTCTCCTGCCTGTTCTAAACCAACACCCCACTAGTTTAAGCTAATTCTCCTTAATTCCACTATTTGCAGGGTTTGGTGAAAAGCTCTTCTGCATTCACTTTGTCCGCTGTTTTCAAGATCTCTTGAAACTCTCTCATCTCACTGCTTTGCTTTCTCCTCTCCAAATGAAGGAGTCTCGCTCAGACTTTTCAGTCTTTCCTCACAATGCAGCTGCTCCATCTCCTTGGCCACACTCTTCCCTGTGCCAGCTTGGTGATGTGGAGACTGGAGCTGCAGGAAACATGTTAAATTTTAAGATTTGGAAAAATACGCTTTACCTTCAGCCTAAAACCTATATGCTCTTTAAATTAAAATATAAAATACCATTTTCCAATTAAAAATTTTACCTATGGGGCTTCGATTTCACAACTGGTATTTTAGATGTTTAGAGTGTTTCTCCTTTAGCCAGAAAGGAGTATTAAAGCAGTTGACAGTTAACTCTGTTTTTTCAGCTGTAAAAAATCATACTGATTGCCTAACAGAATTGGACTCCAATCCATTTTCAGAGAACACAGATAACAAAACATTTGTGCTTTGAAAAACATACCAGACAATATAAAAAGCCTTGCTTGCAGAAACATTCCCAAAGCCACAGTGACAGAGCAATCGAGTTTATGCTGTGACCTCAATACAGATGTTGTTGATCAAAAGGAAAAAAACCCCAATAGTAATAATCTGGATGCTCCACTTTGACACTAGAACACACAGTGAGCAGTAGAGCAGACGAGGAACGGGTGTACAGTCAACAGAAGGGAATTCTCAGTCTTAGGGGTAGGTACCACACCCCCACAATTCAGCCTCACCACTGCAGTAATCTCTCAGAGTCATCTCCAAGAGCCACAGCCCACCAGTTACCCCATAGCCCACCCATCACCCCACCTCTCCAGGGTCTGCTGGCTTGTGCTGCATGCCATCAAGTGAGCTCCACAACGGAGACACTCACAACAGCCCACAGGAGACCCCAGAGCAACCACCAGTAAGTGCCACTTGGCGAGAGGAGGAGGGAGATGGGTACAGAAGCATTACCTTGGGCTGTTTGTGTCCCAGTTCTTACACAAGGTACTGGCACTCCTGCCCTGGCACACCATAAACATGCTGCTATGGCAAACAAAGTGAGCAGGCCTTGTCAGGTCCTAATCTGTGAGGGCAAAAAAAACTCTGCCTCATCATACATTGGTATCAATAGAATACAACTGAGTATCTGTGCTATTTTGAAGCTTTTTTTTTTAGCACAGGATACAAATTCATGTCATCCCATCCTCCCTACCAGACTGCTGCCTTTTGGTAGTTACATCTAACATCTCTTAACAGCCATTCTCTTCTTCAGGGATCACAAGACGGCTCATCTCATGGCTCTGGCCCAAAGAGGTCCTGGTCCACCTTGTTCCTGTAGACTACCTCACTTCTATACATCTCAAGCCTGCAACGGCCAGGATGTGTGAACTGCACTCACAGCCCACCTTGGTGAGCACATACCCAGCTGCAGCAGCTATCCCCAGGCCACTTGCACTTGCACAACTTGGGCTTCTCTGGCATGCTCCACCTCAGGTGCTCTGCGAACACCGTGACTATGTAAACATGCCCTAGAGAAAACACCTGAGGCAGAGAGCTCATGCTTTGCACAGGCTGCACAGACAGTCCTGCTGCACATTGCTGTGAGCAAAAGACTGATTCAGGACCACCTTCATGCTACAGGATGGCTAGAGCTGGGCAAACTTGATCAGGCTGTGGTGCACGGCCTGGAGGGAAGACAAGGTTATGTGGGCTGAGATGTTTCCTCTTCCCTCAAGCACAGATGATAGCAGCCTCCTTTCTCTGAAGTGTCTCCTCAGGTAAAGGAGGTAAACACTCCCCAGTGGAACACATACTCTGGCTCTAGGGCTTCCAGGCCCTTTGCCAAGGACTAGCATCTATCCTTGTCTTCAGAGCATCCAGCCCTGATGAAAAGGTTGTCTCCTGTTGTCTGACAAACCCCAACTCACGCTGATCAGCCACAGACCAGTCTCCCGGTGTAGTGATCCACTGCTGAGCTACACAAAGCTAAAGCACACACAGCTTCACTTAATGCTTGGCCCGCTTAATCAAAAAAGCTGACGTCTGTTCAATGCACAACCTGTTGCTGGAGGAAGGCAACAGCTCAGACACATTCCCGCAGCCCCTGGTCCCTACACACACTTCCTGGTGCTCACACCTTCCTGAATCACGACTGCTATGGCAGATGCCGACACCACAGCCTTGTCAGTCAGCAGGAAGAATCCCCGACACAATGGGATGTCAGAGGCAAAGTGCACGAAGTTGTTCCTGTTTCAGTCACCTTCAAGCGCTGCACCTATGAACACAACCAGTTGGGTTCAGGACAGCCATCACCAAGGCCACCTCTGCCTGATCGTGTCACTATGCAAGCTCCCAGGACAGCAAGGAAAAGCAGGAAATAACGTGTCCATACATCTAACAGCAACTCAGCCCTTCGCATTAAGACAAATGGCCATCAACAGTACTCCCTCACCTTTGGATGGAGGTCTTGCACGTCCCCCTCCTTCTCTTCACTACCAAGTTAGAGGCTGCCCCCTTTCTTGCATCAGATGTAATGCCATTTTCCAAAATGCAAATATTTCATCTCAGCCTCCCAACAAACATCCACAACTTGCTGATGAAATACCAGTCTTGCTTCCCACCATGCTCCAGCAATACTGTCTACACTTACATGCATGCTGAATATGAGAGTGCTGTCAATCCTTGTATGGATGGGGAGAAAGAAGGCACAGAGAGAGGAAAAGGTCTGGAAGCACTGACCTCTTCTTCTCTTACCAGATTTCTAGCCAAAGGCACCAAAGAGGTTGTGAAGGTCAAACTGGGGAGCACAACCACATGTGCAATGGTCCAACATCATCTCTCTTTTGGGTGTGGGAGGTGAAGAGGAGAGAGAAGGAAGCTTCACCTTGCCCCTGGCCAACCCATCATTGTTGGATATCCATTGATGGATAAACACTGTCCTCTGTCATCAGAGAATGCACGTCCTGTAAGCACAAATCCCCAGAGCATTAACTCCACCTTTAATGTGGAAGAACATATGAAAGACATTTACTGGAATGAGGACCTTTCTCCATGCTGGCACAGAATGTTCTGAAGCTGCAGGCAGTGGGAAAAGACAGCTGATGTGCTACAGCATGAGAAGGACACCTCTCCCAAGACTTGTCAGCCTCAGTCGCTAAAGTGGCTGCCAAGATAGAAGGTGGTCAGTCTTCAGTACAGCACCTTTGCCCCAGCCCAAGTGGGTCACTTAGGAGAAGAGATCTGCCAGCTGCTCTCTACTGAAGAGCTGGGGCATCTTAGCACAACGTGGGCTGATAATGCTGAGCCATACCACCGAGAGGCCCTGCCGCAAGCCTTTACACAGCCTTGAATTCAAACACGTCATTAATGTTGATGGCATATACTCATTTGACCAGCTTAAAAAAACAGCTGGCTCATAGGGCTCTTAAGTGCAACAGTGCCCTACGTTAAAGGACTTTAATGTGGACAAGCGTTAAACTCACTCTTTCCTATTGAGAAACCCATGGCATATACTCTGTTCAAACAATTACACCATGTTATTAACAAAACCACCCTCAGAGCTAACACTGCACGTATATAAATAAAAGGCTTTTAATTTTTTTTCAAAAAGAAAAAAGATGGTAACTAAATAACCCACAACAAACCAGCCCTTTCCCCAAGGCAAAGCTGATTTTATTTGCCTTTCTTCATTTTTGCAGTCTTTTCTTTCCGCTTCTTCACATGCTTTGGAATTTTGTTTTTTCTCTTCTCTCTTTGGGCTTCTTTAACCATCTTCTTCCTTTCCTATAAAGGATCAAACACCATTCATTGAAAGTCAGAAGGAATGAAAGATTTTAAGCAGGTCAATCAATTACATTAACATTACAACATAACAACATTAACAAGTTAATTAATACACCAAATAAAAATGAGGTTATCAAGAGGAAAAAAAAAAATCAGAATAGTGAGGGGAAAGAAAAAAGGAAGTATAGATTGGGGGTGGAGCTGTACACTGGTAACAAACAAGGCAAAATTCAAACTTGTTAAAACCTGAGTTTCTTGTAACCTTTGAAGAAAGGAAGTGGTGAAGTCACCATCCCTAGAGGTATTTAAAAGACATATAGATGTGGCACTTAGGGACATGATTTAGCGGTGGACTCGGCACTGCTCGGTTAACAGTTGAATTCTATGACCTTGGAAGTCTTTCCCAACCTCAGTGATTCTAAAAGGCACTCTAAACTCATGCTATTTACACCTAAGATTACAACAGGATGCGTGACCTATGTTTTCTGCTACCATGTGTTTCTATATACCATGCAAAAATACTGATCCAGTAACTGTTGGTAACTCAGAGCAAGCTCATGATCATCAGCATTGGCAAAGGGTGCTATGCTACTGCAATACACTATAATTTGTGCCAGACAGTGAAGAGACTCAACTGGAAAACACAAATTCAGCATAATGAGGTGGGCGGTGGAAATAATTGCTGCTAATGAGTTGTTAAAGCTATAGCTGAATGCATAGGTTATCAAGAACCACATCTTACTCAGACAAAAAGAAGTACAAATGAAAACCTGTCCATAAGGATGAGAAGTGACCAAGACTTGCCTGCTTCACATCTGAAAGGCAGCAGCTTTAGATTGGTAGAAAGTGTCTATGAGACCACTGCATTTTTGACAGACACTATATCACCTTTTCTGGGAAGAAAAACCTAACAATCAACCCCCCAAATCTTGAAGGATGCAAGCCCAGCAAGTTTGAATTCTTCTTTTGCACGGCACCTAAAAGGCTGCCAAAAGGCTCTAACCCATGTGTGCTACTCTGCAGAAGAGCCTCACCAAAACAGGGCATACTTGTTATGGAGTTTGGAAAATAAAACCTTCAAAAAACCCCAAAACAAAACAAAAAACAACCAACCAAAAAAACCCAAACCCCTCCCTCCCCCAACCCCCCCCAAAAAACACCACCACCACAAAAACAACCACCATAATCCCTTTGCATGACCGCATTCAATCTCCTGCCCACAGCAGAGCTAGCCAGTCTGTACTAATGGTACTGGCCACAACCACTGTGGTACAGAGGTTGTCACCAAGTCAGCAGTTCAACAGGTCAAGTGGCCTCAGTTCCCTGAGCAAAAGGAGTTTTATCAGGGACCATGACCACAAACCTGAACACCAAATCGTGGAAGAGCAGCCAGAGGCACTGAAGAGCTGCCCAGGCTTCACTAAATTCTGCTTTGCGCAGCCTTAAGAATTTCCTGCAGAGACCTCTCTCCTAATTTTGCCTAGGCTCCAGAGAGCTATGTTATGTGTTTCTTTACATAAAAATACCATTAATAAAGCATCCATAATGAAATCCACTTTCTCTGCTCTCATTTTCCACTACAGTCCATAGCTTGTTTCAGACAAGAAACAGCAAGAACCACTCAAAACTAAGTCTGGATTTTTTTCCTGTCCCATAGGCAAAGGTGGGAAAAATAAACAATTCCTGGCCAGCTGACCTTTTTGTCCATGCTGACTTCAGCAGGTTTATCTTTGGGATGTACAGATTCTTTACAGCCAGAATCAGAGTCCTCTGAGCTGCCATCATCATCATCATCAGAGTCCGTTTCTGACTCATCTGCCTCCTTTTCAAGAAGTGCTGGAATCTACAAGATAGATCAAGAGAGAATTATATCAAACCAAGGCAGTCTAATGACAATATATACACACACATATCTATACCTACATATAAAAACAAAACAGGATCTGCTGCAAAGAGACCATTAAGCAAACTTGTGCCATTTCCTTTACTACAGCCATCAGGGTCTCAAGAAAAAGAATGAAAAGTAGGTTCACCCAAACTAAGAACAAGGAATCTAGAGTGTACGACACAGAATCTTTTAGGTCAGGGCTCAGAGCACAGTTGTATTGGCACTCCCAAACTAATTTCCATAAGTTAAACAGCAATTTGCTAACATATCTGGAAGGGAAATTTTAATTATACTTGGATCATACCCAAATCTACCTTGGGGGCACCGTAGGTAGGCTTTATTGCAAAAACAAATATCTACACTGGAAACGGACTTATTCTTAAGCCTGGAGACTGTGCCACAGTCTGATTCCACCCATATTTATATTTACATTTTAAAACAGAGTCTACACTACTACTAGGTAACATTTACAAAGGAAGACAGGAGAATCCACTTAGGGCTTCTGCTGTGAATTATATTCCTACAGACTGATCTGTACCCAGCTTCTTATCCAATGTACTTTACAGAACTATCACTGTCAAATACTTCAAATATAGCAAAACATAATATCTTACACCTTATACTGCAGGGTTCTTTTTGCACAATAGTTACAGCAAAGCTACCCCAAACATATCAAAACTTGTAGTCATGCTACAATTTACATCAATTATATTTTCCATAACTGGAAAATGCCTTCCCTCCTCTCCACCTTTACTTTAGAGATCATGGCCATAGAGAGGATTATCGTTTCATTCTCAAACAACCAACATCAGCCACAGTGCAGGGAAGCAATTCATGTGGTGAACAGATATGCTGTCATGCCAGACCCATCCCAGACATAAATGGTCACTCTGCAGACAAGAGACTTCTTTCACAGTGTCAGCTGTAAGATGACACATTTGCTGTATTCCTTGTAAATACTTTCCTGAAAATGGCTGAAACAGAGGATTTCAAAAAGACCCTCTCACCTTCTGAACACCAGACAAATCCTTCTTCAGCCCTGTCACAGTCTGGTAGAGAATCTACACCCAGGGAGAGAGAAAGAAAATTATGTTATCAAAATAAGTCTTAACTCTTCATGCCCAGAGAAAAATATTATCTTTAAAAAATCCCCAGGAAAAAACCCACAATGTCAGCACTAGTACTAACCAGACGATTTTAAAGTATAACACTAGACACAGTACTTCACACCTTGGTAACAAGGCTTCTGTTTGTTGCTATCAGTTTCCAGTAAGAAGAATTTATATTCCCTGCCTCTTTTTTTGCAGTGCCTCAACATGTCTACTCACATTGTCTTGCTGAACATTCAATGCCATATCCTCTTCTTTTAATTTCATCATTATATCCACATCTCTCTCATAGTTTTTAACTTCAGTCAAAGTTCGAGGTATGTAAGCCTTCTTAAACACCTAGTAGAGTAAAAGGAAACACAGAGTCACTAATTTACAGATAGTTTAATGATGTTCTTCCTTCCTAATTATACATCCTTAAGAGAATAATCACAAAGGATTTCATGGCTCAGAGAAACTAAAAGTGAACACAGCAATCACCCAATACCATCTCAACTGTATCTTTCATTTTGCAGGAACGTCCAACCTACATATTATTGATAGATCACAACTAACACGGCTCCTTCCTTAGCATGACCACAGCCAGGCCACTTACAAGATTTTCTCACCCTTCCAACTTCCTCTTAACCTATTTGAGTCCTAAGGTTTTGTGTTCTAACGATTTTTTTCTGATGTTTTTATGATGATGTTTACAAAGCCTTCAGGAGACAACTCCACTAAAAGGTACTGTTGGAATTTAATCTCTTTATATAACGATACCTGCTTCAACCTACAGTCTGACTCAAAAAATGTTCCTGCAGCAGTATAGTACAGTAAACCCTAACTGCACTATCAACAACAAACAACTTAAAATTTGTCATGCAGCCTTTTTGAAACAGTCCTCCAGCAAAGTTAAGGCACTCCCAGATCAGAGAGAAGCATTTTGCTTCTCTTTTCTTGTGGTATCAGTTCAATCACAACACAGATTTCGTACACTTTATGATCACAACCGCTAGACTAAGTGCTGTGTAAAGAGCAGAGGCCCCCATCTCTGCAGAGCTTGCCCTTAATCAGCTCTACTCTTTTGTGAAGGCAGTGACATGAACTAGCCATGGTCACATGCGAAGTCCAAGAGAAATAAACCAAATTTAGATGCTAATAAACCACCTCTCTTACAGGTCAGTACTTTTATATAGCAAAGGAATAATTGGTTTGCAAAAGATGGGCTTGCAACAAAATACCAACATCTGACCCTACAGTGCACAAGTTGTATGCCTGGGATAACTTAGGAAACAACCAAACCAAAAAATCATTCCTTGGTCAAGCTTGAGCCAGAAGCAGTTAGTAAGACCTGCAGAGCTCCAAGAGATAAAAAAAGAAGTCTTCCATAAATCAAGTAGTATTGACTTCAATGACAAACACCATGTGAACCAGTACAAATAGGTTCTCACTGATACAAATTCTACTCAACATGGAGGCTTTTTTTGTTTGTTCATTTGTTTTTGTTGTGGTGGTTAAAAAACCCAACCAAACAACAAAAAAAACCTCAATGCAAACAAATACAAAACAACAATCAACTTTTCTGGAACAGATACATAAGACTAAGATAGAAATTGTTGTATGTTTACATCAAGCCTTTGCAGAATGTTCACAGTTTCCTGTAATGGAATTGAAATTGCTTCACTTAATGTAAAAGCAAGGAAGAAAAACAGTACATGGAAGAACCGAATTAGACCAGAACAGGAACCAGATAGGCAATCTGGTCAATGCACATATCCAAATATTCTGCTTCTGCATCACTGGTGCAAAAACACTGGCATAATCAGGTTGTTTTGTTAACTGAACCTGAACGGGAAGATACATCAAGGGACTCAGCTACAAGCAAACACATTGGTTTCGGAAATGGAGCATTTGCCTCCTAACACCTTAGCACTGTCAGCTTTTACACATGGCATCCCTTAATACTTCACATCTCAACTAGTTCCAGACATATCAGTATTACAAACAATGTTTTGTTTATCATCTGTACATTTTGCCAAATAAAACAGAATGTTTTTCATTGTTTAGAAGATGCAAGGTTAATATTAATTTCACAAAAGGAACAAAAATCCTCACTTACTTCCTCATCCACTTTATCTTGACTGGATCTTTCCTCCTCTGTTCTTTTCGATGCTATTTCCATTGCCTAAAGAAATACCAAACAATACAAAGTTATCACTCTCTATAATCGCATCACTTAATCCAACTAACCATTCCCATCTGTGTGTCTCCACGTACTCCACACTGTCCACTCACAAATACTCCGGCTTTCCCAATGGCAATGCCTTCAGCGACACCTAATGGTAACCAACATTGCTGCGAAGCTCACCTAGAACTGCAGATCTGCTTTATTAATCGAGGGAAAACATGCTTGCTGCTCCTCCCAGACCAAACTATGGCAGGTCCAGCACAACTACAGGACGTAACAGCACAAGGAGAATACCATGAGCAGTGCTCAGTCCTGGAACTTGGCTCTTCTCACACACACTGAGCAAAGCCAGGGGAGCACAAGTATGGGGAACCATGTAGCACAGCTCTGTCTCATTCAACCTCCAATATGACAGAAAGTACAAAACATGTGGAAATCCCCATGCTGTACTGGTATATGGACCACACTCACATGGTCTTGACCAAGAATGACACAACAAATCTCTACTCTGAGCATAGCATATGTGGCTCCCATTTCTCTTAGATTAACTTAAAAAGCTTTTTTCCCACTTCCTTCCCTTTTTAAGGAAACATCTAACTGGGAGTAGAGGACTGGCAGCTGCTAGCAGCACTAAGTTTACCTCCTCCTAGAATCAACGTGTTCTGCCATTGATTACATTTGGCTAGCAGGACCATGTTGTACCTTGGAGCAGCATTGCCCTGAGCGATTCTCCTCCTCTCTCAGCCCACCCTGCTCAGATCTGCATTCTTAACCCCATTCTCTATATAAGCATGGTTATATTTCTGCAGAGCTTCTCCTTGTCAAAAACAGCAAACTAATTTAAAGCATCCTGGTTTTAGTAGCACCTGAAACAGACATTTGAGTTTTCATAATTAGACTTTTTGTTAAAACACAGAATGAAGTATTGTCATTCTATAATGGTATACATGCAAAAAACCCCACATGCGTTTTTGAAGCACTGGCATAACAATGTCACGTACCAGATTCCTTCAATAGCGGGATGTAGAGTAAATGAGATAAAGGAGCTTGACCTAGATCTGATTTTACTGTTCAAGTCTTCCTACATAAGCAACAAGGCCATGAGGTCTCACCTTAGACAGATAGTCATCAATGTTCTCGCTTGTGATAGAAGGATCAGTAATAAACTCAAACAGCTCCCTTACGGTCATCACTGCAACATTGCGCTTTTGGAAAAAGTCTACCAAGAAACAAGGTCAGAGACAAAAACTGTAAGTAATTACATGTCACATAGGCAGCTGTGATGCTAAAGTGACAGCTACAGCAAGCCAATGGTCCTGACGACTTGGGAAAGTCTTAGCAGCATGTACTGCATCATACTGGGTTTAACTATCGGATTACTCTTGCCCATCCAAAATAAAACTGGTTACCTTTCAGATGCAATGAATAAGGAAAGAAGAATAAAACCGGACAAATATAAAAGCCAAGTCAATTTCAGCAGGAGCCAGACTTAATAGTGAAGGGGCTAGGTAGTAAACAATTCAAGACAGGTGTTGTATTTTCAATGACTAAGATGAAAAATGTATTTAAAAGAGTAAGGAATAGAGACCTCAAACTTTTGCCAAACAGAAACAGAAGCATTCACTGAAACACAGTACAGCCTAGTTATGATCCACCTAAAAGGGAAGACACATTAACATATTAGAATTTTCCTCAGTTGTTACACTCAGAACTTTAGTCAAGCATAACCAAATTGGGAGGCTGCACTTCAGTGCTGAAAAACAGCATTGAAAAACACTAAGGATTGTTTAATAAGTGTTTCCTACTAAGGTTCTCAGAAGATCTCTCACCATGAGAAATTAATCATAGAACAACAACGAAGTTTGGAGGGAGCTCTCTGTGCCCTTGGGACCAAAAGTCTTCACAATGACCACAGCTAGGGCAGAGCATAAAGCTGATGACTTTCTCAGAGTTCCTCAGAGTCTCTGTGAAGGACTACATAGATGCAGTTGCAGTGACAGAAAACAAACAAAACACACCAAAACCACTGCAACTCACTGGAGCACTAGAATATCTAGGGAGAGCAAGCCAAAGTACAAGGGTGAAAGTATCTGAGCCAGAAGCGAGTTATTAGAAACCCATGAACAGAAAAGGAATAAGGAAAAATTCACATGCTGGGTCTCAACAAACACATAGCATCAAAATGCAGAGTTCTTATTCCACAGACTTTCAAGAGTCTCTGTAAAATTAGAAAAAAAGTCAATCCGAAAAGAAAAGGGGGACAAAAGCAGTCTGTAGTAACAGATTTCTCATCCTCAGGGAGAAACACACACTACCAGGAGGTGTGTGTCTGTTACACAACGTACAGATTGATGCATGAACATCAAATTTTCAAGGGAAAAATACCATTGTCCTGGTTTTGTTAAAAACAAGTTTCTCTTTTAGTGAATTTTGCCTGTCAGCTAAAGCTTCATATTAGCTGCATTTTCCTGGAGAACCAGATACATGTGTTGGTAAACATAGCAATGCAGTGCAAAGTTACTGATAAGCACGGATGGACATCTCGCGAGAGGGGCGACCAGAAACTGGTGACCAAGAAACTGACCAACTGTGTATAACATTCCATTCACATGAATACTTCATATAAAAGTGGGACATCATGAGGATCTTGTCCCCTCTGCTTATGGCTGATATTAGGAGAGGACCTTGCTAGTCATCCCTGCGAACTGAGGCCTAGTGACAGACTGAATGCAGCTCCGGTTGGCTGCAGAGTCTAATCCAGGACTTTGGGTGCCAGCTCTGCAGTTGCTGAGACTTTCATCATTGGTTTTGTATATTTTGTATTATTTTCTCTATTATTAGTAGTAGCATTAGCAAAACATTTTTAATTTTTCCAGCTCTCTTCTCTCTGTCCTTCTTTCGCTCCCGATCGCCTGTCCTTAGTGGGAAGGGGGGAGAGGGAAGGGAAAAAGGGGGAAGTCAGGGGGGAGAAGGTTTACAATACATCTGCCAGGGTTTTATTGTCACCCTGCAATCTAAACCCTTGACAACCATAAAGGTACCTTGTTTATGAAAATACGATGACAAGTGATAACATCTCTAATAAATTACTCTATGCCTCAATCCTCTCAGCTGACCTGGACAATTAAGTGCACAGAACTTTGTAACACACAATAACTTCTTGCCAGCCAATGAGTTCCAGATGTGGATTCACTCACAGAAGGAAACATACGAATATGTCTGTGCAGTCTTTAATAAAGGAAGTTAAGACTGTGGTGGGCACTGCTGCAGATTGGGACTGATCTCTAATCAGTCTGAGACTGATCTCAGATCTATTGCAAATCTAATATTCAACCAGGTGACTCATTTTGGCCAGATGATTTCTAGCAAAACAGGCTCCACTCTTGTGAACTCAGCACAGTACACTGCGCCCTCGGGAAGCCACGAGAACCTGGGAGATGGGAGTATTTTAACAGAAGTTTGACAGCTTCTATAGTCAGTTATACCTGAAAGAACATGAGGGAACACCATTCACCTTCCTGAATAAGCCAGCTATCAGAACAAGAGCTGAAGTGCAGCCCACTCACCGTTAACGTTGGCACAATCCTTTCGCAAGAACTCCAGTGCGTGCGGGTGGTCATGCTCCACGGCCTGTGACACATCAATGATGTACACGTCCCCGCTGTGGTACCTGCAAACAAGTGCACAGAGCTGCACCAACCCCACCGCTGTTACGTGGGAGATTCTTGAGGGGCAGGGATTGAAGCGTGCTTCAAAATGAGGAGCCCACTAACAATCCTAAGGCATTTCTCTAGCAAACACCTTGTGTGTTAGGGTAGAGTCCTTTTTTTGGGTCAATCCTTTCCCTCCTCTACACAAGCTACATTATTAAACTTCAAAGAAACAGTCTTCTGATGACCATCAAAAAAACACAAACAAACAAAAAAAACCTTACTAATTTTTTCTCTAGTTGAGATTTTGTTTGCTTGTTTGTGAGAGGGTTTTTTTTTGGTTTGTTTGGTGGTGGTGTTTGTTTTTTCTTAAACAAAAAAGAGAAAGCTCAGATCTGGGTTAAAAGCTACATAATTAATTACAGAAGTTACAAAACCCAGGCATGAAAAGGACCCCACCCTCCCTTAAAGGCAGATTAGTACTCTCACATAGAGTTCTGCCAATGCATACGTTTTAGATGTCACAACTCAGAGCAAAGTTTAAAAACATACAGCATATTAAATTCACTGAGATCTGCGTGAACAAGTCTGGCATCTTGGTACATTCTTCTCATGTACTGGATGATTTGCAGGTACAGCTCCCGGACTTTGGAGTCAGATAACTGAGCGTTCTTCAGCAGAGGAGCAGGCCTTGAAATTACAACACAAAAAACACAAAGTGAATACTTTTTCTTTCTTCATACCAGCTGCAAATGCTTTAATTGCTGTACCTGATCGTTCTGCTCACTAAGTGTGTCAAGCAAGTCAGCATGAGCACCTAAGTGCACAGAGCCAGCATGAGGGGCAGCAAAGCTTGGTATATGCTTTCCAAAGATAAGGGAGCTCTGTTTCCAACATGAGCTAATTTGGGTCATGATACATTAATGTCTGTACCACAAAACAATGAGGCACCTTCAGGTGTGATCAGCAAGCTTTTCCAGCCTTCATCTCTGGCTAAGCCACTTTATTAATTCATTTTCCAGACAACTGAGGCTTCAGAATCATGCAGGTTGTCTGCAGTAGTAGCTGGCAAATGTCTGGGTATTCTACAGGTCATATGCACGAGTAAGAGTAACGTTAATTTTACAGGCCTTAAGTAATAGCAGGTAAATTCAGAGGGTTGGTTGGCTTGTTTTTATTAAACCTTTGTGGAAAGCTACTAAAAAAAAATACATATTTTATATATTTGATATTCTAAGGATACTTACCTATCACCTTTACCAATAAAGCCCATGAGAAGCACATGACTTCTTAGCATAATTGGCTCTGGGCAAGGTATCTGGGCTGTATTCAACCTGTAACACAAGAACAAATCCACAAAAGAAATAAAACCAAACTCTACTATTTCCATTGCACTAGTGCCTATAGAAGCTCTGTTGCTTTAAACATAATAAACAATAAGAACTCCTCTGCTCAGGCAACCCTCACTTGTGAAGAACAACTAGGAAATGAATAAAAAAGCCACAACCATTCTGGCTCTGACCCTTCTCTAAGCATTCCCATGTCAGACAAAGAATCTTTACACAGTTCAGGCTAATCCTAGATTAACCTATATCACACAGTGTGCTGTTACTCAGCAGCAGTTATTCTAGCTTTTCCTCACTTCTCACTCATGTCATACAGACAATGAAGAGCTTAGAGCATGAGTAGCAAGACAAATTAATATCATTATTCCTCCCCACCATTTCTTTTCTCTCCCAGAGGGAAGCTTATGACACTTTCCCAAGTACTCCAGAGACCCTAAAATAGCCACAGTCTAGCAACAGGAGGGTACCTCCTATAAAAGTTTTAATTACACCTTTCCATGCTGAAATAAAAATTGGAAGAGTTACCTTATTAAATTCCTCATTTCTTTTTCAGCCCATGTCTTCACCATTTTTCTTGGGTTGCCTTTGCAATACCCATGACGAAATCTTTAAATAAAAAAGAGACAACAGAGACTCTTAGTGAATTAATGCAGTATCAGCACTGGTGATTTTATTAACCCTTTCAAATAACCCCTCTTCCCCAGTAAAACCAGGCAGAAGTCAAACTCACCTGAATTCGCCACTCACATACTTATCCCGATCTTTAAACATCAGAATAGAGGTCTTGTAAATCTTTATTGCTCTGTTCTCTCCATTTGCAGTACTGGCGTGATATACATTAGCCTATCGGATTATGAAGGGAAGAAATAGTATTAAAGAAAAACTCTTTAAACCAATATAACCTTCTCTCGCCTTTCTGACATCTGGAAAAGATCTGATCTCTCCCCAGCTGCTACATGGCACCCATCTGAGTGAGACTGCACACAAAGGCGATTCCTTTTCTGCCAGAGGCAGCTTATGGGAAGTACCCAGGTCTGTGCACGGGTGTGACAACTCATATAGGCCAAAAACAACAATGCACAGGAAAACTGCATCTCCTCCACATTTCAGAGACTGAAACAAGCCCCTGTGGGAAGGGTTAATCTGAGCCCTTGCACTATTTAGTCCATAAAGCACGGCCCAAATATCTCATGTTGACAAGAGGTGGAAGTATGCCTTTAATCCTAGCAGCCAAGGACTTGGAAGAAAACCAAATCAGCCGAGGGTCTAGGCATTCTAAAACTGATTTATTAATTTCCTTAAACATTTATGGTCTGGTTTTAATTATCTGCAATATTACTTGATAATAACAGCATATAAACATGCTAGTTTTGTAAAAGCTATTAAGGTTCAATAGTATTTAAGCAGAATTCTGTTACACAACTTAGATACTCCCATGTCTACTGACATGTGGAACTGGTCTGATCTGCATGCAAGAGTGTCCTGCACAAAGAAAGAATTACCTGGGTTTATATGTTTTTCAGGCAGTGCTTAATATTGTGTATACACATACACCTTCCAAAAAATTCAGTTGTAACATAGAGTTAAAAAGATCCACAAATTCAAGATCATATTTAAGTATTCCTAGAAATCTTTCATACTTGGGAAAACTTGTTTCCTTTAACAAAAATTGCATTTTATCTTAAGATAACTTCCTAAAACCAAGTATTTCCACACACCTTCTGTGAATCACAGGCTTCCACCAGGCTTGCTGAGAACAACTATCATGTCATTTGTAATAAAACTTACTTCCTTCCCTGTGCTGATGCAGCCATTGATTTCTGATATGATGCCTCTAGTTAGCATCTTGAACAGAATCATTCGGGTCCTTGGATCCAACACCTCAAATTTAATACAGAAAAGTCAGCAAAATTGCTCTGTTTGAAGAAGGAAAAAACCTACTAATTCAGTCAGTTCTTAATACTATATTAAAGACCCATGGCATCAGACTATTCTATTGGATTATCAAATGATAATCCAAACAGCTGCTACTCAGAATCTTGCCATGATTCTAGAACAATACTTCTCTTTCTCTTTCAAGATTTTTTTTTTTTAGCTAAGCATATGACCTTGAGCTAGCTCAAGAAAATACATAAGAGAATAAGTTCCTGCTCACAGTCACATTAAATGTGTTAAAACATGGTTTCTCTTAAGATATAGCTATCATAGCTCTTGTAGAGCAGCTATGTGGCCTTGGGCCAGTAATAGGTCAGTCTTGCTAAAGAACAAAAAAGGAAAAAAAGCAAATCCACCATTTTTTAATTGTTGTTTGGAATTTAATAAAAGCTTAAGATGGAATTCTGCATTGCATATACAATCAAATCACAATGCTAATCACAAAAATGAGCTCCAAAATGTTTATGGAAGCAAATGCAACCTTCACACACGAAAGAAACAAAGAAACAACAGGTCTCTTTCAGGATAACAAGGGAAACAGAATTCCAAGGCAAAACTCTGTTCCTACAGCATCCATTTTATCATTGATTCCAAAATTCCACACTATTTGCCCAGGTCAAAAGAGAAATGTGATGCACAAAGGACTTACTTGTTCTACTGTCGCTCTGTCTGACTTATCCTTGACTCGGTACCTAGCAGAAGTGAAAATAAAATTATACAATCCCACACATGGACTCATTACTTTGACAGAGTAAAACATGACATTCGGTACCAAAGAGAAGATGACAGCCTCAAGAAGTAAGGCTTTCAGTTCATACAAAAGCAAAGGTTTCTCCTGCAGACAGAAAATAAAACACAAAACAAGCAAAACACACAAACATCAGTGCCCTTCACTTTTACAGATACCTTCTTGCCTCCACTTAATAATGCTCACTCAGGAGAAAACAATAAATGTCATAACAACACAGGGCTATGAGTGGCAGGCTTAATTCTTTTTTTTAAGGTACCTCATCTCACCAAATCATCAGGTGGAAACTTCAGAAAGTTTCCAGCATTTTTTTCTAGCCAAAATGCTTAAGGACCTCTGTTTAGAAAAAGAGCATCAGAGATAAAATAGTCTTTTGCTAGTGGCATGACACTTCTGTCTTACTACACCAATACACAAGCAGCAGTGCCAGAAGCATTAAAATTTTTGAGTGACAACTGATCTGGAAACAAAAAAGTTTTAAATTGGAAAACAAATCACATGAAGATTATTTACAAATTTGGGGTTTTTTTAGTAAATTTATTCCAAACTCCGGATCACACTAGGAAAGAAGAACTCCAGGTTCAAATTATATAAATGAAAATAGAACTAGAATACTCACATGTCTGCTTCCTTCTGTCTAGACTTTTCTGTGACTCTGTTTATAACAGAGTCATCAAAATTCAGTTTATCTGAAAAACACATGAAAAAATGAAGAAAAACAATATTTTAAAAGTATTGAGGAAGTTTCCTATGTTGGGAATTGCCCCTGCAATCCTGCTGCCAGCCAACATGCCACGACACAATGTTCAAACAGAGGTGGAGCTCTTTATAACAAGTCCAGAAGCTTAGCTACATACCAGAGTTAATCTAGCACTCCACTCTGTCTATATTTCAAGGACTATAAGGTAACAACACAGATCAGTAAGGAGTCCCACTCGGAGATATAATGCCATCCAGAAGTAATGCCTTTAGGATAACATCTCACCATTAAATTTGTCCAGCACTCTCTTATCACAATCAAATGCCATTGTTCTAAACAGAACACACAACAGAGTCCAGGATTCTCTCCTCATAATGTACTTAAACCAGTATTTGATTAATTGCTAAATGTATAAAAGCTGCTGTATTTGCCTACATATGCTAGCATTACTCTTTGGAAGCTTAATTTTAGAAACACTTTGTTATGAAGGAAAACACAACCTCTGTTTACTACTCTGTCAAAAGGCCTCAATCACAGCTATATCTACCCCTAACAGACAGAGCTGAACAGCCATTTCCATCCCATGGGAAACATCAAACTATACCAGCTAGAACTGCAGCCTCTTCGCTTATCACAGAAACTCTACCCCTGTGAGGTAGCATAATGTACCACCCTTGTACTACAGGGGACTGCCACTGTCTAGAAGCTTTAAGAATGGCCAACAATGTCACAGAGGTGACACCCTCCCTCCAGCCAAAGAGCTTATTCCTGCAGAGCAGCTAGGGAAGAAATCTTCCCATTTTATGTGGTCTGGGTAAGTCAAGAGGAAGGAAGAAAAAAACAAGCAAACAAAAAACAGCCCTGTGGCTCTGAAGGGGAAAAGAAAGGGGTATGACAGCTGGTTAATGGAAACTAAAGGCAACTTCAAGTACACAAAAGCCATTTTTCAATCTGTGTGGCAACGGTTAACTGCCATTCCAGTGAGTTCTGGCTTAAATTAAGCAAAATTAGTCTGAGAATATCAGAGAGTGGTAGCTGCTTCCATGTAAGAAGACAATGCAATTATACTCACCTAAATTAATTTTATGTTCAAACTTCCTTAAAGCCTTGTCTGTAGGGGTAGACATTTTTGCTGAACAGCAACTAGGGGTCTGTCTATTTGCCTGAAACAAAGGATTTGTTAACATAAGTTGCCTTCTCTAGATAGCACTTTGAAATACAGACTGTATCATTGGAAAAGTCACCTCAAATGCCTATGCCTAGAGCTATAAATAGAAAACCAGAAAAGGTGAGGAAATGGATACAGTTTAACATCAGATTTTTCTCAATTCAGGAAAATACAGGTGACACATCAGTTAAAATTCAAAAAAAGTCATCCAACTCAGGATAATTTTTAGTCTGGGAATTGAGCTGCAAGTCCCCAATATTAACACTTCTCTCTATAAAAGGAAGAGAAATAGCAGACAGAAACAAGAAGAAAAATTAGACAAAAAATGAGAAGATAAAGAACAGAAAACTTTCCAAGATCCTATCTTTTCTGACAGGTAGTCTTCGCCAAACACAATATCTGAATACAATTTCACCAACACTTGATAACATAACTTTCTAATTAAGGCAACAATAAATCACCCAGGGCACATGCTGTGAGTCAGACATGATATGCCACAATCAGGACCACTCTAATTATCTCAACTACTCTGTTGTGTTGATATCAATAGGAAAAAAAGAGGTTTTGAAACTCCAGTGTCCAAGCTGCAGGGAAGAAGCATGCTAGGTCTCCCTTTACACACGGTTTTGATTCTGCACAATGCCAGAGTTTCTATGCCAACAGCATACACTCTAAATTAATCCACCTCTAGCACCTCCCTCCATCTCCTATGCTTTCTTTTACTGCCCTCACTGTTAGTCCAAAACACAACCTGCTTCAACCTGGGTGCGAGATGCAGGCATAGTCTTAAAATTAAATAGAAAGGATGGGGAAGATGACAGAGGACAAATACCAAAATGTAAGTAACATGAGTAAAGATTGGGGTGGGAAAAGAAAGAAAATTTGACAAAGGTAAGGAACAGAAGGAAAACTGCAGTGACAAAGAGAATCCAATGACAGCGTTTGAGACAAAGAAATCAGGCAGAGCTCTGGCTACAAAGTACAGACACACTTGGCACAGCAGAGGAATAGACTCAAAGGAAATTTTTCTCTCAAGAAAAAATTTGCATTTACACTGAACATAATACTAAAAAAGAACAAAGCCTTCAGGTTATCCCCATTTACTCGTGAGTACTCTTGATGTTCACCAAATAGCCTTCAACATACCTGTGGATTGCATCCACCGGCAGCATTGTGGCGCTTTGTGAGCCTTCCCACCTCATCATCCCAGTCCCAGTCTTCATCTTCCTCTTCATCATCATCATCATCACCATCACCATTTCCTTCCTCAGTGTTAACTTCTTCGTGCATCCGTAACTGGCAGTTCTCAGTGACCTCATCTTCTTTAGCCGTTTCTGTGTCTTGCGTAAATTCACTTCAAACAAATACAGGTATTTATATAACTACGAATGATTGTTACAGTCATCAAAAAATCAACACATTTATCCAAACAAATTATTTCACAAGGTTAGCTCTCCATGAGGTATTTCTCACTTCACCTTTCTTTAAGCAAGTATAGAAGAGGATGTCACAGCTTTTAAACAATGGACTACATTTAAATTGTCTTCACCATATCACTCCTGCCTTCTCACTTGTTCTGCAGTTACGTGTATTTGGATCCCTCTGACTCCAATCAGACGAACAAACCAGATCAGGTCAGGTGGCTCCTTCACCAGAGATTAACTACTCTGCTTGCTGCCCTAGTAGATTTCTACCTGACAAGGTATCACACAAAATCTCACTGGAAACAGACAGCCAACCTACCGGTAACTCAGAGCACCAGTACAATCTGCATGAAAAAAAGTTAGACCTAAAAAAGAATTTGTGGGATAAATTAACCCTTTTGACTTATTCATGTCTTGATGTCTGTAGTACGTCACATTTTTCTGCCAGAATAAGTATGTCTCAAAGCAGACTCCCCACAGGCATTTGACATTTAATTAAATAAATGGTAAACTGTAAGGAAAATGGCTTGAACCCATAGCACAAGACCCTTCTTTTATTCACCCCCTCACTAAATATAAAAAGCTCTAGACTTTCAATGCAACAAAAAAAATATTTTTATTCCAAAATGAACCAAAGTTATTTACTGTCCTAATCAACTCGCTGTTCTCTTACGTAGTTTCACATGTTCAGTTAAAATCAAATAATACCAAGGTGAAACTGCCTCAACCAACCCAAATCTACAGGTGGGTCTGTCCATTAAAATGGTAAGGGAGAAATCACAATAATTAAAAAGCTGAGAGAGCACTGGAGAGTGTCCAGAAGAGGGCTACGAAATCAGTGAAGGGTTTGGAGGGGAAGCCATATGAGGAGTAGCTAAAGTCACTTGGTTTGTTGAGCCTGGAGGAGACTGAGGGGAGACCTCATGGGGCTACAGCTTCCTCACAAGGCAGGAGGGGCAGGTGCTGAACTCTTTAGTGACCAAGGACAGAACCCCAGGGAATGTCAGGAAGATGTGCCAGAGGAGGTTTAGGTTGGACATGAGGAAAAGGTTCTTCCCCAGAGGGTGGTGGAGCACTGGAACAGGCTCCCCAGGGAGGTGTCACGGCCCCAAGCCTGACAGTGTGCAAGAAGAGACTGGACAAGCCCTCAGACACTTGGTGTGAACTGTGGGGTTGTCCTGTGCAGGGACAAGAGTTGGACTCCATGATCCTTGTGGGTCCCGTCCAGCTCAGGACATTCTATGAGTCTGTGAGCGCATGGCTTCAGCTGGGGCAGCACACCCGTCCTCTCCCGCCGTTTTCAGGCGGGCATCCCCCTGCCGGGAGCCGTTCAGGGCTGTTCCCCTCCCCACCCGTTGCTTTTGCCGACCACCCCCGGGACAGATGCACCCAAACCGCCAGCAGGGCCTGTGGGAACCGCTGGGGCACCGCGGCCACCCCGCTCCCCCCAGGTCCGCCCAGCCTCGCCTCACGCCTGCGCGGGCCCCGCGGCCCGCCTCCCCCCGAGCGTCCCACAGCCGTCCCCTCGCCGTCCCCTACCCGTCGGAGCACTCCGCATCGTCGAACTGCCCCGGCACGGCCTGGCTCATGGCCACCGCACGGTAATCCATGGCGGCGGGCGCCCGGCTGCCCCCTACGGCGCCAGCAGAGGGACCAAAAGCATCGAGGGAGAACCAGGCTGCACCAAGTCGGGAGGGGCGGGACCTGCCGCCGGTTCCGGAGCGGGGATTGGCTGCGAACGCCTGACGTCAGTCCCCCCCGTCGGGTGTGGCCCAGTCGCGATGCGCCAGGGTTGGGAAGGGGGGGAGGGAATAAGACTGGGGGTACCTCTCGTAGCTCCCTCCACTGGGGGAACTCACAGCCACCACTGGGTATATAAATACGT
Source organism: Nesoenas mayeri (assembly GCF_963082525.1). Classification (NCBI taxonomy): domain Eukaryota; kingdom Metazoa; phylum Chordata; class Aves; order Columbiformes; family Columbidae; genus Nesoenas; species Nesoenas mayeri. The sequence goes on along the minus strand of NC_137543.1, from coordinate 91,720,530 downwards.
TCATACTCATCTGTGGTACATCTGCATAATATGGCACAACACAGCCTTAAAAATATCCCATCTTCAAGCCTTCTTTTTACTAGAAATTACCATTTGTACCACAGATTCATGGTTGTTTTCCCTAAAAGGTTAGCGATTACCTGTGTCAATCATCAGATATTGATAACAGTTTTATCTAATGCACTCTGAAATGTTAAATTCTGATTTCTATTGAAATAAAGCTGCAACGAAGGACAAAGGGATTCCAAATTTTCAGTTCTTGCTAAAAGCATCTTAGGTAATACCCTGTAGGAAACAATTACCTTGCAAATACAATAGGCCCAGGCAGGATCTCTCAGCAAAGCGTATTTTAGTGATGATTTTGCAAGACTGGGTGTTCTACCTGAAGGTAGGCAAACATAATAGGGAAAAAGCCCCTGCTTATATTACTGCAAATTCCCTCCCTGGTTCCCCATTGATTGGGTACATCAGGGTTTACAGACTACTCAATGCCTGCCTCAGTTTACATATTTCATTCATCTAATCCAAACAATACCCTTTCCCTTTTTGATCTATTTAAAATATGGGCTTCTGGCTCTTTGGCTACTCTTTCCCCTAGATTAACTTGTAAATACAGGTATCAGTATGCATTCCAGGATTAGTTTGAAGAGACTTTGTTTTACATTAAGGATTCATAGACTGATGTCTCTCAGCCCCTCCCCCCTGCTGTGGTCAGGCACCACCAGCTCCTCAGTTTTGTAAAAACAACATTTCTTCGTTAAATGTTCATTATAACCCCTTACACTGAACAATGTGCTAAACTGTTTATATATTGATACAATGTAGGATTACAATAATAAAAGTCAGTGCTGTGCTTTTGCTGTTACATAATGGTAAAATTTTAAAACAGTATTGTTGTAGAAATGTTCCCGTTATCCAAGCCTTATATAAAAAGGCTATCAAGTGTCTGCAATTGTGCAGAAAACAGGGATGCTTATACTAAGAAGTCTTTTGGAATACTTGGAACAGATGTATTTTCCCTGTGACACTTCTGTAAAGTCAACCCCTTGAGCCTCTGAACGTGGAAAGCAACAAGCCAGTTTCTGATATTTGTAAAGCTGCCTCTTTACTTCAGACTGTCTTCAAGTTCTGTCACTTAAGCTTCTGACACTAGAACTAGCTGTTGGAGGATTCTTAATCTATGTGGGTGAAGCTGCAAAGAATGTGCTGCCCTACAGGTTTATTTCACTGTCTAATAAATTTTTCAGTGCTCCTAAGTAAAAAAAAAAAACCACAACATTTATTGTAATGACAGGGAATTATTTGAAACATAACACCGCCAGAAGATTTCCACATTCATTTTTATTCCTTGTTTGCTTCAGGCTTGCATGTAACTTCTGCTACAGCCATAGGCTGCAGCATGCTTTGTTTTTTCCCCAGGCTTTAAGCACTCATCTAGAAACAGGCACAAACTGTGCTACAAATGATTCACCTGCAAGGGGGTTAAGCAAAACAGGCCACTAGGTGATGGTGATACCTTCAGAAGGAGAATGTCCTAAGTTATGAAGTGCTAGGCTGGCTTTGATTCTCAATCAGATCTACCACAGGCTGAACCGCAGTATGGTCTTGGGCGATTCCCTTCATGCAAGTCTCACGGTTGCAGTTTCTCATTTCTGAAATGGAGGTATTAATAGTAATATTTCTTGTGTTCACACAACAGGACATGAAGATAAATGCATTAGCATTTAGAAGGCATTTAGACAGGAGGTTTATATAATTATTTAGATAACACTATATCAGGCTAATGAGCTGATCAGAAGGAGAGAGTCAGGCAATCACAGACTACAGTTATTCCACCACAATGGGACACAAAATATGAAGATACTGCCCTCCACCTTCAATATTTCTGAAGAGGTAACTTTTCAGTATTCCCCACAGGCCCACATTGAAGGAAAACAAGGACTTCAGCCTCTCCACTCTTTACTTACCACTGTAAAGTTAAAAGGAAAAAAGGGCAGGAGCAGCATTGCGGTCCCATCTGCCAGCCACCATTTGACAGGGCATGTGAAAAGAGGTGGCAGAGGCTGACCAGTCAGCACCCCTAATCCCTGGGAGTTCAGACCTCCACCAACCTATGTATTTGGCCTGGACCACTGTAGCTCCATGTTCTTTCTCACCCAAGACTGTCCTTGGAAAACTACTGCACCCATTACTCTGCCTATGACTACATCGTTATCCTTCCTGAATATTAAGTCACAATGTTTGCTCACACTTGGAAATGCACTAAGTCTGTACTTAACACTGCACGTTACGTGTGACAGAGATATTCTGGTTCACACTGAAGCTGGGAAACTGCATATAGAGACTGCACTTGGAATCTCTGGGAGAACTGTAGTCTTGGTCTTCCAGGGAAAAGTGACTCAAAAGAACCACTAACCATTCCCTTTTTATATTTGCAAGACAAAATATAGAACCCAAAGGGAAGACTCTCACTGTCAGCTTTGTGAAGGCATCTCTGTTTCTGAACCCATCTTGGAAAGTTCCACATGCAGCATGTTCCTCTTGATGAGGCTAAACATGAGAGGCATTTCAAATGACCTGTCCCAGTATGAGTTATAATGATATTTTACCTGTCACACCCCCCCTTCCCTGCCAAAGTGGGCCAGGGCAGTACTTTGTATTTCACAGTGCTGTCTTAAGCTGGTGCAAAGCCTGTTGAAATCAACAGACTTGATAAGATTGAGGTCAGCTGCTTAGATCTTACTGTGGTATTTTATATATGAGTGCTGGGCCTGCCAGATGTATAATATAGAAGTGTTAAAAATATGAAATGCACGTGCTGGAGTTGCACCTTGAATTAACTGAGTAACAAACATAGGGGGCAGTGCACTTCCATTGAGGCTCCCATTCAGATTGCAAATGATTAAAATTGTTAATTAACTTTTGAATTAAATTATGTTTTATTATAATTATTACAAATTACAAATGATTACAGGCTACAACTACACCCTTCTGGTAGGCAGCCACTGGACAACAGACTGACCCTCCAAAAAACTGGAGAGAGCACAACAATAGTATATCATCCAGTTCTTTCCATAAGAACATAGCATATATATCAGATCTGATACAGTCAAACAGAGAAGTGAAACAAGGTATAAAGAATGGTGTGAACACAGTACAACAGAAGAGGAAGTATTGAGACAGTTTTCACCAGAATCTATAAGATGCTTTTTCTTGTTTATAGTTCTTTGTCTTTTTTCAGTTACATAGATTGTAAGAAAAAAATCCAAATCAAACATTTAAAAATGGTGGATCAAACTCTGCTTCTGTTTATTATTATTATAGTATTTAGGAAATTCAGTAAGAAGATTGTATGGCCTATTATGTAAGGTATTACAGGATATTCTGACTGTCCCACTCCTTTCAACAGACTAATTCAGTAGTATTTCAAGTTTTTGTTTTTTTTTTTTGGCCTTCTACCTTTGTCTTCAGTGAGTAAAGTCTCCTTTTTATCAGCCTTCTCAAAATTCAGTAAATAGAGGAATGCATTGAGCATTGGAAGCCATTTATTTCTTACTTCTTTAATGTAAACATTTTTTTGTCTCTATTTTCTACAATCAGGTTGTTTGGCCAGGTTTAATTCAGATTTCTTTGGTTTCTAAATTCTTGCTTTAAAGGTCAAAGACTACTGTAAGTTAAGCCAAAATGTGACAATGACACTCTTTAGACTTTTCACTCCACTGGAGCTTAATACAAGTGCAAGGACTGTAGCCACTGCAGAAGGGGAGGCTTCTTCAGTTTCATCACTTCATAATGCTGGCCCACATCGCCTTGTCTTCACAGACGGAAAATTTCCACTGAAGCTTTTGAAAAACTAGTTTGCATAAATTGTACAACCTCTTGTTTTGCAACAGAAGAATGACACAACTCTACTAGTACTGTAAGAGTGTGGGTGAAGCTTACTCAAATTTATCCTCAGTTGCCTTTCTGCCTTCTCTGAATAGATTACCATCAAGCCATGCGACCTCTCCTTTTTCTAATTAACTGATGACAGAATGTGGTTCTAGAAAATGCCAAAAACTGATAGGGACTTTTTACTCCAGTATTCTGAGATATCACTTGCTCCCAAGAAAGATTATAAGCAAGGAGATAGAAGCAATAAAGGGGTTCTCTCCATTTACAGAACAGGGAGCCCCTGTCCAAGTTCTTATGGAGCATCCTCAGATATATCTGGAACAAAATATTCCTATTATCACTCAAAAATTATCATATTGGGAGACAGTTATAAACTAGAAGGGTCATCAAGGAGCTAGAGCAGGCTCAGCAAGAATAAACCCAAATCATGTACCTTCAGTGTAATGATGTGGTTTTGGAGATGGCTAAAGATGGGGGAAAACTACTGTTTAACAAAGGGAATTTAGATCTAGATTACGTAACTAGGAGGATAAAGTGGAGTTAGAAGGAACAGCCAACATGGATTATTGATTCTTACTATGAAACCATTTATCTCAAGACCAATTTTGAAGAGTAAAAACCAAAACCCATCCAGCAACAGTACTTGGGGAAAAAAAAAAAAAAACTAAACAAGTTGAAGAAGGACACAGAAGATGAAACAAAAAGCAAATTCACAAAGGAGAAAAATGAGGCTAGAAGTTGGCTGATAGTGATACAGGAAACTTTATTCAGTGCTATCAAATGTCTTGAGGATGTTGAGACAGAAAAAAAAATCCCTTCTGAAGTATGTAGAACTTAAATCTGCATATTGTCTCCTTCAAATAAAGCATGAGGCAGAAGTGAAGAAGAGGTTTAGGAGACAGTGCTTGGAGATAGGTCATATATCATATGCAAGAAAGACAAAAAGATATGGGAACTGCAGCATCTCAGAAAACAGAAGAAACATGAGGCCAAGACTGTAACTTCAGCCCTGCATGTGTTAAGGAAGGAAAAGGAGAATATACAGAAATTGCAAACAAAATTCCAGAGAGAAAAGGATGGCAGGTTATCAGAAAGTCAACAGCTCTGATCCAAATATAACAAGCTGGCTGCTCAGCTTCAAATCTTGCAAGCAGAATTTTCAAACGAACAAGCTGAGCTAAGAAAATGCAACAGCAGATTTGTTAGTTCAGAAGAGAGAACCAAAAGCTGCAGCAGAAGAGGCTGAAAGATCAAGAACAAAACTGCCAGATGGAAAAAGTGGTAAGATAAGTCAGAGAATCACAGAGATCGAAATTAGAATTCAGACTGATAAGAAACCACAAACATTTTATGTAACAGAGTTCCTAGTTGCCATGTGCAACAGTTCCATTTCCCTTCTCAGGGCAAACTTCCACTGACTCAAGCTGAGGGTTCTGATTAAGAAGTTAAGAACCAGGAAATTATACAAACTTGTTTTCTCTTCAGGAATATTAAAGTTAAGATAGCACTCCTCCTCTTAAGTCCTTTACTAGACTTGAGTCCCAGTATGGAATTTAGTCTTACACAGGTATTTATGCAATCATCTAGTTTCAAATAGCGATCAAACACCTCACCATTATTTGAAATAAATGAGGCAATAAAAAGTTATGATGGTAGTCTCTTTTCCACTTTTTCAAGGGCAAAAGGAATTAAAGCATCAGAACGTCCATGTTCTGAAGTTTGATACCTTATGTCTTTCTTCTGCTTTGCAGAAGTTTCTAGATATGGTTTTCACAGAATAGTTTGGGTTGGAAGGGACCTTTAAAGATCATCTAGTTTTGTCTCTGTCTTCCCTGAGTTGGGGAGGTCCAAGCCTGGACACAGTATTCTAGATGCACTCTAACACTGATTAGAGGGGTAACAGTCACTCACCTTGATCTGTTGCCTGTGCTCCTCTTGATGTAGCCCAGGATGCTCTTGGCCTTTCTCAATGCCAGGGTACACTGCTGGCTCAGGCCAGCGTAGCACCTACAAGGGCACAGCCAGGTCCTTCTCAGCAGAAGCTTCTTCCCAACCAGCCAGTTCCCAGGTTGTTCTCTTGATAGGGCTGTTCCTCTACTGGTACAGGACTCTTGTCTCTTTTTGAATTTCATAAGGTTCTTGTTGGCTCGTTCCTGCAGCTTACCCAGACCCCCCTGGATGCCAGCCCTGCACTCAAACGTATCTCCTAGGACTCTACCACCACCCCACCACCTTATTTGGCACCATTTGCAAACCTTATAAGCACTTTTGCCCTCTCCAAGTCATTGGCAAAAATACTAAATCAGACAGGTCCTGTGACAGATCTCTGTAGTATTCCCCCTGTTACTGGCATCAGGTGGAATATGAGGCTCCTGAGAGCCAGCAGATTACTGCTGAGATGATAGTTACTGTTAGCTAGACCATAGAGGTTACCCACATCTGATTAACTGACCCCTATACCCTCACCTATCCCCCAGTAAAGAGTTCAGGGACCTGGGGCCAGGGGTCACTTAGGAAGCAGAAGCCTGTAGGACTGTGATCTGCTTTTATAGCCTGGCTGTAGTCTTCAGCAAGGATCTGGAGATTTACCAGGAACCATCGGGGAACCCTGATGACAAGGTCCCATGGTGCTCAGTTCAGGGATCAAGAAAGCCCAGACTGTGAGGGAGCATGCAGCCAGAACATGGCTGATCCACAAGGCAAAAAAAAAAACCAGGCTAGAAGTTGAGGGTGACCCCAGCACAGGCAGTGTCCCACCAACCATGGCATAGAACCACAGTACCTGGGTGAGGTAGTGACAGGAACAGGTTCTGCCAGGAGTCCCAGTAACTCTGAAAGACCTCAGCCTCTAAAGAGTCAGCATCTCCTCCAGTCGATAATCCTTTTATCATTGTTTTATGATGTTTGATAATGCTCCTGGTATGTCTGACAAAGGTTAAATACATTATTTTACCACTTCAGTTATTAGATCATTTATTGATTTGATATGCTAATTTTTTATATAAATTGTGTCAAAAATAGAGCCATGGCAAAATAAAAAAAAAAAAAAAAAACACAGAAATGCAACATGGTTCGATTTAGTTGTAAAACTACATAGGTAATTCAAAAAGTACTTGACTTCTATAAACTGTTTTTCCCCCCGCATTGTGGAAAGACCTTCACTTTTTCTACACTGAGCAGGGAAAGAAAATGGTGTTCAGACCCAGAACATATTCTTCAAATTTGAATGTATCAATAACAATACACAAAGCCATCCAGCAACCAACTAGAAGGCTCTCATTATTGCATAAGCCAACACCAGTCAAATTATTTGCACTATTTACCCAGACATATACGCTTAATTAGGAAGACCATCAAGAACAGTCAACAAATGCTTTCAGTGATTCTAATGAATATGAGCACATGCCTGGGGATGTACAGTACTCTGTGCAGTGTCAGACAGTATATACCAATTCTTTAGGAGATACTTGCACCCACAGAGGGAACAGAGAGTAATTACATGAACTGAAGCTACAGCTTCTGTATGGTTGCTTTAAAGAAAACAAGTCCAGTTCTGAACACTCATGTCCATACAGTTTGTCTTCTTCAAAATGTCTATATAATAATAACAATTACTATGATGTGTGGTGTCAATGAGGCATAAAGCTTTGAAGGGGATGAGGAAGACAGATAGTGAGGATATCTCTGTATTAGAGAAGTCACCAGGCTAATGAGATCCTAAGTGCTGCTAGCAGTGTTTAGCCATCCTGTATGGCTTCAGTGCAACCCTCTTCTTCTGTGTTTATATATTAAGGTGTAGTACAACATACATACATTTTACTGACTGTGTGTACTCATGCATCCCTCCCAAAGGAGCCTGAGTAGCTGTCTAGCAGGGAGCTAGTAGCAAGTACTCAACTAGCAAGCTGCATCTCTTGTATTAGATATTTATTCTTAGGGCACTAATGCACTGCAGGGCTCCAATCACCTTCCAGACTCCATTGTCTTGTGATTGCTATGTTTTTCAAGTACTTCTGTAACTAAACAGTCATGGTGATAAAATTTGAGACTCATCTGTAATTTTTATTTACCATAGCTGTCTTACAAAAACTGGCAATTGCAGTAGCAGTGTTTAAGGACAGACCGTCAGTAATAAAACCTGAGCTGGAAATACTGCTTTATACATCCTATGTGCAGCCTCCTTCTAGTATGTATCTTGAAATATTCTCTTAGCTATAGAATCACAGCTATCAAATGTAACCAGAACTTTGTATCATGTCCTTCAGTTTGTACATTTAGTTATCTTCAACTACCTGGGCTTTTTTCCCATTAAATTGTATCTAGTTGGCCTGAGAGAGAAGCTTATAGAATAAGTCACAAACCAACTACACCTTTTTATTAGCTACTGTCCCTTTTTTGGAAGGTAAGGAACCTCAATTCCCAGGCTTGTCTGGAGAAGGTAAAATATATGGAGACAGTCCCAGCTTTCAAAGAGTTCCCCAATTCCATCTATTTCAGTTGTGAGGCACTAGTAAATAGGATAGTCTACTAAGTTCTAAGTCTACCTCATGTTTTTTAAGTAAAAGATCAAATCTTTTGAGTTACAGTTACACAATGTAATTAGCTGTTAACAGTTTAATTACCATGTATAAAGAATAAACAGGATGTAGAACACTTTAAAATTCTGCAAGAACATTTTACCTGAGAGTCAAACTGAGTTTGCGTTTCAGAAGTCAGGACTCTCTCTGACTTTGTACTTTCCTAATTTTACAGTGTAGCCCTCTTTTATTTGGTGAGAAAGACTAGATTTATGAATTCCAGGTCCAGAGTAACACAAATATACCAAATAGCCAGACTATCACTGAATTAGTAGCAATAATTTACATTGTAAAATAAAAAATAGCTTTTTATCTTTTGGTGTTAACAACTTTGTTTCTGCTCTTTGTGCAGTGGTAAAAATCAAAGTCTGCTGGCTAAAAATAATCTGCATGCTTTAAGATGCATATATTGCAAAACCATCACACCCCAGCCTTCAACCAAAGTGTTACAAGGAATCTTAAGCTGGGCAACCTTGAACTAGGCCAAAGGGAGCTCTGAAGTTCCTTTTCTGCTGCCATCATAGGAAGCATATGAAATTCATAAATGCAATTAAGCAATCATAGCTAGCAATGACAAATGTATCCAGACTACTATATTTTTCAGTTGATCTTTTCTGATTCTCAGAAAAACATCTACTTATTTAGTCAAGCTCATGGAACACAATTTCTCCATGTATTTCTATCAGGTAGATTGCCACAGAGTATTAATCTTCTTTTGTGTTTTTGTTTGTTTGGGTGCTTTTGGTTTTTTTAGATAAAATAAGGAAGTTGTTTTTCTTTGAGACAATTTTGCTGCAATAGGGTAACTAAAACTCCTTCCTGGAAAAAAAAAAGTCGGGAAAACACCGAGTTTCAAAGAACCCCCACAATTCAGGCTAAAATTTAGCAGATCTCATCAAGTGCTCCTGTGAAGGTGGGTTTGTCTCTTGTACTAGCAGTCAGAAGCAGCCAAAAGGACTCCCAGGGCTGAGGTTTGCGATATGGGCACTTCCTGCCTGCATCAATTTCAAATAAGTTGATTGCCCAGAATTATAATCAGTGGTGTAAAAAATAACACCACTTTGATAGGTCCAAGCAGGAGATACATAATAGCTGCCACATACAGTAACAGTCTGTCATTTTCAGAAGTCCTACAGAAATTAATAGGAAAAATTCTCAGAATTCCATATCCACAGAATTATATATCTAAACTACAAAAGTAATGAAGACATAATCCTTGATATAATTCTCTTGAAGTATAGGATTACCTCTTATTTCAGCAGCCACTATAAAATACAGGAGGGTAAGAAATCAACTATTAGAAGAAAAATTTACAAAATTTCATACTTTCTACATTTTAGAAAAAACTGGTCTTATCTACAAGGCCATGAAAAGTCCCAGCAAAAACAATGAGCTACCTATTCAGTGTGCACTGGACTAGGGGGGTTACTCATCAAGACTACTGCATTGACCCAAACCTGAAAAGTATCAGGAAGTGCTGCAATTACTGGCATACGGTGGCACTGCAAGGTATGAATAGCTACAGCAAAGTCCAGAGGGGAAAAAAAGAAAAATTGATAGTATGTAAGACTCCAGGAAAATTCAAGGAGCAAGTGAAAAAGTCAACTTCCTGATTTTACCAATAAAATTTCCCTCAGCATTACAAACAAGAGAGAGAGCGAGAGCACAAACAAGCCTGCCTGGCCCACTGCCTTTTTAACTGGGCATGACCTTTTGTGATACTGAATACCTGCTTGGGCCAGTTCTGGGTCAGCTGCTATGGAAGTGTAGAAATCAACGCTATTTCAGCTGACCCAGCACAGTCATCACTGAGGAATGAGAAGCAGACAATAGTGTAGGACTGTATGTGTGACACTGCCCCTAACAGTACCTTGTTTAATCCATTTCTTCTAGAAGCCATTCAGTAAATGCTGAATAAGCAGTCCAACACATTCTTAAGCACTTTGCCATACCAAAAGCAAGTATTAATCCATAAATAGTAAGTCTCTCTGTATGTACATAAACAGCTCTTTGCCTTTTGCTGTTATCTTAGAAAAAGAAACCCACAATTGGGAAAAATAATTTAAGACATTCAAAATGGAAACTAGAAACATGAGGTAAACTTTATTTATAGTCAACAGATGTTAGGAATACTTACTCTTTTTGTAATGCAAGTTATGAAACTGAAGACATTTTCCTAATAACGGTTTTACCTGTAATTTCTGTAATTACCTGTAATTAGCACCTAGCGTAAGAGATGTTAAATCTAGAAGTTACAATAACAGCAATTGTCAACATGTATTTGTTATGTCTGTGAATACTTACAGCAGTCTACGCAAAGAAAAAAAAGTTTTTGCAACTTGCTTCAGTTAATCATACAGTCTTTCAGATTCTAAATTGTTTAATATGGGTAGAGTACTTAGCACAAAAGAACCACAGCCTAATAGGCTTTTAGGCACAGCTGTAACATTGCAGTCTGGGCTCAGTGTTTGGCTGAAGATAGTCAAGATTTCTCAATTATTTTTATACATGCTTTTAAAGAATACCTTTCTGTGTCCCCACCATATGCAAACTCAGAGCACCACACAGGTAAACTGATTAGTAATATCAGGATCAGTTAATTCAAATGGAAAAGCACCACATAAAGTACATAGTCACTGCGTAGAAGACACAGAATGTTTCAGATTCTATGGTGCTAAATAGAAAACCTCCTATAGCATGCCAATATTCTTTTATTTCCCCCAAGGAAAAAAATATTTCCCTGCTTTCTCCCCTCAAAAAAGACAAAACTCAAAAGCCACCTAAACTGACTAAGTTAAGTCAAACACGTGTGGCCAACAATTATTATGTTAAATAAATTTAAAGACCTTAGCATAAAAAGTAATACTATACCATTGGTTGGATATTATCTGACTGGAAATACTTTTATCAGTAGCAATGGATGTTATTCAGTTTTCATAATCACACTTCATCTTCACCCAACACTTACTAGCATTTCAGTAATATTTTCAGCATATTAAAAACATTATTAAGATAAAACTTTACCAAAAACATAGCTTTTTTTTGGTGTATGTAATTTGCACATTCAAAATCAAACAAATGAAAGTAATGTGAAAAATGAAACACTGAAGACTCCACTTAGCACTGCTATCACAGCATGCTGCATATTCACAGATGACAAATTAAAGTTATTGTAAAATGTGGAACGTAACTTAACACTACTCATTACACCCTGCATGCAAATTGCTAAATTAACTGCAGGAGAAATGAGAAACCTCAGAGGCTGACTTGGGCCTTGGTATTTCCACTGAATGTTTTGATCGTGGGCTTTAGGAAGGCTCTCCATCTTAACATGCCTCACATTTCAATTAACAAAAGATCAACTGAGATAAAGGTAACATAACACTTTCCACGCTATGGGAAACTTTTTCAATGAAGCCATCAAGTATATGATTCAAAAGCAGTTTCTGTAAAGCAATGTGGAATTGTGAGAGTTCTGATAGCGTTTGTTTCAGCAACAGATGTATGTTAGCCTATTCTACAAAAGAAACCCTCATCCTTTGGGTTTTACTCCTCCCCTTGCAGTACGTTAACAATACAAACAACCCAAGCTGAATATGCAGCCTCTCCCACAGAATCACAGAATGGCTGGGGTTAGAAGGGATCTTTGGAGATCACCTAGTCCAACATACCTGCCAAAGCAGGTTCACCCAAAGCAGACTGCATAGGAAGGTATCCATGCGGGTTTTGAATGTGTCCAGGGAAGGAGACTCCACAACCTCTCTGGGCAGCTTGTTCCAGCACTGTGGCACCCTCAAAGTAGTTTCTCCTGATGTTCAGTTGGCTTCAACTGGTGACTGCTACCCCTCACCCCAGTGCCAAAGGGATGCTGGTAAAAAAAGTGGCCCTGCCCTCCCACACCTACCTCATCCACCTGTTGTGGCCATCACTGCCCCGACAGCCACTCCACACAGCCACCAGCAGCACTTTCTACAGGGAAAGTAACACCGCTGCAAGAGGCCGCACCGCCCCTCCGGCGGGAACCTCCCAGTCCCAGCACGACCGCCCGGACGCGGAGGACCTCAGCCAGGCCTTGCCCGACAGCCACCGCGTCCCAGGCCAGGCGCAGCACCTCCGCAGCACAGATACACACCACCTGTGAGGTGGGCGGGAAGCCCCGCACATGCGCACTGCGCGGCAGGGGAACATACCTCTCCCCGCCCCACTTTGAACCCCGACCTGGAACCAGGAGCGGCAGCGCATGCGCGCGAGAGGGGCGGGGGGAACGCGCGTTAGGCCCACGTGACCACCCTGCCTCCCTCCCCGGTGGAGCCACGTCCGCTGCGGCGCGGGGGCGGGGCGGCCGGGGGCGCGGCCGGGGCGGCAGCGGGGGCGGGAGCGGGAGCGGCCCCGGATGGAGGAGGCCTCCGCCATTTAGACAGCCCGCAGCGGCAGGCGCCGGGCCGGTCAGAAGGTGTATCGGGTAGCTGTTGCCGTCATGGGGCGCCTGTCGCAGCTGCTGTTGCTTGCTCTGCTTGTCTTCCCCGCCGCCCTGCTGCTCGGGGGCGCCCGCGGCGGCGCAGGTGAGAGCGGGTCGGTGAGGGGAGGCGAGCGACCGTTGCTGCCTGAGGGGAGGCGAGTGGCTGTTGCTGCTGGAGGCGGGGTGGGGAGCGGTGACGGCCGCTGAAGAGCACGTGGCGGGCTCGTTTTAACGGCCCAGGGGCGGCGGGGAGAGGAACCCGCTCCTGTGGGGCCTGAGGAGCCCAGCGCCGCCTTCGCTGTGGGAGGGAGGCGGGCGCAGCTCATTCATCGCGGGCGGCGGTGCGGGCCTCCCCGCGCACGTGGGCCGCCGCCGGGACTGCTCCTCTCGGCCCGGGACGGGGCTCTGCCGCCCGGGTCTGTGCCTGTGACCCCCCGCTGGCTCTTTCCGAGGGTGCTACGGCGGCGTGCGGGCTCCTCCGCGCAGGGCCGGCTTCTGGCCTGTCACCGCGCTGTGCGGCGTCAGGCAAGGAGCCACTGTTCCCCTCTCAAAACAGATCCCTTGAGATCGTGACAGGGGGTTTGTCTCTTTCCTCCCGCGCTCAGGCCGTGCTGGTTTCTATAGCGCATCGTTAGCAGCTGTGCCGGCTGCCAGGCTGCCGTGCCGTCCGGGCTCCCCCCACCCCCCCCAGCGCCCTTCAAGTCGCCCAGCACTTAATCTCTGTTTACACGATGGTGTTATCTGATTCACGATCTAAAGGCTGCCTCCCTCGTACTAAGTCTGGAAAGACAGAAGGGCAGCCATCTCAGCTAGCTCTTCAAGTCGGCTGCTCCACACGCTGGGAGTGAGTGAGTGAGCTCCTGCCCACAGCCCGTAGCTCTCCTTTCCCGCTGCTGCCACATCATCAGCCCTTCTGACACCCACCGAAAGGACCGCAAGTTAGGCGTCCTGAGGATCTGCTGGAGCAGTTGCTTGTGAAGAATGCCTGTAATTTACCTGTACCCTGCTTAGATACAGAGGTTTTAATTAACAGATCTTTATTTTTAGACTTACAAGTTTAGAACTTCAGCAAATAAAATCACTGAGGTTGGTCTTAGGTTAAGTATTGCACGTGGTTGCAAAAGTCGCTGAGTGTACCTTCTAAAGACACTTGAGTGGGGGGATTGTGTTTGCTTTTTCTAGCTCTTGACTGACAATCCTGAAGTCCTTAGATTTGTCATCAAGGATTCTTACTCCCCGTGAAAATTTTTAAATATTTGTTTAAAATGTGTAATCATAGCCATTAGATTTTTTTCAGGCTTGTGTAAGACAATCATCCATTCATTTATTTCTTTATCTCTTTCATTTTTGGATAATGTAAGCTTTATTTTTAAAAAAAAGTATTTTTGTGTATATTTTTAAAAAAGTTCTCAGCCTAGCCTGCATGCACTCTAAACTGTAAACAGACAGAACTTTGTCATGTTGCCACTGTTTGCATTAATCATGTCTGTCTAGTGTTTGAAATTATGAGACTCAGCTCCATGAAAGTGAAGAGGCAGTGAACTTGTGTTGAAGCCTTGCTCTGGAGCCATACTCTAGATCGGGTTTCTTTTCTGACTCCTGGTGTGGTGCTGTTGAACATAGGGATATAGTAGTTTATGGTCTTGAGGAAGTCATATTAAAAATACTTCTTTATGTTTTAAAACTTGAATAAAAATAAGTGCAAAAATAATAGCTTTTTAACTACCTGTGGAAGCGTAGTGTTCTAATACCAGTGGATGAAAAGGACATGCTAATCGTTTATTAAATTTATTAGTCTTAAAAGAAACAGCACTCACTAAGTTAATTTCCAGGCAATAGCAATGTCTTTTTAGTTTGACATTTGTAGTGACAAAACAAAATTAAAATATTTTAATACACTGACATGTTCAAAAGTTAAACAATAGGTTTTAAGGCAAGTTGGTTGCCCTCTGCAAATTTAAGTGCAGCTTTGTGAATGCTGAACTTTTTGTTATTCAGCTGTAAACTTCTTGGTTTTGAACTTTTTAGCACATAAATCACAGAAAGCTATTAGAGAAGGAAAAAAACTGAGAGAGAAACACAGTCATTTGAATGTGAGGTTTTTGTAACTGAGGCTTCAAAACACTGTATTTGACAGATTTTAAAGAAATTCTTCAACTGCTTACTTGAAAATTGTACTACAATGCCAGTTTTCTGTTGATTAGATATTGAAAAGGCTTTCTTGTATTTGAATTTTGTTTTGTTAGGTTCAGGTTTATTAGTTGCAGCTCAAGATGCTACAGAAGATGAGGAAGCTGTGGAAGATTCTGTAGTTGAAGATGAAGATGATGAAGCTGAAGTTGAAGAAGATGAGCCAACAGACTTGGTAATTGTACATGGATGTTACTTTCTAAGTATGAATTAGACCAAAAGTGCTGGAACCTAGATAGTTTATATATACTTAAATATTGAGTTTAATAGCATTGCTATTTCCAAATACTTGTTTCCAAGTCTCCAATTAAACTTGTGTTCCATTTGAAGTTTCAGAAGGATTTTTCTTCCCTTCCTGAATACCAGTTTAAAAACCACATGGGAATGGCCTGATTTCTGACTATCAAAACTGCAGTCCACAAAAAAGCACCTGAGGTGGGAGAATCAGATTCCCATAGGAGCCACTTAGAGTTCTTTTCCAGACTAAGCTGCATCTCAGTAAACTGAGAAGGACATGGAACAACTAGATTCTGAGTTCTTTGGTCTTGTTTTTCAAGGGGTTACAAAATCTTCCTAGTATTAATTCTGCAAACCTTTGGTTTGCAGCCTGTTTTCACTTACTCCATTCCTAGTCTCTGACACTTGTTACAGGGTATGCCTGCTACACCAGTGCACGTGTTGCTGTTCAGGGTTAAGTGTTTCAGCTTGACAAGGTGAAATATTTTATATAGTAGTCTGCCTGTAGCAGTAGAATATTAGGCTTGTTAGAAACTTAATGTACTCAAATTAGTACAAAAATTTCTCAAATTTCTGATATAAAATTAGAAAGTTTGTGACATTATTAGGAGGAGAAGAAAAGCATGGTAAAATGGAGACCTGGTAAACTGTTGTTTAATTCTATTAGATTTTTACTGATGTTGGTAAATTGGTGAGCTTTTGGTCAACTGGCTTTGCTAAGTGGTAGAAAGTGTGCTAGGTATTCAGTACTGACAGAATATTATTGAATAACTTTTTGAATGTAATTTGCTTTTAATAAATAGTCTGTGACTTGAGTACAAAGCATTACACTTGTAGGCAGTTTCTTTTATTTGTCACTCACATAGGAGATACAGTTTTGCTTAGTTCTGTTTGGTGGCTTCCCTAGAGCACGGTACCTGTATGACTGATCCAGTAGACTGTCCACTACTTCAGGTGGTTGTTTAAGCAGTGAAATCAGATGATCCAAATAACTCACAAATAGTTACTTCAGCCGGTTCAAAATGGGGTTAGTCTTGTTTTAATTTGGTGAAGGAGGTGGTGATCCCATGATCCCCTTGTGGAAAGTAAGCCCTCAGTGCTTGTACTTTCTGAATTAAAAAATGATCATCACAAAGGTAAACTTGAACAAGTAAATCCACAAACTTATTTAATTCCCACAGTCTAACCATTTCCAGGCAAACATAACATTTAACTAATTAAAAATGAATAGAAGGCTTCTATAAACACTCTCTTGGTAGTGTAAAGTAACTCTTATTTGCCTTATGGTTGTCTCTAATTTTGGAATTGCTTGCTTTCTAAATAGAAGTAGCTTAGATGTGAACATTTAACATTTAGATTCTATTAATTTTGTTCTACCCTAAGACAAAGACCTTACTGTTGTTTTCTGATAAGAAACCTTTCCATACAGCTGAATGCAGCCAAGATTAGTCACTGTGTCAAACGAGTAGAAGGATAAATGCTGAAAATGATGCATATCGAATTTAGAGGGATAACAGAGTATGTGCTACTCCTGTAACAGCAGGAGTCAATGGTAATGCTTGGCATTGTTGCATGCTTTAACATGTGGGATTCTCATGAAACAAGCATGGTCTTTGCTTCACTGTTCGTTATAGGATTTTTCAAAAAAGTCTCTTGTCTTAGACAGAAGAAAAAGAGGAAGAAGACTTGTCAGGAGAACCTAAAGCCTCACCTAGTGCTGATACAACCATCTTATTTGTGAAGGGTGAAGGTAAGAGTCCCGTGCTAATCTACCATCTACTTTACTGTTGCTTGGACTGTATCAATGTGAGCATAAAACAGTGAAGCTCTAAAAAAAACCCAGAATCTGTACTAGACACTCTCTTTAGAAATGGGCTAGGTGTGGTGTATGAAGCTTCTAACAGTTGAATTTTTAATTTATTTTTTTTTTTTTAGACTTTCCAGCAAACAACATTGTAAAATTCCTGGTGGGCTTCACCAATAAGGGTACAGAGGATTTCATTATCGAGTCTCTCGATGCTTCTTTCCGGTATCCTCAGGACTACCAGTTTTATATCCAGAACTTCACAGCTCTCCCTCTAAACACAGTGGTTCCACCACAGAGACAAGCCACGTTTGAATACTCTTTCATCCCTGCCGAGCCTATGGGTGGTCGTCCTTTTGGACTAGTTATCAATCTCAACTACAGAGATGTAAATGTAAGCCTGATGTTGTAATTAATTGTAATCTTTCTAGTTGATGTGGAAATGTTAGGAACTGCTTAGTCAAGTTACTACCTCTTCAGACAGTTAATGCCTTTGTGTTTTTTAAGCAAATCTGTAGATACAGAAGCACAGTAAGCAACTGTCCTCGTGTTTCACAATAACCCCTCAAGTGCTCTTAGTTCTGTGTATGTTAGAATATGTGGAAATGGAAGCTAGAATGCCTTGGAACTGGATGGTAGTGAGCTGTACTCATTTAAAAAAAGGAAAAAACCACAATGTTACTACTAAAGCTTTATGTAGGATAGCTTACATTTCACTGTGCTTTTCAGATGGGCTTTGCTAACTAAACTATCAGCCTGAATCCCATCAGCAGACTTGACTTTGAGTAAATAAATGGCCAGTAGTTGCAGTCTGGGAGAAGTCTATCCAAAAGCATAAATGGGGATAAAAGCAGGGGATCATTTTCTCTTGTAGTGCAGGTCAAAGTTTAACAGGCTTCTGTATCTTTGTTTTTTGATTGTTTTAATAAGAACCCTTCACATGTAGTATGCCATGTTATAGGAGATAACGTCTTCAAGGTTAGATGTGACTTTGTTGCTAGTATCAAGCCTGTTCTTTGTACTTGCATTGAAAAGTTTGTGCTTTTATCTGTTGAGTCAAACTTGCACTTGCACTTGTTAGTGCTTTCTTTCTAGAGTTTTTCTAAGAATATGGAAAAGGTAAACACTTGGTTATATGTTCAAGAAGTGACTTCTAAATGTTGTGTGGAAACTTTGTTGTAGGGCAATGTGTTTCAAGATGCTGTCTTCAATCAAACTGTTACAATTATTGAAAAAGAAGATGGGCTGGATGGAGAAACGTAAGTAGGCTGGAGATTAAAGTTTAATTGGTATGCTGGTAGAACAGGCTGTTGATGGTGCCAGTGAGAATAGTTCCTGTACCGTCATTTTATTGAATGTTAGGTCTACTGTGTTTTGCTGATGATGTCACAGGCATTTGACTTCTATAAAGTTGATAGAATGAAAATATTAAGTTTTTCCCCAAATTAAGATCTGTATTAATACTGGGGATCTTCAGGATTGGTAGTATGTTGATGAGCAGTTTGTGCATCTGCTTTATTTTAAAGGGCTTAAGCCTGGAAAAGGACCTGATGTTATATAGCTACGTAGCAATTCCAAGCTGTCAAGCTTTTGTTATGTACTATGCTTTTTCCCAAGAGTTAAAGATGCAGAGGGTCCATAGAATTGGGCTGTGGGTCCTACTGTGAAGACTGAAATAGCTTGCTTCTGGATCACTCCAGAATAATTAAAGACTGTATGGACTGATAGATGTATTTGGAGTACGAGACAGAGGAACTCACACTCATTCTTTGTTGCACTATTCCCCATCTGTAGCAGGTACCTTTCAGGAGTGCTTTTTTCTGTCTTAAAGACTTAACTACATCTGACACATCTCATATGTTGCCAGCATATGCTTTGCTCATATGCTTTGAAGTATTCTAATGCTGGAGTGGAATTTTAAGAGAACCTGTGAGTTAAAATAAAAATCTTCAGAAATAGTTGTGGATAATGTAGAATATTTGAACTCTTCTGCCACAGGTAGAAATTGCCTATTGAGCAAGCTCCCTTTTAAAAAAGTTCAACCAAAATAAATAGCTATTGCATTAATTTGTATTTCTCAAATACAGTAGCATCAATGAAAAAACAACTGGTCACATAAAAATGTGTGATACTCTGATAAAGGAGCTTTCAAAAGAATTCAAATTACTCTAACCAGTTTGAGTTAATATCCTGTGAACAGATAATTACCCTAAACTAAGGATGTTCAATTAAGTCTCTTCTGTAGTTTTAACTCCATAATTTCCTTTGTCATAAATCTGGGTTAAGATGTTAAATTTGGATTACATTCTTTACTGGGAAACTCCTGCCTGCTCCCCAGATTAATTTTAGGTATAACTTATATTCCCCTCATGCTAAGTATTGACATGTATCTCAGGTAGAAATTTAAAAAAAAAAAGCAGATTTTTTGAAATACTGCTTGCCTTGTTAGAATTCTAGGTATGGAACACAGAGCAAGATAAACAAGGCCTTTCAAAGTGCTGTTGCAAATAAATTAATATCCTAGCAGTACTTGCTTTGCAGTAGCATACTAAAAAGCTTATAAGGTATTTTTTAAGGGTTTTGTAAGTGGTTAAAGCTGTCACAAATGTAAATATCATGTTTCAAGATGTTGGGTCACATGTAATACTGCAAAAGAATTCTCACAATTACTGTATTTCACTAATTGTTTATAACAGTTTCCCAGTTTACACAGCTTTTTTCAAATGTTCTGTTGTTCAGAATTAAACTTAGGATTGCTGTTTCTGAAATAAAAATCAGTGCTTAGTATTTGTAAGCACTTCAGTTTCAGATACATTGTTGTTTTGGTTTTTTTTTTCTCTACCCACTCCCTACAAAAGTTCTTGGGAAAGATCAAGGGGGCATGTGGCCAAAGCTCTTTATAAACATTCTGAAACAGTTAAGATTTTTAGCTAGTGGTTTCTTAAACTTTTTTTAAAGGATCTTCATGTACATGTTCCTTGCTGGACTTGGTCTACTGGTTGTTGTTGGCCTACATCAGTTGCTAGAATCTAGGAAGGTAAGTGGTATATTTTGTCTATGTGCTGTAAATACAAGACCTTACTAGTTTGAAAATAAATAATCCAGTAATTGCTTCTGGCATACAATGCTTCAGGTAGAACTTTAGAATATTTACTTTGAGAACTAAGACCTTAAAGATTTTTGGAAAAACTAGAGAGTGTTTTTAAAAATGTCTGTAATTGGAGACATTTAGATTGCTTGCCTCAATGCTCTTTGGGTCTGCTCTTTGTCACCACACTGAAGTGGTTGAATTTGAAGCTTTTATACCTTCCAGTCACTGGATGTGTGCAGCTACTGATTCAGTACTTACTGGGCAGACTTTCCCCATGCTCTCTACTTCTGTTATTTTAATCTACACCAAACTTTGAGAAAACAACTCTCTAGTCTGTTATTCAGTTCTTACCAGTGCTTTGCCATCATGTTGATTAGGGATTGCATTTATGATGCTACAACAGCTAAGGGTTTGTTCCACGTAAGTGGTCTGGCAAGCAAAAGCAATTGGAAGCTTAAATTTCATCTGCATGTGATGCATAGGTTGTGTCTTCATGTGGTCTGGCTTATGATACTTCTGAAGTAGCTCCCCTTGGGAAGACATATAGAATGGTTATTTTCTTTAAAATCTGTTTTACAGAGTGGCATATGAGAGAGAATATTGTGCTAATCTGAGAAAATACAACAAAACTGGTCATCACAAAGTTTAATAATTCATCATGAGCCATTTTTTTAACAGATACAATCAGCTTGCCCAGGCATGCTTGAAGTCTTGGTATCTTTGTGTGGAGTAAGTGTTGTGAGGCATTAGTGGTAATGCCAGCTTAGATGAATAAATTGCTAATGCTAAAGATTAAGATGCAAAGACCACTTCACACATTGGCTGACTTTAAGTAGGCCTCAGTGAAATAATTGCTATTCATTTAATATAGGATTGTTAGTTACTTCTAATACTTGTGCTATCAGAACTTTAGGTGAAAAGGAAAACATTTTTTTTCTCGAATTTTCAGAGGAAAAGACCAGTACAGAAAGTAGAGATGGGAACATCAAATCAGAATGATGTTGACATGAGCTGGATTCCCCAAGAAACTTTAAATCAAATAAGTAAGTATTTTGCCTTCCACAAACTAGAACATAACAGACTTAATCAGCTACTTGTAACTGAGTAAGTAGATGACTTTTTCTGAACAGCACACATCTCTTCTAGGGAATAAAATGTTATTCAAAGCACTGTGCTTAGTGATTAAGCTATTACATTAGCAGCCTGTTCTTACATAGAACAAACTTGACTGGTTGATACAGTAATGACTATCATGATTTTTACATTTTGTTCTGTAGACTCTCTTTCAACAGTATAAAACCTCTACCCAAAACCTGGATCACAAAAGATTTTTAAATAGGAGAAAATATCTATCATCTCTAACTTTCTGTAAGTTGTTTGGAAGTTTACCTATGGACTGAAGTTTTAAATGAGCATTAGGAATGTGTATTAACCAAAGCCACATTACAACTTGGCATTAATGCCCTTCGCAAGTCAAAAATAACTGAGTTCTGCTTGATATCTGAAATGCCAACAGTAAACCAAATATCTGATTTCTTTAGACCATTTGTGTGTTTGTGGATATTTCTAACTTCTCTTGCTGTTTCTTCTGTTTTGCTTTCCTGTGGCTTCAGTGCAGAGTAGAAGAGGTGAGGCAAACTCTGGTTATCTAAAGAGTGGGAGTGCTTAATGTGTTGTCCATGTGATAATTGGGCATGGATAGAAATACAGCTTCCTGCATGCAGTGATTGATGATGTAGCATGAGCAGTAGAAGATTACAGAACAGATGCATACAACTACATTTTATATATGTATAATTTATGTGTTTTTATATTGTAGTAATGTAGCTTATCAAAAGAATATTGCTGAAGTACTGTCTCTAACAGTTCCCAGAAACCGTTATCTAAAATGTAGATGTGTATCTTGCCTTCTGGGCTACCTTGGTGTAGTGTCAAGCTGTCGTTGCAGTGAGGGAGGTAGAGGACTGATCATGACTGACAGCCGAGTGCATCTTGTTTTAGTGAGAAACAAACCTTGGCTTTGAGTATAATAGCTTAATAGTCAGGGTTGTCGTCTTTATGCCAGGTGAACCCCTATCACCAGTAGCGCTGCCTGGTGTGAAGTGAGGGAGCCTGTTGTGGCTTGGTTTGGGTGGGTTGTTGGTTTTTTTGTTTTGTATTTTAGTAACCGATAAACTGGACAACCCTCACCATGGACTTGCATGTTACAGAATAGGACCATTCTTATTTTTATTACCTTTTCTTTAAGATGCTGATAGTTAAAAAGCATTAGCAAGTTGTTTTAACTGGCTTCTGTGTGGTGATGCGTTGCACTAAAAGAGCAGTTTGCCTTGTGTTCAGGATGGCGAAATACATAGTCATATAACATCTAATCTGAAGTAGCTGTAGCAATTGATACAACTCTTTTTTTCTTTTTTCCAATCTAGATAAAGCTTCACCGAGAAGGTTGCCCTACAAGAGGGCACAGAAGAGATCAGTGGGCTCTGATGAGTAAATGTTAATCAGTACAACAGTTGAACCTTTACTAATCCTGCCTGTTTGGGTTTTTTGGATTGGAGTAGTGCAGCGAATCCATATCACCATAAGGAAAATACTGCTAAACATTTGGACTGAACAGATTAACTGAATGGTGTTAATATTACTGAAAATGCACTTCTCTTTTTTTTGTTAATTGTTGGGGAGGGAGTGGGGGGAGGCAGCCATTAAGATTTGTGCCTGCGTGTGTAAGCAGTTGGTCTTAACAGAACCCTGTTACCTGAAATGTGCCTTTAGAGTTCTTTGTAATGCTGGCTTGTCATCTGTACACTATCTTTGAAGGATTTTTCTCCTCCCCCTAATCTTGAATGTCTAGTGACTTTAATCTGTCTTGATTGTATCATGTCTGTATCAGAATCTGTATGCATTTTTCTTTTTCAATAAGTAACTGTTCTCTACAGTGTGCACACACTGAAGTGTGTGTGTGTGATCCTGTTTCAGTGGCAAGACACTGACCATCTAGATTTCTGCATAGTTTGCATTCTAAAGGCACAATTGGGTATAGCTGCTTGTAGTGGTAGATATTTTGCTGCTCTCTTGATCTGGACATGCAGTGACCTAAAAATCTGAACTTATCTGCATAGATGTTGGGAAGACTCTTACACAGCAGCAGAACTCGTGAAGCATGGAATTTGTGTGCTGAATTGGTATTACTACATAAATTTTTTTTATACCCAACTTGTTAAACGGTTAGTTATTGAGTCGTGCCAGCAGCTTAGGTGTTCTGATTGTAGTGGTAGCTCTGCAATGTTTACTCAAGAAATTATTGAATAAGCCAGAACAACATTTCCGTAAGTTCTTGATTCCCTCACAAAAATGAGTATGTCTTATGTATCAAAATGTGGACTCTTTTTCTTAAGGCTTTACATGAGACAAAGACTTTGCATTTACTGTACACACTTGAAACTGAATTTGAAAAGAAAACTGTTGGCTTTCAATAATCTTTTTAAATGGCGAACTATTTCATTCACCCTTTGCAGTTTTTAAATCTCAAACTTCTTTCCACCAGTCAGTACCTGGGTCTGAATTGGTGCCTTTTTTTTTTATCACCTTGTCTTTTCTAGTAGTAGCACAGTTGCATATCTGTTATTAACTACATGTTAGTTCAGTACGAAAACAGATAAGCTATATGCAATCAAAATGGGATTCTCTTTTGTGGCAGGCATGGTTTACATAATTACTAGGAACGGAGGTGTTGATCCACTCCCATTGCATTCAGGAATTTAAGTGACAGTAAAAAGAGCAGATAATGCAGTGTCAGTTTGCTGCCATTCAAGCACTTGAACAAGGCTTGAATTGTTTTCATCTCAACTGCATCTCCTGTGTTTGATGGTTATCTGGAAGCTTGTTCAGTTCTGGAAGAGGCATTGATTTGAGACTTCTTGTTTTCTTCTTTACTTCCCCTTGTGATCCCCACAGATAAAAGTGCCATTTTAGACCTATGCTTGCTGTGCAGGGACTGAGCTTCTGAGCCAATATTAACACAGAGCAACACTTGCAAATCACGTCATAGCATGGCTGAAAAATCTAAGCTCTGAAACTACCTGTACTGGCACTATTTTACAATATACTTTCCCAGAATGAACTGTGAAGATGTTCTTGATTCATCTTGCTATGGAAAAGAATAGGAAAGCAACCCCACAGATGCTTTGTTCAGCTTCCTGCTAATATAGGTAGCCCAGGCAGCATATTTTTAATAGTTAAGACTGCTGAATCGTCATACAGAACACTTAGCACACAGTTGAATGCTACCTTCATAAGAGGTATCTCCACTCGAGTTATATGGAACAACTTTGTTTGCCTTTAGTGATATAATCTGACTGGTTTTGTGGTGGGTTTATGGGCTTATATTCAAGCTTGCCTTGATTGAACAAAGTATTTATATATGAAATGCTTTGTGTACTAAAGCCCTATAGCTATTGCAGCACCTGATGTACTGAACTTTTAAGTTCCCTCTCTTGGATAATGTCTCTAACCTGGAATCAACATATTTTTGTTTGACCTTCTGGCAAGAGGTAATCTTAAATTGTATATTCTTCGCAAGATAAGAAGATACTCTTTTGAGAGGGTGATGAGAGCTGTTCTAGGTGCAGTGGTACTCCAGGGAAAAAGGGAAAGGATCAGAAGAGAGGATACTCATTTGTAATATCCTAGTTTTATTTGTTTATATAAATAGTTTAGCCCTTACTGATTGAGATTTGGAGCAAGTTAGGCAGTTAGATATCTTACACAGACCAAGGCTTAAGCACTGTACAAATAAGTGTTCGAAGGTTTCAGCTTTCTTCTCTGCACTCAGTGGTTTATATCCAAATGCTTAAGTTCTAAGCATGAAAGCAGAGAGGAGACACTTCAGCTTGCATAGGAACAAGCAATGGGAAAGTTCAGTTGTACTCAGGCTCTTTCTGATCACACAACTTGGCATTTGCTGGGGGATGGTTCACAGTAACTTTCTCAGCTGGAAGCAGTTCATAGGAACAGTGGCCAGCAGTCCACTGCTGCTCATCGTAAATGAAGTAACAGTTTTGAATTCCTTGTTAGTTTGTTGTAGTTGAAATTTAGCAATAATATTCCACTGTGTAGTGGTAATTGAACTTTGACATCTCTTACATTATTTCTAGTAAATAAGTCAGACTACTACACTCATATTTCTTCAAGTGGGAGAACATAGTTGTTGCTTTATCCTGTTGGTTAACAACTTTTACTTTGGTACTTGAATTTTCTACTCAATTTTGAAACACATACAGATATCTTAGTGTCACAGGTATGTTACTGTGTATTATTATTACTGTCAGCTAAGTACAGTATAGTTTCATTGATTTCAAGATGGAACAAATAGCAATTCTTCCTGTCTGTATGCTACCCTTTTCTATGTGGCAGCACAAGCATTTGTATAACCTCGCATTCTTACCAACCTAATTTTCAGCAAGCTTACTGCACTACCACACAGCTGCTCATGTGAGGTTATGATAAACAAGGATTGTGAAGGAAGGCATGGACTAGAGTTTCTTCCTTGTTAGTAAGAGATGCTAAAGTGGTTTTAGACCACAAATAAACTATAGCCCTAGTGTGAAGGGTCAGCATTAATCCCTTTCTCACAGTTCCTTAACTAATGCAAAAAATTGTGGAGTTTTAGTGAGTCTATACTTGGCATAAGAAAAACTGCTTTAGCATTCATGTCTATAGTGGTAGCAAAACATTAATTTAGCTACACTTCAATTGCATTTGGTACTTGTAGCCCTCTGTATGCTGTCTGCTTTGTGACTGACAGCAGTTCATTTTTTCCACAGTATCATTTAATCAGAGAAGAGTGGCTGCTGTCAGATTAAAGGACAAAGTATCATCTCTACTCTTCATGTACAAAATTATTAAATGGCAGGCCATGGAGATGAATGGAGCAGACTGGTGATGGTGAAACACTGACAGTGTTTCTGCTTGTTTCAAAACACTTATGCAGAACATCTTCCTTACCTTGGAATGGATATAATCAAAAGTATCGTTCACTGTTTCTTCCTGGAATGTACAGTGCTAAACAACATGTTGCAGTTGAAAGCTCTGAATTCAGGGAAGCAGCAGGGAAGTTAAATACTAATGTAGGCTGGTGGTTGTGTTTTTCAGGGTGCCTCATGTACTGAGCAGCAGTTAAGAGTCTGTTCTCTTCTCCAAAGGAAGGACAGTACCTACCTCATAGGAGTGACACAAGGGCTGTTTCAGGAGTGTTTTGAAGTTGAGACTTGCACAATACACTTCCATGGAGATAGTAAGACATAGCACTAGTGTAATGACCTAGGTTCATGCTATACCAGTTTAATCCTCTCACTGAACAGAATTTAGCAGCTTTACACTAACTTTTCTTAAATATACAGAGCAATTGTAGTTAACTTAGAGCAAAGCCAGAAAGATCTTTCTGTTTTCTGCAAGAGTTTATAGGTGGGCTAAATAACATTTCTTCTGATGCTTTTCCATTTCTCTCTGATTTTTCCCAGGGATTTTTTTTTTAATCAAGTCATAGATTATTGTGTTGATACAATCAAACAGTCAGTTTAAGGATGACTGATTTGGATGATTAAGTTCAGATGATGTATTACAACTGAAATGTTAAATTAACATTCACTTTCTTACCTGCTGACTTTCATTTGTGAGATCAGATCTCTTGAAGATGGCTGCAGGTTTTTTGTAAAGTAAACTTGATTTATTTTTTTTCTTAGCATTGTGTAGCTTTTTCTTTTTTTTTTTTCTTTTTTTTTTTTAAATAAAGCATGAGTATGGCACCAAAAAGCCTGAGTGGTATGCTGGTGCTCTTTGCATATATGCTACTACAGGTTGTTTATTAAAGAAAAGAGTGAAAACATGCTATTCTTAAAAAGCTCATTTTCTACAGTGTATTTGGAATGGTAATAATAGCAAGGAAATATTCTGTGATGTTTTGGACAAGATATGCTGCAGCATAGGCCAAATCCCTAGAGCTTTACAGTATGTGCCATTGTCTGACCAAGCAAACAATGAATATTCCAGGCAGCAAGACTGAAAGTAGCAGTTCACACAGGTGTGCTGCATCCCAACAGGAGAAGGTAAGACCTTCTGGGGAAAAAGCTAACAAAAGCAAAACAAATATGGCTTAAAAATAAAGGGTGCTGAGATTCTTGTATTTGTGAATTACATCTGTGGATAAATAAGGGAAGACTTAAGAGCAGATATGTTAAGATGTGTTTTTAGCTTCCAGAGAACATAAAAGTAACTGTCAAATTTGAAGTCTGCCTCATCTTTCCCTGAAAAGAGCAAGATAGATTTTTGAGACTTCATATTGGTCTCTAAGCCACTCATTGCAATCTTAATTTCAGTAGGCTGTTTGTCCACCATGTTAGCAGTCTTGATTATAAATTTGTATTAACCAAGACGCAGTAAAGTTTCAGCTTTACAACATTCTGGCCTCTTAGCTGCTGAGGGAAAACTGAAACATAACCTCTTTACTTTTGGTCTGTTCAGCTAACGTGGAAACCACAGCTTGTCTTGCCTTAACTGAGTTTTCCATGTGCCACCTAAAGTCACGTAAGGAAACTTTAGCTTAAGAGATGATGTTTTCATAGTGAAGAAAATACTTAGTGTACATAGCCACACAAGTGTCTGAACAAGAGAAATTTTTAATACAACCTTAGTGTATATTCTAGTAAAAAATACAGTGCTGCCCTACAGGGCCTGGATGGAGAGACTATATAGTTTTCATTCAGATGAAGCTGCATTGGCAGACCATGTGTGATTAAATCATTTGGATATTAGGAAAAAATGATTCACACAAAGGGTTGTCAGGCACTGGAACAGGCTGTCCAGGGAAGTGGTGGAGTCACAATCCCTGGAGGTGTTTAAAAGGCTTTTAGATGAGGTTCTTAGAGACATGGTTTAATGCCAGAGTTAGGTTAACAGTTGGACTCGATGATCCTGAGGGTCTCTTCCAACTGAAATGATTCTATGATTCCATGATTCACCCTGAAGATAAAATCAAACACCAGGTTCACTAGATGGAAATTATCACTGGCAATACCAAAAGCTGCCGGCTGAGGGATCTCCCAAGCTGGTGACAGCTGCTTCTTGTAACAGACAAGCACAAGAGAGCTTTGGTCCCTTCTCAAAGAGCAGCATCTAAATGGATGGGCTGTAGCAACTGTGGCTTTTCTTAACCATTCTTTGCTATATCTTGGTCACTGAAATAAGTCTGAGCACTGCATTTTTCTGAGCTTTAAAGAAAATAATTGACAATGGGAAACCTAAACTCTAGAAAGCTCTAAATACTAGTGCTGCCAAAAGAAGTCAGTGCTGGAGCCACCTACAGGGTCAGCCCAAGGTACTGCAGAAGCAGGGATCATGGTGACACTGCTGCATCTTTGTCATCTGGTTTCCTGGTCCCAGGCTCCTCAGCAAGGTTTCCTGCAACTGACTTTAGATTAAATTGGGCCATTTGACCCTGTGTGCACTGTGACCATGTTCAGACACAAACAGCTCCACATTCTGCCTTTAGCTGGGGTATTTTTATCTATGAAAGCTGAGTTAGGGTCCGCTCCACCCAGAACATGGTAGAACAGCATTTCCTCGCATGAACCTGGATCCACAGCACTGCAGCAAGGAGCAGTGTACAGGCCCTTACCATGACAGCGTGTTTGATCCCAACCTCAGCTGGTGAGTTTCCAAGAGATGCAGAAAGAAAACAGTATATTTTCTTTAGCAGAAGTCTACACAAAGAGGAGAAAAGTCTTAAAATGCCCTATTTCAGGTTTCTATTGGAAAGGAAAAGCTGGAGTTTAAATAGCATTTGATGTCTATCACACAGAGCATGGCAAATATTGTCACCAAAATAGCAGGTTATAATTAGAAGCAAGTGTGAATGCCCTAGCAAACTTGATTATGAAGTGTGTTATATTTCCCTTAGAGCTAGTATTTAAGACTTAGTGCGTGGTTGTTTGCAATAGTGGTTCATTCATAGAGAGTGCAAGTGTTTCTTACAGCTGGAGATGACATTTTGCCCAGTTAATCCTAACTGGTTCTACTATAAGCAAGCTGAAAACCGGTCAGCATGTCTTGCTGTTGGGCACCACAGGAAACACAGTCTTGCAGAAAGAAAAACTAAATGAAACAGGATTTAATTTCTATTGTAAAAAAACACACTACACTGTGTAGTAGTCTTTTCCAATGCATTAGTGGTCTGACTGGGTGTGATACTGCAGCAGTAGGCATGAGCCAGAAACACCACTGACTTCAGCAGAGCTATTCCATGTTCACACAGAGCAAGACATTCCCTCAGGGTCCCATTGCAACTGAGCTCCCTCTGCTCCTGCAAAAAACTTCTCACTGGGTGTCACATACTGGTCCTTTGGCCAGGTGCAGCATTTCTTGCAGTTACTCTCATTTTCTTTTAGGGACAAGCCCCAAGGGGCATCACCTCATCATTGCCATTTTGTGGAATTTGTAGAATTACCCCCAAACAGATGCTACTGATTGACAGCAGCGGTAATAAGCGCAGGTCACCAAGGCTCTGTTGACAAACTGCAAAACATCCCACAGTTGCAGTTCAGTAAAACACGGGCACAAGGAACCCTGTGAGGAGCTGCTATCACTTTTAACTAAAAGTGTTGTTCAAATTAAGTACTTTCAGGTTTAAGTGGGTGTTTTACAGTGCTAAAGAGAATATTTTGGTTCCGAAAAATCATCAAAACTGTTTACAGGAGGTGCGCTCCCCAAAAAGTAATAACCAAATGAGTTAAAAGAGGCACGTGGCTCTGCACCCTGTGCCAAAAGCATGTCACCTGTGAGGTGCACAGGTTGCTCAGTTCTCCAGATCCCTTCCTCTCCCTTACCTGCAAACCCTGGCAAGCTCTTCTAACCAGCTCAGCGCTGATTCTGGGTTTCAGCTGTCTGTGCTAGAAGGCCCCTGTGGTTTCAACTCAGAAAGATGGTGGCAGATAATGATCTAGACAGAAGATCAAAAATTAAACTAGCTGTGTTGTGGTGCAGACTTGCTGCATGCATGCAGACAGCTCGATACTTTGATTTTCTCCCACTGTGGAGTATAATGGACCTGACATATGTAACCTTAAAGTCTGTAAAGCTTTAGTCATACAAGCATCCTGAAGGCAGGGGCTTGGACTAGATGACCTTCGAAGGTCCCTTCCAATGTGAACTATTCCATGGTTCTATGAAATAGTGTTAAGTATCCTGCCACCAAAAAGGGATTTACTGGCAAAGTGAGCAAAAGTATTGTATTCCACTCAGCAGCAGCGCATGAGATAGCACGTCCTCCCACGTTCTACCTCCTCCCCACCTGGGAGCCCGGTGCATCAAGTGGGGCTACACTTCAATAGAAATAGAGGAAAACAGCAATGAAAGGGGTTACTTTCGTTTTTGTTTACAGCCAGATTTTACCCAGTCACTACTGTTCCTAAGCACATGTCACGCGGTAAAGCTTGCATTGCAAATGCTTGCGAGAAGCATTGATTGATCAAAGCAAGCCTACATCTCGCAACTAGCGCTGCCACCACCCTAAAATAAAATGCAAATATTTATTTTGGGTGCAGATGA
Source organism: Nesoenas mayeri (assembly GCF_963082525.1). NCBI lineage: Eukaryota > Metazoa > Chordata > Aves > Columbiformes > Columbidae > Nesoenas > Nesoenas mayeri. The sequence goes on along the minus strand of NC_137543.1, from coordinate 91,689,679 downwards.
AGAGTCAGATGTTGCTCATTTAAAATGTCGTATAAATCTTGGTGCAAATCTCTGCTGTTGTAATTCTGTATACAGTCACGTAACAGGAGATGGGAAGGAAGGTTTTGATTGCTTTAGTTATCTAAATGTAACTGAAACTGTGCGTGCATCCGCTCCTCCTCTGAGGGCAGGGGCTGCTAGTCCTACGTGCACATGCACACTCATGCAGGACCATTTATTTGCAGACTCGCTGCGAACAGGCCTGTTTTGCCGTCCTCATACCGCAGCTGCTCAGACCGTGTGTTATAGTAGAACCCCCGGCCCCCCGTCTGACATTCTGTCCTAACCTTCGCACATTTTTACGAGTGGCACGGCTGTTCTCCATGTGCGGCTACAGGCTAAAAATTACTGTCAGAAAGTCAGCGCACAGCAGAGCTGCCCTTTGCTGCCTTCACCTCTGCCTCCGACATTATGAAAATGGATCAGGCCTTTCACAATGAAAAGCCTTTTCTCCAGCAAACTGCTCTCTGCTTTACGGCCTCCTATTAACCCATGTTCATAAACTGCTTCACAACCCTCTGCTGAAAGGCCCTAGAGAAGTTCAGATGATTGCACAACAGCGTATTCCAAACACACATCGCCCAGAGCTTCCTCACAGACTCCTGGCAGTTTTCCCTGCCAAATGAGAGACAAATCTGGCACAGGAGAAATAAACAAGCACAGCAAAGGAAAAGGCTATTTTCAGTTCCTACTACTCAGAGGATTGCCACAAGGTTTCCTACTGCGTTACGCAGTGAGGTTCAGTGAGCCAGAGAAGTCTTCCCACTTGTTGGTATTTAACGTGAAAAACTCCTGCTTCCTTTGATTTTTTTTTTTCATGCTGAGAGGGGAATTGAGAAAGAACCGGAGCAGGAGGCAACACTAGAATTCTTTTGAAAGCCACAGCAATCCTTATACACTCCACCTTTGCTTAGTTTCAGCTCTACAGGTGGAATTCAGATGCATCCTAAAACGAAGGCATCTTGGCCCCTTCCCTAGGAATATTTTGAAGGTTTTCATTTCCCTAGAGAGTTCAACCAGATTTTTCCTCTGTCAGGCACCCCATTAACACTGTGACACATATGCAAATTACACATCACTTACCTGAAGTGACACACGCAGCCAATGACAGCAAGGTGGAGGTTCCTGTTAGGCATCCCATTCTGTGCAGGGACCTGCCATCGGTCAGTGTCTCCACTGCCGTCTTTGAGCAGACAGCTTCCTTCTGCCTCACCGCTGTCTTTATCCCAGGTGCTAATACACTTATTTGGGGGGAAAAAAGAGATCTTAGTGGAAAAAATGTTTCATTAATATCTTTTTACAACACAAAACTGCTGCTTCAGCAGTTCATAAATGCAAGTCTGATCTCCTTGTCTACATCTTGCACTTCACCCCACCCCTTGCTTTGAACAGGCCTCAGTGCCAGGTGAAGCCACTGAGGAGCCCCTGGCAGCACACAGGGATGCTCTTGCAGCCCTTGTACGTGGGACAGGTGCAGCTGGTGAGAGATCCTGAACCACCAAGTTATTCTGTCCCAGAGCACTTCTCTCTCTGCCTGCCCACCCCCCCAGTCATCTCTTAGAATTGTAGAATGTCCTGGGCTGGAAGGGACCCTCAAGGATCATGGAGTCCAACTCCTGTCCCTGCACAGGACAACCCCACAGTTCACACCATGTGTCTGAGGATGTTGTCCAGGCTCTTCTTGAACACTGTCAGGCTTGGGGCCGCAACACCTCCCTGGGGAGCCTGTTCCAGTGCTTCACCACCCTCTGGGGAAAGAACCTTTTCCTCATGTCCAACCTAAACCTCCCCTGGCACATCTTCCTGACATTCCCTGGGGTTCTGTCCTTGGTCACTAAAGAGAAGAGTTCGGTGCCTGCCCCTCCTCCTGCCTTGGGAGGAAGCTGCAGCCCCATGAGGTCTCCAGCAAATCTGCAGTTATCAGTGGTCACCTGTTTGCAGACAGCGACAACAATACACTCCTGGACATCTGTTTCCCCTGTTCTCTGTGTGTGCACACAAGGACACGGAGCAACGAGAGCGACCCCAGTATGGGGCTGGACCCAAAATGCAGGGGTGACCACAGTAACATGGTGCTTATTTAAACAGATTGGAGAGCAAACCCCATCATCTTCCTCATTGCCATTTTGCTGTTGCAGCACAGGTGCTGCCAACCTCTCCCCTGCACAGGTGACCACAATTACTGCCAAGGGAAGGGTTAGAGAGGAGAAACACTTTACGCAGCTCTGAGGCTGGAGGGCTCAACTGGCTCACGTCACCAGAAGATACTGGGGCATGTATAGGTCTTACTCTCCTTCCCGAGGTTGGCTCTTGGGTACCCAAGTTGTGGGAAATTCCAGCATGGACCACTTTTCCACGGTCCAGCAGTTAGAGATACCCCAATTAAGCAATCCAATTAATGACACCAGATCCTAACCAGAGCGTGCATGCTGTGAGGAGTTTTAACCTGGGTCCCGAAGGCGTGGGAGGCTGGAGGGAGGAAAGCAGCAGCACTTTATCCCCGGGCTATGTCTCTCAGATTCTGAACCTGGTTCACTTCTCTACCAGAAGGAACCATCCCACCAGGACGTAGGAAGATGCGGATGCTCAGCTTCGCTGCAGTTCCCCAGCCTCCAGAACTGGATACGCACTCAGATGATCCTTTGGCTCAGCATCCCGTGAAACACATTTTATTTATAGGAAAGCATATAAAATGCAGCTAAGGTGGCTACAACAAGCTATAACAAAGGATTTCTGGCTTGTCTTTTTTTCTTTGGACATACGCACGTGGCTTTCAAACACATCTTGAAGCTTTCACAGCCACACACGTTTATGCAAGAAAACTGGTGGCAGAAACCTACTTCATTTATACAGAAAATGACTGATATACTGTTAATGACCACGACGTGCCAGAAGGACGCTCACATACGTGATCACGAGGCTCCAGTTACTTAAAAAAAGGACAGAGAACCCTGACCCCAGCGCCTGTGCAGGAAAATCAGCACCAAAGGACCCTCCTGGTGCCTGCAGTCACTACCTTAAGGAACAGCACTGAGAGAAAGGCACCATTTCAAAAGGGCTTGACTACCAGAAAATGGCACTCACTGGTTTGACCGTGGTCACTGGTTTGACTACCATAAAACAGTGGTCAAAATGAACACAAATTTTCCACGTGCTGCAATGATCTCCAATTCAACCTCCATCCCTCTGAAGGAAGAGAAACAGCGATGCCATTTACAGAGATAAGCTCTGGCTTCTACATCCTCCTCTGGTAGATGTGCCTGAAAACAAGTTACAACAAACCCACAAGAAGAGCCACGTCCATTGCGTAACCTATAATTTTTAAATATAACATTTTATTGCTTAGATGGTTTGATACAGAACAACTTTTACTTTTTATTTTGAATTTGGAAGTACTGTACAACTGAATAAAAAGAGGAATAAAAGTACCAAAACAAATGTGTGATTCTCTGTTCATGTGGCATAAACCAGTCTTGTACACAATTCGTAGCAGCAGTTTAAGTTCCCTTTAGAAAAATATGAATTCTACACATTTATTACTGTTTCCTGCATGGGATGAAATCACTAGGATTAAAACTTCCTTCGTGGAGAGAGAGGAGAGGAAGGAGACACACAGAGAGGAGAGAGAAGATGACGAATCATTCTGAAAATGGAATCAGACTGTCACATAGCGCCCAAGAGATATTTCACAACAGCCTCAAACAAGGGTCTCTCTTTTGTTTTCCTTTGTCCTTTATTTTGTTTCGCTTTCACAGTCAAGTGCTCAATGTAGTGATTGAATTATCTCAACGTTAAGTCCATTGCAACTCAGGCAAAAGAATTTCAGAAGATCCTTTTTTTTATTATTTTTTGTCTTTTTTTTTTTGCTTTTGTTTTGTGTTTTTTTGTTTTGTATTTTTTTTTTTTGTAAAAGCCCTGAGAGAGGAAAAAAAATAATAAAAAGATTCAAACAAAAATCGTATAGAGACAAATTAGCTGAACATGCAAACTAAAGCCTAAGATTCACTCATAGTTTAAACACATTATGAATTTCACAGTTTAATATTGGGGGAGGAGGGGAAACAAAACAAAAAAACCCAACAACAGCAACAGTTCTCAGTCAAACTCAACTAATAAAAATGTCAATAAAATGTGGCAAGATCTTATACTCTACTAGGATATAGATAAAGGCTAAATAAAGCTTTAAATCAATAGTGATTATTGCTAGCAGATGTCCCGGCAGGCTGCTGGGAATTAATTACTTGCTACATCGTTCTGCAGCATATAGTTTAGTAATGGCTTCTCCCCCACAGTATTGCGCCTTTTAGTGTGGAGAGTTGCGAAAAAAACAAACCCCCAAATCAAAACAAAAGACAAAAACCAAAAAATACCCCAAATAATAATAATAATTATAATAATTATAATTATAATAGTAATAACAATTTAAGGGATGCGTGAACTGGTTTTAATTAAGTAGAATGCACCTGGGTAGAGTTTCAAATGAATCATTGGTTGTGATTATTTATCTACATCTGGCATTAGCTTCGTTTCGGAACTGGTTCAAACATCCCTATTTAAAACAAACAAAAAAAAAACCAACAAAGAAAACAACAGAAAACCACCAACAACAAAAAATAGAAATCACATATACCTCAACCATTTTTTCTTAGTCTATTCACAAGAAATATTACTCGAGAACATCTCTCTCTTCCTTTGAATTCCGGACAGTGAGATTTCAGTCTCCAGAAATTTTCGGAGAGTTTTGTTTTTTGTTTTTTTTTTAATATAGATATAGACATATATAGATATATATATATTATATAATATAGGCTGGGTCCGAGACCCACTTCCTCCATGTCTAGTGAGAGCAGGAAAAGCGATTTTGCGGAGAGGGGCGGGGAGGGGACGGGATGGGATGGGATGAGATGGGATGGGATGGGATGGGATGGGATGGGATGGGATGGGGGTCACAGTGCGGCTGGGCTGGGCCGGGGGCTGCAGTGGTGGAATTAGCACAGTGAGGCTCCGGCAATGCTCGTATGGCTCTGTCTGTCCCAGAGGTCATGACTGAAGGACAATTAAATCAATGACAACGACAAACAACAACGAGGACGACGACAACAACGAGAACGACAGGAAAAAAAAAAACAACAACCCGCTGGGCACTCCGAAAAATGCGCAGCTACAGTAGGATACATTTCGCTTAACCCCTTCAATATTGGTGGCCGGAGTGTCGCCTGTTGCCGGCAACAGGAGCCATAGGGAGAAATTCCAGCTGCCAGCATTAAAGGGGTTAAATTATTGATATGAAATTTAGACACACACCTCAAGTCTTCAAGCATCAACCCCAAAATCTCAGGAAGAATTTTTTTTTTTTTTAAATTTATTTTATTTATTTTTAACATGTCTTATAGCTGTAGTTCTATTACCAGTAGTACTTTCTTGCTCTAGAACATGACAGTAGCAAGATGACGGTAAGGCTCGCATTTCTCTCCTGCTCGCTTTCGACTGGAAGACGGAAGGACTTTTGCTCTTTAAGTAACACAAACTGTCACCCATGTGACTGCAACAAGATTCATCTCGCACCCGCGGTGCCTCCCTGATGCACTTGGAGGGGCGCCACACGGCGCCCCCATTCTCACACGCTCCTTCTCCCCAAACACACACGCGCCCCACCGCGAGTGAGATGATCCCCTGTAGGGGTGCGATGATGATGATGGTGATGGTGATACCTCGCTGGCCTCCACTCGACTCTTGGGTCAGAGGAAGGGTTTCATTGAAAGTACAGTAGAAGAGCTGCAACATAAGAAGAGGAGCTGGTGAAAGCATTAAGTCAAAAAAAAAAACCCCTATTTCGAGAGGGGATCCAAGCGGCGTTATACATCTGCGTGGGCAAATATTGCCCATTGGTTTCTGCTGACGGCAGAGACAAGCGAACTGATGGATTTATAAAATAATAATAAAATAATAATAATAATATACTGAAGCAAATCAAACATATATAACAGCAGGTGCATAATTTCCATAGGTTACGTTGCTATGTAACTCTTCTCTGTAATACACGCTCAGTCCACGACGGCCAGAAAACCCCCTAGGATTCAGAAGACCATATCTAATGCTGAAAAGTGGAAACAAGCGTGAGGTTGATATTTGTTGTGTTTCCTGCTTTTGGCTTGAACCACTTTGAACACCTTCAACTGCCACGTTGTTCAGGCCTGGAACAGGCTTAATGCTCCACCATGTGGCAAATGCAAGAACATCTACTGAGAAAAAAAAAAACAATAAATCAACATCTCATCTGCATTTCCTCTGACTATTTCATATGAAATTCACATAATTTTTCTTCCAGTTATTGGCTGTGGTATCCAAGGGCCTCCCACCCCACTGCCCCCATTTCCAGCTCAGAGAACAAACACAGCGACTATCACAGATATACAAGAACAAGCTCACGCACACCAATACAAAAGGTAACATTAATGCTTAAATGAAAAAGGTCCTCTCCAAATAATTCATTAAAATATTAAAAAAAAAAATCATTTTCGAAAAAAAAAAATATCTATGATACCAAAAGATCTAATAAAGTAGTAAGGCACTCAAATCAGTATATACTGTAGTCTCTTGCATTATTATACTGAAAGGCATATGGCACCGCGTCCAGTCTGCCATACTCTCCCCACAGCTGTAGGTTGCTCTTCCAAAAAAACAAAGACTCCAGAAACCTCGCTCTGCTGGCTTCAGTTTGCATGCTGGGCCGGGTCCAACCTCCCTAGCAAAGTCATTCCACCCCCAAGAGCTGGGGCGCGCTGTCTGCAGAGGCAAGGATGTGATTCATGGGAGACGTTTTGTTGTGGATCTCCAGCAAGTCCTGAATGAAACCTGAGGGCCTCTCGTGCTCGGAGCTACCCCGAGGTTCCTGCTCCTTTGCTGTCTGTTTCTGTGCGCTCTTGGTGGGCTCCCCGAGGCAGGTGGCGGCTCCTCGCCCGCTCGGCCTCTCCTCTCTGCAAGGGGCGTCCTTGGCTGTGCCAGCCAGGGACTCTTTTCGGCTTCCAGTGAGCGATGCGTGGCTACCGACACCCCCCGCGGAGTCGCACTCGTTTTCGGAGATGGGGTTGGTGCCGCTGTGGCTGGACTCGTTCTCGCTGTCTTCTCCACACCTCGACTGGGTCTCCTCCTTGTCGCTCTCTTTCCCGTGGTTTTGGGCATTTTTGACTTTCTGGTGTATGCGCTGGTGACGAACCAGGCTGTGCTTCAGAGTGAAGGTCCGCTCACAGGTTTGACACTTGTATGGTCTCTCACCTGGAAGAGAATTAAAACACAAAGTCAGCCGTAAGGTCACAAACACACCTCCCTCTTGTTTCAAGCAGCTTGGGGCACAAACGAAAAACCAAAACTAAGTGCCCTGAGACTTCTACAAGCTTGGTATGGCCCTGCGCTAAGGAGGGAGGAAGACAGTAAAGCCCCAAGTGCTCCTTAGCATCCTGTCTAATTCGGTCAACAGCTTTTCTGGAACAAGTTTTCAGTTGTCCTCTGGAGCTGAAAAAGCCTTTGTGAAATCAAGCCCACCATCAGGGTCCCTGCTACAGGCTGGGCCTTGAGACAGAAGACTGAGGATACTGCCCAGGTACCTGTGGTCAACAGAGCTTAAAAACTGAACCCAAGAGCACATGAGGAAACATCTCCCTTTCTCTTAGATGCTGACCAATGGTCAAGCATGAAATGCACAAGTTAGCCCCCAAAGTCGAAGAGAAGCTGTCAGGAACTGCCCTCGCTACAACAGCCCCGTGTCTTTCTGTGAAGCTGAAGACAGTATCACCCATGTTTCAAACTGGACACGCTGCAGCTCAAGGACCAAGACCTGCCAGGCATTCATGGGACACGGGAAGTGTCTGTTAGAGGTGGTCAGTTCACTGACGGAGTAAAAAATGCCTGCCCGAGGATGTTACTTACAGAGCTGCTGGTGTTCCTCAGCCCACTGGTGCTTTAGCACAGGAGTGACATGTGAAAGCCCTGAAAAACCTCTTCTTACCCACTCTTGAAATGCTACTTGGAGAACAAAATTCTTCCTTTTATTTTGCAACCTTAAGCCACAGAGCATCTGCGGGCATCCTCTGCTGTAATCAACAGCTAGTCTGCTCCAATCTCAGAGCTGCTTTTTGCACCTGAAATTTGCTTGAATACTTTCCTAAGCATGAGCTCATCACAAAACAAGCAACTACAGCCCCACAGATAAAGTTCCCCAGAAGGCCCAACCAAGCACAGTGCCCCAAGGTGCTATATGCCCTGAAGAACTGAAGGTCCCACCCTGACCACTTCAGTCTCTCTTTCCAATTAGATGTATATAAAGCCTTTTCAGTGCTGCAGTTCCATCAAGGAGACCACCTTGTGCCAACGAGCACACAGAAGGAGACACTTGCAGCTCATTCACTTACAATAATGCTTGGGAACACTGAAAGAAAACCAGTTACAAACTCGAGGTCACTGGGTGAAATGTGCAAGTGGCTCCTGCTGTCTCTGGGAAGCCTGATGTTGCTTAGAAATGTTTCTCTCCAGTGGCCTCTTTGGGCACCTGCTCTCAAGGGAGGGCACTGCTACCTAGGAGCGTTTTTTGGCTGACAGCCTTTGCCCCTCGACCACTTGTCTGTGGCCAATGCAGTGTCATGGGGCTCACCCCGGGCTCGGGCAGACGGCACCAGACCACCCCACAACTGCTTGCTGGGAAGCAGCCTGCCCTGGGAAAACACAACATTTCCAGCCCGATTGCTGTTCAGTAGGCAGGCAGAGGTTTCTTGCACACTTCAGTGTCTCCCAAACGTTCCTCTTCTGACTAAAGAAATTACAAAACCTTACAGCTATCTTTAAAATAAAAACCCATACATTAAAAACAAAGTAGAAGTAATGTTACAACCTGGCAGTATTTTGTCAATGTAGCTGAACAACTGTGAAGGGGAGGAGGAGGAAGAGGAGGAGAGTCAACCCAAAGTATTGAGGCAAAATCTTCAGTTGAAAATGCTCTGGTTTAACAGTAAGGATAGGAGGTGCTTACATTTATTAAATTTGAAAAAAGCACTGACTCAGGTTCCTACTCAACACCTACTCTCTATTAAAACATCCTCCAGTGTCAGAGAAACAAACGGGAAAAAAAAGTACTGACAAGGCCTGCATAACTCAGCATGCAATGAAAACAGCTAAAACAGATGGTATGGGAATCGCCATGGCACACACAGCAGTGTATCATTTTGGGGTAAAGCTTAGTACTTTAGATATTAGCATCTTTCTAAAACATCCAAATTTAGTATGAAAATAGGCACAAGAATAGGATCCAACCCCTGTTTTACTTGTGACTCAATGCCAGAAGAAAAAGGGTCAGTTTTGTATTCAAAGGATCGATATTTATGATTCAACCTCAATTACAGCACAAATATTTTGTTAATTACAAAGATCTTGTCTTCAGCAGAACGCATCTTCAAAAGATACAAAATGTCAAACTGCATCAGTCTTCCCATGTCAGAGCAGCTCACTGACAGGTAAAATGCACCATTAATAAGGATGAATGATTAATTCGTCTTCAAGCCGGCTCATGCCTTTTATCTCCTTTGCATGGTGCTGCTGCAAACTGTGTATCGCACAAAGCGATCCCACATATTTTAACTGCTGAGTCAAGTCATCAGACAAGCGTTATACTACCTGTGTTCCACCTTCCCTGCCCATCATGCACATCACCAGCGCATTACCCATACCAGACTTAGATAATCGGACAAAACCAGACTCTCTCTCTCTAAACTTCCACCCAGAGATGAAGTCTTATCATACACCGCCAGATTTCTCCACCACTCATCAAAATACCAGGAAGAGGTAGAGCCACATGCATACGACAAGAAGGGAGTCAGAAGCTGGGCAGAACAACCGCCCAGAGATCCCCATGCTGCCCTCACCTCTAAACTCTGCAAACAAGCATGGGGAAAAACAGTTTGAGAACTGAAGATAAGGCAGTGCTGACCATTCCCGCTCCCTCGATAGGCTTTGTATGCAGCATGGGGATTGGGGCAAAGAACACACCTTGCAGAAACCTGTAGGACTAAAAGCAGTATCTCCAACCTCAAGTGCTACCAGCCATCGTGCACCTACAGAACAGATGCCTCAGTGTGGCGGCAGACCTGCTCGTCAACTGTTCTGCCCTCGAGTCTCCTCTTACCTGTATGAGACCGCATATGTCGCGTCAGATCCTGCAGAGACCAGAAACGCTTGTTGCACACAGCACAGACTTTCTTTCTTTTGTCTGCTTTTGCAGTACTCTTAGCCCCATCAGTCTTTGGTTTTTTGTCATCACTGCTCTTCTCAGTGGACTTTCTCTCTGTGCCTTCCCCCTCAGAGACGCTTTCGCTCTCTTCATTCTCCTTTCCTGTTGCCTCATAGTCCACAGGAGACTCCACTACCTTCAAGTCCATCGGAGACTCTTCCTGCTCAAGACCAGAGTCCTGCATCGAGGGAGCTCCTGCATCATCCTGAATGCTTTTGCTTTCATCCTCACTGCTCCTTTCATCCTTTCTGTCCTCACGAGTGTGGGCCTTTTTGTGACGGCTAAGAGTGCCAGCAAACTTGAAGGTTTTGCCACAAATGTCACAGGCATGTTTCCTTTCAGTCTGAGAACTGCTGCCTGCACTCTGGTCACTCTCTGCCAGCTTGAAGTCCATTAATTTGCTGGCAAAATTGAGGTCAAGACTTTTGTTACTTACAGAATCTTCCTCAGGGCCCTCTTCATATCCATCCGCTTTTTCTTCACCGTCCTCTTCTGTCAGAGGGGAGTCAGCCTTTTGTTCCTCCTTGGGGCCACACTCGCTCTCTGGTCGCTCTGTTTTTTCCTCTGGCTGTTCCTTCTCAGAGGAGGTCAGGTCCAAGACTTCGTTTCCTGCAGCTGGTGTCTCCGCATCAGACTGGCTGTCTGCAGGCAAAACAGAGAGAAACTGTCAGTGGGATGCTCTCTGCTAACTCACAACTGCCAGCGGTGAGGCCGCACACACACCCACGAGCATCGCTTCTCATCAAGTGTCCCAACATCTGTTTCTCTTATCTGTGACCCAAGCCAGTAACTTACAGCTGGAAAGAGATCAAAACACCTTGGAACCCTATCAAAAAGATGATCAAAAATCTGTAGCAAAATGCTTGCTTTTACAAAATACATTCACTTTCTTGGCAGTTTCTTGAAGTCACTTTTAATATAATTACTTTTACCAAAGAATGTAAAATGCTGAGACATCACAGAAGGGTTGAGATCACTACTGTTACACCATACCAGAGATAAACGGATGTTTTAGAATATTTCATGCACGAAATTCATATAAAGACAGAAATACTATACAACCACATATTAATCAAACTAACTTACAAACTGTAAGTAGTGGGAAATGCTTTCCAAAGGGAATGTAAAGGCTTTATGCAACCAACTGGTACAATTAAATGTTAAAGGCTAGCACAGACAATAACAAAGAGATCAGTTTAAAAAGCTGGGTATACATCACATCAGCAAAAGACGCAAAAGTTTGTCCAGATGGGGGTCTTTGACACACACTCTGTTAAACTGATACCACCTGGAACCAAAACATCAAAGCCAAGATGCAGCCATAGGCAGCAATCTTCATTGTTCACAGTTTCCCCCAACAAGAAGGCAAAACTCATCTAAGACATCCACCTTAATGACCTCCTCTGCTTCCTTATCACTTTGTAGCATTAACATTGCTAAACAGAAATGTGTCAAAAAAATAAAACACATAGGGCTCTTAAAGAGAATAAAGGGCTGGAGTTGCACGCCTTCCAAGTTGTACATGTAAACAGGGAATAAGCTGGACTAGATCTGGAAGCCAAAGCTGAAGATGATGCACGGGTTGCAAGTGCAACCCCAGTGCCGCTTTCCAGCGACCGCTCCAGGACACAAATTTAGCAAGTTGTGCTTTCTGAAAGTTGAAACTTTCCTTACTTTAAGTCCTCCCCCCTGCCCTTGTTGACAGCACGCAGCCAAGGGAGTGCACAACCTAACAGGCATTTCACATTCATCTGCAAGCCTGATAGCTGCTGAGGAACTACAGGGATTCCGAAACTCTAGTAGGGTGGTTCAAGCTCCCCATGTGACATAGTACAACATGTGCTTGTCTCCAAATTGCCTAGATTTCCTACTACAGGCTTTTTTCATAAGCAAGAAGTAACGACAGAAGATAAGATAGCTCTCAGGCACTCAAATGGAATATGAATTGCACTGACCACATCTCCTTGCACAAATGATAATAAATGGTCATTAAACAAATGTAAAAGCTGAGCAGCATTTCCAGTAATCGTGAACAATCACTTAAAAGAGCATAATCCTTGATATACCTTTTTGTGGGGGGGCTGAAGGGGAAGAAGTGATCTGTCAAAAAGGATTAATGGCAACTAGTGTGACTCCCCACTGCTGCTGAAAGGGCCCTCGTCCTTCCCTGGCCACCCACTCCCACACCAGCCCTTGCACAGCCCCAACATTCCCATGTCCACGCAGTGACTGTGGCCTTTGTCACCAGAGCAGGGATTTATGTTGGACTGAAGCGACCCGGTAACCACTGCTCCCTTCAGGCGAAGGGCAGGAGGGAAGAGGAATTTCCTCCCCACCAGCCTTTGGTTGCTGCCATCACAAAGACTATGTGTGGGTGATGGATGACGAGACAAAACCGGAGTGGCAAGGTGGCTCTGAGGCACAAATACCATGAAGCAACACCACCAGAAAGCCCCCAAAGTGGCTGCCGTATCCATGTTGTTGGTGCTCAGGTGGGGGGACCTCCTGGTGGCATGGGCCACCCATCAGGAAATGCTCCCCTGAGGGGACCAGACAGTTGGACCTTGTGATCCCTTCCAACCTGGTGTTGTATGATTCTATGACATGGGTTAGACAGGCCAAACACAGACTGCAAGCACAGCACAGAGGGGGTTCATTAGGGAGCAGGGCTCTGGGCTCTGCTAGGATGGAGAGAAGTGAAGAGCACAAGGAGACAGAGATGGAAGGAGCTCCTCTTTTATTGTACCAAGAGAAATGTTTTATAATTTTTTGCAGACCAAACAGAAGACAGTGGACACAGAATAAGTTGTTCTTTCAACATGAAATATCAGGAGCAAAGTGAATGAGGGGAAATATACACCAGTAGCACTAAGTAAGAGAAGACCAAAACCAAAATACCTAAACCACAACATGTTGTATATCATGCATGATTTTACACTCTTCCCCTTATCTTTCCCTAATGTTTTCTTCTTCTGCTTTCTGTATTTCCAAAACTATCTATGTTTTTTTCTTTCTTATAGTGTACTCATCCTTTAATGAGTCATACCTGGCCTCCACCTCCTCTGTGCCCTGGGTCCCTTCCCAGCTGTTATGCTGTCCTTGCGTGGCTGGCCTGTAATTACATTTTCCTGTGCATGAGAGATACACTCTGAGGGATAGGTGGTCCACAGGTAAGTGACACTGCCTTACTAGCACAGGCAAACAGATGAGGTCAACATTAAGAAAAACAAATGCGAAACTTAAGCAACACACCTCCACCAAGGGCAGAGAACACTTCAGACCCTGAGAGCATGGATGCACACAGATTTTCTCGCCCAAAGCTGGCCCACCACCCTTGAATGAACACATTCAGAACTCCGGCAGGGATGTAGCCAGGAACATGCTGGCAGGTGCACATGCTGGGGTGAGTTCCCTTCCTCACCTGCACAAACCTGACCTGCCCTCTACTTTGTTGGGAAGAAGTTTCACAGGCCCCTTAGGAAACTAGTCAAGCTGCTCTGTGGTTACCCCCAACCTGTGGGGTTGGTTTCACAACTAGTGAAGAAGCAAGCTGCTTTGCACAAACCCCGGCTGTTTGGGGATGGGTGAGAATCAGCCTGGCTCTGCTGCAGCCCAACTGGAAGAGCAGCAGGGGGGCTGTGAAGGTGTGTGGGAAACACAACCATCGTGACAACAGCCACATCAGCCCGGTGTGGGATTTATCAGGGACAGCTGAAAGGGTGATCTCGCACTGGAAGCCCCTCCATCCACTCCAGCAGAGGTTAGACTCGGCCTACACCACTGGCTTTTCCCTGCTTACATGCCAATCTGCAGCAACAGAAAACCTCACCAGCCATACACCAGGCTTGTGTCTTACATAAGGAGGAGGATTTTGACCAAGCATTTAGATCTGGGTAAACATCCCTCCAATGAGGCTGAACTCCCCTCAGATGAGTAATTCCTGTTTTGAGAATTTTGCTGATGTGCAGTGCAGAGCAGCCACTTGCATCCAGGCGGTGAGGAAGGCAAGATGCACAGGAAAGGCCTGCTGTTTCTTACACCCCTTTCCCATCTTTCACTTAATCAAGGCTGTAAAATGCTTTCCGGTCCATTTGTTATCCCACGGATATTTACACTTGGTCAGTCAGGAGGACAAGAGCGCAGAGGTCCGCTTGCCAAGGCTCCTACCCACCACCACTTCAGCAACTGTGGGAGCAGAATATGTTACCTTGTCTGGACAAGAATGTGTGTCACTCCTCCGTAGCAAAGAAAAGAAGGTGACACTATTTGATGATGTAATTTCTGACACTGAAGTCAAAGAACATGAGCAAGGTAAGGGAGAGAGAGGATATGAAAAGGGAGGTAAGGATGGATGGAGGAAGGCAACATGAAGCAACCACTGGTATATCAGCTGCTGTCTCATCAGCTCCTGGGAAAAAAATGAACTTCTCAGGACACATATTCATAAGCAAAACCTCAAGGACTTCATCTGAGAATCCAAAAACTTTTCCGCTTTCATGAAAGAAACCACTATATAGTTCTAGCCAAAATAATTTTTCCTTCGAACTATGGAAAGAAAAGACTGTTTTACAATTCAAGTTTCAGTTTTCAGTCAGCCCAGTCAGAAGAGTCCACTTAATCTTTTATATATGGCAAGAAAGGACGAAAAAGAGGAGTAAACTGCTTTTCTGCATACACAAACCAAATTATCACAAGACACCCCAAATGTGGAACGGATCAAGGCAGGGAGGTCGCTGTTTTGATTCTGTTTTTTCATGGTTTTCTTTTTTTCTGGAATTAATGTGGAATAGAAAGTAGAGCCTGAGATACTAGGGAGTTATTAGATAAAACAGGGTGTTGTAAGGGAAAGGATTTTGTGACTTTAAAGCACGTGTTTATTGCCAAACACTTCTAACATCCCAAGAAGAGCGTTAAAAAACCGATCACATAAATAATGTTCAAAACTGGAGCAGACAGAGCACTGGAAATGGACGTTGCACAAGCAGTTGGCATTATCAGTCAGCTGAGATGAAAATTTACTATTTTCCCGACATTAACTGAAATAACCCCAGCTAGTCTTATATTTTACTATAGATGCAGCCACCACTAGGTGGTAGCAGTCCAGTAAATTTGGGATTTTTTTGGACACACTTGCACAATGCTGCTGCTACTTCCACCCACAAACTGCAGAACATCTTTCCAACCTGTGGAGTAAACTTGCAAAAATCTGGCGTTATCTTTTCCATTTTTACTGTCAACACTCTAAACACTAAAATTTAGCCACCTTCATTACATCACATGCACATATATAAGTTAAATATTTAATAAGGCCACAGCTGAGAGAGCTTGGGTCATATCTGCATGCTTTTTGAAAGGAAAATATTTGAGATAGAAAAGGAGTATTTAAAATAAACAGAGCTGAATATATCTGGGGGAAAAGGAGAAAACCCATTCTGGAAAAAAACAAACAAACAAACCAAACAACAAACCCAACACTTTTTGTGTTTGACACAAGGTATGATCCCCCCAGTACTTTAAAGAGAGCAGCTGAAGTCACTGACATAAGGGAAAGTGTCCAGGACTAGCTCTGACTGCACCTACCAAGTGTAAATCTGCATCAAAGGGGTGGGGGGGAAAAACTCCAGATCTTCAGCTTATGGTGAATTCCACCCTTTAGCAGAAAGGCAGTTTGATGTAATTACCTTCCAAACAACAGCTCTAACACTCAGGCCAACCCCCAGTGTCAAGCTTTGTCCTGAGCTTCGGCTTTGGAGCGGCTGTTAAACTTTGCCTGACACTGAAAATGCAGTTTCAAGCCCTTTGTCCTCTAGGAAATGCCCATAAATGTAGTTCAGAGGTACAAATAGCCAGAACAGTTTGGAAAAAACAAAAAGTCCCCTGGTATACCCAGGGCTCACATGATTTCTGGAGGGATCACAGAGTGGCAGATATCTAGAGCAAAGATGAATTCTGCTAAATGCTAATCAGAAAATTCACTGTTCAGTATACTTACTTTGTCAATATTTGTCTAGTTAGCACAGAGCAGTTGTGTTCGACCCTCTCACATTAGGGGCTAGCCTCTTTAAGAAAGGGATCTTTCCTTAGCAAAGTCTCTTTCTGTATTATGTAAGAGATAATCCCTTACCCCATTCCCATCCCACATCTCCCCTCCATCAACTTCATTTTGTTGCAAGAAGGGAGCACTCGGAAAGCCCTAAGGACACAAAGGCAACTTTAACGTGATGAAAGCGGGCGACTCATGAAGTTGCTCCACAATTTTGTTGTACGCCTCTGCACCGGTACAGGTGTCCCCAGGTCTGACTGCTGCAAGCCGGGTGAGATGTCCTCAGTTTGCTTCAGATGCTTTAGTCAGACCATTCTCTTCCTCTCCGTGCAGCAAGGACACACACAAGCCCCCATCACTTACACGTCCTCCTTGTCTCTGAATCCTATTCAAAATCACCATCCTGTTTTTTGTTTTGGTTTCAAACACGACCAAAAGAAACCCTCTATAAACTTGTTCCCAGTGACACTCTATTGAATTGCACTTCCTGTCTTACACCTCATCATAAAGCTTCACTTTGTTTATGGCTGACCAAACACCATCCAAACATCTCCCTTCATTCCCTTTCCTTCTGGCGTACGGTGAAATCTGGATGATTACCCACTTCCAAGTACAGCCCTTGCACAGGCTCTGCACAGGAGCCCCGACCACGCTACTCACCCACCTTTTAAAACCAGCACGAAAAGATAAACGCTCCCATTTTAAACTAAGCCACAGTTTCAAATTGTTAATTTACTTCCACTGCTTTTGAAATCCGTTTTCCTTGGACAATGGAAGGAGACCACAAATCCAAAGCTGTTCTATGATTCTGGACCACGATTAAATGCCACTTGGCAAAGCCAGTTATAAACACTAAGCTGAGCTATAAAGTGCAAATGGTAACTATAACAGTATAGGATCTGGGCTCCTTCCTTGCTGCCTAAAGCTGCTATTTGAAGACACAAAGCATTTGACAGCAAAGCCAATTTCAACGGCATCTATCCCCAGTGCCTCCCAGGAGATGCTGCCAACTCCACACCTCAGTGGCATCAACGTGGGGCCGTAGCGCCCGCCAGATCCGGGAACTGATCTCATGACGGCTGGCCACTCCCCTTGCCCTTTTCATTTTTTTGGGCCGCTAGGTCAGCTACAGCTGTGGGGATGAACAGTTGGGAACAGGTCGAGCCAGTACGGCCAAGCAGTGCTTTGTGTTATCCAACCGTGGCCCAAGGCTCTGTCTGCTGGGGGCAGGTCGAACCACTCTGACCAGCCCTGTGCTGGCTGCTGAGAACAACAGCTACGTTTCACCGCACTCCTACCCATCCTACGTGCTCTGTCAGTGCTCGTTTGAGCAGCTTTAGAAACACTTGCCTCCGCTCCCCACTGACCAGCTGAGCTGCGTTTGGGTCCCTCTGACTACAAAGAAAAGTTTTCAATAGACCCAAGTATGACGTTTTAGTTTCATTCTGCCCTGAAGATCCTCAGAGGCGAGCACTTTCAGAGCCCTTTCTGCAGACTTTTGTTCTGCAGGGGGATCATGTTATAACATGAGTCTTCCCCTCTCAGGCTGCAGCCATCTGTTGTCTGCACAGGCGGGACGAGCCCACACGACACCCCCGATACTGTGCTAGAGCCCTGGGAAGCTACAGGCTGCTAACATGGCAACACGGCAACTTCGTCTCCTCATGACAGGCAAGAACAACTCACGTCGTAACATGTCCCCAACATGGCCGATTTCAATGCCAGACTAGTACTGAGACCTGTATTACTACATCTGAATCACTGACGTATTAGAAGATGAGAGAGGCTGGGAAGACAGCAGACTTTTCCAAACAAACCAGAGCTTGGAAATGCAAGAGGAAAATCCTGTGCACACTCCTGTGCAATATGATCAGCAGCCACCCTGAGGTTGAGAGT
The DNA here is from genome assembly GCF_963082525.1 of Nesoenas mayeri. Taxonomy (NCBI): domain Eukaryota; kingdom Metazoa; phylum Chordata; class Aves; order Columbiformes; family Columbidae; genus Nesoenas; species Nesoenas mayeri. Next base: position 91,671,425 of record NC_137543.1, on the reverse strand, counting down.
AACAACACACTCGGAATTTTAACTAACCTGATGAACTGAGCCAACTTCTTGCTGCTTTTTCGGTTTGTTACTTCAACAACTCCCTGGTGAAACCAGCTCAAAGTGACCCTGTCTCTCCTGGCGGCGTGAACACCTTAGAGCAACAGCTCCCTTGTGCAAACACTTTTCAGGCAAGGAACATGTACCACCATCTGCTGAGCTTCCTCCTTGCATCCACCCCATTCGGTCAGCATAGAATAATGCTGAGTGATGGCACTCACCCTTCGTTGTGTGTCAGTTTGTCCCTTCTGACTAAATGCCACTCACCTGCCTATAAAAAAGCCTCACGTGATCTGATAACCAATCTCCCTTGCTGCTAAACTCTCAAGGAAAGGGGACAATACAATGGCAGGTGAGCTTCAATGCAGATGAATAAAACATCTCTAGAAAAATCATCTGAAACATGCCTATGTGATGCTGAATGTGGTACTGGCAGAAACATTCAAGCAGGAGGTCTTGGAGCCATCACTGACAGCTCTCCAGGATCACTGCTTGGCCTGCAACAGCAGCCAAAGTAAAGCCAAGCAACACTGGGTATCACGAGCAAGGGTAATGCGAGCAAGACCAAGGGTCTCCACTGATGCATAAAGCCCTGGTGTGTCCTTGTTTTAGGTGGTGTGTGCACTTCTGGTCTCCACCGCACAGGAAGGAGATGGTCATGTTGCACATGGCACACAGCAAACCAAATCCAAGTGATAGGGCAGCTGCCCTGCAAAAAGACACCAGAAAGGCTCAGGCTTCTCATTTTGAAGGAGAGAAGGAGGTGTTACGATTGATGTTTGCAAATCGTGAATACAGCTGAGATGATGTGCACAAAACTGCCCTGAACCTAGCTGCGATCTGCTGAAAAAAAGATTAAAAATTAGTTCCTTACACAGCAGGTAGGGAATTTCTGGAGCTTGACGCCAGATGAAGCTGGAGGCAGACAGCATCAGCAGGTTCACAAAGCAACCGGAGAGACTTGCAGACAGCAGGTCCATAAACAGGTAGTAAAGGGAGCAGGCAGGGACGTGCCCTCTAACACGCAGCAGTTGTGGATGCTGATAGAGCACTAAGAGGAACAGACGGTGGGAAGTGGCCAGGCCCACATGCTCACCCTAAATAGCACATCCTACCGCTGCCATTGGAGACATGAGGACTTGGCTGCACGTACCACTGCCCTAAAGTGGCCGGGCACTTCTCATGTCCCTACGCTTCACTCGTCCGCGGCGTTCAGTCTGACCAAACACAACTTGGGCTTGCTGTTCTGAACAGCCAGGGAAAACTGCATGTGCCACTGCGAGATCCAGCGTTCTCTTCTGGGGGATAAGCACATTTCCCTGCAGGCATCCTGCAACTCTAGCTTTGTACAAACAGATAGATTTGGCAGAAAAGACAACACCACATTTTTGACAGGGGAAAGGCTTCTGGTCTGATGCAAGGAAAAAGTATGTCTATCAGTCCTTTTAATGTGTAATAAGAAACTTCAATCTCCCCCCTTTACTGCTTGGTGAGCAACATCTGACTGCAAGCTCCTCAACAGCAGGCTTTCCCCTAAGATGTGTGTCACCCATGTGAATCTGACACAACTTCCATCAAAGCCACAGGGCATCTTTCCATTGGTTTCAGTGGAATCAAGCCCCATATGTTGAATAAGTAATCAATTACTTCCCTACAGGAGAAAGTTTTTCATGTCTGTAATTCATTTAGATGACTAGAACAAGGGAAGGGACTGAGCACAGGAAGAGTTGAAAGCAAAGCAAGGATCATGCAGTGCAGTGAGGAGAGTGGTCCCGTAAGACGTGTTCATGATGAAGAAACAGACTGTGAGGACAGTTACTTGTAAAAGGAGATCAGCCCTTGTTACACCTTCCAGCTCACACATATGCACACATGCATTCTTCCCCCCACTTTGATATAACATTGTGGGGATGTTTCTCACTTTAATCTTCCACAAGTTGGTTCTGTTCTAATTAACATCTCAACCCATACGAGGGATTCCCTGCATCTCACAGATATCTCAGGTGCTGTTTCTTTCTCTTAATTTTCTCCCAGTGTCAACACAACTTACCAGAATCACTAAGGCACTGGTTTTTGGTAGGCTTTCAAGTCACTCTTTCTTTTTAGATGCCTGCTAAGTCAACCATAAATTCATGGTTACAAATACCAGCACTTTCTACACTTTTGTTTGGCCTCATTCACAATGCAAATACAAAACAGAACTTCAAAGTTGAGCAGAAATACTTTTGCTTCATGATAGCCCAATTCCTTTCCACATTTCTTTTCAAGCATGCAATGACAGGATTAGCTGGGGATTAATTACTTGAAACTCAACCTGCATCTCAGGTCACAATTTTCTCATATTTTCAGCCTTTAAAACTTTCGTATCAACCAAATATTTGTCATACAGACCAATACTTACATAAAATATTCTTATTTCCACACAAAATGTCCTTAGTTGGAGGTCTCAAAACCTGCACAAAAATCCTGCTTGCTTCGCAAACTCCAATCCTCCCACCCCAAGTTATAGTCCTATTCCCAAATGGAAAACAGATTGCTTTCCAAAAATGTCTCCTTTAAAGGGACAAAAATGATCATCCAAAAAAGCAGTATTCTCTGCTTCCTGTATCGTCCTTTAAAGGCAACTGCTCTTCTGATAAAATATACTTACTCACTGAATGGTAACCTAAACAGTCAGTTTAAGCGCAATGTGATTTGATTTTATTAACTTTTTTTTCCATAAGAATGGTCATGGCATGGATTAAAATACATCTGTGCCTACATATTGACTCAGAACTGACTGTACAATTTGTTTTGCGACACAGCAGAACTACTCTAGGCTGGACATTTCATGGAAGCCAGACACTGTCTTTTTCAATATAAAGGGTCGTCTAAATAATCACAGCATGGAGAAGGATCATTCCTTAATTAAGATACCCCCTGCCTGTGTTGTCCTAGTGGAAACACATTATCACATATCATGGTAACACACAGTATGGTAAAGATAAATGTTGCAAAGTAAAGATGTCTACAATTTCACTTTGACTTACGAATAAGGAATAAAAATGCCCCCAGTCCTTTTTTCTTATGACTTGTGTTTTCCAGTCAACAAGAAACATTCAGGGTCATGGGCTAGGTGTAGCTGTATTCTATTTATTTATTATTATATTTTGTTTATAGATCTTTTCTTGTCCCGTTCATTCCTGTTGTAACCGCAAAATAAAACAAAACTAAAACCCCTCCTCTGCCATTAAGTCTCGCTTGCTACAAAAAATAATCTCGGGCCAAGTAAGATCTAGCAGCATCATTCTGAAAATATCCTCAAGTGATTCTTGGCAAAGAGATTTAGGTTATCTGTAACAAACTAATGGCCAGAAAAAGACCATTATTTGGATTTTATATTGAACCTGGTCTGATGCATATGCCATAAAAGGAGCAAAATTAACTGCACCACCTGCAGGGCACATCTTACTTGCTGCTCTGAGAATGAAAAAAGTCAAGAGCAGAAGAGAAGAACAAAAAAGAAAGGCAAACTGAGTTGAACATAGAAGAGTAAATTAAACAATAAAGACATCAAGAGAAAGAAAGTATTAAAAGCGAGTGTTCAAGCATGTTCAAACAAAACGCAGGTACTGTGTTTAACACTGTATAAATCCAAGCCATGCCAGATTCCCAGTGCCCCACTTGTGAGCTTTGCATTAAAATAAAAACCGTCGAGGAAGGTGCATGCTTCTTCAGGGAAATGCTTTTGAATTAAAAAACACACAGTGGTGTTGAGGCAAGAATAAGCAGGGTAAAAGACTTCACGAGAGAGGCTTTTGGTTGCGCAAGGGATGTAAGTTACCGGTAGCGTGTGAGCTTTTGCACTTTGACAAAAGGTAAATATGATCTTGACACTGCACGGAAGGAGTTCTCCATGTCGAAATCTTACTGAACGTAAAACACGCACTTGCAAAAACCTTTTCATGTCTGCATAAACATAGCAGTTTAAAACTGGTAATATATAGACACTACTTAAATGGTCAAAACTATATACCTTTTCCTCAACCATGCTCACTCATTATTAGCGTGGATTACTCCAGTAACAACTTCCCTATAAAAGGATGGAGAAGACCCAGTTGTCACTTTTTGCTCAAATGACTGCCTTGTTTTTTTGATAGCAGCATACTACAGAAATCTAGGAGCGTGGAATAGCTTGCCTGGTATGATTCCCCATGGATCAGATACCCAATAGATGCAGTTTGGAAGCAGACCACCAGCACTCTCATGTATCCCATTCACATCCTCCTCTTGGCCTCTTCTCTCCTCAGGCCAGAGAGCAGCCATAAGGATCCCCTTCACAATAAGATAAGTGAAGAGAATTTTTTCTTAACTCCTTTTAAAAAACAGAGCTATCTGACAAGTCACTGCCTGTGCAATAGGTGGGGACAGAAATGCTATGTTGCACGATGACACTGTAGATGTCTCCATCAGAAAACTGACTCGCCCACCCAAAACACAAACCCAACAAACTGCTGTATCTATCATGCAGCTGCCAAACTCCTCCCATGCCACCACCACCTGACAGCACAAACACATGGGTCTTGCTCCACCAGAATGCATCCTAGAGCTTGCTTTGGCACCACCTCCCTGGCCTAAATCTACCTCCCTAGTTTACCTTTCCCTCTCTCCTGCAATAAGCCTCACCTGCACTGCTGCCACTGGGGAGCTGCTGCAAACTCACAGTTTAGAAAGAGCGCTCATGTCCCCTGAAAGGAGAAGCCCCAAGGCCAGTCAAAGCTTGCTGTACGGTGGTCCTCCAGCAACAAGCCTCCCTCAACACTGCTCTGATGATTAGAAAAGAGCTCAGTATTATCGCTGCCAGAGGACACCAACCTGAATCTGATTATTGCCACTGTCATAGCACCACTGAAAACCTGGTATCTGCACTGCTGATCCAGCCCTGCTCCAGCTTCAGCTGCTCACTTTCCCTGTAGGGATTGCAGCACAGGCTTTCTGAAAGGATAGTGTCTCCTTCCAAGCCCAGTAGTGGTAGGGGAGACAAGTTTCACCTGTATAACTCATGGATCAGTGCATTTTCCCATCTTCACTAGGGGTTCACACCAGCGCTGCTACCTTGGAAGCCTGCCATCAATAAGCAGGTCAAACTCCTTAGTCTGGAAAAAGCCTCTCTATTGTTTTGTGTCTCATGAACAGTTCTTTGGTAACTATATGTATTTTTTTTTTGAGAGCAGGGTGTTAAAAAATGATTGATATGAATAAAGAGCTCTCCTTCACCATTTAAAGTAAACTGTATGCTTAATACGGTGAAATAATTTGGTCTCTGTGGGCCAGAAAACAATAGCCTCACTGTTGCATTGATACCTTGCAAGTTCTGTCCTTGCGTCACCCAAAGCAAACGGTAATAGGGACTGCTCCACAGCTCAGATTCCCTTTAAACCTCTTAGCTAACCTCTTTTACCTCTTCAGGTTTCCCTCTTTAGCACAGACATGAATCAGTTGCTTCATTAAATCTCAATTCCATTCAAAAATGTGAAGTTATCTCTTATAAGGCTGTACTCAATTCCCCTACAGTTCTTAAAAATATCCTTAACTTTACACCAGTGCGTAATGAAGAAAATAATACCAACAACTGTGACTGACTTAAAAAGGAGCAACGGCAAGTAGAGCTTCATCCTCTCTCTCTCCAAGCAGGATGAGAATCTACTAATTACTTTATTACTGTGTGGGTGGAAAAAGGAGTGAACTTCAAATCAGCACAGCATCCAGCATAGTATTTCCTTTATATTAAAGCCCACCTTTAGTTGTCTAGCACTAAGAAGAAACATTTCCTAGAGGCAACCTAGTAACTAACGCTGAGGATGACATTTATTGTATGGTCCTTCTTTGATCTGTCAAATAAAAGCCACCACAGGAAAAAATATGCTAATTACTATATTACTTTCCTCCCACAATTCTATACTTATTTGCTCTTATTTTAATGGATCTTTTTATCATGACTGATGCAGACAAACAGCCACCGGAAGCAGCCAAAGAAACCATGTAAGGCACGATGGAATATTCAACACACACATTCACCTTCAAGATAAGATAGCAATAACAGAACACCTGAAACCAGAGTCTTTTCCCAGGTTCGCTAAGTCGTGCCACTGAAATTAAGTGGGTTTTAGCATTAATTTGGGCCCTTGATACTCAAAAGCACTGAGATTATTCCATTACTGAAAAACGTAACACCACCACCACCATCGAACAACAACAGCTAGAGATTTGCAAAATAACAAAGAATACCATTCAGACATCAGAAAGAGGACAAAAAAGGAAGATTCCTCCATGGGGAGGCCTTTTCACGAGGAACATCCTCATGGGTTACAATCTACTGTGAGCACGAGGCGCTCTTACCTGTGTGAGTGAGCATGTGCCGCTGCAGGGAACTTGCCCATGGAAAGACTCGAGGACAGTAAGGACAGGGGATATTTTGCAGGCATTCTGAGTAAGCGTTCCTCTTTCCCCTCAGCAGCTTATCTTCGGCAGTTTCCTTCTCATCCTCACTCGTCCCATTTCTGCCGCTTTCTTCCTTGAAATTGTCAGTGGACTGCAGAAATGGGCTAAATTTATTAGTGTCTGTGGTAGCCAGCATCTTCTCTATGCTGGCAAACTCCCCACTTGATTCCAGATCAACACTACTGCTAAGTTTAGGCTTATTTTTTGTTCCTTTCTTTCTACCTCTTTTCTTAGTCAACCCAGCATCAGCAACGGGAGACTGCTCTGGATCACATGCCTGAGTCAGGTCACTGGGCAGGCTGGAGTCTCTCTGAACAGCGGTCACGATTGTCACTTTTGCTTTGGTGTTCCCTGATTTGTCACACCCAGTGGAGCTGCTCACTGCCTTGGGACTGGCGTCTGCAGCCTCCGTTTTCAGCAAAGCGGGAGCAGAAGACACAGAAGAAATTATCTGCGCAATGGAAGCCAATGGTGGCAGATCTTTAGTTCCTGGAGGCTTTGGCAAGAGAGGTGGTGGTGGTGGTTTAGGTCTCAGGGGTCTCAGCAAGGCAGAATTGCCAAGAAGAGCTGGGGAAATGATTGGGACAGTCAAATGCAATGAACCTTTCAGTGGCTGGGGATGTCTGACAGCCCTGGTTTTCTCTGAGTTCCCATTGGCACCAAAAACCAAAGGACACTGCAGACAATTATAGGCTTTATCACTGTTCCCAGAAGCAGCCAACTCTTGATTCCTGGCTTCACATGAGACATCATCTTTATCCTTCTTCAGGGCTTTGGGGATGGACAGGTCAATGGGCTCCATGGAACAGTCATAGAGGGACAGGGGAGAAGAGCCAAACAGGTTCTCCTGCTTCACTTGCACAGCACTCAGGCTTTTGCTCTTCTGAGAGAAATCCAATGGTTCGTCAAAATCCATTGGGAAGTTGCCTGCAGGTTCAAGTTTGATGGGAACGTGAGATGACGTCCCAAGCAAGAAGCCGTTTTGTGGCTCCAGGAAAGGCGTCATGGGCTTGCGGTCCATGTAAGTGCTGTCCTCCAATAAAGGAGGGTCTGTCTGGTTTTCCTGGGCGCTGCAGTCCACCACTAAGATGTAATTCTCAATCTCCCTTTCTTGCACATGCAAGTGCTGCTTCAGGATATGGTGAATGCAATTTCTCTTGGCCGAAAAGGCTGTACCACATTCCTTGCACTCAAATGGCTTCTTTTTCTGGCAGCCGCTGTGCGTCCTCATGTGAATGCGGAGGGCCCGGTAATACTTCAGGTCCTCACCACACAGCTTGCACACAGTGTCTGGGGAGCAGAAGGCATCCACCATCTCTGCAGCGTTGCTGGTGACATATTCAATGTTCTTCTCTATATCTTTCCTGGTCACTTTGAGGTGCTTCTTTCGCAGGTGCCTCTCACAATTGGCTTTCACTGTGAAGGGGTAGTGGCAGATTTTGCAGATGTAAGGCCTCTCCCCGCTGTGCGTCCGCAGATGCCGGATCAGCGCTGCCTTGTCAGCTGCGATGTAGTCACAGATGTTGCATTGGTATGGGGAAATACCCAAGTGAGAACGGATGTGAGCTCTCAGGACACCAGAGAAGGCAAACACCTGGTCACAGAAACGGCAGGGGTACAAAACTTTCCTCATGGTCGGGGCTTTCTTGTTCGCCGCCCCTGCAATGATGGCTTTGAGGTCTCCTTCAGTCACCTCTTGCTTGATGTTGGCTTCCATGCTCAGAGGCAGGAGAGCTTCGATGATGCTGTCCTGCTCCAGTTGCGTCTTCATCTCATGCTGAGTCAGAGGCTCTACTTTGGGTTGGAGGAGCAACTGTGAGGAAGGACTTAATTTGGCTCCTGGCTGGGAGAGGTGAGAATTGGAGGAGGACTCCACCGAGTTCTTGATCAGCCTCAGAGGGGGAGGTGGGAGGCTTGGGCTGATGCAGCCAGGGGAGGCTTGCTGGGCACTGATAAGAGGAGGAGGTGTAGAGGTTGCGACGACTGTCCGGGGTGTTACCAAAGGCTTTGGCTTCAGCGGTGGCATATGCTTGAAAATGGACTGCACGGGGACAGAAGGTGCCTTAGAAAGTGGAGGAAGACTGATTTGAGGAGGAGCGGAAGAAGCCATCTTCAAGATCTGCTGAATGTCTGCCAGCTCAATGGCAGACTCATTGGAGATGGGTTTTACCACAATACTGCTGTCAGGCTGGATGATAAAACCCTTCTGGAAAGGCTGCAGCGAGAGGAGCTTTATGTTTTCTTTTGTAGGGGGAAGGACTGAAAATGACCCTCCCATAGATGCAGCTTCCAGAGGAGAGAGGCTGAGCAGACTTGTGCTGCTGGGTTCCTGAGGTAGGTTACTCTTCAGTGCTCTGAGCCGCATTTCTTGGACCTCATCTTGTGTGTTGTCCTCCTGCTTGACAGGCTTGATGTCTTTGGTGTACTGGAGGCCCAAGGATGCCATGAAGGCTTTCTGGTCTGCATTCTCACCGGGTGGGGCCAGGGACTGTGGCTTGTGCTTGTCTTTTCCCTGATCCACCAGGTGAGTTTCTGTGTGCAGTTTGAGTGCTGAAAGCATGGGGAATGCCTTGTTACATGTCTCACAAATAAATCGATGGAAGTCACTGATGCACCTTCGCAAATTCGTTTCACACCAGACCTGCAAAACATGCAAAAATATTTAGAGTGGGTAACTCAAACCGGACAGGCACCACACGCTGCTGCAAAAGAAGAACAATTCACACTCTCTTCCACTGCCCAAGTTAAGGCGTTTAAAGCAGCCACCACCTACCTGGCATGGAGATATTCCTGCTCCACAGCCTTTAGTCACCTAAGTGGTGTACCTAAATTAGGGGCTGATTCTCCAAAAGTTTCCTCCTATACAGGAAAACTCCTTCAGAGAGCTATCCTGATACTCTTCCAACCTGAACTTCCCTTTCAGAAATCTTTCTCACTTCACTGAGAGCACAGAGGCCTCAGGAGACTACACAGCAAACTTCAGTAAGCTGGGCAGTACAACTACCTCCTTTAGCTTTATTACTACAAAGAAACTAGGAGGAGAAAATAAAACGGCATCCAAGAATGCAAAACAACATAAACCAACCAAAATAAAATCAACCCTAAGAGAAAATCAATGACATGCAGAGCCCAAAGCAGAAAGGTTTTTGGTTAGTGAAGTCCAGTTACACTTATTCTCCCAAAAAACTCCCTAAGCTCACAGATGGATTTTACACCTATCCCAGAAAGCAGTCATGAATCCAAATGCTATATTTAAATGCTACCCGGACAGCTCATATGTTGCAAAGGTTCCACATCAAAGGCGCGGAGAAGTGATACATGAAGTAGAGGGCTGGCAAGACCTTTACATACTCCCCACAATTTGTTCAGATACTTCATAGGTCTTCCCTTACAGTGCAAGAAAAATTATTACAAAAAGAAAGTCCCAACCTTTAAATCCTTTATTAACTTTAACTGGCTACGATTAATTACAAACAAAATAAAACCAAGTTTTGTAAAGAGTTCTCTCTTCTCCTGATTTCGTAACTTTTACACCAAAACTCTACTAGAGTTACAGAATGATCTACATGCTCCCCTGGACCAGCAGTAAATAATAGGTCTACCACCTTTCAGCCAGAAGAGCTGGAATACAATGCTTTAATCCAAGGAGAATAAGGAAAGTGCAGATATTGAAAAAGCATGGATTGTGCTCTTGATTTTGTTTAAATAGATAAGCAGCTTCATCCAGACTCAAAATAAAGAAGGCAGGTAAGGTTTGGCAGAGGGAAGAATAATACCATTCAATAGAAAACTTTATGGCTCTCAGGAAAACATTTACAGACTCTACCTTCCCCCAGTCAGTTACCCTCAAAGGTGCAAAATCCTGAGAACTCACGTAAGGAACGCAGCGGAAAGATATTTGGGAGTGTTTTGTGAAGAAGTCACTGAAGATGTCACCATTTAGTAAGTAAGGTGACCTCCCGAAGTTTTTCATGGCAAAATCTTTCACACCACAACTGCATCCTTGTTACATTAAATTAAAATAAATAATGCCTTCCTTACCGTGTGTTCTCTCTATTGATCTTAGATGCAGGATGGTTTGGAGAAGATAAGAATTAATGGGCAGGCTGGAAGCCAGGCCTTCAACGAATTCAGAATGCACTTCATCAGTTGGTACCTTAAGCTACGAAGAACAGAGCGTACCTGAGAAATGCGGGGGAACTTCCTACAGGAGAAGTCTGTGAATCCCAAGTCATGGAAGCCTGCCGGAATCGAAGGGTTGTTCTGAATGAAAGGTTTTCCCATGGGATCTCTGGGAAGCTGCTTGTGGATAACTGCATTATGGCGCAGCAGGCCCCGATGAGTACGAAAGGTAATACAACAGATGTCACACCTGGAAGGGAAAGGAATAAAACAGAAATGACTTAGTGCCTGCTGCAGGCTTAAGCACCAGCATTCTTCTCACATTAGGCCAGCCTCCTTCCTCTCACCCCATGATACTAAGAAGCTGCTAAATGCAAGATGAAGCCACAGCGTGTCAAAAACCTATCACCGCAGAAAGGCCATTTCAATCACAGTCACTTTCTTCCAGCTTCTGGCTATTAAGTTCACTGGAAGTTCAAATAGTATCCTGCATGAGAGCTGAGTGTCCCACGTGGGCAGACGGTGAAGTGGCAGCTGAGACCACAGCGTTCTGACAACCTTCCCATTGTCCGACATAAAATATTTCAATAGCTTTACACCATTTCATTTTTACTAAAAAGTGCTACTAAAGATATTTAAAAAAATCAGTGACAAGGAGAGGCTTAATCAGCTTAATCTGCAGCAGGCAGCTGCATATGTCTAAATGTCACCTTTAAAAATTACTGCTTAAAACATACTAATACATACCACTCAAATACTCATGTATGAATTTTCTCTGCACTGCCTTTCCCTAAACTTTCACTGTTTTTTCTCAAAGCTGTTATGAGAAATATACTGTTCTAAATGGAAAATTAGTGCTCCTTGAAGTGGAGTAGGGCCAGAGAAAGTTCAACACTTCTGACACTCAAGGACCCCCTTCACAGCCTGTGTGACCTAAAACCAAAGCAGAAGCGATGTCTTTTCCTACACACACTTTATTGCTATGATTTCTTGGCTTTCTTAAGTTCTCAAATCCCAAATTCAGCTAAACAAAAGTTTCTTACATAAAGCAGACTTGTGTTAAACAACCAAAGGTATTGCAAATGCAGCTATGCTGCAGGCAGTAAGGACTATGCAGCAATATTTGGCCAACACGTCCACAAACAAGCCTATTGCCTTTTAAATATCTGAGATTTGAGCTCTGCAGCATGACAGGTCACGTCCACCCTGCATTCATCAAGTGACACACAGTTTCACTCAACATGGTTCCTTGTGGTTACAGCCCCAGCTCGCATCCAAAGCACAGGTTTTACAGAAGCAACCACCAGTGAAGCAGTCAGATTTTGCCAGTGGAATATTATATACACTAGGAGTTTTTCACAGGTCTCCCCCTGCCTTAGTTCTCCCCATACTGTCTTCACCCTCCACATCAAGGAAAAGGACATGTGCCTACTCATTAAAAAAACATCCTGCAATTAGAAACGACTTCTGACAAAATCCTGAAACCACCCCCTCCCTGTCCTGTCCCTAACAAACTCCTATTGTTGTTCTTTTTATCACTGCGTAAACTTCCACAGACCTTTTTTATTCCCTGAAAATGAAGAGATAACCAAGTCACCCACAAAGCAACTGGACTCATACTCTCTGAGTGGTGAAAGAAGCAAGTGTGAAGTATATGTAGCACGGCCTTTGTTATCACGGTACCCAGAAGGTTGGGACATAAATATTATGTGCTGGAGGTTTAATCTGTTTTATCTCCCCTGTCAATTCACTTGCATCCTACCTTTATAATTATTGCCAGCATAATCCCTGCATTCGCTTAAATACCGAACCAATGCCATTTACAAAGCAAATGTTTACTTAAAGAGGTCTGCTAAATATGATGGCAATCTCTGGTGGGGGTGGGGAATGCCAACACGCGGAGCTCCGCCAGCATCAGGACCTACGGCTCTCCTCCAGCTCACCTGGCTCACTGTTCTGCGATGCAAAGCTTTCATCTTCAGCAAAAACAAAAGCACACAACCACCAAAACCACTGGGGGAAGGAGGGCATTAAAGGGTTAGAGCAGGCACAGGAAGAACTTGTAGGCTACTGAAATAAATTCTTTTTTAGACGTGATGAAAACACCTCGTGTGAAAGCAAACAGTGCTTCTGGAACGCTCCTCCTGGTATGTCGGCACAGGGACAAGCAGGGCTCGCAAGCAATCAGAGAATCATTTTGGTTGGAAAAGACCCTCCTTGAGTCCAGCCATAATCTAACTCTAGCACTAAACCATGTCACTAAGAACCTCAGCTATATGACCGGGAACATCGCTGGCAGGCTGTGGAGCCAGCTCTTCTGCAGGGGGATACAGATCCTCACCTTGGGGTGTCCTGAGGCAGTTCTGGGGTCCTTGATGTGCCTGGTCTCTCCCTTCCCAGCAACCCAATGGAGTGGCCGTATCCCCTCATGCATGACAGGGCAGGCACAACTAACACTGATGGGACCACAGAGCTACTGGGAGAGCTGGTGCCCACCATGGCACTCCCAGGATTTGGGCTCAACTGAAGCCAGTGCTTCCGGCCAAGCAGCCAGCCCCCCACACAGCGAGGTGCGCCTTGTCCACCTTGCACTCCCTCACCTCCACCAGCTGTGCGACATGCTGGTTTTTAAGCACTGGTTTATTTCGGGCTCCCATCAAAATCTGCACTTGAGAGTAAATCTTTCAGATCAGGGACCGTGTGAAAGTCCTCTGCAGTACACCTGTATCAACTACTACGCCTCAGGACAGTAAAAATTTGCAATTTAAAAATGGTGTTTTCCATGCAAAGGGAACCGCCTCCCCTTCCCCCAAAATGAAAGTAACATATCTTGAAAAAGGAATATGTACTTTCTCTCTTTTATAGTGCATGGAATTAAACACCCCTCTATAGTTTTCTCTTTCCTCCTTAGTGTTTTATTTGCTCTGAGTGAAGAAGCAGCAAGCGAAAAGAGAAATAGGGAAAAGGATTAAGCTCTTTTTCCCATTCAGCCAGAAAGAAGCTCCTAGCTGAAAAAAAAAAGAAACCTCCAGATAAATCATGCCTGCCAACTCAAGATGCAGGCACTTCAGGGCATAAAAATACACGGTGCCCTGGCTCAGCACCCTCCCCTGGTGCCACAGTTCACAGGCTCCCACGGGAGGAACCTGTGGATGCCCTCCCTTCCCCTGCGGTCTGCGCACACCTGTAGGAGCAGCCGCAGCTTGGGGAGCTGGAATCAAACCAGACGGAGCAAAGCCCTCCCGGGCAGCCACGCGGAGCAGCCGAGGGCAGGCACCCCAGGGGAGCTGGGGGGCACTGTGCTGGCACCTCGTGCCGATGCCGCTCGCCAAGGACAAGGGAGGTCGGTGTGAAGCTGCTCCCGATGCACGACACTGCGCCATTGGGTCGGGAGGTCTCTCAGGCTCTGCAGACCTCACTTGGGCTTACCAGGCTTCACTACAGAAGCAAGCTATGTAAAATACACGGCCCGTTTGCCCAAGTGTGTTTGTGACTTTTTTTTTTTTAATGTGTGTTTGTTTTTTTGTTGAATTCCTTCCCCATGCCCCAAGTAGGAAGGGAATCCAAGTTTCTCCCAAATGACATGAAATGAGATTTGAATACAATTAGCCCTGCAGATGTCAATATGGACATGTAAAGTCCTCCAAGTAAAGCTTACAGGTACCGAGCTTCAAAACCTAACTAGTTAAGGCAAGCACCATGCTGTATTGACTAAGGCTTGTGTTAATTTAAAATAGAGTAAAGCTGCCATGCCTAACAATGCCTTAACTGGAAGCATTACTTTTTTTAAGGAAGCCTAACCATGAATTTCTCTGTTTTGTCATCAGTACTATTTTCTATCTTTAGGTAGTGTCAATGCCTACAGTATTTTTAAATCTAAAACCAGCCTAAGATGGACAAGAGAATGAAATCCTAGGTGATATGAACACTTCTCGTCTTGCTCAAATTGCTGTAAAAAAAAAAAAAGTTATAAAAACGTGGAAACTCTGAAAAGTCCAGCATATCAAACAAAGCATCTGAAACATATGGTAATACTTTGCTCATGATGAACTTTAAAAAACAAAACAAAACACCAAGAAAACACCCCTCTCCTTACAGTTTCACAAGTCTGCCCACATGTAGTGCCAAGTCAAACATGGATGGTATGGCTGCGGAGAACAGAGATGGGAACAGGTTCCGAGGCTGTTTGCAGAACAGGCAGAGCAATGGCTCAACACCTGAGCGGAGATAAAAGCACTCTACTTGCAAGGTAAGTTTCCAGATGTAGCAAATAAAAGCTGCTGTGTTGCCATGTGACTTCTAGTCTTGGCCACAGTTTTCCATTTTTCTATAAATATGATGACAGAGCAGAGAGAAGAAAGCTGTTCAGTTCCAAGCACAGAGACTCAATTATAAGCAAAAAGGAAAAAACTGCTTGTAGCAGCTAAGACCGCTTCAAAATGAACTTCATTCTCAACTGCCTTTACTTTTCAGAGTCGTTCATACCTGCAAAATGCCAACATAATACTACTACTGACAGAAGCGTACAAAGCAAGCGGGTGAGAAAACAGAACTGCTAAAACACAAAAGCAGAACCGAAATACAACTGCAACAGCCGTGCAATGACCAGGCTGACCTTGGTGCTTAGGCCACATATTACACTAGAAAAGTCTGTTTAATTATTACTACACCAGTTCACCTTTCTTTTTTTCTTTTTTTTTTTTTTGGCAATGCAGACAAGGTCTATATATAAAAACACAGCATTAAAAAGCTTTCTGCTAAAATAAGTTTGCATTCTTGAAATCTGTAATGTTAATTAGGATATAAAACCTTTAAGGCTTTAAGAAATAGTCAATGCTTTGTGCAGCTTGCTCAAGAGGCAAGCTACACTTAGGACAAGTGGCACCTATGCGAGAAAAGTTTACATAAGCGATGCCTGTTCCCTTGCATTACACTCTTCTCTGAGCCAATTCCAATTTGTCAGCCATGGAAATAGCTTTTTTTCTTTAAGAAAAGACAAGGCATTTAGAAAGGTAAACCAGAGCCAAATTTTAAGCAAAATGGATCAGTCTTGATTTTGATTAAGGGTAATGAAGTCAAACATTCGATCCTTCTAAATTCTATGTTTCAGTAGCCGAGATGCAAATGCCAAATACTTATATCCATCATTCTGTTTACCAAGAAATTAAATAAACATTATGCTCTGCATTACCAGACACTGGCAATGGGAAAGGGAAAGTGACATTTAGCATTCTTCTACTTACACTTCTGAAACCACACAAGAGTAGACCAAAACTTGAAGTTTTCACCCATGCAGCTCACTATGTTGCCCATGTTGTGGACATCAACAATTAAAAGCAGTGTGTATTTCTAGGTCTTATCTAAAATTAAAAGCTTGGTATCATTTTGTTCCTTCCCTGTGAGTGCTCTTTAGCAACTGCCACAAACAGAAGGAAAACAAAACAAGAATGAAACACATCCTGAGACAGAAGCCATTAATACACAGTTACATTATTAAGTCATCTAACTCCTCCCACTGAAATCCCTAATACATACTGTACATAAATTTCCACTCTTGTCGTTATTATTCTCCTTCCTGTCTCACATTATTCGCACAATTAACGTGGCTCTCTTCGCGAGCAAAGAAAAGCCTACGCTGACCTAAAAATAACACAACTGGGCAGAGAAGGATGGGTGATTCCCTGCCTCTAGACCAGGAACGTGCGCTGCAGAGGAGGCTGACGAGGAGAAGGAGATGGAGAAAGGATGGTTTTAAACATGAGGGCTTTCACCACCTCTGAAAGAAAAGCTGGCAGGTTACAGACGTATTCCCCTTCAGGAAAGGATTTCTTTGCTTCTCTTGCACTGCTTTGGGGGCACGGCGAAGGGAGGGAGATGAGAGAGAGCAAACTGGTTTCTGCTCCTGTGCAACCCCACCCAGGTCCAGATACTCATCTCCTTTTGGATGAAATACCCTTCCTGGCCTCCACACCCAGGGCCCTGGGAAATAACATCCAACAGCTGCACTAATCTCTCCCACTTGCTGCAGATGAGTGATGGAAAAGCAGCAGCGCTGCTCCCGGAGATCCCTGTGGGTCCTGCCGTTGTCCTGCAATGACCGTTCCTGCCTCCTTCCCCCACAGCATCACAGCGTGTCTGACCCCAAAGGACCTGCTGCTCTCCCACCTCCACCTCACCCAACACTCTGGGTCAGCGCTGAAACCCCAAGTGGCACTGGAAGCCAGCTCCCTGCCAGGCGCCATGGGCTGGAGAGGCTCCTCTCCCTTTTCCCAGGGCGCAGGGGACGGAGGCAGCTCACCAGAAGTTCAGTGTACGCTGCTTCACCTCCTCAGCAAAGGCAGGACTTTTAACTTTTTCTCTCTCCCACCTCCCCACCGTCTGTCCGACTCCATTACCATCATGTCCCATTGCTCCATTTAACCCTCTCTCCCTCAAGCCACCCTTGGGCATGGCAAAAGCTGAAACCACTGCGCCAGCTCTTCTATTAATAGAGGGATGCACAACGCTGTGCACATTCCCACAGCTGCGCTGTGGTCCAGGCAAGAAAAGTATCGTGTATGAGCCAGGGCAGACCCGATATAAACCAGGGTGATGTCGTGCTTCAGAAACTTGTCGGCATGCTTGCAGAGCCAGTGTCTGTGCCAGCGTGTCGTGACTCCCTCACACAGGGTAACTCAAGTGAAGTTAAGCGCTATAAGGTTTAATAAAAAGGCGTGAGCCATCCTGTGCCATCTTTTTAATGTTCTTTGCGTGTGAGCAAAGAAAAATGGGAAAAAAATAATTAATTTCTTCCCAACACTGTAATGAGTTGTACGTACCAGCAACACTTCACGGTGTCAGACTTTAATACCTCTACCCCAGTGGAACAGCAGCTTTATCATTTACTTCAACAGAATTAACGTGCAACTAAGAACAAATGAAGGGAAAACAGGAGATGGCCTGCAAACACTTGCACAAACAAAGTACTTCATTTTTTCATAATGGTCTTTTTACTTAAAAAAGTTCAAAGTTTTAAAAACCAGAAGTGTCAAGAAATTGGCTGGACAGAATCACGGAGCAAGAGCTGAAGGTCAACATAAATAACTATGAAGGGTTTAATAACTAGGGCAAGCATACTTGAGGGAAAAAAAAATAAAAAGCATGACCAGTACAGTACTCTAAGGCTACCAAAACTGGAAGCTGCACAGCATCCAGAATTGAAGTAATTATTTGTGCACACAAACTAAAGCAGAGCTTCTGGTATTCTTTCAAGTGGGAAAAGGAATGGTGTTCCTGCTTTCTGACACATCTTTCAAATATGGAAGCCAAGTACTTGTGTGGTTTTAAAATTAATGGCAAGATTTTAAAAAAACAAAACGAAACAAACTACGTGTCTACCACGTTAAAAAAGCAACACCACTTTTCACAAGTAACGTACGGAGCAGCACATCTATAGGAACTTGCCAATCCTATAACTATCCCCTGACGACCACAGGCTTCCCAAATAGGTGCAGCCAAACCTGCACTGAGCACCCCTGCCCTTATCTCCATTCGCAGGTAAGCTATGCTCAGCAGGCAGACCTGACTGTTAACACAATAACCAGCAGTCAGCACTTTGAGAAAGCCCGTGTATAAACAAACCCTGGTCATCAGGATTGGGCAGGCATGCTGATAACCTATTTCAGCTCAGCCCTCTTTCCCTCCTGCATTCCCTTTTACGAGAAGCTTTCCTCTACAGCCAGCTTTGCATTCTACCCACTTTCTATTCTTGCAGCCAAGCTAAGATGTTCAACACCATGTGACACACCGCACACTTCCACATGAGAGCACTACTTCCTGTGCCCATTCACCACCTGGTATTTTTACCTGGCTGCTCCGGATTCCCAGTCTCCTCGCACAATGAGCTCTCTGATGTGATCTGACCACTTCCAGGCAAGCGTTGGACTTGGGATGCTCTTCAAATGTTTCCCATCTCTCTCTTCTCAGAAACTTCATAAAGCACTTAAAATACAGTTCTGGTCTGCTTTGCAAGCCAGCATATAGAGAGATGCTCAACCCACCGTTTTTACTTCTCCATTTGCTCAGTAAAAGGATGCATTCACCAGCTTGCTTGCATACCCTCTCCTCTGCCTCATCAACATTAAAGAGTTGCATTGTACCACAGCATATTTTTGGTTCTAGCATTTACCAGAGCTGGACT
The DNA here is from genome assembly GCF_963082525.1 of Nesoenas mayeri. NCBI lineage: Eukaryota > Metazoa > Chordata > Aves > Columbiformes > Columbidae > Nesoenas > Nesoenas mayeri. The sequence continues at coordinate 91,652,605 of NC_137543.1, read as the reverse complement.
TCATCGTCACCAGCTGGCTCATGGAACTGCTGCTGCACTGAAAATGCTGCCAATGGAGATCAAGATTAGGCTCCTAGCTCCTATCAGCAAGACACCAAGCAAGCAGCTTGCAGAGCAGAGCAGAGCAGAGCAGAGCAGAGCAGAGCAGAGCAGAGCAGAGCAGGAGAGTTCAGCTGAAACAGCAATGCCACACAACTGGCCCTATGTGCTTCCATCCTTGGCTATAACAAGTCTTGTAGCATTGATTCTGTTAGTAACTCTAGCAGCAGTTCCTACCTAAACTATTCTTGCGGGTACAATCTCAAACAATGACTAGGAAGGGGCCAAAGCACAGTGCCAAAAACAAAGGTCAAGGAGGTCCACGAACATGTCTATGCTGGAGTGCTCCCCATCTCTCTCTCGGTTTTGAAGTACTAGCAAGGAACAAGGCTTACCTATGTGCACACCAACAGTTGTGACAGAGATGGAAAAGTAGTATAAAATTTCACAATGCCCCATGAAGACTACTTGTCATTCATGCCTCAGGTTGCTTCGCTTCCAGTAACAGTAGTGTCAACTACTAGGAAAAAAACTTCCTCTTCCCAACATGAACTCATAATTTTGTCTCAAAAGTAATAAAAATTGCAAACAACATTTAGTTTTCAAACACTTTTACTCCTGTAAGTTTGCAATGTCATTAACACCCTCTTCCCACAAAAAGCTGACCATATGTAGAAAGCAATGTTCTTCAGAAAAATGAAGTCAGCAGGATTATTCCCTGCTATATAAGGAGATAAAAGATAGAAAGTTAATTCCTAAAGTTGCTTAAATAGGCATTGGCAAAAACAGGAATGAAACTTAAGGGGCTTTTTCTGGTGTGGGTTTTGTTGGTTTTTTTCTTCTTTTACATCCTCCACAATGTACTTTTATTCAGTCATATTGCTGCTCTGTACACAACTTAGTCTTGTACTATTTTTTTCTACTGGTGCTGATTATTGAAATAATCTCCGTACACTTCAAATTTACATTAATTTGTTTTCTTGGCTATTTTATCTCCCCAAAGCCGATGTGCAGAACTGCCCTGAAGAACAGTAACTGCACAATAAACATGTAATATTTTAGGTAGCTGGAATCATTTTGACTCAAAACCCACTTCCTCTTGTATTGACTTTAACAGGGCTGCTCATGTGCATTGGCTAAAATGATTTAAGATGAGGATGCAGGTCCCAGTGCCTCACAGCATCCCACCACCTGACACCACGCACTGAAGAATGGGTATGTGCTGGCAAAGGGGGAAACCTGGTGACCACCCCAACTGCACATGACATCTTGTGACACAATTTACCCACAGAGTCTAGGAGAACATTCCCAGGGCATCTAAGTTGTCCACTCCCCAGTGAAACCAGGTAACACCAAGACACAAGGAGAGCAGTTTCCACCTGGGACTGTTTTCAGAAACAAGAGCTCACAATGGTTAACCTGGCAAAACTGGAGGCAGATGACAACAGATACCAATGGTCAAGGTGTCCTGATACTTCCCATTCCAGGACCTGAGTTCTTGTGTTGCTATGCCTGCTCCCAATCTAACTGTTCAAAACAACCGCTTTCCATGGTGACGTTCACCCTCTAGCCAATTTGACTTCACAAGTTCCAGCAAAGCCTGGGCAGACTGTTTTGAAGAACAAGGTAGACTGTGAATGTGGTGTGTGTTTTTTTTTAAGCTCTACAGAAGCACATTACCCTGAGGCAAGAGAACTGCTTTTGCTGTCCTTGTGAAAATATGCCTGGGATTTGGCAACTTACAAAGCTTAATATATTATATCACTGTTCGGACATGCTCTGTAAAAGGTCAAAAAACTTCATCTACTCTGATTCCATTCATGGCAATAGGCATCTCCTGGTTCTGGTCACTAGGTCAGCTCAGTGGCTGAGGCAGACAGTTGCCTTTCACACTCTGTAATGTCTATTTATTTCTTGTCTCCTATAAAGAGTTAGCAAAAGCAAACCTTGTAACTGAAGGCAATGGCACACTGAACCACATGTGATCAGAAAGTCCCCGTAACATTCCTCAAGATGCAGGCTTTTACTGTGTTCAAACTGCGCAACAACCCTTGCTGATAACTGATGTTAAAACACCTAAGAAGGTGGAAACACATAAGAAGGGAGGTAACTGCCAACGCTATCACTGCCTCCGTCCTCCTCTCCTCAGGATGAGAGGCAGCATCAATGTCTCCTTGCTGCTGTGAGGAAGGAAAAATTGAAAATCTTTTAGCTGTTAATACAGAGCAGAGAGTACCGTAAGAAGCTTCCTGGAGGAGAAGGAGAGGAAATACAAAGAGTATGCTCTGGTTACACTGAAACCCAACAGACAATTTTATAGTGCATGTACTTTTTTAAAAGCCAGACGTTTTACTTTAAGCCTGTTCCATCGTCCTTGCCAAAGGAAAGATGAGAAACCTCACATAGCGCCTCGAGAGGTTTCTCCCCAGGAAATCCTCACGTCTTCTTCGCTTGTGCTGCTGATGCTGGTCAGAGCTGTCTGTCAGGCGACCTTTACAATCACATTACCATGTTTGACAGCAAATCTCTGCCACAAAAGTTTCCAGAGAAGTTACCCGGCTCTGCAAGGTTTCTCATTTTCCCTATTGGCTGCACAGCATTTCAGTGCTCTGCTAATTATATCAACACTCAGATGCAAACTCACCAAAATAGATGGTGTCCTGAGGCCCCAGCTGCAGGGAAACAAACTTCTTCTTTAAATGATCCAGGTAAAGAGGCGAGGGGGGTCAGAAAGCACCGCCGGGCTACCTCCCACTGCTAATGGGGATTGCAGACAGCCTTGCTGAGACCAGCTCATGTCACTAATTAGGATGCAGGTCCCAGGGCTTCAAAAGGACAGAGACTGACCAGGGGGGGGTAATGCCATGAAGGAGATGCAGTGCCACAGCCCATTGTCAGCGGGACAAAGGGCCCTATTATTGCTCCCAAGAGCAGGGCAGTTCTTACCGTAATTAGGAGACAAAGATGCACGATTTAGGATTTTACATAATCAACAGATACTCTCCCAAGCTGGAGCCCCTCTCACACAATCAGTGGATTAAGTATTGTTTATTCTGCTGCAAGTAAACAATGAGGTGCTCCCCACTCGGGGCTTTACATGAAAAAGCGGTACTGGGGAAGACAATGCGGGGTGTCTTTTCATCTGACTTTGAACAGCTAACTCTGTGATTTAAAGTTGTTCATTTGACAGTATCTGGAAGGGTAATGGCCCACCCTGTAAATTAGCTGCTCACATACTGATCCAGGGACTGCCAGACAGTGTTACCTTTTCTGCTGCTTAGCAGAGGGGGGCCTGGACAGACAGACGCTCAGGGGGCGAGAGGCTGTATTTACACAAGAGCACTACAATGGCAGGATTAAAGAACCACAAGGAAGCCAGGCAGAAGCTCCTGCATACCCCAGCACTTTGTTGCTGCCAGGGATGCACCCCTGAAGGGAGAAGGAGGCTGGTACCACTGCCGAGGCAACACAAGCTCCTGCAGCGCTGCAGAGCCAATGTCCACAATCACTTTGACACTCACTACTAGGGGAGAAGAAAAAAGTCGGATGTTTGCCCCCTGGTTTACAAAGGCACGATTAGGCAGATTGAGCATCACTTATCTTTGGTTATGACAAAACAGTCTGTGCTGGGCTACCTAAAGCAGTAGCTGCAAACCAACTGCCAGACCCAGAGCATCTGGCACTGGGATGCACAACATTTGATACCTGCCTCACAGAAGTCCTGATCAAGTGTCTCTACTTTTACAATACTGGCAATAAAAACAGACCGAGTGTTCTGCTTCCTGCTCTTTGCTCAAAACACAGCTGCTAGGCTTGTTTGTTTGAACTTTAAGGGGAGTTCTTCCTCCTTGTCTTCTATAACAGGGAAGCACCAGGATTTGAGGAATGCCTTCTAACATTTTGCAGTTTGCTCTCCCACCATTATTGCACCCATACACACATGCCTCCTGCTGATACTCTAGCAAAATATTCTTTTCTTCATGTCTTTCGCTCAGAAAAGCACCCCTATGCCTCACCAAGAGGAATAATTTCAGTCACATGAACTCAGGACTGAGAACGGCGCGCTACTTTCAGCATATCTCGCTGAATCTTAGAAACAGTCTTGCAGAACCCTGGGAACCACACGATTACAGCTCCTGCCTGTCAAAGTTTCAAACGTATCTCCTTTGGGATGAAAAAGTCACCTTAACAGCAGCCCAGACTGCTCCGCTTACCAGAGGATTTTCTGCTGGGTTAGGCCAAGCAGACAGTGCTATTTGACTTATCTAGACTAGGACAAAAGGTGTGTTTTAAACCAGATAGGCAGGGCAAATTGCATTTGAACATGTTAGCTGACCAAGGAGAACCACAGCTTCCTTGTCCTGCCCTGTCTCCACTGACATGTCTTAAATTGTTAAAGCAAATATTGGACAAAAACCCTTACCATCATCTCGACAAGCCCATGAAGACAGACATCCCTGCACCAGCCTTAATTCACGCTCACAGAGACAGACAATCATACCTTTGATTTAGGGACACATTTTAGTCTTTGTTGCTCAACGCAATCAAGGGTAGCAAAATCTGCTTCAGGGGAGTATTATTATCCAAAAGCAAGACTCCTAATCTTAGAGAAATAGTTGCATGAAGAGGAACTACATATTTGCACAGCTATGCCTGTCTGCCTTGCAACACTGCCAATATATTCTGTTATCTTTTATCCATCACTCAAAGCAAAGGAATCCACCTCTCCACTCAGGTCTGTGGCATAAAACTTTGCAAAGAGGTCATATTGTCACAGAAACTTAAAAATGAGGCTAATGCCAGGATAAGCCTCATATACGCATAAAGCGTATGGCAAAATTACATCACACTTACTTTTGTGGTGGCTGCAGAGCTCTTAGCAGAGAACAACTGTTTCAGTTTTGCTCGATAATGAAAATTTACCTTGTTTACTTCAGAAACAGCCAACTCCATTTAATTAACTGCTATTTGCTGGACCAAGTTTTAGAAAGAGCTTTCCAACTCCTTTCCCCAATAATTACAGCACTTAAAATGCCTTTTAAATGGTTTTTCACATACTTACCAAGGTTTTAAAATCTAAAAGAAGGAAAAATTTAATAGAATTACTCCCATTTAATAGAGTGGGATGGCTCTGCTCCATGCCATTCTATCAAGAAACTGGTATTCCGGAGAGAGTGTTGACACATGAAGATTCTGAATTCTGCACCCTTTCAAAAAGAGCATCAGAGTCCAATACCCCAAAATAAGCTTAAAACACTGACAAGCTGCTGCAAATGGAACAACCTCCTTTTCTAAAACAGCAACTTTTCTACATGTTTAAACTAGACTTGGAATATCTCTTTTATATCTTCATGTATCTGGATCTACATTTTTCTATGGTAAAAAAACAGGAAACAGAAAAGTATCAGGAGTCCCAGGGGCAATTATTTGAATCAAAACACAACATCTAAGCATCTTCTCAAACAATTAATAGCTAATTTTTCCTTGTTAAGAGAAGCTGATTTAAGCCAAAATCCAAATCATTCCCTAACCTCAACAGGCAGAAAAGCATAACACATTTTATTGAAAGTCTGGAACCAGAAACTCATCTATCTTGACTCCCTCCCAAGACAGACAACAAAACCTTCACATCCAGCTGCCTCCCTTCTCCCCAAGCAGAATAATCTCCTAGCTTGGTACCTGAATACTTTTATAAAGTTTTGCTTCATGTTTTAAGCGTCTTTAATTTAACTTGTTAAAATTTTGCATTGTTGGCATTTTACAGTTTGATGTAACAATAATGATGGGCTTTGGAGGGGAGGACAGGGTGCCATGATTTCTTCTAAAACATTCTCATCTATTAACTGGCAAGATTTCCTGTATTTGCAAAAAATAATAAAATTAAGTCCTACAGCACCCTGGTGACATAATATTAGGCAGAAACATTTAAAAATCTGTTCAAAATCACAAAGGAGAGAAGTTAACAGTGCAGAGGACTGAATGGCTCCTGTTCCTCCCCAGCAGGCTCCTGCTGGCCATCTGATGACCAGAGACACTCTCAGGACTATTTCTTACCTCAGTGAATTATCTGGATGTGTCTCCATGTGGGACTCCAGCCCATACTTGCAAAAAAAATCTTTGAAACACACTGGACAATGATAAACTTCATCGTCAGCCTTCTTATCCCCTTCACCGGAGTGACCATCCTCGACAACCTTCAGAGAGAGAGGAAAAAAACCTCACTAGACCAAATTGTAAGCAACAAACCACACAGGCAATCAAATTGAAGTCCTTCTCTTAAAAACGAAGCAGCGGGCTTCATCCATAATTTTGTTGCAGGTGACCATAAATGACTCATTTTGGTAATAGAGGGTGAACGACAGAGCCTCTGCGCATGTGTGAGAACATGCAAGATGAAAAAGGAGGCTCAGCAGGAGACAAAGTGTGCGGCTCAGTCACGGATAAGTCCGTTCTAATGAGAAACTGCGACTGAACAACTTATAAACCCATATGTTTATATACCACTGAACTAGCATTCCTCCCCCTTCAGAAAACCAGGCGAGCTGTCGGCCTCAATTATTTATGCCACTGAGATACTGCCAGCTCCTAACTCAAGTGGTCCAGGGAAAAGCAATGAACTTCTGCATGTTTTCTATAGCCCTCTTCTGATTACAGGGAGAAAAGCATGCACAGAAACAATGGATACTGAGCTAAATGGAACTGCTACTAGCTTGCCATTTACAGATAGTAAGCGGCAAGGGTTAAGTTTGGCAGCCACCACACGTTTTATAAAAATGACAGAAATGCACTAAAATATTTCATAAACAAAACCCTAATGGAAATGTCTAGCATTCAAATAAATATTTCCTCATTGCTCTGGCAACTCCAATAATACAAGATTATGCTACTGTGAAAGGGAAATTTACTACAGATTTTTTTTCCTCCAGATCAAGACAAAATCAGATTTAAAGTGTTGCTGCTTTTGTAAACACTGGTTTTTAAAAAGTTCAAATCACTGTCCTGACTATTATGAAGTAAATGGGAGAAAAAAAAAAAGAAACAAGTAGGGGAAAAGCTGCAGTATTATTAGTATTATATCTAATATAAAACATATGTAAACCCCCAAAAATTAAACAATGAAGAATTAAAGAAAAATTATCTCAATCTCTGAAATCAGAAATTGATTTTAAATCTCAGACAACAGTGTTGGCTACAGAGGAAAAGCATGGCATCTTATGATACATATAGGGCCATAACAAGACCACATTTTGGTGCAGACTGCATGAACATAACAGGTGACAGTTTAGGAGCAACCAGGAAAGACTTTTGCTTCATGCCCCATATAGAACCTTTTTTGCAGGTGTCCTCTCCTCTCTGTCCATCTCGGCATCATGACTAAACTTGCGTTTCGAAGATAATCGCCTGCGCTTCAGCGGCGACGGGGGAGTTGTGCTTGCGGTGCTGTTCGGATCCTTCTCGTGAATCTTCATGTGTCTGAGCAGGAAGGGGGAAGAAGACACTGTCAGCAGGAAAATCGCGGTGGAAGGTCCGCGTACATTTTAATGCTGATATGACTTTTAAGGTTTGCCTTTAAAGGATAACAGCATAGATCCCATAAGCTGGACTGCACTTCTGAAAGACAGCTGGGGCACGGTCCAGCACGGGCTCTTTGCAGCGCCTGGGACCAGGCAGGGCCATGGCAGGGGCCCCAACAGCTCCCCCTCATGCCCCGACCCACAGCACAGCACTTGCCCCGCTACTGCCTGGCCCCACGACCATTGTGCCCGTCCCACATCATCCAAGAGGTCCTGCTTCTGCCTAATCCTGCACAGTCATCTACAGGCCCAGCCTCCCAGTCTTGTGGTGCTCTAGTAAATAAAACCCCACGGCTCAGCATCCATTTCTCTCAGTGAAAAAATCTTCAGCTGGGTCTCCTTGGATAGTTTCACACAGTAACCCAAATGGACCGGTATATGCCAACATCCGAACAACACTTCCCAAACACATTTGTTTCCTTCTCATTTGTGACACAATGGTGCACCCGAACATTGATTTTCAACTGCAGCTTTGAAGTCAAGATATATCTGGTCACGCTGTTCAGCTGCAGCAGGTTTGGCCTGCAAAACTCCCTGTTGCCAAAGCATGTTCACAAACCTGCTTACCCAGGAAAACACTTGTTTCTCGTCACAAAGACAGTGCTAAGAGGAGAGGGACAAAATGGCTCAGGAAGCAATCTGATGAATACTTGTATACCTGACCTGCTTCAGGAAGCAATCTTATGAATACCTGTATACCTGACCTGCTTGCCTCTCAGTTTTCCATATTTGCATCCTGAGGAAGACAATGTGGTCTAGTTCAGAGGCATTGCTCTCGTGCTTGTTTTTCTGAGTACTAAAAGCTCAATTAGTAACTTAAAAAAAAAAAGTAGGGCCTTTAGCCTCACTTCAAATTTATAGTGCTTTTGAAAAAAAAAAAAAAATCAAAAAGAGGCTCCTACATGCTATGGAAGTTTTTGCTTCTAATAGGTATAAATGTGAATGAAGGAGAGAGTTGCCATTTGTCCGTGACTGACTTTGAAGCAACAGAAGGGAGACAATGGCATTTGGGCACATCCTTCAGAAGTCACACCCCCAACTCGGCTCAGGACTGTGCCATTTAGCTTGACTGCACGCTATCATGTTCAAACATGAGAGAATGTTGTAACCTAGGCAAGTGTTGTATGTCCTCATAACTGTTTGGGTGTTGTGACATAAAATCCATTTTAGCTGTGGATGCCAAGGGCATGATGCTTCAAGATAACACACTGGACCAAACTGACCCATGAGCAGACTCCACTGTCTCCTCACACAATGTCGTTTCAAATGTTTCTTTTCACATTCTCTGACACTTTAAAAAAAAAAAAAAAAGGCATCTAAATTACTGTCTCAAACTACAGCCGGGCTCCTGAGGGTGTTATGTGGGAACAGCCTCAAGCCAAAAGCACCACACGTACCAAGACCAACGCAAGATTAAAATGTCTGTTTAGCTACTGACTGCTTCCAATGCCCAGCAAGGCTGGGACTGCTCAGAGGGCCATGTCAACATGGGGAAAAATGTGGTTTTCCCAGCCCCCAAGTAACCTTTACTAGTCACACAAATGGTGGATGGACACCAATGACTCCTGTCAGTCACACTGTGGGAGGTTGAAGGGGGAGAGAGCATCTGTGTGCAGATGTGCTCAGCTGGTTGGGTACAGCATCACAGAAGTGTTGCCGAAGTTGTCTGACCTTTTTCCCTGCCAATCGCCCAACTGGAAGCAGGAAGAAGGCTGAAGCTCCAAGGGTTTGGCTCTCTCCAGGTTCAAAGTGACACAGGGAGAAGCTGGAGCACTGACACAGCCTTTGGAGCGCAGAGCACTCACCTGCCTCGGCCCCCGGGTAGCCCCGCTGCAATAGGCACCAAAGCTATAATAACTGACTTATCCGCATTCATCCAGTGCTAGCTGGTCTCACAAAATCTGCAGGGAAGGCATCTACAGTTATTGTACTGCCTCATTGTCTTTATTCTCTTTCTGGTCTTTTTTTCTTTCCTCCTTATGGCACTTATTTAATGTGTCATGCTAGCTATGTCAATCCCCGAGCGTCCTAGGGGTGATAAATCAACAGTGTGAGGAGCAGTTGTCTGTATGCATGCATGCAAGAATAAGGGAGAAGAAACCAGTTATTTGTTCAAAGAGTTTCTGTCCACAAGTGGTTGAAGATAAAACTAAAAAAGCATCTGGGAACAACAAAATGTAGTATTCAATTGCACAGGCAAAGCAAAACTTGGAAGGTGGTTTGTTGGCCTTTTTTTTTTCCTTTTGATAAAGACTGCTTTCCAGTTTCCATGAGCTTTTGAAAGTGAAGACAGAGGCTTTTGCATGTGCCTCTCCGTCCCCCCACCCCAGGCACACAACATGGCCTGCTTGCTTAACCTTCTGGCAGCTTGGCTGATGCACAGCTAATATTACTTGGCCAGTTACTTTTTTGAGAGCTGGAGAGCAAAAGCAGTCAATCTAAATCACATTCACCCTGAAAACAAACGAACGACAAAAAAACCTGCTATGCATTAAGCGTGGGACTTTTTGTTACTACTTTCTTTTAAGGTCTCCTTTTTGCCAGTAACAAGCATGCAGAACTCTTGTTTAGCAGCTACCCATGCAAAACAGCTTCCTTGGGGCTGAGTTCTTTCCTCCTGCCGTTTGTCCACCTGTTGAACTCCGCCTGTTTTGACGGAGCTGCTCCTACCTGAGAGGGCTGCGATGGCACATCCACCATGTACCAACTGGAGAAACTGTTGAGATCTCCAGATTAGTGTCGGTCTAACGTGGCACCTCTGCCTGGTGTGACCTAACACACGCAAACACAGCGGCTCCTGCAAGTCCCTGGAGCAGTCCAGCCACGTTTGCAATAGAACGTGTGCTAATAAGGCAGTGCTTGCTGGCGTGGGTGCAGCACCGCAGCGACGGGGCTTTGCTATGGCTGATGTCAAAGCCCCATCGCTGCCCCAAGCTTGCAGTTCTCCTTCCCGCAACACACGCCCTTTTGCCATGCCCTAAAAGCGAGGGCAGAATCCGTACCCACAGCCAAGGAATGTGGGAATCCCTTGTGCTTTAGTTTTGCATATTTGAAAGGAAGCAGCCTGAGCTATTGAGCTATAAACAGGAAGACACCCTGACTTGCACCTTTGACTTTTACTGTGTAGGTTGAATATCACAACCGCTGCGATAGCTCTCTGCATGCAATCATGAAGGAAAAAAGGAAAATCCAAAACCAAAGCAGCAGGTTCCAGAGTTCTCAAAGAGAGTCGCAACCTGTCCACGTTACAGCCAGCAGGTTTGTTCCTTTGGCAGGTTAAGCAAGTTTCACTACCTCAAGTCAAGGGTGGAGAGGAAAAAGATTACTAGAGCTACAGCCCAAGATAAGCGCCAAGATAAAGCCAAGCAGTACAAAGGATTGATACAATCTTCATCTCTCTATTTTACTCTGCAACGTGGATGTCATTCTGCCTGGAGAAAACATTTATCACCCAACTTCGCTGAACTGCAGCAGATGCCAAGTCACATCCACATCCACAACCTTTCTTTTAAACACTCCCTTCACCAAGGCTTATTTCACTTAAAAAGTTTCCTAACTACAATTAACAGGGGGAGGGGGGTGAATATTTGTGTCTTATCCTCCTTTAGAAGAATTTTCCTTGATTAGATCTTACATGTAATGCTGAAAATGCTCGATCTCACTGTTTAGTCTGCCAAGATACAAGGAGAACAGGAACAAAGCTGTGCTTGGAAGTTATTTTCCCGTTGTGACTATAACAACGTATTTTGGCCTGACAACACTGGCATACTTTGAATACGACAGCCAGGCTCATCAGTCAGCCTGGCTTTCAGCATCCTACAATGATGAAGGAAAATGATATGACATTCATCAGTTCCAAAAAATGAAGATATACACTCAACACTTTAAGTGAGAATGTAGTGCAAATAAAGAAGGGCATAAGGACATGCACAGAATTGCTCATATTAAGCCACAGACACAGGTTACAGTAACATGTGCCAGCAGCTCTGAAGTGTTCCCTGCTGCAGCTCAGAAGAGAGCCACAGCGGATGAAACTTGGCTTTTTTTCCTGATTTAAATCAATGAATTGTGGCTCTGAGCCATCCTACAGAGCAACCCAAGAACAGCAGACAAGCTGGGGAAGGTACAGAGCCCTAAAACCTGCACTTCATGTGGTGGTTATTAGTCTCCACAGCACGCATGCAAGTACACGTACACTTGGACAGTACTGAGGGTGGAACACTAAAATGCAACCGCAATACACAGGATGTAAGGAAGGAGATAAAAATTTGAGCTTAATACTAGGGAGGACTCCCTTGCACTAAATGGTAGCTAGCCTTGATTAACCTCTCAGAGAAAGTGGTGGAACTCCATTTAAAACAAGACCAGACAGAAAGCCAGAAGAATTTGCAAAGAATAATCCTGAAATGGAAAGAGGAAATTAAGTCTTTTCCAAACAAGGTCTGATCCACCTCTGAACTAAATTCTCCGTGTTTAAGAACTGCTATGCAAAAAATGCAGAAAACTTGCTACACGCTAGGCTTTTTGCGGCACAGCTGTGCGTGAAAAAGCTCCCCTCGTAATCTCTTCCCTCCTCCTCACACAAGGAATTTCATAGGTGAGCCAAGAGGATCCAACTGTGCTACGACCATGTGCCAGTCAGCCCTCTCAACAAAATCACATTTCTCAAGTGCCTGACTGCCTTCCATTCCATCCTCCCCATGAGAATCACCTTCTACTTCCCCTCTTCTGCCATAACTTTCCTCTTCCTCTAACCGTCACGTGAACGGGATGACTAAGATGATACCGCACAAGAATATCCCCAGCTTCTTGCCTTACTTTTTTTCTTTTTTTAAAACAGGCAGAAAGAGTTTTCAGCCCCACACTGTAATGCAGAGAGTGATTTCAGAAGGGTGAATATTCCACCAGAACAGTAGCAAGTGAATACTCCGGTACTTTTCATTGAAGGATTGAGACTTTTGTAACAATAAACAACTGCAGAACTCAAGTGCCTTACTCCTTTTTCTCCCCATGGATGGTGCTGGATCAGTGCCTAAGGGAGGTGACTCATAGGAGAGGGAAAAAATAAAAAAGCATGTGTCCTACTGAAGTGAAATGCAGCTCCCGCTGGTCACATCCCAGTCTTTACCGCATATCCAAAAAGGGCTGCTGTATTTTCTTAATGCCGAGAGGATTTGCATGTTGATCATATAAGCTTTCTGGAGGTCCCGAAACAGGGCAGCCTACAGCTTCAATGCCAAAACCAGAACGTGGGCAGGTTTTGACTGGCTGGCTCAAGGCTAGAATGAGGAGTCATAGCATCTCGAGAGAGGCAACTGCAAGATGCAGCTGCTCTGGGTCCCACTGAATTAGGAATAAAACCAGGAGCTCCTGCTTTGCATGCAAATAACCTGATCAGTGGCACTTTTGGACTCTTGGAAAGGAAGCATCCCTCAGTGTGCGTAGGAATCCCTCATTTCCAGCTCTGGGGAGAAAATCCACACTGTAACTGCACCCTGGGTTTCCATGGCTGCTGACATGCTGCACATGCCTAAGAGAAAGGGCCTGCCTGGCTTGGACACCCGGGCAAAAGGAAGGTGTGGAGCAAAAGGGTGTATCTGCAGCCTCTGAGCAGGGTCCAGGGTTAAGCCTCTCCCTTGTAACGATGGCAGCACAAGCAGTGCTGGCTTTCAGTCAAGAGAGGTTTATGCCAGGTAGGTCTGATTAGAAGGAGCAGCATGTCCAGAGGGGGAGCAGCAAGCAATTTCACTGAGGCCTGCTTGGGAAAGTCCCAGCATCTAAATCAAGATTAATTCTTGAGCACAGGATCCAGTGCGTGTATAAACACCCTCCTCCTCCCTCACATCTCCGCGCCTGTGGAAACGCAGTTGGGAGGCCAATGAATCCGGGCATTATCAGTCCAGAGAGATCATCTGACAGTATCAAGTTCAGGTTCTGGCTTCATATCCCACATATTATTCTAAGTTTCTCCACTTTACCACTAGATGTACCCTATACTCTACTGTATTGCACAGGGCTCTTCCTCATCTCACTCATGATTTCTGAGCAGTGTGATCACAAAATCAAGGGGATGATCCTCATGCATCTGACGCTTATCTAAAGAGAAGGGAGCCACACATCCAACCATTCAGAGACTAAGCATAAAATCGGTGCTTTCCATCCTTCGCCTTATTTAAAATATATATATATATTTTTTTCTCCAACATAGAGAGTTACTCAGGTCCACCAAGCTAGTCTGGGAAGAACTGAGCCAGTTGGATCCCTAAGTACAACTTAGCTGATAAAACTACTTTACCTCTTCCACTGTTTTCTTCCCTGAGATATTTCCACTTACATTTCTGCCTTCAAATAACAGTAAACAATCTCTGAAGAATCAAACCCCCTACAATCTACAGCAAAGACAAAGCACATCTATAATCCAGAACATGACCAAACACCTCTGTTTAACAAAACCCAAAAGCCTCCTTTGTCTAAGCTTCAACTCTGTGTCACCATATCAGAACGAACAAGACTGCAGGATGCATCCAAGACAGGCTGAAATTTGGACAATGACATTCTTCAGGCCTCATGGAACGAAAAATGGCTCACAGAGCAAGAGACGACAGCATTCAAAACTTAACTGGTAAAATCTCTTTTCAGAGATTTCTGTCACATTGTTTTTGTCACTGTTTTAGTTTCATTCTGCTTAACAAATTTTACTTGAACCCAAATTGCCTAGAAATGTAGGAACACACATGGAAGTCCTCTTCTAAGCTTCTGCCATTTGGCATGGGAAGCAAATCCTAAACAAAAAGTGTAGCAGCAGCATTTTTAGAAGCAATCACTTAATATACTGCTGCTAACCCTCTCCTTAAAAGTCTCGTGAATATGACTGGAACTTACCTCAAAAGTGCAGTAACATTATACCCTTGGGTTAAAGAGTTTAGTCAGTTGCTTGTTTGTTTGTTAAAACATGTAGAGAATCTGTATTGACAATGTATTTCCAGTGCTAATTACCAACATCACCCACTTAACAGAGCAATCCACTCAGCCCTTGCCAGTTGTAATCACAGGAACCAGAAAGATGCAGGTAATTTTGTAAATCAGACACTGTCTGTATGTGGATGAGTTTGTTTGTCTTCTCTTCTTGGCTTGTTTGCTATCTGTATCCTCAAAAAAACCCAAAATGACCCCAAAAGCCCTCAGACACAGATGCATGCTTGACATCAAGTCAAGAGACACTGGAATACCAAAACCATTGGAATACCAAACCCCAAAACATTTGGGGAACACCCTCTTACAACTGTGGAGCAATCTCAAAACAAATTTCAAGTACCACCAAATATTCTAGTGGTAACCAGCGCTGAACGCTAGTGTGGGATAAACAAAGAGAAGCTGAACAGCAAGACGCCTCCACGGCTATGCAGGTAAGAAAGCCATTGCAACGCATCCAGAGAAGGAGCAGAGTGGGGCGAACGGGTCTGGGGAAGGCTCAGATTGGGAAGGGCTGACTCATTTTAGCCAAACTTAGCAGGAGATCCCCAACCAGTGCTCCCCTCGGCACCCAAGCGCTGCAATCTCGCTGGCACAGCGGCGCGGCTCGTTATCCTCATTAGCTCTGTGTCTTTCAGGGCTAAGGCGGCCCCAGCGAGGCTCCCGGTGTGCAGCAGCACGTGGGTGCCGCAGCCCCCTCGGCATCCCCCCGGGAATCGCTGCCACACAGACGTGCCGTAAGCATCCCTCCAAGTTCAGCACGGGCTGCCGCGCTGTCTGCCTCCCTGCGCAATGAGGTTCTCCCAGCAAAGCAAAAATAGCCTTACAGCGGGGCAGCAGACGGCATCATTAGGATGACATGAGTATTATTATTTAGATCCACCAAGACTAGCCGGGTGCGCTAAGGCTGCAAAAGCCTCCTGTGATTATGTTCAAATGACAGATTAGAAATCCCTTTCCAGCGCTACCCGGACAGTCTGCAAAGTTAACCAGTGCCATGCAGCTGCCAATACATGATACCTAAGGATATACGATACACACACATGCACACAAAGCATGTTGTATTTTTAACCTAGAATAAAATTTTGCTTTGCTGTGAATAAAGGCAAGATATAAGCATGAGTGAGAGGAAAGATACTGATCTACAAATCCAAAGGGGAGGAGGGTACCATTTCTGAATAATTGTGCTGTATTCACAGATATTTAAGCAACTACTTGCTACAGAGAATCAGCAAGTTCAAACAGGCTGAGATTGATACAACTGCATTCCCAGCTTGGCTCAAAGTTACTCCTGTTCCCTACCAGTAGCGTTGTCAGGACATCTCAAAGGAAAAAAAAGGAGACAAATATTTGCCTGATGATGCTGTGACAGGGAAGTGATTCAAAGCAAAGCTTCCCAAAGGATAGCAAAAAAAACCCAACACTTTCATTTGCAGTTCACATCAACCCTTGCATAAGGGAGGGCAGAAGAGGAGGAAAATGCAGCGTGAGTGTCCCAGTATCACTTCACCAAACTGCCTGCCTGCAGTTTGCATTAAATTCATATCTAAACTAACAATGCCAAATACTGCAAGGAGACTTTCAAGCTGTAAGAAACCCTTTCATAAGGGACACTACTAAAAAAAAAATCCCTCTGAGGCCCATGAGGGTCTTTCAGCTTGGAGACAAAAGTTTATTAAAAACAATACAATTAAGCAGGAATAAAGGTTTTTTTTAAATGTACTAAAAACCTAGCGTGGGACATTCTGAACTGCTGTTTTCTTCCATCTTTTTGGAAATCTGTGTTTTTCAGGCAAGTCCTTTAGTTATCATGATATATAACCTCAGTCAATTACTTCACTGTTGATTTTTTAGGAAACTTCATATTTAAAGAAAACAGTAAGGACAATTAGAGCAGTTTTAAATTTTAGCATCTGGGGGGGGAAAAAAAAAAAAAGAGAGAGAGAGGAAAGAAAAAATAGAGAAAGAATGTCAGAAAGGGGAAAAGTTTTATCCTTAAGACCAAACACAGTTGAAGAAGTCCCAGATACATCCTGCCTCCCCTCCAAAACTGCACTCCTTCACCAACCAAGCAAACATAAGCCCTGGCTACTTCCCAGAACCAGGCAAAGCCCACATGCAGTTGCCTCCCTCTCACACTCCGCTGTTGAGCAATCCTGATGGCACACAGCACAGAACAACTTGCTGCGTCACACAGCTCAAGGAGGAAAAAATAGATGGCCACAGCAACGCTGGGGACGCCGTGCAGATGGAGCCGAATGCCTCCCCCCAGCACACACACACACACGCAAGCAAGGAAGCTGCACCAGATAAGAGAAGCACATCTTTGCTAAAGCAGGGTCTCCATATCACCCTGATATCAGCAGTCACCATGTAACTGGAGGGGCAAGGAAGTAAGGGGTTATCACCGCGCACACACAACTTGTCCAAACTTTTCCCAGCGTGGAGGACGGCATCCTAGCAAAAGAGGTTTCACGTGCTCAGCCCATTTCCTCTCCTGTTCCTGAACATGTGGTCCTCCTTCCTCAGCAGCGGTGATCTCAGAGCATTCCTCTGCTGAGCAAAGAAGCACTAGGAAAAGGTCTCACGTCTTGTTACATGTCTGTTTAGTCAAGTGCAGTAGCTGGAAACAGGAGTCCCTGCATGATTTGTGCTACTTTACAAGAGTCTGGGAACTTTCGTCCTCAAGTGAAATTAATGTCAGTGCAGTCCATGAGCAATACAGATTGCTTTACTCTCTTTACCCTCAGTGTGAAACTATCAAGAAAGATGACACATTTAGGTAGCTTGATGTCAAAAATGAGCCACACAGAAGTTGTACACCTCCTCTCTTTTAAGACATCTTTCCATATGTACTAGAAAGCTAACTCCAAGGATTTACCAAAAAATTGCTATGAGTGTTTAGAAAACTTCAGCTAAGAGAGCAGCCTGAAGAACTCAGCATAGATGCCCTCAAGAAACAGAAAGCAGTATTTGCATATTATGTATTATTTACCAGTTGTATAATATAATGGCACTACTATTTTAGAGACCGTGCCTTTGCCTAAGCTGTGTGCATCATGCAGGTGGGCACTGTGGCTCAAAAACCCAAGCGAAAGCCCCTTGCTAAGCCCAAATGCCAAGATCCCTCTCACCACTTTTTGTTTATTTTTTTACAGCTAGAGAAGTTTCTCCAAATGCTGATAATCGACTACTAACGAATAGCCTATTTTTAAAAGAGGGGAGAAAAGAAAGAGGAAAAAAATCCGCTGACCCTGAGAGGGGGTACATTCTGCAGTTTGCTGGTTCCAGCATGCTGAACTAGAACAGGTTGAACAGGTTAGATACTGGGGGGAGAAGAGGTAAAGCTGGAAGACATACATTAAAGGTGGAACGACAGAAACCACAAACGCAGTTTGAGGTAGGCTTTTTCCTCATTCTCGTCAGTACTTGGCCCAGGAGCCTTTTCAGACAACAGGAGGAACAGAGTGATCACACATTCATTAGAGAAGCAATGCAGGTATTTCTGACGTGCATGCACAACAGGCTGAGCGAAGATTACCTTAACATACAAACTCTCCCAGCAAACTTTCTCACCACCAGCATTTTCTACACAGAATCACCCAACCGAAGTGCAAGCTAGAAGACAAATCACCAACCAAAATGCCAACAAAACAACATGTTACTTGTTAACCTTGAGAGCTAACATGCCTGCAAGAATTGCTTTAATGTCAGGCTTACAGCAAAGCACTAAAAGAACCTCAACTCCCCGCAAAGATTGCCTGGATTTTCTAGTGCTTGCTAAGTTAAGGCTTGTATTTATTTTGTAGCTCTTCAAGGTGAGACAGGGAGGTGACATCCCTGAGAATACTAAACCTTCAGAGGAGGTGATGTTCCTGAAAGGGTACTTATGCAGAAAGATCAAGGTCTGGCGCTGCCATGTGCTCTGCAACTAGAGTCTAATCTGTCAAGTGGCTTGTGCTCATTTGAACTGTGACACGGGTAACAAAGCAGCACTAAGCTACACTCAATACGCTCTGTTATACCGAGATTTATGTTATTGCCCATGAGGAGGGCGGTGTTACCCCGCTACGTCAGACCACCTTCCCCTCGGCACATGTCGCACCAGAAACCTATAACTTAGTGAGGGCAGCGTGTCCCCTTTATTCTGACCGCAGAAAACCAAAACATAAAAATCCACAACCTCACGAAGCACAAGACCAGACTTAGCTATTATTTAAAGGCAACACACACAAAATCTAGGACTGAAAAGCACACTGAGGTCTCTCTTACATTTGGGTACTGAAGAGCTCTGGAGATGCAAGTATAATGTTCCTCATTGTGCACGCTTTGGTTCTCAAGAACAATGGAGCTAATTAAGGTCTGCGTATAAATCTTAACTCTGCACTTCCTTGCTTCGCTTGATTCTAATCAGATCTCAGCATTAGTGTTTTTGTGTTAACTTCCTTTGCTGTTCTTTAATGATAACCGAAGGGGGACACTGTCCAAGGCTACAAGCAGCATCTAACATGTCTGAAAACATGGCATCTCCTTTTGGCTTTGACGGCTCCCAGAGGTACTGTCACACAAGAGCTCCTTCAGAGTCTCTTACCGCTGAAGATATCCATGGAGGGCTTTCTTGGAGCACCCTATTTATGAATTATGTGAATGAAATAGTTTCCACCTGGGACCAATAAAATACTGTCGTCTTCTAATTCTCATCAAAGACACAGAGAAATAGACTCTTAATACTGTAATTGTTGAAAAGGCCTGATTTTTTCTTTCTTTCCCTTCCTTACTTCCTAATTTTCTTAAAAATGTGGGGATCCCAGCAGAATACCAAACATTTACTCTGGATATATGTGCTCACAGAAGAAGACCAAAAAGCTTCCCTCCACCTTTTTCCACATCCTTATTTACAAAATGTACTAGTGAAAATATAAGAAATATTTTTTAGTTGCAAAGAAAACTGAAACAGCTATCACATCTCACCTGTCTCCTACAACTACAGTCATCAATTATTACAGGAAGAAATTAGTCCTTTGTGTTCGTCATCCCTGCTCAAGAATTAGGGCACTTGCATTTGCTGAAGCTTATCTTTCACTAGCATGCTGACAGTGGTTAAATCATCCCCTATGTACAAGGAATGGATTTGAAAGCCTGTAATACAGCCTGCTTCTTCATATTTAAGAGCACTGCCTGCCAATTACTATGTCGAAATAAAAGCTCCTTAAGAGATGACCAAAGAGACATCTCCATTGAGCAAGACAGTAAGAGAGGGCCTTTTGACATGTGTGGAGTGTCAGTCATTTTCAGCGTGGCAAGTTCGTTGACTGTTTTCAGCTTCAAGATCTTCTAAGTTCAGTTTTTCAAAGCTAACCCAACATTTAACACCCAATTTCCACTTGGCCATCTTTACAAACCACCAGAAACCAAACCATGTTGTTATGAGGCAATTCCTCTCTTTTGGAAGAAAAAAAAAACAACTCATCATCACCTTTGGCTATGCTCTGCCTCCAAAAACTCCCATCTTAAGCAAACGCCAGACTGCACATGCTAGACTGCAGAGATCCTATTTGTACTTATAGGCTGGGCACTGTTATTGCCCTGCACCCTACAAAGCACACAACAACGTGTTGGAAGCGGGCCAATACCATAAATAACACAGGAGCAATTCACAGGTGGAATGCAGAGAGAGGACGGATTCAGCCAGATCTTGAGGACGCTCTGCATGCTGAATATGTGCGAAGTCGCAGGCAGCCTGCACGCATGCCTGCCCATGAAACACAGACCCATGCTAAAGACGGCGGGGACATCAGTAAAGCGTACACATCCCAACCCCTGTGCCTTTATCAGGATCCAACACTCATCTTCCAGCCACTATGTTACAATCTTTGACACTCTTCATTTGCCAGTGAAGAGGGCCAGTTAAAACAGCAAAATTCACAGGTTACCCTCCAGCTTGCGCATTTTCTACCTTTCTCAAAAAACTCAGTAACGTATACACACATGAAGCATTGTTTGAAGACAACTTAATTTGAACATCAGAATAGTACTATACCCTGATAACTAAAACAGCTGTTTGTCTCTCCGCAGCGCATTAAAAGGGGAAGTTTGGGAAAATGATGTAGCACTGAAAGTAAGACTGAGAATGAAAGTGCCTTCTTAATTAAAAGAAAAAAATACCTTCTTTGATAGGACCCTTTGTAAGCATGCTTCAAAGCATAGCTTCTGCGATCCAGATCTTCCAATTTGAGTTTCAAAGACTTCTGCATGTGGTTGTTGCATGTGGTGTTTCACATGTGCCAAAAAAAAAAATCCCCGAACTCTGAGACCTGTTCCTGAGATGGTGCATAAACAGTCTACAGCTACCTAAGTAGGATGTAAATAAAAAGCCATTACGAAGAATTTTTTGAGGTATGGGGTAACGAAGGGAAAAAGAGAAAGAAGATAGATAGCTGTTATGTTTTGGTTTCATATGGAACATTTCAGTTAGTTTGCATTACTGCACTTATCTGGAGAGTCTGGTGAACATCAAGCATGGATGCTGCAGTTTCATTTACCAAACTGGGGAAACTGTGGCTGAAATATATATATTACCCCATTTGCTCTTTTCAGACTTGCCGCAGAGCCTTTAAGAGCTCCCCACTGGAAACTGGCAGGAAGGTCATTTCTTGCCTCCCTTCTGGCATTTATATCCTATTAACATTTTCAAGTTGCATGGAGAGCATGTCTTTGGCAGGGAGGAAAATGTGATTTTAAAGTGACAGGCACAGACCATCTTCAGTCACAGAAATGGAAAAGGAGCCGCTGGTGAAGTCTCCTGCCCCCAAAGGAAACCCTTTTGGAGCAAGTGGAGGCATCACCCTTCTCCCTGAAGCCTGATGCACGTTCCACTGGAATGCAACAGAGTAAGTCAAGCAAAGGCTTTTCTCCACCTCAAGGCCCCTCACTAAGCCACCACCACCACTAAAACCCACAGCAGCGGCCTAACTCCTCTGTTTGCATTTTGGGGACATGCGGTGGTGGAGATGGAATAAGAGGCTTGCAACCTCCTTTTTGGTGGCGGAGTCTGGACCCAAAAGGGCTCCACAGACTTGGTATTATTCATAGATAACTCCCGAGAGAGCTACTTTGACAGTACAGATGGAAAGCTTTTAGTAATTGCAATCTATTGATTTGAAACACTACTTTGGAAATCCCCAGCTTCTTAAGCGCTACAGAAAACTCTTTATATACCCCCACACACACTTCCTTCCATATAGTTTATGCTCCTGCTGGAGATCTGAGAATAGTCAACTTTCATTTACTGTGACTGAGAGAAAGCCACAGTGTCTGTGTCTCTGGCGTAAAAGTGTGAGAATGAGCATATCCTAAATTGCAGATTTTCTCATGTACTGATCATTGCAGTACCATTCCAGTCATGGGAAGTCTGAACTCAAAATTACTATGACCTAACTCCTTCCTCCAAATTCCTAAAAAGCCCCAAGAAAACAACCCCCCAAGTCCCGAATCAGTCCCTGATGCTAGAAGGCTGGCTACTTCCAAAACAACGTGCTCTTGCCAGCACTGGTCAAAAATAAATCTTTGTGAAAAACTCAGCATCATCTCCAGCTCTCCTCCTCCAGAGCAATTTTAGCCTGCAGAAAAGGAGGCTGATGGGAGACCTCATTGCTGTCTACAACTATCTGAACGGAGGTTGTAGCATGGAGGGTGTTGCTCTCTTCTCCCAAGTAGCAAGTGATAGGATGTGAGGAAATGGCCAGGAAAGGTTCAGGTTGGATGTTATGAAAAATTTCTACACAGAAAGGGTTGTCGGGAATTGGAACAGGCTGCCCAGGGAAGTTGTGGAGTCACCATCCCTGGAGAGGTTTAAAAGGCGTTCAGATGAGGTTCTTAGGGACATAGTTCAGTGCTACAGTTAGGTTAGGTTATGGTTGGACTCGGTGATCCTGAGGGTCTCTTCCAACCAAAATGATTCTATCATTCTATGAATTCCTATTCCTGATACTGGACACCGACAGATCTCCCAGATATCGTGCCAGATTGCAACAACCCTCCCCAAACAGAAGGAGCAGCACTGATATGGAGGCAGTAAGCTTGATGACAGATTCAGAAGAATGAGAAAATCAGCTTTCCATGCTGGACATTTAGCACTCTCCAGAGACCTTTGCTCTCTCCAACAGTGACTGTCCCCACAGGAGGCTCAGGCCATTCCTGAGCGGTCTGGCAGCTCTAAGAGTATTTTCTAAGATGCTCCAGGCTCACAGTTCCCCGTTGAAAAATCCTGGCCAAGAGTCACCCTGGTCAGAAAAGGAAGCAGGTTTTAACCTCTTTTTTCTGAATGGTGCTCCAGAAGAGAACCTTCCCCCTCCACCCATGTCTGCTGTGCCCATTCAACTTGACTTGTTGACAAGGAGCCAAGGAGCACAACAAAAAGAAACAGGACTTTATGTGAGAGGCTATGACTCATTTACAAATGAAGTGTCACATATTGTGGGAGTCAGGAAGGGCAGCATCAATTTCACAGGTGAGAAGCACATGCACCATCCAGCACAGCTAGAGTACCTCAGAGAAAAGGTGGGCAGAGAACAGCAT
Organism: Nesoenas mayeri; assembly: GCF_963082525.1. Lineage (NCBI taxonomy): Eukaryota > Metazoa > Chordata > Aves > Columbiformes > Columbidae > Nesoenas > Nesoenas mayeri. The sequence continues at coordinate 91,629,443 of NC_137543.1, read as the reverse complement.
TCTCACTACACAAAAAGTCTGGCTATTGCAAAAATGTTTAGATGTCATGCAAAAGAGAAACAAACAAGAGCTCTGAGGGGCTTTTTTCTCCCTTAATAAAGTGAGGGTAGAGAAAAACTGCTTTTGATGGAGATGATAGGCACTTGAGAGTGTAACAAGATGATATTTTCTAACCCCAAAAAGCAACAAAAATTTGCCTCCTTCCCCTCTCTGCTCAGCTGAATGTCTAATGACCTGGCTGCTGTGAGGTGGAAAAATGGATCAGAAATTTCATCCTGAGATGGAACAGCAATAGGCACTCCTGTGGCACAATATTTCCCTTGGACTTTTTCCCCTAAAAGGCCTTTTGAATGTCTGGATTAAAAAAAATACCATAGACAGTTAAATAAGAGCCAGAACAAGGCAGAGGGGGAGAAAGATAAGACAGGATGTATGTAGCATATGCCTACACATTTTTACCCCTGTTCAGATACTGTCAGACTAACTTCTCCCTCACTTCTGTCCCTCACTTCTGCTTGGGAGGCTCCTGCAGGACCTTTATAAGCTACGTTGATTCTTTGGTAGCACATTCATGACTTTGTGCTAAACCTACAGCATCTTTCTCTGACCCCACACCCTGTGCAGGTCTTCAGGGATACCACCATGCTGGCTGCCAGGCTTGGGTTAGAAATCTTACTCTCCACTGTTTCGGCTATATATCTGTCACTTCTTAGATACTGTAGTACAAAAACAATGCAAAAGCATAGAAAAATGGATGTGTGTTATCATCCAGCTGGACAGCTGGTGCAAAAGAACAGACACGGCACCCCCATGAGCAAAGCCTGTGGGAGCTGCACACAAGGCAGGACCTGGCAAGCAGGTCCTTGCTCTGGGATCCTGAGGCAGCAGCAGTTTTGAATATGCTGTGAGATGCATTCATCCACTGCACTGGCAGCCCATTGGACCTGATGCTACAGCTGAGTTTGAGATGCCTATGAAAGAACTTACTTCACACCATCTTAAGACTAGAAATACCTGTTTCAGAAGGAGGCACCCGGTGGGCAAAATGAACATCTTCCTCGTGAGTGTGCCATAACACCAGATAACAAATTTCATTTCACTTTGCATTTACACTAATCTGCCTACTTGCACATTTATGCTTTCCACTTTAGCATCATGATTCACTATTATACTCTGTTATAGCAACAAGAAAAGGTTATTCACTAAAAACCAATCCAAACCAGACCAAAAACAAACCAGTGGCACAGTCCTGCTAACCACTATCTTCCTTTAGTAAAACTAGACTGTTTCAGTGTGCTCAGGATCTTACCTATCACAGGCCTGTGGTCACTTGCTGCAGTGCCACCAAGCTCGGTAACAGGTTTCTGCAATGTCCCACCCATCTGCTGTGGCGTGGGCCTACAGAAAAGGAATTTTACAGAGCAGACTGGAAACTGTCAGATGGAAGTAACTTTTAATAGGAAGATTTTCCCTGCATGAATATAGGTCCTTCTTAGTGCGGTGAGTAAATACAGCATTCCATCCAGGTAACTTCAAGCAACATCTCATTAAAAGACAAATTTTAAACCAAGCAATCTTCTCAACCAAAAGTCTCTGACTGGTACTCACTTCTGCTGGGCAAGTCACTCAGCCTGGCAACTCTGGCAAATCTACTAAAGCACCAGAAGAGTTGCCATACGGGGAAATCCCCATGTAAAGGTGACTACATCAGCATCTGATAGGCCTGAGTCAAGTCTCAGGGGAAACCTCCCTTTCCTGCTTCTGGGAGAGGATGAGCAGATGCCCAGCGAGCAAAAAGCCAAACCAACCCCACCAGCACCCCTTCAGCAAGCAGCCTGGGCTGAGGACCTGGACACAAGTGTTCCGCCACCCCAGAGTCCTGGCACTGGAATTCACCCTTGGATGCTGACAGCAGCACCGGCTGCAACTCAGCAGCTGCCCTGCCTTCCCCACAGCAGACAGAATAATGACCCAGTCTGGCAAACATGTGGCTTGCAACACCTCTGGTCAGATGAGTCAGACAGTGATGTATTCAACACCCAAGGCCAGTATCTCCTCTGAACGTTTTTGTGTCTCTCCCTTCTCATTTTACACCTCTCTCCAACTCTCTCCAATTCCAGTCCAGTAAAAGTTAAATAAATATGAAATTACAAAACTGCACTCCCTCCTGTTTCTCCTCTGTTTTCACAGAATGGTTTAAGCTGGACAATATGATACAGAAAAGGTAAATCCGCAAGCAGCTATTACTTCCTTTGTGCACATTACATTATCTTTCCTATAGTCACAAAAATCACTCCTTTCATTCCACCTATAGTACACTGGTTGGAAAATGACTGGTAACAATCAAGGAAATAAGATCTCTCCCCTCCCACACAGAACCAGGCTGTAACCATCACTCTTGTCATTTTGCTTATAAGCTATATTCCTTTCCCCCACCTGTCTTGCAGTTTCTTTGTAGGTTGTAATCTCTTTGATATAGGGACTAAAACTACGTGGGAATTCACAAAGTCTTAATCATCTCTGAGGTGTTCCACCCATGCAAATAAATGAATACAGAATCGGGGGATGAGAGAGGGCAAGGAACATCCATGTGATTTAACATTTTGTTTCTCCCATTGACAACTGTACATATTGCTACATCCCTATGAACGAAACTGCACGAAACATGTTTGGCAACCTGGGTTACAGAGAATTTCCCGATCTGTAGTGCAGTAAGTTGTCTACAGGACAAGCAACTACTGATGTATGTATTTAAAAATGAGATCAATTATTCCAAAAAGGCATCTTCACGGCAGCACTTGAATATCTAACTACATAGCATACAATACCACAGATGTTCCAGTAGAACCATTTGCATCCACAACTCTGAAGCTACAAAATTAGAAGCTCTTATACAGCCTGGCTTTATGTTTTTGTCCTCAGGAAAATCTATCCCATTTCTCAAAATAATAATAATAAAACAAAAAAAAGGAATACTTCTGGATATCTGTAACAACTCTTATGCAAAGAGGGCTGGAAGACTTTTCTCAATTCTGACTTCCTTACATAACCTAAGCATCCTAGTAGTTGCAGTGTGTGTGTGTGTGTGTGCCATGCCATACTTGTACATCACAGCCCACATTTCATGCCCAAGAAAGTGTCTCTAGTCAGCTTGCAAGTCCTTCCAAGGAAACAAAATAGCCCCCTACCCTGTAATCCTTTCCTAACTCCTGGGTCACGGTCAGAACTCACCTGTGCATGTTTCCATTGGTGGTGAAGGACTGTCCACATACTGAACATTTATAAGGCCTTTCACCTGAGTGCACCAGCATGTGGCGATCAAGGGAGCTCGCTGAGCTCAGAGACTTTCCACAGATGCTGCAGGAATGGTCTGTTCCTCCAGTGTCAGTGTTATGCTAGGGAAAGCAATGATGTTTTTTCATTGAATGCCCCTTCTGAAGTCCCAGTAAAATAACAACAAGAACCATAAACTTCTTAAAAGCAGCTTTAAAGAGCTACTTGGCACAATACCTTATATAAAGGTGTGCCCTGTGTATACCTCTCCTCCCCAGCCCTCCCTCAACTCCAATCCCACCCTTCGTTTTTAACTCCTTAATGCACCAGCACAAGTAGCTGTTTCATACAGCCTGCAACATGCAGCATTTCTGCTGGGTGTGTGGCAGGAGGGGATGGAAAGGGATTCAGCAACAACCCATCAGACAAAGGGTACCTTGACATACTTTAACCTGCGCAGTGGTTTGGGGCTGGGGGGATGGTAAGGGGAAAACAGGAAAAGGATGTAATTACAAAATTCATGGCACTGAATTCAAGACACTTGAAAACAAATACTCTTTAAATATATTAATTTTGAACTGACTGCACAGTAAGAATACAGAAGTAAACAGGCTCCTATGGGCATAAGAATGCATTTCAGGGCAAAAAAATGGCCATCAGTTACTGTGCTGTGTGTACCACTCTTTCTTTCTTGCATTCAGAGACTTGAAGATTTCTTTATACACCAAAAGAAAACCAGGAGAGTAAGAAAAAAATTAAGTAACAGTTACAGTACAAGAGGGAAAAACTGAAGTAATAAGTATCTAGTGGACTCTCAGTGGTGAACTACAACCTTAATATCCAAAGCAGAACCTTCTGACAGAAAAGGCCAAATCTCCTTATAACATCTGCATATATTTCAAGAGGAGCAAGAAGAGGCCTGTAGCTCACAATGAAGTGCATCGTCCATTAAAAAAAAAGTATTCTTAATTCTGCATCGCAAAATTGCTATGCCCTGTGAAGGACTGAGAGGCTCTTCTACACTGAGAGAACTTAAAAATTTTGTCTTCCTGGTTCTTAATTTGCATTAGCAGTAAAAGGATCTGTACTCAAACAGGATAAGAAAACAGGACTTATGCCTCATGATGGAAGTGGTTTTCCGGATCCTTGGGATACCTTAAGCTATGCAGAAGAGGACATACATCCTTGTCTGAGTCACTGCAGGGGGGAGTGTTGGGGAAGGAAAGGAGAGGAATTACCCACCTCAGGGTTGGGTTTGTGGGGTTATTTTTAAAGAAAATGCAAGGGGAAAGCTAGAATAAAAGCAAAACAATTGAATAAAGTTATAATGAAGCATCTCTGGTGTGCACATGGAATTTTTCACCATTGCAAAATGCACGTTAGCAAACCAGACACTCTTAACAAAAAGTAAGAAATCAAGAGCTGGCACTCTGCATACCTGACGAATGTGCATAGTTAGCTGGTGCTGTGTAGTGCAAATCTTTTCACACAGAGGACAGGTATAGGAAGACTTCTCTTCTTTTGTTTCCTGTGAACAAAACAAACGAATCAGAAAGAATATAGATATAAACAAACTCGAAAGCTATTACTGCTGGGGATGGAAAAGAATATAATCCATCCGCAGTACAAAAGGCCACTGCTAACAGAACAACTTGCATATATACATTTATCATTCTGATAGATCTCTCAGGGAAGTTTCAGAAACTTCTGAATTTATAAATAGGGGCCATTTCCACTACCGTAGAAGTACAGCAGCTGTTTTAACAGTGTATGGATACTTAGCAGTAGCAGTTTAGGACAGGAAATGAAGGCAATTATTGCGACAAGCTCAAACTGCCAGCAGGAATTTAGGTGAGCAGAAAGTAATTACTGGAATACCACCAGAATATGTGGGCAGATGCCACTGATCTTCCCAAAAGATCTTTAATAAATGCAAGTCATCGGGACTTCAGGTTTTCTAGTCCATCCTGACAGCAAGGCACTAGCTCAGTTCCCTTTTTTAGGGGCTGTGTGTTCTGCTCTGCAGCTGACTCAGAAGGAAGAACGGCGTTTACTGAATCACCAGCACCATTTCCCTTAGCATCCTGTGTTTCTCCTGGAAGCATCCCATGCAGGCACACCGGCCAGGCCCAACCCTTCTGAAGCTTGCAAGATCTGATGAGATCATAGCGAGAAAGAGGTGACAATGCAGGAGTGTACGTGACTCAAAAAGAACACATTATGAACCCGGTTATTCTCCACCCAGGTGAGAATCAGGAGTAACTGTGGTGCAAACGATGAAGCTGAGTGGAGAGCTCTGCCGGATTTTAAGTATGCCCTTGAGACACTGAGCAAGCTGCCACTCTTTCAGCCAAGGACAAAATGGCACTCCTGAAGGAACCAAAGGTGTTTGCCTGAATTGTCTGCAAGGATGGCTACTGCATGACATACAGGGTATTTTCAGCACCTCACTAAGAAGCCCAGGCATGGCTTCGGCACCAATGCCTTTATACTAAAAGGAAGACAGTTTGGCGCCAAAAACTAAACCTCAGTTTGCTGTAGAATTATGTAAATCTTCACCAGCTAGATATCCAACACCCATTACCTATGTTTTCTGGTGACGAGAGTACAAAAACCATCTCTGCATGACCGATGGGAAGTATAACATTTATGCCAAAAGCACACACTGTACTGAACCTCTTCACTGGCTATTGTAAGTATCATAAGTAAAAACATGAAAACAAGGAAAAACAACCAACCAACCCCCCCAATACATCAACAACAAAACATGAAAACAAGGAAAAACAACCAACCAACCCCCCCAATACATCAACAACAACCAAACAAAAAAATGCAGCACCCTCAGTAGCTCTTTGGTCAGGAGGGAGTTGACGGCTATGAGTGCATCTGGATTATGTTTTTTCCTTTCTCCACAAAGCTATTTTCCCCTCATCAATTCAGAAGCAACAACTCTTTCCAGATTGTCAGATGTAAGCATTTGTGGAGAACACTGAGAACGACTAACCTGAGCCTCTGTGACAAGTTCTCTGGCATGTTAGGAAGAAAGGTGCTGACATAGGCATTTTTAAGTCTCAGTAAAGGAATATCCCTTCCTACGTGATTTGGGGAACCATTCTGGAGATTCCCCTATCAAAAATATAACCCTGTGTTTTCAAAACTAAGGCCATGAAAATTTTCTATTAATTTCAGTGACCTGTGGATTTGGATGAAGAGCTACTTTCCCATTTTGCCCCAAGTAATCAAAACTTGTGACTTCACTTCTAAAAGGACCAGGACTGCAATGATTAGGGTCTCCCACTCCTCCCTATGGTTTCTCTTGTATATCTTTTTCTAACTGTTTTTCAGGGCTCTCCATCCTAAAAACTCTCCAGCTCATGCACATGGGCCAAGGCTTAACATACTATTACTCACAAAACATCAGAAAGCAAGCAAGGTTGCCATTATGAACACCCCAAGAAAGTTAAAATGCATTATCCCAGTGCCCCCCACTTCTTATATACAAACATGTAATTCACACATGTGCATTCCATCCTACTTATATAACTGTGATTTTACTATATGCAACCTGTCTGTGGAGTAATGTTCAGCTGCAATTATACTGCAACCCTGTTAAAGTTGGCTCAGGACAGAGAACAAACACGCTGTGCCGTGAGGAAAATCCCTGCAGCTGTGCTGACAGTTTAGATGGTGTTTAATCCCCAGGGTATTTCTGTGAAATTATCAACCTATTACTTTTTTTTGCCTCCCCTTTTAAATGAGTGTTGCAGTTCTACATGATGCGCTTGATTGTTTCAAAGCCTGCTTTCTAGATTGCCTGCTCTTCCAATCAGCAAATTAACAGAAGATAGAGTACATTACTGGTTCACCTTGAAGCAAAGATCAGAAACACGCTATAGCTCAGCCAGGGCTGATTAGTATTGGATCTGGGGTTTATTATTAACTAAAACCCAAACTTTCTCCAGTGGTCACACAGGGTACATGCCGCATACCCTAACACAGCTCAAGCAAATCCAGGGTAGCTGCAACAGGAATGCCGTTGACTGACTCAATCAAGACCAAAAAACTTCAGCATCCCTACTGTAAAAGCAACCTCAAGTACTCACAAATTTGAAACACAGCACTCAGCTAACCCACTGGAGCTAGGCTGGTGAAAATACGCTTCCTGAACTGAAAGATAAAATTAGCAGCTAATTTTTTAGCTACTTTTCCTTTAGTAAGTCAACCTGGCACAACTGCTCTGCATTCAACTGATGGCAAATGCTTTCAGAATTGTGCATTAGGTCTATTTGTTTTTCTCCAGCTCAAAGAAACACGTTTGTTATACTTTTTATTTTCTTCAAGAGCAAAGTAAATGAGAAGTTAAAATGGATGCAGACTGATGTGAGAACATGTTTATTAGACTATGGGTAGACTAGAGCCAAGATAAAGTCAGCATTATAAAGAGAACCATAGACTTTAGGACAAAGGTTCAGGGCAAAATGTTTCGCTGCCAACTCATGGGAAACAGCAGTCAGATCCAGAAAACTAGCTGGCTGTTCTTATCCTTGAAATTATAATAAGGGGCACATTCTGACCAGAATCTGAGATCTGAGTGCTGCTGCGCGCTGTAACAATTCAGTGCTTTCATTCTGCTACACTGAAAGTGGAAATTCGATGTATTAGAGGCTGCTAACTAGACTGATATCCACTTAATATTTCACATCTCACTTCTATTTTCTCAGTAATGTAGCCATTTGCCCCTCTGGTGATAACGATCTTCCAGCCTAAAAACAAACAGGCTATTTACTATGTTTTCAATGTATTTGTTTATTTTTATGCTGTACGAATCCCTCTTAATCCTGTCACATTTACTCTTGAGCTTCCTTTGATTCGATGCCCATCGAAATATCAGGTGGAATAAAGGTCACTAACGCTAATAAACTTCCCTGAAGCCAAACCACATGGTGTACCGGCGGACAGCTGTGTAATAGCACTGCCACTGAGACTAGTCTGAACTCCGATGCCTCATTTCACATGATGAAATCAAGGAACCAGGGCAGCTTCTAAGTGGAAACACTGCAAATAAACCTCAAAGCCAGCTGCTAGACAATACAATCCTACAAACACATTTGCCCACATACTGCCCAGGCTCTTCATTTAACAATGTTCATTTACAGTTAATGGTTTTTAACCCCTTTCAAGCAAAAAAACTCAAGACAAGTCATAAGTCTGTCAACTGGGCAGCTACTCGGCAAGCTATTAATAAACTACTATAGGAACATCACATGAGTCATGCCTCTCAACCTTTTTGGTCTCTGTAACATCTTGATTCATTTACAAATTCTCTGTGCTTCCCTACAAGCTCTAAAGTCAAATGGACTCAGGGATTTGGGGTATTTCTTGCTGTTTTGGAGCACCTTCATTACTAGGGCTTGGCCCAGCAGGAGAAAAACATGGATATAAATAATCACAGCTTTAACTGATATGACTCTCTCCTTCTACTTGTTTAGATCAATATTGCTATGAACTGGTGCCATCAACTGGTAAATGGAAAAAAAACTGATAAAAGCTTCATAGTTTTATTAACAATGAAGTAAAAACACCTTACACTACACATTTGTGAACTGTGAATCCTGACGGATGTTTGTTCTAGCACCACCTTTAACCTTCTGTCACTTGGATCCTCCCTAGGGACAGCTGCACACCTCATGAGGGGTCCCACAGAACGGCTGAGCCAAGTCCCCTGCCGCACCGCTCTGCTCCTCTCTGAGGTATTTATTTTCTCTTCGGCTCGTTAAATGAACTGGTGCCCCAACAGATCATGCAAATGCAAGAGCCTGGAGAAAGGATGCGGTGGGGAAGAACTGGCAACTCTTAGGTGGCTTTGCCTCTGCTATTGGCATCTGCTAGACCAGCTCACCATAGCATGATATTGGAGCCTGTGCTCAAATGTTTTACATGTGAATCCAAGCAAGCAGATCCCTTCAATTTCCAGATTTCTAAAGCTATGTTCTGGAGAGCCACCAGAAAACATATACAGAAGAGCAATGGCAGAGGCAGGAAATACCCATGAAGGGAAAAAAAGGCAAAAATATAAAAGAAACATAATTATGTCTTATCACTTCCCATGCAGCTACTTGTATCCCCTTCGCCCTCCCTGCATTTGGGTTTACATACCTGGTTCCTTCTGCCAATTCGATTTGGTGCAGGAGACTTTGAGGGGGATTTGACATTTTGAGAGTTCCCACCATTTTCAGCAATCTTCCCCACATTCATCACTGCTGACATCATGGCGTCAATGGAGGACAAGTCTGCTCCGTCCAAACTGTTCGGTGAGCTTGGTGATACCTTGTAGCTGTTTAAGCTTTCCAGCTGCTGCTCTACAATTAAAAACAAAAGCACACATAAGAGTTCCTCTAAGCCATCTGAAAAAAAAAAAAATAAAGCACCACAATATTTTAAGCTGCCTCTAACTTTCATCACATTCTGCTGGATCATCATGGAGCACAAGCAGCTCATAATAATTGGAGTTCTTGTAACAGGAAAAGTTTCTCATATTGGAACGCATAGGACAAGGTGTACATTTCTTCTCACAGGACATGCACATAATCTTCATTTCCAACCTTAATTCAGTATGGGGCTTATAGAGTCATTTACCTTAAACTCTCTCACTGTAAAATGGCATTATTCATGGTACCTTTTGATCACCATGAACTAGTAGAGCAGTACTGATGAATGCACAATCATTCAAGCAAATGTGTTTTGAGAAGAACTGCACAATTAAGGCATTAGTAACACAGTGTAGGGTACTGGGTTCTCTTTCTAGCATAGCTTAAGCCAACTCTGTATATGAAATAAGCTAAATTAGCAAAAATCCAACCAAAACAAACCCCCAGATCCCCTCAAATGCCTCTTTACTGCCATTGCTGGGATCTATGTAGATTCTTTCTTCTTTTTGGTCTGCCAAGCCACATTCGTCCATTGAGAATATGTGTTACACCCATGGCTAATGCCACAGCTAAAGCTGCTACATTCTGTGTCTAGCAGGGATGCTCCTATCTCAGATACCAAATTCAAAACACACCTAACATATCAGCTCTGGTTTCTGAACATACAGACACATCAAACACACAGTTAAGGCCTTCCACTTTCCTCGAGTTTGAAAAGGAAATTAAACACTCCTTTTGCCCAAAAAAAAATCTCACAAACACCCTGCAAGTCTATTGCTCTGTCACCTCTGATGGAGAGCACAGAATCTTAATGTGTGTTGTGAGAAAGTCACTGTAACCCAAGTGGATGTGAGGCTGAACAAGGAGGAACATGTTTGTCTGCGAACATCTGATCTCTGCATAATACTGTCTTTGGAAGATAAGTTTGAGCATTATAAACAGGTGTTTTTTTTGAGGCTAAGTAATGTTGTGCCAAGTAACTGGGAGCCAAGAAAATCTTAGTTTGGAAGCCTGCAGTGGTAGTTGAGTATTTATGTGCCCATACTTCTGCTCAACCTATTTTGTACTTTGCAGACAGATAAAGGTTAGTGATGGGGAAAGAAATCTATGCACCAGTGCGTTCTGCTGAATGTATCTTATAGTCTTCACATAGATAAGGGGTATGGATAGGAAAGAAATGTTTCAACAACCCTTAATCAATGCCCTAATTTACAGAGTCACATAGAGCTAGTCAAACCAGTTACCTTCATTTTTATCCCCTGATTGACTGTGGCTCTCTTCTTGGTTGCTGGTCTCCTCACTTAGTGTAGTCTGTACAGTAGCGTCTGGCTCTTCAGCCTCTTCTTCAGCAGCACCCTCGAGCACTACGTGAGGGAGAATGGAAAAAGAGAAAGGGAGTAAGTTTTTCTGGAAGCCATTTTAGCAAAATAAGACTACAGTCCTTTAATTTAAGGGCTCCCCTGACTGGTACGTAGGTCTGAGGACAGAAGCACGGCAACAGTGCCAGTGCAGCCCAGTCCCAGGGGTGGCTGGACACTGGGCTGGGAGATGGTGCTGCCTCTGCCAGCAGCAAAACCCAGGCAAATAAAGAGAAGAAACCCTCACCAGCTGGGTCCCCAGTATTCAGCCAGCATAAAAAGGAGGAGGGAGAGAAGGAGAGAGCAAGCTAGCATATCACTGATGGCTGCAACATTTGTTTAAGAAGTAGGAAGAATATTCTGCAGCTGGAGAATTTAATTAATTCAGTTTCATACACACACTCCTCTCCCCTTCTCTTCTCGGAGGATTAACATACACTCCAATACATGAATTCATGGTGACCTTTTTCTTCCTTATAGAAGTGGTGAAATGACTACTGAGGTTTCTGGGACCACATTCCTCACATCCACTGCCCAAGGTTTCCAGATGAGTTGAAGACATAAGCAACCATCGTACGTGCCGACAGAATTTCTCCACACCCCTTTCTGAAACCACAAACTTATCATGCTATCATTGGGGTTTCAGGAAGGATGCCTGTTCTGGCTGGAGAATGACAGGGCAGTTAAACATCATTTTTAGAGGTCACGGGGAACGATCGACGCATGAGGAAGAGAAGTTCTCTGCCTGCGGCACCCACGGCGATAGCCTCTGGAAAGGGTTATTTGTAATATGGAAAAATACTGATACATTTTTAATGGATAAATACACCTTTATAACCTCAACAAGCAAAAAAAGTTATTTCATTGTGGAAACAAACACACTGTGGACATTTCATAATCTCAGATTTACAAACCACATCCAGCAAACTTAAAACAGGTTTTCTTTTCTTTTCTTTTCTTTTTTTTTTCCCCCAGAAAGCAACCTCAATCAAACTGTGGTTAACTCAACAGGATTTCTTTCTTTTTAAAAAAACGTATTCTCAAGGATGACATGCAAATCACTCACATAACACATCTTCAAATGCTGTTTGAACAGCATTTACAAACAATGAATGACTACGTTCTCCTAGCTACTGACATTTTAGAGCGCACAAGAAAAGGCAGACAAAGAGAAGGGGCCTGGCCCATGTGCAGCAGTTCCTCATTTCACACGGTGCCAGGTAAAGCAGCAGACTCCAGCTTCCCACCTCCCATCAACCGCTGACCCCCTTGGGAGCAGCACACGGATGACGTGACATAGTGAGCCAGCGCTGTCTAGAGACAAAACCTAGGACCAGACTAAGCCCAGGACTGAGGCTCTGGGTAACATCAACTTCTTAACAAACACTGTTTTCAATCTGCATCTTCAAAAACTGACAAAAAAAACATTTTTCCACCATCCCGAACAACTCAAGGTAACTCTTCCCTAGTTATTTTTGTACTTTTCTGCTAAGAAAACACTAGTGGTCCCTGCGACACCAAGATTTCTTGATCCAAGGTGATGCCAAGCACCCACCCTTCTCTATTTTCTCCAGTAATTGGGGGAGCTATTTATTTGTTTGTCTTTATTTTGCTTGTCCTTAACTGTCACAACTTTGCTATTATTTTGCTTATTTTCAAAAAAGGTCCATCACATTCAAGAACAACACAGCAATTTCTTCTTTTTTCCTCTTTTCCCTCCCTGTCTTTTTTTTAACCACTTATGTGGTGGCTGACTTAATTTTGAACAGAATAAGCGCAAGTGTTGTTTTCGAGACTGGCCTAAGTTTTCTAAGTTGCTTGCTTCATCTGCTTAGCACCATGAAAAATAAGGACCAGTTTAAATTATTTGGAGGGATTTCTGTTAAAACAATGCAAATAAGTGCTTCGGTCCTTATAAAAACCCAACCAAACAAAACAACTCTTCCTTCCAAAGTAGACCTATTCATTCCTCTTTCAGTCAACACCTCGGACATTAATGTCACCATTGATTTATCCTGGAAAAAGTCAATCTATTGTGTAACTGTGAAGACTCCTGTGTTGGCCAAGGTAACTTTAAGATAGCTGAGAGTTTCCCAGAGAACTAGAGTCAGAATTCCTAGTGGTGCTTTTAGCAACAGTGAAAGTGGGAAACATCCATCACAAAGACAAGAAGCAGGCATACATGCACACCTTAACCTACCTACCTTCTGTTTCAGAAACACCTGTCAGCTTCCTCTCTGTTCTTTGAGGAGGAAAATGATGTATTATGCTACTGCAGCCTTTCATAATTTCTATGAACCAACAGTTATTCTATTTCTGAATCTAAATGTCTTCCTGCTAACACAAAGAAAGATGGATAATCACAGATCTTGTTTTTAAAACTGTTTGCTATACACAAAAATTTTCCTGTTTTGGAAGCAGTCAAAAGATCACAACTTAATTTCTGCAAAAATTGGTATTATTGTTGCGTACTTTTGTTTACATATGTGTTTTCCACTCTCTTGCATGAGGCAAAAATGCACCACTGAAACAAAGACAACTGCATGAGCAGCACACACCGTTTTCAGAAGCATAACTCTATTTGCAATAGGATATAGAAACAATAAGAATACTGGGCCAAATCACTCCTTCCTGTGGGAAAACCCGTGGCAGAGCGCCTTTAGGCAGGAACATACTCAGAGATTTCTCTTGCAGCTTTTTTTTTTCTTTAAATAAATTCTTCACTGAGGATGGGGAAGTGTGGGGTTTTTTTTTCACAGCACCTAAGAAACACAGGGAACCAAACAGGCAGCAACCAGCGCAGATGCCCTATGCTATGCCGCCTTCAGGACTGCATGCCTTCTCAGCTCACACTAAATACCCCTGCTTGGAGGTCATGCTGATGGAGCCTTCATCCTCCCTCTCCTCAAAAGAAAACAAAGACCTCCAGGAAAGAGGACAAACAGGAAATAAGCTGGCAAATGGTGCAGCTTCAGGTTGCATTCAACATCGGACCAAAGCCTCTAGGAAACAGGGAAGTGGTCACAAGCATTCAAGTCATCTTCTGCTTCGAAGAAACCCCCACAGTGTCAAAGTCATCCCCTGTGAAAAGCAGGAAAAACAAGAGCAAGCGACAGAGCAGTCGTGCCAACATGTGTGTGTCGGGGGGAACCAAACAAAACAACGCAGCAGCCCTCCTTGCACAGCCACACCAACAGACCTGGCTCTTTTGCGGGAACGTGTCCCCTCCACTTGATGATGTTGCTGAAACCATGAAACTGAGGCAATTTTGATCTCAGAGAGAAACCCGAGGGGCCTTTAGCTTCTGCTTCTGACAGAGGCCCACCCCCGATGTCCCACATAACCGGCTAATGGGAGAGTCACTGAGAAAGCAGAGCGCTAAAAAAAACAGAAAAAAGCCATGATGCTTCCCATTCAGTCTGTACAGGAAGACACTTGCTAGACCTATTTCCTCCTTTGGGATAAAGTGTGACTCCACTGTACATTAAAGCTGAGCCCATCAACAGTTACTTCCCCCCTTCGCTTATGTGTATTTATTTGTATGTAATTTTCTTGTTTTAAGACCACTCTCAACAGTTACAGCTGCTTCTCCTTCTGGTGAAGAGCATCATGGATGAAGCAAAAAGGAGAACACGGGCCGCAGGGGAAGGAAGAAGAAAGAAGAAGAAATGATGAGTCTTCAGTGTCACGGTCACTTGACTCGCCGTTGAGAGGCGGCTACACAAGCACAGAGCAGCACGTCCTGGCCCCTGGGAGCTGGTACAAGTCTCCGCTCCAGATTGCTCCACTGTCTCTGCATATGAGCTCTCCCTTTGGGACAGATAGGAAGAAACACAGAAAACAGGCAAGGAGGGGGAAAATCTGGTGTGTAGCACAAAGCTGCTCATTGTTCGGCCTTCCGAAAAAAATCCACATTAACGTTAAAGTAGAAGCCATGCACTAATTGGGCCAGGGAAAGATTAACACTCTCAGCCAAATACTTTTATTGGTTTCATTAAACATGCCATAGTGCATAGTACAGAACACAGAGGGGAGGAGAAACAGGGAGAAGAAATGACAGCTTTAGGAATGTGCACCCACACACACATGCATTTCAAACTACTTTTTCCCGTGAGGCCCAAACAGGAATCCTGAGCCTTCTTCATCATTTCCATCTTAGCAACACTATAAGCTTGTTCAAGGCTTTCCCACTGTTGGGTTTTTTTTCTTAAGTGGTAGAAAAAGCCCCAAGGATCATTTAAATGAAGGCCAGACCTTCTAGTATACAAATTTAGACAAGAACAGAACTTCAAAGAGCGATATCACACAAACAAAAGTTTACCGTTTACCCATGAGATTATAATACCTAAGAATCACTAGGCCATGCTCCAAGTGGTTTCTGATGCACTGGTCTCCTAATCAGCTTTTACATAGAGGAGCAGATTTTACTGCCAGAGCACACGGCGACACTCCCAAGCACAAATGGTCACTCCCACCTCAAGAGATGCACACAGTCACCCGCACTACATTTTGAACGTGGTTTTACATCAAAGCTGTAAGGAAGGAAGGAAAGAAGGTGAAAAGGCGTCATGTGGGAAGAAAAAAGGGTTAACGCTGTTCCAAGCACTGCCTCAAGGCAAAGGAAAACCAAACGAAAAACGTTTTCCCGACTGACCTTTTTAATACCAACTCTGCCCTTGCTACTGAAGTGTTGGTGCTGACTCGGCACCCCAGCGGTAGAGAATTATACTGGCAGCGTCACCCCACTGTCACCGCTGCTGGAGCACCAGTACAGAGCAGCCTATGAGGAAAGGAAGAGAAGCATAAAAAGAAAGACAGTGGCACGGGAGAATCTGGTGGTTCTTTCACTTAGCATTCGGTAAAAACTAAGAATGTTACCCCAGAGGTTTTCAACTTGTACCTGTAACTAATGGTTTACTCTACAGAAAAACAGAACCAAACAAAACAAGCCCTAAAAGACAACAACCAAAAGGAGCAACACAGAATCATTTTGGTTGGAAGAGACCCTTAAGATCATCGAGTCCATCTCTGAGCACCAAAACAGACCGTTCCTCTTGCTATGAATTCTCTGAGCTATTAGTGATACAATTAGTTTACCTCTGTTAGCGCACACATATTTTGTTTCCTAAAATAACTCTACAAAGCCGCACATCCATACGTCTTTTCTTACCTAACATGTACACAGACGGATACATCCAGACACAGAACAAACATGTGAAGCACGTGCTCATGACCATGCCTTAAAACTGAGCTAGCAACCACCTTCTGTTTTGGGGGCAGATCAAAGGAAGAAGCACCAAACAAGAGTAAGACGACCCTTGTATTTCCAGATTATTTTGTATACTGCTGCTACAACACCTAACAGGGTAAATTTCAAATATGCAAACTCCTCCTGCTTTAATTCCTCACGTACATGATGGCATATGCATGTGCATTTAGTTTTTACATATGTTTTTTAAATCTCCTTCTGATGACTTATGGGCCACTAATGGTCCTCAGGACTTTGGCTCACATAACAATAAGCATCTCTCCATAAAGCATACCAGAATTTGAACTTACTTAATGTTTCAAGCAAACAACTCTGAATCACCATGATACTCTGGGATTGCATTGATGTAATATACTGAAAACGAGGAAGCTATACTAGCATAACAGTGAGTTACATTGCTGTACTGGCAAAGCAAGGGTTTCCCGGATGAAATCCATCTGTATGGTCCAACTGGTTTACAGCAAGGCACGTAGACACCAGGAGGATTTAACACAAAACGCATTTTTGCCCATCTTCTTGGCCCTCTGCTCAGTTTGCTAACTTGAACAGGGTACCCAGTTTGTTGCTTTTCCAAGTGCCGTGGGAACAGCCCTCACGCAGGAGCCCGTGGTCTTGCTAGGCTAGAAAGGAGAACCTGGGCACATGCTGCTGCAGCACAGAGAGCGAAAGCAAAACCCGATGGGCCTCAGACTCCTAACAGAAGAGCCCAGGTCTCTGCCAGCACACTGGGCAGGCACCACAGAGGGTCTGCGCTGAGCCGGCACCGAGCTCCCGAGCAGCACTGCTGCTTGTGGAGATGGCAGCGTCACACAAAACGCACGGCACCGCCAGAGGTGCAACAACCTGCAGCTGCATTTAGGCTCAACAGCTGCTGATGTATTTTGAGATTTTCTGATGTCTTAGCCATCTCCTCCATCCCCCACCGAAGAAGTATCTACAAGCTGTTCCTCATCCTCACTGTTCGTATCAGCTTGTGGGTGAGCACCTAGCCCTCCAGAAAGCCTTTGTCACCAAATTGCAATTTTTGAGAGCTTGTTCAAGCAAAAAGGATACTTAGATCTGAAGACAGCTTAACAAACACGAGGCCACAAGCAGCACTTTTAGACCCACGAAAGAATAAAGTTAGGGCAACAGCAGAGTAAGACAAGTGGCTGTAAGCAGACATCCCTTTCCTCCTTCATGTGTAGACAACAGCGAACGTCCCTCCATCCTCATCCCTGCCTGCCCACACAGCCATTAGGAGGTGCATGGGTAGGGGTCCGGATTCCCCCAGTCACTGGGAACCATGGCTGCAGTGACACAGGGGGAACACAAGTCAGGCCTTGGGTCTTACCCGGCACATCCCCTCCCCTGCGCTCTCCCTGCGGGCTGAGGAGGGACACAAAAGCAATACTGTCTGTCCTTACAAGTTCTGCTTCGCATGTGTTCGGGGAGTGGGGACAGCTGTGCGGACGGCTCGCAGAGTTCCAGGAAGTCGATGTGTTTCTTGGCTTTGACTCCAGTTTATTTGCCTTAGATGAAGTGGCGACCCGAGAAAGTCCCTTCGTGTCCCTCCCGGGCTGGCACCGGCCACGGCAGGGCGGCGCTCCTTGGGACACAGCCCAGGGTCTCTCCCAACACTGATCAGCCTTCCCTGGTCCGGCCACTGCAGCTCTCCTCGGGGCCAGGGCTGGCTCATTGTCCCACCGGGCAAGGGGACAGTCTTGGGATGCAGCATGGGGGAGGGTGGGAGCCCAGAGCAGGGCCAGGAACCAGAAGGAATAGATCCTGAAGGCTCTTCTCTCGGCAGGTGGGATGGAGGTGTCTCACAAAGGAGAGAACACATCAGGAGAGCGGTGTCATGCTGTCTGCCACAACAGTGGCCTCCCACACAGCCTCCGAAGGAGCTGAGGACAGGGCAAGAGAGTGGAGGGGCAGGGGGAAGCCCAAGTGAGGACCAGTGGGCACTCCCATGATACATGACTCCTGCCAAACAGGCCGAGGAATGGGGGGCGCACCTGCCCGAGGGGAGCCCTGCCACCTTGGGGACACAGGACCTCGGGACACAAAACCTCATGTGCTGCTGCTGCCACCTCAGACAAGCGAGAGGGGACAAAGGATGCAAAATGAACAAACAATCTAAAACATAGGTCTGTGGCTGTTTTTTGGGGTGTTTGTTTTTGTTTGTTTGTTTGTATTTTTGTTTTGCCCTGCCAAATCCAACTAACTTAAAGCCCAGACTGGAGTAAAGCTATAGGCTGAAGTCCCATCACCTACATGGTTAAGCAAGCACTGTGCGGAGGGAATAGGATACTTCTCCAAGAGCCTGAGGGGTGAGCTAGACAGATTGCACTTGGGAGAGCCAGATGGAAAACATTTCTGAGTAACAGAGAAGAAAAGCGACCTCCCCTCCCAACAGCCCGAATTGCAACGCCCCTCGGCTCCGACCAAGGAGAGGCTGCAGGGACGCGGGATGGGCGAAGCGGGACGCTGGGCTTGGCTGGGTAGCTGTGACGGAGATGCTGACATCCCTGACAATATATGGCCAGTCTAAACCACGGGATATCTTGTCCTTTTAAGGTGGGCCAAGAGCAAGCATCTGTGCGGCAGCAGCACAGCCCCAGCCTGCCATCAATAGCCCCTGGTGTCAGCGAAAAAGCAGGGGCTCCTGTGCCATGCCAACTGGCCGTGCAGATGCCCAGGCACCCACCCCGAGAGGAGACAATCAGTCCAGTTGTTCCTCTGTACGGTATCACAGAAACAAGAAGGAACAGTAATAACCAGACGAAGAAAAGCCACGAAACCATGCGGCCGGGCTGCTCACTGGCAATTGGTGCCTGCAGCTGTTGGGGAGGGAGGGGGGAGGGAGGGAAGGAGGAGGGAGGGCCTGTCCCCATCCCCGTTCCTGTCCCCGTCCCTCACTCTGACAACTAGCAGCTCAGCCAAAGGCAGCTTTGGACCCGGGACTTGAGGCAAAGTTTTAAAGCAAATCTCTAGAGGGAGAAACAAGCAAACGTTTCATCCCCGCATGCTTGCTCTTCACACACAGCCAGAGCTGTGCGTGCGCAGCGGGACGGGTTTGGCAGGGATTAGAGAGGGGCAGGATGAATCACGCTGAGGAAGATGCAGAAAATCTCCTGTGCTAGTGCCCTGCTTCTTGTGCAGCGCTCTGGTTCCGACGCTCTTCTCCAGAACAGAGTTAAAGAGAGCTTCACACAGAGCCTGAATGCATGGGCAATGTTACAAAAACCGTTCTGGAAACAGGGCAAGCTAAACCAGGAAAAGACTCTTTCCTTTCGGAGCAGCTATGTCCCACGTGGCACTTCACCAGTCTAACTGCATCCACATGCTAGTGAAGTTCCTCGCACAGGCAAACCCAAGGGGGACAGCATTGATTCGCTTACCACAGAAACCCCAATGCATCCTTTGCAGCCTGACCTTGCTGTCTTTGCAGGAGATGCCAGTGCACTCTCTGCTTGAAGTGCTGTACCAGGTAGCACACCAAAGCACTTTATGCCTCACAAGATAACGCAGTAAAATGATGCACGACATGAGGAAATAAAGAGTAGAAATTACGGGCATTAAAACTCATTTCCTGGTGGTAGCATTTTTGTCAACCATCACAATTTTATCATGAGCCCTGTAAAAATCTGATTATTTTACATTACATTTACTTTTTTTTTTTCAGTTAAAGTTCAATATTTCCGGGTTGTGGAGAAAAGACAGAAAATTACATGCTCAGCAAAATACAAAAAGCAAATTAAAGTCAACAGATTGATTTTAAAGCCTCGAGCCTTTAAGGATAATCATGACCTCAGATGCTCAACCTGTAATTTCATAATAGGGATAGTAACACAGAGCATCCCTTCGTTATACAACACATTTTGTACCCTGGAACATATACTTTCCAAAACTAAAATGGCTTTTTTCTTTTCTAAAGTAGGAAAAGAATCACATCATCTCAGTGTGTTTCTAGCGCTTCATTTAAAAGCCAACACAGCTGCACTCTAATGCTACTTAAAGATGAGAACCTCCACCGAATCACTGAACTCGTTTTAAGCAGAAAGAAATTCAACATGCCAATGTTTTGCAGAGAGAATGATTCAAGAGTTTGCAGCTCTTCTTGCTGCTCTTTTCCAGGGAGCATGACTTGCTGACAGGATTAACTACTGCCAGGCTCACGAAGCTCGGAGACAGCTGCCACATGGCAGCCATTTATTACAAAGCTCCACTCCTCTAACGTTAGGAAAGAGGCAGACTATTTCATCTGTGTTATCAGCAGGGTTCCTCTGCTCCACAGGCTTTGGTGACTGGCCTTTCTCTAAACAAACACCTCCTTTTCTCCCCCACCTTGTTAACATCATTATCTTCCTGTCTTCTGTTTCTGGTCAGCACAGAAACTATTCCCGCTATCACACTCTCCAAACTACAACAAAAAAAAATAATCTATAATCAAGACAATTTAAGACATTCAGAAACACACATATCCCCTAAAATAGAATTTATTTTTTTTTTTAATAGAGAGTGTCAGCTTGACATTTCAAGAGAGGAACCACATGCCAAAGGGAGGAGAGATGTGATGGAGCAAAGGGATTCAGAAGTGCGCTGTACAGCCCCCACTCTGCCATCCACCCTAGGAGACATTTGTAACGTCCGTCTCCAACTGCGATATCCAAAGTGGCTACACAACTTTTTCATGAGCAAGATAACCTGCAGCACTCCTTCCTGGCTCATCTTTCCAAAGCAGGCAGACCCTGAGCAAACCCACTAGCCAAAGCCACCTCCCTGCCCTGTACTGTATGACGCACAAACAAGTCTCAAGTCAACCATCTCATACAATCTCCTAAGGATCAGGAACAGATATACACCATCTATACCATCTCCATGTGATGTTAAGCACAGATAACCATCACTTGCCATTCTCCTGTTGTTCTGAACCAGAGATAAGAGATACAAGCCAGCTGCTTGATTTTACCCGGGGTTATTCTAGATATTTATTTGCAATAGATGCCAGAGTGCCACAAATTACTCAAACTAAGGCTTATCACTTCCTCCAGGTGAAGGGACAACCCAGCCTTGAGAAAAACATCTCTCCTCCCATCACTGATGAACAAGTTGCCACAATCTTGTGAGCACACCCACTGGCTTATACCAGCTGGGCAGGTAGCCATCAGGGTTGTTTGCAAAGCTCTGAATTCTGAAATAGAACATTTATTTCATGTTTTAGTTAGGTAAATCAACTACAGCAGTAGATGGTGCTGGCAAGCCTCTCCAAGTTGAGATCCTCACAGGAAAGCCACTAGGAAAATTTGAAACAGTAGTGCTACTTGTCAATGGTATTCTCCAGTATGGGTCTTCTTTCTATTTTCAAGCACGTACAGTGAAACTAACCTGTGGGAGGTGCTTCCTGCACACTGACAAAACGAAACAGCATCTGTTAATTTTCATAGACTGCAACGCATGTGAAAAAAAAGGGGCACAGGGATCCAATTCAACAATTTCTGATGGAATTCAAAAGTCCCTCAGCTTCATGAGTACAAGATGACTCCTCAGAAAGGACACAGCACTATCTGACTTGAAAAAGATATATTTCCAAAACAAGAACTGTATACACACACACACACACACACAAATCCCCCTTCATCCGCAACCACATCCAGCTGCTGACCTTCCAAGTTCCTTGTAGTCTAGCTTTTGCTCTGGGACTTTTAAAAGCCTAGCAGGCATTTCCAAAGGATTTTACAAAGTACACAGGCCTGGCCTTGTAAAAGCTCATGAGGAATCCACAGAGGTCATCGTGGAGCTTAGACAGTCTGCAAACAGCATAATCCACGTGCTGGTGAGGTAAGGAATGACCAAAGTCGGGTGGATAGGCCTGAAGACTTCTGCAGCGAATGGCTCCTCCAACAATGCTGTAAACCCTGGAGGAAATGCCTGCTGATCTTCAAAGCCCTTCAGTAGGAACAGCCTTAAGTTTCCTGAACATGAGCATTCTGGTTACAAGGCCACAATCCGCTTATGCACGCATAGAAAAATGTAAAAAACAAAGCAAACAGAAAAACAAAACAAAACAAACCATAAAACCCACTAAGGTTAATAACTGCAAATAACCAGTGAGACTGACCCTCTACTCTGCAACGAGCTGTCGGATCCATCCGGCAAAGTTTTGATGCTCCTCGGCACAACAGCCACACGGATCAAGCAGCAGCTCACAATCTCTGCAGCTTTCTTTTCTCTATTCCAGGCAGTCCTCCAAACGTGTAGACTCCTGGAACGCAACACTCAGCTGTTCGGACTAGGAGGAGGGGATGCTACAGCCCGCAGCTGTACGAGGTGTCCACTGCACCGCTATCGAGACCCCTGCGGTACGCTTGCACTGCTGGCAGAATTTTAGGTGCAGCCTTCAGTCGCCTGACGGGCTGCACAGGCGA
Source organism: Nesoenas mayeri (assembly GCF_963082525.1). Classification (NCBI taxonomy): domain Eukaryota; kingdom Metazoa; phylum Chordata; class Aves; order Columbiformes; family Columbidae; genus Nesoenas; species Nesoenas mayeri. The sequence goes on along the minus strand of NC_137543.1, from coordinate 91,606,705 downwards.
CCATGAGTAAAGGGGAGTCGGGACACCTGCACACTGCAAAGAATTGCAGGAAGTTTATTTCAGGAACGCTGGGGAAAAAAAAAAAAAAAAGAAAAAAAAAAAAAGAAGATAAAATTGTGAACAGGTTTCTTCAGTAAGTCAAGTTTCAAGTTGCTACTCCTCCAGCCAAAAACTGCTGCTACTAGTCCAAAACCACCCTCCTCTTCCAAAAAACCAATTCTACTGCTAGTGCTTCACACATTGCCATCAAACAGATGATACAGACAATTCTTCCCACAATTCACATATGAAAAGGGAAACTCATTTCCTTCTGCTGACTCTCATTGACATATAATATACCAAAACTAGTATGAATTACAGATAGGTTCAACCCAGTTCTGAGCGAAGTAGTAGCTGCACGTGTTCGTCACAGAGAAAAAAAAGAACAACAACAAAAAAGACAAACAAATGGCCTGTGCACCCACTCACCCCCACCCCAATTTCTGCAGTAGGACAGCAAGAGTTTGCCAGTGGAACCTTGACTAATCACGTTCATATATGCTCACATAGTGAAGCCACATTGAACTATCGTAATCAGACCTGTGACACTAAAATGCATACTTCTTTTCAGGAGTGATGTTCCCACATGAACATTTTCTCAGTCTCATATATATATATACATACACCCACACAGCCACTTACTTTTAATTCTAGAAATGAAATCACCTTGCTTTACAGTTTTAGGCCAGCACATACTGCGGTAATACATATGTTTACATTAATCTGGCTGAGGTCAACTAGAACCTACTCTATAACCAGAGGTGAACAAGACCTAGTGCTTTAAAAGAGACACAAAAGAAAACAAAACAAACCAAAGCATACTGATATTGTTCTTTTATTAGGTTACAGCTCTTTAAAGGAACGAACCATATTTCTACCCAACTGTCAGATCCTATCCTCTAAACTTCATATAAAAATTGTGTTAATTCAGAGCAAAAGTAAGGGACAAAGAAAACCTCAACAGCAAAACCCATATTTTCACTCAGATACTAAATAGCACGAGCTATTTTCCACTTCCAGTTCAGACATTATTGTGTTGTAGTAACTTTTATATGCCTTATGGAGCTCAACCATTCAGTATAAAGAGATAGAAGAGAATAATTCAAGGAATCGGTAGCCATCTCACCTGTAGAGCAGACAAGCATGTATTTGAATGAGTGAAAACAAGAAACTAAATGGAGAAGAAGTATGCAAAACTCTTGCTAAGTAAACTCTTTTTCACTGTAAGGTGAAAAACTTTTCTTAGTCTACCCACTCATTTCACACATGGTAATGTGCAACTATAATTCTACCAAAAATCAGAGCAGAGTCACCACCAGATTTTTTCCACTTGTTCCTTCACCTAAACTTCAAATGGGGTTTCTGAAGCTAGAAGATTTCTCCATCCCTACTTACTGACAGCTGAAGACAGAAACTGGCCCTTTCTTCATCTGTTAGAGTCTAGCAGACCACGGAGGCTATGGAGGTAGCACTTTCATCAATAGAAGTGGCAGCAGCAACATGTTCAGCGTATTTCACACTGAGCTTGAAAAGTTATTCAATACAGATTTGACATAAAAAATATGAAAGCTGACAAGTTCAAAGGGTCCTCAGCAAATATACTCCTTTAAAGCTTCCTAAAATCTCTAAATATGGATAATTTCTGAAGTAATGAGATCTTTAAAATAGCAGTAAGCAAGCTCCTGAAGGGTGGGATAATTGGAAGGGTTATCACACCTCTGGGGGAAGTCACAGGCTCTATCTTGGCAGCGTTTCATCCCTTCATATACCCAGGGGACTGATTAGTTCATGATAAGCAATTAGGCACCCTGGGGAGGACAGTTAACTGTCTTACCAAAACAAAAAGGCTGCACAAATATAAGTCTCAGTAGATTAAAGAAACACTATCTGGAGAACAGCAAATTTGTGTTTGTTCCTTTCTATTGCAACTAGCAAATATTACATTTTGCCTACATATGGCACACACAGATCTCCAGAAATCCCAAATTTGAGCACGTACTTGCTGCTAAATTAGTAACAAATGCTCTGAAGCATTTTCTTTCCCAAGACATCAGTGCTGCGATGCAGGAAAAAAAGGAGGAGGGATGGAGGGGAGGAATACAGTAAATAATGATTAGATGACTTGAAATAGCAACCTCATTCATTTAAATTCTCTTCCTCATTGTTAAAATAGTCCCCGACCAAGGATCAGCTGCAGAAAGCAGGACCTGGAGAGGCTATATATGGCTGAAGGCTGCTTGCATTTCAGAATGAAACCCCCAGTCAGCCACAGCCCCATCATTACGTGCCCCGCTCCTAAAAAAGTTCTGGGAAGCTCCTGCCTGCTGTGAGGCTCGCAGTGAGGCACCTCTGTGTACCACAGTCCTACCCATGTTAAACATTTATCTCTGGTGAAGCAGAGGGACAAATTCACCTTTCGCCTGCCAACTGATGTAAAAGCTCCAACACACACCAGAGCTGCCGATGACGCTGTTTCTGACTTACATCAGGCCCAATGTATTTCAAAGTACTTCGACGGCTTAAAATATGAAGGAATGCTTTTCAGTAAGACGACCCCCTGTTCTTTTCTGTCCTTTTATCTTTTCTTAACAGTTTGCCATCCAGTGATAGGAGGGAACCCCAGCTGCATAGCCTGAGCTTTTATCTTCTGCTGACCACGCAACAACACAAAGCTCAGTGCTGGATTTCCTGCTGCTTGCCTAAAGGGGCTGTTCAGCTTGTTTAAATATTACTTGCCTTGGGAGCCCTGGAGTTGTGCCCAAGCACTGTACTGTATCTTCCCAGCATCCATTTCAGCATGTACTTTAAAGGTCTTTAGGTTCGATGTACTATGCTCTCCCTCGCTACGGGAGGAGCCTGATGCCTCTAGAAAAAAAACGAAAACCCACCCACCTCCTCCCTCTCTCCCCATGCCTCCCATTAGTCCCCACGCCTCATTCCCTTACACATCTAACAGAAGTCCCTCTTCATCCCAAAACCATGCAAACATATTTAGCCTAGTAAAGCGAACCAATTACAACCAAGGGAAAAGATGTTCTGGTACCAAAGGTTACAGCTAGGAAGAAATCAAATGCTGTGTCTCACATACAGCCAGCTATCAATGCTCAGTGAGCAAACAAACGAGAAAGTACAGTAGCAAAAGGAGGCTTTTAAGCTGAGCTGTGCTACAGCAGCCTCTTGCGATGCTAAATCTGGTGAGTCTCCATAGTTGATTTTAGAAGAAAAGAATCTTCAAGCGCGACCTTCTCCAAATTTGCAAACTTAACATCAAGGCGCTTTCCTTCCTCATTCAGAGCAGCGATGAAAACAAAACACGGCTTGTACAAAAACAGAGAGGATATTCCAGTCTTCACAAATTCTTTCAGAATCCCTCCTTTCCATAATTACCGTGCCACCGAGAGGCTGAGTTCTGGCTACAAGGTCAGCAGGGAGATAACCTTGGCCAATAGAAATGATCTGCATCAGCCCAAAGGCAGCGCCAGGCGGCCACCCAGCGAGCAGCCCAGCAGGCCCCACTGTTAACCTGTTTGCAGCCGGGAACAGCCGATACAGATGGAGAAGGAGGAGATAAATTCCAGACTCAAAACCTGTTTGTGAGAGCTGTGGTCACAGCAGATGAAATACAGAAAACTTCAGTGAAAACTAAAGTTTGCAAGAACTGTCCTGTAAGATGATGTCTCTCACATTCCGTGGCAGCTGAGATGCAAAAATACACGTACCCGCCCCAAGCTGACGAAGAAGTGCAGTAAGGAGGAAACACAGGGCTAGCAGTGAAAACCTGTTTTTAATCCATTCTGCTTTGCCTCAGCCTGCAGCGTACAGACTGATTTAACCTGATGTAAGCCACGGCTGTCATTCAGAAGGACAGACTGCCAGTCCTCACTTCACCCCACAGCTCCAGCCACACGTTCTCCCTCCGGCCTCATGCCAGTACTAGCGTTTGAACAACCACATGGTGATCCGGGATCACGGAACTGATCTGGTTTGGGATTTGCATTGTTCGGGTTTTTTTTTGTTTTTCACTTAAAAACATACATACGTATAGTTTCATCAACAGCCTTCGCACAGGGGAGTGGAGACATCGTCAAATTACACCCTCTATTTGAGTGAGGGATGAGAGACCTGAGCAAGAATGTTGTCGGTAACTCTACTCCCACGGTGCTGCAATACCGGGGAAAGATGAAAAGATGCAGTGGAACAAACCCACAGCCAGCTCCATCTCCAGACTCCCTCCTCCTGCTCTCCCCGACTCCCTTCTCTCCAGCTCAGAGCTTGCTTGCAAACCCTCCGCCATAAAGAACACTCCTGTCATTTAAAAGTCTACCTGAAGCTCGGCTCTCCAGTTAAACCCAGTGAAACTAAGTTCACAACAAAATAAACTACCACTTTTAAAATGTCTGCACCACATCTCTCCCGTGGCATCTCTGGAAGAGGGGAGCAAGAGGGCAAGGACAGTCTCAGGCAATGAGTTGGTAATTTTCTGCTTACCTATCTGATTTTTCCTAGATCAAGGACTGGGTGTACCTTCTGCACAGTGGTAAGCACAAAACAAACACAAGTCCAAAATATCCCCCTTTTCCCTGCCTCCCTCAGACTGGCGGCTGAATTAAGCATAATCTTCAACTTTGTTGTTTGTTTGTAAACATTCACAAATGACCCTTTCCCCAGGCACAAAGACAAAATTTACCCCCTCCAATACATCTCACGCTTCATTAAGTCACATCAGTAACAATGCTGAAACAGTCTGCCACCATGTGCCACCACATGTACCAAGCACAGCTCCGGAGCCCCTGGTGAGCAGGGCAAGCAGCTCACCTGGAGCCCTCAGGTATTTCACAAACAATATTTACAAACCTTGGGCCCTTGGACTTAACCTACAGCACAGTGGGAATGGCACATGTGCTCTCGCACCAGCATCTACCCCCCCCAGAGAGCAGGATTTATTGTAAAATGCATCACCTTAAGGGGATGGGATGGGACAGAAGCGGAGAAAAGAAACCAAAGCTGCAGAGGGAAAGGACGTGTTGCCTGGCTGCATGTCCTCAGGCGCTGCTAGCTCACGTTGCTTGCACCATCTGATCGCTCAAAGCTAAACATGGAATGTAGGTAGCAAGTCATAACGCTGAGCAGGGCTGGAGACATGACCCATCAGCTGTTTCTGCCTTATAATTATTGCACTGGGGCACAGCAGGACCAAAAGTTTGCCTGGGCAGATTTCTGTGACGTTTTGGCTTATTAAAAACAACAAGAAAGGCCTCACGCCACCTTCAGATTTGTGATTACAGTCGCTTTTCCGCAGGCCTGGCATTCCCTGTCTAAAATCCTCAATCCGCAAGAAACGCGTAAAACCCAGAACTATTTCACTTTACTAAAACAGCATTGAGAAGACAGATTTCACCCGGCTGTGATCTCTCTCTCCCCCTTCCACAAGACAGAGAGGAGTTTCACACAAAGATGCAGCAAAGCGGCACTCCTGAACTACCAATTCTCTGCATTTCTAGGCTGGTCTTGGTGATTTCCCCTTCAGGCCACTTCTGCTCCCAGGCCTTCTCTCACTCACTTTTTATTTTTAAAGTTTCTGCTACTAATAAAAAAAAAAAATGAAAACCTTACTGCAATACCATAGTTTCCTTGTATTATCATATTCTCTAGTGAACTGGTTAATTCTCAGAGTGATCCTGACCCTCAGCTCCCACTGGGCCTCAAGTGATGCAAACGGTTTCTTTCAGCTCTTCCTCCATTTTATTTTCGTCCTAACATGCACTGAGTACAAGTAGAGGAATAAGTTTTGCAACTCTGGACTGTAAAAATCCTAATATCTTCACTGGTATAGCTGAAAAGGAATGCTTACTTTTAGGGAATTTGATTGCTTCTGTAACATGCTCAGAACTAAGCAAAGCTCAAAGAGTACAAGTCAGCAAGGAAATTATTAAAGCCAATATATATTCAACATGTCTTACTGTCCAGGCTTTGCTGTATAAGTAAAGCTTACGTTATTAAGAGCACAGCTTGTCAGGCAGTGACTTGAATTTTAGTGCAACAAGTCGAAGGAGAAACAACAACAAAGATCGTAGAAGGACAGAACAAAAACCTGCAGCAGAACAGCTGAAGTGCCTCTGTTGCATGAAAAGTAGCCGGTAGCGCAAATCTGGATAACGCAGCCCCTTTCCAAATGACTGCCTTTAGCAGACCACGAGCATCCGCAGGCCCCAGAGATGCTTTCAGGAGGTCACTTAGGGCTACCTCAAGCTTCCTCTCTGACACCACGTGGGCTCCCCCTGCCCTCCCATCTATCCCCCAACCAAACAAAATAAAACAAACTAGAACTTTTAACATATTTCCAGACAACCATGTGGTCAAATAAAAATCTCTGTGAGGACTCAGTGCAAAGGGACACCCTGCAAACTTCAAAGATGCCGTATTTTGCCAGAGTAGAGAGGTGCAGGGGTGCCAGGTGGTTACCGGGAAGGCAGGCAGAAGGGAAAAAGACCCCAGTAAGCTACAAACGAGCTCTCGTGGGCTAGAAAAGCACACTCGTGGCTAATGGACCCAAACTTCTGTTAGCACAAGAAGAGTACCCATCTCTAAGAAACCACTTCCTATTACATTCTCCCCATCCCCTCCCTGACAGCCTCCTCCCTATGGTAATTCAGAACAGCCAGGCAACTGATCTCTAACCATCCATCAGAAGAATTGGCTAATACAATGTCACCCAGGCCACCGCATGAACAAAAACCACCAACGAATCCAGCTAGTGGTTAACTGCAAATTTTTGCTTTCCTGACGATATTACACTGGCGTGTGTTCCCTTGCTTTTGCACATACACTGCCCTCTCAGGAACCCCATCTGCTCAAACTCAGATTTACAAATACATGTACAGATATTCTACACATCTGCTTCCACCTGGTGGATTACCAAAGATGAAGACTGCAGCATTTTTAAGACAAATGCGTAAACCCAAGTCTAAAATTAGTTGCATGGTAATTCTGTGGGCAAGAGCAGAGGGGAAGAGTGGCTAGGCTCAGGGGGGAGGGGGAAGTTTGCAAGAAATGGAATACAAATCACTAAACTGTTCAAACCATTTTGAAATTGACTATTTTCTCTCTTGGAAAACAAACAAAATAGGATTTTTTTTTTTTATTCCATTTTGAAGCGTTTCTTGAAATAGAGCTATTCAATATTGCTCTGGGTTGCTTAACATGAATAAATGATTTAAATCAAGTGTCTTGTCAAAGAACTTAAAATAACTCTTTCCAAGGTCTGCCCTTCCACAATCACCCAAAAAAGGGGTTTTAAAATGCACATTAAAATACATATTATGCACATGCCCTGTATATAACCAAAACAAAACCCTAAAGTAATTTCTTAACTGCTACTCATAACTGCAGAAACCAGGGGTTCTTTTAACACTTCAGCAGAGCAAATGAGAAATGTCAGGGAGTATCCTGAGATATCCGCTGTTGTAAAACCTTTTAGGTCTGGTTTCTAAAAATTTCTTTGCTATGATACCTGCAAATGCAGCTTTGCAGTAACTTCCAGTTCCGTTTTCACAAGCATATTTTTAAAGACAGCAGCTGCCTTTGCCCTCTGTACACAGCATCGGGGTATTTCGTTCCTTGTGCCCAAAGTTCCCAGAAAAGCCAGCTCCGCAGATCCTAGGTGTGGCACATTCCTTTTTGCTCTAGATACTCCTCCTGACTGGAAGCGAAGGTAAATATTACTCCAGCCTCAATCTGCTTTCCTCTTGGGCCCACAGCAGCTTAGCAAGATACAGTAAGCAGGCTATTGCAAATTACACTTAAGGGCTCATTACGAATCAAGACCTCAGGCTTGCTAATGAATTGATACTAATAGTCCCATTCTATGGAACAGACCCATTAGCTTCAACAGAAGCTACAAAGGTCCCAGTGCAAACTGTCGTCTGCAAGGGAGGGCTATGTGGCCCCCGCATCAGAGAGTTTGTTTAGATCACATACACAGGTATTTTTGAACTTCTGGGCCTTTGCTTTTATTTAGGAGACTAGTGGTGTTCAGGAAGGAGTGCAAATCTTGTCAGACAACTTTCAAACTACACTTACTACTCCATATGGAACAGAAGTGTCTACAAAGTAAAGCACACTCACGAGAACAACATTTTCATCTTACACTGACAACCCTCTCAAGCAGAGATTCTACACCTATACCTGTACATCACAGAGCAAGAGAAATGGCCACGCATTCCGCATGTGTTTTTGCAACTGGAAGAGCAGACAAATAAAGAGAGGTACACAAGATCGATAAATTGTTAACTCAGGGTGTGGGAACAGGTTGCTGATTTCAGTATTCACAGAGCTGAAGTGACTTATTCTGATCTGGAGTGGGAGAGACAGGGACTTTCAATGAGTCGTGCACAGTCCTTTTTACCATATGTATTGCAACAGACATTAAGAACGGGAGGCACTGGAGAAATCATAATTGCTGGTGATTATCAGCTATGATGACCAATAGCTGGCTTATTCAATCAATAGCTGTAACTGCAATCTCCCACCCGCCTCGCCCTTCCCAAATCTCAATGCCCCTGCATTACAGCTTTGAGGACTGGAAGAACAGGTCAGGCTTTCTCCCCCTTTTTTGGGGATTCTAGGTTTGTTGTGGTTTTTCTCTTCTTTCCAATAAGAAAAGAGAGGACGTGAAAAGGAATTCAAAACCTGAAGTTACTTTCCCCTTAGCTGCATTCTTAAAAATGGCTGAAGATTATTCTTTTTTTTTTAATTACTTATTTTTCTTTCAACCAAAACCAATGTGGCCTGAAGCTAAACACCTGACATGTGGGGTTTCAGCACAAATGGTTAGAGCTTGGTAGAGCCGCATGCAAGAGGAGGGCCTGTAACAAAGCTGCCTGGTGATCTCCACTTGAAAAGCCCAGCTTCTTTCATGCAGAGGAACTTACTGACATTCTTTCTCCATTCCTGTCCCTGATGACTCTCTCAGTGTACCTGGAAGTTAGGAAAGCTGACTAAGCTCCCTAAAAACTGGTCTGGTCAGTCCCAGTCACTCCCCACTTCAAAACGGTGAAAGCGGAGAGTTTGACATCTCAGCAGATACAGCCTCAGACTACACTGGCGGAACTGCCAGCAAACATTAAAAGTATCTTTTTTTCCTCATTTGCATGTCAGAGTCCCTGAATCTGAAAGTTGAGAGAGATTTTTGATGCACTTTTGGGGTTTCTGACTTTAAGCCTGCAGGATAAACTCCACTCGTGGTTGTTCACGAGTCAGAAAATGTTTGCTTGGAAAAAGAAAGCAGAAAAAAACTGCTATTCTCTCACAATCGCTCAAGTCCAAGAGGCACAGCCTTAGCACTGCCAGTTTCCCATCTCATTAAGTGTCTTGCAATACTTGTTTTTGTAATCGTTTTCCATGCTGTCTACACAAAAAGCTATCTCGGAAGCCAGAAAAACTACATTCCTTTAACATGGACCCTTTCCAGACTCACCCCAAACCTTTCTGTGCTTAAGGTCCTATACATACATGAACACACAGATCACTGCAGGCCCAGCAGTTAATTCATTTTCAAGCTGCCCTAATTTTGAGGCTAAGCACTTCCTAAGCTTCACCACCCCTGATGTTCCCCTGGCTCTTTCAGGGAAGCCAGGCTGCCTCCTGCTTCCTCTCCATCCACGGCTGCAGCCCACTGAGTTGCTCTCCCATAAGCCACATCAGCGTGCTACCACGCATGCAGAGTGAGATTCCCATTAACTACACTCACAGCATCTTTCTGAGAACTTCAGGGTGAGCAGTCGCTCGTTTTCCAGTTTTTAAGACACAGACGCCTTCTCCCCCACTTTCCTCATCACCTTCACTCAGAAAGACTGCAGGTCGCTGATCCTCACTGTAGATGGCGAGGCCCTTGAGTCAGAGGCTGCTAGCTGGTCTTGAACCAGCTTCGGGAACATTCAGACAAGATCCAGAGCACAAACGCTCTCCCAGAAACTTCAAAACCCAAACTCAAATTCTCCGCCCATCACCTTGAACACCGGGCAACAAAAGAAGTCACGGTCCAAGAGGCCACTGGCTGGCTGGGACCTGATGACTGCCAACAGCTCCTTGTGTGGAAGGATTGGCAACCTGGCCACCGATGGTGGTTGCCCCCCTGCGCTTCTCCACCAGATCCCACTCTACTGACCGGCCCCACATTCAGCTCACCCAAGTCCTGACATCCCTTGGACGTAACGAACGAGTAACGGCTGAGCACCTCCAACGGCCACCTGCGCTCAACAGCCTCTGCGTCCCCTCCTCGTCCTCCCGCGATGCCACAGACAGCCCGGGGCTCAACACCACCAAGTCAAAGGCACAACAAAAAATAAACCAGTGGTCGCTTCCTGGCGTCAGAGTGTACACACAAATGTAGGCTCACAACGCGATGTGCGTGTATTTTCTTTGAGTACTTTACATTCTCTATGCCAAGCTCAAGGGAAACCCCATTCTGGAAGCTTTTTAAGAACAAAAAAATCCCAGTCCTTCCAATTTTTGTGTAAGGTGCACATCCTCCAATATTTGATTCGTGTGCTTAGGGCCTTGAAAGCTGCCAGAAATAGTCAAAGGACGGAGGGAAAACGAAGATTTTTGTGATGAATCCTATTTTTCAAAAGGTTTTAGAAATAACTGTATGATTAAACAGATGCAATGAATTGCTTAAATCAATATGCAAACTCAGAATGGGATCTGTTTTAAAAATCACTATGGCATTAGGTTTTCTACTTCTATTTATTTACAGTTTTAACAACAAAAGACAAAGCAGCCTCCTGTAGAATAAAATTACTTTCCAAGATACAATTAACACAGGAACTGGTATTTTTGTACCTTTCCTATGCATTCATATCATAGACTCAAAGGTACAAACACAAGGATACATACCTGCCTAAGTTCCTAACTGCACCTTTGCATTTAAAACAATTATTGAGCAATCTAATAAAAGGGCGTTTACTTTTAGTGCATACAATTCTGTATCACTCAGCCCATTTGCAATCTGCAATACTGATATCATTTATCACTGGAGACGAAAGGACTTATGCTTCTCCAGCAATCAGATGTAGTAAATCCGCAGATGTCAAAACAAAACCAACCAAGAGATGGAAGAATCAGGTCTTTGGGATGCTATGCTACTGTCTCCTGCATGGTTAATTTTGATGAGCTTGTTGAAGTGCAGCCTTTAAGCCAAGTGCTTTTTCATACAAACTCATCCCTAGCGCAGAGACGATGAATGATCATCTATTACTCACCTTCTGGCAACACCCACCTTAAGCCAGTCACCGTCCAGACATCAAGAAAGGCAGTCCCAGTCTGAAAGCTTTGTGGTAAAAGAGAGCCATTTTTGAGACCTGATCCTGATGGACAGACTACTACAGACACCCATGGTACTCCGCATGGCTACTAGGACCTGCCAGAATAAATCCTGCTCACAGGATAACTTAAACACGGATGCAATCCTTTCAATAAGGGACAACGTATGTATTAAATACACCAGGCTATACCTACTTTTCAGTGCCTGTCAACTGCGACTGGTGTTACGGTACAAGTGAGTCTCACAAAATGATTTTGCTGAAGAAATATGGTGAATCTTCATAGACTTATCAATCACACCACCTCACTTGGTTACAGTACATAGGGAAGTAGTTATTCTGTTCCTCTGCAGCATTACTAACTTCTCAAACAAAGAAGCCTGATTGAGGCAGACAGTGAGGGGCTTATCAGCTTAGGAAATGGGAAGGATGGTCCAATTAACTGCCAAGCAGTCAGACATAATTCACCCTGACGAGGCCAATGAGAGACAAGTCAGAGAAACGCATGTCCTGTCCATTTATGTAACACCCAAACACTCCCCCCTGCAAAGTCTCCCCTTCTGGAAGTGCTGCCTAAAGAAGGAGCAAGTCAGTGGAGGAATATCCACCTATATGGATCTGCATCTAAGCAGCACCCTCTGTGATTAAGCAACCGTCTTGGCGGTACAGGAGATGTTGCCAGTTGCTAAACTGCTGGACTGAGGTGCTAGCAGCCATCATTGAGCAGACAGCCAGAAAGCTCCTGTGCAAGGTTATCTGGGGTCCACACCACCATGCTGCCTTCTCACACACCAAGGAACAGGGCAAGAAGGCTCAAAAAGGGAAAAATACCCCACTCTGGTCTAGGTAGGCAGATTTTATCTCCTTTTCCTGTACCACTTCTGCTAGCACAGAAAGAGTCAGAATGTTACTGAAGTAATTTCACAATGTTTAAAAAAAAAAGGAAAAAAAAAAAGAAAAATTCTGAAGGCAAATCATATGTAACAGCTGATTAAGAAAGCTGTGAATCCAGCCACAGCACTGCTCTTCATGTCCACACTCAGCACCCTGCTAGCACAGAGTAAACACAACGTGGCACAGAGAAAGAGGAAGGGGATAAATTCCACAAAAGATGCTAGAATGAAAAGAGAAAGCTCTCAGTGAATCACAGCTCTACCTTGGGACCCATCACCTAGGAAGTGATAGTGAAAAAAGAATTTTAAAAAAGTCCCTGCAACATTGATTCATAAATACAAGCTTTGTCTGATGTTTACAGAAAGAGTGGAATCTTTATTCCGCAACAAAAATGCACATGTGGAACCTGGTCCATCCTTTGATTAAGGTACTTTGTTTTGTGTAATCCTCTTCATTTTTCAAAGTGCCATACTTAAGACTGTCATGATCAGAAACACATGTTTTATGCGCTGTGAGCAGGAGTGTAAAAACCACAGTTGTGTGGAATACTTACGTTACATACGGCAACATCCTATTTGTCAGCTGGTTACCAGGAGCTAAGGAATCTGTGTGGTACTAGCACAGTCGCCCTGCAGCAGGGTGTTATAGCGAGCACGAACCCGACTATATATGGTATGTTTACTGAACGATTAGGCATAAACGTGTTACAGAAGAAATGATGTCTTGTACTAAACACTAGGCTCGGTGCTGCAAGGCAAACAGCTTCACTTGGAAAGCAGTTTGTCACATATTCCTCATCTGCTCCTGGCCACGGGTGCCAGTGAAACCTCTAGAAAACAGGAACAGGTTATGCTGCAAGTAATGATTAACTATGCGGAGGATCAGCCCTCCAAGCTCCACCCGCCAGCATTCCCCATCTCCTTGCTCCTCTTCCTCCCCCGCGAATTTTCGGCTGGGACTGTTCGCAAGGCAGCCCGTCAGGAGGGCAGGAAAGCACCCGGGCAGCGCATACCAGAGCGCTGCCTCTGCGATGGGATGACGGGCACGGACAAGTGCAACCTCCATTTCTTAAGACACAGCTGGCAGCAGGCGAGCCGGTGCTGCAACCATCTGCCTGCCCCCCGTCCAGACCCCAGCGGCGCAGGACTGCTTCAGAACAGGGAGGAGAGGGGGAAAACCAGAAAGGGTAGAGGGAGGAGGGTGAACTGAAGATGCCTTAAAGCACTGAAGAAGGTTTGTATGTGGCTTCGGTGTCCTGCCTAACCTGTTTCATGGTATGTTCCGGTTAACCCTCCTTTTGGTCGAGTTTTTGGGTTTTTGTTTGTTTTGGTGTTGGGTTTTTTTCGTGTTTTTTCGTTGTTTTGTTTTGGGGTTTTTTTGGCAACTAGACCCAAGCTAAAGCCCCTTCCCTCCTCCAACTCCTTTCATGCTCCATCGCACTCCAGCACAAACACAGGCACATGGAGATGCCAGAAAACAAAAAGCTGAGTCCACCACAGACTGAAACTGGATGCACAATTTCTTTACTGCAAGGAACTGGATCTTCCTTATCAGCTAGCCAGCATCGTCAGCCCTCAAGTGCCAAACTTGCCACCTTTGTCACCACTTTTCTGTGTTAGCAACTTCTGCAGCTCCTCAAAAAAAACCCTCCAAACTGTGCAAAGCAGTAAGGGGGAGTAAAACAAAGAAAAAAAAACAAAAACAAAAACACAACAAAAAACCAAAACCAAACACCAAAACCATACACCCAGAAGACTACACACCATACAGATCTAACCAGAGCGTGGTACATGGGCAGTAGCAGTGACCACAGCATCAGGATCTATCTTCATCACCACAGCAGATTTATGTCTTCATTGTGTACAGTATTCATAGGGCTAATGGACAGCCTCAGGATCAGAAATATACCTGCTAAGCAAAAAAAACCCCACCAACTCAGAGCTGCGCTGGGTGGTTTATGACAGGGGGTAAGCAGTTGGTAACCAGTAGCAAGAACCTGGTGGTGGCTCAGTAGCCATTTTAAGCAGCAGACATATTAATCATGGGAGTGCAGTAAGAAAAGACCCAGGGGCAAAAATGCGGTACAGAAACGAGGACTCCTAAAGCTCAGCAACACACACGCACCCCTCAGTCGTGTGTAAAATAGTCTTAGAGAAGCCAACAAAGAAGAAAGATTATTACATGACCTCCAGAGCACAGCAAATCCCTCAGAGTAATGAGTGCTAGGCATCAGAAACTTCCTGCTTTCCAGGCCCTTGTTTCATATGTTTTCTGGGGAGTTTTCATGCTGTGGGAAAGATTTCTAAGTACACTGAAAGTGAGCCTGCAACATCCCCTTCCACTCCCACTGCAAGTATGCAGTCCATAAAAGATTAAAGTGTTGGAAACAGAGGCTTGAGCGAGGACTTTTTTTTTTTTAATCATATCAACAGTTTAGCACTTCATGCATTTTATCAAACATTTTGCCGTCCCTTTTTTTAAGGCATAAGGGGGGAGGAGGGGGGAAGATGGAGCAAGCAAGCGAGAGTGCCTGAGACACATGCAGTCTGTAACTTGAACACCGTTTTACAGATGTATTTAGTATACTGCTTTTCTTCAGGGGCTTTTCAGGCCAAGGCAGCCTTTGTCTCTGTGTGCTATATGTAGCCAGCTCACAACAAATGAGCAATCACAGAGAAAGCAGATCTGGCTCCTTCTCTGAATCTGCTGGGATGCTGAGGCATGAAGATGTGCCTGAAAAACTTCTGTCTGGTTACGAATCTGATCAATCCCTTTGGTCACGCGAGCGCCTGAAGTCTGGTACAATTATTAACTGTGCTGCAGTCACATGAAAGAGAAAAAAGCTTCCCCCTCCCACTCTCATCCCACGGGTAACATTATGTGGGCAGTGAATATACGAAGGAACATGGTGAGGCGAAGGGGGGGTGGAAACCTCCACAGAAAGGCTGCAAATCTGTACTTTTTTGTTGTTGTCGTTATTTTTTTTGGTAGATGGATTATTACGTTTCAGGCAAGCCTGCCTGATGCTCAAACTCATGTGGGTACCCAAAGGATGGTGAGGTGGGGAATCCTCTTCTCCACTCAGTATCACCTTCTCTGAAGAGGGAAAATTAGAGGCGTTTCCAGTTTTCCCCCTTTCTTAAACACATTGATGATGAAGCATGGAAAGTATTTTTTACTGAAGTACGAATGGGTGAATTCTAAGCTGGTGAGGTTGCTTTGGAGGTGTTCTTATTTGCTGGGGGGTTGGGACTCAACAGGTATGAGAGAAGATGGGAGAAAGAGCCCACTGTGCCACCGAGGAGAAACTCCTGGCACTGAGACAAATGAGACAGGCAGCGTGGACTAAAAGCCTAAGCTGTGATTCATCTGCTCGGACCAGAGCCTCATGCAACCTCCCTGTTTTACAGCCTGCGCTCAAGTAACCGAGAATGGGGATGGTGCTTTCTAAAAGCTGTTTCTCAGGGCCGAGGGGGAAACGGCAGAGAAACGGCACACAGAAGCACAGTACAAGGACAGAGAAAGGGCATGCAAAAAGCGTGGTACCCACTAACCCCAAACTGCACCTCCACCCCCTTCCCACGCACCTCCCAGCTCACCAGAAGGACAGTGTTGCATTATTTGAAGTGCAAACCAAGCGTTGCAGATGTGTGTGTGCTGTAGAAACCTGTGCTGGGACTGAAAACCGCATCTCAACTCGAACGGGAGCCCCCAACACATCCTGACCCACGCAGCAGCCTGGAGGCATGTGCACCATTTTGTCCGAAAACAGTGAATAGTGCTGACCTTAGAAGGGGGGTGAGCGGGGCAGGTGCTGAGAAAGAGCGCCAGGTTTGGCATCAGATGACGATTCCTAGACATAGTTAAAATGTAAAGCACAGTGCATCTTTAAGTGGATGCATCTACACCAGGGGTGTCAAACTCATTTTCACCGGGGGCTGCATCAGCCTCGTGGTTGCCTTAAAAGGGCCAAATGTAATTTTAAGACTGTATAAATGTAACTACTCCCCGATCTATACAGTGTCCAGCCATGCCACACTGAACAAGACAAGGGGGGGGATACAATGGGTTGATGACATACAATAAAACATAAATGAGCCCATATACTTTTAAAGTGCTATGCGTATTTTCAGTTAAGTTATAACTGAGTATGTCCCTAATAAAACAACTACAATTGTAATGTTATACCATGCATCCATTTTATAAAATATTTTAAAATGTGCCTTGGCCCGCCCACACAAAATAATGAAGAAATATCACTCATCAGGAACTCCCTACGAAAAATAAACCTTAAAATAGCACGGTACACTCACTTAGTAACATGTCTTTCTGCAAAACTGCTGTTCTTTATATATTTTGCATCTGAAAACTGCAAGTCTCACACGCGCACACACAAAAGGCAGACAGACTGCTGCTGTGGACAAAATGGTGCCATTTAATACAAAAATCTGGTTTATGCATAGCCTGGCTGTAGTGCATGCTGGTCCCAAGCAGAGTGGGATGCAGCCAGTTATATCGAACAGTTGTGCCCTCAGCAACAAATGGTGCATTCATAAAACTGGAAAAGCCTCTGTCTAGGGGCTCGCAGCTCTGCAAAGGAAACAATCGCTTGCTGACATTTTCTGAGGGAGGGTATGGCGAAAAGAGGTTGAGGGGGAGAATTATGATCTACAGGGAAGTTATGTACAGAAGAAATACCAACATACAAGCGAAAACCCCTGAAATCTGCCACCGAGTTACCTCTGCAGTCTCCCTGCATTAGCTAGCATCTAACAAAAGAGCAAGGCCACCTGAAAAAGACACGTGCTTGGAAAACACTTGGCCAATCAAGAGTATAGAAGAAAAAGAAGAAGGAGGAAAGAAGAAAAGCTTTCTTGTAGAACACTGGCCCATGAAGAAGCGACAGGCCTGGCGCAGGCTGCAGTACACAAAGCCGCATCTGACAGGCAGTTTCTCACAAGTTTCTTACCCTTGCCTTTATTAGCTATGCCACCTCCACACTGGTAACTGAAAGCCAACATCTGGTGTTAGCTAAATGTCAGCACAGACAATCCCTTTAATAAAATTTTAAGGAGTCTGGGTCCCAACGAGGAAGTCATTAGTGCTTTGAATGCAAGACCCTACACGAAAGCTGCAAGACTGAAACAATCCAGGCTTTTAAGCCAGGCAGAGCAGCGACTTCAGTCACCTCTCCAGGGCCCCTGCTACCTCGCACCAGGGATGCTCGGCTCTGGATGGTTTATCTGCTCAGCACCCCGTGCCAGGGAGCCCAGGCAGGGCTGGGGGTGCCCAGGCTCTGCTACAGGGTGGAAGCGTACTGTACAACAGCCCCTTAGCCTAGCGAGCTCTGTCTGCTGAACCCGAATCGCTGAGCACCGCCGCCTGCCCCAAGCACACCCAGCATCTGCAGCGCTGAAGCCAAATCCTGCTTGCCCCTCACAGGTGAGACACCCAAGCGAATCGAGGCAAAATGGCAGCCAAGCAGCATGGCTCGTTAATGAATACCCGTCACCTGCTCCGTTCTACTGAGCTCAGTAATCAAACAGAAAAACCCCAAATCACACACTGTAACTGAAGTTCAGTGGGAGAGCCAGTGAAAGTTCCTGTAAAATAAACTAAGGCCCACCTGCATGCTCATAGGAAATAAAAGACCAAGTCTCCCCGACCAGCTCCTGGCTGCCCCAAGGCTGCAATGGGGCATCCACCCCATTTTCTTCTGGTGCTCACACAGCATAGAGATCTGTCACATCTCACCCAACAAAAGCGTTCTACCAAGTCAAACCTGACCATCATAGTTTGGGAGTAATGAGACTGTCTTCCCCAGCCCAGCTGAAGGAAAGAGGACAGAAATTTAGTGTAATGGCTGACAGCATGAGTCCCTTCACTATATTATGTATTGCTGTATTTTATATGTTAGAGATTTAAGAGAATACTCTTGCACAGAAGCCTTTGCAAGGGTATCTAAAATGGGGATGCATGGAATTCTTCCTTTCCGCAGTGCAGTTAATGGTCCTCTGAGAACCTTCTATGAAACAATTTCAGAGGAGAACAGGACTGTGGTCTTGTAGACTGACAGTACAAGTATTTTTCCACAAAGGTTTAAAAAAAAAACAAAGCAAAACAGGATGAGTGGTTCTTCAAGAGGGAGCCCTTCCTGCTCCTCAGTGCTCTGAGCAGGCAAAGCCTGTGGGTCTGCTGGAGTCGAGGAATAAGCGCCAGGAGCACGCACGGCCGGGTACAGAAGTGAGAACCGAGCAGAAGCTATCGAGGCGCTGGAGAATGACCAGTAATGTTTTTGTTTACCAGCTATGTGCTGTAAATGATTGCTATCGCAATAAAGTTTGTGCTGTATTTGCATAAATAATTTCAATAAAACTGTATGAAAAGCCACCTCATTAGTGCCGGTTATCAGCTAGAGACCTACAGCAAATACAAAACTGCAAATGCTTTTGCAGAGGCATCAAAGCAATCTAAAAACTTCCTTCTTACTTTATTCCTTGGTCAGTTTCCAGGCAAAGCAAAAGTTTACACACACACGTAACGTTTTGTACATGCTCCCATTAAACTTGCCCTTAGTACTAAATGAATGTATTTTAGAATTCAAGTAGCACACATGATTTTGTTTCCCTCCATTGACTTTACAAAGGCTTTTAATGCAACACACAATCGACTTATTAAGAAAGGAAGTTTTGTTTGTTTGTTTGTTTTGAATTTGGAGAAGGAGGCAAAAACACCTGGAAAGCTGTGGGAGAACATCAACAGAGTTAAAAAGAAAATTACATCCCAGCCTTCTGAAACGCTTTAAAATAAAGTTCTTTGGGAAGTTTGTGAATAAGACATGTACAAAGAAGTTCTCAGTTTGAGAGATATCTTTCCTTCGAACCCCGAGTCACAGCATACAAGTCTCCACATCACCTTGCAGAATAAAAATAAAAAATAAATCCTGCCTGAAATGTGTCACTTTTCTCTGCTGTTTACTTTGTTTGTTTGTAGTGGTTTGCTAAAATCCCACAAATATTTAAGACCAAAACCGCAGTCTGTATTTTATATTTAGATGAACTGCAGCGTCTTCCAAGAGGCCGTAATTGCAAGCCTGCACCTAAAGCTCCTCTCCCTCTGCCACCCCCAGGACCACACAGCCACAGCAGGAAGAGGAACGTGGGCCACCACTGCAGCCGGGGTGGTGGCCCCGCTCCCTGCACCGCCCTGGCCACCCCGCGGGATGCAAGAGCTGAGCCCTTGCGCCTCCCCTGACAAGGGATGGCTTTGAGCTGGATGCCTCGTGTCTGTAAGCTAAAATCTAAAACCAACAAAGTCTCTTCTTGTCTCTCTTTCATCTCCCAGCTGATCCAGGTGGAACGAACAGGATGGGATTTGCCTCTCGCACGGGTGCTTCAAGTATCAACCCTGATTTAAATCAGTATAAAATGCAGTAGGGAAAGGAGCCCGAAGGTTTCTTCTAATGGGGTGTGTTGAACACCATGACCTCCTCACACCCCGCTCCGCAAATGCTTAACTGCTGAATGAGATTCCTCTCGTTTCCTGCACTGAATCATCTGTGTCACCACAAAGATGAGATTTTTAACTGTGCGCACACGTTTCTTATTTGAGGGGCATGCAGTGGAGGGTGTTTCTCAAACTACTGTCAGATCAGCCACAGACGGTTTGGATTTCTTCTGTCTTTGATGTATCGTTTAAGTAAATCTGTGTTTTTCCAATGAGGTACAACCTTTCAATGATGCTGTTTTCTAGGAAACATGCAGGTGAACACTGCTGCTTCTTTCTTTTGCAAAGTATTATTTGAATGGAGCTAGGATGGACAGGATATGCTGATTTGCACAATCAAAAATAACTTACAATTTGAACTCTGTCATCAGATGTTTCAACAAATTTCACTATGGAGGTTACACGCCCTTTTCAAAATGCCTTTTTTTTTCTACACCTCAGCTTAAAAATCATTTCATTAATTTACCTGCAGTTAAGCCACCCTCATTGCTAAGCTGATCAACTATTTTTTAACCACTACAACAATTCATTTTGTAGCAAAAATTAACAGCGCTGCATCCCTCAAAAGGAATAAAGAAACATCCAAGTCATCAAAGAGAAAGAAAGGTGAGGCAGACTGCTAAACCACAGTTCTTCACCCAACTCTTCCTAAGCAGGGTGGCCCTGCACCATCGCTTCATGCAGACAGGGGAGGAAACTGAGAACTCCTGATGCCTGCGCTTGGCTGCGCACTGCTGGAGTCAGCGGGAGCTTTGCGGATGCTGGGTAGGAGCAGACCCATATAAAGATGCAACATGCAATACTGAAGATCATACTCCGCTCTGGATTGATGTGAGTCACAAGAGTTTGTGCTGTCAGTCAGCAGGAGCGCGAGGAGGGCTGATGTGTTCTGGTTGCCTCACTAGAGCAGAAGAAGAACTAAAGATGCATGTCCTCCCCACAGTACCCCCACATCCTCTCACCTGGATGAAAACTTAAGGACAAGAACCACATTCTTCCACACATGCCTACTTTTTCCACTAAGTGTTGTCAACCTTCTCCACCCCTTATTTTAATAAAGAAAAATCTACCATCCTTTTGACCTTGGACTTGTTCATTTTCTCTCTCTCTCTCTCAGTACATGCTCTTTGCTAACCATTCAGCATACTTCGAGCCCTGATAAAAGTGGTTAATGTTTACTGAAACCTGTGTATGAACTGTACTAAACGTGATGGGGGGGAGGCAAAGTTCTGCTAGCAGCATCCATGACCAATTAAAACAAGTTTTGGTTTTTCTTTTTCAACTCAGCTCCCCGCTCCCCATACAAAACAGCTGCATCAGTAGAAGAGCAGGCAGCACAGATGGAAGAATGAAAAAATGCTTCTAATCCATCCACCTAGACACCCCAAAATAAATATTCTGAGTACCACAGGCCTTCTAAGAATACAGAAAAGCGATGAAGAAACTGGGGTACTATTCTTAAAGGGTGCATACTTGATCCCCAAATAATTCTTTTCCAAAATGATCTGAACACCTATAAGGCTAGCAGAACTTCTGAGTGTTCCTTTCTTGCTTTCCTTGTAGAAGTCCATACAACCTTGCTTGAGCAGCCTTCAAAACATCCTCTTAAGCAAAAGAAAAAGCAGAATATTACAACTGTGAACTCAAACCACAAGTAATAGTTGATCAGTGTGTTTGAGAGACCTTAAATACACCTTAATTTCTTCTCATCAGAGACTCATCCTTAGAAATACTCATGTTTCAATAGCTGTACCTATGTACTATTTAGGAAGAATGTTTTGTAGTGTAAACCAAACATATGCATCACCCCTTCTTAGGTTACTGGCATTTTCTCCATCTTTGTGCTATTACAATAACCAGTCCAGAGAGCTCTAGCAAGCAGCTCTTTTCTCCCTCCTACCCTCTCTGGTGACAGAGGGATGCTCCCAGGTGTTTAAAGCTGATTTTTTTGTTGTTGTTGGTTTTTTTTTGTACTAGAGGGCAGCAACAGCACCATAGTCACCTTGGAAACAACCATCGCCCACTGTTTGCAGAACAAACAATGCTACCTTTTCAGCCAGCGCAAGGCAGGCAGGGCAAGGGGCAGCCAAGCAATTCTGGGACTTACAGGAGTGTTAACATATTGCATTCATTCAGTGCGTCAAAAAATAGTTCAGCACGAGAGGCAAGGCGCTCTCAGAGCGAGAGCCTTTGGCTGGAAACCACAGACAAGTGCACAGGGCTCAGAAGGTCAAACAAGACTCCCAAGTCAGCAACGAGGTCTTTTCCTCTGATTTTTTTACTTGCCCTCCTGTTCCCCTCTCTCGTACACACAGAAGGAAGAAAAACGCACCTATTTAAACTGATCTTATCCACGAAAAGTCAAGTGTTCAGCTTCCAAGTAGCACTCACTGAAGTTTTCTCAGTGTGCCAAAATATTTTAAAGAACTGTTTACCCGCACTTGCAGTGCTTTGTACCCAGCGCATCAAGAGCCGCTTCCAGAAGCGTTCCTTGTGAAGTTAGCGAGAACTGTGGTTGTTCAGCATTTCAGGTTCTATGTCTAAGCACTCAAGCAGTTACATATCCCTGTTCTTTTAAACTAATTCAATTTTTGTAGAGCCATGGACAACCTAACTGTTTTAAAAACCATGAGATGTACATCTTCTGAGTGGCTTCCTATCTTCTGGAGACGTTTTCCTCTGCTCAAAAAAACCCTACCATCAAGAAACCCTTTTTACCTACAACAAGCAGGGAAAAAAGCCAGATCATAGAATCATAAAATCATCTCTCAAAGCTTCCCTCAGGATCATGAGGTCCAACCATAACCTAACCTAACTCTGGCATAAACCACGTCCCTAAGAACGTCATCTAAAAGCCTTTTAAATACCTCCAGGGATGGTGACTCCACCACCTCCTGGGCAGCCTGTTCCAATGCCTGACAACCCTTTCCATTAAGAGTATTTTCCTAATGCCCAACCTAAACCTCCCCTCATACAACTTGTGGCCAGTTGCTCTCCTCCTATCACTTGCTTCTTGGGAGAAGAGACCAACCCCCTCCAGCGATCAGGTCTCCCCTCAGCCTCCTTTTCTCCAGGCTAAACAGCCCCAGCTCCCTCAGCTGCTCCTCATCACACTTGTGCTCCAGACCCCTCACCAGCTTTGTCGCCCTCCTCTGAACTCTATCTAGTATTTCAATGTCCTTCTTATGATGAGGGGCTCAAAATGTTTTATTGATTTTAACACCCCCTCACAAGGCACTTGCTCTTGTGGCCAGTCGCAAGTGGAGTGTTTAAAGCAGAACAGACACTGAGGCATCACTCGGACCCTTTAGTGCTCTATAACCTTCCCACCCCAGCTAGAAGACACCTACATCACCGAGAGCAAACAGAGAGAAGCCCAGCTGTGCAGCTCAACCATGAGGCCACTGAGCAAAGGATGGTGAGGCCCTGTGAAATCACACTGCCATCTGACTCGTGCATAACGCAGCACCCAGGTGTGCTGCGCAGGAGCGCCAGGCACAACACACCCAGCTGAGAACTGCACTGGGTGATGAGAGCTGCACAAAGGTACACCAAAGCAACTCCTAGGCGAGATCTGTAGATTTCCACAACATAAACATTTTTCTACAGCCTCTGCTAATCTTTCATAGCACTCTCACCTTTGGGGAAAAAAAAAGAAAAAAATCATTTTAATTAGGCCATTAGAAACACTGACTGGTGCTGTCCTGCTAACTAAAGCCTCCAGCAAGCTTGTCCAGGTAGGCTAGACAGGTTCACTCATGACTACAACCATGGTAGCTCAGTTGAGTCAGATTAACATTACTAAAAATCTATCTTAATGCTCATTAAGATGCAGGTTAGCACATTAACTGGTCTCGCACAGCCACAAACTAGGCTTTGGACACGGCAGGCTGTACCTTAAGGAGCATCCAGAGAGTGAGTGCTGCTGGGTTTTTTTTTTTCCTTTAATTGTGTTCAGCTAACTCAGTTGACCTCAAACAATTGAGACACACACCCTTTTTGCCTGTCAGGACAGGGTCCTTCTCTGTCTTTCACTGCTGGGACAGGAGAAACGAAATAGGTACAGAGGTGATTCACATGCAACCCATCCTTCCCTTACTGCTAATGGGGGGTGGAGGGGAGGGAAGCATACAGGTGAAAAGCCGCAGCTGTTCCAAGGCTGCTCCAACTTTACAGCATACAATTTATGGAAAACAAAACAAGAAGAACAGAAAAATAGGATTTGAACATTACGGACCTGAAAGAATCATTACACATGCCTCCTGCTCTGTGCAAGGGCTACCCTGGGCTCCATCTGCCTTCAAGGCCAAGAAAGGAAACATTGAACTTGAACAGCAGCCAGAATCCCACTGTCTACTTTCTAGCAGCGCCGGGCTGTGCTTGCACGGGTAAGTCTGTACCTGTGGCAGACGAGCAGCACGGAGGGTGTCGGGGGCTGCGGGTGCCCCTGCACTTTGCCCCCTCACCGTGAGCTCCAGCCAGAGCCGGGCACAGGGACAAACCCTCGGAGCCGCCCTCTTTCTCCCTCAGCATCTGCAAGCAGCGCCAACTTGGGACGGGAATAAGTGCGCCCCTCGCACCCCAGCAACAGGTCCCGGGCTATTTCGGCAGAGGACGGCCCTGAGGAAGGCACGGGTACCAGTCGGACAGGAACACTCTCCTTCCAGCCGGTGAGGGCGGCCATTGGAGCCACCGCACCGACGTTTAAAGGAGCAGGGCTGGCGGACGCACACGCGGCCCCTCCGCTCGGGCATCCCCGCGGCAGCTTCCCGGGGTCAGCCCGCAGCCCCGCGGCCGGGCCCCCCCGCCCCGGGCGGCAGGAGCAGCAGTTGCCGCGGCCGGGCCAGCCCTTCCCCGCCCTTCCCCCCCGGCACAGCCTCCCCCACCCTCCAGGAGCTCTATCGCAAATCCCCAGGCCGTGCCGACTGCCAGCTGACATAACTGTTTAGTCAGCAACCGGAGAGAGCCGAGCGGCCGCCCCGCTCCATCCTTTCCCCGGCTCCTTCCCGTGGTACCTTCCCCGGGTTCAGAACAACCTCTGCGCCCCCAGCCCCTCCCCGAAGCATCCACTTTGCCGAACTTTGCACGCAGCTGAGGGATCGTGGCTGTTGCTTTTTAATGTATTATTTTTTTCTCCCCCCCGCCCCGGGTGCTTTGTGTAAGTCCCTTTCACCACCCTGCCCCATCCCCACCCCCAAGGGCGAGAGGAGATCCCGAAGCGCCGCTCCCCTGCGAGAGCAACTTCCTCCATTTGCTGTGAGAACCGGGCTCCGGGCGGCCCCGCGCCGCCCCGCAGAGGAAGCGCAACATAATAGCCAGGCCCCAGGTGCCAAGGTTAGCTTGTCCTTTTTCCTCTCCCCGGGATGATTTCCACTCCTTTTAACACCAGCCTCCCGAAGAGCAAGGCCTTAAAAGCCGTGCGAAAACTCAGGGACAACAACAACAGCAAAATCGAAACCTGCTGAATCACAGAATCATTTCGTCTGGAAGAGACCCTCAGGATCACTGAGTCCAACCATAACCTAACTCTAGCAATAAACCATGTCCCTAAGAACTTTGTCTAAAAGCCTTCTGAACACCTCCAGGGATGGTGACTCCACCACTTCCCCGGGCAGCCTGTTCCACTGCCTGACAACCCTTTCCAGGAAGAAATTTGCCCCAATATCCAATCTAAACCTCCCCTGGCACAACTTGAGGCCATTTCCTCTCATCCTATCACTTGCTACTTGGGAGAAGAGACCAACACCCTCCATGCTACAACCTCCTTTCAGGTAGCTGTAGACAGCTATCAGGTCTCCCCTCAGCCTCCTTTTCTCCAGGCTGAACAGCCCCAGTTCCCTCAGCCGCCCCTCATCAGACTCCTCACCAGCTTCATTGCCCTCTTCGCTCTTAATCGCACCACGCAGCCTTTGTATGCTAAAACTTACAGATGTTTTGGAAAGGTTTAGGCTTTTTTACGGAGCAAAAAGTCAGGCTTCATCCACACACACAAAATCTGAACGACTTAACCATACCTTTTTAAGTCAGAGATGCCCAGCCCTGTGCCAGCGAGGCAGCAGAAGTACTGGCATACGAAACTGCCTGCGCCGGCTTTCTCCGCACGCCTAGAGCGTATGCAACTACAGCAGCACAAAATGTCTCAGCTGAAAAGAAAACTGTACCCCAGACCAGGCCGGAATAATGAAAAGCCCAGGCAAAACGCAAGGATTTAGTCTGTGAGGGAGATAGAGGTCATCACCCGAATCCCGCTTCTCGGAGCGCTGAGGACACGGTTTCCACCCTCTAATCTGACACCACCTGTGTAACTGAATGCACAACATGTTTTTTAAAAAATAAGGTTTAACGGAAAGCCTCACAATGTGTTATTACACCTTTCCCTTGTCAGTTTGCCTGCATGGTTCACATGTATGCATCTACTTTACTCCAAAATGCAAATACTCGTAGTGTGGAGCTGTTGGAGGGAAGCTTCTACACTGGCTCATTTCACAAAATGCTCTGCCTTTACAGGTGTTATGCGGGGAGATTAAAAAGGTGTAACTATGCCCTAGGTGTCATGATGCTATCCATAGTTTGTGCAGAAACAACATGTCCTGTGCTGACAGCCCTAAACCAAAATGTTATTTATTTGGCTTATACAAAAGTCCATTTGACAGTGAAAAACTGAAATCTCCCCTTTCCTCCTCTCCTCCCCATAAAAAAATACACACATGCTTTTTTTTGTATTTCCTCCCAGCTGGGTATCCGTTCAACTGACTCCAGTTCATCTGATTACTAAATTGTAGAATAACTGAGACATTTTAGGAGTTAACAACCTGTCTCAGTTTATCATATTGTGAATATAAGGAGTTACTGAAAGGAAAAACAAACAACAACAACAACCCCAAGCAAACAACAACAATAAAACCAACCACAAACCTACAAATAGTCTCCAAATAACTAAGCAATGGTGAGGACTGAAAATCCCTAGGAAAGAAGAATGTTTTAAGTTCAGGACTCCTTAATTCACTCTTACACGCTTCTGCGCTAAAACCTCACATTCTACACAGGCTGCCTGCTGCCAAGAGATAGACAGCTGCAACACGTAGACACAAAAAGGAGGTGTCTTTTGGCTGGAGTTTTAGATTTCTACATGCTGCCCTGTTTTACGTGCTACTCCCCCAAACAGTTTTAAAAAATAACTTCAGAAATTTAAAAGCAAATGGACTATTATAACTGACGATAACACTGACAGAGCCTGTATCAAGTGTGCAGATGCCATAAAGGCCCTTCGCAGTCCATGTTCATTTGCAACAGACAATTTTCTCAGAAACGTGCTGTTGCAGTTATTGTACATACTCGGCCCTTAGGATATGTTTAGTTCCACATCTTATAATAGAAGTCTGAGCATTCCAGTAAAAGCTACATCATTCTTCACTATTATTTTCTTTAAGCTGGTATCCCTACGCAGTGATTGATACGCTGCTCCTGACCACACAAACCAGCTCCTTACACAAATGATGCTGCACCAACACTGACAAAGTTGCACCAGATTTGTACCAGTTCAACCAGAACAAAACCTGGACCACAGTCTTGCATGATGAAACATGATCTCCTTACACAATCTCAAGCATAATTAAGAAAGATACTCTCTTAACATGGAAATGAATTTGAAAGCAGAAAGAACAACTAAAGGAGACCTGATTTACAGAAGCATCAGAATTTTTGCACGGCTAATGCAGCGAAGAGATTCACAACGAGAGAGGGGACAGAGAACATGTGGTAAGGTGGGAAGACGAGACTATCATCACAGCTGAAACTATCAAGCTTCTTGATTAAAAAAAAAAAAAACAACAAAAAGTATAGTTTTGTTCTGCTTGCACTGAGGGTCAACACCTCTCCAGAAGCTCTTCCCCATCCTCCAGCTGCTCATTTCCATGCCAGGGAAATCCTACAGTTTGTTTCTCCTTTAGTGACCAAAACAGAAGTTGGTGAGGTGTGACTGTGGAAAGACAGGAAAAATGAAAGAGCACTGGCTACCTAGATCATTTTAGAGATAAGACTCACAGAGAAACTCCACAAACCCTTGTATGTGCATCTCTGAAGATGAGGTAAGTTACAGTACAACAACAGAAATGAACTGCTGAAGGTGAGGGGGTAAACAAATTATGAAAAACAAAAACAAAACCCCCTCCTTAAGCTGGTTTTGCTATAAACTGCTTCTTCATTCTGTGATGTCAAATGCATATTTAGGTTGCCATGGAAACCATTCTGAAGTCACTACATCAACATCACTATGAATTTGTTTAGTTATCTGGGCAAAGACACACCAAAAAGGGGAAAGCTGGGTGGAGATACCTAAATATCAGAAGTCTCTTAAGAAAAAGGTAGCTTCAAAGAGAGAACAAACATCACATACAGATCTCCATTGAGATTCTTCCCTTTGCATTGTTTGTAGTCACATATCTCGAAGAATACTTGCCTTGAAGCGGTGTGTGTGGGGGGGGAAAGTGTTAAATACAAGTGGTGTTAAAATACAACCTTAAAAAGCAAGCACCACAATGTACCTTAAAGATGGGGGCAAGTGGGAAAAGCAAAAGGGGTGGTGGTGGAAAGTGACTCTGTGAGCCTGCCACTCTTTCAGTGCAGTTACTGGCATCATGGTACAACGATACCCATGAATTGATAGCAGCCATGGAGTGGACGCTCAGCTCTTGCCTTCAATGAAGCTGGAAGCCAGAATGCAGATAAAAATATACAAGTTAAAAATGAAGCATCTTTAAAACAAACAAAAGGTTGTGCTGTTTTTATAACATTGCAACCCCAAGCTGGCAAAGATCCTAAGCCCAACAACAGAGCAGATGCAGTTCCTATATATGAGGACAGATACAACAGACACTGCTAATGACCCCCCACCGATGGAGCAGAGCTTGGATTAGGCTCCCTGTGCAGGAATTAATCAGCCCAGCAACACCGCAGCATGAATTCCAGGATCCATGCTAGCAAGCAATGCCTCCTGTTTAATCCGAGGTTGATTTGAGGCACCTGCAAAGATAAACTGGCAAAACGGCACATCACTTGCTTCTTCCACTTTTCCTCCTGGCCCCTTGTGCCGCGTCAGCGGCACACCCCTGCTTCACTACAAACACGTGATGGTTTTGATGGTTATAGCATGAGTCTTTTTAATGATGGTTGCATGGGCTTTTAAAATCTGTCCTATCTGCGCTGCATCAGAGGTCCTGTCCTCCTCTGCTGTGTCTTCACCATTGCCTCCTTGCGCTAGCACAACTAAATCAGCCACACTGCAAGTCCCATTAGAGAACTGATGCAGCCAAAATTGAACATTCGAAAGGCAGGGAGACAAATACAAAAGGTCCTTACCAGCTTCTTGGCCTAGCACTGCAGGACATACCTTTAAGATATCTAAGAACTTCAATATTTAAGATATATACCCTAAGAAAGAAAAAAGCAGCTAAGAAATTACTTCTAATTAAAGCAACGTAAATGTGTCCTCGTGCTTACACATACACAATGACTTTACGTTAACTTTTAGGTTTTCCTGATCTAATACCCAGCAGCAGAGAAACACTTGCAAAGCATATGCCATGCTAGGGCTCCATTCCCTGGTCCTCACGTGGCCTTTAAGATACTAAATTTAAATTTAGGACACTAAATATGTAGAGCAGCAGCAGAGCAATACAAGACGAGCCTCGAATTCAACAGTCAGAACTACAACCACAACTTCATAGTTTAAAAGGAGAGTCCCTGCCTCATTTCTCCGAACAGATAGGCTGGCTATTTCCAAACATTATATAATTTCCCAGAGCCTGCAGACTGCAGCAATAAGTGCTGAACAGCTTATTAGAATGGTTTTATACACAGCAACACTGGAAGATTATGATTATAAATCAGTACAGCACAATGAACAGGGCTTGTTTCTCCAAAGGCCGCTATATTTCATCCATCCTGAGGGGCTTAATAAAGGGAATAAGTAACCTAGATAAAGCTGAGTTCTCACAGTGAAGGGCTTTCTTTACTAAAAGGTTTGAAATGGCGACCATCACCCCTGCAACTAAGTTCCCAGTTCTGGCAAGCTGGAATATAGTTTTTCATCAGCTAAATACAAATCAGGTAGCACGCATCATTTGGTAGGCAGGTTAAGGGAGGGCGTTAAAAGTCAAGGTTCCTTTTTAGGCTATGTCAGTACTGAAGAATGTGCAGCATTTTACACAGAGAAAGAAAGGGGTTAGCATGACCTGATCTAAACCTTTCCTTTCTCACTTTCCACTTCAGAAGCAGCTGCATTTCAGTAGCATTGTAGGCACTGATTTGTAAAGCACCCTGGGAGCAATCTAACGTAAGTAAATACTAGCGGTATGGTTAGTACTGAAGCAAAATTCTTTTGGCTGCAGAAATTAAAATCTCCAAGTCCAGCAACATGGAGCAGTCCTACAGGTGGGCAAGTGGGTTGGCAGACTACCAAAAAAAGGGGATGGGAACAGGACAGGCTTACATCAATAAACATTTTATTTAAGGACCTCAAACCAATTCTTCTGATATCTGCAGAGAGCAAACAGATGAGTGAATCTTAGTTAGAATCCCATATAAGCAGTCTAGTATTTGGATGAGGAGGAGTGGGCAAACCTTTTTGTGGGTAGTATCACTTTGTTGGGGTGGAGCTCAAAAAAACACCCCAGGAGCAGCATTCCCTAAGGTTTTAGGTATGATGGATGCACTTCAGGCTGCCCTGAAGGGGTAAAAAAATATGAAGTGGAAGGATACAGAGATACTGCTTTTAGAAACTGGTAGTGGTTTTGGGAAAGAAGGCAGAGAGCAAAGCGCCCTTTAAACAAGCAGTTCTCAAGCAACTGGGATGCAAGTAACTGAGCCAGACCTGCAAACACCCTCACCAATCAGCATCTTCTGCCTATAACCTGCCAACACTGAGAAAGTTTCCCAAAAAAGCTTCTGAAGAGGAGAATCCTGGCAGCACCTGGAAATCTTTGAGCCTGTTCAAGTATATGTCTTACAGCAATAAATATGTAGGCAAATGAAGCACTTTTGGCATCTGCCTGTGATAGATGCTAACAAGGAAAACTGTGGCTTTAACAAGTATTCAGAGAACAATGCAATCAAACACACGGAACAGCTTCTGCATAGTAACCAATACTTAGATCGGGACTCCAACCTGGGAGGAAGGCCACAGAGGTGATACAGCAGAGATTCACAAAATCCAGAAAGGCATAGAGAAGGTCACTGGTGAATCATTACTCACTATTTCCCACAGTACAAGTCCTAAATGGTATCAAGTGGAAGCATCAAATGGCAAGTTTAGAAGGTTGTTGTTTTCACCTCCCCTCCAACTGCAAAACTCACCACCATGTCAAGTGTCTGTACAGGTTCAAAAAGCCACTGGACAAGCTCAGGAAAAAGTTCTGTTCATCCTAAATACTGAACCCATATGACAACCCTTTGGCTCAAGAGATTGCAGAAGCTGCAGATTGCTGGTAGGTTGTACTAGGAAAGCATCAATAACAGGTGGCCTTTTGCCATATTCTGTTTTGGTAAGTCCACATCGACGAGCATCCTGGGCTAGGCAGGCTTTTGGTCTGACTTAAGACATAAGTAGGACTCCCTCTAGTTTTCAGTTTTGCAGGAGAAAAATGCAGTATGACTTACTCCACAGGACGAAAAAAACCTTTCGCCAGAGATCCAGAGGCATTTCTGTCAGCTTGAAGAGGCATTCCCTGCTCCGAATCCACGTTTCAATGGACAAGCACGTACCAGGAACTGCTCATTCCAGGACAGGGCAGTCCTGAGGAAACATCCCCAGTGCTGCAGCTCCAGCGTGACTCAGGTCAGGGTGATTTTAGGGATGACCATACCACAGCTGTCTTCCCTGTCTGACAGCCAGAGGTTACCACGCTTGCAGCAGAGATGTGTCCGACTCCACAGCCGCCCATAATTGACGTTTTAACTACCACTGGATTCAATTTAAGCACAGTGAACTCTGAAGTGCACCGCTTGGGAGGGGAGGGACACATCCACGCTTCTGCCTTCTCTGCAACACACACCAAGCCCTTTGCCGAGGCTCAGAGCAGAGCAGCAGGATGAGAAACCTCTGGAAAAACTGAAGTCCTTTCTGCAGCAAACACTTTTCTGGTGTCCTCACCTAGGCACTGAGTACAGGCACACTTACTTCCAGGCCTTTGGGCAGGGATGGCGGTGAGAGGCACGTCTGTGGACCACCTCCAGCAGAAGAGTCCAGCACAGAGCCAGACCTCTTGCTGGGACTGCCACAGGCCATATTAACTTGTCGCCTTCAATACGCATCCAGCAGAGTTCAGGTCATGGATTTGTTAGAAGTTCATCACTTATTCAGGCTTTTGTGCGAGAGGTCATTGCTGTCAAACTGTCGGCTTTCACAAGCACAAAAGCTCATGTTAAAATGTAAATACTTACAGGTGTTCCACCAAGCACTCAAGATGAAAGTCAGCAAATATATTAGCCCCAGCCATATTTTACAATGCTGGTAGTATTTGAATGTCATCTGTTTGTGAACCAGGTTTTTATGTGGGTTCATCTTTGACAGGAAGCATGATCTAACAGTGAAGACAGAGGACTGGATTTAGAGCATTTGGGTTCTTTTGCTCCCTCTGTTACTGTCTCCTTCTATGACCTTCAGTAAATAAATTCTTCATGCCACTGTCCCAATTGAAAAGAACGTTAATAGATGCTTACTCGATCCCATACAACTGCTGTGACCCTGTGTCATTTTTCCTAATTACTACAAGAATTCTGGAACGATGTAGGAAATGTTAAGCGGACTTGTGAAGTTAACCTGAGTTAGCAAAAAGCAAGAGCCTCATACAAGAGCAGAACACCCTCCTCCTCAAACGCCTATATTACGCTGGTTTTCACGACGGAATCTCTGCAGCTTATTATTACACTGGCGTTGATGGTGACAGCATTTTGCAAATTCAGCTTTGCAACAAGGCCAGAGGGGCTGGCTTACCCCTGTCGCCTAGGTTTGTGCACCGCACACCACGTGCAAGCAATTCAGGCACGACTTCTGTGTTGGGGTAACACCACAAGACTAGCAGCAGGACTCTGCTGGCACAGGCCTACTGGGAAAATCAACTCCCCAGCTGTGGGAAGAAGTAAGGCCAGTGGAGACTGCAATCACCATGTCACCCTGGAATCCAGTTTCATGGCCAGTTCAACCTCGTTCTGTGATTGAGCAGCACAGCTCTGGAAAAGCTGGTATCCTCTTCCCTCAGCACTTCCAGCTACACGTCAGATTCTCTCGCGCCTTTCGGAAACTACTGTATTAACCACTACATAGGAAGAAGCGATCTCAGGCCCAAGAGGAACTCGCATTCATTCAGTTTGGTAATTCAGAGGGGTAATTTTACACTGTGCATCCCACGTCACGGAGGTCAGACAGCCCCGCCGCCCTTAACCACGCAGAGGCTCCTGCCATCAGGGAACCTCGGTATCAATATAGGAGGAAAAGACAGCTTCAGTAAAAGCCACGGGTAATGCAAAGCACCATTCTCTCTGGAACAACACAGGGGAGTGGAAAGGAGCTGCGAACAACTGTGTTCTTCTGATGTGCATTCCCTTCCTCTGCTCAAGCAAGCGCAGGAGGCCAAGCGAGCACACATGACGTGCTCCCCGCAGGATGCCACATCCTGCCATATTTTATACGGCATCCCAAGGCAAGCCAGACGCTTTCCAAACACAGTATGATGTTTGACAGTATGATCTGTCACAGTGTGACAGGTTCTCAGAGACAACATAGGGGAGAGAGAAGAGAATGGCACTGACAGATTTATCCAACAGCACCAAACTGTTCCTAGCCACGCTCCTCTTAAAAGGAAAAAAAACAAGCAAACAGACACACTGCAGACACACACAAATTTTACAACACGTATTCTTTCTGCTCCTTGCTTTCAGTAACTTGTTCTACTTTTATGAATTTCTCCTAACTCTCACTCACTCATCCAAAACCTTCCCATTCCTATAAAATCAGAGGTCTGTTTTCAAGAGGAGAGAGAAAAAAGAATGACGGGGGTCCTTTTGTGTACTGTTTACTTCTTCAAACCTGCTCCCAGCCCTGCTCCCCCTCGTCCCCCACACGCGGTGCGGCATTTTAAGGAGCACTGGTTAGGCTGACATCAGTGAGGCTCCGGGGGCCATCCAGGCAGCTGTTCCTGCTCCTGTGTGTGGCTGAGAGCCAAGTCGCTCTGCCTTTTTGGTGATGTTCCCTCCTGCCGGCTACCCCCTCTCCCGCCCACACGTCTGCAGGGTGGGGCGAGGTGGCCACTGGCAGCTTTTACAAGGAAACCTAAGCGAAAAAAAAAAAAATATATATATATATAAAAAAGAAAAGGTGGCTTTTATTTCCAGCCTCTGGTCAGAAACGCTTAGCAATTTTTTTGACAGCGTGCTGTGGCGTGAAGGAACTGCAGTTTTTCTTCCTGAACACCCGAGGCCCAAGTCGCCCTTAGGACTTTGTCACCTAGAGGAGGAAAAAAAAGCACGTGCTCTATCCTCCCTCTGCCCATGTGTGGGGATGGCCTGCCAGCATCGGAGACTGGCCCGCAGGCCCCGCTCCGTACAGCTGTTCCCCTATTTTAAAGCAGACCCATTCTCGGAGGCAGCTGTTCTCCAGCCAAATGATGATAGCAGAGCAGCAGAAAGCTCAACCAGAACAACTTGAGAGCGCAAAGAGGGTGCGAGACATCTTCCAGATGCAGGCAAGGGGCCACTGCAGCACTTCTTCCCTCCGGTGCTCCCTGCAAGGGCAGGAAACATGGCCGGGGCAGGTGAGGTGCACCAGGGCACTTTTTGGCCCAGAAAGCCCCATGGGCACGGGTTTTAGGCAGCTGGCTGTCTGCAGCCGGTAACCCCGGTGGCAAGGAGCGTCCCTGTGCTGAGCCACAGCCAGATGCAGGGAGTGAAGAGGTGACAGCCAAGCCAACTTCACGTACACCCTCGGAGCCGGCAGCTCAGACCCCATGTCAAGATTAGGAAAGTATGCACACACTGGAGAGAGCACATGAGCTGCTGGAGTGCTTTCGTTTAACTCTTGCAGACACTGCACGTCGAAGGAGTGCGGGTCCACGGCCACGTTTCTTGCCATCTCTCTTCAAAGCCAGCTCTTCTCGGGCCACAAGACCTGCGACATGTGCTGGGGCCGAGCAATACCTGCTCGAGTAGGTCAGGAACTTAAGTCAGCGAGATGAGTTTGAAGCTGCAGCTCACACGGGTTAAAGATTCTGGCTTCTGTCAGGAATACTTTTTCTGAAAGTTAAACGCAGGCCCCAGTCTTGAAACACTTCCCTTAACTTCGCCCATGCCAGTATTTTGACTTAAATGGGACAACCTACTTAAGTAGAATTATATCTCTGTTTAAAGTGTCTGCAGGATCAGTGCTTGGCGTGATCTAGACTTCCCTCTGACATACACACATACCCCCCCCAGCAAATTTACAAAACACCCTGAGAGCCATCAGGCTAAGCTGTGTTAAGACAAGAAGAAAAGTATAAAGACAATAAACCCTACCGCAGCACATTTAAAATGTACATCTGCATATGTTGTAGGATGATTCACCAGGGCAGGGGAAATAGGGATGCCTGAAGGCTATGGCTGGAAGCAAGAGAATGGTCCCTAATAGTTTGTCTGGGCAAAGAGGAGTCTCGAAACCAAGCAGATCTGTACACTGTCAGCACCAGACACACTGGCAATTCTGCCAGTCACTTACAATTTTTTTTTAATTTCACCTCTTCTAAGGGATAAGTATTTAAGTAATGCTAGCAATCCCAAATTGCAAAGAAACCCCCATTTAGCCAAGAAACAAACTCGACCCCTTCCTTTGCTGTACGCAGCACAAAAGCAGCAGATACGAACAGGAGTTTCCCTGTAACAAACCAGTCAAATTCATTCAAATCTTCCCGAAGCGCGGCAGGGCAGAACCCATTCCTGTTCCCAGAGCTTATTACAGTAACATGACTAAACACGCTCAGCAGTCCAATGCGATAGGATGCATCCATTTGCTGATGCCAGAGGAAGATGCACGTCTCTTCTACATGGCACTGCTCTCACAGGCTGCTTTTCAAAAGATGTTTTGAAAAGCGACCTGCTGCGTACATTCTTAACAAGTCATAGTATCACCGGCTGTACAAGTGTTTGACCTCTGCTTGCTATGCACTGTGGACAAAAATGTGACATCAGCTTATTCCAACCTTAGTAACACCAAACTGCTCCTACAAAGCTGGCTGGAACAGGCTAGCGACAACACACCGATAAACTCCCAGATGGACTCCTGGAGTGCTGAAAATGCAACTAGTTTAGTACGTGAGCCCACGTGTTTTAAATTTGAGTTGGTTTAACCCAAGTAAGTAACCCGATTAAAATGGGAGTCTTCTCTGGAGGTCTAATTTCTAGATGTTTCCATTACTCCATACGCTTTCATGTTGTATAAACATAACAAATGATACATAGATCACTGTTTGGATGATTTAGGAATTCAGTTTAAAGCTACAACACAAGTCACTCAAGGCAAGAGAAGTAGATTACTCTGTGAAAGGCAGGAGCCAGCAACGGCACTTCATTTCAGCCTTGGGAAGGTGACGTATTGAGTGGGGGTGACACCTTTCTATTCCCAGTTTCTTCTTCTAATGTCTAAGTTTCAGAACCTTGATATTTGTCATTTTTACATGCAGACCGAAAGCAAAAGGGAGAGAGAAGGACATGGTCTGACTGTGATGCTTTAAAACATGTACTAAAGCTAGGAGTGTATTTGCTTCTAAACTAATCAATGTGGATACCTGAACACGTGTATATACTCGCACCTATATTGCCTAGGGAAAAAAAAAAAAAAGAAAAAAAAAAGAAAAGAATCCATCCCTTGTGTGCAAATTAGGCGTTTATGACAGCTGCCCAAATTCTGCCTTGCAACCAAAGCTGTTTATACGCAGACACCTCAGCAGCAGTAGCACAGGTTCCCAGCATGCCTCAACCTTGATATCTGGAAAGGCTCTGCTACAGGGTAAGAAGATAGTTATAATTAAACATTTATACTGAGGTAGTGCCGAGCAGGTCAGTTCCACAACGTGTTAGGTGGCTTTTCAAAACTTGGTAATTGAATGCTGATCCCTGCCCCAAAGAGTTTACAGTGTAGGAAATCAAAGCATAACACTTGGCATCTGTATACTGGGAATTAAACAAAGACGACCACCACCAGCTCATTTCTCGGGTCTTCAGACGTGGCAGCTCGTATAAACATCCATTAACAGAAATAGTGGAAATTTTTAAATCAGCAGTCTGGACTTTCATAATCCACATCTGTGCTACTGGGTTGTCCAGCTCTGTTTGAATCACGAGCTGGGACAGGAACTATAGCGTGCAATTTGCACATGCTGCTGGCATCTTCTTGTCCACTGTAAATCATTTTTGGCCCAAATACTTTTTAGCAATCGTTTTGAAAAATACAGTGAGCACACAACGGGAAACATTTACTGAAGAGTCAGACAAGTCAGACAGTGCAGGCATGAGAGAGGCTGTCAATGCACGAGGCCGAAAGTCAGGCAACAGCAGATCCTTCTGCACAGGGTCACCCCATACGCCAGGACAACCCCAGGCAGGCATCAGTACATCTCCTATGCAATACTAGCACATGTCAGCTATCAGGCAGACCACAGCCACATGCAAGCCAGTGGCACTGCGAATCTACTCACCCACATCTTTTCCTATGGAGATTAAGAGTTACGCAATGGTGTAAATAAAAACTCTGGCCCCAAACACACAGGGGCCATCTCTGCCCCAGATCCATCCTCGGGGAGAATTCTCTACATTCCCCATTTCCTGCAGGGAAGGGCAGGCCTGGGAAGGACAAGTCTTCCTCCCATTCACCAGGGCAAATATACACTAGAAAGTTAAAGTACAGCCTCTAGGATTTAGAAGAAGGATGCAGCAATGGTCCCACTGTTTCAGCGATGCTCAAAATCAGGGCAGAAGACAATTTAGTCAAAATAGCCTATTACACCTCAAATTCAGTTTGCTATTTATCAAGCAAGTTCCTGAAACAGATGCACTGACTTTGTAACTACATCTGTTGGAATTTCAAGCACCAGAAAAATACAAAGACACTATTAGTGTTTCAGTTTTTTAAAGTTTCCTGGCATCTTTCATGCTACAAATGCTCAAGAGCTTTCAGCTGTATGTACCCCACATAAAATCTTACTCCAGTGAAGCCTGAAAGAATTTTGCTGTTGATTCAAATGAAGCCACGTTTTCTATGTAAGCCACTTCTACATACTAGTTACACATCTATTGATTTACTAAACACATAATAGCAACCATACCGGGGCATGATCTGTGTTCACCTTGGCCCACTTAACTGCTCTGTGAACACCTTAACTTTTGTGCATTTAAAATTAATAACTTTACTATTTATTTCTTTTTTTTTTTTTTTCCCAAGGGAAAAGGGAACCATGGAAAAATCTCCAGTCACTAGAATTAAAGAGCTTACAAGTTCCAAAAAGCTCTGCAAATACAGATTGAGAATTCCTTCAACTACAGGTAGTGGGGATGCAGCGTTTACAGAATGTACCAGTTCCTTCCAGCAGAGCCTATAATCCGCATGGCTTCCTCCCAAGGTAACTGGCATCCACTCCAAGGTACAGATCGCTTCACCCACCCCTAGAAATTCACCCTCTGTTTAGGTTGAACGTGGTGACCACTTCACA
Organism: Nesoenas mayeri; assembly: GCF_963082525.1. Taxonomy (NCBI): domain Eukaryota; kingdom Metazoa; phylum Chordata; class Aves; order Columbiformes; family Columbidae; genus Nesoenas; species Nesoenas mayeri. The sequence continues at coordinate 91,568,214 of NC_137543.1, read as the reverse complement.
CTCAGCAAAAGGATGCTGCCATTTACCAGAGAGGAATGGAGACAGAGGATGGAGAAGATTTCTCCCACGGAGAACTGTAGGAAGCACTGATGTGAAAATAAATTCGTCACTATTTAAAGAAAAGCACAGTTTCCAACAATAAACTGAGTTTACGCCAGGGAAACAGAGGCACTGTGATACAGCCCTCTTTACCCGTTTGCAACATGGAGAGTTAGGTTCCTTACAGTTCAAAGATTTCCAGGACATCTTACCAAGCAGAAAAGCCACCTATCTGCTGCAAAGGCTGGAAATTGCTCCAAGACTTGTTCCAGAAGCTGCCAAGGACCATAGTTTTGAACTTTACTTGGAAACGTAGTAAGATGTGCTAAGTGACATCTGGCTGGGCCATCTGATAAGGACGAAGAACAAGTGGTACCTGCAGCTGTCAGAAAAACAGACCAAAAGACGCCCACCCTTCAAACCAACTAAGTACAAGGCCTAAGTTACATCTCTGTAGAAAAGGACTTGTCATTGCACTCATAGTTCTTCCCCTGGAAAATGACAGTCAAACCTCACCAACGGAAGCCCTTAGTAACCCAGCCACATCTCTTCCACAACCGGCTTCTACCCCACTTCCTGGGCCTTCCATCCAACAGCATCAGGACGTATAGACAGCAAAATATGTGAGTTGTTCTGCAAGTTATCCGAGTGAACACCAATTCAGGGTACCTTAAGGCTTTTGCAGAGAAGGAGGGGACAAGCAGGCAAGCACATGCATAAGAGGCCACAGCCACCTGTTGTCCTCAATACAGAGGTGACCGAATCAACATCAGAAAAAAATGCACCCGCGAATGAAGAACAGCACGCAGGTATTCATGTCCTGGCTGTTTCTCATGTTCTGCAAACACTAAGAGCAATGAGACATCATGAACTCAATTAAATGAAGAAAGTGCATTTTCTGTAACTAAAAGAGGAACTTAAACTAGGCTCTTTCCCCCACCCCAAGCTGTGAGTGGTCCAAATTAAAAGTGATGTTGCTCCCTAAAGGAAATACAAGGAAGTACTGCTGTTTATTGGTGCAAAATCCAAAGCAGCTCTCTCTTGCCCGAGCCGTAACGTTAGCAGTGTGAAGGAGCATGGCCTGAACACGGGAATGGAATTTATTGCTGTGATGCAAGTGCTCTGAGCAAAGCACTCCCAGGGAGATACACCTGAACACTGACATCACCTGCTGTACGAAACGGGACTAACAAGGGCTCAAGTTAAAGCCAGCTAATCATGCACGATAAAAGCAAAGGCCAGCTACACTTCAACGTGAATATGTTGCTTCCCTCATGTTCAGAAAGGAAGCACATAACTAAACTAACTAAAAAAAGGTTTGTCAACGGCTGATCATCCTCCATTTTCAAAGGATGGGTGATGGCAGCCACACATGCCTGAAACACCTATGAGTACATTTGTGCTGTTTCAAGAAAGCACATGCTAACACCTGCTAAAACACCCACCAGGAGACGACATGTGGAAAAGTCTTATATGTATCAGAGGCTGGCACTTCCACTATTAACCACGAAATACATTCATGTTTTAGAATTGAATTGGCAAGTCACTCGGGCACACCAGCATAGAAAATGTCTAAGATGCTTAATGTACATTTTACCCAGAGCGACTTAAAAGTCAAAATGCCATTTTCCAAAGCTGACAGAAATTACACTGGGAAGTCACTTGGCCACTGTGTGCAAGCAGTTCTCCCACACTTTTTGAGAGCTCTACACAAATAACATCCTTCGTGGAAATGGATCTTCAAAGAAACTTCAGACACCAAGATGAGGGAACATCTTCTTCAAAGGGAAAAAGAAATCTCGAAATCCTGAGATCAAATAAGTAAATAATTAAACAAGATTAAACACAAAATTTTTTGCTCAGGAAAGTTAGGTGCAGGAAAACAGTGGAATCTGAAAGGTGCATTCCACATGTTTCTTATGGGAGGATTGCCAAAGGAGATGAGGGAGGTAATCAGGGCCCAAAAGGCCTCTCTCTCTAATGGTCCTTGGAATCCCTATTTTAGTTCAGGAGCCTAACAACGCCCCTGGGGGATTTTGACAACTTTTCTTCTCCCTTGCTGTAGCACCTCTGTGGATGGCTGGGACTCTGCAGGTGAATCCTGTTGTTAAAACAGCTGCCTTTCTCTGCATCTTTAAAGAGGTATTCAGATTCTCTTGGCCTTACTTAGTTGAATCACTCTGAATAAACAGTCTCCACCCACCAACTACTTCTTTTGTGTAAAGCACCTATTCAAAGGCAACCACCTTTATTGATTGCTAGGCTGGCCAACCTGAAAGCTGAAATACCACTATTAAAAAAAAAAAAAAAGCAGGATACACCAGAACGCCTGTGTTGTTTCTAAAGGAAGCACAGGTCCAGGCAGTGCTCAGTTACATCAGGACAATTCCCTTCTGACTGCAAGAGGCTGCTCTAACAGGTTTAACACCAGCACAGCCACGAGCCAAGCGTCCCTTCTTCAAGTGGCTCTTTTTCCTTTAGTCCGGGCCATTTTCCTTGTTCTGACCCTGTTCTAGCACAACACAAACACGCCACCCAACAGGAGACCACGGCATATGCCACAGCTAGCAATTATTTGTACTCTTAATATTTCATAATAAGGCTCTAAATAGCTTTTGTCACCTTGCTCTGAGGGAAGGGGGACAAGATGCTCTGGTACTGGTGCTCTTCTAAGTCACTGGCCCTCAAATGTTGCAATTCAAAACAGAGGGGCAGGGTGGGGTGGAGGGAACACCTTCAGGTGGGAAAAACATCATGACTGGCAGACATCAAAGATAAGCCATCATCAGATTTCTTGCACTGAGGAAGAACAAAGAGCCAATGCTCCTGAAATTCCTGTTCAGAAGTACCCCAGAACAGAGCCAGCACTTCCCACCTCAGCCAACCTCACCTAGTTTCATTTGTAATCAAACGCTGATAACCAAACCTGGCCTGGCAAAGTTCTGCAAGTTTCAAGCCCTTGCTGGCTCCACACAGACAGCTAACTTTTTAGTGTATCACAGGCACAGCATTTCCAAAGACACCTTAAGTCTTGCCTTTGAAATCAGTGCCTATAAAGATGCTCCTAAATAGGGGTGGGGGGTGCTGCAGCTCCCGTAGGTGCCGGTTTATGTAGGATACTAAAACAAACAAACAAAACAAAAAAAACAAACCACAAACAACACGCACAGAGAAAGGATTCTTCATACACCTCTCCAAAGAAAATCTGCTTTAACAGCTGGACAACCACTTGGCGACTCAGATCTCCCACCTCAAAATAAGAAGCAAACTGTTGCATGGTCTCCGAAAGCGATTTCTTCTCACCCTCAAAGTTTACATCTGCTCCTCAAGACACTTCCCAGCAAAGCTGCAGGGCACCTGAGCACTCCATCCACGATGAAGCTGTACTCAAAAGAACTCGAAGCAGTTCCTGGCCCCTTTCCAAGCTGCAGAATACTCTTGAAAAAGCGTATTTTAAAGCTGTAATTCCATGACTGACCGTCTTGCTTGAACTCAGAAAAGAGGTAAAAGAAAGATACAGAGCAACAGGCATTCTCACTGCCTTCATGGGAACCATCCTCCTCTACAAACAATTATCTCCCAAGAAAGAAGCTACCACATCCTCAAGGCAGCCGTCTCAAACTGGTCCAGTAACATGGCCCAATAATACACTCATTTTAAAACAGCCTTTATTGCACTGAAAGAAGAAGACATGATTTCACATGTTTTAAGAGTGTACACCTAAAACACAGATTTCCAAACTTAGACATCATTCATCAAAAAGTTAAAAGGGGCTTTTTCTGCACATGCATAGATTACAGACTAACAGGATTTACTTGTTTTCTGCCTGTTCCTGGGGAACCTTTGCAGTTCCTTTTTTCCCAAGACCATCCCTACAGGCTGCTATCCAACATACATCAGATGCTCTTGGAGCAACAGATAACTCCAGAAGGACATTTGCAAAGGCCACAAATCAAGATTTTGCCAATGCTGGCAAAATTTAGGCATACTGGGGAAGGATGGAATTACTCCTGTATGTGGTTAACTTGAATACTCGACACAGTCCCCTGGAAAGCTTTATTCATGCATTTAAGGTTTTTGTTGTGTGGGGTTTTTTTCCCCCGTATGTTTTACTATCAAAAATAGTATTTTAAGTCAATAAAAATTATTGCCTCTTAAAAAGTGAATCCCTTACAAAAACACTCAGGTTAATTTTAGCATCCTTCTGTTTAGCTGCTTAGCAACACTTATCCTATGACCTTCTAAGCACCACCTACTTTTACAAGGGATAATGAACATAACCAAAGGGATTTATCTATATGTTTTTAATCTATGCAATGTAAGAACATGAACAGTTTTTATTTAAATTAGAAATCCCACTGAAAGCAATACAAACTATTTCTGCTTAAGAAGAAACTTTCACAGGCTAAAGTCAAGCTACTCTTATGATTGCAGTGTGACTTCAATGCAGGCAAAGTGATAAAATCCTTAAGGACCGAGAAAGGCACTACCAAAGTCAATGTTTGTATGCCTTGGGAAACATTGCACTTGCCTTTGGTACCAAAGGAGATTATCGATATTACTAACAGATGACATTCAGCTTTCCCAGTTTTGGAACTTCAAGAATCTCCTGACGCTCAGAACCAAAAAGCAAAGCCACTTGGTCAGAGGGTCACTGAATATTGTCAAGAGTTAAGAATGGGCATACAACCTGGGTGAGCTGAGTCAGAATAAGATGTTTCACTACACTGAAATACACAAGCAAATAAAGCTTGAAACATCCAGGTCCAAGTGAAAAAAAAACCAACAAACAAACAAAACCACAATACCAACGAACAAACAAAAAAACAGAAAACAATCAGCAAACACCTTGTTATACTCTATCTTAATATCAAGCCAAATATATATATTCTTCAAGGTCATTAGTTATTAAAAGAAATGTGTAAGGATGGCTACATAACTTGGCATTACTGATGCATTACTGGTGGACAAACAACAGTTTGACAACTAGAAGCTGCATGGGAAATTAGAGCAGAAGAAAAGTTTACTCGATTGTACTTTAAGGATGGTGTTTTTCGAACTACACAATACGAAGTCAGTTCCAAATACAGCTGCCAGGAGGAGGAGGAGGAGGAAGGTGAAGGAGCAGAGAGGCCACACTGAGCCGAGCACAGCTGCCCTGTAGCAATAGAGGAGGCTGGATGTGTCTTTGCCGGCAGGTGAGGGAGAGCCCTGGTCCTCTGATTGATTGGATGATGGATTCATGCTGTTTCTGGGTTTCTAACAAACAAAAGGCCTATTCTTCCCTGGATGTACCCGACTCCCGTTAAGGCTAATAGGCATTATGCAGGCACACCAAGAAAAGACTATATACCCTTAAGTCTTCAAAGAGAAAATTAAAACCTAAAACAAATATGGCTGGCCTGACCCTGAGTCACTGCATCCCTTTCACGCACGCTGACCCTGTGGAAAACAGGAACTGCGGTAACAAAACTCGGTGCTTATGTCAAAACGACAGACCTCAACGAAAAAACTTCAGCCATCATAACAGCTGTCTACTGTGTGCTGCAAGGGTGACAAGACAGCGTTATTTAGCAACTGCTCCTGTTGTTAATAAGCAATTTTTTTTCCAAGGCACAGGGCTGGAGTCTGTGTTGGAACAGTAAGAAACATCAACTGCATCTGCTCTCTCCTACACCACTGCTCCCAAATCACACTGAACTAGACGTTTAACTACTTTCTCAAATAGGTAACCACTCTTAATCTTATCTACAACAGAAGACGGGTGAAACAGGGAGTCGGGATTAAAACTGGACGGTTGTGTTTCCCCCCCCCCGGCTCTCCCTCCAGAAATCATTCCAGTGGTTCCTAAGCGGGATGCTGGCTCCTCGGCGGGCAGGACCAGAGCATCAGCTCCGGGCCGGACACCCCGGCGCGGCCGTGGGAGGGCGGCGAGGCGCGGAGGTGCCGGGGCCTCCGCGGGGCACGCAGCCGAGCTGGGAAATGTGCTGAGCCAGGAGAAGCCCTCTCCTCCTCCTCCTGCGCAACCTGGCGAGGATGCCGAGCAGGCGAAGATATTGGAGACCGGGGAAAAAAGTTTAAAAAAATAAAAATAGCAGGGAAAAAAAAAAAAAAGGCCAGCGTGCGTGCGGAGGGGAGGCGGGGGAGAAGTGCAGGGAGAAGAAGCCAGAGGAAACTTATCTGCGACATGACAAAGTTCAATCCACCGCCCTCCCTCCTCTGCTGGAAAAAAAAAGTTGCAGCATCTCGGCGCGCCACGCTCCCCGGCCCAGCGCGGCCCGACCCGGCTCTGCCCAACAAGAACCGCGCCCGGCCCGGCCCGCGCCCCCCGCACCGCCGGAGGATGGGGAAGGGGGGGGAAGAAGAGGCCAGCCCCATGCATGATGAGTGGGTGGGAGGATCTGCCTCGCATCCTCACCGAGGCCCCGCGGAGCCGCCGGGGGGGGGTCCTGGCCCGTAGCAACGGCGATGGGGAGCGCAGTCGCCTGAGAGACGGGTCGCGGCTGGCTCCCATCCGCACCGGGCACCGCGGCGCTGGCGGCCCGAAACTTTGTTTTCATCCCAAACACCGCCGCTGCAGGGGGGGTCTCCACCGCTCCCCCCGCCAAGACGGAGGGTGAAAGGGGCGAAGGCGGCCACGGACCCCCCCGTTTCACCCACCCCCCCACCTCGGATGCTGCCCAGCTCCTTCCTGTAGTGGTGACGCCGCCCGGGCGTCCGTGCCCGCCGCTGGCCCCGCCGCGCAGGGATGTGTCCCTGGCACCGCACAAAGGCAGCGGGACTGGGGGGACCCGTGGGGGGCAGCGCAGCCCCCCTCCCCCCGGCCTGGTTCCCCCGCCACCACCGCGCAGGCCGGCACGGGAAAGGACACGCACGTCCCTACCCTGGGGCGGGGGTAGGTGGAGAAAGAGGAGGAAAGGGGAAAAAATAAAGAAGAAGAGGAGAGAGGAGAGGGGAAAGGTACCGGGGTGCCAAGGGCAGCCACGGCCGGTCGGCTCCGCCGGGGGGGGGTGGGGGGAGCGGAAAGTCAGCGTAGAGATGCGCGGCGCAAGCCTGCTCTACCTGCAAAGAAGGGGCGCCTTCATCCCAACTTCCCAGCTCCGGCTCGGCCCTCCCGGCCGGGAAAAGCGGGCAGGGGCCGCCGCGGGACCCGCTACCACCGCCGGCAGGAAAATAAGCCCGAAGGAAAAGTTAAAAGGCAAGCGGCTGCGGGCTCGGGAGACGGGGGCGAGCCGGGCTAGAAGATGTTGCTTCCTCGCAGCCCCATCCAAATTGTGGCGGTGGCTGGTTAAAAATAAACTTTGCAGCAGGAGGGGGGGATGATCTGGCCGGATTCCTGAGCTCAGACGGTTTAATATGGATGAGCATCAGGTCCTGAAGGCAAAACGCCGCGGCTGGTGCTGCTGGTTGGTAGAAAGTCTGCAACAGGGAAGGGGAAAAAAAAAAAAAAAAAAAAAAAAACAGGAGCTGCGGAGGGAGGAGAGGAGAGGGAGGAGCGGGGGAAGGGAAGAGGGAGGCTGCACGAACTCATCATCATCTCCACCGCTGCCAGCCAAACTTTTTTTCCCTTTTTTTTTTTTTAAAAGGAAACTTTTTCCTCCCCCCCCCACAACAAGCATTTCATTTTTTAAAGAAGTCGCAAGACCAGCCGACACGCTGCAACGTCCTGACCCCAGCGCCTGCCCCCTCCCAGAAGTTTATTTTTCCTCCTCTTTCTTCCCCCCCCCCGCCGCTTAAGAAAAAAAAATCCCTCCGGAGTTAAGGCACGCTCCTGCCCTTTGTGAGGGAGCGCGGCGGCCGAGCAGCGCCGCGGTACTTACGCCGGACTTTGCTGGGGCTGGGCTGCTTGCGCCGCGACATGCCGGGAGGATGGGCCGCCGGGGGGGCGCGGGGGCGCGCCGTGGGGGGAGCGCGCACGGGAGGGAGCTGCAAACTTGTTCCGGAAAAAGGAATCAAAATGGCGTTTCTGTGGATGTGCAAAGTTCATCAACTCCGCGCTAACTTCCCGTCCTCCGCGCCTCCCTGGAGGGGAGAGATGGGCACGGTTAGGGACCCCGCCGCGCCGCGCTCCGCGGGCGCCCCCGCCCCCTGCCCGCCCCCGCGCTGCCCCGCGCACCCTGATAAGGAGACACATCACGTGTCGCTCGGGCTCCTCTCCCGGGGACGCGCTACCGCGGCGGCAGCAGCCGCCTGTTGCAAACAGCATCTCTATCTCGCCCTCGTCGCGGGGAGGGAGGGAGGGAGGGAGGGGCGGCTCTAAGGAGAGAACTCGGCACAACTTTACCCCCCACCTCCCTCCTTCGCCCGCCCCGCCGCGCACCGGCAGCGCAGCAGCGGGATGTCCCGAAGCGGGAGGAGGGAGTGGGGGGGAGCCACCAGGTGCCACGCGGCGCCCCGCGCCGTCCCGCCGCTCCGCCGGGCGGGCCTCGGCGGCCGCACTCCGAACCGGGTGTCCGGGTGTCCCCCCCCACCGGCAGCCGGCGGCCGTGCCCGGCCGCGCAGCGCGCACGGGGCTGGAGCGCATCCGGAGCCGGCGGTGCCGCGCTGCCGGCTTTAGGGAATCATCGGGGCTCTCCACTGGCCGTGGAAATGTCTGTGCATCTTCCTCCTGCTCCTCCTGCCAGCCCGGCGCCTCACCAGGTACAGCAGCTGCAGGCAGGAGTCCGCTGCTCCGTGTGCAGAAGTCAGCTTCTGGTTTTGTTTGGGGTTTTTTTTGTCGGTGTTTTTGTTTCTGGGTTTTTTGGTGTGTGTGTGGGGGGATGTTGTTTTTTTTGTTTTTGTTTTTTTCCCCTCAGAAAACTTTCCTCTTTATGCGTCTTGAATCCCAGCTGGGCTCAGTCATCCATCCGGCTGGCAAAACCTGAAGAACGTGAAGTTTTACAGCACCTGGAACATCAGCAGAGGAACAAGAGGTCCAAATACCGTGTCTAACCAAAGGCAGGGTCTGGATGTTTGCAAATACTCGTGGTTACAAAGTGCACAGGCGTTGCGTATGGCGCTGCACGTATGGTACTTCCCATCGCTTTCACTACAGTGGAAGTTCAAGGATGTAGAAGACTCAACAAGTGATGGAGAGGTGTTCAGAGTCATTTCACTTCAGCATTGGTTTAGAGTTGTGTGACAAATAACTACAGAAAAGCAGAATATCTGGGAATACTTCATTCTGAAAGCTCCATTGAAAAAAAAAAGGCAAAACTTCTTGAAAGGAGGGCCATAATGAGCATAGGAAGAACCAGTTTACACTTTAAGGGAATTGTTATTTACGCTATTTCTAAAGCAACTAAAACTAGGCCTTTTAAAGCTGTTACTGGTGAGATGGAACCTGAAGTCACAGGCTGTTTTTTAAAGAAACAAAGTCATGGCCTGTAGGCAAAAGGCTTGTACCAGCTTACCTGGTATCCTATCTCCTGATTGAAAAGGGATTCATGTGGAAAGGAAGGCTAAATTCCAGGTGCGTGGCAGTAAGCCCTCAACCAGCTCTTTTTCACAGTCTTCGACCCGTAGTGTGTCATGATTAACTTCCTTTGCACTGTTCTTTTCAAATATTGGATAAAGGCATACGAGTCAGGAATACACAGGACCTGTCCCAAAGACGTGAGATGTGCTTCCTGTTGGGAATAACCTTCTTCCCTCCTGGACTCCAAGTAAAACACCTGTAGGTCTGGTGATCTGAAACCTGGAAATGACAAAATTGTAAAACCAAAAGGCACACGTATTCAGAACACAAAACTGCAGCTTTAACTTATGTGCATCTGTTGTGGTGGTTTCTGCAGGCTGGCTTTTTGTCAGCCAAATTTTGTGGAGAGTTACACGTGAGCTTTGTGCATGAATTTCAATACCATTAAGCTCTGTTAAAGTGGAGATGCTGACTGACAGGACACCTATGTAATAGTTTACACTGCACTATAGCAGCAAACATTAGAAAGTGCATTCTGATTGTTCTGCTACAAGCCTCTTATTTTATCAAAAACAATCAAGGGAAGTCATTAAAAATAAATTCATTGTAAAGTGTCTTTAACCTTTTCATCTCTATCCCCATTATACCTGCCAACCTGCAGTGGCAGAACAGTCGGTAAATTCAATAGCTTTATAGCCAGCCTATGTCTTTCCTTCAATATCTCTTGCAGTCAGGCATCCGATTAAACAAAAACCTGAGCAGTTGTCCATCTTAAGCTCAGCCCTTAAAACAATGCTCTTCACATTGGAAGACTGCTGTGATTTAAGCCCACATGGCACATATAAACTGCACGGAGATTAGGCCTACAAGTTTACAACCTAAGGCCTTGTTTGCGCAGACATTTGCATAAATTGCTGTAATTGAAACTGGTGCAAATTCCTGTATGGATAATCATCTTTGGAGGCCATCAATGCATGTGTCATTGACCTGTGGCTAATATCTCTAGAATAGTCTTGGACATGTTTTGGACCACCTCTGCATGAAGGTTCCCATCCATCCACCTTCGCTGTGTTTTCTAACTTTAGAAGCGCTTTAGCGGCCTTCCACACGGGAACTTTACCAAGTGAGTAGGCAGAATAGGAAAACAAGCACCATTCAATTCAACATCTGAAATCTGCTCTAGAAACATGGAAATGCAAAAAATGTAAGTATAGTAAAGCTTGTGCTGCGGAAATATCAGGATGTTAGTGCTTGGAGCAAATAATGTAGATTTTTTAAATTGCATTTATGTTTTTATGTTTTAAACATCCCTATTATTTTAGAAAGATGCAATGAAGGGTGAACTAGCGCTTACTATGTTATGTTAATGCTCTAAATTTAAAAAAATGCAAAAAAGTTATGTAATGACTAAAAAAGATATAACTACCAGTATTTGTGAAGTAGTAATAAGTGTTGTTCGTCTCTTTAACAGTTTAGGAATGAATTCTAATTCTGGGCTATTGCAAGGCAAGAGAAATTAAAATTACTCAGTTTTTAAATTTTCAATCATTTGAACTTTTATAACACATCAGAGGTCAAAACCCACTGTGGTCTAAGACTGAACGTGAAATTTGGAGCAAAAGGTTTCTTTCTTTTTTTTTTTTTTTTTTAAATTTCAGTGAAAGAGGAAGCAGAGGTATTTTTTGTCTAATGAAAAACACTTTTATGAATAAAATTACTCTCCCAAAGTGCTACTAGATTGCTTACATGATACAGCTATCCTTTTCACTCTGCATTTTCTACCATCTGCATTGCTGTGCCTTATCGCATCTCCTCTGATCACTCTATATGTGACTGTTGAAGTATTAAGTCTTTTTTTTCCTAAGACCACACGTGGTTTGTATACTTTCTGGATATCATGACTTCAATACTCAACAGCAATGATAAACATGCCAAGGGGCAAGACGACTTTCTCTAACTTCTTTATAACCTCACACGCCTCTCTGATCCTACACAGTGGTGTTAAATGCAATGAACAGTAGTACAAATAAAACCAATGTTTTTGTGAAGGTATCTTGTGTGTTATCAATTCCATTAAAACCACTGGGTGACATAGCTATGTTGGTGACATAAAAGCCACCTGTCCCAAAAAAAGGACAACTCTGCCCCCACCTACAATTCAAATATCACAGATGCTGATTAAAGATGTTCAAGGAGAGAAGAAAAACAGGATGTGTAGCTTATATGGAGGTTGCAACTTGAGGATACAATGCTGTCCTAAAGCACAGAGACTAAATCTAACATTAGCATTAAAAGAAAGGTTATTTCCCCCTCTGACATTAGACATTACCAATGTTCTCTGCTTTAAATCATGGTATTCAGAAGTTGCTTTAAGTTATTGCAATGCTTACACATCCTTTTCAGCCAAAGCAGTTTGGAGTAAGGCAGTTCTCTGATTAACCAGCAGTATTTAACGCACTGTGAGAGGCACCCTTGAGCCCTGACTTCCTACCACCTCGTGACTGCTGGGTGAGGGCAGCTGCCCGGAGAGAGCTCCCTGGCCCTGACGTGCGTCTGTCCGTCCAGCCTCAGGGGATGTCAGAGGCACTGGGGGCCCCATCCACCGCCTGAGCTTCTCCCTGCGCAGCATCCGGAGCCCTCTCCCCACCACCCTTTTCCTGATGTCCGCGCTGGTGCCAAGAAGCAGAACTCAGCTGACATACTAACACAGGGAAAAGCCTGCTTGGAGGATCAGAGATCAGAGCACCGAGGGCTTTGAGAAACGAGTCTTTATAAAACCTGAGACCAAAAGAAACGCTCGAATTTCCTTCACATTTCAACCACGCATTTCTTGAAATGAACAAACATGCCATTGGTGGGTCTTCTTATGGCTTAGGGTTTTGTTTTGCTTCTGAGGGTTTTTTTTTCTTCAACTGAGAGACAGATTTCTTGGATCAAGAAGTCCTTAAGAACGAATGCAGAACTGACAAGTGTGACCAGCATACAGGCAGGGTAATTATACAGAATAAAAGGGAGAAAGTTCAATTAAATATATTTCCTAAAAAAAGACTTGGAAAAGTAAACTTGATGAATTTGTGCCGTGGAAAACCACGCAGAAAAGCACAGCACATAAGACCAGTCACAAACTCTCACAGAGAATGTGTCTGAGAGACGTCACAGCACTGTACAGCATTCCCGTTTTCCCTGTGTGGGTAGATGTGATGCACCAGCACTGTCAGCTACATCGACCTCTGGAAATTGGGCAGCTGGGGAGTGAGGGAGCAGAGCGGTGGAACTTGCTCCTGCAGCAACCCCACCCATTATCTCCAAGGGCAGCTTTAGATGATCAGAAAGTCAAGGTCGAAGCTGCAGTCCCAACTTATCTTAACACTAGCCTGTAGCGAGTGAAAGGAAAGCTGAGGTAACACAGTGTGCTTGAGCAATTTCCCTCACATCTCAACAGCCTAGCAGTGGCAAAGCTGGAAATAAATCCCAGCTTTAACCCAAAAACCCAGTGCAGTTCTTCAGGTACCAAGCCATCCACTGTGCTTTATGACCTGTTGTCAGCAGACAGTATTTTAGTGGTATCACACAGCAAAAATAAAAGTGCTAGGTGTTTGTTCCCTGTTTGGTCTGAGCTGTTTCAACAGTGCAAAACAGACCTTGAGCTGACTCACCTTTAAGACTACCTCTTGTCTAAGGACTCATCTGGAAATACAAAGACGGTATTTCTGAAACCCACACCACTTTTTTCCCCCATAGATCACAGCCTGTAGGGCATATTGCAGGACTGCTTGAAGTCTCTGGCTACAATAATTGCTGGCCCCATCTCCTCTCCTTTCACTGTGGGAGTCTCCAGCAGACAGATGCAATGCAGAGCAGCTCTCCTGCTGGGTCTGGACCAGCTTGATGAACTAGTCCCTTCCCTGGCCCTGATTTTCTGGGTGTAAAAAGCAGCATAAACTGTTCCCCTATTTGAGCAATGACCAAAGTTTCTAAATCCTTTCTGGGGAAGATCAACAACTGAAACCTACTCTTTCAGATATATAGGATGTAGAGAATGGCTAAAGCGATACATAAGCAACTGACATGCCTTTCAGCCTTGTAACCAAAACAAACAGGGGCACAAAAGAGTGGCTTTTTCCATTTTAGTAACCAAAGTTCTTAAAAGAGGAGGATTTTAAAAAATAGTATGTTTTAAATGGGTAAAACTAAGGAAGATTCCCTTGCATACTTAATTCCCTAGCAAATTTTAGAACAGCAAAGCCTACTTATTCCTCAGACTATATAAAAACATAGCGTGAAAAAAAACAGTAAGCAAATGTTTGTCATGTACATTCTCAAACACTTCTGTGATTGCTAAGGTACAACCTCAGAAGCAGGCTGTATAGCTCGTTTACAAGCATGTCTGTGTAAAGACAGAGTGGGGAAAAGAACAATGGTAAGCAAAACCACCACTGCAATACTTTCACTTCTTTTAAAGCTCTACATTGTTGCCCAGAAGCCTTTGTTGCCAAGTAATGCAAAAAACACAGGTGTGCAAAAAGAAGTTTGTGTTTAATGCCCAGCTTGTGATTTGGTACTGAATGTGACACGTTTCATTCTTATTGACCACCCAGCCTCTCACACCTAGTTGATTGTTAGTTTAAATGTGATTATTTTCGCTCCTGAAGGCAAGTAGTAAGCCAGCTGTGGGTTTCCCCACATCCCGTTCGCTAGGGAGAGCTGATTCTGAAATGTAATGCTCACTCTAATAGCGACTTCTTCACATTCAGTCATTCAAAGGGTGGCTGTAGCACCGCTGGAGACAGCAGCAGCTAAAGGAAGGCAGCAATATCCATCTGAAATATTACTTACTATCTTGTGATATTATAGGCTAGAGATGGAAAATACCTGCTATTCATTCCCCAAAGTGGCCACGGTATTGCTCTCTGCAATGTTCCTTTCAGTACTGTTTTGGTTTAGCTTTAAAGATCCCCAGTTATGGAGGATTCAACAGCTTCTGTTGGGAGCTTGGTCTGTACTCTTGCAGATTTTGCTGTTAGGATGCTTCCCTTGATTTTTCCAGCCTTATTTTCCGGTTTTATTTTCTTAACTCCATGCCACGGCTAATTATAGCTGAAAGAGTGCAAGGAGAAAAGTGGGCGGGGAAGAAGGAAATCCCAACCAGCCCAGGGAAAATATAGTGGACAGTGCTTTGAGATGCACCCACAAAGCAGCAGAAAATAGGCAGAGAGGGCCAGCAAGCAGCAGAGAAGTGAAGAAATAGGAAGTGAGGCAGCAGTCATGAAGAAAGTATGCAAGGGAGCAGTTACCCTGCAGGGAAGGAAAAAACAGGACAACTTTCAAGGGCAGAGATTAATATGACTTAGGAGATGCTGCAGTGCCAGGATTTGGGGAAGAGAAGGGAAGAACTGAGCTACCAGGAAAAAAATGGCCGGTGGATGCGGTAGACAAAGAATCAGGAGGGAAGCAGAATAAAATGGTAGGGCTCAGGTAAATGAGCATGAAAAGAGCCACTTGTGCTTTTGTACCTACTTCAGTTGTGCCTTGTGCCTCCTTAAACCAGAGGCAAAATTGCCTCGGGATAGGTCTATGCCATAAGGTTGTGCAGGCCTACTTACACTAGTCAGATGTACAACGGGATGCAATTTGCAACTGAGGCTAAAACCAAGCCACGCTACCAAAAGTAGCAAATGTTCACAATTATGCAGTCAGAACTATACTTTCACCAGTGCGGCTCGTGTCATTCAGGCAATTATAAGATAAGCCACGCTGGCAAAAGCACAGTTTTGCTGGTGGAAATTGTATCGGGGGTAGATACACCTGTGCTGCATCGTACAGAGGTGTAACCACACCAGTAGAGTTCTGTGCTGTATTAGCAGATTGTCCTTAACAGAGACATGATTAAGACAGATAAAAAGAATTCTTCTACTGACGAAATATGATGACTTCCCACAACAACAGTAAAAACTGTCAGCAGAAGTGTTCTCCTGGCAGAAAAATATGGCTTTGTGGACCAGAGGGGCGTAAGATAGGGACGTGTTTTAGATCATTTATGGAGCTCTCACATGAGAAAATACTTGCTTCTACAAAAAGAAAACTCGATATTTGCTAAGTGTCTGAATGTTAGGAAAATGGGGATAAGAGCATTTAAGTCCAAATATGGACACTTTTATGTTCATTTATCATTCAACATTCATTTATCTTCATTGTTAAATTAAGGATTCTTGAGAAGAAAGTATTCTCAAGCCATTTTGCTGCATTCTCGCCTTCAACTTGTGTAATAGATAACATGTTCCATAGTCTTGTTTCCTCCTGTGCAATACAAAGAAGGTGAAAACTCACTCAATGAGTATCTAGAGAGGAAAGATTTCGTACAAGGTAGATGTGTTACTGAACTTTTATTTTCAATTACTTTGGTGGTCAGATAGGGCTGTGCTCTATCTAAAATGAAACTTGAAAAGGAAAAAAAACCCAAACCACTATTATTAAAATGAGCATAAGAGAGCTGTTACCTGAAATGATTCACTGAATGGAAATCTCAACTCTTGAAACATATGTTTTCTAAGAACAGGGCACTGACATCAGCTTCTTCCTCAAAAGATCTCTGAGTAACTAGACAGGGCAGAAATTATTTATACTCTAAATTTCAGTTTGCAATCGGTGGTCCATGTGCTTAAAGCAAAGGATTAAATTGTTTGGGATTAGGGTCTATGAAAACATCCTGAAATCCTAACACCCATGCAGTATTTTTCCTGCAGCCTCTTGTGAACTGATAATAGGTTGCTGTGCCTCCCTCAACTCACCAGTAGAATAATCTTCTCAGCTATTAATTTTATTTAAATGGCAACTGCAAATAACATTTTATCTAATAATTCTCTGAAAAATCTTTCCCACTTCACATAGACCTTCTGAGTTTGTTTCATTGAGCTGTTTTACTCTATGTCCTTTCCCTCTCAGAAGTGGCTGAAGGTAATTTTTAGAGTGCAAATGGGCAGCCTGAGTAGTTCAGTAGAATTATTTAAAAAACAGTCAAATGCAAAGAAACCAACAGACAAGGAAAGGCCTGAGGGTGGAGCCTAATGTCACCAAAATAAGAATTACACAGAAGGCAATCCAAGAGAGGGGCTGAGGAGAACACTGCTAAGGTGCCCAGTAGCACAGTGGGTCAGAGCACTGGCTTTCTGACTCTAGAGATTTGCATGCAAAGCCTGATGTAAATACACATAAAAATGAATATGATTAACTCACTGTAGAGCATTCTGAACAGTGGTCCACATGTAAAAATACTATCTGTTGAAGGACACCAATGTCCTCTGCAGTTACTTACCCCCCTACAAACACACACACATGCTCAATAAGGTTCAAAAGTTGCATGGAAGGTCTCTCTGACTGAAAAGTAAGCTTGCTTTTGTTTCCTGTTCATTTTAACCCGGTACCTATAGGAGCTTTGCTATTGTTATATTTACGTGCAATAAAGTACTGACTCGCGAATAGTCTCCTAAGTAACGTGAAATTCTGAACTGTGGTGTCTGCTGTAAGTGGGGATGACTGACCTCAGAAGATCTAGTCCATCATTCTCTGGGCACAGACTTAATTGGTAAAAATCCTGCCTGATGTTTGTGTTTTAGTGGTTAAAACGCTGATCCACCAGCCAATGGACACACTTCATCACAGTCTGCACACTTTTCTTGAAATAAACTTAGGCAGATCCACAGATGATGTTTCTGGTCTAGACTCCAGGTTACTGACACAGCAAGAGAGAGGAAACGTTCCCTGTGCCTACCTGCATGCGGTGATTCAGTGGAGCTGGAATCAACAGTCCTGTTCTGTGATGAACACCATGTTACTCAAATACACTGGAAAAGAATAAGGAGGTTCAGATTTCATATCTGGAAACTGACAGCTCTTGTAAAACTTGGTATTTGGATAATATTGGGTGTAAATAGGAACTACAGCAAATTCTTGTGGCATCAAATTGGGGATAACCATGAAAATGGAGAGTTTCGGAGAGCTGGGAAAACAATTGAATTAAGAGAAAGTACGATGAGAGTGGTGTATAATAGTTCAGTATACAAAAGTTTGGTAACACAGAAACTAATTGAGACAGTTCCTGGCACGATTTTGGGCTAGTGCTGACTGCAGAGAACTGCTGTACAGCTGGAGTACTCGTGTGAAAATGTTAGCAGCATATGTAATAAAAACCACTGAACTGGAATTATACAGAAATAAGTTATTATTGAAACACAGCTGTACTTTGAACAAAGCGTTGAGGAATTTAAAAGACAATGATTTGCCAAAGGGAACAGCATAAACTTATCTCAGCCAGAGAGCCACAACCAGTTCCTGTGGCTGCTCTTCACCACTGGGTGCAAACCTCATTCGCCTGCAGTAATGAAATGAGGACCAAAAGCTTTAATTACATGGCGTGCTCCACATCAATTTCTATAAATCGATGTCTTTTCTTCGTATGAATTAAAAACATATGTCAAGTGTCTTGCAACTTTTTTTGTCCTCTTTATCATTGCTATCACTCTTATCACATGAAAGTTGATCACAAGGGAACTGTAATTATTCAGCCAGCAGCAAGTGGTGATAACATCAAAGCATAAGTATGTTTATAGGGTTAATGCATGATTATTGTAGCATCCCAAAGGCTTTGGACTGCCATACCATCCAATTATCCCAGGAATATGTGAGAAGAGGGAACTTCATCTAATTAGGAGGGCCTAAACCAAGCTTTCAAGATCAGTAAAATCCATCATGTCACAATTCACACTGCCAGCTGTTTCTCCCCAAATTTTACAGAACATAACACTACCTTTTTTATAATTTAGAAAATGAAACAAATACGCTGAAATTCAGACTATAGAATTAGTAACTACAGTTTAGCTTTTAAATAGAAAAACCATTACACTTGCTGGGCATAATAAGTGTATGTATCAGATTTACCACATCTGAATGAGCAAGAGATCCATTAAGTCATATGCTCTGCTTCTGCTAGGAACCAATACTTCATCCATATATATATATATATACATATATATATATATATATATTTTTTTTTTTAAAGGCAGTTAGGATGCCTGTTGTTAGATATTTGATTCTGTATTTTCTAGGCACCTACACATCCTGATTTTCAGAGCTGTTGATCGCATTCACTGTTCCTATGGCTGCTGAGCAACTCTGAAACTTAAGCACATGAGTATGAATTAGATGCCAAACTACAGTCATTGCATTTTAAAAATAAATAGCATAATGTATATAAATACTTGTGTGATCTCTGATGAAAATGGGATGAAAATGAATGTAAACACTTTTCTCCATCTCAGGTAACTGCCCAAAGTACTGGGATATTGAATGAGTCACCTTTGACTCAGTAAACCCTCCCAAGAAGGGCTTAATCAGCCCTCAAACATTTGAGTGAAAAATTTGGGATGTAAAAGTAAAATTGCATTCCAGAAATCTGTGGAAAAATTCCAGAGCAAATCTACTTACCAATAATCTGTTCTCTGAATAATACCAGGAAGTTAGTTTAAAAGTTAAACTCTCTAAGAAATATTAATTTAGAGTCCTCTACAATTTTTAAAATATGCTGCAGCATGTTGAAACACTTGAAAATTTATTACCAACAAAAAAAACTTAAATTCTTGCCAATGAATTCTAAACAGTTGGGAAAAGTAGTGGAGGCCACTGTGATTAAAGAGAGGTAGGAAGGTAGCTATGAAAACAAAATAAAAGGCTTTCATGAACACAAATAATAAAATGAAGAAATAGGCTGAACTTTAAAAGTGTTAAGAGCTGTTTGTATAGCTAATTTGAAAATGTATATGATTAGTAATGTTTTCTTTGATTATCAGGCACCCATAATATGGATTTGTAAACAGGATAACAAAACTGTCTCCTAAAGATATATTCTGCTACAGTCTTTATGCATGAAAAATGAGGGGGTGGAGTCAGCTACTCATGAATGGAATACAGTTTCCTGATACAGTGGGAAGGAGTTAGGGTGCAGACAACAGCAAAAAGCTGCTAAAAATATTGCACACTAAAAATGACAGATAACAGACATTCACTTGTAAATGTGACCTGCAAACATCTTTAAAGAATCTGGTAATACTAGATAATGGCCAAATGCTATGCTTCTGAATATCACAAGGCTTTATGAATTATTGACTTGAATATTAAATAGCTGTGTGTTTTGTGACTTTACAGAACTCTGGTGATCTGCTCTTAGTGATGATCCTGCATGCTCTCTGCTGGTCATGTCTCATCCATAAACCCTTTCTGCGGACCCCAGAGGGCCCACAGTTCGAAAGATAAATGTTGCCTTATTACAATGCTTTCCATTCTTCGGGCCCTATTTTTCATTTCAGCGTTTTATTTATCATTTGGCATTCACGTTAACTCTCCAAAGCAAAATTCCTGATCCCATTGCACAGACATACTGCTCCATTGTAGGAATATACAGAATTATAATATCACCCACACAGTACTTTCTGGGGCATTCTTTGGAAAACCGATGTCTGACCCAGTGCAAGGCTGTTGCAGGACCTGGAGACAAAATGATGTGAGGATAAAAAGGCTCAGCTTCAGATTAATAAAATGTACAGCATATACAACTATCGCACAGCTTATGTAGCCTGTTGCTTTGGTGGAGACTTTTTTTTTTAGGGGATGAGTCAGAGTGGCATGAAGATGGAAAGCAATTACTTTTCTCCCCGCTCCAGAACCAACCTGACCCTAAGTCTGCATGTGCATTTCAGTTACTTTAAAACCAAAACTTAAACTCTGCACTAGCAAATTGAGATACCAGAGTAAGGAACGTTGCCTTTGGTATCAAAGTTGTGTACATGATGCAGTGCAATGATTTTTTTTTTTTTTTATTATTTGGAAGGATTTTCATTCCAAGATACTTTGAATTTCTCATAAAACAAACTTAATGTCACACTGGGCATGTTCCCCAGCAAGAAAATACATCGGCAAGAAAATCAGTCAGTGTAACTGACAGGTCTAAATGCTTATAAAACTTCCTGAATTATCTAATATTTGCTACATCCTCCAAGACTAGTTTCTGAGACCTGCTCTGAGAAAAAAGGAAATTACAGAAATGCTGATATACCCAACTACAAGGTATTCCAGAACCGTGTAATTCACCTTCTAGCAGTTTTCTCTATAATGAGACATACAGTAGCACTTAGTAATGAAATAAAAAATGTTAAAAGATTAGAAACCATCCTGATTTCGGAGAGCAAACGAAGACATACTGTGCATATGACATCTACTACCTCCTAGTAAGTATAGACTGCATCAAGGTTAATAACTGGTTAAAAGAGACATTGACTTTTTTTTTTCTTTCCTTATTGCAAATAACTTCTGCCAGGATCCTGACAAGATCTTAAGAAGACCACAGATCTCACTGCACAAACATTTCATTGCCTAAGATGCTATTGTACCCTAGCCAGGCTGAAAAGTAGAAGATGCTAACCTTGAAAGAAGTTTTGCTGCTTTGTGTACACTGATACGATGTTGGAGAACTCCCCACGCAGTGACAGGGGTATATAATACTTCTGCAACAGCTATTGCTGTCTAATTTCTTGTCATGTTCTTCACTGAGAATCTTAAATCACTTTATAGTAAAAAGGATGGGTTTGTGAGCCCCGTTGCACAGCTGAAGGCACTGAGGCAGTTGAGAGGGGAACTAATCAGCAAGATGTAGAAAGGAGAGGAGCCCCCTCTCTCAGCTCTGGGCCTGCTTATATCAACAGCACGCACTTCAGGGCATGAAATAGAATAGGTTCCCATTAAACAAGGAAGAGAGGTGTCAGCTGTATACCCACGTTTAAAGAAAAAGTTTTAGAAATTGCAGAAATCACAACACTGATACGGTTCTACTTTTCCAGCTTTTGAATGCAAACCAGTCTGCAGCTGGACCTCTGCTCTGCATACACTGGTAATAAAAAAGAATCTGCTGGTCCTTGGCCACTCAGGAATAGACACAGAAATAAATACAGGGAATGATGGATTGATGCTTTTATGAGAGCAAGCTGTGGGCTGAAGAATACAGAGGAAAAACAGAGAGTAGGAGGCGAGAGGATGGAAGGTTTAGAGAAGGGATTTTGCCTTGTCCAGTGCTTTTTTTGTGAGGTCGCTCCTGACCCTAACTTTTAGGGTGAAAAGGCCCTGTGACACAGCAGAGCTGGTGTGCCTTTGTCACGCACAGAAATAATTTGAGGAGGGTGTACAGGTGTTTCCTGTGTTGCAAAAGTCATCTCTGCAGAGACTCTTGTTTGCTATTACCCAAGACTTCAAAGAAAATACCAAGACGGATGTGTAAATGGTCCTGCCAATACCAGGATCCACCATCTATTCTCCACTTACCGGAGCAGACACAGACACATCTCCTGGGAATGCCTGGGAGGAAGGACCATCAACAGCAGCTCTTCAAAACAGCCCAAGATGTAAAAAAGATTCTTCCTTTACCATTCCCCTCTGGGTAGCATCCTCAGTGAGTCGTGTACATTTCTAGAGTTGTGTCCTACATTTCTACAACACAGCATGTGCATTTCTCTCACTATCTTGATTTTTCTTAAATTCTTATACTGCTGACCAGCTCTACCAGAAGGCCCTTCCCCTTTAGCAAAATTTATTTTTTGTTCTGAGCTGGCATACTTCAAAGTCAGTTCCCCTTGCTCTAGCATGATGCTACTATTTGTTTGCATCGTCTTTTGTGTTAGGAAACATCTATTCTGAAAAACGACATTTATGATTTCTTCTAAATACTATTTTATGTTTTTGTGCTACTCAGTTCTGATTTCTCAGAGTAAGCCATACACAAACAGATAATTTTTTTCAGAGGTCCTGAGTAACCCATTCTGACCTGAAACGCTTTGCTGCACATCAAAAAAAGGAGTGCTGAGAAATCTGCATGTGGAAAGGGGGAACAAATAGGAAACAATTGTGCTTTGCAAAGTCCTTATCCATGTCTTCCTTCCTCAGACCTCCAGCACAGAGCAAGCCCAGCCAGGTGGCTGCAGAGGAGCTGATGTCTCAGGAACTCCGACCGTGCCCTGGGCTTGGGTGGGAGGACGCACCAGCAGTCCTGTGACCTGCAGCGCAGCCCTTTTGCAGGAGAGAAAAGAGTACAGCCTCGGGCAATGAAACCTCATTTCACTCCGAGGAGTTCTAGTTAATGGGAACTCAGAGAAAGCAGGATGAACTACAAAACCCCTGCATCTCCCATGGTCCAGTCACCTTCAGTAGCCTCTCCCGTGGGTGTTGGCTGAATTACAGTGAATTAAGATAAGAGGAGCTGGGTGGGTAATTAAGACTTTTATATGCATATTTTGAAACAGGATCCAGTAAATTCACAGCCAAAATTTTGAAAAAATAGGGTAGGTTGAGCATTTTAAGTCCACCATGTTCTTACTTGTAAGATGCAAATCTTTCAAGCTCCTTCTGAAGCATCTCACTGGAAAAAAGGGGCTATAAATCACGAAATACCTGACTTTTGTTGTTTGGGATACTACAAAAATCAGGGAAAAGTGTTTAATGAACATTCTTCTTGTTCAAAGCATTTCAGTAGTTCGGCTCTGATATTGTTTCAAAACTGTTTTCTCAAGGCCCTCCAGCACATGGTGTTACGAAAAAAAAAGTTGTCAGACTGGTTTTAACACATCTTTTCAGTACTGATAAGCAAAAGTTCACTCAAATAATTCTCAATAAGATACATGTGGCATATACCTTTCTGAAGGCTCTCTTGCCGAGTTCAAACTTTAGGGAGACGTGTTGCGTTCTAAGCTTAAGCAGCCTCTTTCAAAGTTATTAGAAAAGTAAAGGGATGTGTCACACACTGTGCTGAGGAGAGTCTATGTCACATCCTGTTAACCGTGGCTGCTTTTAAACCTGTTTGGTAAGTGCAGTGAGTGGCTAACAGTCTCCAGCTGCAAACAGCTTTGCAACTACCGTGAGTGAGTTTCAAAAGAAAGCCAGACACTACTGTATTTTGGTTGCTGAAGGTAAAACACTCAATAAATAGCATGTTTTTCTTAATGAAGTGAACGATTTAATCTTGAGACTACTTTGCTTAACAATGCCATCATTAAAATGGTAATGGGCTTTGAGGTCCCTATTCAACATGTTATGGCATCATACCTTTGTTGCTATTGTTTCATCCTGTTTACACAGAAGTTTGTGCAATTCAGCCTGGTAAGAAAAAGATATAAACCAAGGAAATATATCTCCAAGATAGCATGTGGTTAAGTCTTTAAATCTATCTTAACAGGGCCCAATCTATCTTCTCCCTGAAGCCAGCCAGCCACTTTAGTAGGATGCAAAATATTTCCCCTGCAAGGTGGAAACAAGATGAGCTAAAAACTTATTAAAAATTATTATTATCTATGTTGGAAATTATGGTTTTAAAAGCCAAAACATGCTGAAATTACTCAGAAAATAAGTATTTTACTAAACCATGCATGCTAGCCAGCTAACATGATTTCGTAAAACTATACATCCTTTTCCTTTCTAATGATTAGGCAAATGGACTGAACACAGCTAGAAAAAGCCATATATAATTCCATGCTTGTTTTCCCTCCTAATTTTCCAGTGTACAAGTTAAAGCAAAAAAAAGCAGAAATACTTTTGCAGATGGACTCAGGTATCAGTCCTGTAACTTCTCCCTGTTTCCTTTCCCATACTTTTGCATTAACTAGCCTCTCACTGCAGACCAGACCCATGCCCAAAGCTTGGCAGCAAAGAACTGGTCTGGGATGCCGTAATCAGCTTCTGTTCAAAGCAGCTACAGGTTGTAGGTCTAATTGTCTGTTATACCTAAGCTGTGCTTTGTGCCTTGTTATATTATCTGGTCCTTCTGGGGACCTCTAAGACATTGATACAGATTTAGAGCAACATCAAGGTCCCTGCCATTTACCCTTGAATTGGAAGGCCTTTACCAGAGCCAAGAAAAACTAGAAAGCAGCAAATTTCTGGTCACGCCTCCTTCCTCACATCATACCAGGCATCGCTACAGAAAGGAGTGGGGGGAATAGATAGAAAAGACTATGCCTATGCACCGAGCACAGGAGGATTTTCTCATGACTGTTGCCCTAAGGCTTACCTTGCCCTTTGCTTGTCCAGAAAGGCATAAAAAGGACCCAGCCTAACAAAGAAATCACACCCTCCCTGCCAGTAAGTGAAGGAATAGTTGTTAACACAAGTGCTTCTTCTCCGTAATGTTTTGTTTCCCCAGCTCACTGGATTGCCGCAACACACGTGGAAATCACAGAATCACAGAATGTTAGGGATCGGAAGGGACCTCAAAAAATCATCTAGTCCAATCCCCCTGACAGAGCAGGAACACCTAGATGAAGCTACACAGGAATGTGTCCAGGCGGGTTTTGAATGTCTCCAGAGAAGGAGACTCCACAACCTCCCTGGGCAGCCTGTTCCAGGGCTCTGTCACCCCCACTGTGAAGAAGTTTCTTCTCGAATTTAAATGGAACCTCCTGTATTCCAGTTTGTACCCATTGCTCCTTGTCTTATCATTGGTTGTCACTGAGAAGAGCCTGGCTCCATCCTCGTGACACTCACCCTTTACATATTTATAAACATTAATGAGGTCACCCCTCAGTCTCCTCTTTTCCAAGCTAAAGAGACCCAGCTCCCTCAGCCTTTCCTCATAAGGGAGGTGCTCCACTCCCTTACTCATCTTGGTGGCTCTGCGCTGGACTCTCTCCAGCAGTTCCCTGTCCTTCTTGAACTGAGGGGCCCAGAACTGGACACAATATTCCAGATGTGGTCTCACCAGGGCAGAGTAGAGGGCAAGGAGAACCTCTTTCGACCTACTAACCACTCCCCTTCTAATACACCCCAGGATGCCATTGGCCTTCCTGGCCACAAGGGCACAGTGCTGGCTCATGGTCATCCTGCTGTCCACCAGGACCCCCAGGTCCCTTTTCCCTATACTGCTCTCTAATAGGTCATTCCCAAACTTATACTGGAACCTGGGGTTGTTCCTGTCGAGATATAAGACTCTACACTTTCCCTTGTTATATTTTATTAAATTTTTCCCTGCCCAACTCTCCAGCCTGTCTAGGTCTTGCTGAATGGCAGCACAGCCTTCTGGCATGTCAGCCAGAATATGCTGATAATAGGTGGGACCACCAATATTTTGTGTTGCAGTCCTGGAAGAGGAAGCTTTCTAACCTGGCGTTTTCACCTGATAATGAGAGAGAGACTCGTGGGATCCCCCTGCCAAGATCTGCAAGACTACACAGCGGCATGGGCCCGTATAAAGAGATGGCATGAAAGCCTGTGTCCACTGACTGTTCTGCATTGCCAGGAGAGTCAACAAAAACAAGTAATGTTGTTCCAGAAAAAATAAGCATGACATAGGTAAGCAATTATTGATCTTAAAACTGTGAATAAAGACTGTCAAAATATTTTCCATGACTGGAGGCAATGGGCTACATTCATCTATGAGGTATCACCCAGGCCCTCCACTGAGTTATTTTCAAGAAAATCTTTGTGGCCCACAGCACTTAAACCATTATTGGTTTCTACTTTTTTCTTAAAACAGGAGTAATGATACAATAGATAAGTTATATTTCACCACAATCTGCTTACATCCATGTAACTTTTATTATTAAATTTGGCTTTTAGTAGCAAATGATTTGGGAAATCAACTTGACAAATTACCTCACATAAAATTAGGAACAGTAAGATTCATTGCATATCCTTGAATGTCCTTGAATTAAAGGGCATGGATGCTTTTAAACACTGAATAGCTTTCCAAGATGAAAGAAGCTAAAGGGGTGTTTATTTATAGCAATACCTCCATGACAAATAATTCAAAGGGGTAACAAAGAAGTAGCTGCACACTTTGCTCCAGTGACTTTTGTTCCCTTAATGAAATGTACAGGCATACACTCATCCATCGACTGGATGCAGACCTATCTGCTGTGTGGCCTGCAGTGGCACACTCGGTGCATCCCCTCACTCCTGATGCATCTGGGAGCCCAACGGCTCCATTCTCCATTGATCCTCAGGCTTGGAGCAGAATCAGTGCCATGTACAGCAACCCATTTTTTTTTTTCTTCAGAATACCAGTGCTTTAGAGATAAACATGACTCTGGAAGAAAACTGAAAAAGAAACATATACATCACAGCATCTGTCTTCTGTGAGTTTTTTTTCAGGTCCTCATTCTCACTCTGAAAAGCGATTCCCCATCCCTGAGAATAAAGGTCTATTTCTTTATAAGAAAAAGATGGAAATCAGATGATAAGAGCTGGAGGGAATAGGGAGAAATGATGCATGACTGGGCCTCAAGTTGAATATTTTTTGCTTGTTCTTTTAGTTCTCAACTTTGAAAGTATTTAGTTTGGGGATTTTCCTACAGGAACAGGGTTGATAAGTCCTCTCTTTCCATCTAAGTAACAATACTGAAAATTGTTAATTTAAGGTAACAATGCTGAAAATAAGATAGATGCAAACTTAAGGTTATGAGTCAGCATTCACTGTCTTTCAAAAATTCAGGCCATCAAACCAAAATAAGTTGCATGCACAAGGGCTGCACAGGGCTAATGCAGAGTTGTGGGTGAGCTCTGCAGCTCGTGCTACATCAGTAAGGCAGTTTATTTCTATCTCTGTTTTCTTAGTCGTTAACAATAAATGGGGGATAAATTCTGAGAGTTTTATTGCATTAGGAAATGTAAAAGTAATGTATTTAACTAATGGAGTTTGTTGGGACATTGTTAAAATATTTCCTGACCTGACTGTGAGAGTGATCCAGCCTGTACAGTTTCAGCTTCCTCCTCCTCCTCCATTAGCAAGGCTCACCTATGATATTTACTGCATCATTGCATCCAAGCCAAACTTGGTTACTGCGGCAACTAAGTTTTTCTTCTCAAAGGGTCACAGGGAAACACATCCTTCAGGATCCCCTAGTAACCGTCAGCGGGTATGACTGGGGAACATCAACACTGAAATGCCTGCTTTCCATCGCTAAGGCAGCGCCGCCTGTGCCTGCAACAAGGGGGGCAGAGTCTACTTACATTCCTGACCCACTTTCACATCCCTCCCTCCTCCTCCTCCTCCATCTCCTCCTCCCTCCCGGAGCACAGCAGCAACCAGCAGGGCAGCAAGAGCCTCCATTTAGCGAGCCTCACACACCCGCAGCCACCAAGCCCTGTGCTGCCTCCTGGCAAGCGCCACAAGTGCAGGTTTCCCTGGCAGCCCGCAGAGGTCTGAAGGGGGAACTGCAAGGCTCCTGGAAAGGAGGTCTTCCCTCTTGCCGCCCTGTACATGAAGCCATGGTGCTTCTTTTCTTTTGTCCAGCCCTTTCATGCACCCACATCAAAGCGTGCACCCCACACTGAATGCAGCGTAAGGCTGTCCCGCTTCCCTCCACTCCCCAGCCGGACAGCCATGCTGCGGCAAGCGCTTCATTTCCTCTTCCAACACCCCTTCCACCATCTCCTTGCCTCCAGATTAGCCTGGGTGCACATGTCTGACTGTCCTGCTCCCCTCCTCGCCCACCTCCCTGATGTAACGCTACCATTCCTCTCCCACTCTCGTGCTCCCGGGGCACGTCCCTTTCCCCAGATATTGCAAAACCTCCTCCCGCCAGGGTGAGCAGGTAGCTGAGTAACAGGAGGGAGCTCCTGACTGGTTTTGCATCCCGGCGGCTGCTCACAGCACCCGCCTGTTGCCCTGTGAGGGACACTCCCTTCCCCTGCGGGCAGCTGAGAGGGATTTCACCCCATGCTGGGGGCAGACACTCATCCCCCCGCCCCACCTCACTCCCCCTCACCACTGGGGGTGCATGTGTCACCCCAAGGGTGCGACACTAGGAGTGTGGCTGGGCCTCCCGAGGCTGAGGAGGGGGGCTAACAAGGCCAGGCTTTGGGCTGTGGCCCTTCCCTGTCTCCTCTCAGGGTGTGGGGCCAGCCCTGAGGCAAGGAGAGGGGAAGACGGGCCCCAGCACCCCCTGGTCCCTGAGCAAGTCCTGGGTTTCAGAGCTCCCTCTCACCCCAACCTGGAGGGGAGCAGCTTCTCAAGGAGGCGTGTGTGGGGGAACACCTCCACCGCAGTGGCTGCCAGAGATGTTAATGGAAGCCTTTATTTATGATTTTTTTTTTTTTAAGTTCTGTTATTGCAAAATCCTAACTGTGATGATGAGCAGGCTGCTCCTCAGCCGTGCTGCGGAACCTGCCCTGTGAGGGTGCCCTGGTTTGCACCAAGGAAGTGCCCCCAACACACAATGTTAGATGCCCACAGGCCCAGGACATGGAGCCTCAGTTTTAAAATTACAACTTCAGTTTCATGTGTTGCTTTCTCAGCCCGCTGCGGGCTTTTTTTTTTTTGGGGTGGTGGAAATAGGAATAAAAATAGCTGTTTAATTTCTGGATGCAAAAAGCGGCCACTTAAAGAATTGTTCACTGTTCTTTGTGCTTGTATAACTTAAAAACACCTGTTTTCAAGTTTGGGCTTGATACATATTTCTCCTCTATTCCTGTAAGCACTTCAGCACATGTTACACACATGCTTATGTCTGCAGAGCTGGGGGCCTGAGTCTTCAATGTCACCCTAAATCTTTAATGCTGTACCACATTTACAAAACTAGTTGAGTAATAGATTAATAATGACTCAAAATAACATGACGCATAAGCAGTATATTATTTCCATCACCACGGAAAAGGCGGTTTTCCAGATACACTCCCTCTATATATAAATGTGCACATAGCAGAGTTCTAGGTACTGAGTATGTACTATTTTGTATTTTTAGTTATTTATATTTTTTGTATGTTCAATTATTAAATTTGAATTAAATGTTCATCATTCTGATTTAAGCTAATGCTTTACACATAAAAAGGCCCTAAACCATATTCATTATTTATGTAAGCTTTAAATTAGTATGCAGTGTCCTGTGTGCTGCTAGTACTAAGCTGGTAGCAGTATCTTGGGTATCTTTAAGCCTTCCCCAGGCATCTTTACACAGAAGTGAGTTGACACCTGTAGCTAGCCATGCACTAGGGAAGAGTTACACACCTGCAGGTGTGTTTGTAACGACATGTGATTGCACACAGATAATTTCACTCCCTAGTAATAGGTTTCTTAGGCCAAGTGAATACACTGGGCTTCCTTGTATCTGTTGTGACCATGACAGCAACCACGTGCTGTGAGGTGTGCTCGTCAATGACAGACGTTTAAGTGGAAATGAGCAAAGAAAAATGAGAAAAGAACCATGAGGAGCCACCGAGAAAATTATAAATGCATAAGGACAACAGTGATAAATGTAGAGACTACTAAACTCACATTTCTGAATAGGCAGCAGTAGCAGTGCTGCAAATGCATTTTTCACCTCTTCTGAGCTTTTCAAGAAATTAAAGAACAGCGGTTATTTGCAATGCTGTTTGATAGCTTATCATTAAAATAGTAGCATCCCCATCCCTAATGTCAGAAGACAAGATTGAAACAAACTGCTAGGCTGTTTAAGGACTGATTGTCAATAGGCAGCATATACCTTTTTCTAGAAGGGAGTTTTACTTCTCATGAGGCTTGCAAAAATCCTATTCAAATCAGCAACTGCAAGGTATTTCCAAGAAGAGCTGTACAGAAGCATGTATTGTCTAGATCTATTGCATAGAATATTGCTTTGCAGTACTTTGTAATGAAGATTTATTAATTAAACGGCTTGTTGGGGGGAGCTTTTTGTGATAGTTCCTAGAGGTAGTGGAGCAAAGGAGGTGAAATTGTATGGTGCAAGTTGATACAGACACTGAGCCTAGCTGCAGTTGCTCAAGTTTAAAGGCACTTTGCAGGAATGTACTTTCTGTATTGCAAGGTGAGTTTTAAGGTTAAATCTTTACCATATCTGCTGTAGTAAAGATGATGGTTGTAACACCCTGGTCAAGCGCTCTCCTTTGGCGAGATCACCTTATGGATAAAGAGCGGTTTGCTACAGAACAGATACTGAAATATCGTTAGCGAAGTGATAAAGCAGAGGTGTAAACAGGAGGTTTCGAAAGGCTCGGAGGAGCGTGGCGGGGAGCCTGTCCTGGGCCGTCCTGGGCCAGCCCAAGAGAGCGCGCCAAGGGCAGGAGCTGGCAAGCACCAGGGACTTCAGGTGGCCTTTATTCAGGCCCCTGCTGCAGCCATAAAAACAGACGTGCGAGGGGGTATCCTGGGAGACCCCTTCCCAAACGGCAAGGTGCACCTTAAGGTGCACAGCCATGAGGCGTGAGGCGCGGAGGGGCCCTGTGCTGGAGCAGGAAGCGTGTGGAGGATGGCGAGGATGGCGAGGAGCCGGGCGGCAGCGGTGATGGCTGGCTCCCTCTGGCTCCTCGGTGGCCCTTGGCCATGTGGCAAAGACCTGGTTAGGGGTGAGCCAGCCCTTCAGACGTGGCAATGTTGGGGGTGTGTGCAAGGCAGAGGGAGAACAAGAGACAAATAACCCTAAGCGAACCCCTTTTTATATCCTTTACTCCAAAACAGACATTAGTGGCTGTCTGTCCTGCTCTCAAGGGCTTTTTTTTTTTCCTTTCTTTTTTCTGTAACTGCTGCTGATGTGGTAAAGTAGGCGAGGCCAGCAGCACTCCCCCATTTGGGGTTGACCTCGCCTGGTTTGCCTTGTGGTGAGGTTGCAGCTGCTCGGCTGCACTGCTTTTTACCTGGGAATCGGTCAGAAACATTACCCTGAGGTAAAATAAAAAAACCCTGCACCTCTTTGCAGGGTGAAGGCAGGGCCTCCTCGCTCTGCCTCAGCCGCCTTCTCTCTGTAATTGGAATTTCAGCAAGTACCTGCCCCTAAGATGAATGTTGCGTGGCGTTCCCAGGCACGCCCCACCTCAAACGCCGGCCTGATCTTCCTCCGGGCCCCAACGTGGCATCAACAGCCTTTTCCCGCCTGGAGCAACACACGGCGGCTCCGGAGCAAGGCTCCTCGCTCCGCCTGAGCTACAGCTTCATGCCGCTCTGCCGTCAGCAAGCAGGGAGATGTCTGCCCCGTCTCGGGGACCTGGGGGCAAGAAGTCACCCAGGCGAAGTTCGTCCTTGGAAAGAAGGTCTTTTTCTTCTCTCTGCTGGCCCTGAAGATTTATATGACTGATTTATAAACTCTTAATTGTAGAGATAATGTATTTAAAACATATGTGCTTCCCGTAGTGCTGTGCGCACGCTTTGAATGCTGTCTGCCTCTTGCCCTGTCTACGTTCACAGAAGGTACTCGTGCATATGGAAACAATCAGGCTACCCAAAAGACAACACACTTGATACTGCTAATTACACGGAGTAAACGCCGCTGGGACTATAACTGGTCTCTAGATCTGAGTCAGTGTTTTGCTGCTGAGTTAAAGAAGAAAGTCCATTATGTGCACTCATATTATAGCCAGTTAAGTCCCTGCTGCACATATTGCTGATTTCTGTACATGCTACATGGCGGAGAGCCAAGGAATTGTCGCACAAACAGGATTTTACAACCACTGTTATTTAAGGATGGGCAAACTGTGAAGCTCCAAAAGTTAATGATTCTAGCGCACTTTCAATTAATTTTTATTGTCAAGCTATATTTCAGGGTACTAAAGACCTCTTGTGATGACAAGAAGGAGTGTGTGGGAACAGGCGGGGATACAGTATGCATTGTTATTCTCTCTGATTTATAGATCGGTGAATAACCTATCCGCTAACAAGTTATTTCTTTCTTCTCATGTTAGGTGGAATTCATCTGTGTGTTGACCTCCCCCCCGAAAATGCATTTTAGCAATAAAAATACATTATCAGGCATCGTATTGCACAAGTGAGCCCCTGCATAGAAGTTAGTATAATACCACCCTTTTTACACTAAGGACATCTGTAATACTTGTGTTGTGAAGACAATTAATCTTCCAAAAGCCTGATGCAGAAATCATTGAATGAAGTTAAAAGTATTAACTACATCTTAATGACTTACAGAAGGATCTTCTGACAGGATAATGTATTTTAAACCACAAGTACACACTGAAGTCTACATGCCATAAGTTTCAGAGTCTGGATTAAAGCAGGCTGTGCATGAGCAATCACAGTGATAAAGCCTGGCATTATATGGTGAGCATCAGGTTCACCACCTCAGCTCCTTCCCTTTGAAACCATAGGCCAGAGTGGTGTGGGCTAATTGGCAACACTGGCTGGCAGCTGGGATGTGTCTGCCCTTCTCCTAGCAGGAGACATGAGTTTGGGCTTCAACCCAGACACTGTTCAAGACTCTTTCAGATTTGACTAAGATTGGATAACAGATTTGAAAGGGCTTATAGGAAGACCAAAGGACAGAGCAACCGCATAAGCCTAATTTCCTCTGGAAAACTAAGGAAAAACCAGAACAAACCAAACCACACAACCAGAACACACACTTTGGAGGGTGTTGGTAGAGCTGGGCCGCAGTCAGGCATCCTGCTCCAGCTTGCAGGAGCTCCTTCTCTGCTGCCCCAGGTTACTGCTCCATTGGCTGTGCTGATTCAGCTGTTTGCCTAGCTGCCCTTTAAGCCACTTCTGTGAAATGATCCACTTAAAAGAGGTGCCTCTTAGGGAGGATGCATCGTGTGGTGGTTTTTTTGTTCTTTTTTTTTAAACCAAAGATCCTTAAAAAAATCTTTAGAGTCCAGCTATGCAAACACTTGATTCAGTGTCATGGGACAGCCAAGTGTTAAGTGTGTCCATGGGTATGTGAAGGATGAGGGGGAGCTACACCATGGGGCTTTGCTTCGGTCTGAACAGATGTGTGTCCGTAACCTGTCACATCTCTTCTGGTGTTCCTACTCTTTTCAAGTCACCAAGACCCATAAAGCGACCTCACGCCTGCCCCTGCAGTGTATGCACCTACTGGGTGGTCACTCTGTGGTCAGCTGACACCCTCACTGCAGGGTACCCACTGCAGCACAATATTTTCTTCCTTTGGAACCACCAGTTCTGGCAGACACAGGCAATGGTGATTTTTGCCAGTTAAGGTGTATCACACCAGTCTGAGAATTTAAATAATGGCAAAGCTATCTCCGCACCATTTAAAATGTTAACCAAGCCTAATGCATTAACACCAGGCTCATCTCCATGTGCAAGCTAGCATATGAAGAGCCAGAGTATGATCTTGGTCACCATCACCTTGCACTTAGGCCATAGAAGTTCATGTAAGCTGTAGCAGAAGTTGCCGTCTCCAGCTCTTTCCTGATGCTGGAGGTTCCTGCTGCTTCAGATTCAGAGAGCAGGCTGTGGGGTGACCAATTCTTCTCTTGTGTTGGGTAGTAGCTTACAACATTGAAATACTAGGCCTCTGCTAACCTACCTCATTCAGACTGACAAAGTGTGAGAAGTATCCATGCACAGTTCAGCAAAGGAAACCTGAAGGGATGGTAACACCAGGCAGGGAGGATAGCCTTTTCCACCACCACCTTCTCTTGGGAGGATGCATCTGTAGCCCAGCTCACTGTATGTCCATTGTTAGATAATCTCTAGAGACTTTATTGCAGGGAGACCTGCTGCTAATTTCTAGCATGAAGCCACACAGCTCCTCCTTTGGGCTGGCATTGTGCTCCAGCTAATGGGGGCAGCTACTCAGATCATCTGCATCTGCTTAAAATGGTTAAACGTAATCTTTGTGTACGCTAAGTGGGAGGTAGCTCACTGGTCTTTGAAATGTGGGTGAGCTACTTCATCGCTGGTTGCAAACCAAGAGCATCTTCGTGGGGAAGTTTGCTGCTGAAACTAAAGTGAAACTTTACGCTTGGCTTTCTCATTGCCACCTCCTGAGTCACGACATCCTTCTTTTGTCACCATCACCTTTCAGTTCAGAAAGTGGCAATAAGCCATGCTATTCAGCAGTGAGAACTGAGTCTCTCTGTGTTTGTGGGGAAGGGATGAATTTATAGAGGTGTTAAAATTTGCTCTTTGAAAGCAGCAAACACTGAAGGGTCCATCTGGGGAGAATGTTTCTGGCATGCTGCAATTTTACGTTGCTTCCCCCTGTTTCTTGTGGAGACAAGCCCCAAGGAATCTGAAGACTTGGCTTATTTTCCTGATCCTGCAACAGATTTCCTGCCTTGCCCAGCTGTGGGCAAGTCCTTTAGGTTCACGTTTTCAAGCATAGTCTTTAATTTTAGCCCTGTATCTTGAGATACCCCGAATCTGTCTTGCACATGTATTAATCACTTATAACTCTAGCCAAAATTAACAGAAGCTGCCTGTATGCGAAAGCGCACTGAAAATTAGATGCTACTTGAAAAAAACAGGGCCAGCTCTTGCTCAGCTTGCTCATATGTTCAGTGGAGATCATAACACCTGTCCAGCTGGGGAGACATCAGGCTAAATTAACTAATGTTTGTAAAGCATCTGAAGCAAATTTTTTTTTTTGGAGCAGTATTTGCAAAGGAGAAGAACTCTTTGAGCACTGTTTCTCTTGTTTTGGTGTTTTTTTTTATATTCAAATAAGGATAAACATTACCTCCTTCAACAGCTAGCTCAGCTAAATGTTGCATGCCTATGAAGGTTTTTACTTGGAAGGATTAGGGCATGAGATTTTGGTTCCTCTCACTTGTTTATGAGCATGAATTTGCTACACATAAATCACTGCAGGTCAGAACATTGCTGTTCTCTTAGCACAAGGTAAGAGAGCACAGAATCACTCTTTAATGTTGTGCAATTGGACAGGATTTGGCTTGTCCTGACTTTGTGTTTGGAGAACTCAGGCTGCCCTTTGTGCTTGATGTTTTACCTCTTTTTCTCTTGAAGGTCCAGTGGAGAAATGTGACTAGGTGCATTTGCATCACTCACTCATTGCCTGGTCTTTGTCTGTGTTCTGTATTTTGCTGAAATTAAAGTACAGCTTCCTCATCTTTTGCTCTCTGTGGGATTTCCCAGTGTTTCACTAGGCTGCAGTCTGATGAACTCCTCAAGCTGGCACTGATGCTGAAAGAAGCAGCTGTATTTTCTTTATACCTGGTCCAGAGTGCACGTGGCTGAAAGGTGGACCAGACCAAGGAAGCAATCTGGCTCAGAAAATATCTGTTTCTTAATCAGCTCAGTTTTATGCAATTTAGTTTCAAGATAGAGCTGAGCAGCAGGACAAGAGCAGGAGCTGCAGAGAGAGGGAGTCAAGGCCCAGTCCTTCAGGTGGCCTTGCATGGTGGTGTTTGCAGAAACGCAGTCTCACTATTTGCCTCCCTGTGTCTCTCCATCTCTCTTAGTGCCACTATCTTTTGGTGTCAGGGGGGTGGTGGCAATAAGTTAATGTTACTCAGTAGCCAGCAGTCAATGGGGATATTGTGCCTTTCTGATCCCAAGGCTGTCCCCTTCCCCCTTTCCATTCTTTGGTTTACTCAGTAGAGCTACCCTGATTCACATCAGCTAACAATCTGTTTGAGAAGAAACAATTAGGCCCATAGAAGTTGTTGACATATTTTTTTTTCCCTTTTTTTTTTCTTTCTTTTTTTTTTTTTTTTCCATAGCATACTGGTTACTCTGGTCCAGCTTATCCTTCTGTGCTCTCCATCTTAGGCATTCCTCCCAGATGCAAAGACCCCATCAGGATGGGGACAGAACAGCAACCCTCCCAAACATTCTGGACCAGGAGGCTGCTAATGACACTCAGCATTTCTCATAGACCATGATGTGGCTGCTAAGCAGGCTATTAATTGAAAACACCGTGCATTTCACTGCCCAAACCAGGCAGACTCCCCAGGCCAGCTGCAGGCCACCGACCATGCCCTTTGAGGCCACGGTGCTGGCGATTGCTGGGATGAGCCGGATGGACTGCGGTTGCAGGAGGCCATCAGAACAGCTCGGGTGTCTTTTCCAGGAAGTCGAGTGCACAGTCCCTGCTTCTTCTTTCTCTCTGGTCTTCTGGAGTTCATTTTAAGTCAGATCCTGAAAACAGCATCCTGCTGCAAAAGAGCCAGTGGTCCTAGAAACAGGCTCCTACTATTAAAAAAAAAAAAAAAAAAGAAATCCTACAGGAGCCAGACGCCCTCGACTCTGACAAGGATTGATCAAGTGGCTGGTCATATCACCTTTCATTTCTCTCTGGCAAGAGGGAAAACACAGAATGATGGAGAGTTTTCAGGTGGACTTGTATTTAAACTTTTTTTTCCCTACAGATGGGAGTCATTCTGCACAATGTAGTGCCAGCACAGAGACAGTACTGAGGAGCAGTCATTCCTCATTGCAGCATGCTGTAGATTTGCGCTTAGTGAGAGGTCAGATTAGATCATCACCGTAGAAAGGAAATCTATTTGAATATATCTCCTGGAGTTACGGGGGGCTCTATGACAAGTCTGCTGGTGCAGGGTGAGTCTTTGGGCAGAGAACTGCCTTGGAGGTGGGAGAAGGGAGCGAGGGATGCTCAACCGCACCGCCAGCCTTTGCAGAACCACAGTGCTGAGTCTTCCTGCAGGTCTTGCTGCAGGCGAGGACGGCTGCTCCTTCAAGCGGTGGCTCTGACTGTTTCCCACCTGCACGGTAAATCACGGCGCTTCTTGAAAATTAATTAGGGTAATTACAGACGTGACTTTACTCCCATTTCAGGGTGCCATTCTGCCCGCCCGGGCAGGTGTTCCCGTCAGGCAGGATCCGGCCCGGGGGCTCCGCCAGCTCGCTGTGGCGGGATGCGGCCGGCTTCGGGCGTGCCGCCAGGGGGCGCTGCGCCGTGCGCCGGGCTGTGCGGGGGCGGGGCCGCCACCGCCCCGCCCCGGGTCCGCAGGGTCCTTTCGCCCCCCCGCCGCAGCCCCCATCGCAGCCTGGCCGGGTCTGCGGGGTGCAGTTCGGTTGCCCGTGGGGAGAGAGCTTGCGGCTGCGCTGCTCGGAGAGGGGAGAAGTGCCGACGCGGCGGTTAAGGCGGTGGTGGCACCTCGGGGGTGTGCGTATCGGAAACAACGTCCGGGGGAGCTGGTCTGGCTGTTCGAAAGGATCGGTTCATTAACTTCGCGCTTCCTCGGCAGGGCACCAGGCATCACATTAACAGCAGGGGCTTAAGAACAAAACCAGAGAGAGCATCAGACTGGGAATGGCATCCCTTTGCTTATCTCCAGTCCTCCCCAGCATCTGACCATTCCTCCTTGCCCCATGGGCTGCACACTGTGTGTAGTGCCTGGTGTCCCATAGAACGTTCCTTATAAAGACATCTCTTGGCACAAAGAGGGTCCCTAGGAGAAGGATCCTAAATTGAAATGAAGCTTTCTTGGATTAAGTAAATACCAGAGGTTTATTTCCCATTAATCTAACAGAGAGTTGGCTCATTTTGCTGCAGTTTGTAGTGTCCAGCCTCATACGGGTGGATACTTCTTATCTTCCTTCCTCTTTATATTTCCAGTCTGGGAAACAGCAAAAAAGTTAGTGAAAAGAGTAACATCTATGAGAGAGAGAGAGAAAGGATGAGGCAGGCTGGCCAGGCAGGCAGCCTCAGGAGATGGTAACACAGAAGAGCTATTCATTCTGAGAGCCAGTTGCTCCTCACCCGGCTAGATTATAAATTGGACACCTTATTAAGATCTGATCCACCAACAGCCCCACCCAGGGCTGTGCTCATGCTCTAGAGCAGTGGAATGTAATTCCATTTCACTGTTGATGCCTGTTGCTGGATAAGCACATGTGCAAGCAGGGCAGAGGATACTAGGCAGAAAGCAGCAGCACCCTGCCTGTTTTCTGAACTGTCAGTTTAAGAGAAGAGGGCAGAGTTGTGGGAGGGAATGGAGAGGAGGTTGATTTATGCTAAAATTTGGGCTCTATTTTTTTGTTTTTTCTTGTTTTCTCAGTTGTAACTTAAGAATGCTGACTCACTGGCACCGTGCACCAACCCAAATGTTGCTGCTGGAATTGACCACTGGAAGAGCCTGGTGAGATACAACCCTGCCATGGCAAGGCTTTGAGTGGGCCTCTTTGGTGATTCCAAGTTTATCTTCTGATGGTTTGCTCGGTCACTTATTTCTTGCCCCAAAATCTGGAGAAATTTAGGCAGATGTCAAGTGGAATGGTTGTTGTGGTGAAAATTTAATGGGAGCATAAGTTTAACAAATTCAGCAAAGTTTTATCATCCTTGGCAAGACTTCTGAGCTTTTTGACCTTTATGCACCTTTCAATCATTTGAAAAGTTCTCTTGCTGGCATTTGAAATGCACAAAGTTATTGCCAGTTGTCAGAAATAAATATCTGGCATGTGTTCTTCAGGCCTTATTTTTGTGCTGAAGAAAACAGGATGGAATATTATAAACCTGTTTTTGCATCTCTGAACAGTATCCCTGCTCATACATACATGTTTTTCCTTTCAGGCAAAACCATCCGGGGAGTTTATGTGATGCTAGATACATCATGAGGTTTCTACACCATCAGAGCATTTGTTCTGAACATTTGTATAGATATGTGGCTGGTTGTTTCCTTATTGAGGTACCTCTGCTTTACTTTCCTTTGCAGGCAATTTAAACATAGTTAGATATATTGCAACTGAGGAGTGGTCAGGAAGCTAAAAAGGAACATGGAAACACAGCTTTAAAACAAGGTTCCCTCCCTCTGTATCAGTGAGTTACAGGCATCGATTCAGGTGTATTTAAATGGTATCTTCTACAGTTTCGGACTTGTTTTGCATCTTATGTAATTGAAAATAAGTTTTTGTGTTTGCTTTAGGAGGAAATAAATTTATTTCAGATCTGATTATCATTACTGACTCATTTGTCACTTGATACGATGTCACTGGTCTGATTAGCTGATTATTCCGAGTCCCTGAGTGTCACTAGTGTGTTGGAAGGCAGTGACTCCTCAGATGTTCATGGATACCTTTACGTATCTGCCTCCAATGACTTTACAAACTCCTGAAAATGAACACAAGGCATTTTCAGCTTTTTCTCTCCCTCTTTTCCTCTCCTGTTTTTCACATAGGACACTTTTGCCAGTAACTTTCCTAGTAAAATAATGTGTCTGAATTCATGCTGTGTGTGTATGTCTGTGTATGTGATTCCATGGGCTATACCTCCGCACCTCTCCAAAAATGTGGAACCATTTGTCAGTCAATTTGGCAAAAGAATACAGATCTGAAAGTGAAGTTCCTGTAAGGTTGAAAGAGAGATGCAAATGGATACATGAGAGAGCCTGTTTTGCTAGAAGCACCATAGTACTGTCAGCTCAGCTCACCTTTTCTCTGACACCAGAGAACTCCTACTGGAATGTGCCCTTGGAAATCAGACTTTGTTCTGTCTGTCAGTCATGGATTATTTGTTTGTTCCAGTGGTTTTGGTATGGTCAGAATAGAGACAGGAGGGCTGGGTTGAAAAAACTGGAGTTTCCCTTTTATTCTGCACTTTTGAGATTGATGGTTGTCTCCTGCAGGTGATAAGAGTCCATAATGATGTCATAGGCACTAGGGAACCTGTGATCCACACACCTTCAGGTTGGGTATTTTTTTTTTGTTAAAGAGCAACGTAACCATCAGATTTCAATATAATATTAGAAGTATGGATGCCCTTAAACCAATTTTTGCCAAGTTTATGAATACTTTGTAAATAAGGGCAGAGCCTTCAATTTGAGCTGGGACTGAGTGGTCAGTGGAGCAATGAACAGAGGTCAAGCTTGTTTGGTGGTCTTGTGCTGTTGAGTAAATGACTGAAGCATTCTTGTATAGGGTGTCATTTCTAAGCCCACTAGGTTGTAGAAATCAAGCCCAAGGGCCAAGTTCAGTCTAGCAAGTCATCTGATCAGAAACAGTGCTGAAAGACTGAGGTTTTTGCAGCAACAGTTATTGGGATTTCCAGGATGAATGGGTTCAGATGAACATTAAATCTTCAATTAGTCTTAATGCTAGTGATGGAGAATGGATGACATCATGGAAATGTAAAATACTTTCCTATACCATCACCAAGCCCAGGCTCTTGCGACTATTCAGCTTCTGCCAAATTGTCTTCATTCATTTGCTGATCTCAGCCAAGCCCTTGAAGAGCTGGGTAATGGTATTATTTGCATGGGAGGTGAAGATGATGTAGAGATGGGTGTCATGTGTGTGCTGCTGACAAGTCAGTCCATGGTGCCACTCTAGAGGCTTTATATAGATATTGAACAGGCTGGGTGAGAGGAAAGAATCTTGTGTTATTCAGCAGGTGGAAAAGGTTTTGGAGGTTAAGGAAAGAGCAAGTGTTTATCATAAATCTCTTGAGTGTACCAGAGATTTATGTAAGGGATGTCCGAAGATGTACCAGCTCAGTGCTGTGAGGCTGCAGACAGACATTTATTTTCAAACAGCTGAGCTGGCTGGAGATATTACAACCACTCCAGATGCTTGCTACCAATCCTCTGCTGATGGCGCCTGTACCCTTTGCTCTGCTATTAAAAAAGGTGGTCTAAGGTCTTCCTAATCTGTCGGGTGAAGCCTCTCAGATAGTTTTAAGTGCTGACAAAGGTGGTGTTAGTTAACCCCGCTGACATTGCTTTACCTTTAAGAGAGAGCTGTTTACTAGCACAGCCTAAGTTTTAGAGAGGAGGAAAAGGAAAGAGGAATGCAGCAGCCTTTCCCACAGAACACATCCGCAGCTCCAGACAGTTCCTGCATTGCCTCCTGCAGGTCTGGAGATGGGTAAGGCACGTGTGTGGGACTGGATGCATACACTGGAATAGACTATGTTACTCCTGTTTTGTGTGAATATGTACTTGGGTATTTTGTGCCAAGCGTGTGTGTAAAGTCTGTGTGAAGTACTTGTTTGTTACATGAACAACTAAAATGGTGTATTTGGAGCTGTGTCAGTCTCCTCTGTAAACAACAGATTTAGGATGGGTACACAGTGTGGTAGAAGCCCTGGTAACTAAGAGATCATTATCATCTAAATTTACTAAGAGAGCCTTTACAGGACATTGGTATTAATTATTATGCCAGGATCACTGTGGTTAAAGCTGAACCAGCAAGCTATAAAAAAGTATGTAAGTATATCCAATTGGGGCAAAGAAGAAAGCTCCTGTGCTCAAGGGATCATTCAGAAATGGGAGGAAGTGGGAAGAAAATGTGCAGGTGGTTTTTAAGAGATCCTGGAGTTCCTACAGTGTTTCCAGATCCAAAAATACAGAACTGTCAAAGAATCCTCAATGCACCACACAGACAAAATGGAGCAAGCTATAATGCTGTGTGTGGCCTACTGGTAAATGTGTCTATGTGCTGGTAGTGCTTTAACCCTGAGAGCTGGTAGTACCCACTACTGTGATTTTCAGGTAGTGAAATATGCTCTCCATTAATGAATGGTTCCCTCTGAGGACTGATGAGACTCAGGGGTCTTCTCAATATCCCAGAAACAACCTGCAGCCTTTCTGAAACATGGAAGTGAGCACACAGCTCTAAATCTCTCTCTTCATCAAGAAACAAACCCACCCTTTCATGTAAAAGTGCTGATTTATTGTAACACACAAACCTGTAAAATTGGGCCACCCTAATGCCTGAGTCTGATTCTAAATGAGATTCCTAATTTACTACTCATCCTGTTTCTGAACTGGGCCAGAAAGGAGCATCCTACCTTAACAACAGTCTGAAAGTCTAGTGGAATTTGGACTCAGATCCAAACTCAAGGCACAGCCTCTTCTCTAAATAAAAATAACTAGATCACAAGCTATTTTGGGGTGGTGACTTTTAGACAAGAAACATAGGGCTTACATAGGTTTTTACTCCTGTCAATTACATCTGGATGCTGTCTTCCTTCCAGCTGATATTCTGAAAGCTCAGAGCCAAGTAACTCCAACTGGAAGGTGGGAACTGTAGAACAACTGATATTATTGACAGTAAACACCAGTGTTTTTGTTTTGTTTTTCCATGCAGAATATTCTGCTACTCTGGTTGCTGCTGCTGACGACATAATTTCTGTTGTGGCCTGTGATGAATAGTATCTACAATGCCAGGTCAAGATAAGAGCCAACAGCATATTGGAAAGCCTTCTCTCATTATGAATCCCCACAGTTCTGGCTTTTTTCACAGGGAGATGGCTAATGAAACTACCACACCTGGTACCATTTACATAGCTGCCAAAGCTACTGATCGCCATCACCTCCTCCCTTCCCCTAGCACCTACTAGTACACCTTCTGTGGTGTTTTTTTTTTTGTTGTTGTTGTTGGGGTTTTTTTTGTTTTGTTTTGTTGTTTTTTTTATTTTTTTTCTTTTATTTTTAATTATTTTTCCTGTTTACTTGGCTATACCTAGTATAACAATATGACTAGTTTCCATTCATGAAGAATGTGGTGGGATATAGCTGGTTATAAGGGACAGGAAGGAAAGGAGGAAGCAGGATGCTGGGACCTCACTGTCAGTGGTACTAAGTAGCAAGCGCTAAATTGTGTTTTACATCAGCGGGAGCTGGCTGTGCATGATACCCTACTGGGAGCATTTCCACTGTGCTCAGCAGATGGATGGCAGGAGGGTTTCATTGCTGTGTTTTAAGGTGAGAGCACTTTTCACCTCGGAAGCTCCAAGCAGTGTATGAACTTTAATTAATTTAAAGCTCTGGACTGTGTAAATCATTATCTTGTTGTATTGAGGAGCAAAGTGGTTTGCTTAAGATGTCACAGGAAGTTTTCAGCCTTGCCAAAGGTATAAAATAGATCTTCTGACTCATAGGTCTGGGCTGTAATTGAAGGACTTTTTTTCATCTTAACATAGCTGGCTTACCTTCTCTTTGATATTATCCCACCTTCCCCTAATCACTGGTGACATCTGATCTCTGTGACTTTTGTACAGCATCGGAGATCCATTGTATTAGGTCCAGGATCTCGCCTTTTATTTCTGGCTCTTCTAATCCCATTTCACTCCCTGGTGATTCCAGGAGGCTCATCCCAAGCCTGGCTTCCGAGCCCCTCAGAAATCAGGGTGCACTTTGGAAAGCAGGGTGTGCCTTGACAATGTATCTCGCTGCAGCATGGAGGTTTCCCTGGACCAGCCACAGGAATGGTCACAGTGTCCTACACTAAACTCTAGCGTGGAGGATAGTTATTGCCACCCACACGCTTCCTGCAATTTCTGCTTAAACACAGTGTTCTTTACTTGCTGCCTGTGGTTGGTATGTAAAGCTGCTTTCTGTAGGTTTAAAGCTGCTGCCCTCTCCAAAGTGGCTTTACTTCAGTGCTCTGTTTAGTGATTCCTACAGAATACTTACTAGCTGTTATCTAAGGGTTTTTTTAGGGTCAAGTTAACAAATAGAATTTCTTTTGTCAGCATTATTAGATTTTATTTTGTCTTTAATCTCACTAACTGTTTCAGGGCTACAGTTTTTTCTGTTTCTTCTCCTCTCCCTGACCCCCTTTAAGGATTTACAATTGTTCTTCTGGGCTATGGCAGTCATGGACCAAATTCTTCCCTAATTTACACCTGTAAGACCATTGGAGCTGCATACATGTACATGAGAACACAATGGATAGGACGCTGGAGTAATTTCCCAGTTCTGAAGAGTCATGTAGTTTAGAGGACTGATGCTGGGAAATGTAATTTAGGATTATATAATTCCAGAATCTTGATGTACAGATAGCTTCTCCCTGGCTGTATACTAAACTGGTAGAAACCCTTACTGCAGTTGTAAAACTTTTATAACAACTTTTTTGCACAATACAGCACTTTCCCATTCTGCCTACTAATAAAAGGCTACACCAGGAGATTTTACAGACTGACAATTGTATTAAAATAACATTTAGCATTTGTACAGAGGATGAAAATTCAGATTTAGGTTCGGTTTTGTTGGGGTTTTTTGCTTTTCACAATTTGATTCAGCAAATTTTAAAGTATCTGGTTTTTTTTACTCTCAACTCCTTTTCTTATTTTGGATTTATTGGAAGCTTTGATTTTGAATTTTGCAGCTTAGCCAGTGAAGTATAAACAGACAAAAAGACTAAAATGAAAGTAGTTTTGAAATGGAAAAAAAAAACCAAACCCAACACAACAGCAATGTTGCATTTCAAACATGCTGAAAATAAATGTTTCAACACCGCTGGAACTCTTTGTTTTCCTGGTTTTCTTCTTGAGGGAAGTCCTGGCA
Source organism: Nesoenas mayeri (assembly GCF_963082525.1). NCBI lineage: Eukaryota > Metazoa > Chordata > Aves > Columbiformes > Columbidae > Nesoenas > Nesoenas mayeri. The sequence continues at coordinate 91,523,804 of NC_137543.1, read as the reverse complement.
AAATCAGCTGCGTTTTGTGATGTGTTTTGATTCCAGCAGAGATTTTTTATTTTTCCTGGTGGATGGAGAAGAGCAGGATCAGCGGAGCTCCCCGTGCAGAGGGTGTTATTCCAAAAGAGCACTCCGTCACTCGCAGAGAGGAGCGATCCAATATGCCTTCTGTCCAGGAGCAGGAGGGGGAAGGAGGGACGAGAGGAGGGGATAAAGATGCTTCCTTCCCAGTGCTCGGGGCTGCCAGCCAAGAATGTGAGTATAAATTCAAGCCCAGCGAGTGCTGTGCCAGATCCAGAGAGTTTGGAGTCCCTTTGTCCAGAAGCTTGCAATACTTGAGGGAGTTGCCAAATGGGATGCGTGGCATCCGTGTACTATATCTGATGCGTGAAAACTGGTTTCCTGCTGAGCTTACTGTGGTGCCTGAGGCAAAAAGTAGTTCTGATTCCCTCCGTGATGCAGCGATCACCAGACTGCTGCTGTTCCCCTCAAACCCGGTTACAATGGCTGTTCAGGCCCCCAGTCAGGCTGATGGTGTTCTTGAGGAGAGGAAAGGTGCTGCTGCTTTTGACCCTGCTCTCCCCCTCTGATGGAAGGAGGACCCGATGCCATTTGGATTTCTCCCTAGGCTGAACCATTAAGTCTGATGACAGAAATGAACCTTTCCCCCTGGACATGAGCCAAAACACACTTTTTTTTTTTCTTTTCTATCCCCTCCTGTCTCTTTCATAACCATCATTTTTACATATCTCTGGAACATATCACGTACTAGTGTCATGTGCTGTAGGTGCGCCCCCCTTTTTTCTTCAGCTATGTCCTGCTTTCCATCTACCAGATAAGAGCCTCTCCTTGTCTGTCTGATACTCGTTTGCCACAGGTGACAGGGTGGACTGAAGCCATTGCTTCTGCCTCAAGGAAGAGCCTCTGCATCTCAGAGAGAGGGAAATCTGCTCTGGAAACACCATCTAGCAGCCTCTGTGTCAGCATGGCCGTAGGGATTCCTGTGGAATGCGAGTGCCTGTGTTCCTCTGCCTCGTCAGAAAGCTCAGCCAGTTGTGCTTATACAACCCCCTGGAGGGCTCTGAATTTGACCAGGTGTCAGTGAGGACATAGCCTGGGTTGCAGAACTCCTACAACAGGCTGTGCCGGACAGAGAGGAAACTTGGCTTTGTGGGAATTGGTTTTGTGTTTCATAGGGACACCAATGGGGGACAATAGACAGGGGGCATCCTGTGGTGATGCTTCCCAAGCCAGAAATACCAAAGGTGGATTTCTCATTTCTGTACTAATAGTGGTCACATAGAATGCCAAGGGGTTGCTGAGGGCTGCCTGTGGAGCAGCTGTGATACAGGACATCCCATTGCAGAGCCTTACATGAGGCCATCAGTTCAGCCAGCATCTGAGCAGAGGTGGAGCAGAAGCAATGTGGCTTGGTGCGGTGTGGTTCTTTTAGGCTTGAATTCCTGCTAATTCAGGTCTGAAAGAGCCCACTGGGATGTGTGGCAATAGGTTTATAACCCGGGTCCATACCTAGATCCAGGCCATTTGTAGAGAGACTAAAGGAGATGTGATCTCTCCACCTCTTCTCCTCATGATGTTGGTTGTGAATCCTGGCACATGTTCCTCCAGCTTTCTGTGGCTTCTTATCAAAGCTGCACTGAGAACAGGAGCTCTGGACCAGAAAATGAGAGCTTTTGCCTGGGGCTATCCCATCCTGGGCAGCCATGCTGTCTCCAGGGCCACAGCTCAGCTGCTCTGGCTCCATAGGCAGCAGCCCTGCCTGTCCCCTGCAGTGTGTGCCAGGAGAGGAGTTTCAGCTGCAAAATGGAGCATGGTCTCTCCTGCCCTTGCCCTGGCATCTTACCTACATGGGAGATTCCCTCTCCCTGGCATTGCATGTGCTCCTTCCTCTTCTCCTCTGTTCAAAATGGGGCTGCTTTTTCCCTGAGGACAGTGAGAAATCTCTCGCCTTTCCATCCTGTGCTGGCCAGGAGCGAGGCTTTCTGTGTGAGCCTCCCAGGCAGCGTGACTTGTTTCCAGCACGCTACAGGCAGGCCTCTATTTGGATGAGTGTCCCTGTTAAATATGTATGAATCCAATTGACTCTGACTTCCTAGTTGTCCAGGTTTTATTCCTTTTTATTCATTCGCAGATGCCTCCTGCTAAATAGGGAGTGGTGACCACGTCTTAGTGAGCTTTGACTCATTTGAGAGGCTGCCCTAAATCTGCTTGTCTTTAAAGCTTCCTCCCCTCCTCCTCAGCTCCATCTCCCTCTGGTTCATTTTCCACCCCCCTCCTCTCTCTCTGCAGCTGCTGGACAGCTTTGTGACCACCAGTTAGGATGGCTGTTTGCCACTCTCCCATGATTGCTGCCATGTGCTGTTTTCCTTATGCCTGTTCCCGGTTTTCTTCCCCAGTCAAAGAAGAATTCTCTGCAGAGAGAGAAGCAGGCGCAGTTGTCTTTGGGCTGAAGCGGGAGCTCACGCTTAGCTTTTCCTCCATGGAAAGCCCAGCTATTTTCTTTCTCTTTTTTTTTTTTTTTATGGTGACCATGTACACTTGGAGAGGAGCGGCATCTTTCTCAATCCAGCTGTTCACTGCCTCTCTACCAGAGTTTACCAGCCATCAGGCATGCAAAATGCGTGCTGGCAGCTCAGCTGCGACCATGTGGAGCCTGATGGCTTTGCGAGGGTGGTTGATGCCACCAAGGCTGTGGATGGTCAGTGAAGCGGCCAGAGGAACCGCTTTGGGACAGGCAGGCTTCTTGTCTTGTCGGTTCCTGGCAGGAGAGGGGGTGAGTGGCGACGGGCAGCCTTGCAGCGACAGGGGCTTGCTTAGCAAGTGCTCCCTTGTTGATGCTGTGAGCACAGCTGTTGAAGCTGGAACAAGAAGCTGATGCTTCATAAACAGAGTTAGTGCTGCGAATGGGGCAAAAGACCTAGGGACAGTGGTGCTTGCATATGGGCAGGTGAGCTTGTATAACCTGCCTGTGCTGGGCCTGAGGAATTTGGCTGGTATTTTCTTCAGTACAGAAGGAGTCAGCGCCCAACTTCTGCTGGGGTTTTTGCCTATTAAGCTTTTGTGAGGTTGTTGTTTCCCTTCCTCCCCAGTCATTAGGGAATCCTCCCAGACAGGCCACACTTGGCGTGACGTGAAATAGCAGCAAGTTTCAGCAGAGAGATTTCCAAGTGCAGCCCACAAGCTGGAGAGCCACCTGCTGAAGCAGCAGCTGTTTAGAAATAACACCTAAGCCCAGACAAAATCAAGGTCTTATAGATTTTGCAACCTGCCCCTGCTGCATGCACCCTACCAATCCCTTTCAGGGAAGGCAGTGCGGAGAGAGGGAAGCACAGTCCCAGGAGACAGGACATCTCCTGCACCCTGTTGTGTTCCCTGTGGGGACTTGCACAGGGAGCCTGGCCAGGCAGGTGATGCCAGGTGTCCTCATCCTGCCTGAGCTGGGGTAGTGTGAACTGATAAAGGAAGCCCTTGCCCTTCCTTTGCCTCCGAAATCCTCTCCTGTGTTTTCCTGGGAGCACCCGGGGCACCGTCTCTGCTGAGAAGTCTGCTTTGGTCTGTGAGCTGCTCCAGCCTTTGGCCGGGGCATCAGGTTCCTGTTGACTCCCAGACAGACAGAGCCTCCTGTGAAACGTCAGTGTGAATCAGGGTGAGCTGGCACCCGGGGAGAGGGGAGGCCCCTTTGCCGCCGGCCTGGGCGCGGGCAGCCAGCTCCCTGCCATCAGGAGGTAGCGGTAGTGTTCCTCCAGGGATAAAGCCCTGTGAAACCCACCCTTGTCCTTCCATGGGCTGCAACAGGACTGTGCTGCTGGTACAGGAGCCAGTGAGGAGCAAGTGCCTACTTCTCCTTCCCCCTCCCCACCACATTGTACTTTGCTTTCCAAATGTATTTATCTTATTTTACTTCATCCTATTATTTTTCTTTTTTACCTTTATAAATATATATATCTATATATTTTTTTTTTACTTCGCTCTATTTATTTTTACTTTGTTCTTTTAAAATTTATTTTATTTTATTTTACCAAGCTCTACCTAATTCATTTCCCTCCCTGAGCACTCTCCAGGCTGATGATCCCTCTCACACCCCACTCTCTGCACCTTCTTCTCTCTCTGCTTGACAGGAATGTTGTCTCTCAGGTGCTGGAGCTCATCCCTGCACGTAGTCCATCGTTCGGCTGAGGAGCCATGGGGTGGTCATCCCACCGCACTCATGCCAGGCTGGTCTTTGCTTTGTGTCACCTGGCCATCCCATGCTCCTGTGGCCACTTACTCCTGCCACATGCTCCTGCATACTTACTGAGCTTTTCCTGCCAGGTCCGAGGGGCTGCAGGCCACCTCTCCCACATCCCTGTCCCTCTTTAAAGATCCAATGTGATTCCTTTATCTCCCGGCGCCAGGCGAGCCTGGGATCCTTGGAGGTGCAGATAACATTGCCTTTGTGTGTGCTGGGGGCCAGGCAGGCGAGTGGGAACCTCTCCTCTCCCGCAGTGCTCAGCAGATGACTACCTGGTCATCTCCCTGCCCCTGCTTTTATTTCTGACAGGCACAGAGGGATCCAGCTGCACTTTCCACCCTATTAGCAAACCCCAGCAGGACCCTCCCAGGTCCTGGCAGCAGAGTGGCTGGGCAAGGCGCTCGGAAAGGGGCAGCAGGCAGGAGCAAGCAAGTGGTAGGAGCTGCAGGGCTCGGCGAGGCTGTGGTGGCCTGGGCTCAGGCTGCAGTGCAAAATCCAGAGAGGAAGCCAGGCCATGCACAAAAAAGCCATTTATGGCCTGACAAGGGAGTTAGGGAGAAACATCATCCCTCCCTAACCTTCAAGTGGGTATTTGGGGTTCTCATTTCTTTGGGTCTGCTTGTCTAGGGGGGGTTGCAATTTAGCTAGCCCCATGGATGCTTATGAATATCCAGTTACTTATGTGCTGAGGCATAAATTCAAAACTACCCTTGGTAAAATCACACAAGAAAGAGCAAAATTTCAGTCACTGTTAGCACGGAATACCAGTGATGCTCCCATGCAATTCGACAGTGCATTTTCCTGTGATATTTTACAGTGAAAGCATAAAGCCTGGCATCTTTCAATTTCATAATCAAAACATGTTTACAGCAACAAAAATACATGACAATTCAATATTGTCTGTGTCATTGGATTAAAAGCCTGCCTCTCAACTTATTTACCTCTCTACCTATAGCTTTTACTGCACCTGTTTCCAGAAGCATCAGGGCATTTGTGTTTCATCCATCTTTTCCCTGGCCAGATGAAATCATCTTGGAGCAGGGATGCAGTGGTGAAAGATGCAGGTAATGGATTTACATCTCTGGGATAAAGGGAGAAGCTGAAGAAAGATTCCCCTGCAAGCTGACGCTTACCATCAGTATGAATGTCTTAGTCACCAGTCCAGGCAGTCCAGACTGCCTAAACTGTGCAGCTGGGTGCTGTTGGGGCTACAGACCCTGCAGCTTCTTGGTTCCCTGGATCAGCCAAGGATGAAGGCTCCAGGAACTGGTGTTCCTCTGGCAAGGACAGCGGCAGACATCTGAAATTAGGGAAATGGCCCTCCTGTTTCGTTTTAACAAAGCACCTCAAGGCCAAGTCCTGTAGCACGTTGAGCATCTACGCATATTGGCTAGAGCTGGGAGAAACCTAACATTTTGGAGAGTAATTTCCGTGATGCAGATGTGATACTCAAGTGTGATGTTGCGTGTTTAAGTACTCAAGTTTCCAGGCAGCAAAGATGAGCAAATACTCTGACTCACTAGAAGAATTACCTCTGGTGACTCAAAGGCTTGGATGCTGTTGTTTCCTAGTTAATCACTGTGCTCCATCATGGGTCCAAAATCCTCCTTTGAGGATCAGAGAAAGTTTGTGGCCCTGAGGATCCATCCTGCTCTGGTCCAGCTCTGTGGGTGGAGAGATTAGTTTCTAGTTGCCCATCAGTACTGTTTGGAGAGCTAATTAATTTCTAGGCTGTTATCACAAATGTTGTGGTAGGTAGTTTTGCCTAAAAAGGAGACTTTGCAGTGGACATTTGGACTTTGCTGGGGTTACCATGTGATTTGAGGAATCCCCACAAAGGTAAACTGCAGGTTTGGCAGCAATCTTGTGATCTGAGGATGTGTGTGGGGGGGTGCGTGGACATGCAGGCGGTCATTCCTGGGAAGAGATGGATGAAACAGTGAACTAGAGCTGGGGAAACCTGGGAAACCCTGCAAACCTGCCCTTCTTTTGCAAGGGGGACCATAAGAGATGGCACCCTTCGCCTTATTGTGGCTGGACTACCAGCAAACTGTTCCCATTGGGCAAAAGGTGAAATTTCTGTCTTTCACACCTTTGTGTTTGATTTTTGTGTCCTGTGGTTATTTTGTAGCAAATGGTAGAAGTCTCAAGTATTGTGCATTGAGACTCCAGATAGTTCATCTCCTCTGCCCTAAGACCAAAGCGTGTGCTGCTGTCAGCACAGGAAAATAATACATCCACGTAGGGGAGCAAAGACTATTTCCTTTCAAAGTTTGTGATGCTTTTGCACTTAATTAGTATGCAAGAAACCCAGCAAATCATAATTAAAAACTGAGTTTTCCTTTTCCTAAAAATAGGTCTTCAAATCTAACTTGCTTTAAACATCTGAGATGAAAAGGCAAGCTTTTGAAAGAGACGAAGCATGCCCTCATGTGGCAATTTTTTTTTTCCTTATAATACCTGTTTGTTTTGCTTTTAATCCCCAAATAATCTATTACAGTGAGTTGTGTCATTACATCCGTACTGGCATACAGAGTAGGTGTTTCAATATAAAGCTGGTGTATATACAAAATGTTCGGAAATAATTATATGAGCTCTAACTCTCTTGTTACTTGAGTGCCTGAATGAGTGCTTTTTTTCTAAAATAAGAATAGCTCCACACAGGAATTCTCAAAAAACCCAAAGGTGTGAATTAAAACGTCTCCTGTCCTTTGCTCTGTGGGAAAGTTGCTTTCCATGACCAAAAGCAAAGTTTAAAATTGTTACAAAGCCCTGGATGCACTGCTTTGTTTGAAACCAGAATAATGGATCTTGAAGTCCATTTTAAGCTAAACCAAAATAAACTGGAAATTAAATACACATTCACAGAGCTGGCCTAGATAATTCACTTCAAGAACCATATTATTTGTTGAGCTGGTAGAACTTCCTCATGTGTGCATAAGGCTTGCAGTTGAGCTGACAAACCTTTGGAAACCTGGCTGTGCTGTAAGTTCTACATTTTTTATGCATAGAGACTGGGTTTTAAAACCCCAGCTGACACTGTTCTGATAAATGGGGAAGTACTAGTCTTGCCTGGTATAGCATCATCTGCTTTTACTGTAGATTGATTTTCTTCTTTGCTTCTCTGAATTTAAACAGTAAATGTGATTTATAGCAATTACTGAGTCCTAGCACCTTTCTGGGACTTTTTATAGTGCCTTCTTTTGGGGTGTGTGTGTGTGTGTGTGTGTGTGATGACAGATGGATTGATATCTTTTACCCAGAGCACCATAGAGGGAGTACAGATCTAAAAGGATGAGGATCATAGGGTGCCTGGTTTGGAGGTGTATGGTGGCTGTCATCAAGTTTTGAAAGGTGGGGAAGTGATTGAAACCATAGTGTTTCCAGCCTGCTGCCCAGTTGCCATTTCCATTGGCTCACTCTTTACTGGACTACCAGGAAGACGGAGGCAAGGAAGATGTACTGCACCCCACCATGGAGCGGCCTGCAGCTCAGCCCCACTCCAACATGTGATATCTCTTCTGAGGAACCTGCCAAGGGCAAGACTCATCCATGTGGGGGACCTCTGCCACCTCTGTGGCAGCTTGTCACCACTGTCACCAGGTGACCACCTGCGCTGCAGGTTCCTCAAGGTTCATCCTCTTCCTTGCAGGGCCTTGCAAAGCTATGTGGGCTAGCAGGGTGGCCAGGTCAGCTGAAGAGCAGTTGCCTTCTCCTCCTGTCTTCCTCTCCAGCCCAAGCTCCCTGCTCATCCAGGCAGCTCCCGCCTGTGCTGAGGGTGGTTTCCATGGGGTCAGCAAATATGAGAAGCAGAGAAATGTGAAACTCAGTACCCACTGGGCTCCTCTTGGCTCTGCTGGGAGATGGCCTGTCTGGGTACAAGAGCTTTGGGTGGTCTGAATTTTGGGGGCTTGATCTGAAGGCTTTGGATATTGGTGTGGGTGCTTTGAGAAGTCTTCAGGCTGAATGAGAAATGAATTCCTTAAATCTCTCCCCGTGGGTCTCATTGGCTTCAGTGACAGTGAAATCCTTCCTCAGAGATAACTCAGCAATCCTCATTCATTGCATCCTCGGCAAAGCTCTGCTACTGAGTTCCCTTTGGAAAGGTTTTTGTGCTGTAATCTGCTGGCTGATTATTTAACTGGTGCTGCCTGCAGACTTCTGCTAGTTGTTGCACATCTTGTAATTTTTGAGGGGTTATTTCAGCTCCGTTGCAAAGCATAAGGAAATGGATGATTAGCAAAATTCTTCCCACTATTTTAGAAGCATTAGTAAATATTGAATAAAGGGCAATCATGCTGTTGTTTTCAGGTAAACTGTGAAAGAAGGTAAAACTGCTAGATTGGATGCAATCCTGCTCTTACTGTTACAACTCTTTCTTACACACTGTTTTTAGCATTTCAGTGCAAAACTCATGTGAGAATGTGTGCTTCTAACGAGCCAAGTAATTCAGTACTCTGAGAATCCTACAAGTTTTGCCTCCAAGCTGGTAACGAACACAGGCCTGGACACGTCCAACCATTTTGTTTGCCTGCAGAAACCATTTTGCACTATTTACAGTCAATGACAGTGGTGTCTTTCAAACATTGGCTTTGCTGCAGTACACAGACGTGCCACTTCTGCTTTTGCCTTGTCTTCTCACTGTGCCCTAGCCTGGTTATGGCTGTGCTCTGCTTTCTGTTGCTGGGCCAGAGATGCCCTGCACCTGGAAAAAGGTGAGGGAGGCAGTTTTGGTTAGACTTGAGTCGGCCCTCCAGCAGTTAGTCCATCCCTGTGCCTCGCTGCCCATTTGCCTGGCCTTCGTACCTGAGCCACTGTGTTTCTGGCTGGCTGGGGTGTGCCTGACCAGTGCTGATGTCTCTGCACCAACTGCATGGAGGACCAGAGTGACGTGGTTGGAGTGGAGACATCTACTGACGTAGCTGGCAAGCTGAACTGGTCGACTGGTTAAATCTTGGTGGCAAAGGAACTGGCAAAGCTGCTTTGAAGAAGTGGGTGGATCTCAGCCACATCCTCACTGGCTTTTGTGTTGCGCCCTCAAGCCTAATTTCTGTTTTTCTGGACACCCTTTGCTTCCTGCTCTTATGCTTGTTTGGCAGGAGATGCTGGCCAGTGGGTTGTGGCAGGCTGCCAGAAGCGGACAGGGACCTCCATTGGATGAACAAAGCCTGCCCATTCTCTGCCCAGCCTGAAGAACCTCACAAAATGCATAGGACACCCTGTCATGGTCCTGTCACTCATCCTTCAATCTGCAGGAGGCACATGATGGTGGCACACTGGAGACATCGTGGTTAGACTCATGGTGGTGTGACCTGGGGGTTGGCTGGTGGCCTTCAGATGCAGAGCACTTAAGGCCATGGATGTGGATGTGAGCATTCTCTCTATAGCCTTTTTTTCCCAGGCCCTTCAGCATTTTTTGACACTTTGTGTTCAGATATATCTGAAATAGGTAGTATAGGGGTATGTGGCTCCTGCCACTCCCTTCCAGCAAGGCTGGGGGTGAGGGGCAAGTAGTCCCCTCCTGCCTAAGGGGCTTCACCCACGTGTACTCCTATATCATGGAGGGCCAGGTCTGTTGCAGAGGTGGCATGATGACCAGTTTTGCTTCTCGCTGTACACCAGTGAATCCCATCTGCTTTCCTGCTGATGTATCTTGCCACACCAGTGGGATGTTTAGGTGGCAGGGAGAGAGCAGCTGCTGGGGACAAGGGGAACAGCTGGCTGCTGCCCCAGCCCCACTGCACGGGGTAGAGGCTGGCCAGAAAGACGGGCACCAGGAGGTGAGAAATGCCTCCAAGAAGGAGCTGGGCCACTGCTCTCACCTTTCTCTGAGTCCATTTGCCCCTGCTTGTCAAAGGTGACGTCTGCATGACCACCCAAGGCTTTGACACACATAGGAAGACACCAGTGAGATTTAATCCAGCTGACTTGGGCAGGGAATTGCTGCCCCAACCTTCAATCACATGAGTGATCAGGCACCACATGTGCCTGAAAAGCTCAGGCTGAAAATGGCAGCATTGCAGCGAAGGGCAGAGTTTTTTTCTGGCATTGATCCTGGCTGGCAGCTCCCTCGCAAGGGACGAGCTGCACTGTGGATGGTTCTTCAGGCTACATAGGCTACCCTTGGGTTTGACTCAGGGTCCTGATCTGTGAGGGGCTCCATCCCTGGCTTGCAGGAAGAGGACCACTTGTCTGGGCCAGGGGAAATCCCAAGGACCCTGAAGTGCGTGGCCAGATCTGCTTCTCTTGCAGAAGGTCCTGCAACAAAAGGAATATTGCACAAGCAGGGGACTTTAACAGCACATGAGCCCTGAACCCCAGCTGAAAATGTGTATAAATACTTTTCCAAGTAATGAGGTTTTCCTCAATAGGACCAAAATTGCATGAGACTGTAAACCCCAGAGCCACCCTCTTTTTGAGGAGGATTTTGATGAGGTGGGGAGGAGGCAGGGGAGAAGTGAGCTCATTTGGAGTTGACTTCTTACAGTCTTCTCCCCTAGTAGCCCTCAGAACATTTTCCAGGGGATGCTGCTGTTGTTACCCTGGCTTTATTTATGGGGAAACTGAGTCACGCTGCAGTAAGGTAACTGATTCATTGCTGATGCAAAGCTTGGAGAAGGACCTTGCTCTTTTAGGTTCCAGCCAGGTGCTCACTACAAGATAAGGGATAAGTGGTATAAATATAGCCATTCTGCTTTCTGCTCTTTATTTAGAAATTCCCACTTCCAGGGGGAAGCAGGTAGAGGGGGAATCAGTCATCCCTGCTGTGGCTGCTGTTTTTCCTTACTTGCCTGCCTGTCAGTTCCCTTTTACCATTTTACATATGGTCACTTGTTACCAGCAGCTGCTTTGGGACGTCTCTACCTGTCACATCCTTCTTTTTATTTTGATGTCCAAAAGCTTCAGTGCTATGCACACACGCACACAAAGCAACAACAAAAAAACACCCACAACACCAACACAAAACAAAAACAAAACCCCCAAAACCCCAATATATTAAAAAACCCACCCCTGGTAGCTGAGTTTCCTCCCAGGCTTGGTTCTAAACATGTCACTTTAATGATGTCTAAACTACGCAGCACTTGATGAGCAAAACATTACTATCTTCTAGCCACATTTGTTTTCCCTGTCTCTCAGAGCATTACAGTCACCCAGGGAGAACTGTGTGTTCTACTTCACTGCTGTAAAGTTATTATGGGTATGAAAAGTTCCCATTAATCTGCTCCACACATGGTTGTTTCTGGATAAAGTTCAGTAGCCAGATCCCTCTTTCTTTGTGTATATCAAATGAAGCAGAAAAATGCCTCCAATTTAAAGACACCAAATGAATAACCAAATAGATGAGATTAATTTTTGTTTAATCCACGTGGGCAGTGAAGCCAATGGCCAGTGTTTGTATGTGGACTTCTCCCAGGAGTTCATTATGAGCCGAGTCTGCAATAAGTTAATGCAGAGATTCCATGGAAATAGGGGGTTAATTATATGCAGAGGATGTTGGCCAATGTACAGCTTTGAACAACAAAAATAGCCCAAAGTCTTGTGTTCTGGATGTGGAATCAATTAACGAGGTCCACGACATGTAACAGAATTTGTTAAGATAGTTGTTGGACTATAAGGATGCTTTACCATTATGTTTCTCTTTTTCTAAAAAGCTAAGAAAATAAGTGGATAATGGAAGGCGAGGGACAGAAAGACATGAGACTGGTAATAAAACACTGGACTTTGGCCTGGGGCCAAAGCAAGCTTTTCAATGGGTTTGAAATTTGGACGACAGCAGAGTTTGAACTGATTTTCACTAACTATCCAAAAGGTTATACTGTAATAGATGGAGAGAAGGGGTTGCTTTTAGTTTACCAATGTCCTTCTCTCTGCTGGCAGGAGTGTTGTGCTGCTAATACACCGTAGTCATTAGACTGACGAATATCAGCATGTGGCGTGGCGTGCTGCAGATTCAATTCCGAAGCTGAAGCAAAAATTTCTCCTCAATCCTGGTTGGCACAAACCTAATTTTTTCCCGGTTTCCACATCTGGTCCTAATAGAAAATTTGTCTTTCTGCTTTTTTTTTTTTTTTCTCCCTTGCCACATCTTTAGAAATAGCTTCTTTAAAAAAATAGAGTGCCCCTGCTTTACCCTATATTTCTAGGTTTTAGAATTAATTGTATGTATGTGTGGTAGTTTAATAGTACAGCTTGGGTACCAAAAAGAGCACAACACTGTGCTTTTGCAAAAGGATGTCATTTCACAAAAGAAGCAGAGAAATATGAGATTACTTTTATTTCCCTTCAGTGTTCTGAGCTGTGGAACACACTTTTGGCTGTTACAAGTTTTCAACAAGCCCCTTAAACAGGTAGAATACAAATTTAAAAGAAAAAGATCTGACCCATTTTCACATCCTTTCATTTTAGTACAAGCCCTGGGCAAGCTCCAGGCATTTCTTAAGCCCTTCGGCTCCCGCTGCTTGTTTCTCACCCTCCCAACTTGATCCCTAAAGCCATTAATTTGTTCCTAGAAATTATCTACTTGTTTGTTGTGTTGTGTTTTGATTTGTTTGGGGTTTTGGGGTTTTTTGTTTTGCTTACAGAATCCGCAGGCCAAAGCAAACAGCACTTCGGAAAAATGTTGCAAGACAACAGAGTTTTGAGCCAAGTGCTCCTGATAATTTCTCAGCACCTTTGCAAAAGCAGTGGAGGCTGGGGCCACGGAGTCTCCATAGAAATCACAGCGGGTAAGATTTGTTTAACTAATTAATGGTAAACCTTAGCAACTCTGTGGGCTGTAATTTCTGGGCTTTCCACCAGGTTCTGTGTTCAGCTCCACATAGAGAGGGTGAGTCCCTGGGCATTTTAGCACGTGAACTTCTGGAGACTGTCTGGCAAGATCTGGAGGTCTCAGAGGAGCCCACCTGGGGCTTGAGGTCGAGTGTTCCTGCAATCCCCTTGCCTTTCCTGGCAGGCCAGCCCCATCGCTTGCCATTGTCCTCAGGGTCCTCAGGGGTGATCCAGGATAGGATGGGCACGATGGATGCTGGTGGAGTTAGTGCTGCTTTGCAACAGTGTGAGGATGCTGAGTGTGTGAGAGGCCTTGGTGGGCCGTGCTGGAGAAATTGACTCGGTCAGCAGAGGTGATGCAGGGACCTCCTTAACCTCTTGCCTGCCCGCATGGCTGCTCAGAGTTAAAGTGTTACCAGCAAAGGTGGTTGCAGCCTTTGCACAGCAGAGCAACATCCTGGGACACCCAGGGACAAGGTCAGAGCAGCAGGAGGGGAAGGTTATTTTTGTGGCAGCTCTTTAGATAGATGGGAAAGAGGAAGAAGGGGAGGTCAGGCAGGAGGAGGATGCGATAGCTGAGCTGAGGTGACCAGCCTTGGGCCACCAGGTCTGTGAGGAGACACAGAAGCTGTGGGGTTTGTTAGTCAAGGTCCCAACCTGCCAATGGAGCTGATGGTAATGTGTGCAGTTTCTTAGACATTGTGTGGGAATGGGCAATGCCTGTATTTTGCCTGTAATTTTATACCAGGGATGGCTTCAGGCACTGTGTTACAGGTGCACTAACAATGAACACCAGCAAGCAACTCCCCTGTGCCCCCCAGTACCCACCAGGTGTTAGAGCAGGAGCAGGCTACATCTGTTCACCAGCCTGCCCAAATTTGAAATGGAAAATGTGTAACCCAAGTACCAGAGCACCACTCAACTTCCTCATTTATATCCTGCAACTGGTTCAATTAGAGTCACGACCAAGTGAAATGGGAAAGTCCAGCCCCATTCATGCCATAAACATAAGAAAACAGCATATTTTTTTGTTTTCTGAATGATGTGGAGAGCATCATAAGAGATGCAGTCTTTACTGTCTCTGGAACTGTTGCTTATAGTTCTTCCTTGCTTGGGAGTGTTTAATATGGGGTGACCTGCTGCTGACACAGCTGAGCAGTGCCATGTCTTCTGCCTTTAACTCAGCTGAAAATCTTCACAGAGCAAGAATGGGTGATGGCAGCCTAATTCCTCTGTAACCAACCCCAGCAAGGAAGCGTAATTATGATAGTTATCACAGGGGGTTGTTTCAAAAGGAATGCATGCTAGCTACTCTAACTAAGCATTTATTTTTTTTTCCATCAAATTGTTTCCAGCCTAGCAGCTAGCTCTACGTATGTAATAGCTCTGGCTTCAATGAAGTCCTCCAGCTAAGGTCAGCTGTGTACCTGCCCCATGAGAGTGGCCCACAGAGCAGATGCAAGGTGCTGTGGTGTCACCTCATCCACTCCTTCTCCCTCCTGCTGCAGAACCCTGGCCCACCAGCTACTTTTCAGCATTCTGCTTGTATAGTTTTAAATTAATCAAGCTCCACCTGATTTTACTCTTAAACCACTCAATCATTTCCCTTTTAAAATTCAGATTTTTGTTCACACTCAAATAAAAATATATATCAATATTTTATAATTTCTGCTGTGTATCCCCAGGCACAAATTATATTGTAATAATAAACTGGCTAGCTTGTTGTAATAGTTCCTGGCTTTTGGCTTTATGTAACACTGCAGGTGTGAATCTAGTAGCAATACTGTAGGTGTGAATTATAATGTTAGCGTAATAGGCTGTACTTTATTGTGCTTTATTGCTTAATTGGCTTCTTCCATAAGGATTCTGCCATTGTTACTGGAAAGAATGCCAAACTTTTCCATGAAAAGAATGATATATTTTTTTTGGTATTTACTAGGGTCAGTCTGATTTCAGTGCATGACTGGGTGTGGGAAAGGAAGGAAAGATGCCATTAAATGAATTAAGAAAGTGCTTACTAAGTCCTTAATAAAAAGCAGAGCAGGCTAAAAGATGCTCCTTGTTATGTGTGGATACTTGTAGCCCAAAAGAGCCCTTTGGGAAAACAGCTGGCTGAGCTTTCTGGCAAAGGAAGCCCTTTCCTACGCTCGGGGGATTCCCAGGTGGTGGGTGATACCTCTGAGTGCTTACATGCTCTGTGATCTCCTCTGTCCTTCCCACCACCTTACTTTTGCCAGAAGAGGGGAGAAGATCAAAGTCATCTTCACAGCAGCACACAGTCCCTGATGCCTTGCCCATGTACCCCTATGGAAGTGCACCCCTGAGCTGCCCCGTATGGGGGCATCTGCATCCCCCAGCCATGTTGACCATCCCCAAGCAGTGGGGATGCAGGCAGTCCTTTGGAGCAGGGCAGGGACCCCATGTGCAGCTCCTGCTGCTGTGGCTGGGAGTCGAAGGGGCAGGGAGAAGTCCCAGCGGTGCCCAGGTGCCTCATGGTCACCTCTGCCACTTGGAACCTGACACACCTCTGGTACGTGCAGCCACACCATGGTGTGGGGACCAAGGGTGTTTTTCGATGGTTGGAAATAGCGAAAGCTGCTACTCCTGCGAGTCACTCAAATTCCCACCACGTACTCTGGCTAAATGGTTCCCACCTCTGCTACTCTCTTCTCAACAGTGTGCCTACTCATGATGCTGAGGTTCATTGTTGGCCTCTCTGCTTCATTTAAGCCTTTTAATGCTTGTCTGGACCTGCAGATTTAGAGGAGGGATGTGAAGCTCCTTTCAGCAGGGTGAAATGTTTGTGCTTGGCATCTTGTTTGCAGGGACAGTGGGGTAGGTGATTTCCTAAGTGGGACCTTCATCATGCAGCACAGGAAACTTTTGATTTGCCCTTCTTCTTGTAATGGTATTTTCCAAAATTATTATTGAAAAGCAGGGCTGGGCAAGAACTACACAATATGAATGCAGATCTAGATTTTGAAGGCGCTATGCTATGTTGCCTTACCAGGGATCAAACTGAAAATCTGTAGAACTGAAAGCCCAATGGATGCACCATTAATGGCTGGGTTAATGGGAGTTATCCATGCAACACTTTGTGCTTTTCTATGGCTGAGGCACAAAAAGTGTAGTACTTGTGTCTTCCTTTTTCTATGTCTCACCAGCTCTGACCCATAGAGGATGACCACATGTGAGCTGCGTTTGCAGTGTCTGCCTGGAAGAGAAAGCTTGTCTCATCCACAAAGGTCTCAGTGGGGTTTGTGCTGAAGTGGTTTTTCACCATCCAGAACCTACCCAAGAGCTACGTCATACTCTCTTAGAGACGGGAAAACTTCATAAAGAGAAGACTTTGAATTAGGAGTCCACTGTGCATTGCAACACTTACCATCATGATTCACACACCTCCAGTGTTACCGCAAATCTGGGCAAAGTGTGAAATGATTCTCTCTCTTATCTTTAAGGAAATGCAATGTGCTCCAATGCTGCTGAGTCTGAAAGCCAGCTCCTCCCTGTTTTGGTCCACGTAAATTGTCAGAATTGCTGGAAAAGCTCAGCACACCTCAACAGCATAATATACACAATTCATTTTGAAGTGCTCCGTTTTGAAGCATTCAGTGTTTTTTCTTCTCTTTTCACCTTATGCAGCTCCACAGAAACCCTTGGAGTTCTGCAGTTACATGCAGAGTTATGAAGGAGCTGGAGGCACTTAGAGAGCTGGATTAATAACTGTCAAATTACAGGGAACACTTTTCAAATCCTTAAATCTCTCCCCTACTTTGTCCAAGGAACTAGGACATGAGCCTTTAGCTAGGCTGTCATTCCCTGATATAGTCCCTTCATTTGTCACTCAGGAGGATTTGAAGCCACAGGCAAGGCATTCAGAAACTTTAGGACAAAGTCCTGACACAGGGAAAAAGGGAGGCTGGGTGAGCTGCAGCACAGAGGATCACATGAGGGAGTAACTGGTATGTGCATGCCAGTGCCAGAGTCCTCAGACATTTATCATGGGAACCACAGCTTGACTGCCAGATAAACCACCTCCTTTTGTATTCACGATTGCAAAATATTTCTGCAGCAGCTCTAACAATTGCTGACAGAGAAAAGAAATAGAAAAACTTCTCTTGCATCTTAGCATAACAGGTGTTTTTGCAAAAAAACTTAATTGTGCATTTTGATTTGGCCTTTTGCCATAGCTCTGCTCTGTGTCTGAAGTGCTTTCTTTGCTAGGAGACAAGCAGAGGCAGTCAGCTCTTTGCTGACCCCTGACAGTATTTTTAGGGTTATCAATTTTAGGGTTGTTTTGTTGTCTATGCTTCAGTATTTTCTTTTCTTCAGATTGCATGGAGTAACTGTGTTTATTTTGCTGCTGTGCCATGTTTTGCAGAAAGACTGAAGAGCTGAATTTATTTCTCATTCCCATTTGTTGTGGACGCCTCAGTCTCAGAGTAAATTACAGGAGAAACCCAGAAACAGTTAATCAAATGTTAAGCAAAATGAATGAAGCTTGTATGCTGCCCTGAAGGTCACTAGACTCAAGGTCTGAGCAGCTGCCAAGGGGAGCAAGCTCCAGGGTGGGAGCATTCGTCTGAGAAATCCCAGTTGCTGGACACGGAGGGGTTGAACCTGGGAGCTGGCTGCAGGCGCTTCCCAGCTGAGCTCAGCTACCATGGCTGGACGCGGGGCAGGACCTCGTCCCTTCTCATACTCCTGGTCCAGAGAGCTCTGCAAGGGGATGGGAGGGCAAGTCCCATCCCACAGGAGGGCAACAGGGACTTGTCTGTTGCTCCAGCCACCAGGCTGCTTCCTGTATTAGCTGTAGAGCAAGTAGGTAGCTCTGAAGTCGTAAAGACAGAGAGCTGCTGGGAGTTAGGGCTGATGAACAGGATGATGGTCAGCTATGTGTCCTCTGAGCTGCTCTCCATCCCACCCACATGTTTCTCTCCCCATCAGAGTGACTCTGTGAAGTGGCTGCTGGTCTATCTTCTGCTTCAGTCCTGTCTCTTTCCAACTTGGAAGTGGAAGTGAAACCACAGAATATGGATGCAAGGTGGAAACAGGCAGAGACTTGTGATGTCTGTTCAACTTCAGTATGTCCTCCAATGCCTCTTTCTAGGTTATAGAAGAATTCTGACTAAATGAAGTAATTAAGTGAAAACTATTATGAGCACAGATGAAGATGTAAGCGGGTACCCTTGCACTGCTATTCATTAACATAAAGCAGCATGTTAAGCTTTCCTATAGACCATTTTGTGTGTCTGTGGGGCAGCCTTGATATTTTATTCCCAATCCATGCCATAATTGCAGGAATCCCTTATGCCAGTGTAAATACTGATCTCACTGAATGTTGGAATTACAAAGTATAAAAGGAGAGCTGCAATAATAAGAATGTGTATTTTCTGAAAAAGTAGAAGGTTTCTGGAGGAGGAGTTTTCCCAAAGGGAGGTAGGTTTACAGATCTAACTCATTCAGGCCTTTTTGCTTCTGAAACTGACACACACATGCACAAACACACACACTCCAGTATCTATTTCATGGACACATTCTTCCCATCTCAGTGTGTAAAGGTCTTGAAAGCAATAGCTACTGGCAGTACCCCAGTTCAACATATCTAATAGGTCCTTTCCAGTTGCAAGATCACTAAGGACACACACCCAAATGAAAGCGGGACTTAAACTACCTTGCTGTCAGAAGCAACGAAACAAGCTGCGCGTCCTTGTGGGCTTGATTTGTGGGTGCTTTGTTTTTTCGGTCTTGGTTTGCTGCCTGCATCTCAGGAATTGTGTTGCTAGAGCGACTTTGCTAATATGACTCCTGCAAGTAACCCCAGAGGTCTGCAGGTCTTTCTCAAAATCTAATAATAAACTGCAGTGAATTTTCATTGTTTCCCAAATGTTATGGATTGATAGGCTGCAGGTGGAAGGAAAAAAGGGTAGATTTGGTTCTTTGAGAACTCCCTCTGACTCAGTGGGTCTGCTCAGATTTAAGAGGGCATGCCCTGCCTACATAGTTAAAGCAGGTATTTTGGATCAGTGTCAAGTGGCCTAACTCTACTGACTTAAACGTAGCATTTCCAGTATTCATCATCTCAGTGTTTGAACCTGATGTTACGAGTGCAGACATGTAATCAGAGGAGTGACACTGCCTCCCTTCAGCTCGACATTTGACCTTCTCAGTGTTTGTGTCTTCGTATGCATTTGTGAGTCTAGAGGTATGGAAGTACATATACGAGCACAAAATATCCATGCTTTACCATGTTTTCCTGTCTGCTTAGATGGGAAATTTTAGCTACAGTAACTATCGGAGAAAACTTTTTGACACAAACAACCATCAGAGGAAACAAATGCCTTGAAAGTGGTCCTTGTGGTTTCCAGCTGGTCAGGACATCCTGAATCTCCAGGCTAACAGGAACAGAGTTCCTTACAGGCTGAGATGCATTTTCCAGGCCTAAATTTCTGTTAGGAGATTTTTTTTTGTTCACTTTGGCGTCCCTCCTAGCAATTGTCGTGCCGCCTATTCATAGTTCTCAGCCTAGAGGAACTCTGGCCAGGCTTTATCTTAGTGGTCTGTATTGCTATGGTCACCGTTCAGGCTTATTCTTTTTAACAAAATTAATTGTCGTTAGGTTATCTAGGAGTCTGACTCAGACACTGTATTTTTACTAATAAGCATCATTTTGAAGAGCTTGTGTTTAAAAAGAGTTGTTATCTAATGCTTACTGGCAGGTTTTGAATCTTACATCCCTGTTGAGATTGATTTCCTGTACATGCCTAATTACCGATGACACAGTAAGATATAAGCTAAAGAGCTATCTTGCAACTGCAAAAAAAAAAAAGAGGAAAGCTTTAAGCCAGGTTCCCTTTGGCTTAATCAGAAGGAGGCTTCGTTTTATTTCATTTAGTAAAGTCACCAGGAAGGATCCTCCTACAAGAACTTGCAGTAATATAAGGATCGTGTACAAAACATGTTCAGACATCAAACAGGGCAACTCCCAAACTGTCTCTGCATTTGTAAACATGCTTCACATCTGCTCAGCTTTGCAGTAAGCATGAAACATAAAACTTGGGATATCTGTCTCATTCATTTAAACGGATGCTAATTCAGGCTATGGCTTGATGAGATGAGGGTTGCAGCTGCAGGTGGCTTGAGAGTGTTTTATGGAAAAAATAACCACAAACCTGAAAGATTAAAGATATTTTTATTAAAAAAAAAAAAATCAGTTGCCTGATCTGATTTGCAGCTCAGACCTGTGAATAGTTGTTGGAGCAACTGCAGTCACTGTTAGCCTTTTCCTAGGATCAAACAGCAATCTTTGGTCTGAAGGATGTTCACTGATGATGAGAAAGTGGAGGAAGGCAGAAAGCTTCTGCTTCACTGAGGTATGTGTTCTTTATTCCAGTGTATGTGTGAAAATGGCTAGGGAGCCCTTATTGGGATGTATATTGAAGTTTTCTGTAGCCACCACAACTGCAGACTGGCCTGCTTTAGCAGGTGTGCTTTTCTAAATACCTTGTAGAAAATCTTGCAGTGAGAATGGGAGCATAGTGGTTTATATGGGTGTAGAGTGGCACAGCTCATCCCCAAGTTAGAATAATAATAATATACTCTGTCAGTAAAAAGCAGTTTTGTACCAGCATAGAGACCTGTACAGCAGGGACAGTACTCTTAAAGACCACATAAATAAAAATAGTAGCATCTACCTATATTTGGTACATAATTATGATGTTTGGAGAGTATATGGAGAGTGGGTCTGAGACGTGTGCTGCAAAGTGAGTGGCATGAGATGACCTTAGTTTGTGGCCAGGCACTAAATGAGACTCCTAGTTTTAAATGTTAGTGTAATATCGTAGGCACTGCACTACTAGTTAACAGATCTTCTGGGCCCAGCTACTGCAACAAGTTTTTGCCCACAGTTGCTTATCACTGTCCATTCTGCAAGTTACATCTCTAAGATTTACTGGCAGAACCACTGACCTGATATCCATCGTGCACGTCAGTCAAAACGTTTTCCTGTACATCTGATTATGAAGAAGAACATCTGTCCATAGCCTGAAGCTTTTGGCTGGAGGTAAACTGTGTCAGGTGCAACAAGAATGAATTGACCAAGACTGACCTGGACATTCACGAGTTTGGGGTCTGAAATTAAAAGAAAAACATATAATAGTTTTACAAGCTTCTATGCTATTTGAATCCATAATTATAAGCACCACTAATCATGCCATCATTCCATTACTTTCGCACTTTTGTTTATATAACTATTTCCTCTCTCCCCTCATGCTGGTTTCTGGTCGGATATTCCAGCCGGGCACACTCATTTCTATGAGAAACGCTTTTCTTTGTGTAAAGAATTTACACAATTTTCAATGTAGAGACAGTAAATCTGTCAAAAGTAAAACATTTTAAGCACAGCTTCAGGGGTGCTGCAGCCTCCTTTTGTTTTATGATGTAGATATTAAATACTATGTAGAGAGAACTCTGTGGGTATTTTGGTGGGTGAGAAAGGGGAAAGTAAGGCACATCCTAACAGGTAAGGTGATTGCTGCTTAAGGGCTTAGAAATGCCTTGACCTTCTGTCTTTGGCAAAACTTCACTTTAAATGTGCTCTGTGGCTTGTGTCACAGCCATGTCCCAACCTTAACTTTAGTGTGGCTGCATTTCAGCAATGTGGTGCACCTAAGTGTCATGAATTATTATTTACACAATAGCCGTATCTGGAGGCTTCAACAAGGACTGTAATCCATTGCGTTAGTCACAGAGTAAATACGCTGTGAGAGGCTGTCTCACACTGACCATCTCACAGTCTAAAACCAGCAAAAGAGCAGGAAGGAAAAGAGAAATGGAGAGCTGAAAAAATCTATCTAGGGTCGCCCAGTATGGCAACACGGCAGCAGAGGTTCCTGCTAATGGGTGGTGCCTGGTTTTGTGCCTTCCCAGCAGTGAGTGTTGTGTCACCTCATGCTGCAGAAGGAAACTTCTGGGTCAGATCAGTGCACAGGGTTTTTGCAGGGCAGCTGGGGTGACTTTTCCCACTGTGACAATTTAAGAGCATTTCTCACCCTGCATGACTGCCCTGTCCTACTGCCAGAGTGACTGTCCTAAAGCCTGAATCAGTGAATAAAGGTACATGTGCCTATGTAGCGGTCTTTCTAGCTCAAAACCCAGCCTTCAAGTTTCAAACTGCTTGTATGCAGCAGATCAGTGGTACTGCTGGAGGTGGGCCTTAAGTAGTGTCCACTAGCCTCTACCATATGTTTCAGGCTAAGAGGTGCTGTGCAAAAGATATGTTGGTACTACAGCTAATTTTCTAAGGGAGCTGTGTGTGAGAGGTTATTTTTATTCTTTGTTGTTTTCCTAACTCACAAAAACGTTTGATGTTCTCCAGACTACAATAGACTTGATTCACACTGCTAATGGATATTTCTATTCATCTCCTTAATAGGAGCGAGGGAGCAGTGACTGGTCACCCCCCTGCAATGTCACGATCCTTTCTGAACCTTCTGAATGACTAGGCTGGTAGGAAATGACAGCAGAGTGCTGACAAGATTAGCACTTCTTGATCTTAGTAGTGTAAAAAAAACCCAGGACTAACTCATTGTTCAAGCTTCTCAGTGAGTAATAGGTGTTTTATCATCCTTTCAATTAGAAAGCATTTATCAGGAATCTTTGCTAGCTCACTGCATGAATTGACCTGTCATTCAGTCTCAGCCCTTGGAACTGGTAATTAAGTTTAGCAGGTTGCTTCAGCAGCTCTGATTGAGACATGTGGTATGTTTCCCTGGGAGCAGGCAGATACTTTGGGGTTTCCTTTTAAGCCATTGCCGACTGCTAACCTTCCCAAAGGAAAAAGGCTTCAGGAACAGTGAATGAAGGGTTCCCAGCAGATGCTTGCATATCTCAAGTACATGCAACCATCGAAGCCTTGCAAGCAGAGTGCAGTGAGCGGCACAGAGCTGCTCCAGCACAGCTGGGAGTGAGCTGGGGTGGCGCTGGTGCCGACCTGACTTACCTGTGGCCCTGGGACTGGAACAGCTTTACTTTGAGTTGGTCGATGTAAACTAGGACCAACGCAGCGTGCTCTCTAGCCAATACCTGCTTCATCTCCAAACTTTCCAACTTCCCTGCTTTTGGGGCTGTAAAGCAAACCCACACTTCATTCTTCATGTTTAGATATGTCAACCTTGAAGTTTAGGCATGGATATAAAACTCTGAAATACGAGTACTTCTTTGTGTTGAGCGAGGGCTAAAGCAAGGCAATTGCGGTGAAGCATGTTATGTGTAATGAAATCTAAAGATCAAATATGCTGACATAGTGTACCATATGCTGGTACACTTCTCCTCAATGCCAGCAGAGGACATGTTTTATTGACAATGTCAACAATGAAAAATAAGCAAGCCAATCTCCTGCTGAAGGAAGTTATTTAAGGAGTTAGACCCTTAGGAGAAGTGACTGAACTGCAATGTTACCCCATGATTTGCTGTGTTAACTTGAGGGCCATGCTAGCAGAGCCACAGGTATTGCCAACACTGAGGCTGCATGTCTGCTGCTATCTCTTGGCCTGCCCAGGTATCGTTTTCTTTTTCAGATGAGAGGAAATTTTCAGACTGCTTATGCTGACATCATACGCCTAATAAAGGACCTTTTTACCCTCCTTGTCTAAGTCTTTCGTTGACACTAGTTGATAGAAGCTGATTTTCAGTAGCCAGCCCACTGATTTTTTTAAGCAAACTTTGCTCTTAAAAAAACCCACCCAACCTTCTTCACAGCTGCCAAGGGGTACAGAAATGCCAGTGTCCCCATGTACTTGCTCCAAAATCAGCTTCAAATTGCCTGGTTTGGGGTTTTGGAGGAAACGTGCTATTTGCAGAGTTCACTGAACTTCACAGAAGATTTGGATTAGAATTTGTCTGGAGCAGCCCTGAAATATTCCTCAGCGTTCCTGAAATATTCCTTACTCTGTTTTACCACAGGAAACATCCTGAGGGGGTTTTTCTGCTGCTTCTTTTTTTCCCATTTCACTACAACAGGCTTGTCTCCATGCTGTCTTAAGAAGACCACCTACATTTTAAAGAAATAAAGACCTCCATGAAAAAGACCAGGCAAACTTGATATGTAAGGGTCAGTTCCCCACAATATTTATCTAGTTGTCTGAGCTGGTCTGACCACAGAGTGGGGGGGTAAAAAAAAAAGCATTATCGTGTGATGGCTGGGAGGGAAACCTCTATTAAAAAACAACAACAAAAACAAACCCCGGCAACCTAAAAGTGATGGGAAAAGTGCCAAGGAGAGGAAAGGAAAAGGACTCTGATATTTACGAGGTACAGCAAATAAGAGCACCGGGAGGTAGCACTGCTTACAAAGTATGTGCTTGGTGACGACAAAGCAGACATGCTTCTTTAATTTTGGAGTGGAGAGAAAGGACCCTGCCTAATATGATTTATTTAAGAGGTTCCTCTGTGTTTCTAAGGGGTAAAGGTGGTCCTGAATATGAAAAAAAAAATGATGATGGAGCTTGGGCAACAAAATACGTTTTCTTCCTTGAAACCACCTCGAGGTTCCCTACAGCCTCCTGCTCCCTGAAGATCACATGCATTAACTTCAGACCTGAAAAAAAAAGAGAAGGAAAGAAACCCTTACAATTTGGAGCAAAGGCTGCTTTTCCTCACCAAGGCATTAAGTAGGGACATAAATTACAGGATATCTGTTTCAGGCCCTTTTCAATATACGGCTTCTATAAGAGCTCCAGAGTAAGATAATCCTCTGGAGATCGGAGGCAGCATGTTATTAGCAGAAGCTCATAGGTTACATTTACTGGTGCCTGGGGTACCTTTATGCTGAAGTGTTAGTATCAGCTAGAGAGCACATAATCTTTCTCCTGAGTCTAATTATATATTCAATGCACAGGCAACAGAATATTCATGTGTATTTAATTAGTAAAAAGATTATGCTTTAAACCCACAAAAGCAAGGCAGTAAGAAATAAGGATGAAAAGTCAAAAAGCCCTTAAACTGGTCATTTATCTAATTACATCAGTGACTGCCTGGGAGCCCCCAAGCCCCAGTGTGAAAGATACCATAAAAATATTAAAATATAAAATCCATAGTTAAATAAACTGCAGTCAGAGTGAAAACTTAGGTCTCTGTTATGCTTAATGACCAGTTGAATTCCTCCTGATCTACGCCAGTTCATAAGGAAGTGGAAATGTGTATGGTTTGTGTCTGCTCAGCCCCTCAGTTGGATAGCCTATAATGTTTGAGGTGTGGGCAAAATACCTTCTGCCATTTGTAAAAGCAATTTGTTATCTGCTTTGGAAATTTCTCATTTACATTTTCCCATTACAGAATATTAGATAGAGTTCTCAAGGATTTGCAGTAAAGTTAATAGCTAAATTAGGGGTTTATATTTAAATACAAACTGTAAAGGCTTTCACCCTTAAAAAGGACGCCTTTGTTTTATCTTCTCAGCTGAAGTACTTTTGTGTGTGTGTGTGTATGTGGTAAATTAACTGGATTTTGCAGATGCTTTCTGACATTTAATGACAACATGATTGCTACATAAAGTTCCAGCAGTTATATTTTTACTACAGAGCCTCTGGCTAAAGAATAGACCTGGGAGTGGGGTTGAACAGAGGCACCATTTGTGATTCTCCCGGTTCACTCACTGCCTCGCCCTGGGCAAGCTCTTCCAGCTGAGATTTTTCAGGAGTGGTCACTCATTGCTGAAGCCCTTTGCTGTGACATTATTTTTTTAACACATTGCTGAGTATCGACAGCCCAAAAGGGGATGGTGGGTCTCTGTCAGGCGTCTCTGAGCTCCAAGAGGTGCCAGGGACCCAGCTTCATGAAGCTTTAGCTCTGCTTCTCCCTGCTCAAGGGGTATAATGCCTTAATCTCAGAGACATTTTGGTTGGAAAGGACCTCTGCAGGGACACCTTCAAAGTAGGGTCATCTTCCAAGTAAGTTTGGCTTTTTCCCTGGCCAGGACAGGGACCTGCAGATATGACTTTCCCAAGGTATGGTCTATGGTATGTGAATTAGTGTAAAGAGAGCGCAAGACCGAAAGGAAAAAAAATACCATGAAGCTAGCTGAAAATCCAGCTCCTAGAATTAGAGGAGTTAAGGGGATTCGGTCCTGCTTTAACAGAGTTCAGACAATTAAAATAAGCCATTGCTATCAAGGATTAACCAGCTCGGTTGGGATGGGTGATAACGAATGCCCTCCAGTGAGCTGTGACCATGCTGATGCTGCATCCATGGCCTATCTTTTGGAAGCTGCAGACTTTCCCCAGAGGTGGGTGTTAGAATAAATCTGCTCAGTATCCCCAAACTGAAAATTTATGAAGGTTCCATCCTGGAAAGATGGGAACTCAGTGAAAGCAGAGTAGAAAATAGAGGGCCTCTTCATGCTAAGCCCTAGCATACAAAATAGCTATTGTTTCACTTCATACATCTAGGCTGGGAGCACCATGCCATATGCAGAGCATGAATTGGGATACAGTGAATTTATTGCTTTAGCAGTTTATAAAACCATCACATGTCTGTGCATACAGTGTGTGGAATTTGTCGTGCACAGACTTCATTTTTTTGTTTTGTTTTGTTTTGTTTTTTTCATTTGAAAGGGATCCCAAAGCATGCAAGATATTGAGGGACTGATTGGAGATCTCTACGTAGAGCGTGGGACCAGGAAGCACAGCTCCTGGGCTGTGGTCACTTGCCCTTGCTACAGGCACTAACTGTGGGAAGTGTAGATGGCCCTACCTCCAAGGTCTCCTCCCAGCTCTACAAATAAATGCTAGGGGACTTTTGACCAGCTGGCCAAATCCAGGTCTTCAGGAGTGTTTGGATACATAGCTTGTCTTCGGTACTTTGGTGCAAGTGAATGACCTCCCGTGCTAACTCTTTAGTGGAGGAGATTTGTTCAAGCCAAACTTTCTTCCTACTCACCCCTCTGCAGCTCCTGTCATTTGGAGGTGTAGCTGGGGCAGAGTTCCTGTCAATGTGTCTTTTGAGGAAGAGCTTGTGTGTGGTGGCACGGCTGGTCTCTTCCTACCTGAAGCTGGTGGGATATTGAGGAGGAGGGAGTGAGGGTGCAGTTTTATTGTAGGCACAACCTCTGGCCGTAAATTTGATCAATGAGGTGTTTTCTTGTCCTAAAACACCATCTGCTTGTTACTGTTTATATTCCATGCCAACCCTTGCACATTCAGGCAAGTCCGTGCTACTGGTGGTCACAGCCAGAATGTGGTCAGTGTTGGGAACGAGGTGTGCACAAATTGACTCCCAAGCACTGAGAAACCAACTCAGGCAGAGGTGGAGAAAAAACAATGTTTTTCTGGTGGCCAGCCTGTTTCAGGTAGGCTTCTCCAGCTTAGAGGCTCAGGCTTCAGGATTTATTTTCTCTCTTTTAAGAATGGGAGAAAATAAAGAGTCTAAGCAGGCTCTAAGGGGGTTACGCAGGGCTCTGGGCCTGACTTTCAGCAGCCTTGAGCACTCCTCACTAAAGCCATCTTTGCATCTCTGGAGGAAGGTGGCCTCTGTTTTCAGAGCCCTTCAGGCTAAATTAACAGAAAACTGCCAACGATTCTGGGTACTCCAAGTGTTTATGCTACTTATCTGCTACCTAAAGATGGAGTTTTTGAAGGCAGTTTTAATTTTGTTTTTCTTTCAGCTGCTAATCTTAAAGTTGCAGGAGCCTGCGCTCACGGGAAAATTGCATCAAGTTACCTCAAAGGGCTTTAAATTTTAGTAAGAACCATGTGGGATGCCTTCTGCATCATGCAAGCAAAGCTGAAAGTTCAACTGGTGCATCTTTCTCATAAAGATAACACAGTATTATCTTGATGAGAAAATAAAAAATAACATTTTATGAGAAAATTTAAAAAAAAAAAAAAGGAAAGCCTGGGAACTGAGAGGGCAGTGTTACAAGTGAAGTGTGAACTTGCAGCTTCCCACCGCGCTCTTTCACTTCACTTTTCCAGCCCATCATGAGAGCTGGAGCAGTGGGCAGCTGCCAGCTCTGCCCATCTCACATCCCCCTCACAGGATGCTGGTGCCGAGCACCCCTCTGTGGGGAACCATCCCTGGTGTAAGTTCTGCTCCCTGACAGCCACGTGTGAGCGCTGGGGGGACTCTGGAGGGCGGACCTGCCACTGGATGGGTGAGGAGGATGACTCACAAAAGCTGAATTTCTGCCCTGCTGGCAGGCAGCAAAGCGAGCAGTGATGCTGCCAGTCCTCTGCAGGGTGATATGAGCCTCCCCAAGGCAGCCCTTTGTCCCTTGGCAGGAGGATAAGGAGGAGGTGTACATCATAGCTGGGTTTCCATGTGGTAACCTGCGGGCCTTTACCTCTGAACAAGGTTTCACAACCGGCATGGTGGACAAATAGATGACTTCTGTGCTCACTCTTGTTTTCACACTTAGGCTTGCCTGATTCTTCACAAAAGTCGGTGGGCAGCAGATTTCATGTGTAACTGTTGGTTGGTGATGATAAAAAAATGAGAAAACAAAAATTATTTGGAAAAGATGGGCTGCCAGGTTTTGCCTTGCTCACCCTTGAGGGCTGTGTGTAGGTGTGAAGCACCAAAGGTGAAAATCTCAGCTAATGCCATTGGCTTCAGATTTCATCCCCTTACTTTTTTATTTCCACCATTACTGGATAGGATGAGCTCATCCTGTGGACACCCGTATTCCACTATTCTTTTGCAGGATGCTTCCCAGTGCCTTTGTTGGGGTGAGGATGAGGGCTTCCTATGAAAACCAGGTGCAGCTCAGCCCACAGGACTCATTACCACCTCTGGCATCATTAGTGTGCCAAGGGATGAGTGAGGAGGCTCTTGCAAGAGGAGCACTCATGGCTTGCAACTGCAAAAATCCCAAAGCAAAACAGTGGAAATCTGGCTGGATAAATGTGGAAAGCGTTTGGAAATAAACACCCCACGGAGGCGCAGCCAACCTTTTTGAAATCAGTTTAAAGCAATCGGCAGCTGAGTCCTCCTCCACATGGGGTGAGCCAGCGTGGGGGCTGGTGCCCCCTGTGAGGTGTGCAGGGGGCACAGCGGGTCCTTCTCCGGAATGGGAGCCTCCTGGGGCTGTCACGTGGAGATGCGACGTGGTAGTGCCAGCTAGTTGTGCTGGAGGCCAAAAGTTTCCCTTCCCAGGGGCTGGAGCAAAGTTGAGAGGGTTGAGCAAGCTGCTGGGCTGAGGCTGGTGTCCCCCACCGATGGCACGGCAGGGTGAGGGCACAGCGGGGCTGTGCAAGACGTCGTCCTGCGTGCGTCTGCCTCGCAATGCTTCCAAAGTGCTAACATGTTTTACGATGCGATGCGAGTGAAACAAAATAGTGGCTCCTGGCTCCTCATAACTTGTGTAAATTCCAGATGTGACAATCCTTTTACTGGCAAACGGAGCTGTTTATCCCCATGCTCTCCCCGTGTTGAATTAGCTCCTGCTAGGAAGAGCTTGCTGAAAATGTGCCTGCCTTGCTACTAAACGGCTGCATAATTGTCCCTCTGCCCCTTCCCGGAGCTGCACATAAAAAGTGCAATCCAAATTCCTGGGCAAACCATGCAGGGCCCTGGAGAGCACTTCCCACCCCCCTTCAGGAATTGAACGTCATTCCCAAAGGATAATGCAGGATTAGGGCAAGGGGAAAATTAGTGGCTTAAAAAGATCTGAACTGCAGCAAGGCTCAGCAAAACGTGTCCTTCTTCCCACCACTGGCCCTCTCTCTCTCTTTTAATTTTTTTTCCTAATAAAGTTTTTCTTTCTTGCAAGGGGAAGGAGGAAAGGGGGCCTCCAGATTGTGAAACGGGCAGAAGAGGAACAGCATTAGTTCCCTGACAGGCCCCAGCACAGAGGCAGCCCTGCCTGCCACCACATGGCAGCACACATGGGAAACCTTCCCCGACCATTCCTTGCCCTTCCCCACTCATCCTCCCCCTCCTCCTCCTCCTCTCCCTGAACACACAGGCGCTAGTTATTAGGGATTAGGTGGAACAGATGCATGTAAGATGCTTATGGCCTTTTCCAGACACAAGGCCACTTTCCGATCAGCTCAGAGGAAACAGGGTAATTAGATGGAGTCGCAGGCAGGGAGCAGGGGGAGAATTAGCCTGTTACCCAACCAGAGACTGCAAGCCCACCTCTTTCACCCCCCCGCTTTTCCCCCTTCCATTCCTCTGCTCATTCTGTCATTTCAAAGTTGTCTTTTCTTTCTTTCTTTCTCTTTTCCAGGAGGCAGCTGATGCCGGCTGGCTGCTGCCAAACAGGTCAAGCCTCTGCAGCTGAAACTGCCCGTGATACTTAAGCGGGACGATGAATCAGCTGTGTCCTTTAGCAAAGGCATCCTCTCTTTGAGTGCTGCTGGGCTGTTGTGTCTCCCCCCTCGTGTGCTCAGAGCTGCTGGCTGATGACAGTGGGTGGGCTGATGAATTTGGGTTAACTCTTCCCCCTCCCCCTCACAAACCAGCTTCACCTGCTGGTGAAGTTATTGCCCCTTAAGCTGGTGATAGCAGCTATAGATGTCTCTGAGGAGGAGTGCTGGGCTTTGAAGGGAAAGATGCCTTGCTTGTCGTTTGTCTGCCTTTAAAAGCATATTAAGGCAGCTTTAGCTTGAGTGCTCTGTGGGCTGAAATTCTGAATGAGAACAGGCTGATCCCTAAAACACCTCAGCTTTTGGGGTTGCTGCTCCCTACCTCCTGGACTACAACTGCTGCAGACTGGGGGGCTGCTGTTCCCTGGCTGCATTGTGCCTGATGGCTCTGTGATGCATCAGGGGATTTTTCTTTTCCAGCTTTTAAAAAAGTTACCCGAGTGTGGTTACACTTCAGTGCGTGTTTGTCTTTGGGGAGATATTTTGCTGGGTAAAGTCCTCTGAACGTGGAGACCCCCCCTTTCACCACTATGCACAGGGCAGCTGTGACAAGGTAATGGTGATCAGGCAGTGGGGGCGGTGATTATGGAGCTGGCTATTGCTTTTATTACCGTCTCCTCCCACAAGTGCCTGCTTTGCTTGTTCAGCTTCTGAGGCCTGTCTGTACTGCTGTTTATTGGGAGAGCAATGCTCTTCTCTGAGATGTTTAGTTTTAAAACCATCAAGATGTCCCCAGGGAATTTGAAAGGGGATGTGCTGTGTCATGAAAGGCGGTGTTCCCTGTGGAAGGTATTTTTGCCAAGTTGCAGGTCAGCTGGGCAGTAAACGTGAAGGAGAATCACCATCACTGCTGTAATCAAGCAGAGAGGACCTGGCCCCAGTTTCAAGGCAAAGAAACTGGCTCTTGTCTGAACTTCTCCAAACGAAGATGCTGCTCCTCGCTGGTGGCACCCTTTTGCATATCCTGTAGATAATTTTTTGGAGACTGACATTAACCTCTTCTTATAAGTACACACAAGCATTGAGTGTTGAAATCCACTCAAGGGCTGGATGGGAAATTTCTGACAATGGTTTGCTGTCAGGAAATGCTGGTTCAGCAAGAGGAAAAGATGTCAACTTCGACACTAAAAAAAAAAAAAAGGATCAGAAAGAAGCACATACACAAAAAAAATATACCATTGAAAATATTCTCCTGATGGCTTTTTGAAGCAGTGAGTTTTATTTTTCAGTGCTCCATTTTTGTTTTTTTGACATGCGGGATGGACACAGGCAGAGCAGTGGCTGCACCATCTTTTTCCCTGTGGTTTTGCTCAGCACATAGTAGGCAATAGCTTCTGCACACCCAGTGCATCCTTCCCTGCAATATTGGAGACTTAAACATCATGGACAGAGGGAGAACAACTCCCTCCCATGTCCCCTCTTCCTTAAGGGAGAGCAGAGTGCTTCTGTGGAGTAGGAAACCTCTGCAAAGGCGTGTTGGGGTCTGTCCTGGAGCCAGCTTATCTCCTCCCCTGACACCCTGCACTCCTGGCTGTGTAGCTTTGCTGATGACTGAGTAAAGCCATAGTCTTCCCCCCGGCCTCAGCATGCTGCTTGTTTATGTACCTCCAGTTCCTTAGGTCCGGTAATTCTGAAAACCAGCATCTTCCCTGAGTGTGTGAGTCTTCACAGGAATATAGAAAATAAATACCCAGAACAGGAACAAGACATGGGTGTTCTGGAAGAATAAAGCAGTGTTGCATGGTAGATATGTGCAGTGTCAGTTACTGTTCTGCATTCTTTTTCCTGTCTGCCAAGTACGTGATGTTGAAAAGTCAACAGACAAAAAGATGTATGTTGAAGTAAAAACCTAAGCAAAACAGTAGTCGAGAGTAGTTCTGGAAAGAGCCAACGGAAAAAAATCCCCCCAAATACGTGGCTTTGCAGGGCACTCGTTTGGGTCAGGACCACCGCAATTAGAGTTAAAAAAGGACCACAGTGCTGCGCACATTTTAGTATACATTGCATAAATAGATTATTATTGTTAGATGGCAATTAAAATGATTGACTAGTCTAATCTGTGTGCTGGTATAGTGCCAGACATCAGAACACCGGTTTATGCACTTCCCCTTCCTGCCCGTGTTGTTTCTGAAACAGGATGGTGTTTAGATGGGTTTGTGGAGAAGCCTGGCAGCACATGGGACAGGACTTTTCTTGCCAGCATCAGGCCACTCATGCCCTGAATTGCCCTCTGGGAAGTGGGATGGGGAGAGGAGAAGGAACCTGGCACTTCCCATCCCCTTCAGTGAACAGGGGCAGGCTTGTGCTGGATGGCGGGTGAATAAACCAGCCCAGATGCTCACACATGGCCCTGTGACTGCTCATTCCCAGGAAGGAGAGCTAAACCTTTTCTGAGGTTTTCTTTGGCATTTTGCATTATGGTGACTCTCCTGTCTCAGGCGTGATCCTTGTATTTTATTTTCTGTTTCCAGCACGGCCACCTAAGGTGGAGGATACAGGAAGCGGGCATCATCATTATGGTGACAAGGATGTATCCTTTGAGATTGTGATTCCCCTCAGCTGGCATACACAGGATGCTGTGACTGGCCTGCTGCGTTTTCTTGGGGACCACTGAAGTGAGTACTGCAGTGCTAGCGTGTGACGTATATAACTCTGTGATGGATATACTGGCAGAACCAACATGTTTTACAGAGGTTAATTAGAGGTTTGTAGCTGTTATTTATTACCAGGACAGGCACCGCCTACACGTGTCCCTATCTCTTATTGCAATAGCAAGGCTTGCCTGGAAAACCTGCTCATCTGCTTTTCCCCAGGCGCTCTCTGCTTTCCCCCTCTTCACAGTTTCTCCAGGCCATGCAGCCCATTTAGCATTTCCCCGAGCTACAGGGGACAGACTGAGTGTCTGGGAATGTGTGCCACCTCAGATGACCTGAAACAGCCTGCTGTTGTGGTGTTGTGTTTTTTTGTTTGTGGCTTTTTTTTCCTCTTTTATTGTTGTTGTGTTGTTTTTTTGGGGTTTTGTGTCTTTTTTTTTTTTCTTTTTTTTCTTTTTCCCTGCCACTGGATCACTCAGCTGCTCTTACTTTGCATCTCCCTCTTTGTTACCTACCGGGGCATTTGTAGCTGGAAGCATGTTGGGACAGGGACAATTTGACACAAGTGTGTACAGCACAGAGGAGCAGTCTGACCTGCCTTAAAGGCTCCATGCGCTGCTGCCCTAACGACAACAGTGATTTTTCATGCATGTTATTGGTAGAAGGAAGTAACTGCAGTAAGCCACGTTTTAATCAGGAGCTGGATTTTTGGGGGCCTTTTGCCTCTTTGTTTTCCTCTCCTAGTGAGTTGCCTTGCAGCCCTGAGCCTTTGTCAGCCCTGCTGGGGTCTGGCGTTTGTCAGTCACTTGGAAGATGGGAGCTTAAGTGAGAGCTTTTCCCCAGTTGCCAAACGCAGTCCATATTTAGGGAGGCTTTTGGTCCCAGCCTCAGAGGAGCTGTTGGTGTTCTTGCTTCTGGGTCATGCCCCTGCCAGCCTGGGAGTGAAAGAGGAGGGACAGGGATGTCCAAGTCTTTTGCTGGATAACACCTCCAGCACATGATGCAGCTGTTTTGCAGCTTGTGCATGCAAAGGCTGTTGAAAACCAAAGGGGCATGGAAAAAGAGGAAGAAACATTTAGTTTCTCCTCTCCCCTCCTCTGTCTGTTCTTGTGCTGCTGTTCTCCTCCTCCTGCCCTGCTCCTCAGCTATTTGGCAGAATCGCTGCCCTTGCAAATGTACGTGACTAATCTGTTACTTGAGGAACGGGGAGGCAGATTCACAGGCACGAATGACCCAGGCTGTCAGGAAGCTGATGGGATTCTCTGCTGGAAAGAGTTGGGTTTTTTTTTCTTTTTTAATTTTATCTTTTTTTTTCAGAAGGGTGCTCCCCTGGTTAAATGATGGGAGAGATGCTCATCTGAGTAATAGATGGGATGCATACAGTGTCTGTTAAAGAGGTGGCCATCTTCTTCCCAGCCCTGGAGGCAGATGTGCTGCAGCAGGACGGAACATCCTCCCCCTTTACTCCCCCCCCACCGCAATATATGGATGCGGTTCCCTTGCAGTGGCACGGTTCCATTAGCCACAGTGCGCTCGCTTGAGGAGGGAGCACAGAGGCTCTGGAAGGTCTAGGTGTGAGATCAGGGCAGATCCTTACTTGGTTCATCTCCTAACCAGCTCACGCAGAGGGCCCAGGCTGCAAGACCTGAATACTCTGACCTGAATACAGCCAGGCGCCTATGCGGCAAGCCTGGTCCTCGCCTCCCTCTACCACTTCTCTTTGCTCTGTTTCAGCTGTGCATCCTTAAGTGATTCAGGGGCTCGGGGCCAGAGGGCTCTCTGCCTCGCCAAGCTGATCCCGAAGAGAAGGGGTGATGTGCCAGGAGGTCTGGGAGGCGAATGTCATTTCATCACTTTTCTCCCAGGAGAGGTAGAGGGATCCAGCATGGGAACAACAGGGGTGGGGGGCAGGGGTTAATGAGGAGAAATGGGATAAATTAAAGCAGGGATAATGTAGGCTAAGTATTGGGGAAAAACATATGTTTTATAATAAATATTACATGTTTAAGTGCTTGCAAGCCAAGGATTATTTGCTCACAAAAAGAAAATAAGTAAATTCCAGAGAATGACTAAATTATTGGACACAGTTCCTAACTAGGTACCTAGAAAATGTGTTGAATCAGGCTGTCAGTGTGAATTACTAGCCCAGCTCTGGAAAATATACCCTAGGGAGCACCAGCTTTCCTGGTTTTCCACTGATCATAATGCCAAAGTGAAATCTCCTGAGGCTAAGCGCTTGCACATTAACTAACTTACAGTGCCATCTAGCCCCATCTGAGACATAAGACGTTTATGAGTGGTTGCTAATTTTGTTCCTGTAACCGGGAGGCTGAGTCACTTTAGCTCGAACCCACCTCCTAGGTCATGTGCTTGTGGATGTAAGTGTATCTTGGAGTACATCCCTACGTGCACTGGGATGTATTTTTAAAGACTTGTCCACGAGTCACAAATGTAAATGCCTGACTGGGAGCCATCCCAGCTGGACAAATCCGATGTGTTTTCACAGCCGCTTGATGTTGGTAGGGCAGCTCAGTGTTGCATAGGTCTGCCTGATGCTTCCCATTGATAATACCTTACTTTGGATGGCTTAGAGATTTGACAGCCTGCAACTCCTTGGGCTGGGAGCATTGGATGGTTGCTTCGGGCTCTTTGTAGGAAACTTCCCCTAGAGCAGCGTTTGTGCCCTTCCCGAAGGCTGGCTATGGACCAATGTGTGGATTTGCTCATTCTGGAAAAAAAACCAAACCAAAACAAAACGGCAAATACAAAAGCGATAGCGCTGCTGCTACTGTTCATCTTGTGAAACACGGTGTGGGCAGAGGGCAGTGGCTCTGGCTCCTGCTGCCCACGTTGTGCTGCCCTCACCGCCTCCACCGCAGATGCATCCTCCCCTGAGAGATCGGGCCGTGGGGTGAGCTGTCATGTCCCGCCAAAGGCCACGGAGTGTAGAGAGATGCCATGGGCTCCCTGGTGCAAGGGCTCGGGGTCCCCTGACATCTGAGAGAATCCTAAAGTTGCTGTGTTGGCTCTCTGGGCATCTATTTTTTTGCCTGCATGGGCTCCAGAGGGTTTCAGGGGGTGTTGCTGGGGGCCGTGGGTTTGGTGCAATGTTGTGTTTTTGAGTCTGCTAAGCTGGTGTCAGCCTTTCTTTTCTGCCTTGCAAAAGATTAATGCAGGGAAGCTGTCTAGACTGCCAAAGGTAGCGAAGTAACCTTTTCCTATAGAGAAAAACACCCGTTATCCTATCTGTGCTTGGACTACAAGAGTGTTGTTTTGCACTTTCTCCTTTATGTTTCTTTTTTCTTCTTTTTTTTCCTTGTGTGCTCACAGTAAAGTCCGTAGCCAGACATATGCTCACGGCCTGGAATGAAGTCGACTGCAATTACATCCTAAGAGAGTCGCTCAACAGGGGTTTTGTGAAGGCAGGACGCAGGCTTTGGTGGATGGAGCCTGTTGCTGCTGCACATGTGCTGTTAGACCTCCAAGTGCACTCACTCTGCCTTCAGCTTGGTGGGAACGAGGAGCAGAAGGCCCAGAAATACAGCCAGTCTGGTGCACATCTGGAGACAGTAACGTGAGGCAAAGTGTGCACCTCCTGTCCTCGAATAGGGTGTTTTCTTGCATTAGCTATTTCAGCACATCAGCACCAAAATGCTGCCTTTTAAATGTGCTTGTGCCATGTCCCTTGTGCTCCATGTCAGTCTGAACCTCCAAGCGTAAAGGTGCTTGGAGCTGGGTTGCAGGGTCTGGCCTCTCTCTGTGGTACTTTCAACTTACTTCCTTCATCTCCAAAAGGAACAAGAAGCACATGCTGTGGCAACGCAGTCGTTTAATCCAGGCTGGTGAAACCTGTTCTCCAGATGAACAACTGACGGATCATTTGCTCCGTAGCTCTGCATATGAATGCAATGTTTGCTGGGGCGGCTGGATATCGGTGCCAGCTTTCCACTCGTTTCCAGCAAAGCCAAACAGCAGCCTGACCGTGGATCTGCTTCCAGCTCCTTCCAGGCTTGTGAAGCTCGGGATGGGAACGTGTTTGCCTGGGGAGGCAGGTGATACCTGAAAGGGTGCAGCCAAAACTAACAAAGGTGTGTTCAGAGATAGACGCAGTATGATCTTTAGCCCCTGATACAAACCCTACTTTGGCTGGGGAGGCTGCTCTGCCAAGCCTGTTTGTAAGGGTGTAGCAGCCTGGCAGATTGCTGGGGATGGAGGTGCCAGCAGTGGATTGGAGGGGGGGGGGCATTTGCTGTTCTCTCCCTTACAAGTGCTGTGAGCTAGCCGAGGCAGGAGAGAGGTGCATCCCCCGTTTTAGGCCTCTAAAGTCCTCTTGTTCGAATGCCAGATGCGAGGGGCTGGTGCATGTCATTGCACATCGTGCAAGTGCATGTGCTTGTGTAGGCTTTTCTGGGTGCCTAGCACTGGAAAATTTGTCCCCTCCCAAGTGCTGGAGGTACTCCCAGTGAGCAGCCTGTCCTGCTCTGCTGCGGAAGGCTGCTAGCCCTTGTTTGCAGCTTCTCTGGTTTCAGCTTCTATCTCTCTTCCAGATTTTGTAATGCGAGGAGCCTGAGCTGCTGAGTAACAGCTGACAATCTCATGGCCTGGCTGATGGCTCAGTGGCGGCTCACTACCAGGGAGAGGACTCTGGTGTGCTCCTGGTGGCAGCCACTGCTCTGGCAAACAGCGCTAGAAACTTTACAGGTGAATATGCAATGGTTTTGCAGCTGCTTTCTTTCTTTTTGGCTTAAGGAACAAGCCCAGCTCTACCAGGGCCCGTTCATGCCCCATGGATTTCCTTGATCTGCTTGCGTTGCCTCTGAGGATGGAGAGATGAAAGAAGCTGCTTTCATTTGGACTGCAATTCAGACTTCTTTAATTTTTTTTTTTTTTTTTTGAGAAGGGTACATGTCAAATATTTTTGGGGCCAGCACTGTGAAGCTGGCTCAGGCTCCAGAATCACTTTCCAAAGTTTGTTGTCTGGAATAGCATGCTCTAAAAATGCATTGCATCACGTTGCACTAGCTGGTCCAACCTCCTACTGTGGCTGTACAACAGGGGTTTCCTTTCAGCTCAGAGGACAGTGGTCTCATGCAGCTGGTTGCAGAAGGCCCCCTTACAAGAGCAGCTCTCCTTCCAAGCTTGATTAGCTCGGCATCATCTGAACTCTGTGAGGCAAGGAGCTTTGAGGCTTCTGGCTCCAACTTCATGGTAGCCCCATTTGCCTGCTGTTTTGATCTGTCTCCCATCTATAGCTCTAGCTGGTGTAGATGGTTTTTAATGGACAGATTTTATTGATCATAGATGATGTCAGATTAACAAGCTTGGGAGTGTGAAGTAACTTGGTCACCTACCAGCTGGTGGGGGTGGCAGAACAAGGACCCTTCTCCCAACTCCCACGGCTTTGCCAGTGCGACGGTCCTGGAGCAATCAGTCACCTCTGTGGATGAACTCAGTGTTCAGTTGAGGGTCTGACCCATCAGCTGGGGCTGTGAAATCTATTCTGGCTGCCATGATACTTAACTACTGGTTTGACTGTTTTCAGCTGAAGCCTAGCAAAGCCATTGGAAGCCCTCACTGGTTGATTTGAATGTGCTCAGGATCCATACTGGTTTAGAATCCTAAGATCCATATTATGATCTGTATTTGTTGCACATTGCAAGTTTCTTTTTCTCTCTCTCGCTCCCTCTTATGCACCTCCAGTGCCTGGCTCTGTGCTAGACGAAACCCCGGGGGTGTTCAGGGAGTGCAGGTCTGGGCTGTGTATCACCCTGTCGCCAGGACGGAGCTGGGAGAGGTCAGTACATGTGCACACAGCCCAGAGCAATGCGTGCTTGGGGGGGATGGGAAGTTTGAAAGGATCGCTGGTATTTTATCTGCAGTTTAGCATGGCTTAGGTTTGTCAGCAAGACACCACAGTCCCGAAATTTTAAGCCTGAGGCAGAGCTGGGAAGAACATCCTAGAACTCCTGAGTTGCTGTTTAGGGCTTTGGACACAGCTTCAGTCCAAGACTCCCCCTTCTTAAAAGCAGAGAGATGTTGAAGTGTGGTATTTCCATTTGTTATGTGAAGTCCACTCAGACCTATTCACCCCCCTGCCTTTCTGCCTTTGCTTTTTTTTTTTTTTTAATGGGGGGAGGGGCAAGCATTAATAAGGAAGAGAGTAAATCTTGCTTGAAGTTTTTTTTTCTTGCTGCACCAGTGTCCCACCCTCGGACTCCCCATGGCCTGCACTAAAAAGGCAAAAGCACTCCTGCAGAGCAAGTTTAGCAGCGCACAAAATGATCTCTCTCCTCCTCATGCACCTCAGAGCTCAGAACTCCCCCATCTCACCAGCCTTGTAGCCCAGCTGTCCCAGACCCCAGGCAGCAGGGATAGCAGCAGGCTGCTCGCCACACTGCAGCCCCAGTGATGGAGGTGATAATGGGAAGGATTTCTTGGTACGAGTATGAGGATGAAGCCTCTGAAAAAATATTGTCTAGTTATGGTGGGAAAAAAGAAAAATTAAGCAAGCACGCACATGTTCAACCTTAGACTCACGTAACTTTGAAGGGTTTGGTTGTGTCTGAGTTTTTTCTCAGCTGCTGTTCCCTGGTCTGCTCCCGACACGGCTCCACCACTGGAGAGCTGACATGCACCATGACACTGCCAGGTCTCCTCACTGCAGATCAAGCCTTGCACTGTGATACTTGGGGATTTCCTTGAAGCCCTTGTGCCTCTCTGCCAGAGTGCTGAGATAGCATGAGAATCTTGGCTTCTCATGGAAGAAAAAGAAGAGGGGTAAAAAAAGCTAATTAAGAAGGAAAAGGTTTCTAGTGCTCATGATTGTGTAGGGAAATTTAAAAATGGGAAATGAGTGTGACCTATAGTGAAATAATACAAGTATATTCTATCTTTTTGCCCCTAGTGGGGCTGTATGAATTGTTTGGATGATGCGGGGGAGAAAATAGAGCCACACTCAGCACTGCAGCCTTGTTGCCACTGCTGAAAGAAGAGCAGTGAAAACTTATTTCACCACTGTGGATGCCAACCCGTAACAGGCAGTGGCTCTAGTTGTGACGGTTGGTGCTTCCTATGCCTGGCTGCTCCCTTTTGCCAAAGTTTACTGCAGTGGTGGTGGTGGCCCAAGGAAGTGTATGGTGCTCCATCACAGGTTAACTCCTAAGTCTTAGGATGCTTTGGTAAGTGAGGTGCTAGTCCAGTCTGTGGAAATCTTGGTCTTGAATTATTATTTCTTTTAAATGTTAGACCTTGCCTGCAAAAATGAAGTTTTTCCTGGACTCACTTTTCAGTAGTGCTGCTATTCTTTCCATCCTCTATCTTCATTGCTTCCACTGTGGGTACAGAGATGTGAGCTTTCAATACCTGGAAGTTTCCATCCTGTTTGTTAGCAGAACTCTGCATGAAAGAGACCATGAGAAATTGGAGATGCTACAGGTAAGCATCCGAGAATTAATCCTCCCTTCCTCAATGAGGCAGTGTGTTTTTGCAGTGGAAAGAGGACTCACGAGTGACAGAGCAAAAAATCAGTGATTACTATTTGGCAGGAGATACTTAAACTTTGTCAAGCTAGGCAAGTATCTCCATTGTGGTCTCTGACTCACAATTCAAATATGCTGGGAACATTTGAGGGGGCTGGGTCAGTTCTTTAAGCAGTGGGAAAAACAAGGCTTTAATACATCGTGGCGTAGCTTTGGGTCTGTGCTCTACTGTTTCTGCTTTTCTTTGAGGAAACTGGTGTCACTAGCGGTGGGGAGAGGGAGGTATTGTGAAACCGCACACACATGCACATGTGATTTTGATCCCTCCTAACAGTGTTGCGGACTCATTTGATTGTGGTGGCTGAGCTGAATCGCTTCTGGACAAGCTTGAGAAGTGAGCCCATGCAAACCTCATGAGGTTCGACAAGGCCAAGTGCAACGTCCTGTTCCTGGATCAGGGCAACCCCCAGTATCCATACAGGGTGGGGGATGAAGGGATTGAGAACAGCCCTGCTGAGAAGGACGTGGGGTTACTGGTGGATGAGAGATCGGACATGAGCCAGCAATGTGCACTTGTAGCCCAGAAGGCAAATTGTATCTTGGGCTGCTCCTATGAGGACAGGCTGAGAGAGTTGGGGTTGTTCAGCCTGGAGAAGAGAAGGCTTCAGGGAGACCTTATTGCGGCCTTTCAGTACTTAAAAGGGGACTATAAGAAAGATGGGGACAGATGGGGGCCTGTTATGATAGGACAAGTGGTAATGTCCTCATAGGAGAGGTATTGCACCCCTCTGGTCATCTTGGTGGCCTCCCCTGGACCCTCTCCAACCGGTCCATGTTTTCCCTGCGCTAAGGGCTCCAGAGCTGAATGCAGGACTCCAGGTGAGGCCTCACCAGATCCTGTTGCATGGGTGAGAGTGGCTGCTGGTGGTGGGGTTGCCCCTCTGTGTT
Source organism: Nesoenas mayeri (assembly GCF_963082525.1). NCBI lineage: Eukaryota > Metazoa > Chordata > Aves > Columbiformes > Columbidae > Nesoenas > Nesoenas mayeri. The sequence continues at coordinate 91,482,406 of NC_137543.1, read as the reverse complement.
CCTCCAGCTGGAGGCAAACACCTGCTCAGGGATGCTTCCTGGTAAATACAGTTGTGAAGCAGGCAGATGCTTTCAGCCTGTGGATTTGCACTTTCTGCTTCTGGGAGGGGCTGGAGGGAGAACAGGGAAAGGGCGCTGGAGGAGTATGGCCAAAAATGAGCAAGACCAGGCAAGGAGCAGCCATATGGCAGACGAGCTGTTGGCTCCGTAATTAAGCCAAGTGCTGGGGATGCGAGAGGTTCTGCTGTGCTCAGTTCAGAGCCCGGCTTCCTGTGTGTTCCTCCCCACTATGTTTCTAACCAGAAATTCCATTTTTGACCCGAAAAATCTTCCAGATGAAAATTTAATTACAGAAGCGATGTATTCCCACAAGAAACTTCATTGTCAGCAAATAAGCATTGTTTTTGGTGAAAAACTGTTTTAATCATGCACCCAAAAACCTGGCTCCCATCGATTCCATGCTAGAGCATTACCCTGGTAAAATCTCTAGTGTTTTGTTTAATAAAAAATTATTATGATGTACAATTAGCATCCAGTAGGCATATAAGTTACAAAGAATTGTCACCAACATTGTGGTCCTTCCATACTGGATACAGTTTATCAGCAAGTTATTAAATCATGACCTATGTTATGCCTGGGATTTATAAAAGGTTACTGGCGCTGGAGAAGTGGGATGAAAGAGACATAGGAGTGTAAACCCAGAGAACAAGATTTTCTTTCCTTCGTGCAACAGATTGCCTGCTTTCTGCACAGCAAAGGTGCGTTTTCCTCCAGCTGATGTGATTTGTAACACAGACTTTGTAAATATTTTCCATATGCAGAGGTCTTCACCCACAGTTGTTATTGGTTCCATATTTACTCAGGATCTTCGCATGCAGAGGATGGATTTTGGCTTGCGAAGAGGAACTTCTGTGAGGCTGGACCGTTTCCTCTCGCACAACGAGTCTCTTCAGGATTGTGTGTAATGCACCGAAAGCCTGCTAGGGCCAATGTGCTTTTCCGCGTAACAGAAAACTTTGCAAGCTCGTTAATAAAGGCCAAATAAAATAAAGCTGAGAAAGTCAACATGTTTGAAAAGATACGCTGCTGTGGAAAAGAAGCGGAGATGTGGTGTGTATTTATGTGAACAAAAGAAGTCTAAACTGTAAATGATAATATATCTGTTAGCTCATTAATGTGTCTGATACTGACTAATTCCAGGGGTGTTCCTGCTGCCCGGCAGCAAAAGTGCAAATAAGTGGACAGCTGTGATTTAGTGCCAAATATTTAAACACATCGTGACAATTCAGGCCACCCACACTCTTAAGTAAATACAACTTCTGGAGATTCATTTCAGACTGGACCAAAGTGCAGAGCAGCCACTTTCACGTGCATCAGGGCCAAATGATCTTCAACTATTTGAGGCCAAAGTTTGCCCTCTGTTACAGCCTGGGAGGCCCTCTCTTCACTCCATGTAGTTTGCACTATGTAGCTGAGGGCAGAGCTGACTCTTGACGCTAATCTGACTTTTTCTATCTTACTAAGTACAATTTTGCATATAAATGTGAATGTGGAACATATCTGGACTTGATTAGCTCCTGAGCCCTTGACAAAAAGCCATAATTATTTATCCAGATGATTTTTCTTTGTCTCTCTTTTATTTTCTCTGCCCTTTAAAACCAAGGTTTTAGTGGGCTTGTAAAATAGATACATAAGTGTAGATTACAATGGTTTAAAAGTGTGAGGGAAGCCCTTCCCTTCTCCTCAGCAGGAGTGAGTGCTTGCTAGGTGCACGCTGAAGTTGTTATCTCTAGACCATTGGGCAGGGGTGGCTGTGGATCCGAGGGTAGGAGGGAGGGTATTTCCAAGGGAACTCTTAGTCTGGGTCTCCCATTACAGATGTGAAGGACCTGTGATAGATATCTTTTTTCCCCATAAGCTGTGAAATCTGTGCTGGTGGCAATATCTGGGGCACAGGGTTCTTGGAGGGGGGAGGCAAAGCAAGAGAATATGAAAAAAAATACTGTATTTATCAGGGTAATCTAGTTCAGAAGCATAAGTAATAATACATTTTAATCACGGTCATATGGTTTTGTGTTATTGCAGGTCAGAATTAAGGCTATTTGTATGCCTTGGTTGCACATTGCCACACTCAACAAATTTGAATTTATTTTAAGCATAAGTTGAACTCCCTGAGTTTGTAATACCTGATCTGGAAATAAGTGCAACCTCTTTATATTGTACTTTACTCTTAAGTTGGGCTTTCCACTTTAGCTCCATTTCTGTTGGCTTGGCAATAGCATGGGCTGTCATTTCCTGCCCTGCCGGCTTTGCTGTTTAAACGGAGAAGGCAGTGTAGCCAAATAAAGGAATATAGCAGGAAAAGCAGAGATGGGAGAGGAGTGACACACACAATGAGCAGTTCCAGGGCTGCTGTGTGCACAGCCTGGTTGTTGCTTAAACTGTCCATGCCTGGCTATCCCATGTGTGAATGTGTGGATACCCTTGGTGCACAGATGCTTGAGTTGAGGGTAGAAGGAACCCACATGAGATCAGAGGCTGAAATTCGGTTTCACGCTGTGGAGGCAAGGTCGTGATGCCAGTAAAGCCACTGGAATCGGTGGGATGACACTCAGCTCACAGCACGGTACCTTCCAGCTCGGCCTGCAGCTCCAGGGCTTCATGCTTTAGCTCTCTGTGTGCCACAATGGAGAGTCTCACCTGGGCTGGCTGGGCACAGCCGGCCAAGCGGCATGCCCAGCGACCAGGGCACAGGCATGGTCCCCCACAAGGGAAATTACTCCATTTGCCTTCCCACATTGGGAATCACCTTCTGCCCCTCGTGACGGGAAGGGCTGGTGGCTCAGTGAGCTCTGGGAATGGAGTCAGTGCCCTGGCTGTTTTTAACAAGAGTTTATTTGGAAAAGGCTCCTTCTTGATAGGAGGGAAACGCCATTGTCCCTGGAGCTCCTCTGCCTCTGATTTGGCTTCTGCCTGCAGCCATCGCCTCCTCCCCCCAGTCCTGAGCCCTGTCCTGCTGGGCTTCTCACTGCACATCCAGAGACTTCTCCTCTCTCTCCCTCACTCTCCTGTGTGTGATCCCTCTCTCTCCCTCATTTCCCTTCCCGTGCATCCCTGCCCTGCCCCATGACTAAAGCTAAATTTCCCCTTTTTTGGCAGCTGGCCTTCCCAGGGGCCCAGACTAACAGAAGCCGGAGCCCTGACTCTGCTTGTGCCTTGGCCAGAGCAGAGCAGCTCCTTGCTGACAGATAACGTTGCCTTAAAGGAGAAGGGATTTTTTTTATTTTCCCAGCTATTTCCCCATCACACTCACCCATTTGTTCCCCAGCTCCTGCAGAGAGGGGAATGCTCGTGCTGGGGAACCACTGCCACCCAGTCACCTACTGGCATTCCCCTCTTCCCTGCAGGCTCGTTCCTGGCTGTGCATTTCGTCTCTGAGGCAAGCCTCCTGAAATTAATGCAAGCCTCGCTGTTGACTTTCAGCGAGCTTTGGATAAAGGCCTTTCCAGGACTTGCAGCTTTCCTCCAGCTCGGTCCTTGCACGCCAAGTGATGAGGCTTCCAGGGCATCTCCCACAAGACAGCTCCAGTGCACGCATCTCGCTGTCAGGAAGCTTCTCTTGTTGCTCGGCCCAAATTTTCCCCTTTTCAGGTGTTGTCCTGGCGCTCCTGCTTAGCATGCACTTTCTGTGCTTATTGCTCCCTCCAAGCAAGCTGATGCTTTTCCTTCTCCACTGCCTGGGCTCTGCTGGTGCTTTTATTGCACCCATCTCAGCTTAACCAGTTGGGGCACATTATCTTACAGCTCATTTCCCTTTAAAAATCAAACCTCCAAGCCTTTTTTTTTTTTTTTTTTTCCTTTTCTTTCCTCCCTGTGAGGCAGGAGTGATTTTTGGGTGTCTGCCCCATAGCATGGAACATTTTTCTCTCCTGTTTGGGCTGACAAGGTTTTTAGTGTAAAGTGCTGACATTTCTTTGTCGCTGCAGGCAGCCATCTCTGGGATGGGTAAACGCACGACCACCTTTGAGACGGAGCTCCTGGGAGCAGGCAAGCAGGTGCTCCTCAGTTGGTGCAGCTCTCGTGCAGACTCCTCAGTGTCAAATTCGGGCTGACCTCCCGCTGTTGCCTTCCCCTGCGGGGGGAGACATGATTGCTTCCCCCTGTTTGTCTTTATTCCCGTGGATTTCAGGGATCTAATGGTACTAATTCTCTGCCGAGTCTGGTCTGCATGGGCAGTGGCTTCGAGTTCAGGAGGGACTGGGAGGGGAGAGGGGCAGGCTCTGCCCCGTGCTACACACACATGGAATGATTGTACTTGCCTCGTTTATTTATCAAGCCAGGCTGAACGTGTTTCCTTCTGAGGAATCCAGCATCACCAGAATAGGAAAGAGTAAGTGACAGCTTGCTTTCCTTCCTGTATGCAACTCTTTCGCTACCGCATGGATGCGGGTTTTGTTTGGGAGCAGGAAATGGGTGAAAGGCTGAGCTGCCCTCCTGCGCGCACCAACACTGTTTTTGTGTTTGTGCTTTGCCGAAGGTTTTGCCATGCAAAGTGAACAAACATGATGGTGGAGGTTGCCATGACAGCTCTGAGGAGAGACTGGGTCAGCCCTGTAACCCATGGAGGGGACCAGCGATAGCTGCCTGGTGGTCACCTGTGAGCCCGCAGGAGCAAACACGTCCCAGCACTTGTTGCTGAGCTGACCACATTGGTTCTTTATTACGCAGGAGGAAACAAAAGAGTTGTTAACTTGGTTACCATTTTAAACTTGAAGTGGCTAAAATGGAGAAGATATCAAGAAAGTAAAATTAGGAATGAAATACTGAGGGGACTGGAGATACCAGACTAGCAGAGTTGAATGCAGGTTCATTTCAAAGTTAAAAAGAAAGCGAAGGATGGATGCCCATGGCCTCCATGGGATTAAGACCAGTTTTAAAAATGCACCATTGTTTTGACCTCAAAATAGTGTTTTACAAAAGACAAAACTGGGTGTTCATTTATTGCTGACCACTTTGGAGAATGTGGTCACAAGTGTTTCAGGTGACCATGGCTGAGATCATAAGCATTTCAGGTGATCATGGCTGTTGAAGAGCTATCCTTTTTTCCAGCCATTTAGCCTCTTCACCTTCTACATCTTCCCCTCCGGGGGAAGATGAATTCCTCTTTTCTCTTCCCACTTGCCACTTTCTAGACAGATGGCACTAGTGTTTGGGATCTGGATACCCTCCTTGGAGAACAAGAGGGACTGGTGAGGCACATGCAGCAGTGCCTGCAGTGGAAACTGAAGTCAATGCTGTTCCTTTCCTTTGGCATCACCCATAATGCTGTCATCTGGTCTCTATGCCAATGTTTCTAGAATCCCAGAAGGGAGCTTAATCACTTCAGCATCATCCTCATGCAAAGCGTACCTGGGGTGCCGGATGGCTGAATAACCTCTCATGCACTGAGAGCCATTAGCATTTGAATTAGTGACATGAGGATAACAGGCGATTATCCCATTTAACAGCTGTTGAGTGCTGTTAAAGGGATACCTTCATGAAGAAGGAACAAAAATGTAGTAGATTATTCTTTTTTACTAAGGGCTTCTCTACCTCGTGTGAATACTGATGTCCTCTCATTTTTGAAAAGTTATTCAGTTTACACAGGGACATCTTATAATCTTTAAACCTTCTTACTGTAGAGAGCTAGAAACCTAAATACACCCACAGCATGCCAGCGGACGAGAGTGAGAAAGTGGAACTGTCCCCAAACAGAAAGGGAAGTGGGACTGGGTATTTGGGAGCCAGGCTAAGCCAAGCGTAAACGGAAGCAGTCACAAGTATGCTGCAAAAAGAAGCAAAAGTTAAAGCATCTCCTCTGCTCAGGAGCACTCCAGCAGTAAGGAACATGTATGGGATGGCCCTGACTGCCATCTGCATTGGTGGAAACATAGCTATTTCAGGTGGCAGGACGAGCCAGGCACCAGTTAGAGCCCCTGGAGTGGTATAAAGGATGAAAAACAATCCTCTCCCTGAGGATTTGGCTAAATGCATAGAAGTGCATTTTGAAAATATAGGATCTATCATACATACAGCATAAGAAAGTATTTCTGTATGCGGGGCATTTTTTCAATAAAAGAATCAAGTGAGCAGGAATTATTACAGTTATTAGCACAGGGGATGCTGCAATACAGATTAATGTCATGGTCCATGACTCCATTTCTCTTGACAGTGTGTTAAGCAGAAGACAAAATACTGGTCCTCATCATCACAAGGATGGTCTGGTCTCTTGCATCAAAGAGGTTAAGACTCCTCATGTCCCACTTGGAGTCTCCAACATGAGTCATTTTGAGGCTCTGCCTTTTACACTAAGCTGAACAAATTGAGGATGCTGTACTTTGACAAGGATTCATCCAATGTCTCTTTCCACTGGGGTGCTGGTGGCTGGCCTCCCAGCATTTCAGAAGGTCTGACTGCCTATTCAGGTGTGCTGCTGGCACCTGACCCCCTTTCTGAAAACTGGATCAGACTGGGTGCCCTCAGATGTTTATGAAGAGTTGGATTCTGCTTCCCTCCAGACAGCAGCATCTCACAGAAAACAGAAATAAAACCCCCAGGCTTTAATCTTCAGCAGACAGTGAAAGGGCACAGTGATGTGGGTAAAGTGAAGTGGCTTTTTTGTCCCCAGGTGATGTTTTTGGGAGGGCAGAAGTGCCACGCTGGATCGAGGCAGCAGTGCTGAGTACCCAGGGCTTTCGGGCCAAAGCAAGACACTTCACACGAGACAATTAAGGGTTAAGCTGCCTGGAGAGGGCCCTTCTTAACCACAACCATCATTCAGTGACTAGCATGGTGTTATGAAACTTGAGGGCTCATATCCTTCTCAAAGCTATCTGGCAAAGCTATGGCTTGCCTGCATGGGAGGCTCTGTGTTGAACCCTAAGTGGGTGACACGAGGTTGTGCCTTGGGGTGGGGTTAACCCTGAAGGGTGAGAAAATCAGTTTAAGATGGTGAGGTTGTCCCTGGGGCAGAAGTGATGACAGTGGGTGAACAGAAATGTTTCTCTAGTCTTTTCTGTGCAACTGGATGTTTTGGCTTACTCTAGGCTTGAGGGGGATAAACCTTTTCTAACAAGCCAGAAGAGCTTATGGGGTAGAAGATTTTTCTACATGCTTTTTCCATCTGTTTCAATACCATTTTTTTCATCTCTTTCTGTAATCTCTTCTTTCTCTTTCAATAAAATCCTTTGAGGTGGGTGCAGTGGCAACACCCGAGCACATTTATAATGTTAAATAACATCCTTCCCATTATTTCTTTCCTAATTATTTTTACCCTTTGTGATGACCACTTATGGTCTAACTAATGTAAGCATTCTTTCCATGCGAAGTAGCTGTAGCAACGAAGATGAAGAGACCTGCTTTTAATGTTAGTTGTTTCTGAGCAGGCCTTTTTCATACCATCCTTACCACTTATCTGACCATTAAATCTGCAAATACATGCAAACGGTATTTACTGTGTTGTTACATGTACCTCGAAGCAGATGGTGAGCCAGTACCAAAGCTCACATTTTTACACCTTTATGAAACATCTGGGGAGCAGGATTGAATTTCTGCCTTGGCTTGGGGATTCATACAGACCTCTGCCTCTGTTGCAAGTACCTCACAACTGCTGCCAATCCTGACTGCATTATTTCGTGGTTTTTTTCTTCATATACTATTAATAAAGGAATGTTGACAACACTTCTTCCACCTCCCTGTCCCCCCCACCCCCAGGTAATATTTCCAAAGAGCCATGCCAAGGCTTTGAACCATTGCCATGTGAGTTGCTGGTGGCTCAGTCACCTGGGTGTCCTCCTACTTTTTCCATGCTCGGTGACCCGGCTCAGCTGATATTGCAGCATCTGATGCATTGCATGTGGGCTGTACAGATGCAGGGAGCTGGGGGTGCGGCAGGATGGAACCCAGGGCAGAAAGCTGAGCTCCTTTTGCACCCTGACATAGGAACAGGAGTGGAAAGCACATCTTGCTGCTCCAGGGTGTGAGCCAAGCCTGTAGAAAGGCTCCTCGTGACATTGAACCATCTGAAGGGCTGTTGTTAATCACTGTAAGGAGATCAGGCAGGTCTGTCCTGTAACCAGGGCTAGCAGCAGGCTGCGTGGGACCGGCTGACACTGAGGACACCAGGAGCTGCTTGGACTCATCCACAGGCAGAGCAGGAAGGAGAGTGACTTGACAGCGGGACTTGCCAAGCGAGGGCCTGAACCGCAGCCTGTTTGAGGGACGCTGAAGCCAGCTTGCCGTGGCCACACAGGGGCAGTGCCTAATCCCGTGGGCATCCTTGCTGTGCCATAGGCATTGGCAGAGTGGGTGTCCGTGCCAGCCCACAGGCTGTGCCATTAGCTCTTGTGGTTTGTCCTGCAGGCATGCCCATTGTTCCGGGAGGTAGCATTCACTTGCTGGTCCTATATACATCACCTGCTCAAAGCCTGTGGGGTTAAACGTACGAGATGGGTGTTGCCAGGAAGAGTGAAACCCACCTGTGGAGTTTCCTTGGGAGAGTCTTCCCTGCTGATGAGTTCAGGAGTGAAGCAGCACTGAAACCTACTCATGTTTCCTTGGGCAACACCCAGGCCTTGGGGAAAATCTCCCAGGAGATCACCCTCAAACACACACAGGCAGCCCTCATCCCAAAGCTCCGCGTTTCCGCTTACCACCCAAGAGCACAGGGTTATTAGGCATTCATTCACTGAAATTTTACCTGCAAGGTCCATATGTCTTTTTCTGGCATCATTGCAGTAGGTCTCCTTTTCAGAGAGAAGTAGATGTGTGATATGTCTGACATCTGCTTTGGGATGGGATCAACTGCACCTTCAATACATCTGTTTCTTGAGTGGATCTGATACCTTTGTGTGGCCAAATGAATTCCTTAACTTCACTAAGCCACCTTTCTCATCCCTGCAACCTTCATTGCCATTCCTCCCCTGCAGTGCCCACGCTCATTTTCACCATCTTTCCACTCTTTTTATAACTTTGTTTTCAGAGGTCTCAGCTACGGCTCGCTCCTTCCCATCCATGTGGTCCTTCTTTCTCCTGCACAATGCCTCATGGTGTCACTCTCCCTTCTCCCCTTTTTGGAGTCTTTGCTTCTCCATAATGCTTTGTCTTTCTGCCTGTTTTTCTCTGTCACATTGTATTACGGTTCCCAGGCTCCCTACGCACAGATCCTCACAAACTCTCCTCCCTATGTCCTCTCTTCTTCCCTCTCTCTTCCCCAGGGCAATGGCTTAGCTGCCTGTTTGCTGAACTTGATTCTTTGGGAAACACCCGTGCTAGTTCCCCCAAGCTCTGCCTGCCCAGCAGGCTCCAGGACAGCATGCTGTCACCCAGCTGAGCTCCCAGCCAGCCTGTAGCCGAGACAGGTCTTCATGGGCAGAAGAAGGAGCTTTACTGGAAAGATCCTTAGCTAATGTAACTTGTCATTTTAGAGGGGAAAACGGGCCTTGGGATGTGCATTCCTGACACTCTGCAGTCAATGCACATCCCAGAGATTCACTGGGCTTTCTTCTCTCCATGTTCCCCATCACAGCCAAGGCCTGGCGCAGGAGAGCCCAATGCACATCCCCTGTGCCCCCGACCAAGCACAGGACTCCTCCGGGGGCCTTTCTCCAGCAGCTGCTGAGTGCAGGGATCCCTTTATAACCTTATCTCTGTCACACAGGGATGGTATGCAGAGTAGGTAAACTGAAACCCCACTCTGAAACCCTGGAGTGCAATGTACAGCAGTGAGTTCAGCTGGGAAACTCGGCGAGTTTGGGGCCTGTTCTCCCATCTAGTGTTGCACTTGTTCAGCTGGGGATGGACGTTCTTTTAAAGTTGCCCCTGGTCCCAAGTGCCACAGTGAGACTTTGCTGCTGCTTCAGACCCAGTGATGGGAATTGCTGGGGAGAGAACAACTTCAGGCCACAGGCTGTTTTCCCTTGTGGCTGAGGAGATGCTGTGTTTATTATCTCTTTCCCTGAGAAAACACAATTCCCCAGGGTGACTGCACTCTGACACTGTCCCACTGTTACAACAACAACTGACAGATGCTCTTTCAGCTCTTGGGCGGTATTCAGGCATTTTGGTAGTGAGGTACAACAGAGCAAGAAGGCATACAGGTCAAGGAAAGATGCCTGGGGAAGACAGAAGTGTTTGAAAAGAGGATGTTTCCCTCAGCATCGCCTGAGAGACGTCTGTCATTTATTCCAGATTTTATCAGGGCACCACTAGCAGCAGCGATGCAGACTAAGTCTCAGCATCAGTTCAAAAAACCCATGTTTCTCCATATAAGACACCCAAGTTTGAATGCATGGACATCTGCTGGTCTACATCCAGACCAGAAAGAGCAGTGTCTGTTATTTCTTCCTGCCACAGATGACATTGTGAAGGTTTGCAAACAGCCAGAGCTGCGGCTCTCAGATTGGGGGTGCCAGCAGGGTGGTATGTCTTAAAGTGTGGCTCCACATTGCACTGATCTGCAGGCTGCCCTGCTTTCGAACACACAGACATTGGAGGGAGAGGGGCGCAGGCATCAGCCAGATGTCAGAGTGCCATTGACTGAGGGGAAAGGAGCGCAGCATCTCCTGGTGACTGAAACAGCTTGGGTGGTTTTGCACATAGGAAGTTCCTTTGAAATGTATTTCCTCCTACTGCCTGGCCTTTTGTTTTTCAGCCATGCTTGATGCTGGCATTGGAAAGCTGAACTCCTCAAAAGTGAACTTCCTCTCCTGCTATAAACTGACCCCCGGGGGTTGCTATAGTGACTGCAGAGCAGCTCCGAGCTGTGTAAACACTCCCTCCCGCTCTCCATCACACGGGATGCGCCCAACAACCTGCATTATGCAGGCAGTTGTGAAATGCAAACCCAACAATTTCTGCGCTTCCTCCCTGCTTCCCCTGCAGGGAGGCAAATGCAGAAGGCTGGTAGCAGGCACCAACACGCCCGTCCCTGACGAATTCAGGCACATGGAGTGGTACCGCAGAAACCAAACCCAGACAGTCACCTGGGAAGCTTGAGCAAGGTGGGGAAATATATGGTGCAACTGGACACCCTGCAACATCTGATTCCTGTGGCCTCACTAGCTGTTGAGCTTCCAGCTGGGCAGGGGGAGCAGTTTAGGGGAGCAGTTTGGTACACACAGCTTCTTCTGTGTAATTAATTCAAACAATCAACTGAGTGTGAAATCCACCAGTTTCTGGGTCCTCTGTTGCTCACTTTGATGTCAGCTCTTCGTCTTTCATTTTCTTCTTCCCTTTTTTTTTTAAAATGCGTTTCATTAAAGTCTGTAGCTGACTCTCTGAGTCACTTTCCAAACACTTCCACACTTGTGTGTGACTGCATCCATGCCCACAAAACTGGGTCAGGTAATTCAGCAGCAGCAGCCTGGGCAACACACTGAAGCACCCAGGGAGGTGTTTCCCAAGCAGATCAGGGTACATATCCCCTAGGGCCACTGCAGATGTTCTTCCAGAACAGAGGTGTTGCTTAGCTGGGGATTTCCAGCACCACCAGACCTTGAGACTAACACGATCATCAACCCCCTCTCATTAATGAGGCCCCTCCTTCCCTGCTCTGCCCCCACCAGCACCCTGTGCTGCTTGGTGCCCTGGAGCTTGCTCTGTCTCCCTGCACCTGCAGCCGGCTCTGGTGCAGGCAGGCAGAAGGGCCCTGGCCCCGAGCCACCATACTGAGGTGCATCTTGCTGGGTTCACAGTGCAAGTGATGTCTTCCAGAAACAGGGTTGCTGTTCTACCACAACAGACACATTTCAAAGGTTTGTGCAATGTTGCCCCTGCTCCGTGCCATCAGGAGGGCCCATTCAGAAGTGTCACTCATCCCGCAGAACACCCCCACCTCAGCCAGCTGCCAATACACACTTTTGATTTACTATTAAGAAACTTCCTGGCACAAGGATGGATGGACTTATGTCATGCTGTCTTTATGTGCCTGGGTGTCACTGACCAAGCTGATCAATAGGTACCTTTGAACAGACAGTGGCAGGCTGTCTGGGGGTTCCCTGAATTGTCATCCTTTCTGCCACATCCGAGGGTGTACACAACCTCTGTTAGTAAAGATATTGGCAGAGGCAGGACAGAAGGAGGTTCCTGGAAGAGTACTTGTCTGTAATCCTAAACATGTCCCTGTGACTCAGCACTGGGGGGAGGCAGAGGGTCGATGTGGCCCACTCGTCCACCCCAGTGAGTCATTACACCTCAAAGAGAAAAAGAGCCTTAAAACCTCACTCTGATCGCTGTGAATGATGGCAATGGGACATATTGTACAAAGTACACTAAATCAAAGGCAATTCTGTTATGCAATACTTTACAATACTCAGTCTCTATAGTGTCTCAACAGATGTCAGGAGCTGAGTCTGATTAATCAGAGTTTTCTGAATCACACACAGAAACAACTGAGAGTCAGGCAAAGGCATATAGCGACATGCAGCTTGGAGCACCTTCTAGGTCTCGGTGGGTTTGCACTTCTCCCTTCACTCTGTGCCTGCTTCCATAAGGCATTTAAAAGTAGATCAGTTGAATTAGTTGGCGTGAGTATGTGGTCTCTCCTGCTCCTGTCAAAGGAGATGCTGGACTGTCTCTTGCTGAGCATCCCAGCATAGAGCAGTGCCTGCACTCAATGCAGAAAATGTGGTGAAACCAGTAACATGATAATGACACCGATGCTCCCTTTTTTCCTGAGATTAATGTCACAGAAATAAACAGCCTGCAGATCCCTTATTCACATAGTGACTTAGAAAGTGTGAAGTGGGCCACATGTACCCATGAGTAGCTGACTGGAAGGGAGGCAGGAAGCAGGAGAACAGGTAAAGCAGATCTGCTTTGGCAACTCTGGGAGCTCAAAGATCTCCGGTCAGGTGAGTTTATTGGTTTACTTCACAAGAAATCTTAAGCTAGCTTGGCCCTGATGAAGGAATTGGACAGCCTCAAACAATGTGGCATCTGAATTATATTTATAGAAGCAACTAACAACCTGGATGCTTCACAAGTTATTAAAATATCTGCAAACCTCAAGAGACTGGGGCTCTTTTGTGCAATGTTTTATAATTCTGCTTGGGAGTCCAGATCTGGGGCCTCCACAGGGAATGGCACCAGGTAGTTCTCCAAGCCCAGGTCTCCCCCCAGGGCTGTGTCTCAGCCGAATGGCTGGCATGGTGGGGGCACACGAGTAGGTGCCACCTGAAGCCACCTGCGGTCTTGGTGTGAGCACGGCATGTGCTAAGGAAGCCTGAAGGAAGACAGTGCAAGGAAGCTTTCAAGCCTTTCCTGCATCTGGCTCCCATCCAGCTGCAAATAGTCCAGGGATGCCCTTTCCAGATGTGGACTGACACCGTGGCTGTCCAGGGAAGCTGGAAATTGGTGGGGGAGGGAAGGGAGGAGGAGGCATTATTAGCAGAGCTCAGCTTAAAAATGCGAGTAGGTTTAGGAGGCTTCTGCAAAGTCTCCCTTCTGCAGAGAGAATGTTTTTTGAGGCACCTCTGGCTGTGGATTGCGAGTGACCGGTCATCACTGCGGGTGGCTGCTGCTGCCTCCCAAAGCCACAGCAGCAGCATTGTTGAGCTGCAGACGTGCAGAACAGCTCACGCCAAGGCTGCACACTCACAGGTGATCTTTCGGTCTGTACATTTTCCATCGGAGCTGGCAGCAGCTCCTGCGGTGTGCATGCTTCGTTGGCTGTCCAAAGAAGGAACCGGGCAGGCGTTGATCCAGTTGAGGCGGTTTCGAGGAGCGAAGGCAGGAAGGAAAATTACCAACTTTGACATATGTTGCTCCCTGCAGGTCTCTCTTATTATAGCCTGGCAAGATGTCAAGGTGCACAGACACGTCCCAGACCTGTAAAACCCCATGGCTGCTTCGCCTCCCGTCCCACCCCTTTCGCACAGGCAGAAATGACAAAATCATTTCTGGCATACCAGGAAATCCTGGTTCTTGCTATTATGAAGGAGAGAGCATGCACTTATACAACCCTGAGCTGCCATCAGAGGGACCCGCAGGAGGGAGAGGGGGAATAGTTCACTTGGAAAGGAATGCTGCAGTGTAGGGCAGTGGTTTTGACATACTGGAGCGAAACTTGGCATAGGGGAACAGAGGGAATTTGTTTGCCCGGTAGACGTGGCACTTGAGCAAGAGATTAAATGAAATGGCAGTGGAAATCTTGAGAGATCTGAAGAGGTGGGTAGTTAGCCCAGGGCATGTGTCTGTACCCCTTAACACAGGTTTCACCATGCTGGGTGTTCATAGCTTTCTAAAAACTGTTATTTATCTGCCTCTCTAGCCCTTTTGTCCTGCCAGCATACATGAGAGGCCAGCTGCGTGCCTAGTCCTACCCAGGGTACAGCCTCCAACTTGGCAAGAAGAAATGAAGACCCAGGGTTCAGCGGCCTGCAGTGTTTATCAGCCATTTGTGATGGCAGAAATCTACTTACTTTTCTGAGACTATTTATCCACTGTAGCATGCCAGGAAGAATGTAGTGTGGCATAGCAGCCATCCAGAACAATAGCAAATATTTGTTCCTGGTAAAAATTTACTTGACACATGTCTTCATTTGCAGCGTATCTCCTGTCTTGGATCAGATGAGCGGGTCTGGGATGTCCTTCTGAAATGTCAGTCATTAAGAGCACTTATGTGGAAGGGCTGGGAGAAATACACATGTGCATCAAGAAGCATTAGGTGTATGTTGGATTAACACCTCTCATTCTCCCTCCTGACAAATCCCTGCCAAGGTCTTGACATCTAAACAAAACACATTAAACCTTCCTCTTCATGGATTCTTTCTTCTGGGGCGAGTTCCCCATCGCTTGCTTTCATGCTGTGCTTTCAGCCGTTGTTTTTGTAGTCTGTCAGCACAACCTTGAGAGAAAGGACTTTGGCTGAGAGCTGAACACACAGTACCAGCTGTACTGATTTCCAGCTCCTGGTATGTAGCAGTGGACTTTTACACTGTGCCTTCTTTGCCTCCTCCAGCTAGGCTGAAATCTCTTGCCGAAGTTTTTGCTCTTCTGCATGGCTGAATTGTCTCAGCCAAGAGAAGTGGCTGGTTTAGGGTCCTTGCAACCCCTCTGTCAAGATGGGAGCCCCTTGGCAGGGCACACAAGCCACGTGGGATGAGGGGCTGAAGGCATCAGAGGAATGCTGATGTTCCAACAAACTTTGGGATGAGCAAGGGAAGCTGGAATGCATGAGCGGATCAGAGGAGAGGAGGAAGCGAGTGGGAAAGGGAGATACTGGGTGATAGATGGGAAGGAGAGCAGAGGGCAACGTAAAATCACACAGGGGATGGCGAGGATTTGAAGAATAAGGGCAACAAAAGATGAGGAAGTGTTATAAGTGCCTAACTCTCTAGGGAGCTGGTAAGAAATTTGACTTCCCCACACCCCCCATCTCTGGCTTGGATTGTATTTTGAAAAAAACCCCAAAAGATATTTTAGTGACTATCTTTTTTGTTGTGAAATAGTCAGGTTCTTGCACTATGAATTTTTTTTCTTTGCATTCGCCTAGTTATGGAAGTGAAACAGATTAACATCAAAAGCACTTTGTCACATGCTTTGCTGCTCTGTCCTTTTCTCCTTTATATGACTCTGGCAAGGAGAGGTGCAAAGCACAGACTTCACTAGTGTTATGCAAAGTTGTTATCTGGCAGTTGTGATGCTCTTTAGCCTTAAACAGAGGTTCGTATGAAACACAGGCCCTTTGTGTGGATAGAGGAAAATAGGATGAGGAAATCAGGTAACACCAGAACAGAAGCATGCCTGGAACAAAGGCTTGGAAGAATAATGTGGATAGGGGAATGCTCCTGCCTCCTCCTCAAATATTCTCTGGGCACTGGGACATGATCCAGAAAGTTCCCTTTGTCCTAATGTCACTCAGATGGAAGGTCTCTTCATCCCATCATGTGGCCTGCAGATCCCAGTGACCACCGACTCCTTTCACCTGCTTCCACTTAGCATACTTTGGAAAAGGGTGTATAACTGTGTTTCCACCTTGTCCCCTCTCTTGCTGCTGTTTGTCTTTCCAAAGCATACCTAGCACACCTATTTTTTCTGGCAGTGTGTTGATGAACTTTTATTTGTATGCCAGGGGACTTGTAAGAATTAGGGTCAGCTTGACATGAGTGGAGTGCTGTACAGAGATCTTTACAGCTGTTCACAACGCTTGTGTTGAGTATGAGACCAGCAGCAATTAGGATCCAGGCCAGTGCCCTCAGTGAATAATGGTCTTGGTTACTTGGAAATATCAGATGGCTTTGGCTCTATAGAGTTGCTATGAGGAAAAAAGTTAAGTAAACAAAGAAAAAGAATAAGAGGAGGGAGTGGTGTCTTTTTATTGGCGTAATCAAGAAGGACAGTCAAAAAGAGAGAAAGAAACAGGAAAACAATACCCTGGGTCTTCTCTTGCAGCCCACAGCACAGAACAGACATCTTATTTGCACGCCTTGATGTTCAATATCCTTCTCCATGAGGACTTTTGGTTCCTGTCCCTCAGAGACCTTCCTTGGAGGCCAGTCTCATTATTTGGGTGCCCTGCTGTTAAGATTTGTTTCTAATTCCTAACATATGATCCTCGTGGCCACACAGTCCTGGGACCTCATCCCTGCGAAGCACCCTCACATCTCATGGCCTCCATGGCAGCCACTGATAGTCAACAGCACTCAGCAGCTGTCCCTCTTTTGTGAGGTGTGTCCAAATAGTCCACTTGGCTTTCTCTGGGGGTTTGAAGATGGGAGATGCTGAGATGGGAGACTAAGAGGGAGATGCTTTCTTGAGGTTTTCCAGAGCTGCTACACTGCCTGTTGCATAGATGCCTTCCTCTCCTAGAGATGAGGGATAAATGCTTTCAGATTCCTGGAAATATTTTAATTTTGTCTTTCCTTGGACAAAATAGATAACCTGAGGGAAGCAATTATGCTGTGTTTCTTGGTGTCAGGCTGTGGAAATAGGCACTCGGCCACCTTTGCCAGACCGACGTCAAAGTCTGCAGTCTTCTGCGCTTCTTCTCCTGACTGGCGGCGTGGAGCTGTGCAGGTAGCTCCTCCAAGTTAGGGGTCTCCACCTGGATTTTTGGGCTCATTTATCTTTACTAGTGCAGGCTAGCTCTGAGCACAGAGGTGGGAAATGAGCCTTCCTCAGCACACCGCTGCTCAGAAACAAAGAACCCCACAAGAACCCCTCTGAAGACTCTGAGGTGAGACAGGACTTCTCCTCACAGCCTGCTTTCCCTGCCTGCAGCAGGGGTTGCCTCCTCTCACGGTGTTCCCTGCAGTGGCCAGCGTTTCCCTCTAGAGATAGAGCCTGTAATGAGATCAAGATGGAGGGGCAGCCTTTCGGCAACCCTTTGGCCTGCTCTAGCCATGGATGAGGGCTTCCAGTGCACCAGTCAAGGGGATGAGGTCTAGGTAGTCCTGCCTTCCAGCAACGATGGAGCTGGTCCTTTCAGGGCAGTGTACTCTTGCTTGAGATGATACCGAAAAAGCCTTGGCTCCTTGCAGGCTGCTGGCACACACGACTTGCTACAGCACTGGCAAGTTTTTAAGGTTTTTGTCAGATGGGAACAGTGGTGGAGAAAAGAAAAGTGAAACCAGATGTTTTTCCTTAGGGTTGCTTCATATTCATATTGGGGGTGGGGGGCCGGGGGGAGAAGAGAGGCCATAAAAATGTCATAACCCTTGATCCGTGAGGCTCAGCATTATACTCTGCAAAAGCCAGTGCAGTAAATCTGCGCCTCCTCCTCGGCAGCCGTGGGTCCTGACAGGGTGAGACTGTTGCGATAGCTGGGCGGGGAGATCCTTTGCATTTGTCAGCATAAACCAGAGGAAAAAGCCTTTTGGAAGTTAACACTGATAGGCTACTTTTACGGAATCAGTTATTTTTTCAGATTTCTCTGGGGAGGCGTCATTGCCAAGTCCTGAGGCTGACCGGCAGGCTTAGAAATTTGGGATGTGTCTGCACGGCAATCAATCTACCCAGCAGGCTCTGCTGACGGAGCGGAGTTAACTTTATCCTCCCCAGCCTGGGCTCTCCTGTCAGCACAGCCAGGGCAGTGACGGGGCAAGGACTCACTGCCAAAGCATTCGCCCAAATTTCCCAGTGGGGTTTTGCGTGCTAGGCTGTGCTGCGGCCACCCAGCCTGAGTGCTGCTGTGATGGCAGTAGCATAGATGAAGCTCTGGTCAGAGGGTCTGGCTGGCACCAGAGAAAAGCCACCAGGAAAAGTCAGACTCCAGTCAACTCTTTTTTTTTAAATATATTTTTTATATTTTATATTTTTTATTTTTTTTATTAGAGAGGCTGCTTGTTGTAGTCAGAAGACAACGGTGAGCAGTGCCAGGCAGCCCCCTTCCAGGGAAATGCATGCTTGTGCGAGCATGGGGCTGGAAGAGAGGAAATGAAAGCTGTGTACACACATGCCTCAAGCAAAACAAGGATTTAAACAGAAAGCAGCTAGGCCTTTACTGCCCTGTACAGCAAGGACTGTGATAACTGGGTATTTTTCTTGATATTTCTTGGTATTTCCACGCTCAGTTTCTGTGTACATGTCAGCAGTGAGGAATGGCTTTCCCTAATCTGACACAGACAGTATGGATGCGCATCTGCCCTGCAGAGGCTGGGGTGGGAGGTGAATTCAGCTGCCAGCTCGGATTCTGAATCCCAGTTTCGCTGCAAGGGCAAAGGTAACTAGGTTTAGCCCTATTTTGGGGGGGATAAGTTGTGTTACGTCCAGTAAGATGCAGGTAGGTTGCCATGCTGTGCAATGTGTAGTTACAGTGCTACTCGTCCTAATGGGCAAACGGGAACAACAGCAGCATGAAAGGTGGGGAGTGTGTGTAGGCTCTGATGGAGAGGGCAGTGGGCTTGAACTCAGAAGATTTTGGTTTGGATCTCGATTCAGCCAAAGAATCCTGTGGTTTCTGTGGTCGAATAATGTAAACCAGCTTTTGGAGCTCTCTGTCCTTTTGCAAAACAAGTCAGTTGCCCTCCGTAGCTTCTGCTGGGCCCTCCAATTGTACACTGTTCAGGTATTATGGCAGTGTGGCCCAGTTGGTTAGAATAATTTTAAAAAGTATTTTCATATGTGGGTCAGTCATTCTGCAAAATAACTTCATGGAATGACAGCAGTTTTCTTTAATTTTGCAACACATTTTACTCATGAAGTGACTACAAGTTCGGATGCTTTGTGGCAGGAATTGCAAGTGTTTTGCCTCACTGCTTGGTTTCTCTTCTCCACTGCCACATCAAGTGATGGTAAGTTGGAGCCATTTGCAAGCTGCAAATGGCTTTCTTGTTCTACTACTGTGTCATCGCTGGCACTCTGGACATCCTGGTGCACTGTGGCCATAAAAAATGGGGTTTTCTGTAGGCAACTGAGCTTCTAGCAACTCTATATTGACTGTGTTGTTCTCAGAGAGATGTGGTTCTTCTGGTCCTTCATCAACAATCATGTTTTCTAGACTTCTAGTCTATCTCACTCCTCTCTTCTGGACTCTTTCCACTTGGTTGGTGTTGAAGTGTTATGTCCAAAACTGGACAGCAGTTCAGCTCTGGCCTGTCCGGTTCTGGGTGGAAGGATTACTTCACTTGTCCCAGGGGCTTTTCTCCTGTTAATACACTCAGCATGTTGTTTTTCTTTTTGCTAACGGTGTTGCACTCTTTACTGACATTTGGCATATGACCCCTACAGAATGTGTTCTGACATGGTGGCATCTCCATCCTGGATCTGGGAACCAACATATTTCTCCTGATGTATATTTCTCCTTATGCTTGGGCCACTTGAAATGCACTCTCTCTGTGACCATTTCTTCAGTTTTCCTGTGGTTAATGGAAAGAAACTTTTATGATTGACTCAGTTGATAAATGTTCATTTGGGAGAGGCTGGCTTGGGTAATGGAGTTGTGGTGGGCCAGAGCACCAGGAGACAGAGGCAGAGGTTATGGGCAAGACTGAAATGTGATGGCTGATGTTACAATGCTCAGTTGTGAAAATACTAGTTAGCTCTGTCAAGGGATGGGTGTTGCTGACTGGTTTCAGAAGTAATTACGAAAGATTGCCTGGTTGTAGAAATGAACATAAGAATAGTTTTGCATCTCTCTTTGAGTTAGGGAGTTAGTAATAGCCAGAGGGTGAGGATTTCATGTGCATACCTATTATCTGTCATTTTGCAAAATGACTGAAAACTTCAGCCTCTTTGCGAAATGACTGTTTTCACAATACAAGAACGTAACTTAACATAAAATCATAGAATGGTTTGGGTTGGAAGGGACCTTAAAGATCATCTAGTACCAAGCCCCCTCCCATGGGCAGGGATACCATCCAACCTGGCCTTGAACACTTCCAGAGATGGGACATCTACAACTTCTCCGGGCAGCCAGTTCCAGTGCCTCGCTACTCTCATGGTAAAGAATTTCTTCCTTTACATCTAACCTAAATCTACCCTCTTTCAGTTTAAAGCCATTACCCCTGGTACTATCATGACATGCCCTTGTAAAAAATCCCTCTCCAACTTTCTTGTAGGTCCCTTTTAGGTATTGAAAGGCTGCTATGTCTCCCTGGAGCTTTCTCTTCTCCAGGCTGAAAAAACGCAACTCTCTCAGCCTGTCCTTGTGGGAGAGGTGCTCCAGCCCTCTCGTTGTCTTCATAGCCCTGCTCTGGACTTGTCCCAACAGGTCCATGTTCTTGCTATGTTGAGGTTCCCAAAGCTGAATGACGTATGTGCTTCAAAAAGCTTCTATAACTGAAATGGAACAGTAACTCAGCAGCATCTTTGAGTGTTCAGTGAGATGAAATTTGCCTGAGGAGAGAGGAGTACACTGTCTTCGGTCAGATATTCTCCATGTCCCTGTTGCAACTGAGCATTTTGAAGCCAATAGAAAGGACAGAATGGCCTTTAGACTTGTATTGGCCTGGAAACTCCCCTAGCACTGCATTTTTTTTTGCTGTTGTCAAAGAACTCTTCCCCTCACACTCAGCTGCTTGTCCCTGCTCCTTTTGCTTTAGTTCAGCGCAATAGAACTTCTCTGGGGTCAAAACCCACTCCTTCTGCCATGCAAGTGTTGGGAGAGGGGAATGATTGCTGGGCAACTGATGAGCTGGGGTGAAACAGTGTTGGGAAAGAGAGCACAATGTTCTTTTCTTTTTATGGAAGGTGATACATTACTATAGACCGCAGTAATCCAAGGTCTGCTCTTAGCTCCTTCATGATTAGTGAACAGGCCCCACTTGTGCTGTACTGACCATTTGTGCAGCTGTGGTAGGCACCAGGATGTCAATTAATCTTGATTTGTGCTATAGGATTACTTCATACAAGGGAAAATTTATCATCGGGTTTGGTTTCAGCGTGTGTAGATGGACATCACGCTATCTTTGCAGGGAAAGCAGAGGCCTCTGCCATGCCAGGCGAGTCACTGGTCCTCACTGGAACTTCCCTGACAAATTATCTCTCTTCTTGGGACCCCTAACTTGGTCTAAAAGATGGAGCGATCAGCACACAGTACAAAATGTTTTGAAAACTTTGCCCACTCTGTTCCTGTGTCACATCCTTTTTAGGGTAAAGAAAAGTAAGGTTTTTGCTTAGCCATATAAATGGTTGTAATTATTATCTGCATGGCAGCTCAAACTTTGTGAGATGCAAGGTAAACACAGAAACAGGTGAAGTCCTGGTTCTGCATCAGAGAGCACAAAATCCATGTAGATAAAAAAAACCCCAAAGATAAAAAGATGTAGGCAAACATACCCTCCAAGAACAGACATGTGTTGTCTTTTAATATTCCTTCTACTACCATCCTGAACCAGAATTAATTTACCTTCAAAATTGCAAGCCTAGGAGAAAGAAAGAAACAGCAAACCACAAACATGGTATTCTTCTTACTAGCTTCTTTTGCAAGGTGATAATTGTGTACTGGAATGAAGCTTTTGTCTCTGATGTGTGATGAAAAAGTACTGAATAACATGACTGATGACAAAATCATGAGACCTGCCAAACTGTTTCAACCCAGTGCCCACATGTACCTGTTCTCCTTTGCTATCCAACATACCAGCCCATGCTGCACAAAGCCAGGCTCCCCAGGGACCAGACTGCTCTGAAATGTGGGTGCAAGGCAGCACATGCTGGCTGATCTAGTCTGTACAGGTCAAAGCAGGGAAGAAGGAGCAGCATGGCCTTCAGCAAAAAAACAGTTCAGGGACCTGGAGAACTGGCTGCCTTTGTGAGCTGGGGCTGAAATCCTCTCTGCTCTGCCTCTGCTGCGATTGCTCCCTGCCTGACCTCGCTCGGTTGCAGCTAGCTCAAGTATGCCAGCCACGCTGATTGTAATGTGGAGATCACTGTGTGCAAGCCAGGGGAGAAAATAGCTGGGCAGATGGTGCTATATTAAGGAGAGCATCTCAGAATTGTCTGCTGGGATTCTCCAGGGACATGGGCCCGTCTTGGCCTCACTTGCTCTCTGCCTTCCCGAGCACCTCCTCCTCTTCTGCCCCCTTTCTCCCTTATAGATCCTCCCTCATTGATGAAGCTGTGGGGTGATGCATGGTCCAAGGGGTGCTACCTCTAGCTGAAATCTGGGGGAAAGAGGAAACCTGGGAGTATGAAATCTGCACCGCATCTGTGTTCAAGCAAGCTGGAGGCCCCTCGGTTCCCACGCCCTGGTCCAGCTCTCTGCTCTGCCACAGGTCCCCAGGCAGGACCCAAGCAGCAGTTTTCTGCAAGGATGGGCTGGCACAGGCGAGGGAGCGCCTCCTAATCTTCCTTGTCAGCAATTAGCTTTCTTCTCTTTGCAATCCATGGGGGAAGGACTTGCAGCAGCATGTTTTTCTTCTTTCTCTCCCAGTCTCAGCTCCTCTCCTTTCTCCCCTCCCACCGCTCCCAGCCAGTACCAGCCCTGCTCCCCATCCCTGCCGGTTGTCTTTGCCTCCCTCTCCGCTCTCCCCTCTGGTTCCCAGCTAAGCTCCAGTGAGCAGGGCAGCAAGCAGGGGTGGGAGGGGAGCACAGTGACAAGACACAGCTGCTGGCTGCTTGTAGCAGCTCTGAGAGTGGCCCCTAGTGACCAGCAGCAGAGCAGGTTGGTCACGGACAGCCTCATGGCAGGATAGAGGGCACTGGTGTCCCCTTGGGAGGTCACTGTCCATTCCCACCGGGGTCACCCGTCTGGTACAGAAAACAAATGGGAGAAGAAAAACGCTTGGGTTGCTGATACAATTGAGGGGCCTGAAGATTTGTGGCTTTACACTATTACCTTTAAAGTTTTTTGGTGGCGCTAAGGTCATTTCCTAGGGCAGTGAAGTCTCAAGGAGGCTGGGCAGAAGTTCCCTTGCTCCATCTCCTCCCCAGCTCTGCTGGAAAACAGACCATGCACTGCATGACTTTTCCAGTTCTTTGAAACATCCTAATGTATAGGATAATGATGGTAGCTGAAAAGACATGGAACGGCCATCCTCATTTATCAGTGCAGGCATCTGGTGTTTGGGGGGCTCGGAAAGGAAGGGAGCTGTCTGGTCAGATATGATATGAGCTCCTGTGTGGTGTATCTGGGCTGTGGCTGGGATCCCAAGCTGGTCGCTGCAGAAAATGGAGTGCAGAGAAGGCCTGGAGTTGCTCTAAGTAATGGATGTTTGTGATCCTACACATATAGAGAGAAAACTAGCTTATTTCACCAGTCTGAGTGTGGAAGGATCAAAGGTGGAAATACTGGGATTGATTGTGGTGCATGGCAAAAGTGATACAGCAAGATAAAGAAGCACAGCAACCGCATGGGAACAGCAGTGTGGTCACTCAGAGACACTGCAAAAGGCATGTGGGACAGTGGCCATCATTTGCTCTTTGTAGCACACATCTTACTTGGTTAGTTCTTCTGTTGCAAGAATAATTTTACCTTCTACGAGCATTTTTCATGACACTCCTTTTCCACAGAGGCCTTTCACAATGTTTCTCCATATTAAACGTGACAGGTTTTTAAGCGTAAGGTTGTCACAGAAAAACAATTTTGATTTTTTTTTCTGGCTCTTGCACATTTAAAAATACCTTGTCCACGGCATCGCTCCCAAATAATTTTTTTAGTTGTTAAAATATGATGCCTCTGGGTTTATAGCATGTGCTTCTTCATATCTTTGTTACCAAGTGGTATTTTGCCCCAGCATGTCACGGTCCTCTCAGGACCTAGTTTTGATTCTGCATTTGTGAGGAAAGAGACAGGCAGGGTTCCCAGCTCCCTGTTGTAAAATGCTGGTGCTTGAGAGAGGGAAATACTAATTCTGTTGTAGAAAGCAATGTGACATGCCATCTGCACAATGTGGGGCAGTTATGGTCATTCTGTTCAAAAAAGATTGATTCACGCTGGAACAGGTGCAAAGAAAGGCAGCGGGAGGATTAGGGCATTGGAGAGCTGAGGTTATAAAAGTAGACTAAAAGAGCTTGGCTTATTTAGTCCAGCACCACGAAGGCTGAGAGAGGGATATGATCGCTCTCTATAAATACATCCTGGAGGCTAATGCTAAGGAGGAATAGGGGCTATTTGAGTTAAAGGACAATGCTGACACAAAAGGGTGTCACGTGAGGGTGGTGAGGCACCAGAACAAGTTGTCCAGAAAAGCTGTGGGTGCCCCATCCCCGGAAGTGTTCAAGGCCAGGTAGAATGGGGCTTTGAGCAACCTGGTCTAGTGGAAGCTGTCCCTGCCCATGGCAGTGGGGTTGGAAGTACATAATGTTTAAGGTCCCTTCCAACCCAAACCAATCTGTGATTCTATGAAAAGCAGATGGGAATCATAAAGCATGCAGAAACTGAGGTGGGAAATTAGGCAGATGTCAGGCATTGCAAAGCAGGTGACTACTGGCAGGTTGAAGGCAGGGTGAGCGCAGGGGCCTTGGGCAGCTTGCGGGGAGGCTGCATTGCTGTGGCTACCTGTGCACACAGGCTGGGCACAGCAGCCATGGGCTCGCAGGATGCCAGCAGGAGACATCTGCCTGAGCCTGTTCTGTGGAGTGATGGGGAGGTGGCACAGCAGATCTGCAGCTCCCTGGACCCTGAGGGCACTGGCAGCCCCCATGTCCCTGCCCAGGACTCCCCCAGGACCCCACATCAGCCCTCGAGGCCATCAGCCCCTGCCCCAGCAATGCCACAGCAGGGCCAGTCTCCAGTTCCCCACAGCCCTGCCCTGCCATGGTCCCACCCGCAGGCCTGTCCCCATCCCCAGGGAGATGCTCGGTGCCCAGGGCTGGCACTGGGCCTGCAGGGGATGTGAGACAGACCCCCACCAGCCACCTTAGCCACACTGCCAGGGGTTAGCAGCGTGGGGCTGTGCTGGTCTCCATGTAGGGCTTTCACCAGCCCATCATTACAACAGCCATAGTGGTCTCGGTTTGACTGACTGGAGAGGGAAGAAGCACCATGAGTGAACGTGTGCTGGCACTTGCTTTGTTTTGTGGTGGGGTGAGGATAGGTTTCCCTGTGATGGCTTAGACGGAAGATTTTGGGATATGGAAGGAGATGGCTGCCCTGGCCACAGGGCAGGGGCCTGGGAGTGCAGCTTTCTCCCCAGGGCTGGTGCTGCAGCAGCATGGGGTGTCCCCAGGAGGACATTGACATTTTGTTCCCAGCACAGAGCATAGTTGGCTGCTGGACTTAGCCCATGTCTGAGAAACTCTCTCTGGGCATGTCTGTCACTTGAAATCACTCGCATCACATTGTGCTTCAAATCTGTGACTTGGGCTTCAGATCTTACTGCCTAAAAATGTTGGCAACGTGAGCAGACAAGTGAGCTGGTCTCAGTGATGGGACCTGAGTGGCTCCTGGCTTGCCAGTCCAGTTTCCGTGCCATATGCTCACTGAGAGACTTCACTTTTGGATCAGCAAGATGCAAAGGAGCTGCCAGTGAAGCTGTGCCTCCTGATGAAGTGCTCTCGGCCAGGCCAGGAGCTCTGACTTTCTTCTCCCTTGGAAGCTGCTGCTGCCTGCTCTCGGGATGCTCTTCTGGTACAGTGCTCCAAGCACACCCCACCTTCATCAGCCTGGCCACCCACCTGAGGACCAGTTGATAGAAAGCAATGGAGACCATACGCAGTTGGCAGGGTCAGCTTTTATTGCTCATTGCAAAACAAATAAAATCATGGTCACAAGTATCCCAGATCATGTGTTCCAGGGCTTTACCCCCTCCCTTTTTGATGTTAATTGCTGGAGGCTGAGGGCAGCCCATGGAATGAATATTTCACTCTGGACTTCCATTCAGCTGTTATTCAGGATGTTTGCCAGAAATGTAATTCTTTCTTCTGTCTCCAGGATAATAGCTGGGCAGGATGGTGGATACCTCATTGAAGACCAGACATTACAACATTTTTATTCCTGGCATAGGATGGCATGTGGCTGCACTGCCTGTGGGTAGGTACTTGGCTAACAGTGCTTCTTTCAGGAGAGACTTTTTTTTTCTAAATTAAATACTTTTTTTTTTTTTTTTTTTGCTTTACCCAGTGAGTTCTGCTGGTTGGGACATCTTATATCAGACAGGGACCCATCAATGCATGTGTTAGATACCTGCTGCCCTCTAATGGTTGTCTGTCCCTGTGAGCCTTGGGACAGCACAGGTTTTGCGCAGTGAAAAAAATCTGCTTAGCTTGGAGCTTTTTGCGGCGTTTTCGTAGCATGGGACAAATTTCTGGAGAGAGAGCGTGGAGAGATCTCTTCATGGTATAATGTGCCTCTTTCTCCAAACTTCTTTTGCTCCTTGCTTCTGCCACATGCCCTCCTGCTTTGATTCCTGTTAGGGAAGTATTAATACTTGCCTTTCCTAATGGCTTTAGATGCAGTTTAGAGGGTGGACAAAGAAGAAAAACAACAGCACAGGCTTTGAACTCCATCAGCTTTCAGCAGACCACAGGAGACCTGCAGAACATGGTCAGAGAGACACTGCTCTGGACTTGCCAGACATTTGGAGGGAGCTCAGACAGCTGTATTTGTGAAACACTGTACTGTGGTAAGGGAGACACAGAGTGTCAGCTTTTACTAGCTCACTACCAGACCTGTAATAATGTCTGGTCTGTTCTGAGAAAGCTATCAGTGCCCTGCCTGCCTTGTTGACTTAGAGGGATTGCATTTCTTACCAAGCGGGGACCATACAGTTCTCTCGTGAATAACTTGCTGCTGCTTATCTGCGGGCAAGGTACAGAGTGTTGCTGCCTCAAGAGCATTTCCTGAACCAGCACGGGCTCCCTGCAAAGCTCGCTGTGTGTCGTGAAGTTCTTCTGATTTTCTCCCCAAAATCAAGACCTTTAAGACTGTCTGGAGGTACACTGCTGTATTGGAGGAGCACAAGGGAGGCAGTAAGGTATCTGCAAGGAATTTTGCAGATGAGTTAATGATCAGTGAAGTATGAAGAATGGTACCGACACAGCCTGCATCTCTTTGCCAAGGAATCTAGCATCCTACTGAGGACTGGAGGCCGTAAGCAACAGGGGAAAATGAAAGATGAATTGCAGTTAAGCAGACAAACAAGCGCGCTGAGACCTCTTGGAGGAAAATACCAGGGGCTGGAGCCTAACTTCATTCACAGCTTTCTCCCTCTTTTAACTTAACTACTTTTGCTAATTTTGATAACAATCTCAATGAGAACCCAGGATCATGACTGCTGTTTCATCACAGTTAGCCAGCCTCAGTGAAAGTTTAATGAAAACAGCAAGGCTGCAATCTTTGATGTTCCTTCTTTTATCTGGCATGGAAAGAAGAGATTTAGTGCTCTATTTATGAAATGTATTTTCAGCCTGGGTTTGTACATTTTGGAAGGTGTGGGGTGAAAGCCTGGCTTTATTCGAATCAGTAGAAGTTTTGCTACAATTTGCATGGACCAGAGTTTCATCCTTTTTTATGTAGTTTTGCAGCCACACTGAAGAACTATTAGGATGCTTGGGCCAGAAAAAGAAATCTTGAATCTCAACACCGCTGCAAACAGTTGGGGCAAAAATGCTGGGAAAGTCCCAAGGAAACTGAACTGGCATAGAAGTCATCTGTTTAGCTGGCTGTTTTAGATGCCCTTTTGTGTGTGTGTGTGTGGAGTGTGTTCTCCATATTCTCTCTTGCTGCCTGAACCAAGAATGATGTGGTACAGCCCCACCTGATCTGCAGAGAGCTGCAATTCTGACTCGCAGCCATCTGCAATGCCTTTACTGGCAGGGGAATGCTGGGTAGCTTTTTAAGATCAGATAATAGGCGGGTGCAAGACAACCAGAAGTCTGAACATACTTAGTAAGCAATGTTCCTGGCTAATGTAGGCAGCAGTTGGTTTAATAGCAACCTGCATTCAGTAGCCAAGGCGCTATGTGATGTGCTTGGATCAGGTTTGGGCATGCAATAAGTTAAAAAACTGCTCTGTTAGATGGGTTGCTTTTTCTAAGCTGCCATTATAGGTCAGTGCAACACACTGAACATGGAGCCACGTGTGAAAAGGATTTCTAGGTCACATCTCTGTGGCTGTGAATTTGCACCCCTGGCATTTTCAGGTGGTCTCACTATATCTAGTAGTACTCATCAGTTTCTAAATTCCCCGGTCTATGTCTGTGAAGCAAAAAGCATGTGCAGCTGTTCATTTCATTTGACAAATCCTACACCTCATATTCCAGAATAACAGCCAACATAGTTAAAATCTCTCTTTTGGGTAGAACAGTGAAACCAATAAGTTGCAGTGCAGTTTTCACTCCAGAAGCTGCACTGGTTTTAAAAATGGTGACATCTGTGCAGTTTCTTCCACTGAAACACTGGCATGCAAGGTGCCAGACAAGCTAACCCGAACATCCACGCACTTCTGCAACATTGTAAAGCGGCTATATGATTTAAAACTCATTTAGTTCAATATTGTACCACCAAGCATAACACCTTGTGTAGGGAAACTTTTCATGGGTACCACCAAGGGCTGTGTTGGATTGTTAGAACAGGCAACTCTTAAGGTAGGGCTTTGAGCTAAGAATAAATCACTCGGTCCAAGTGTCCACATAAGGTTGTGCTATGCTCCGTAGCTTATCTGGTAACAGTGACTTCAGAGGAACTACATTGAAGAAAATTTGGTCTCAGGCTCTGATCTCAGAACCTTGTGTAGGCCCCAGAAGCGTGTAAAGCAAACACTGGTGCTTTTTTTTTGATGCAACGCTGTCCCTTCTTTCCACAGAATGTGCTTCGGAAGAATGAGGATCCAGTCAAGTACAGACTAATCCTGGACCCAAACGTGATGGCTGAAGAGTTGCTGGACCAGATCCTACAGGCCTCATACAAAACAAAACAAACAAGACAAACCCAACAGTACTGCTGACACAGGTTGCATTTTTGCCTAAGGGTGACTTATCAGCTTTGACACTTGGTGAATGAAAAGTGAAGTTGTTGGAGTGACTTTCCTATTTTCTTCAAATAAACACACCAACACTCCCATCAAAAGCAACGTGCCAAACAGAACCAGTTTGGCTCCTCTCTTCGGTAGGACCCACCAGAGAGAATTCTGTCAAATCTTGCCAAGATGCTACTGGCTGTAATAAGCTGGACATAAACAGGGCCAAAGGGACAGCCCACAGGCCTTCCCTTGCCCCTTACCAGTGGAAAAGGGATGGGTGAGATTTCCCTGCTGTTGTTCAGCTGTTGGTTAACAGAAGAAGCTGTTTTCTATTTGGGCTCACACTGGTTGAGCAGCCCTGTCTGCAGCTGTATTGTGTTACATGCTGTTATGCAACCCCATCCTCTCTTGCAAACAATGACAGGAGCAACCTAAATCTTGAAACATAAAGACTATAATTAAAGAGGGGAAAGTGCTTATTTGGCATTTGGATACCCACGGCCAATTCAGATGAGCTGAACTAGCAAATCGCTTGGCACAGACTTAATGAGGATAACATTTGCACTGGACTAAATAGCGGTTGTTTTACCCCAGTGTCGGCCAAGCCAGAGTAGCGTAACCCGACTAATGCTGCCATGACTTGGGCAGCTCTCTTTCTCCTTGACAGTGAGATTTATGCCACAAACAGGAGGAGCCTTGAAGTCAAAGGCTCTGCCTCAGGTTTCAAAACCGTTAGCGCTGCAGGGGAGCTCTGGTCCAGGATGATGCTTCAGGTCTGTTTCTTGTAATCGGATGTTCACAAGTCTACAAATCTAACAGCATCTGCTGAGACTAAAGGCTACGTTTACCTGCTGGGCTTACCCTCTTCACACTGGTCGGGGTGTTTATGAATCTGTTCAGCCTGCTGCTGCAGCTGGCTGTGAAAAGTGGAAGCCCCAACGAGGAACTCTGAATTTAAAGAAGGTGTGTGTCTGTGCAAAGCCTCTGAAAGCTTTGGAAAGTGTTTCTGAACCCTCTACTCGATCCCTCCCACCTCTTAAAGAAAAAAGAACCACAGTTTTTAAGATCTGATATTTCTTTCGGATTTTTCTTGCTGGAGGTCTTCCTTGGGGAACCCAGATTAGTAGCTTATGCAGGCATTAATGGAACAGCAGCTGTTTAATTTTAAACAAAGAGGGATTTCCATCCAACTGATTGCTAGATATTTTAGTTAAATAAGAATTAATTAAGAATAAAAGCCTTGCTTCCCATTTGGCTTGCAACTTCTACTCTGGTGAACATCTACATGGGACTCAGCTGAGTTTTCTGACTTGTGTCACAGTCATCAGGACTTCAGAAGTTCTAAGTAAGCTGAAAAAAAAGGTGAATGTTTTTATGTTGCTGCCTCGAGGACTATGAAACTATACACCTGCTGGATCTTCAGCTGACCCTAGGGATATCAAGCAGGCGGAGGAAAGAGCCTAAATTTAAAATGTAAAATATGGGGAAGATGAATCAGCAGATTTTTTATCCCAATGGCTCCACCCACCTGTTTTAATTAAATTATGCATCTTTCCCTTTTTCTTGTCGTAATCACTGTCTGCACGTAGTTAGAATTATTTTACAGATCACTGAATGCCAGAAATGATGCAAGTTACACTGTCCCAGTATCAGTGACACCCACATCTTGCTAATTAATGTTGGATATGAAGATAATTACCCATGACTGCAGGCAAGTAGGTCAACAATTTAGCTTATGGGGAGTTCTG
The DNA here is from genome assembly GCF_963082525.1 of Nesoenas mayeri. NCBI lineage: Eukaryota > Metazoa > Chordata > Aves > Columbiformes > Columbidae > Nesoenas > Nesoenas mayeri. The sequence continues at coordinate 91,451,340 of NC_137543.1, read as the reverse complement.
CAAAATACTGATGACAGAACACTGCAGGATCTGTACCGTTGGTTGCACAGTGAACACTTTCTTGTCCCACTGCTGTCTAAACTGTGCATTATCCCTTCCCACAGCCATCCCATCACAGCCAAAAGCTTATCTATCTGAAGAGTCAGGCAGCTCTTCAAATGGGAAGACGTTGCATGATGTTGAATAACAGTTCTGTTTCTCCATATGCATACATCTTTCACAGTTAATCTCTCATTCCTTTGCCTCAGTCTCTGAGAAGAAAAGTTCAAGCATCTTAGCCTTGAAAACAGCTCTGCATTGCCCAGAGAGTTAGCTAAGTTTGAGATACAACAGGTTATTCCACAGAGGCATCATTAAAGCCGGGGGCTGTGTTTACCAGCGGGGTGCAATATCACATTTTACTGACGCCGTATCGGTCAGACACAAGACACTGCCCCCGCAGCAAGCCCGTTTTTCAGCCCAGGTGTACCTATAACCCAGCTTTCTCTCACAGCCCCACAGCCAGAAACATTTCTTAACCTCTCCCAGCTTTCAGACCACTCATTTTTGTGTACATCTTGGAATGAGAACTTCAGTGGCTCTAGGCCAACCTAACTCTGCTTCTACATAGCTTTGCTTTCCTTTGCTGTAGGCTTTGGATGGGAACCACAATGATTGTGCATGCTAATGAGCCCTTAATTGCACCTGCCTCCTCCCCTTTGCTTAGCTGAGCTCACAGCATGTGGCTCATCGTGTGCCTGAATGTATAGCAGGTGACCAGTCTTACATGCTGACAGAGATGAGCTTATTTTCAGCTGGGGTAATTTCCAAGCTATAAGGCGCAAATGAGCCCAAGCAGGAGGCTTGCCTGTGGAGGCAGCGGGGGGATTTGCAAAATGGACCTAATGGGTTTAATTCAGCACTCCTTTGCCTTTAGGGCTGTCTCAAGTTGCTCACCTGCTTTTAGTCAAGTGATGAAGCAGCAGCTGGTGCAACCCACCATTTTCATTGCCTTTATATTTGATCCTCCAGCAATCAGGAGAGTTTGAACTTTGGTTTATTAGAAGCTCTTTTTTTCTTTTTAGGAATAATGGTAGATGAGGTGGCTGGAAACGTTGTTCCTAGTGCAGGCTCCTTCCGTCTTCCTTAGGGAGAGACAAACTGACCTGCTATTCTCTCCTATCTACAGGAGCTTCTCTGACTCTGAAGGTACTGTAGCCAGGCAATTTTTAAAGATGTGTGTTGTTTATTTTAAATTCTCTAAATTATTTTAAATTTTCTAAATATGGCCATAAGTTCATAGACAATTGTCCTTTTTATTGTTTTTTCTTTTTAATTTTTTAAAAAAATGCTACTCTGGGAATACTTAGACCTAGGCTGCTGCTCAGTATCAGAACTTGGCTCTCTGTGATACTGCAGGGAGCACAAGGAGCAACAGCTGTTTACAGAGCACAGAAAAAAGGCTCCTTGGCAGCCGCTGGTGTCACCCCTGCAAAGATCCTGGGAAAACTGTTTCTATGGATCACAGTGCCTTGTCAGATGGAGAAACAGTTGGATATTTGGTATTTCTTCAGAAGTCATGTATTTACAAAGCGAGATGCTGACATCAAACACTTGGTAACTTAAGAAGGTGCGATTGTATGTAATGCTGGTGTATTTTTCTTTTTCCTCCACATCTTTCCACGCTCTAGATTACTAGTCTGTCTTCTGCTTTAACTCTGTACTTCCAAAAGCTACTTGAAACAGGTCATTCTCTTTTTCAGCTTTCAGGCACTCCAGTCAGGTTCAAAGAGTTAATATTTTCTACATATGCTAGATACAAAGGCTCTCTTCTGGCTCAAGTGCTGCTTTGCTGAAGTCTGTCCTTTCTTTTCTCTCTGTTTTTTTGGAATAAAATTTATGGTTGCTTCTCCACAGAGTATGAAAGTTTCTTTTTATTATTATTTTAAGTAAAAAATATAACTGCTGTGGTGTCCCACTTCCCGGATGACATTGGCAACTTCGTGTGGCTACTGACATTTCAAGAGAACTGTCTTGTACAGGCAGTCTGTGTTTGGCTAAATTTAGCAAGCCATGGATCAAGTGGCAAGTATGTTCCACCCTGAAAACTATTTTAGGGAGGAACTCAGTATAGGCACCAAGAGGTTAAAAAGTTGTGTGGGGAAGAAGGAGGGGAAAAAAAAAAGACAAGAAACAAAATATTTTGCAAGAATCGTTGCTATGTTCAGAGCTTCAGCTCTTGAACACTGAGACTCTGAATCACGTTCACTGGGGAAACAGCTGCAGCTGTTTAAGATGCTACTGCTCCTCAGCTGTTTGTTACCTTCCCTTTGCAGGCTGGGGTCTGAGCACAAACTTCTCTTGGCAGCTTAAGCTTAAAGTACTTCCTTCTAACCTGAAGCAAATAAGACCCAGGCATGTACCCCTTTCCCCCAGCGTCACTAGGCAGCGCAGTAGTCCCTGCAAGAGGGATGAGGATGGATGTTGTAAGCAGCCCCAGCAAGTTTCCATAATGTATTTGGAAGGGCTGCATTTCTATGCACTGTGTGCCTGAGAGTTCTGACTGCACTCTGCTGTCCCAGATCATGAAATATGTTTCTACATATTCAGTTGTGACTGGGTTGGTTAAAATTGTTTTGGAAAATTGACTTGGTTAAATCACAGAGAAACTGTGGTGTGGACATGCTGGTCTGTAATTAATTGATGAACGCCAACCAGATAAAAACCAGTTGTCAGCTCACCTAAGTGCATTCATATGGGTTTGTGTGTGTTTAACCACACAGTTCAAACTCTGTTTTGATTCAGCTCCTTCTAGACTCTGTTAATTTCCTCCTGTGAAAGTGTGCATTAGCAAAAGAGAGGGGTAATGCTGTCCCAGAGCAGAGGTGTACCACTGCATGCCCATCCTCTCCCTAGTGCCAGGGCTGGCCTGTGATGGAAGATGCGAACCACAGGCTGCCTCCCTGGGAGCCCTGCCAGAGCCTGACTTGAGGCAAAGTATCTCAGGGACTGACTGTGATGGATAAGAGCCGCACCTGGGCTGGTTACACAGCACACCTGGTGCTGGCTGCCCTGGCAGCGATTGAGAAAGACATTGGTGTTTGCTGGCGTAGCCCCCTGACAGCGTGCCCGTGACTCACCTGGGCTTCTTCAGCCACAAATAGGCCTGTGAGCTTGCATGACTTCAAGGTCTTGCATTGCCCCAGCCCGTGCGGGTGGGCAGCTGGCACAGCCCCTCTTCTTCCCAAGCTGGAAGAGGGAGGTGGATGAAACTGGGCTGGGGGCAGCTGAAGTCGTAGGTTGCTCACTTGCTCTTGGGGCAACTACTTGCTTTGAGGATCAAGAGGTATGTTAGAAACAGGAAAGGGACAGCTATTTTCCAGTGGGGATGCTGGGCTGGGAATGTGGAAGCGTAGGAGATTCCCAGCTGTGCTGCTGCCCTCAGCTTCCCCTAGGAACAAAGCAGGGCTAATAACTGTCATGAAGTTCAAGCTCTGGAATATTGAACATTACTTAAGGGAGTATTTATGGGACTATCACTTGTCTGTGTTTTTATTAGCAACACTGGCACTCATTAAAATGGAAATAATCTGGAGATCTGGGCTGTTCATAGTGTAGCTTGCTTCCTTACTCTTTTACTGAGCTCAAGACAATTGACAAAATAGTTCAGTCTTTTGCGTCAGCTGTTATTGCACTGTGAGAATAAGCATGATCAAGATTTTTTTTTAAAAGTTTTTGTATCATAGTTGCAGGAAAAAAAAGTGTTCTCTTTTTTGTTAGGGTGCACTAAATATGTCCTTATTATTAAATCTTAACACAGAGGTTTTGAGACACCTGAAAGGCATTCTGGTAATGAGGAAACTAATGCAGTAAGTGCTTTTGGTGCCCAAGTGTTTAGGAAAGATGCTTTTGTGAGAACTGTTCAGTTCTCTCCTTTTTCACAAAGGTCACAAGAACGCTCAGTACTCAGCCCTAAAAATCTCTTTGTCTCTGCAAAAGCAGACAAGGCCATGTTTAGCTCTCTTGGTATTCCTAAAGCTGAGGGTGGGAGGAAGGAATCCTACCCCAGATGTGAAAGCATGCAATTTCCCCCTGCCTACCCTCCCAGGAGAAGATCAAGTATTTCTGAAGTCCCAAGAAATTCCCCTGAAAAAGAGCAGAAACCCAGTTTAATTATGATGCTTTTGCAAGCAGCCTTAAAATCTCAATGAAAGAAGACAGAATTAAACCTCTTGTAAACATTAAAGTGTGACAAGGTTGACTGTATTTGGGGCAACACAGATTGGAGTACAGTTTGCAGATCATACTTATCCTCCCCCATTTTCACTTCCGTGAAAGGGAGCAGAAGGGGTTACTTCAGACCCTGCTTGCAGGATGCTGCAGCGTTGAAGAGCAGAAAGTGGTACTTCAAGGCTGCTTGGAAAGAGAAGGAATTTAATTCCTGCCTTAATCAGCGAAAGAGGCTCTTTCCTATTGATTTCAGTGAGGGCTAGTGCAGATGTTAATATACTGAGGTGAAGTTGCAAATAGACTAAGTGTTGCTGGTGGTAGAGAGAGAACCTATGCCCCCCTGTCCCCGGCCTTTATGGTAGGAATAGGAAACTGATAAGGTCCTGAATGAAACTTGAAAGGTGAAAATGTTGGAGCCCCTGCCCCAAATGCACAGTCAGGACACATGGCAGGGTCTTCAGCTGGCTATTGGCTTTCCAGATATGAAAAGAATTGAGAAGAGCAGGGAAAAATGATGGTGCTTTTTAAATGATGGATGAGGCCTGTCCTAATGCCTAACTGCTGCTGAATGCACCATCCAGCTCTCCCCTCTGCTCTTCCTCCCTGATTCTGAAGTGAGCTACTTGGGGAGGCACAAACAAACTCAGAATCCTTCACCCTCCCAACACTGATTTTTATCTCTTTTTTTCAGTAGGATCAGCTTGCTGTGGGATGGCAGGGATGGTTGGGCTGGCCTGAGGGAGAAGCACAGCTGCAGATAGGGGTTGTGAGGAGGCAAGAGGCAGTGACCTGAGGGTGATTCTCTGGAAGAACATCTGCTGAATCTTGTGTTGGCAGCTGAAGCTGCTAATGAACTGGCTGTGGATTTGCTTGCAGAGGATGGGCAGCTGTATTAATGCTTGGTATTGGCAAGTTTGATAGTGCACCAGCCTGTTACTGGAGGTGGCTTGGGAGCAGGTACTTGCTGTGCTCAGCTGTCTCCTCTGCAGGGCAGTAACCTCTGGCAGAGAAGGGGTTGGTGGCCAACAACTGGCAGTGCCCTTGAGTTCTGCAGCAGGCATAGCCAGAGCTGCTGTCGAGGTTTGAAAAGGCTTTTAAACAGAGTATGGACTTCAAAAGGGGAGATGAGAATTTTAGCAAATACACTGCTTTGTGTTGTTTGTTCTCTGCTGTGTTCATGGCGGGTGGGGAGTTGTAGAGAGGAAAAAAGGAAATTGTGCATTCTTTGTAAGGGATGGAGAGAACACCTTATTTAGCCACCAAATCTGCTTGCAACACAAACTTGCCGCTCCCCACATTTTTGGCTGGCTGCTGAGGTCAGAAGGGATAACAGTAGCACTGTGCTGGGGTGTTTGCTTTAGTTGTGAGGAGGGAGCTCTGCCTCATTAACAGAGGCTGAAATAATCTCTTACTATGGACACAAATTATGTTTAAGTCATTAACACTTGAGTGATAAATATCTCCTCACCTAGCAAAGTCCTAGGAAAGTGGTTTAGATAAAAATCAATCAAGAGTATTGCTTAACTGGAAACTTCCTATTTTCATGGCACTTGCACTGTGTTGGTGTATGACACCAGACATTCTCCAAGAAACAAGGGCACAGTAGGACAATTCATAAAGCTTGTGACCTAGTCCTTTTTGCCTTTTTTGGAGGGCACTTCAAAGCAGGCAGTAGGCTACTCTTACCCTGCTGGTGGTGGCACACGTAGCAGCTTGGGCATCTCAGCCCTATCTATGTTTCATGGTGACCTTTCCTGTATCAGCAGGCCAGGTGTTAATTTTTTTGTGGGAGAGGAGGGGCTAGTAGGTCCTTGGGAAAGCTGGTAATTGGCTTGGTTTCAAGAAAATTGGTCAGCTCTTCCACCTGTCTGTGACCTGTAATGTTCAGGGAAGATCAGGTGTGTAGTGCTCATGTGATGAGAAGAACTGGCGGTCTGTATTTAGTTAGAAATTTGGCTACTGCTGTCCGACAACACATAGCTTGCAAAGCCTCGTTTGCTGGTAGTGTATGCAATTGTGGTAAAGAAGGGCCAAGTTTCAGAGAGGAAAAAAAGTGGCCATGAGAACTTTAAAATCATTTAAAAAAAAGACACAGACACATCTTTGCTATGACTCCTCTGGGCTGTTATATGGAAAAAGCAGGCTGAGCAGTTGTGGACCTCCTTGCTCAAAGGAGCAGCACTTGTTTGTGAACTTGCTGAAGCCCTGAAAGCAGAATCAGTGTGGGTAAGTGGTTCCCATGTTGAGCCTTTGACCACTGATTTCCCTCCAGCCACTGCCAGATGCAGCTTAGGGAAAGCTAGCAGGTCATGGCTGGCTAGTTTCTCCCCACCTGCTGTTTCCACTGCTGATAAACAAGCTTGAGAAGTAAAAATCCAGCAAATACTTTCTCACTGTCATCTTCCTCCTGCTGAATATCAGTAATTACGGGATGATGGGGCATTGCATTGGAGTGAATGTTGCAAATGGGGGATGTCTCTGAGAAAAGCTAGTGTCTGTATTATCAAGGTGTGAATGGAGATAATTTTAGGGTGTTTGGAGAATGTTTTTCCCACTTTGAACTTTATTCCAAATTCACAGAGAGTCAAAGCACTGCTGTGAACTGCAGCAGCTTGTTCAGTCACCTTCCTTGAGTGAACAAGCCCTGCTCCCATGGGGCCCTGCTGGGACACAAAAGCACCAGCAGCTGAGTTCTGGCAAACCTCGCAGCATCGCCACCTCCTCCCTGGAGAGTAGGGACCAGCAGTGAAGCATGTGTCCCTTCAGCTCAGCAAATCTTGGTGCAAGCTGCTGAAGGTCTCTGTGCCATTCTACTGTTTGGGAGCTCGAGCGCTGGGCAGAGGACCACTGCTGTCCCTGACCACCGTCGCTGTTTGCTCAGGGAGCAGGAGTTGGGGAGATAACATGTCCCGTGTGATAAGGCGCTTTTGTTGTTTGCCTGCTCGGTCAGAGCTAGGTAGGTGTTCTGCATTGCTGTGCATTAAGGGTGTAGGTTGTTTAAAAGAAATTATAAAAGGGACTTTGAATGGGCTGGGTCCAGGTGTCAGAGGGTTAAAACAGAACAGTTCCGGCAGGGCAGTCACTGGAGGCAGAAAGTGGTGTAACACCACCTTACACTGAGTAAACATCTCCATCTTAGCTAGCCAGCCCTTTATCAATGATGTGAGAGAGATATACTCACGCGATCATAAAGCCATCCTCTGTTTAAGAAGCTTTAATTATTATTATTTTTTTAAAGCAAAGTTTTTGCGATGATGTATCACCATCCTCAAGGCAGGAAAAATGAATACTGGAGGAAGGTAGGAAAAAAAAAGACTGGTGGCAGGGCTCAGCAGTTTAACAGTGCCATCTCCTGGATGGCTGTCGGACACGGGGATGTCCCAGCTTTGCACTGACGTGTCCCACAATTATTAGTTACCAGCAGCAGCTGTGAAGTCCCACACACGGACTTCTCACCAAGCACTGGACAGCGTGGGGCTGCAAAGGAAAAATCAGCTGCAGCTCATACCTAGTCAGCATCACAGCCAGGAACAGGCTTTAGTGTGCAAAGGCTGGCCCAGGCAGGATTTTTCCACTTCATGCAAAAACCACAAGTCTTGAATATTTTTCTTCTTCATGGGATGAAAAGAAGTCCCGATCTTGCCTCCTCTCCTGAGGTGGTAGGCTCAGAAAATAAAACTATTTGTTTCATATGAGGGCAGGACAGATCCTTTTTCATAAGGTCAGATCTATTGTCTAAATGCTGATATTTAAATTTCATTAAATGTCAGTTAAAGGCAACAGTTAGAAAGGTATTTTGAAACGAAAACCCCCTTCCTATAGCACTGGTGTAAAGCTTACTCCTCAGGAACAGGCTGGGATTTCCTGGTGTGAGGAGGCATCCATTGCCCCATCCTCCAGCCCCCTGATCTCCCCGTTAACACCAGTTAGCACAGGACAAGTGCTGTTGCACAAGGCAGCATGGAGGTCACCAGGCAGCCCTGCTGGGGCTGTGCCGGGTGCTGCTGACAGCAACTCCTGAGCCAGGATGATGTGAGGGTGGCACAGCTGGGCAGCTTCTGGAGATGGGGCACCACTGGGGAGGAAGGACTTACCTGGAGCTGAGGGGCTGGAGCTTGGAGTCCTGTAAAAAAGACTGTCCCCTAGGGAGGCCGTCAGAACAGGGTCTTAGCTTTGGAGGAAACTTTGGTGTCCCCAATGGACTGGGTTCACAGCCTCATTTTTCCTGCTGCACTTCAGTTTCCATGAAGCTGAGCAGGATTCAGGAGTGCCTTGCATGGGGCTGGCAGTCCCACAGCAGTTTAGGCAGCTCTTGACCTCCTGCTTTGTTTCCCCTCTCCTGGCTACGGCACTCCTATGATCCCTGCAGAACCAGTTCAAGAAATTAAACCAGCAGAAAGCACAAGGCAGAGGTGAGTGGCTTTTGCTGGTTCAATTTCGCCAACAGGTGTGCAGCAGAGCAGGGTGAACCCGGTGTGGGTGCAAGGAAGGGGCTGAGAGCATGCAGCTGAGGTGGCATGGGCATCAGCACAGCTCCAGTGGCCTCTGTGCTCGGCTCTGCCCTGGGTGCTGTGTCTGTAATGACCACAGGGCAGCTGGGGCAGCCTTCAGTAGCAGGGACTAATTGGAGATGCTCAGAACCTTATAGGCAACATTTTCCCTCTTTAAGGAAACAATTTATCTTTGCAGAGGTTCCAGTAACAGCATGAGTGTGATGTTTGTTGTTGTTGGTTTTTTTTCCCCTCTTCTTTTCTCCCTAGATGGTGCAAAATATACTCAGTGCAGCAGACCAGATTTCTAATCTTCCCTCTGTTGTACCACTTTGGCAAGTTCTTTGGATTTATTTCTGTATTTCATGGTGTTCCACATCCACCTCACTTTGATCTCATCCTACGGTGTTTCCTGTGGGTGTAGTTACTACTGAGGAAGCAGGAGCAGCAGGAACGTCTTGAAATGGTTGTGATGGAAAAACCTGGTAGCGTGGTGGTGCCTCCGGAGCAGTACTTGAGTCTGTGGTGAGGCTAGGCAGAAGCCTCAGCAACACTTCTGCTGTGAGGAATGCTGCATCCTGGGACCTCGACCTAGTCCTGAAGGGTTTGTGTCATGAGGACTTTCTTCCAAGTAGCTCATAGTGAGTCTTCTGCCTACCAGTCCTCTCTGCTGTGTGACCAACCCAGCCTATGTCTGGAAGGCTCCTTTATTTAATCCATTCTTTCACTACCACCCTTTCCAGACAAACTACTTTGCTTGGTCTGGTTACATCCCATGATGTCAGGCAGAATATCTTCAGACTTTAATATTTGTCTGTGAGCTCTGTTTTGCCTGTGTTTGAGGCTTGATCCCCAGTGCAAGGTAAAGACCAGGACCTCTCAGTCCTGATGACCATATCTGTTGTTTGAGGGTCTGCACAGAGAGATTGTGATTTCAGTCAAGCCAAAATAGAAAAAATTCACGGAATCATTGTCACAGGTGGACTAGGATATTTTTTTTTCCTTCCCCCACAGAGTACTCTGGTGTGGTTGAACTTGAAGATACCTAAACATCTGTTTGAATCTAAGTTTCTTATCTTCACTGCACTTCAGGGTTTGTGTCCACATTGCTCTTTTTTGCTGGCCAGTGGGAGAGATTTGCTGTTGTAGACACTACTATATGAGAGATCTGTGGGAGCAAGCAACAGTGATTTGGAGGTGGAAAAAGAAAATCCCACAGTGTTGTTTGCCTGCCACCCTCTGCAATTGCAGTACCAAAGCTCATCATAGCAGTGCCTCTAGGCCTGTTTGTTTATTTGTACTCATCATCTGCAAGGTACTAATGTATCTTTGAACTCTCATGTCTCTTGTTGTGTGCTTACCCTTGGAGATGTTGGTGAAAGAATTAGGAATGGAGAAGTATTGTGTGTTCCTGATCTGGATCTGCAGTTCCCTAACATCCAGGGAGACCTTGAATTTGATGCTACTTTCCTGTTTCTTAGGGAATAAACCAAGCTATGAATAATAAATACAAGCTCTGGGGCAAAACTGTTTTCCATTCATAAAATTCAGCAGTAAAGACAGAGTAGTAATTTCTCAGCCTGCTGCAAAGCAGTAGGAGCTCCACATTGGGACTAGAAAGCTACTGACAGCTTCTTCAGTTTTTGCAGTGCCATCATTAATAAATCAGTTCAGCTTTGATTTTTATCTGGATACCACAAACATGTCTCCAACTAAGTGATGTGGATTAGTGTAGTTTCCAATCTGAGCAGTCTGAACTTAAACAAAAAAAAAAGGCAAAACAAATCCCCTTCCTTCTACTGGCTTCTCTCTTGGCTTTCAGAATGGAAAATAGCTGGGGCATAACTTGAATAAATCAAGTAGAAAGAAGAGGTTCAAGTTATCGCACTTTGATCTGGGCTGGATTGAAACCTGTTGTGCAGACACTGAAGTTTTTGCTTCAGTGAGGATGGGGTGAGAAATCAAATCATACCAATAATTTTCTGTGGTCCTGATCCTGTATTTGTCTGTCGGCACCTGGGGGGTCCTGTGGGAGCCCAAGCAGAGAACCGCTGGGAGAAAGGCAGGGAGGAGGGTATAAATCGCTGTCAGCACAGTGGTGCAAACGTTGAGGAGGATCTTTGATTTAGGTGCTCTAGTAAAGAGCATCTCCAGCATTCAGTGGGGAAATCTGATTATAACTCTCTCTCCTTCTGCCCTGGAGCAGCCCGTTGTTTTCCAAACCACTGTTTGTCGGTAGTAGAAGGAGGTGAAGTTTTGCAAGGGGCAAGAGAGCATCCTGGATCAAAGTATTTAGCTTCTCAAGCTAAATCTGCATTAAACTGTGGAGAAGCAAATCAGAAACAGTAAAGAATAATCTGTGCATTTTAACACTCTGCTAACTCCAGCTGTAAAACTTACCATAGGAAAGCTAATAAAATGGGAGCCACACAAGCAAAGAGAGGGCACGGGATTGTTGGCAAACATTTATTTTGGCTCTGGTGGAGCCACTCTCCTGATCAAAGCAGTTGGAGTTTGAACCTCTTTTAAGTCGTTCCCTGCTTGGTCTGAGAGTGCCCTGCTCTTGCATTGATGGCATTGGTATCCTCTGTGCAGCTGAGTGGAAAAAGGAAAGTATCTGTAAGGAGAAGGAAAATATGTGTGAGGCTGCTTTACTGCAGTGTGAGACAACAGTAGCTTATTTTAGCTTTGCCAGCCACTGCCTGGTTTAGGAAAACAACCTAAGGCTTTTGTATAACTAGATAGTACAGGCATTATCACAGGCCCAACAGGGAGTGCTTTACCATCTTGCAGGCTCATGCCTGGCAGACTGGGTAGCTCTGCAACCCTTATCAACAAAGTACCCTGCTGGCAGAAATCCCTCTGAGCCTCAGGCTGGGCCCTTTGGGAGCCTCTTCTCTGTCTGATCTCTTTGTTCAGGATTCTTCCCCTCTCTCCAAACTAGAGACGCTTCTGGGACAGCAAGGGATTCATTAGCGGTACTGGGATCAAGGCAGATGAGCCCTGTTTTTGTTGCTTGACCATGCACAATGGTGTCTGATTAGCAACAGGAATTCAAGGGAGAAACAGGCATTTCTTAGGCTGAAGGCGCAGAGCCCTTTTTAATTTAGATGGAAACTGGAGCCTTGAACTGCTAAGTTCTGAATGATTTTTAGATGAGGAAGCTCCATGGCTATGTGGTATGGCAAATATACCTTTCTCTTGCTACAGAGGAACCTACCATCTAAACCTTGGAGTGTGGGTTTAACATCTAGCCTTGATTCCTCAGCTTAATTCCAAGAAAAAAAATGGCAAGCATTTTTTTTGTGATAGAAGCCAGATGTTGTACAGCTAATGCTGGGAGCAAAGTTCTGTAATGTCTCCATGTGAGCTGGGCAGTGAGGGTCAGTGATGGGACATCTTGAGGACTGGAAGTCTGATGCTTTAGAGGTTAAACTCACACTTTTGGGGCAGGTGAAACCTCTTGCAGAAGCTTTTGCTACAGGTGCTCTAGGGCAGCCCCCATACCATGTGGAGGCAAAGGCTGGCTTGTTTGCTGTGGTGGGCCTGGGCACCTGTCCAGGCATGTCTCAAGCTGTAAGGAGCCTTGTGAATTTGGCTAAGAGGATCTTGGCTATTATGGGGTTGATTTCAAGTAGAAGTGCGTAAACTAGCACTGGCTTTGTTTTTCTTCTGGTGAGTCTTTCGTCAGATAACAGACCAAGAAGCTTGGTGGCAGGAATTTGGGTTTTAGTCATGCTTTTGTTGTGTGGTTGTAGTGGAACAGAGCTGAGCAAGTGGACTCTTGTGCGAGTGCTGCTGCTGAAAGCACTTTTGTTAGCTTCTCCTCAAGGTCTGGTTCCTCTTACATTTTATGGGAATTGTTGGGAGAGAGGCGAATCTAAAGAGCTACTGGCATGAGGAGAAAGAACGGAGCTTGTGTCTGTGTTACGATACTCTGTTATTAACTGTGAAGATCTGAAACACAGAAACAGTGGTGACTTGGATGAACTGCTTCCAAAACAGCATCAGCACTTCAGAGTTGAATCCTGATCTTGTGAGGGCTGGCCAAAATGGGGGCTCTCCCATTTTGTGGTGCTTGCTGGTTTATGTTCAGCAGTACTAAGCCTCCTTAATGTGAGTCAGGCCTCAAGGACTAGTTTGCCTTTGCTGGGATGGCAGATGAGAATTTTGCTGCATGGGAGGTAAGCAAGGGACTATCCCTTGCTGCTAGCTGTTGGCTGCTTGTGGTGTTGGTCATCTGTGCAGCAGGGATGCTCTGGCTGCTCAGGAATGTGTTTGAGCTGCAGCATGTGGGTGTGTAGGATGGAGGCCATGTGTCAGAGCTCCTGTGTGGCCAGCTGTGAGCCACAGCTGCCCTAGTCATAAAGGCTGATCCTCTCAAAGATGAGGCATGCAGCCCCAGGCTCGCTGCCACCATTCATAAGCCTGCGCTCAGCTTCAAGACTTTCCTGTGGCTCTGATTCCTGGCCCTACCTTTCCAAATCAGAACTCAACCCTACTCCTGATCCTTTCCCTGTACTTCCAGTTCCCCAAACACATATCTACCCTCTCTAATCGAAGATCCTAATCTCACCTGCTGCCCTATGCTTGGTTATCTACTTACCCATCAGCTATGCCAGCTGCAAAAGCTCCTGGAATGAGAGGGTGTGGGGATGTGCTGCACCTGGGATTTGTGTTTACTTTTCCTGGGACTTCATGCTCAAGCAAGGAACAGTTTGTCCTCTGCTAACATAAAATATGTGTCAACATGACTGATATTTCATATTAGAAAAAATAATAGTTTGTTTAATTTGTTTCCTTCAATCTTTTTCCCCTCATATTTTTCCCCACTTCAAGTTTTGGAAAGATCCAAGAATCATGAGGAAAAATGAGGAAAAACTATTATTTAACTATGAATTTATTGAGAAGCAAGAAGGCCACATAGCTTAGATACAGAATGTTTCACATATCACTTAAAAGATATTAAAGAACAACAATTTTCAGGTAGACTCCAGCAGATTCTACTGATATGAATCCAGTGGCATGACATGTATCACTGGAAAAAAAAAGGCATGTTCATCCTATTTGGTCTTTGTTCTGTGGTTATAATAGAAGCTATACTAGTGGAGGCTCCAGACACGCCCCAGGGGAGGCTGACAGTGTTTAGTGCTGTAACTGCATAATATGTGATACATATGAAAGTCTTCTTTAGCATGTGTTAGAAACCCTCCATAACTTACTGCAAAAACAACCAAAAAATTATGTTTAGGCTCTTGTCTGTTCTGTTTCATGCTATTTTCATCCTAAAATGAAAATGTTGGTGTCAAATACTTTATACTTGCAGCTGTATATATTAGAAGCAAAAAGTGAGCTACAGTGTGCATCTAGAGATAAAATTACCACTAGAGGGTCTATTGACTTCTTGAAAATAGTGAATTATGAAGAGGAATACCATCAGAACCACCATGTGGGGCTTATTTCCTTCAGAATCATTGTAGCATGCAAGCAGCTCCCTTGGACGGAATAGCTTTGGTAGTCTGTAGCTTTCATGAAATTGGTTTGCTACTAATAATACTCTAAATAATTTTTCACAGTAAAATCAGCACAAGCAACAGTGACGCCATCTTCATTAGTCAGCTTTGCTGAAACAGTGTAGTCTCCCTGTGTGAGACAAACACAAAGCAAAAGAATTAGCGTATCAGTAGTATATAACTGCTTCTGTTTCTATGAGGGAGTCCTCTTCCTAGAAACAGAATAACACTTTTCCCATCAAGTTCCTCCAAAACCCCTCCTGTTCAAATGTTTCAGAACTAGTAAAGGACTTGCCCATATTTTCTGCCAAAACACATTCATCAGGGATATCAGTGCTGACAGCACAAGTTTAAAATTAAAACAGCACAAGAGGAACAAAATGTTTTGATGCATAAAAATTCTTTTCAAATCTGTAACTTCTCATGTTTCTTGTAACTAAGCACAATATGGCCTGTGCTGTTAAATAACTGGAAGGGGAAAAGGTGCTTAGTTGTCTGGCACTTCTTTTCCTTGGATCTTGTTTTTCAATATGTACTCTGTTATCGATATGATTTTTTGTAAAAGAGAGCACCGTGGGGAATGTATGTGTGTAGATGACTCAATCTGTGATGAATTCCTATATAATAAAACAAGAGGTAGTTTAATTTCAAGTTGTGTTATTAAAACTACTAGTAATTCAGGCTTTGGGGAGAACTTGTATCATTTCAGTGCAAAAAATCTCAACCTTGAAGAAGCCATGGCTTTTTTTTATTGGTCAAAACTATTCTTTCCAGACACTTGGAGAAGGAAAAGTGCTGGGCAGGGGAGGTGACAAGGTTCATTTAACAGATTTGGAAGAAGAGGTGAACTAGATTTCATTCACTCTAGATTGCTGGCACTGTGGTAGTGTTTTTTGTTGTGTGTGTTTGGTCCTCCCCTGTTCTTTTTTTCCCCCCCTCTCTCTCTCTGAAGCGTGGAGGGCATTAAAACCTGTGGTAGGAGAGCTTGGCAGCAGTGGCCTCCTGGCTTTGAACCACAGAAAGCTTTTGCCCTACTCAGGACTCTTCTGGTTGTGTAGTAGAAGGAGCTAGAATGAGTCAGGCTTTTTGGCATTTGCCTTCTACCATGGGATTTCTAAAGCAGTAACTGGCCTGTGTCCGAACAGAGAGGTTCAAGCTAAATGTAACATCCAAATTTAGAGAGAGGCCCAATGGCAACATGCTCATGAGAATACAGCCTTGTTGTAATTGCTGTGCAGGCTGCGAAAATGTCTGTTGGACTGCTCAGATGAGGCTGTTCTTCGTA
The DNA here is from genome assembly GCF_963082525.1 of Nesoenas mayeri. NCBI lineage: Eukaryota > Metazoa > Chordata > Aves > Columbiformes > Columbidae > Nesoenas > Nesoenas mayeri. The sequence continues at coordinate 91,435,843 of NC_137543.1, read as the reverse complement.
ATGAGCAGAGGATGATTGCTGCATGGAATAACTCCTTATTGCTGGTGTGCAAGGACGGCATTATTTGCCTGATTGATTAATTAACAAAAAAGGCTTCCTAGTCCCTTTCTCACAAGCATGTTAATTCTCCAAAAGCTTATAGTTACAGTCATGGAACAGAGTTTATAATGACACTGCTTTCCATTGCTTGTTAGTGATTAGGTTTTTTTTTCCTCCTCCAGAATAATTTTTTGCTCATGGGTAAAAATTCTTATTAAAAGAGGACTCTGAATAATCTTGGAGTTTCTGGCTCCAAATTCAGCTGATTTGCCCAGAACTGGAGTTTTACTGGTCTGTGTGGCTGTTTCTGTGGGCCAAAATACTGCAAGAGGTTGCCCAGAGAGGTGGTAGATGCCCTGAATGTCCCTGGAAACATTCCAGGCCAGGCTGGACGGGGTTCTGAGCAACCTGATCTAGTTGAAGTTGTCCCTGCTCATTGCAGGGAGGGTGTGGGCTAGATGACCTTTGAAGGTCCCTTCCAGCCTGAACTATTGTACAATTCTAGGGCTTCCTCTTGGTCTAAAGACCTATTCCTCTGTTTGTCTGGAGCCTTTACTACAGAAGTGTCTACAGTATGTTAGTAAAGCTGCTCCTGGAGCAGGATGCTGACTGATATGAGCTTGGGTGCTCCAGTGTGAGGGATCAAAAGGCATTGTTCAACAAGCATCACTAAGAGTAGACTTTAGGGAAGCAGGCTGGCAAGGGTGTGATAACAGCCTGCATTAGGGAGCCCAGCTCCCTGTATGAAAGCCTTAGGAAGTGAAGGTTGTGGCTGGTCCTATCACCAAGGGAAGACTGAGATCTATGAGATGGTAGCTGTTATGGAGGCTTGATCCTCCCTGAAGTCAGCTGTCCTTGTCATCACCTCTGCAGGTCTTGGCAAGCCTGGCTCTCTGGGTGTCATGTCGTTGTGTTCTGTATCCCTGTTCTGAACCTGTCTTCTCCTTTCCTGCACCTGGAGCAATCCAGTGCTGAGCAGGCCCCAGACCTCATCTTTGAGGCTGCTGCTGAAGAACTGAGAGCTTATGCTGTTCCTTCTCTGTAAGTCTGAGGAGTTGACCACTGACCACCTGAACTGTGTGCTTTTGCAGTGGTGAGCACGATCCTTTCTTCACCACATTCTCAAACAGATGCCTTGATGATCCAGATCTTGCCTTCTCCCCTTCTATCCAGTCTCTTTGTGTATGTGGCTAAAAAATCCTTTGTTATTTACTGGTCAAATACATCTTTGTTGTGCTCAGTTAAGAGACACTGTGGTGTGTTCAGCACTTGAGACGTATTTTGCTTTGCAATGTGATTTGGTTGACCTTTAAGAAGGACACTAAGCTAAGCGTAGAGGATGCTGCTTGTAATGGGTGACTGCGGTGACCAGAAAATTCAGAGAGTACTGCCTGTTTTCTTACCTTTCTAAGAAATTATTTTCTTATTTTAAGGCTCTAGAAGTCCACAGAAAGTGTTCTTGGCCCAATAACTTGTACTTTCAGTCACAACCTAGAAGACCTCTGTATCTAACACCGTATATGTACAGTGGAACACATAAAATTGCAATGGTTATCTAAACTGCCTTTATAGCCAGTGAGGATAAATGAGTTTCTCCAAATTCTTCAGCCCACTAAGGCATGAACTCTCTCAGGAGTCTCTTAGAACTGCTTCTTTTATTGCTATTTTAAGAGTAGCAGAGTGGGATCCTACTAAGGAACTGCATGGCTTAGTGCTGGTAGAGGAGATCTCCTAACCCAAGAAAACCTGTCTCTCTCTGGGTAATGGTAGCTCTCTAATGTTTTAAGTAAAGCCCCTTAATTTCATATTCAAAGGATTAGTCATATAAACACTGTAAGATCCAATGTGCCAGCTGGGGGAGCTTGAAATATGCTGATGTATTTGCTGGTAGTCCTCTGAGCATACCCTATCCAGAAAGCCCTTCTGCATGGGAGCACAGCTGTGATCACCTTACCTGTGGGATTTCTTGGATTCCCAGTGTGACTGGTCCCTCATAGTAGAGGTGTTCTGAAAAGCAAGAGTGGTGAAGGTTGGTTAGACATGCAGTACATGAAGAAAACAAGCAGGTGATCATAGGTGCTTTTTTGTAATAGTGCTTCAAAGTGCTCAAGTGACAAGTGTTATGGAACTGCAAAGTGCTCTATATGGGGTCTTGCAACAGCTCTCCTGAGAAAAATGTCAGGATGTTTACTGCCTTATGGGGAAGGCAAGGCAGAGCCTGGGCTCAAGGCGTGACCAGCAGTCCCTGCCTGAGTGGAGGAGGGGGTCATGGCTTTGCAACTCCAGGTTGGTGTTCCTATGTCAGCATGCATCCCACAAATAGGGAAATGAAAGGGGAGGGGGATTGCCAGATACAGGTCCTTTAGTGTGATCTGTTAAACAACCACAGCTGCAACAGTTGAACTATACTCTTTTGGTAACTTAAAGAAAAACCCATCTGAGCTGGGTGTTTCTGTAGGTGTGGACTTCTAACTGCTTGCTGCACATGACCTTAAAGTAATAAGAACTTGTCTATCTCACTGCTAACGGAGTGTTCACCAAGAAGTTACGTGATGTGCTAAAGCCATCACAAGTTGTGTTGGTGACTGGAATAGAGCCCAGGAGTTCCACCTCCCAATCTTCATCTCTGTAATCATGAGGCATGCTTGATTTTGCTGTTGAAGAAAGGGCAACTTTGGTATTAATGGACAGAATTAGCAAGCTGTTCTGCAGTTCCTCCTACTTTTTCATAGCTTACTGGGCCACACTGTGCAGACTTGACTGAAAATAAAATTTGTAGACGTTTCAGTATTTCAGAATTTCTTGCACAACTTGCCCTCCACGAGTCATGGAAAAGTCTAAGAACTGTTTAAGGATTCTCTTTTGTAAGTGTCATGAAATATTCTTTACTTTGACAGTGACAGAGAAGTGTTTCATCATATTTATCTGAGTATGTGCTAGCATCTTGATGCTTGTCACTTCTAGAGAGTTGTTTTAGTCCAGTTTCACTCTGCTGGTTTAAATTGTTTCTTGTGAAGGCTTAGACAAAAGGTTTGTAACATGTTTGTCATATGGTTCATCCCACCATGCAGTAGGTATCTGACTTGGAAAGCAGTTCACAGAAGGTCTTCCCCACGCATGCTATGAAATGTTAGTCAGTGCCATGTAACAAACTTATAGGAAAGAATCACGACTATAAGATAAACTAGAAAAAGAGTAGGAAAAACCTGAGATGTCACGGATGTTCTGCAACTTTGCATTAATGAGGAGTTTGTTAAATGTAATGCCCTGATGATCCTGGGAGGTGGAAAATATGCAGAGCTTCTCAATGTTGCCCTGAAAAACCTAATACCAAAACAGAATAAAATAAGTATGTTTTGGCTTTCCACTCTCAAACTGATCAGCTGTGCTGCAGCACTCACACTGTACTCATTGCCTTCTGCATCTGTGGCTACTTTACCTGGGCAACAAAAAGTCTTTTCCTTTTCAAAGAGCAATTACCATTGCTGTTTGCTTTTGTGCATGAAGCAAGAGCCCTGGAGTCTGACACATCTCTGCTGTGGAGAGTGGTGACTCAAGGATTTTAAAAATACAGTACAGCCCACTTCTCAGTTCACAACTTTACTCGAGTCTAAATGGGAGTTAAAGGCACTGCAAACTGTATGACTGGGATGATGAGTAACTCCACTGGAACTTGAGCTGTATGTGTTGATGTGTGATGAGCTGTATTGTGCATTGCTTCTTCAGGGTGGTGTGAACCATGCAATTGCTTGGCTCATGGTTTGTGTCCTCTCGTTCAGCAGAGGGCCTTGTTGAACTGTCTCTCCTTCAGTCATCTTTGAGCCTAGCAAATCTTGGCTGGCAGCAGAGTGGAGAGGAAACTGGGCTGTCATCAATCACCCTTCCCCAATGTCCTTCTCCGCAAACACATGGAAACTCCTCTTGGACCATGTGGCTCATTAGGGTCTCACCTAGGCTGTCAGAAAGCCATCCAGAATCTAAATGTACAGATGCAGCATTTAAGCTCTGCAAAGGCTGTATTTTAAAATGAAGTAGGAGTCATCAGGCCATAAATTTGCTTCTCAAATTATGGCAATGTTAATCTCTCCTTCAGTGTAGGCAGAAGCTACTTTCCCCACTCACTTTGGTGTGGCAAAGTAATGATTACATGAGAGCTAGATGAATGCAGAGCAGATGAATGCCTCAGTTCTATCTGAGAAGTTTTTAATTATTGCCCTGATGTATGATGGCTATGCCTTTGCTCGGAAATCAATGGAGTCACTTTCACGGGTTGTAGTATCTTCTAGGGAGCCTCCAACTGTGAAGCTAGATGCTGTGTGCCCAGTTTCAGGTCCATATTTACTACTATATACTTCAGCCCTGCCCTTCTTTAGCACTTTCTAACCAGGGGTCTTGCAGTGGTTCACAATTATTAATCATATGGAGCTACTGAAGACAGTCTAGTGAAAGGCCACTGATCAGATTAAGGGACTGGAGCTTCTCTTCAGTGAGAAGAGGCTGAGGGAGCTGGGACTGTTCAGCCTAGAGAACAGGAAGATTAAGGGAGAGCACATCAATACGTGCAAATATATAAAGGGAAGGGTGTAAAGAAGACAGAACCAGGCTCTTCTCAGTGGTGCCCAGTGACAAGACAAGAGGCAGTGGGCACAAATGGAAACACAGGAGGTTTCTCCTGAAGATCAGGAAAGATTTTTTTAATGTGAGAGTGACTGAACACTGGCAGAGGTTTCCCAAAAAGGTTGTGAAGTCTTCATCCTTGGATATATCAAAAAACCCTGCATGGACATGGTCCTGGGCAATTGGCTGTAGATGGCCCTGCTTGAGTAGATGGAAGTTGAACTAAAAACTCTCTATAAAACTCTCATGGCCTTTCTCGCTTCAATAATGTGAGGGGAAAAAGGACTATGCTGCTTTGAAAGTGTGTCCTGATAGGAAAGCAAGGGAGCTCTCATTTTCAGCTAGTTGAGAACCACCAGGAAATAATACGGATACACAGATTTGCTGAATTTTATCATACATATCCATTTCAGACCATAGCAACCTTCTAAGTGCCTATGTTGGCTGGATCAGGCTTTTCAAAGCCTATTCAATGTTCCTCTCACATGAGGATTTCTGCTATGATTCCAGAAGTGTAAACATCCTCCACAGCATTAAGGACTGTAGTTTATCACAGCATCCTTCATATATCCTCATACATTTTTCTCCATTTATTCATACATTTTTGCATTCCTTCATTGAAAGAGGATGAAAACATCTGCTGCAGTAAGTGTAACTGTCACAAACACTGAGCCTGGCTCATTGAAAGAATCCTGTAGTCTTTTCAGAGCAAGCCCAGATGTAGTTGCAAAAAATGTATGAACAGTTGGGACAGCAAAAAACATGAGTGCATTTTTCCAGTTCAAAATTCTGCATTGTCTTTATTGGTCTCCTTGTAAGTTATGGGATCTGTCAAGCATGCTGTCATCAGTGACGTGCTTTCAGTCCACCTTCCTTTTTCTTAAAGAATTAACTGAAGGTGATTTCTGTAGAGTATTGTGGAAAACATTTCTAATGTACAATTGAATCAAGGTGATAATATAAATTTGTTGCAGCAGTTTTTCACTGTTTTTTCTACTAAAAGTAACTTAGTGCTTTTTCCTGTCAGTGAAAGCAGGCCTCCAGTAGCTTCCAATCTGAAGCTGAGTTTTCAAATGTGTAAGAACTTCCTGAGGATTACTTTAAGTTACTAGTTATCGTTTATCGTGACGATGCCTCTGATTCCTGACAAAACATCTATCATGAAATTCTCACTCCTCTTTCTCAAATCTTCCTTGCACTGAAAATCTTTGAAATGTTCTCACACTCTTGTACTATATAAAGGCCCTGTACATCTGCACCCACCTCTTTCTTTTTCTATGTTTTTAATCTTTTTAGAACTTAAATGCTCCATGTTGGAGTTCTTCTAGGACACAATCTTGTACCTATGCAACTGACACGCAACTTCTGTGAGTTTTAGGGATGCAGGAAGGATCTGAATAACTGCCAGTTATAGACGTATAGTTGAGTGAGAAAAATGTATATAAATACACAGCCGGGTAAGAAACATCCACTCTCTACTGGGGAGGAAAAAGAGAGATGAAGGGGCTAAGCAAGAAAGTGGTGTGTATCAGCCCAAAGACCTAGCTTAGAGGTGTAGCTGCTTTCTCAGAAACTCGTACCTGAACTCTCAATGTGATACCCAGTTCTGTAAGTCATATTATGCTCTCTACTTTGATTCAAAATACTATTTTAGAAACTTGCTCACTGTAACACCTACCAAAAGAGGGAATAATGTAAAGAATGGTGGTCTGGAGCAAGTGAGGGCTTCCTCTGTGGTTTGGGAGTGTGCACAAGGAATCGTGCAAGTTCTCTGGCAGTGCCTTTATCAGTTGGGGCTGAAAGAAAACTTGCAGACTTGCAAATGTTGCAACTATCTTTTGCCAGGAAGTTTTGTTTAAGCCTGCAAATTGTGGTTGGGACATTGCTAAATATTACCCTGGTAGGTCTCTTTCTCTGATTTTAGTGATTGTATTGGGAAATCTGTTAAATCTTATGTAACTGTTTTCTTTGAAGGAAATGGGTAATAACCAGCACTTTCTACTAAAAAAAGAGGAAGAGGAAGAGCTCATGTTATGTCACAAATAATTTAGCAGTTTTTGTTGTTGATGCTGTTGTTCATAAATGGACAATGGCCCATTGCCTTGCAATCTTTGAGCTAATAACTTCACAATCATCATATAGCTCAAAGAAAGAGATATTGGAATCCTATTTAGCAGTTACAGTGAGCGGTGCCAGATGTGACCTTTGCTTAACATAAATAATAAATACTATATGATTACAATGACTATTAAACCTCTAGCTATATTAAGTCTCCTAAAGTATTTCCAGCCATGGCAAAACTGTAGCATTATAGGAGAGCAAAGAAAAAAAAATCAACCAAAAAACCAAACAAAACCCAAGCAAACAAAATGAATCAAAACACCAAGACCAAACACCCAAGACTTTCCCACATTCAGCTCTTATAACCCTCTTTTTCCTTGTAACTTCTATGTGGACAACAAAGCCCGTGATAGAACTGAGTTCTGTCTCATTTTGGGAGACAGAGGAACAGGCAATTTTTTGCCTCCTTGTGGAAGGCAGGCAAATTCTGGTTGGAACTACGCTTAAACTCTGGTCAGGTATATTGGAAATATAGCATGTACAACCGGGGAAAAGGGGCTCTGCATGAAAAGCTTCAGCTGAAGGGGCTGTCTGCTCCTCTGTCTCTTCACTAGGCTGCATACTTGACCATTCCCAATGTTGTCCTTTCTGCAGAGATGTTAGGTCAGATTTACAGCTGTGCTAATACGGTAAACTATGGCTGTGCTGAATTGCCTCAAACTAGTCCTCAGCTCAGCCTTTTGTGTCCTAAAACATGGGCTAGAAGCAAATGTCAACTAATTAAGAAATACCACTTTTTCAGTTTGAACCTTAGTCTGAGAAAGTTCACTTCTTTCCCACTGTGACTTTAATTACTAAATAAAAAAGAGCCACTGATCAAGAGGCTGTGTATTAAAAAGTGTGCAGCAGAGGTCCTTGCACTAACTTAGGGATACTTTTAAATGAAGATATATAGTATTATTTAAATAACCAACTATGGTTTTATATCATAATGTACTTCAATTAGTAGAAACAATCACCTGCCAGTTTAAGATTAAGGGACTTGGAAAGCCCAGGAGGTTTTGGCTTTGTACCTTAATGTGTGAATAGCAGTTTGTGCTCAGCTCAGGTCTGACTCCATTTCTCCTTAATGTACTTTCTAAAGGATGTTATTTAGTGCTTCATCAGAATGAGGTGGTTTTTCAGTAGGTTTATGGGTGCTTTCCCCCCACCTCGTAATTCAATCCACAATTGAAGAAACCTCGGAATTTAATTTTTTTTGGTCTATCTGCCTTACACGATTTACATAATCGGTTGCTCACGCAGAATTTCTCTATTATTCTTTGTGATTTTTCTGTGCTGTGTGAAATGTCTTAGTAGTTTTCCAGGGGCTGTTTTAGCAGTAGTGCTGTGCACAGTCTTTAGACTCATAGCCCTTGTGTATGAATTATTGCAGTGTTATCAAGATGGAGATGCAAGTCAAAGGAATGAAAGCAGAGCTGCTGAAACTAACTGCTGCTCTAACAACTCTGAAACTTCTCTGCAGCTCTACCTGTTTATTTTAAAATCAGGCTAAAGAGATGATCATAATGTAAGAGGGATTTCAGTATAACCACTAAAGATACATGGATATTACAGTCTAGAGGCATGACCATAGCTCTTCTGGACACACCATGGCTAGCTTTGCACTGTCTGGCCTGGGTCATGGCAGAAAGGACCTTGTGGTGTGCAGACTCACCTGGGAGCAAAGATGTCCACTTTTTGGGAGCAGTTAATGTCACTGTAAACCAACCACTGCAAGTCTGCACCAGCTGGCAGCTTGACTGGCATGAGCTGAAATCATCTGACTGCCACAAAGGCAAGTGTAGAGCAGAAACAAGATGCAAACCATAGAGGGTATCAAATAGCACCTTGGTCCAAATATACTTATTCAAGCATAGTTCATCTCAGAGCAAGTTAAGAGCTTCCTTTAAAGACAGGAAGTGTTAGTTGCTTGATAATGAAGAATATATTCAGAATGGCTTGTTTGTTTGCTCAGCCATTTATTTGACAAAAATAAAGGCCAGTTCTGTAATACTTCTTGCTCACATGACAACCATGTGGCTATAAATAGGGCTTATGAACCTCTTTGCTGCTGCATGGGGTCACATTACTACAGTTATCTTTTATGGACTTGAAATCCCATGTGTGTGCAATATTCTGTGATTAAAAGGAAAGCAAGCAAACAGGTTAGGGGAAGAAGCAGGCTTTGAAATTAAAACATCTCTGTCCTACTGTGTTTCTGTCATCCATTAACATGCTGTTGAAGTAAACAGAACATTATGATGTATTGGTGCGTTCAAGAGCACAGCAGGTGCATCCTACTTGGAGTATTCAGTAGCCATCAAACCTGCTGCCTAATTTACCTCCTTTCTGCTTTCCACAGAAAATAAGCTTAGAATGGCCCGGCTCGCAAAGCGTCTCCGAGTAGGTTAACACGGTCTTCCCATTTATGATCAGGTCAATCTTGACGTACAGTTCCTTGATGCTGTGTCCTACACAGAAAACAGAAGGAGAGCTCAGAGAAAGTACAAGGGTAAACAGGTTTATTTTAATTTTAAACAGATTCATTTTTTTTTTCTTCTGATGTTTAAGCCATTGAAAGTTTTTTCTTCACTGCAAACTCCTGATATACAGAAATCCATGCTTCAGGAACAGGTCTCTAAGTCTATTAAGATGTGTGACCGAGACATAACAGCATATCTCTTTATTGTTATATAAACTATGTCCATGACCACTCTGACCTTGAGGCCAACTGGCACAGTAACACTTGTGTCCATACAGCTAAACTCTTTTTTCCCCAACTGTGTCTAGCAGAAGGACCATATGCAATGGTCTCCCAGGAGCGACCTGTACCTGCTGCCTGGAAAAAGGGTAGCTGGCCTGAGCCAGGGATCAGCATAGCAGCATGGCAGTGCTGGGAGGTTGCCTTCTTCTGCCTGGCTTGCTAACAGATACAAGTAGTGAAGCTATTGGATTTTGAAGCAGGTCCTGTACTCTGAGTTGTTGGAAAAGTATTTGCAAATGTCTGTAATGTGATTTTGCAGGCATGTTTAACTCTGCAGCCACCTGAAAACCGGTGCTCCTCAGGAAGAGAGGCAGCATGTCTTACATGAGGGAGACCATCTGCATGCAAGGAAGCATTCCCAAAGACACCTAGCACACAAACTTATTTTCAGCGCCAGGAGCATGCAGCACTGTTCTCATATTTATGGTCTGGTAGTAGAGGTTCTAGATCAGCTTGGGGTCAACAGGTTGCAAGACGGTGGCTTCACTGTGCAAGGATCACAAGGCAAGCCACGGATAATATTAACATTCAACCCATTCGCTCAAATGTAGTTCTGCTTTTGAGCTTTTATTGCTGATTAGTTAAGTGCTGGAGGGTATAATTTCAGCTAGCACAGGTGGTGAGCTGATGGCATGACTGTTGCCTCAGGCTAGCACTCCTGCAGTGCTCTGGATCCTCAGCACTCCCTAGGGTGCTGTTTTGCATGCCCAGGATAAGCAGGGAGGTGCCCCCACCTTACTCTGTGGGAGGCTTTAGCTCAGTCTCCCATCTACAAGGGTCAGCCTTGGTGATTTGGTAAGCACTGCTGGTGTTGGCACAAGAGTCTGGGCACTGTAGCTGTCTCATTCAACAAGACTGTCCTGAAAAGACTTATCTGTGAAGACAAGTTCTACAGATGACAAGTTGTACAGATGAAGGGTAGGAGAAGAAGAGGGGCTGAGGCCTCATAGGACCTGCTAAGGGTGACAGTGTAGTCTGAGGCAGAACTGGTAACAGAACTGACATTTCTGTAGCACCACACAGGTTTTGAAATTTCTCAGAAATGAAGCCCATTCATATTTCATAGGAGGTTTTCACTCTTCCTTACTACTTACTACAGCACTTACACATGAATTACCTGTTTATGGCATGAGAAAACAGCAATTCACTTACTTAGGACCAATGCACCTCTGATGTTAAAGGTGTGGGTTGCGACATCAGAACAACGGTCAATGCTGAACGCAAAGTCTTGCTGAGGATCTGTTTGGAGACAGAAAACAGTGGGTAACAAGTTGTATTTTTAGTGAGATACTGGCTGTATAGAAGAAAACAACAAAACCTAGAAGTGTTATAAAACACAGATTACATATTCCTTAGAAATTCTCTGAGATGTGCTCAAAGTTCCTATACCCTGTGTTTAATAGCTACTTCTGTCTTTCTTGCCACTTCAATCGGAAGCACACTCAGGTAATAGCCTATATGTGGCCTAAAATATACTGTGTGGGAAAATGAGCCAGATCCATGGAAAGCACATTGCCCACAGTGGTGAGTAGTCAATACTTGTTCAACAGTGAAGTCTGAGCACAGCTATTCATTCCAGGCTCTGCATATTGCCATTCCTTCTTCAGTACTGATGAGCAATTCGTCATGATGACTTTTAAAAATCCATTTGTTTCACAAGACAGCTTGGTGAGGCTGTCTCAGAAACTGAGTCCTGAAGTGGGATGAAAAGTCCAAAAAATGAAAACAAAATTGCATAACTGAGATCCTGGAGTATTTCATGCTGGGTCCACCATTGTGTGATATTTCTAGCCTAGGAAATATTCTATGTTTCTCCCTTTCTGGGAGATTTCAGCAGAGCTGTGGTCAAAGGGAGCTCTATAGCTGATGACTGACATGAGTGGCGCTCTTACCAGTTCCTGCAGTACTTTTTCCTCTGTGTCTAACTCCAAAACACTTGTGCAAACATCATTGCTTTCCCCTCACTTCCACCTTCTTCCGTGCTAACCTCCATGAGACACTGCGGTACGCCTGAAGGCTTGCCAACGTGTCACTCTCTCGTGACAACTGGCAGCAACAACTGACAGCTCATCTGGCACAACCAACAACATGTGCAAGTGTTTTCTGGAGCCATGACTGGAGGTGAAAGATTTGGCCAGTTTGGCAGCATATCATCTAGAGCCTGAGGGCTTTTTCTAGGCATAGGTGTGTCCCCCATGGTGGGTTTTCCAGCCAGGCTGTGCATCCAACTTTCTTCTCTGTGGAAACCACAGAAATTACTGTGGCATGTGCAGAAGCAGCCACAGGCTCCCCAGTTTACTGGGAGCTGGTGGTGACAGAACATAGGCTTGGGAATTGAATTCTGTTTCAAAGTTATTGTTGCTTGAGTTAATCTTATCACTGAATTGAAAATAGCAGGTTGGGTGAATTTTCCTTTGATGCTGTAGTGAAGCTTGAGTCACAAGTGTCCTCAGTGAGGCTGAGGTAGTATCTCCATTGGCTGACCCTACTTTTGCAGCAGTTCTCCATGGTCATAGCAGCTGGCAGGGAGCAAGCCTGGGTGACCAAAGTCTGACCATGAAATGAATGAAAGTGATAAGAGGAGCTGGGGGGCTCTGACAAAGCCAGGCTCTGCAACACATGAATTCTAAGTGTGGTCCAAAAGGATCCCTCAAGTCTTAAGTTCTGATAAATTAAAATAACCCTTTAAAAGAGTGAGAGAGAAAGGTCATTGGTATTTCCTACAGATGTGTCCCTGTGCTGGAGTTTGTCCTCCACACCACTAAAGCTGTCTCTGTAGCTGCACTGGGACAAAAAGTTGATTCCTGCAGTTGTTTATTGCCTATTCAAGTGTGACAAGAGTCAGAGTGCTGTCTTTCCTCCCTTTCCATGCTCCTGTCAGTTCTTGCTTTGTTATTGCAGCTTCAGAAGCTGTTGCAATCGGGTAGGAAAGCAGTTTCCTGCTACAGCCAGAGAGCATGTCAAACTTCTCTTTTCTCCGGGACCGTTGTGCCTGCTTCCCCTCTGGTCTCTGCCACCTCTCAGGGCTTGGTTTCCGCTTTTCTCTGGACTTCTGCAAGAGCCCCTCCATTTCTGTTATGTGTGTGGTGTGATAAGGCTCAGGAAGCAGCTGCTCAGATTCAGAGCAATTTGGGCATTGATGCCTGCAAACAGTCCTGTTTGTCAAATGACTAAAATTGTCGGTTCTGTAATTTCCAGAGGGAGCCGAGTTCAAAAATGGCACTGCAATGTATACGATACTGTTCTCTTTTCAAAGAGACTAGACTGTGCTTTAGTCAACAAATTATGTCATGGTATTGAGGCTAGCAGCTGATATTAATGAAACCAAGCTTCTCTGGAAAGCATGGTCTTACAATGAACCTGACTGAGAATTGTTTTAGCTTGGATGTCTTATGCCCGTTTTTCCCCCTGCTAGGGTTTGAGCTCTTTTGCCAGATTACATATTTCGTGGTACATTGTAGCTGATGATGCAGCATGAGTCTCTGGTGTATGCAGAGAAGTGTTGTCTGCTCTGCAGAGAGGAAGAAAGTGCACAAGTGCTCACATGAGAGACTCCAGCAAAATTTGTGAATTAGGGCACTTGGATTTTTTGTTATTCTGTTGCTGAGAGATTCAAAGTTTTCCATTGGCAAAAGAAATGCCTATTAATTTTCTGACCAACTCCCTGTGGGAATTCAGGCTATGACTTTGCAATCCAACATCTTTAGATACTGTGATGTAGGTGGAGGGCCTCCTGCTGAAATCAATTGAAAGGATGGCTGTGTTGCTAAAGCTATGGTGCCAGGGAGTCTGGATTCCAAAACATACAGGCAGAAAGGTTGCTGCTAAAAGGAAATGAAAGAAAATAGTGAGGTTTAACCATCTAATAAGTGAAGATGTCTGTAAATTCAGCTGTGTGCTGTGAACAAAGGTAGTGTGCCATACCCCTCTTTCTTTAAATGCTGAGGAGTCCCTCATGTGGCAAAGGCAACTCAAGGCAATTGTCATTTTTGTGTTTCATCTTGGATGCACAACTCTGAGTCACTGTGTGTCTATTATGGAGGTTTAATACTTATTCATCTTTGTTTGCCTCATTCTGAAGTGAGCTGGTTAGACTGAAAAAAAAAATACATGTTATGTCTTTCACATGTGCAGAGCAATAACATTTGCCATTAAATCTCTAAAATACATGGGGCTGCCCTTCAGCCTTCCACTTGCCTGCAACATTTCATAGTGCACAGTACTGCATGTTCCCAGACTTCCCTCCACCCACTCCCTTCAATCTGCTCCCTCTTCCATAATTAAAGCTAGAAACTCTTCAACTGGTTGCAGAGTTTTTCTTTTCCAGTTCAGTTTTGATATATTACCAACACTTAAAATGTTGCTGGAAATTCTGCAAACTAATTGAGGTGTATTAGTGAAAATCTGCATATTAGGAGGTGAGGGGAAAAGGCATTTTTATTTGGCGTCTCTGTATGAGGAGGGTTTGGGCTGCAACATATTTGTAGCTAGCATGAAGATGCCCAGAAATACAATTTTGACTGAAGATTCTCTAGAGACGATTCTAAATCTTTTTTGGCAACTGCTCTGAGAAAGAGGCAAATGTTTGACTTTTGTAAACAATCAATGTATGGTAAGATCTCAGACTTGTTATTTGAACTTAGTGTTGTGGCTAATGCTGAGCTCTTAACTATCTACCACCAAATGTACAGCTCTCACAGGAGGCTGGCTTCTGAAGAACAATCCTGCCTTCTGAGAGGCAAATTTGGGATGTACCTGGCATCTTACCACTGATCACCCCCTACATGGCATAGTGCCAGCTGACCCCATGGCCTCTCACCTCCCATTTCACCCTTACCCAAGTACCCTGATGGAGATTTTTACTATATTTGCTTGGTATGTGGCTTTCCTTGCACACCAGCTGTAGTGGCACCATAGTGCAAGATTTCGGCCTGGCTTACTATTGCGAAGTGCACACAATGATGAATTTTGCTGGGTTTTTCTAGAAAACTGAGCAGACGTGTGTAGTACAGTCTTAGAAGCCCAGGTGAATTCCTCACCTTTTCTTCTTAGAGTTTCTTTACCTGCTCTTAATCCTGGCAGAAGGTTCATAGCCAAACTAGATCAGACAATATTTACAGCGGAGTATCTATGTGACCCTTCTGGCTGTAAGCCTTGTACCTTTGATCAAGATTATTACCCTAGTAACAGGGACAACAGATAGGAACACACTGTCATGCCTCAGTTACTGCAGTTGTGGGGCTACCAGCTCATGTTCCTGCTGAATGTGGATATGCACCAAGCCACAGGACAGTGAGCTGGGGCTGCCCTCACACCCCACAGCCTTCTGTGCCCTGGGAGGTGATCTCCAGCAAGAAGATGAAGCAAGACAGCTGGGAATGATAATGTGCTGACCCACCATGGTTATGTCCCTCAGAGCCTGAGCTGCTAGATGACTAACTGGGCATTACAGTAACTGCACGGCCAGATGGGAAGCACCTGTTATAGGAATTTTGCTGGGCTGGTGTACAACAGTCTCTGTCTCTTATTCTTCTCTCTCCCTTCCCCCATATTATTAACTATCCTCTACTGGCTTTACTGTCATCTGAATCTGCTCTAAAATCACATTGTTTCCATATGATTATGAAAATCAGTGGTATGATTGAGTAGGAGCAGAAAGTGTGCAAGTTTCGCCTGTGAGAGTCCACATCTGTAAGTCTTGCAGTGGTGAGAAGACTTCAAATTGGTAAACTTTGTGTGTTTAAAATAACACTTTTAGAGCAGATAAGCCAAAGAGTTGAATGA
This sequence comes from Nesoenas mayeri, assembly GCF_963082525.1. Classification (NCBI taxonomy): domain Eukaryota; kingdom Metazoa; phylum Chordata; class Aves; order Columbiformes; family Columbidae; genus Nesoenas; species Nesoenas mayeri. The sequence goes on along the minus strand of NC_137543.1, from coordinate 91,420,536 downwards.
AATGACATAGCTGCACTTGGCTAGGGTCATACAAGGACAAACTGGTGCTAGGGGAGCTGGAAATTAGCACAAGGAAGAAACATATTTAGTAATTACCCAACACTCCTCACCTTCAAAGCTCTTAATAAAATTAAATCATTAGTCCTTACAGCACTCAAGGTGATGAAAGGAGAGGAAAAGAATGAGGAACTGTTTGGGATCTCAGACTTTATGTGCTCACTCAACATTTTTCTTTTAATCTTTATTTAAATAAATTAACCTGAATGCTCAAGGTTATATTTGACACTGGAATCTACTTAAAAGGTACTGAGGAAGAAGTATCAGGTGGATGAGCAGCTCTCCAGTTGTGCATGTAGCTTTCCCTGAGCACCTTCAGTTTATTGAATTTCCCTTTGGGCCTGCCTTCACTGCACGCCACTGCCATGCCCAGACATGGCTGGGAGGGGCAGAATGACCCTCTGTTCAGAGGGGAGCAGAAGAAATGGTGAGACTCATGTTGGCTGTGTCTAGTTTATTAGGAGGATGCTTCATCCCAAGGTGTTCACCTCAGACATGACCAGCTCCAGGCTTTTGCCCAGTTCAGACAGTCACTCTGGCCCCCTTTACAGAAGTCATGGTATGTTTTGTCTGCTGTACCTTTCTAGCTTGCTTAGGAAACATGGAGGTGAAGGAATAGGGAAGATTACATTTTATGTATCCTTAATGTCCTGGGGATACAGACTGTGGGAATTCCCCTTAGCAGACACAGCTGTCCACTTGTGGTCTCTGAGATCTGCTTAAACCTGAAGCTTTTGGAGATGTCTAATGGAGTGAATAACTCTGCTTCCTTTCTGACGCAACTTATGTATTTGTAGAGGGAAGCCTAAGGATTTGGTCTCAGTATAATCTACAAGCTAAAACCCCCAGAACACTAGAAGTATTTTATGCAATATTTAAATAATTTCCACTCTCTTCTCAAGAATACTGAACACTGGTAATGCAAAGAGCAACTGTATGCTCTTAGAGTTAGAGTAAGGCACAGGCCAGTGTTTACAGCCCTAGTTTTGGAGCGAGGTGATTCCAGTGTCTCACAAAATGAGTTTAAATAAAGGAGGAAGACATTGTCTCTTGGTATTTCAAATAACACTCGTTGAGTGTAACTGAGGTCCAAATTTGCAAATATTCAGAAACAGTAACTCATAAGGCTGGTAGCTTTTTCAAAAGTGTTGCTGAGGCACTGACTGCAATAGTAGCAGCATTTGGGGCATGAGAAACAGATGCAGGATGGAGAGGCTTAGCCTGTGAGCAAAGAGCTTGAAGTGTGGCAGATGAGAAGACTGGAAGAGCCCAGTACCAAGCTGAGGTCATCCAGCTGCCACCTGTGGCCATGGAGCTGCTGATGGCCTGGGTGAGGAGCTGTGTGGTATGATAAGCTGGAGGGAAGCGCCTCTAAAGACAGCAGGTGTGAGGGGCTCTCTGCAGCTGAAGGGACTGTGTTTGGGGATGGGGGTGTTGCCAGCATGCATAAAGCTGCTTTGTCAAAGACTTGACCTGAGTCTCCCTGCCCAAACTGCCTTCCTTGATAGCAGACTTGTTAGAGCTGTTTGCCAAAGGCTTAAGGGGAGGCCCAGTGTCTGAAGGCTCATGGATAATTTCCTTGATTTTTGTCAGTGGTGGTATTTGGAAAGGTTTTTTTTTTGTGTGTGTGTGTGCTTTATGGGTATGACAAAGCTTTGTTTAAGCCTCCTTAAGAAGACAAAACCGAAAGATGCTGTCTTTGAGAGACAGCACATACAGATCTGTATTTGATAATCCTGATCTGTCCTAGTTAGCTTGAGAGAGAAAGGGAGGCAGGACAGGCTTCAGCTACAGCAGTGCAACTAGAAAATACTGCATTAATTTAGGCCTGGCAGGGAATGTATTAGAGAGGGAAAGTCTTTATTCTTCTGTTTTGTTGGTAAGAAAACACCATGCACTGCGTAAGATGCGTACAGTAACTGCTTGTATTCCTAATCAGAGCTGTCTCTCTGTGTGAGGTTTTATTTTATCATTCTTTATACTGCTCTACTGGAGGTAGAGATCTCTGGACATCAGTGCTTGCCAGTGTGACTGGGGATTCACAGCAGAACCATGTTAGAAATAGAACTAAACTTTACTAGAAACTGCCCTGCTGTTAGACACATGCCGTGCTCTGGGATAGCACGCTTTACTGCTGGTTGTACAAAACAGTAATCAGCAGCATATAAATGGGCTAAATGTTCCTGTTTTCCCAGGATGGGTTGAAATCCACTGCAGGAACGCGGCAGTAAGCTATAATTGGAATGGCATACTTCCTCTACTGAGAAAACTAGCTGAGTTCCTGCCTGCATGACCACCACTGGATCATTTGACAGGAGCCATCCGTCTTCAGGTGAAGAGGAAGCTGGTGCATTGAATTAATTCATGGTAGCTTTCAAGAGCTTTGCGTTTGACAACTTGAAGTTCTCCTGAGTCTAAGAACAGCACCTGGGACAGATCAAAGGTTTTGGATTTGGTATGTGGTGGTTCTGTATAGTGTATTTGGACATCTTATCCCTGATAGCCACTGTTCCCCCCTAGGTTTAGGTTGCCAAAAGCCACCTTGAAGCTGATGTATTGACACCTACAGACAGTAATGCTAAAGTCCTTTTTGCATTTTCCTGAGATGTGTTAATTTTTCTTAGATTATTCTGGGTATTTCTACTGATGGAGAACCTGATCTCCTGCCTCAAAGTTCAGAGAAGGGCAACAAAGCTGGTGGGGGATCTGGAGCACAAGTTTTATAAAGAGCAGCTGAGGAAACTGGGGCTGTTGAGCCTGGAGAAAAGGAGGCTGAGGGGAGACCTGATCGCTATCTACAACTACCTGAAAGGAGGTTGTAGCATGGATGGGGTTGGTCTCTTCTTCCAAGTAATAAGTGATAGGACAAGAGGAAATGGCCTGAAGTTGTGCCAGGGGAGATTTAGGTTGGATATTAGGAAAAATCACTTCACACAAAGCGTCGTCAGGCATTAGAACCAGAGTTCTTAGGGACATGGTGTAATGCCAGTGTTAGGTTAATGGTTGCACTCAATCTTGAGGGTGTCTTCCAACTAAAATGAATCTACGATTTTCCTTGGTAAACTGTAAGCACTGTAGGGTCCAGAGCTATTTTGAGGCCTTGGTGACAGCTCTAGATGAGATGATGTGGCAATGTCAAGAAAGCCTATCAGTGCTTCATATGTTTACACAGAAAGCTTTACACTGGAGCACTTATGAGCAACCATGGTTTGTTCTTGCTTCTGACTTGATGCAGTGAATGTGCCTTTGGATAAAATCTACTTTATGTAATACAAGAGCTAACCTCAAATTTTTATCAAACTGTTAGTACAGCTGTGACTCACCTGTTTAGTGTATTAGACTGCTCCATCCGTAAAGACTTAAATTCACCATGCAGCAGCAAATGACATTTCTGCATTGCCCACAGTACTTCTTGACTGTAATGCAATATGCAATTTTCTAGGTATGTCTCTCCTGTTTGTTTCCAAAAGGGAGCACACATTTTCCTATGGCTTTCCTTATGCGCTATTACCCCTCCTGCTTGTGATACCTTAGTGACTCAGTGGCTACAACAACCAAAGACATGACAAAAGGCAATAGATGGAAAATGTGTCTACTAGTTTAGATTTAGCAGCTGGAGATAAGCAGGAGAGGCTGTCACACATAAACAATGCTCTTTTGCAGTCCGTGATGCAGGACCTTCATTGATTTGGTGAAAAAATGGGCACTGTGAGGAAACCTCTGAGAACTAAATTAGATGGTAAAATTTAAAGTGTAGTGGGAAAAGTTCAGCTGAGGATAACTCTCTCCACTACTAGTCTCAGTGAAAACATTAATATTGATTTTACTAAGTCGTTCAAAGTCTGGATGCTGAACCTATTGTTTTTGCCAGAGTACCTTGGAGGTATGAAATTGTCTCCTGCTCCTCCTTACCATTTACATTTTAAAACTTAATAAATACTCTTCCCTCTCTAAAAGAAAAGGTTAAATGAAATCAGAACCACCTTAAGAGGTCACATAGGAAAATAAAGTTTTAATCTTCTCTAATGAAGCGGAGAATGGAATAGATGAGGTAGTTTTAATTCATGGAGGGACCAAAATTTTAAAGACTTGCATGTGCACTTTTATCTGTATTACCTTGATTCTGATGGTAGCTTCGCTCTGTTAGGATCTGGTGCCAGAAATATGCATGTCAACGTCTGGCTTTCCCCCTGGAACAAGTAAGCTATGCCAGATGAGTATAGCAGCAAGGCTGTGACACTAAGATGGCTTGGACAAAGCAAACAAACAAACAAAAGTTATTTTTAAGTGAAGTTCTTAAGTTCTTTGATTGTTTGCCCATTAATGATCTATGCAACAAAAGATCAGAGGGGAGATGGTGTCGTGTGGCTTTAAATAATTTAGAAGCAGAAGCAATTGCTGGAGTCTGCTTGAGGGAAATAAACAAATAAGTCCAAGAGAAGCATCTGGCTCAATCTGTCTGCCAAAAAAACAAAGAATAATGGAAAAAGAAGCTTATTTTACCAAGTGAGTAGATGAACATTTGCCCTGAAGATGCATGAGGTGAGAATTTTTTGCAGACTCTTCTTTGCCAGCTGAAGCTATTGGATTACTTAGATCTTTTAACTAAGGCATAAAAGTGTGTGGCCAGGGAGGAAAATGGACTAGTAACATTGGTTAACAGCAGCAACAAAGCGGTGTGCTGCCAAATTAGTGCTGCAATGGTAACAATTTAGCAGGATTGCTTACAGGTTGGTATTACTGACTGAGCAGGGCTGGGTGTTGCAGGTCTATTTCTGAAAATGAAAAAGAATTTCAAGAGAAATAGTATGTTTAATCTCTCAGTGTGTAGGAGAAAAAGTATGATGCTCTGAGTGTGTGAGGGTAACCCTAGTAAAACTGAAAGTATTCAGCATGGACAAACAATCAGAAAATTGTAATCTAACCAGCCTCTGTCTCCGCCTTTTTTTTTTTAAAGTTTCCTTAAAGGAGAGTTTAACAGGAGGGTGTCTACACTGTGCTATCTGACCAGAGCAGGTTCTACACCAGAATAACCTTGTTGACTTCAAGAGGACATTTTAATGGAGATCCAAAGCCGAGCTCACAAGTGCAAAGAAAAGCCATATAAATGAGAGTTTCTCCATCTGTAAATGCAACCCAGTGCAAACTCACACTGAAGTGGACAGTGCTGCTCTCTTCTACTGTACCAATGTAGGGCAGGAGAATGTTTTATACAAGTGACCCTGCTTGAAGTATGACATGGAGCTCAGTGGATGTAAGCTCAGTCTGACTTTGGTCTGTTTAAGAATAGACATTGGCATGTGAAAATAATTCTCTAGATGACCATAGGGCCCTGCTTCTTTGTCTAGTAGAAGACATTAATTAAAGCAAATGGTTACCCATATCCCTAAATACGTTTTGTTATTTTTAGATCTGTAGATATGCAGATATAAAACTTGAAACTGGTTGCACCCTTCTTTACATATTGAAGTTCCGGAGGCTGAAAGGAATACTGATTGTTTGCTCCTTCTCCTGAAACTTCAGGCAATGGCTATTAACCTTGCTTCAGATGAAAAGAGAAGAAAAGGTAAAGAAAGTTAAACAAGAGTTGGGAAATGTGTTTGTCTGTGATAGTAAAACATCCCATGTGATCTGAAGGGTGTTGTATAAAGCCTAGGGAATATCTCTCAAGATGCCATCTGCAAATAGCATTACTTTGACACTCCTGAAGATCTCCCTGAGATTCTCTGTTATTCAGTCCTGTGCACAGAAAACAAATTCCTTAATGGTTGATACTCTCCAGACCCTTTCTAAGAACCTTCTTCCTTACCAGTAACCTTTTCTGCACTGTCAAGAAATCTACAGTTTCAGGCATCAGGGAGCTCTGAAATCTCCCAGGTCCTAATCTAAAGGCAGAGCTTTATTCATCACTGAGCCATACTGGTCTAGGTTTGCCAGTCGAAACAAAACCAGGCATTCTGAAATACTGATTTGCTGATATAGGCCCCACTAACATTTAAGAAACAGCTGTAAAAATGGTTGGAAAATGTTTTTCATGCATCTGCAGCAGCAGTCACCTGCTTTACCCTATGAAGAGTGCCATATTTGAACACTACATTGTAAGGATGTTTTCATGGTCATTTAAGAAGACAATTAGGTTTACATGAATAGTCTGGAAGCAGGTGCTGGTGGATGTGTTGGAAAGTTAAAATTTGTCATCGCACTTCGCGCTTTGAGGCGTGTGAGTGACACTCAAATAGCACTGGAATCTGCCCGGGGCACTTTGCTACTGTTGCCTTCCCGCCTTTCCCTTCCCCGACAATTGCCTTTTAAAACGTAGCTGAAAAGATCAAAAGCCTTGTTACTGTAAAAAAATCACTGTGAAATTAAACGGGATAGGAATCAGCCATTTGTGTAGCAGGTTCTTTTCATGTCTCTGCATAGACTTGCCAATTACAGTTCTCTTTTCTCAGTCAGAGATGTTAACCTATGCTGCTTTTATCTCAGGATCCCTGCCCAGGTTTCTAAAGTGATTTGTGGTCATTTGACATCTTCCTTCGTTTTTGTCACTTGTTCCTGGGAGGAAGAGTGGCACTGATGGGAAATGTCTTGCCTATTTATAGACTGTCTCGGTGTTATGTCTCCTGTGGTTATATAGAGGAGGCAGCATACTGTCTATTTACTTTACTTTTAGACCACTTGTGTCTCAGCCTGATTTTTTTGCTATGGACTTGCTGCTGAAAATTTTTGTCCAATTTATTTAAATGACTTTTTTACAAGTGCATCATATTGATCGAGGGGTTTTTGTCCAGCCCTTTCTTTTGATGCATCCCTGGAGGTCCTGGTTACCGAATATTTACTCTGGTCTCGCTGGGTAAGAATGAGGATCCTTTTAAAGGATCCAGAGCATGCAATGAGGTTAGGGGCTTGATGCATGCCTGTATCTTAGCATTGTAAGGTCAGGATGCAGCTAGAGCAAGTGCTTGCTTCAAGGAATTGGGACTTCCTCCTGGGTACAAGAGATAGCTATGCTTTCTCTGTCTGTCTTCAGCTATCCACCTAAGTTTCTCTGCTATATTTATCACAGTTATGTTAGCTCAAACTTTTGGCTTTAGTGAGGCTTTTATTGCGTTACAGGAGAGGATCTGATAAACTGCAAAGTAAAAATACTTAGCTCCTTTTTAAATGCTCAGACTGAACTCTATTAATCTGTTGATAGAGAGCATTCAGCTCCAGAAATAAGGTTGTGAAGTATTTGGCTAAAACTCTCTCAACTTCCTTAAATTTTACTTAATTCAACCCTGCTTCACTGATAACATCCTAGAGTTAGTAGAGGTGAAATCCTGAACCTCTTGAAGCCAATGAGGAATCCTTTACCCAAGAACTCACACTAGATACCTCACTGTGGCCACTGTATCCCAGAAGCACGTATCTTCCTCTGCTATCTTCAGTGGAGCAGGAAATACCATGGGGATTTCTCAGACTGCAGGGATGTGTGGAACAGTCTTCTCCTGAAACAGCCTTGCACTGGCTTTGTGCTTGCTGACATTATAAAGCTGTATGAGAAAGTGGTTTGGGAAAGGGTCTCATCAAACCTGGGTGAGAACAATTGGCAGGACACAGCTAAAGAAAGAAGCTATGTTGTGCTCATCTCATTGTGGTTTACAGTGAAATGTAGTGGGGACGAAGTTTCCCCTCTCCGGAAAGGGTGATCGGCACCTCTGGCACTGTTGCCAGTGAGCTCAGTAAGAGCAACGCCTTCTCTGAGCGGAATGTAGTCTGGTGCATTTGGATTTATCATAGAATAGTAGCATCACAGAATGTCCTGAGTTGGAAGGGACCCACAAGGATCATTCAGTCCAACTCCTCTCCCTGCATATGACAACTCCATAGTTCACAATCCTCCCCACCTGTAGATTTTTGGGCTCAGCCCAAAAACACCTTATATTTTTCTGCTTTATGCAAGCTACCGGACTATGAGTTGAGTCAGCACAGATGCAGATGGAGAATCCTGGTCTGATGCTTACAGGTGTGGTAGCCTCCAGAAAAAGGCAGGGCAGAACATTGTGGTAGCAGCTGTGAGTGTTGCCAAAACCGAATCTGCCAAAGCTGTAAGGGAGTGAGGACTCAGCCTTCAAATAAGGCATCTGATTTAATTCTTGCATTGTTTTCACATCTGTGTAATCTTTTCATCTCCCATAGCTGTGCACAGGAGAACAGAAAACCACTCTCAGTGTTGGGAGCTGACCTGTGTGATCTCTGGCTTGTGCTTCTCGAGCTGTGAATTGCTCCTGAATGAATGTACCTCTTACCTTCCTGTGCACGGAAAACCAAAATAATTGACACATAAGCTCTAAACAAATGCATTTTGTTTGCTAGGCCAGCGGTGTGCATAGTAAGAAGCAATGCCTGACTGACACGTGCCTAACAGACAAATTTTCATCATCATTTGAATTGACCCAAACTATACCCTGCATAGAGTGTCAAGACATCTCATGCTGAGACCTGTTGAAGAAACAGGATTAATTTATACAATGTTTTCTTACTAAAATAAATACCAAAGCTTGTATTCAATATCTAATTAAACATTTTCCTAATGCAGTATACCTATTTATAATATGTGAAGCCTGACTTCAGTCTCATGGGAGTAGGCCACTAAAGAATAGCATTACAAATATTTATTTACCTCTCTTGTCCCTTACTGGCTTTATTTTAATGGGTGTGCAAAGCACCATGAAAGCTACAGGGGAGGAAAAGCCCCCCGGGAAACCCTTTGTATTGGGATGAATTGGAAAAACAAACTCTAGGGTGCTTATTTGCCATGAATCACTTTTCACATCACGTGCAGAAAATGAATGAGGCGTCTGTGAATCTAATTCCCTTTGTCCCAGTTGTAAAGCAGATCAGCACAATAGGAGAGGCACAAGGCCAGCAAAGCAAGAGGTGGAAAGCAGGCACCTTTCCGTGAATTCATTTTTAGTCATTCCAGTGCTACTTGCTCCTTTTCTTCTCTACAGATATAAAGAACAAACAAACCCTATGGTCCCTGGGAAATGCCTCTGTTAAGCACTGCTGCTAAAGTCTTGCTAGGCATGGTGGCAATGGCAGTGAACACAAATCCTTCCCACTGTCACACTGGGTCACTTGTCACTCCAAGTGGGAGGACAGAAGGCACCTCACCGCAGTCTTGCTGCACATTAGAAAAACAGCAAATCAGTGCATTGAAGAGTCTGTGTTGTCCCAGAGGGTAAAAAAGATAAAGATCAAAGAAGAGTCTTCTTTTTTCTTTTAAACCCAACTTAAAGATGCTGAACTGTTTTGTTTTGGTTTTTTTTGTTGTTGTTGTTTTTTTTTTTTACAGCTGTTTATTATTCTGAATTAGGTTACATTATTTTCTCTTTATTATCTTCAATATAAATACAGTTAGATTTGTGTGTGTATGAACCATACCAGCTATATTGGAAAGGCTAAAAATATCCTAGCTTCAAAACCCAGTGCTGGCTTGGGATTGCCTGGCTTACAAGCGTCTCTCACAGCATAAGAACAAATTTGTTGCCCAGCTGAAAATAAAACGTAAATTTTAAAAATCTCACCACAGCTTTTGTAATGTATTTCCAAGTTGTCCTCTTTGCAGACTGTGTGCGTAGGCCATCCTGTGCTGACATTGATGAAAAGCAGGACTGAGATCAGAATGAGAACGTTTGATGTCTTCATGGTGTTAGCAGTACTTTGCAGGGTTACTTCTGTGTGTCTCTTGTTAGGCTCTGTGGAGGGAGGTCTTCCTTCCTTTCTCCAAGGGAGAATAGAGTTACTACATTCGTGCCTGCAGAAGGGTTAAGTGAGCCAGTGCAGCCTTAGCTTACCACAGCGTGGTATAAACAAGAGGCTAATCAGAATTGCAGGGTGCTATTTCCGTGTGCTTAGACTTCTGCTTTCTGCTTTGTGTTAGATTAAACTGACGACAAATGAGTTAATCGCACCTACTTACTGTACGACATAGCCCTGCCTCGGTACCTGCTGGAACAATGCAGCAAACTCTGTAATTCTTCTCTCGCTGCCAGTTTCTTCTTCTGAAGTCAAAACAATTGGGTCAAGGCTTCAGATAGGCTCATTTAGCTCTTCTGGCTGCAAAACATCATAATCACCACATCTTAATCACACAAAGTCAAACCAAATTTTGCAAGATGGACAATATAGTTTCTATGTTCTTTTTAGTAACAAATCTGTCTGCTAGAGGGAAGGGAGGTGTGTTTGACAAAAATGACACCAAATAAGCAAGTCTTGAAACTTTTAGGAATTAATCCCTTCTGCTTGATTACACTAAATACTGCGTTTATGTTTGTTTTGTTCAGTGGTTCTTAGGAATTACTAATAATAGTATACACAATCAGGTGTATACTTAATTTTTTTTCCTGGTTATTAAACTGCCCACTAGTGACACTGTGTATTTGTTATTCACACTAGCTTTTTTTTTAAAGCTATGCTTTATGCAGGAATTAGTGGTTGTTGCAGACGGCAGGGAATGATCAGTAAGGAAAGAAGGGAGGATTACTTCATCTCCAGTAAATTTCCCTGATTTGGTTTAAGACCCACGGCTGGAATAGAATTCAAACTGAAGTTGCCAATAAGGTCTTTAGGTCTTTCCTGGACAGAGCACCAACTGGAAAAAAGCTACAGACTAAATTCGACTGTAAAGTACATGCCTGCAATAGTCTTTGAGCCGGAGAGGAGAAATTGGCTCTGTAGCATGACAGAGTTGGATAAAAGATTACTTTGGCCATCTCAACCTTTCTTGCTCTGAAGGCTGTGAGTATCACTTACTCTGTCACTGAGAAAAGTTGAAAAGCGGAAAGCCTATGTACTTCAGCAAACAGCAGAGCACCTAACAAGCTAATTATGAAATAATGCTAAACAGTAGAGCCGATCCTCAGGCAAAATCCTGGCCTGGAGAAAGATAATAAAAGTAATCCCATAGATTAAAGAGGGGGCCAAGATTTCAACTATGATGTAGTAAATTTAAAAGCCAATTCAATGCAATCCAAGAGACTTTGCTTTGAATAATGAGGCTCAGGCCTGCTTTGTGGTTTTGGATACTATCATAATGGTAAATTTTATGTCCAGGGTCAGAGTGAGAATCCCGGCAACCATTCTCAGGATGCAGAACATGTACAAGTCACGTAAAGAGATTCGGGTTTCAGATCTGTCTGATTTGACTGGACTTGGTGGTACCCAGCTGCTGGCTGACTAAAGCAAGTGCAATTGCAAAGGGAATAGTAAGGAGATACCATGTCTAGGATTATTGTAATACACTAGAATCACACAAAGTAAGTCTCTTCCCACTAAGGTCTACAAAGATGGTGAAAATCTGATCTAGAAATCTATTACAAAATGCAAAGTACTTCAGATCAGGACTGTGAGAACATAACCTCCAGATTTTTTCAGGAATGACATTGTCACGGTCCTTCATGTCAGCTTGATGCTCGATAATGATGAACAAAGCAAATCAAATGATGGGGCAAATTCTTCAGTTCCCACTGGGAATCACTAATAGATCAAATCAGGCTCAGGACATCTCCTGAGGTGAAAATCATTGGAAGCTGGAAAAACATGCAGGAGAAATACCATATGTGCCTTTCTTGCTCTTGCTCTTCTCTGCATGCCTACTTGTCCCTGCTGCTGGGAACAGAATACAGGGTTAAATGGAGCCTTGGTCTGAACTATAGTGGTTTACCTGGACACTGGGCTTGTTCTTTACCACCCTTTCCCTCTGCCTACCCCATCCTGTTGGAACAGTGTTGCCAGTGCTTGTGGCTTTTGAAGTGGTGACTCCAAGTGGTGTTTTGTCTGTGCAGAAGTCTTGTGGTAGCTGCTCTGCAGATATCCAGGAGCCTGGGCCTTGCCTTGCAAAGTCTTCAGTCCATACACAAGCAGGCAGCCTGCGAAAGTGGAAGAACACTGGACTTTTGGGATACAAGTCTTTCTGCTTCACTGAAAGCACAATGGCTGGCGTAGATCTCCTAGAAGAAACCAAATATGAATGTTTTAAATGAGCTCAGGAGCCCTGTTATACACAGGCAAGTTCCTACATAATTGCCTTGTCTGGTGCATAGACTCTCTCTCTTGCTCTTTTGAGGCAGTTACTTCTTCTTCTTTTATTTTTTTTTTTGGCAATACTCCTGACACTGACTCAAAATGACAATTCGCAAGATTTTTTGTGGGTGCAAGGCTGGAACATGTGTCTTAGGTAGTTTTTGGGTAGTCAGTGTTCTGAGGGGAAACAGCCAGGATAGCTAATGTTTTGGAAAGCTGTGCTGTCACTTCCACTTCGCCCCACCATGTTGTTCTCAGTGGGAAGGGAATTTTACTTTGAGTGCTTCAAGTTTACAACGTGTACTCCAGACACTGTTTCACCATTTCATTCCCTGTGTAATCCTTGTGTCTCCTGAAAGGAGCTTTATTACCAACTCCATCTGTTCTGAGAACTGCTTTTCCTTCAAACAGCCGAAGCCTGTGGGATGAGAAACTACATCTAAACGAAGTGGTATCAGTGCTGGCAGTGGGAATTCTGTTTTGGCAGGTTGCTTAGCTGGCCAACAAGCGTATTTCTTTATCTGCCTGATTGAAGGCTTTGACCATGGAGATAAGCAGCTCAAAAATGCCTGCAAAGAAAGCTATTTACTTAAAGAGGGGCAGTGACTTCATATATCTAGAGCACTCTTCACCTTGTTTGGATGCTTCTGCGGTATTGAAGAGTTGAAAAACCTCTTGCTCCTTATCAAGGAGGTTGTTATATCTGTAATATAATTGGGAAGAGTAAAATATACGAAAATAGCAGACTAGTAAGCAGATAAATCTTACATCAATGTCTTTAAAATCTTGGGTTGATTGATTCAAGACTGCTGATATAACTGTATCAGCAAATCACACACCCAGCCTACCAGACCCCCCAGTAGCTTACACCACCAGCCTCTCATGCATATAGCCAGTAACCACTATCAGCTTCTTGGAGGAAATATACCAATAAAGAGGGTTGAGTTTTGTTGTTATTGTATTTGGGGCTTTTTGTGTGTGATTTTTTTTCCCCCTTGTTAGTTCAGTGTCTAATTCCCCCCTTTTTATTTTGCAGTCAATACTGAGTCATAACTGATTTAACAGACAGTAACATCTATTGATTGAACAACATACTATTAAGTAGCTTAATTGTAGATATACTATTAATGGATACACTGGTACCATTAATTTACAATTGTATCATTTTGCACAGTTACTATCAAACACAAAACTAACTCTCAAACATTATAAATCACATCCATCTATTTTATTATAATTCTGCCATCCTTCCCACCCACACTACTTGGTGCCAGATTACAAGTCTGTCTTTCTTTATTCACCCCCACTGAGACTTTTGCTTCAGAGTCCTGTGGGTTGTCTGCAGGGGCTCCATTCAGTGTCCTGGTGGGCCTGGGTGCACAGGTGGCTTCAGTGCTGTCTGTAGGTGCCTGCACTCTTGCTCTTAGAAGATCCCACTCTCTTTTTGCTTCACCTGATTCTATGTTTTATTCACTGACTTACCTTTTTTCTTTCTTTACCTTTACCACTTTCCTTTCTTTACCTGAACTCTTTGCAAACAAACATTTCACCTTTTTTTTTTCCTTCCTTTTAATCTCGACATTGGTCTAAGTTCTGCTACATCTATACTCAAATTTGATGTTTCCAACATCTTTACTTAGGCAATGTTGGCCTTATGGGGTATTACTGATACAGGCAGCCTCCTAAGACAACATCCCAAAACTCTCCTACAATTATCTGGTTCATACTGGCAATGTGTGCACTTTCTTTTTTTTTTTAAAATTTCATGCACTCACTAAGGCAAATTATTCTACTTTAGGCTTGATTCCTATACCTACCTCTAATTAGTGCAAGTAGTTTATTATCTGAGGTGCAGTCTGCATACCAGAGCAACAAAGCTACATGTTTTTCATGCTCTATTTTGTGCTCACACAGCGTCATTGCCCTTGAATTGTTTTAATTACTCTCTGAGTTCCCTGCAGAGGTTTAGCCAGTCATGGGGCCTGGTGCTCCAGCAGGGCCTCTTGCTTGCGTTCATACAGCTGCACCTACACTGTGACTTTTGCCAAAATAGTTATGCTTATGTTGTTTTTCCTATGCTCCTAGCCAAGTAGTTGTGTTTGCAGAACTTTTTCAAATGTAGACCTGGGTAGTGCTTCACCTGCTCTCAGCAACGGTGTTTCCTCTTAAGAGTTTATTTTATTTAAAGATTTTTTTTCCTTTATTGTGCAAGTCCAGTATGAGTCCTAACCAAATTTTAAGTTATTTCTTTCAAGCCAAAATCTTTTTTTCTTGCCTTTGGCATCTTTGTGTATGCCTGTATTGTACAATGAAACATTTCCACAGGGAAAGTTTCACATTAAAATCTTCATTGATATAGCTTCCTTTTTGTTGCAGTTCTCTCTGAACAAAAGCTTTCTGCTTCATATTTCTCAGTGTGAGTCTCCTGCCTAGTGAAAGACAGTGAGTGAAAATTTCTCTGCAAATCGATGAGACTTTTCAGATGAGATACTTTTATTTTCATAAAAGTCAGTTTTTCCTACTGTGCTTGCAATAGTGTATTTAATATTTTATTTAAAAAAACAACAAGGCCTAGAAATGCAAGACAAGTGAATGTGCCACCACCACCACCTCTTGCTACCTGCACCTGGGAGAAGGTGAATTTTATTTTCTGAGACTTCTGCAGTGCTGGGAGTGTTTCAAGTGTTTCACTGTCAGCAATGTGCCTGGTGGGGCTTGTGCACAGCGTAAACCCTGCAGGAACAAAGGTCAGCACATCCTCAAGCCCCCAAGGCTTTTCCCTTCCACGGGGTGGGAAAGTTTCTGGGACCCACCAGCCTTCTTGGTTGCCAACATAGCACCTGCTTGGTGGGCACCCAGTTCCTGCAATCATCCCTTGTCCCTGCAAGTGCTCCAAAACCAAAATGAGAGCTGGGGCAGAGACTGCTGCAAAGTGACCAAATTTGACGCAGTCAGGACTTGCAGATGGAACTGCTGTTTTGTGCTTTCTCTGGGCACCACAAAGCTGAGTTTGCTGAGCCCTGGCATGCTCTCAGCACAAGCCCTTGTGGCTGTCTGGAGTTGGAGTGCTGCTCAGGAGTACCTGCTGCTCATGAAACACTGGTGCTGTTTATAATTGTCATGAGCCTACATAGTTTTATACAGGTCAGGTTTTGATTACATTGACACTTCAAATAGTAGCAGACTACTACATTAGCTACCTTGCTAATTTTATTTGCTCTTTTTAAAAGTCAAAGCTTTCAGAAGAGAGTAGTCAGTGGTATGGAAAAAAGGAAAGAACTTTTTCCTTTTCACTAATTATATTTAATGTTCAGGTAACTATGTGAGTTTTGTTGTTACAGCTTTTCAGGACTCCACCTGGAGTCTACTGCCTGTAGGACAGACTAAAGTTTCCTGGTTCATCTACATTTACACCAACATATACACCTTAGACCATGCAGCTGTAATAGATATGTGCAAAAGTGAAGCCTTGTGCAGCTTCCTTCTGCTTATAAACTAACCTTTTCCAGGAGGAAAATGAGGGACAGTCATGGAAAAAGGGCAAAATTAAGCTGCTGTCATGAAGGAAGCATGCTCCTTGGGTCCAGAGGAGGCCACAAAATTGATCAGAGGGCTGGAACACCTCTCCTATGAAGAAAGGCTGAGAGAGTTGGGGTTGTTCAGCCTGGACAAGACAAGGCTCTGGGGAGACCTTATTGCAGACTTTCAATACTTAAAGGGGGCCTATAAGAAAGATTGGACAGACTTTTTAATAGGGCCTGTAGCGATAGGACAAGGCGTAATGTGTCCATGTACGGAGTGAGTGACTGAGAGTTTGGGATGTTATTCTGGGAAGAGTGTTGCTATGTTTGTCAATTCATCCACAGCGTGCAGTTTTGAATAAGGGAATGGGAAGGAAGAAAGCAGACTTAGCACAGCTCAGAGCAGAGGCAATGTTATGCACATACGTTTATTTGTGGCTTGCGTAGCATGTTTATGATGCAACTGTACATGAGCCTAAGGCTGAAAAGAAATTCTGTCCTTGGAGTCATGTGGTCTCTCAAACTGCAGTGGGGTGGAAGTGATAAAACCAGTTTTGGCACAAGGAGAAAAGCATTAATCTGCTTCTGCTTCTTCCCTCCTTGGTTCCAACAACTGATCTCAATAGCTGTGAAGAGTTATTACTGTGGCAGTCGGGTTTTGAGGTGGGTGGAAATTTTCTAGTGAATACTGTTCTTCCCAGAAAATACCACTTCACTGAATCCAAAGCTTCTTATGGAAGTGCTGGTAATATGTGGTGGGAATGTGCATCCCAGCAGGGGAGTTTTCTCAGCACCAGGAGCAAGCACTGCAGTTAGCAGAAAGCTTCCCTTCCAGAATACCCCATATAGGTTGAGGAACTTTTTTACTTCTTGCAAGGCTGGAGTTTAAAACTGAGAGTTGTGCGGGGACTTCTGGGCTAACAGACTCTGAACTGCCGTGAGGGTGGCCTCCTTTTGTTCAGATGAAGCTCAGAATGGGAGATGGTTTGAAAGGAGTAAGGAAGGGTGTTTCTAGGCTGCTGTGCTGTCCCTTTGGTGAACTGCCTCTCAGTGCATGGCAGCTGCAGCAATATGGTGAGGAACTGCTTTGGTGAGTAACCTTTAATTAGCTAAGCAAACTGCCTCTGGATTGGGCTGAACTTGGCAGGTCTCATTGTACCAGGAGTCAATCTCTCCTGCATTTGTAAGCAGCTTAATTTGGTGTTGAATCAGGACCACAGTGGATCCTCTTTTAAAACCCCATGCCTCTCCTGGATGGACTGAATTTGTTTACCAACATTGTGGAGCTGATGTTCAACTTTGTACCAAAGCAGATCGATGCTGATCAGGCAATAAGGAACGGCACACCAGGACAGTTGAACTGGGATGTGGTGTCAGCTTTTGTAAGTTTGGTGGAAATGGGTGTTTCTCCATCCTCGTTAATGGACTCGTAATGTGTTCACGGGGGAGTGACTCTCTCTGTAGAATAAACTCAGTTTGCTGCCTGGGAAATGCTCAGCAGCATCCAGGAGCTCCTTTCATAATACACCCTGGGACCTTGTGAACAGAGCAGACTCAGCAAAGGACTAGTTAATGTTTAATGTAAGGAACAGAGTTTCTGGCCCTACAGACAAATTCTGTTTACAGGTGACTCAACAGGGCACGAACCAATATCTATAGATATCAAGTATCTATAGCCAAACGCACACAGCAGAATGGTGTGGAATTTTGTAGTCGCACAAGTATTGTGTTGGGGAACTTGGCAATTCAGCAGGGTTTTGGATTGTATAAGCACCCCAAAGCAGGGATGAATGTCCAAAATAGCTGGCCTTGTCCTTCTGTATCACCTAGCACTGCCAGTCTTTCTCCCCTAAGATGATCCAGTTGACTTCCACACAGGCCTGACATGAAATCTTTAAAAATGTCCTTGTGGACACGTGCTGGCAGGTATGTGAAGAAATGTCTGTTCACTGAGAACACTGTAAAAGGGAGAGCAATTGGAAGTGGAGATCTCTTACCAACAATAGACATTGTAAACAAGTAGCTTGGCTCTCCTAAGCAAGAAAGCAGGTTTTAAATTAGTCAAGAATTTTTTATTTCATCTATCTACTTTGCCATTTGCTCCCTTTTGGTACCTGAGCATTCCCTAATCTATATTTTTTTAACCTCCTTTTTGACTGACAGGTAGTGAGGTTGGATTTGTTTGGATGCATGGAAAAAAGGAGGCGAAGGAAGTAGAGCTGAAGGAAGACTAAGTTTAAACTGGATTCTGATGGATTTTTAGGAGTGAATTTCAGACTGGTCAGCCTACTTCCAAAAAGTTGTGAGTCTGATGCAAATGAATTTCATAGCTGCTGCTGACGTTCTCCCAGCTACGTTCTTCCAGCAGAAGTGTGTCTGCTCAGGAAGTTTGCAGTTACTCTTGGTGAAGCTGTTCCTGAGTTTATCCCGCTGTTCTCAGCCTGTAGAAATACAGGGTTTTAGAGTGTCCGCTTGTCATCATCATGATGCCGATTATGAGGATGCAGGGAGGTTGTTGCTTTCTCAGTGGCTTATGCTGTTGTTTCAAACACTGGTTCGATGGAAGACATGACTCCCTCCTTGTTGAGCATTATTGTTAATTGTGTAGGGAGAGCTTGGCTCCTGCAACCAAATCTAAGTCTGACAGGAGGGAGCAGAGCCTGGTACAGGCTGCTTCTTCTGAGGTGGGGGGAAGGATATGCTATATCCATCCCTTCCTCAGGCCCTCAGGGGACAGAGCTGGTATAGGGATTGCTTCAGTCGAGATAGGGGGTTCAAACTTGCTGAAATCTGAGTTCTTCACTCGGTCTCCTGAGGGTGCCAGTGCAGCGAGTGAGCTGTTCTGCACCCCACTACCTCAGCCAAGCGCTCCAGCAGGCACAGGTTGGTGCGGATTGCATCTGATGTGAGGGTGGGATAGAGCTGAGCGCAATCTGTGATGGGAATTTGCCAACAAGGCAGCAACTATAGACGTGGGATCACATGTGTGAAGAGCCGTAGCCACTTGTCTAACATTTCTAGAGAGAATGGCAGGAGCCATTTTAGAATGAGACTACTACACACTGCTCTGTGTCAGAATTGGGACACCAGGGATCCTTCCTTAGTGGTAGAGGAAGTCCAGAAACAGACAGCTGTAATCTATGCATTACCCCTGGCTGCTGCTGAGGAAAAAGAGTGAGAAAAGCACCACCTTTGGTGCGGGTCCTGGCCTGATTTCACAGTGCAATGCTGACAATGCTATTCTGCTTCTTCAGGAAAGCAAACTTGCTTTTTTAACAAGGGTTTCTTAGGGATGGGGCAAGCAATATATTAGGGTAGTCTGCTTTTTCTCAATGGATATTCAGAGAGCATCATCTGTGAGAGCTTCCAGCTCATTCTAGCTTCTGTTTCCTTAATAGAAGTCAGTATGGATCAGAGCCACAAGGTATTTCTAGTATGCAGATTACCAGAAATGTATGGACCTTCTTGTCCCAAGAGACCAGTGTGGCTGTGGATTGCTTTCTTCAGAAAAGCCTATCTATCTGTCTTTGTGCAATAGCTTTCTCTTCTAGGTAGGCTAATACAGACTTTCTGAGTTAGCAAGGACATGACAGTTTGGACTAGCTAAGCCCAATTTGAATGTTGCTGAGAAGAAGAAGTGGGATTTTTTTAGACTTTCCTCTGGCAGAGAAAAGTTTCACTAGCAGTCTTGGTCAAAGCCTGTCTGAATCTGTTTCCTAGCAGAAACGTGCTCATCTTTCCTCCCACTTCTGTCACAATCTCTTCCAGAGGATTGGTGGTGCTGGGAAGGAGCAATTACATTGGTTTTGAGGACTCAGTTTTCTATGAGCACCCCAGCCTGAGCTTCATGCTGGCTGGAAAGAATGACGTGAGGAAATAAGATTGCAGAGCCTGGGGAGAAGCTTTGCAGACCACCTGGCCTTCAAATTCCTGGCACTGCTCAAACTTGTCTCTGTAGGAAATCCATGTTCCAAGTCAAGCTCAGGTCACATGAGAAAATGAATTTGGCAGGAATATTATGAGTCCCTACTGATCTGCCAACAAATCCACCCCAAGCATCTTGCTCCATGGCTCTATGCTTAGAATAGAGCAGCACAACTGACAGCCCAGCGTAGAAAAAATGTACTCACAGAAGTGCCTGGAGGTGGCTTCTGTAGGCTTTCCATGAACCAACGCTGCTGCAAGCTGACTTTCCATAGCATTGCATTCTCCTTTTGCAGAAAAATATGAGGCGAGGGCTAAGGAAGGGCTTGAAAGCAAAGAGAATTAAGGTGGCAGGAAAAAAGACATTCCTTCTTCTTAGTTTTCTGTGTTCCTACTGTCCTAAGAAGACTTCAGTTCTCCTGGGTGCTGTTTAGGCACTCAAAAAATGTACAAATCTAGGGACAATTCATACTTCTGTGCCCACCTGACCTCCTCTGACATCATTAGTAGCAACTGGTGAGATGCTGCCATGTGCATTTAAGTGCCATTTTGTGCATTGTTTTTCCCAAAATATCTCAGCTTCAGAGCAAGGTGGATAAAGAAAATGAAATTCAAAATTACTCTGGCACAATTATAGTAGAAATAAGCAGCTATTGAACTTAATGCAGATGCAATGAGGGGAAATATAATCTCATTTCCTCCTTTTTTTTTTTTTCTTTTGTGTTAGGTGCTCCCTTACCATCTTTATGTGGGATGTTTAGAAATGTTATTACATTGAGCTTATCTGGGAATTGGAAGGTCTCTTTATTACAGAAGGCAGAGATTTTTGAGAAGGGTTGTCAACAACTTGCGATGCTTTAATGTCTCTTCAAGGTAACTGGATGATAAGTTTCATATAGAAGTGCCCCTTGGGGCACTTTTATTGGAAACACAGGCCTTCCTGTTCAGGCCACAGACTTTGGAAAATTAGAGGTCTGAAATTAGATATGTAAACCTACCCTTCTGTATGCATAAGCACAAACGTAACTATGGGAGGTCCTGATTTTCAGGGTTGCTGCTGTCAGATCTAACTGTGGGCACTCAAGGCTGAAACTCTGAGCTGTGGTGTTTCCTAGAGGAATGGAGTAACCACATGTTTGAATAGACTTCCTTTAAATTTGTGGACATGACTGTATATATGTTTATTTATGTATTTGTTTCTACCTCTTATTTAAATGTAAGTCATGCAATATTTATCTTCTATGAGTAAATATATTTATGTACAAACAAATAAATATACAAGCAACTAAACATAAATACTTAATTATATGCATTTCTATATAGATGACCTAAGTTCTGCTAGGAGATAGTTAGAAATACCTAATTATTTACTGGAGTGGAGAACACCCTGAAGACAAATCTTTTAAAATCCAGGTATAAGAAAAGCAACTGAGGCTGAGGGCGTAGGGTCCCTCCCTTGGTAGTCATACAAATAGTGTGGGTAGGGCTGTAATCACTGCTAGCACTGTGGGTGAAACAGTGTTTTGTTTTTCTTTAGACTGTCTCATCCAGTGCTCTCCTGTCTTTGTGAGGATAGTAAGGATGACAGGCAGGAGTCTGAGGGCAGAGGTTGTGATGCGCCCAAGGTCTGGAGTCTGGGAGCTGAATTCCCATCTGTTATCTTTACCCTCATCCAGCTTTGAACATGTTATGTGTTGGGTCTGTATCTGCTCTGTGACTCTCAGGAAATGGAAGGGGCTCTGGCTCATCAGCGGGAGATGCTTCTGGTCCCAGTTTGCATGAAGCAAGTGTGTAATCAGCAAGAGAAGGCAGCAAAGATGCTGCAGGAAGCAAGTTATTTCAAAGGCAGGCTTTAGGGAAAGAGCACCTGCTTGAGGCTGAGTGGAGTATCCTCCTCCTTCCCCACACAGACTGGGAGAGGTGGGTGCCAGCAGTGGCTCAAGAGGAGTTTGTCCTCAGGGGGTAGTTTTCAAAGTGAAAGCATTGTTTTGCTAGTGCCCCTAGAATCTGAAGAGGCTGAGGCGAAGGATCAAGCCTTCTGTCCCGCTCAGACCAGCACTCTGGATGCCAGAGCATGCAGCCTGTTAAAGATTCAGTTAAACTACATAGTTAAAGCTGAGATACATATAGCTGCCAGCAGTGAAAATGACATGACATCAGACTTGAATAGCAGAGAAAGGGAAGAAGCACATTGGAAATTTTCCCTTAAGGCTTTGCCTGGGTGTGCCTTGCTGCCATTGAAGCTTTCTCTTATAAATTTGGACTCAGATATCCCCAGGAGAGGCTGTGGGCCCTCCTGCTTGCTTGGAGGGATGGAAGAGCCGGGGGATGGAAGAGCAGAGGGATGGCCGGGTCCAGCTGGAGGTGTCCTGGGTGGCTCTGCACATCTATTTCCAGGCAAGCCAGCTGATGGTGCTGTTTGTTCAAGTTCCTGGCTGCAGTGGATGCTCCTCGCCTGCAGAGCTGTGGACCTGCACGTAGATCTGCTTTATCACAAGACGTTTAATTAATAAATAAATGATTAAAAAAGGTCTGCATCGCCCACCTGGCTCTGTTGGTGGGAGCTCACCTTTCTGCCATGCCCCAGGGCAACAACTGATGGGTTTTTTTTTAAGCTCTATTTCAAGAAAGTACCTTGGAAAAAGGACTGGGGGAGGCCAGGCCTGGGTGCTTCTGTGTTTTGTGGAGGCTGACGATGGCTTGCTAGGTTTTCCTAATTTATTTTGTATTCTCCTCACAATTTCCATTGTGGAGCTTTCCCGTACGAGGATTAACCGTCAGAAGCGGTGCAGTGCAGTGCTGGCAACCTCCTTGGAAATCACGCATCCTGAATAATGATGAGAGCTGAAAGCAGGACAGAAAATCCACCCTTCTGCTCCCTAAATCAGCACTGGGTAACATCACCCCAGCCAAAGAACAGTGTTTGTTGACACCCTCCTTTCTCACAGCCTGCCCCCCTTGCAAACCTGTCTCCTTCTCTGCAGGGGCTTGTATCAAACCGTGTAGGCAAGACTAGAAATGCAAACTGTGGGGGTACTCCTATCCAGCACCAGGTGCCTGCTGGGGGGCCAGCCTCCCCATTTGCTCTGGAGGGTGCAGGCTTATGTTTGCTATCTTGGGGACTCAGCCCCTCATTTAAGGACTTGTGGTGTGGTACTTTGCAGTGTAGGTGACTGTTGTGAACAACCAGGGCCACCACATGAGGAGAACAAAACAGCTCACCCTCCTGCCTCGCCTGATTAATTTTCTGATTGTGACAGAAGGCAGGGAATAAAATTTAGCCCAGGCTGCCCCACTCACTCCTGCCACAGGCAGCACTGCCAGTGGGTCCCTATGAAGAGAGGAGGCTGGCTCCTCATTTGTTTCTCACTATCAGAATGATGAGTCCAACTAGATTTCTTTCTGTTTGTGTTTTCTGCTTATCTGTGCTGACAAAACATGCGTAGTTTGTAGCTCCCTCGCTTCAGCTGGCTGCCGATCCATTTTAATGCAAGCAGCTTTGTCGGAGGTCATTTACTCAGTATGTTCCTGGGCCATTTACAAATATGAGCTGATGAATATTTCATTGTCGTTCACCAGGAATTCTGTTGAATTGTAGAGCTTCGTGATAGTGAGTCAGTACGTGATGCACTCAACTTGAAATTGTTTCCTTACTGCATCTCTCGTCAAACGTGCTAATTGCTGACGTTGAGTAGGGAAAGTTGGTGGGAGGGGGAGGAATACGTATATGTATTAATGTAATAATATTAATACTTGTCATCTCACCTTGACTTTACTTAAATATCCCTGGAATCAGCGCTGCTTGGGGAAAGGGCTCTTTTGATGAAATAGGAAGAGCAGCCATCTCTTCCTATTCGCTCTAGGAGCCACTCTCAGGCTGGCGTTCCCTCCTGCAGTGCCACACCTCCAGGAGGGAGGCTCTGCTGGGCTCAGAGACTCCCTCTGAAGTGCCAAGAAGAGCAAGTACTTGCAGCAGAGTAGGTGGTGAGACCAATTTATCTTGCTGCGAAACATCCTAGTGGAAGGAGGGCACAGTGTGCAGGGGACGCACGCCGGTATTAATGCGTGCTTGGGACTGCAAAGAGCCTGGAGCAATAGCTCTGCAGAGGGAGACCCAAGGCATTTGTCTCACACTCCAGTGGTGATTCAGGCACCAACTTCATTAGGTATTTTATTGCTGAGCCAACTGAAGAAAACAGAGGCTGGGATAGAGTACCAGGATTGACAGCAGCGGTCTATAAAGGTAGTATACCCAGCAGCTGCCAGCTGAGAGAGAGGATGTTGCTGTACCAGGGCAGTGGAGTGGCAGCAGAAAGTCCCAGCTGCATGTGCCGGTGGCAGCACCTCCCGCCTCACCTGCTGACGGATGAAAAACCGGTGGGAAGGTGTTTTTACATTACAATGTTGTATGCCACTGTAAAACAGTTTGTGTTGCACTTCTGGGTTTTTTAGACAGCACAAATCTCGTGATGAACAATGTCACACTGATAATTAGTGCTATGGAGAGCATTAAGGTGCACTGTGTTTCACTAGACAGAAAATAATCCAACCAAAGAGGTCCTGTAACCACCCAAGCTTCTTCAGCCCTCTCTCCTGGTGGTGCTGAAGTCCAGCTCTAGGGGTCTCCCAGTAACAAAGGTGTTTCTTTTTTAACTCTGTGAGACATAAGAGAGGGAAAGGAGGTCATGTGTACCTGGAAGTTGTTTGTTTCCATGCATGCTCAGAAGCCTCTCTCTGCTGCTCATACCACAGAGATGGGCTGCAAAGTGTGCCTGCTTTTCATTTACTGCTGGGTGGTCATCTGGGGCTTCAGAGACAGAGCAAGGGAGAGGCTGTGAATATATCAAATTTGGTAGCTGTGTTGGAAGTAGCAGGTCATCTTGTCAGATTCAGAGAAAGGCTGGTAGTTGGGAACTAGGCTCCACAACTCTTCTGAGGGTAGAAAATGAGACAAGCTCCTCTTCTCATTTTTCCATATGAGCTTGATCTAGATTACACAGTTCACGCAGCTCCTCAGTGTTGCAGTTTGTCTGGCACAGCATGACTGTGTGTGACAGGCCATCCTGCACTGTGGATGAGGTCCTGCAAACCCAGTTAGGTGCTCTGCTTTGTGTGAAGCTCTTGCCATGTGCTGTACAGAGCAGAGACTGGATCTGGAAACTGGGCAGATGTGGACTTAGCATTGCAGTCCCCAATCTCCTGGTTGTTTTTGGGGCTGAGCAGGAGTTCCATGCTCGTGACACTGTATAGTCACTGCTGTTCAAAGGGGTCTGGTGTGAACTCATGGTACATGAACTGGCCTTCAGCACTAAACTGCCTGGAAGGAGCTTCAATCTGAATGATCTTTGGGCTATTTTTGTTTAGTTTTTAAGATTCTGTGAAATCTCTATAGTACAGACAATCCTCCACTGTGCTATTCAAATCTGCCTGTGTTTGTGTGTGTGTGTGTATATATATATAGTATGTTTTATCCTATTGCATGTTTTGATGTAGTTTCTGGAAGCACCCCCAGAAGAGGTCTTGGTTATCTTAGGTGTGATATCAAAGATGTCCTTCAGTTCCTGGGGGTGGCTGCCCCCAGACAGGGCCCAAACCCAGTAAGGACAGTGGGAACATTTGCTGTAGAAGCAGGGTTAGGCTGGGATGGACTTCTTGTGACTGGAAACTTTAATCTCCATCCTGCCAGAAGGTTCACATATATGTCTGGGGAAACTGACTGTTTTGATTCCTTTTAACCCCTTTGTTCTTCATCTCTATTTTTTGGGGCTAGATTTTAGATGGTTTTTATTTGTTCATTGTTTTCTTTAAACATGACTAATGTCTTCATGTTTTTTCAGGCCAGTGTCTCATGAAGCAAAGTGCTCACTGAAAAATGGGGAAGGACAAGTCAGTTTGTAAAACGAGGGTCTTGTCTGGAATTTAGGTGTATGGGAACGTGGTGAGAATATTAATGAAATGCAATAAGAGGAGGTAGTGTGGGAAAAAATGTGAGGGTGTCCTAGACTCAGTCATAGTCTTTATTTGGCTTCTTAGTAGGTTGTTTGTTTGTTTGTTTTTAAATATAGTTGGATTTTTAATTTGACCAGTTGTAACGATAGAATGAAACTGGTTCTGTAGATGATTCTTCCAAAACAACTGGATTAACCTGTAAATCTTTAAAATACAATTAATAATTTATTGTAGAGTGAGACTTCTTTTCTGTGGGGGTGCAGGTGTATGTGGGTGGTTACTGAGAATACATGGTACTCTAAGAATTTCTTGCTGCATCTTTTCCACTCTCTTTTTGATGCACACAGATATTATGGGCCAAAATTTACCACTTCTGTCATTCCAGAAATAAACAGGAGTAGTCATAGGACAAAACATGACTTACTACAAGCACAAGTAAGGGAAACTATAAATGAAAAAGTAAAAAAATGGTCATTTATTATAAAACTTAGTTAGTTTCCAAAGTGGAGAGCAAACTAATAAACTTGTATTATGCTCTAGGAGAAGAAAGGAGAATTATTACCATTCTAGAGAAACTTGGTGAAGGGAGAGCAATTGCAAGGAAAATTGCTATTTAAGGCAGAGTGTCTAAATTTTTATTCGGGGTGGGTTTTCTCAGCAGCATAGCTGATATTGGCCAGTTTTTCACACTTTGGTTTTACAGTACTTCAGCCATGAGTTAAGTAAGTTCAAATATCAAACTTTTTTACTTACAAAGTAGATGTTGCACCTGTCCATATCCTCCATTAAACACTTTTATTACTGGACGTTGTATGCTCTGTCAATCTGTTTGGCAGCTGTTGACTTTTCTTGACCATCTCTTAAGAAGGCCTGAATTGTAAAAGTCATCAAATATGTTTCAGAGCCCAGTGTAAACTGGTCTGAGTCCTTCCACTGTTCTTGGCTCTTTCCAGGATGGTGGTTACACAGGCAGGGGTGATGGTAAGAACTGCAAAGAAACATGGAGGAGTTGGGGAAGAAAAATTCCTTCTGTTTCTTTTCCTGTTACCAGCCCATCCAGAACTGCTTGGATACTTCCATCTCTGGCAACACTGGGTTTGGTGATACTGAAGACCAACTGTAGAGTGAACTGTGTTGGCAGGATCTTATCCATTGGGTCAAGGGAGTAGGTTATCTTCCTCTTTGTGGCACTTGATAGGCCATGTCTGGTATAGTGTGCCCAGTTCTGAGTCCCTAGCACAGGAAGGATATTGGCAAGTTGTAGTCAGTCTACTGAGAAATGTAGGGGGCTGAAGCATATGACATACAAGGAGAAGCAGAGGAAGGACAAGAGGCAACAGACACAAGCCACAGCGTGAGAAATTACATTGAGATATAAGGAAGAAGATCTTCACAAGCAAGGTAGTCAAAGACTGGAAAAGGTTGCCTGGAAACACTATGGAATCTTATATTTGGAGATATTAAACTTCAGAAGTTGGACTAGATGACCTCTAGAGGTCATTTTTAGTTAAGTTATTCTGTGGCTCCACGATTTTGTGCAAGAGTTTAAGCAAGTGTCTTACACAATCTGTACTGCCTATGGAATGCACCAGAAAGATTTCTAAGCAAGGGCCTCTGCGCTTCCTTTTAAAAACAAAACTCTGTCAGGACATTCCCTACCACAAGCAGCTTTGCCACAACTTTGCGGGCTGTAACTCCTCACCTCATGTGCAATGCACTTTGTCTTTGCATGTGTTTTCCTGTATGTGAAAATGGCTATTAGATCCCTTGCAATCCCTAACGTTCTGTGATTCTGGGATTTCCAGCTGAAAATGTCTGCTTTAATGAAAAGCCTGAAATAGCAGAAAACACACATGAAAATTAGGCCTAGTTCAGCCCAGTGCTTTCTAGGTATTCCCCATGCTTCTCAACAGATTCTCATGGAAAGCTTCATCCTCTGGCAAGTCTTACTAAAGGATTTGTGAGGGAAGGAGGATTCTTCTCTCTTTTCACCAACAGATGTTATTGATGAACTCTCTCCTTCCCCCGCCCCGCCCCCCCCCTAAAGTTTCCAGCCACCAGACTTAAACAGACTGCAAATAACCACTATGTTGACACTTAAAATGAAATGGAAATTTTGGTTTGGTTCTCAAGAGGTTGAAATGAGGCTCATCCATATGTTGTTTAGTCCATAACAGCATATCTGAACAGGACAGAGGGCAAGTAGGAATTGTTCTTTAAGTTTTGCAAAAGATCTTTTCTCTTATTCCCTTGGAGAAAAAAAAATTAGAGAAGGCTGTCACAGATCATAGGATAATTCAGGTTGGATTTGATCTTGGGAAGTCTGTAGTCCCATCTCTTTCTCAAAATAGGGTAGGCAGTGAGGATAGACCAGGTTACTCAGGAATTTACTCAGATGGGTCCTTAAAACCTCCAAGGACAAAAAATGCACAACCTCTTTGGGCTATGACACTTCCAAAGAGGTCAGTTGTTCCAAATTTTCTGGAAAAAACATTGGTAAGCTGAAGCCCTAGTTCGAAGCAGTATGTCGCATTGTCAGCAGAGAACTGTAAGCAACCTGACTACAGCTTGAATAAGTCATTCAAATGTCCTCTAACTTTCCCTTTTTAAAGTGGATTCAGTAGCACTGGAGGTGCCAGAAAGACTGTATTTTAGTTTGAGTTGCAGCTGAGCTCCAGTGTGATCACAACTGCTGGCACCCTCCTTGCCTTTAGCCCTGGAACTCATCCAGTTCTGGACAAAATCACACTGACTTTAAAATCCAGAGATGAACACTGGAGACAATATGGTGGCTTGGTAGTGTTTTGCGTGTAGTGGGTTTTTTTGTGTGTTTGTGGGTTGTTTTTTTTGTTGTTGTTGTTAATTTGGAATGAGAGGAACAGTTGCTGAAGGGCACTCTCTTGTTAGCAGTCAGTAAAGTAGGGAAGTTCAGGATTTCCGTTTGAGATGTCGTGCAAAGATATGTTAATTGTGAAAGTTCTTTGCAGAAGCTGCTATGAACTGGTAACATTGCAGCTTATGCCAACTTAGCAGAAAAATGCCACAAGTTACTGAGTTTGACCTGGGAATTCCTGGTCAAAAGATTGTGGCCTGGGCTCTATGGGAAGCCAGACAGCTGCCAGGTTTTGGATCAGTAACGTTTCTGAGCACTGCGCAAGCACTTGCAAACTCCTGAGACAGTCCTCAAAGTCACCTCCGCCAAACTTCTTTTTGTGGCCTTAATGTTAGGTCTGCTTTAATGAGTGAATGGACCTGTGATGGGCAGGTAGAACTGTGTGGTTAACTGTGTGAGAGCTAACACCAGTCACAGAAGTTTTTTTGAAGCATCATCTGCTCCAAATGCTGGCAAAGACTAGCTAGTTTTTTGATAAGCTGAAAAAGTTTCTTTCTTCTTTGTCTGTGTCTCCTTTACTATGCACTTGAACTTGATGAAGCACCTTTTCCGGGTCAGCTTTAACAGGGTAGATGAATTTCTGGCATTTATCTTGATGCCCAATGCCAGATGAAGAAAAAAAAAATCAATATTTAATAATTCCTTCCTAATACAACCTTCCTGATATTTCAGAATATTCAAGGTCACCAAGTGCTGTTCAAAGGCATGGGAACAGTAAAAGCTGTGCTCCAAATGCTATCATATACTGTGAGTTGTTAAGTGTATAATTTGCTTTCAAGGACTCCCTATGACAGTATATAATAGTAATCGTAATCTGACATACTCAGATGGCTTTC
The DNA here is from genome assembly GCF_963082525.1 of Nesoenas mayeri. Lineage (NCBI taxonomy): Eukaryota > Metazoa > Chordata > Aves > Columbiformes > Columbidae > Nesoenas > Nesoenas mayeri. The sequence continues at coordinate 91,391,287 of NC_137543.1, read as the reverse complement.
TTGTCAACTGAGCAACTACAAGACAGGACTTGTTTGAACTGAAGCACGTGTTTCCTTTTGATAATGATGCCCTCCATCAGCCTATTAATAGTAGAAGCAATGATTAATTAGCAGCTTTCCTACAGTCCCTGTGCCCCTCCGGTCTGGCTCTGAGCTCAGTCATGGTGGTTTTTTCTCCTTTTTCCATTGCCATAGAGATCTCTCCCTGCTAGTTTACTTCTCAAAGGTAAAAATCTTCAGAAGTGTTTAAATGACACAGGCTCCAAAGTTAAGGAGGTTAGAGTATCTAGAAGCCCAGATTTCACTGATAATGAGACTCTCAGATTTTTTTCAAGATGCTGTACCCAAATGTGGATGTTTTCCACCATTCTCCAATCACAAGACAGTGCAGACAAATTTCACTTGTTTTCCACAAGGAATAAACCCCTTTTCAGCAGTGGTTTAATTTTGTGGTGTAGACTAGACATTCTGTTTGTTTACTCTGAATTTCCCCCTTTAAACTGTGCTGTTATGTATCATTTATGGTTCTGGCTGTTGTTCCATCTAGGTGCTGAATCCTTATGGGCAGAACCCATCTGCAGTCACTGACAGGTCCCTGTAAGATTCATGCAGCTCAGTGCATATGTGGTCATATTTTACCTCCTGTTTTGATCAGCTGTCCCACTTTTTACTTTCTAGATTGCTCTCCAGGTTTCAGGGATATTTGCTACTAGTATCTATGCTGGCTCTACTTTTAACTTAACTTTTTATATATATATATTTTTTTTTTTTTTTTAATTACCTCTACCAAATAATTTGCTAGCAGAGTTGCAATTGATAAGGAGCTAATAAAACCTCTCATTCTGCTGAATAACCATAGGCCTTTTTTTATGTTTCCACATGCAGAGAGCTGTGTTTTAGAACCACCAGTTTCCATGATAAGCAACTTTTTCCATGTTGACACTGCAAGTAACGATTGAAAAAGTTGGGAGACCTTGTCTTTGCCCATAAATGCACCAAATGAGTGTTAGCCTCTTTGGAGGTCTTGTAACTTAAACTATGTGGTAAAATCCAACCACGGAAGATTTATGAAGCTTGAGTAATGGTAATTTATTGACTTCAGTGCTCTTGCTCATTTACAAAGACAGTCAACTGAAGGAGAAACATTCATGTTTTATTACTCCTCCTTGAACAATGACATTTTTATTTCTCAAGAATTCTTTTTATTCTTTGTTTTAATTTCAAGGCAAAACACAATTTCCCTTAATTTGACACACAAAAGAAGATTGGCCTGAGATACTTTGAATTTCTTTCTTTTAATAATAACAAAATACACTGTCCAATCTTTCTAATAACTGTAGGATTAAAAGTTGAATAACAAACTGCTCAAGAATAAAAGTTGTTGCTGAGACATCATAATTACATTTTTACTACACTAAAACAGATTTTTTGATCACTCCTTCACGAATCTTCCTAATTTCAATAGATGCTCCGCTATCATCAGTACTTCAACAAAATAATGTAAACTGTTTTGAGAGTCGCAGAACTAATTAAAACTGGATGCCTATTAGTTTGTGTCCTAAACCACACATCAGTGCAAAACTACCAGCTTCTCTTTGTGTCCTCCTTAACTCTATTGTACAAGAGAAAACACCAGCAATGCTCGTCTACTGCTGAATGCATATGGGTTTGTTGGCTGTCTCAGGCTCACTGGAATATATAGTGGCTGAGTTTTGCCTGCTTTCCCTTAATGGAAAGCGCTAATTTTGGTCTTTCTTCTCTCTCCAGCTGCCAGATTCCTGAAACTTACATAAATATAATTGTCTGTGAGACTCCAGCTCTTATTTCAAATATGGTTAAAATTAGCTAAGGAGAAAATTCTCTAAAGGGAGCTGACAGACACGAATCAGGCAAAAAATACACCATCCATCATGTCAGTTGTGTGTGTCATGGGTAGCTGTTAATTTAATACTACATTTCTCCCAGACCAGCCTGTGGGGATAGCTACTATGGTGTCCAGGAGATGTGATTATTCTGTGCCTGTTTCAGTGAAGAGCTCCTTGGAAATGTTCGTGTCCATTCCCTCCAAGCACCACTCAGCACTGAGTGTCATTGCATGCTCTTGGAGGGGGCTCAGAGGTTTCCCATTCTTTGTGGCTTCAGGGACACAACTTATGGCTCTATACAAGGCCGATGGGGCTGCCCCTACCAGCTTGCTTGTGGCTAAGGGCTTTAGGTAGGAGCAGCAAACAGGCTCTAACAGTGTGGGAATCCCCTTTGTAGGAGGACCCAGGTTCTCACCAAGCACCGACACTCAGCCTGAGCTGCTGTTGGTCTGTTGGTATGGGCAGAGATAATCTTTATCTCTAGATCAGAGCTAACACAATAACCAACTGTATGAAGTTTAACAAGGGCAAGTGCTGGATTTTGAACCTGGGACACAGCAACCCTGGCTGTACATACAAATTGGAGAATGAGATGCTGGAGAGCAGCTCCATGGAGAGGGATCTGGGAGTTCTGGTTGATAGCAAGTTGAACATAAGCCAACAGTGTCCCTGGCAGCCAATAGGGCAACCATGTTCTGTGTGCAGCCATCACAGCATTGTCAGCCAGATGAGGGAGGTGATTGTCTTGCTCTGCTCTGTACTGGTGCGGCCTCACCTGGAGCACTGGGTGCAGTTCTGGGCAACACAGGATAAAAAAAAAAGACATATTAAGTTACTGGAGAGTGTCAGAAGATGGCTACGAAGTTGGTGAAGGGTTTGGAGGGGCTGCCATATGAGGAGTGGCTAAAGTCACTGGGTTTGTTCAGCCTGGAGAAGAGGAGACTGAGAGGAGACCTCATGGGGCTACAGCTTCCTCACAAGGGGAGGAGGAGGGGCAGGTGCTGAGATCTTCTCTCTGGTGACCAACGACAGAACCCGAGGGAATGGCAGGAAGATGTGCCAGGGGAGGTTTAGGCTGGACATGAGGAAAAGGTTCTTCATCCAGAGGGTGGTGGAGCACTGGAACAGTGACACCTCCCAAGGGAGGTGTCACGGCCCCAAGCCTGACAGTGTTCAAGAAGAGACTGGATAAGCCCTCAGACGCATGGTGTGAACTGTGGGGTTGTCCTGTGCAGGGACAGGAGTTGGACTCGATGGTCCTTGTGGGTCTCTTCCAGCTTGGGACATTCTTTTATTCTGTGACCTTTCCCCTGTTGCGGCTGACTGTGCAAGACTCAGTCCAGCTCTGATGTTTGGAGCCTGGGTAGAGTAAGGTGCGTTCAAGTGAGTGGTAAGTGCTGCATCCAAGGTACAACACCCACTTGTGTTTGGCACTGTCACCCCAGTAGCATCATATCTTGCACAAGGCTCTGTTGAAGCGCTAGTTTTTATTGTGTGTAGGGGGTTACCAATTTTAGGCCCTACTGCTGCATAAGACCCATATGTCTGGATTTAACTTTGTGCCTGAGAGCACTTCTGTTTAAATTTGTAGGCATATTCATCTATGCATGGTTAAGCTGCATAGGTTGATCTGGCTAAAGTCTTTAAGTTATATTCAACACACTGCGTTTGCAAGGGTAGCACAGGCACTATTCCACTGGTATAATGGAGATAGCAGTGTGTTACCTGACTTTTCAAGGTGCCCTGCAGTGCTAAAGACTAAAAAAATGTAGTTCTCCATTGCACAGTGCAATTTGGCGAAGAAATTTCAGAGAGAGCTCTAAACTGGTTAGCTGTAAGTACTGTAAGCAATATAGCTGCATTAGCACAGAACTCAGCTGGGAAAATTAGCATTGTGCAGCATAGACATACCCTAAATTTCTGCTGTGGTTTCCTCAGTGACACTCTTTCAAACCCCAGCTTGAAAATAAAATATGATTTTTTTCAGCCTTCCAAAACACTGTACTAGGAAAGCTTGCATACATTTTTCTTTTTTATTATCTCACTATCCTCTCTTTTAAAATAAATTCTAACCTGACTGCCTCATTTTATTCCACTTTAATTTTTTTTGTTTTATTAGTGGCATCTTCTCATTCATCTGAGCCTGGATCCCCTCTAACCAAGGCTGTTTCATCTGGGGCACAGAAGATACTGCCTTTGCATTATAAAAGCTATTGTTTCAGTTCCCTCATGACCTCTTGATGGAAGGCTAGACATAACCGGAAAAGAAACAGATCTAACATAATTCTGTCCCTATATAAATCTACGCAGCTCTGATCACACCATCTCATATAGGATGCACTAGGACTGGAAAACACTCAGAAAAGGGCAAGAAGTATGGTAGATACTGTAGCCTTTATAATGTGTAAGTCACATTTTCCAGTCTAGGAAAAAAAGTGACTGTGGAAAGACAGTTGAGGGGTGCCATGGAGGTCTGCTGTGAACAGCATGGAGAAAGTGAATAAGGAACTGCTATGTGCTGCCACAAGGCAAGAATAACTGATGAAATTCACTGGGGGAAGAGGCTTAAAGGTCTTCAAGGAAGAACTCTCCTCACAGTGATTGATAAGCAGTAGAATTCATTGCCACAGCATGTGGGCAAGACCACAGGTCTGAAAGGAGTTAAAATGATGATATGGATGAAGGTAATTACCTTGGTGGTAGGTCAGCAATGATTAAGGGGTTTAGTAGGTGGAAATATGGAAGGTGAGGATGGGTTGTTCCTCTCAAAGGGAGAATAAGAAGTTGTTATCCTTTGTCCTTCTGGGAGTGGTTGCTGGCATTGCTGGGCATCCCACTAGGTTATTCTAGGTACTAAGCTATCTCAAATTGTGACAGCTAAACCACCATTTTGCACAGTGTATGTTCTTAAGCTAAAGTTTTGGGAAGCAAGGGGAAAAGACACAAAACAGTACAGGTTGAGGTGTATTTGCTCACTCAGTCTCCCAGAGGAAGAGTAGCATCATAACTGTACCTGTTTGAAAAGGCTATAAGAAAATGAAAACTGCCATGGTGTGTCAGAGATTGATGCCTAACCCGACATTCCTTCCCTGCATCCCACAGTCAGGTGCTTAGGGGATTCGAGAGATTAACGTTATATCAGGATTGCTCTGTTTAGTCTATTACAGTGGCTATTTTAGACCCCTTTAAATGGGAAATAAGGGCAGAGGGAAAATGAGATATAGCCAAGATCACAGGAACCTATGTGAGGCTTTTGTTTCTGCAACTGTTTAAACATTCTGTATGAGATTCTCTTTCAAGCAACTTGTGAGGGAGAATGTGCTTTTGAAAAGAGAGCCTTAGCTCAGTAAAGAATAGACTACATAGTATTTATTGAAGTCTTATATTGCTAACCTTTCCTAACAGGTTCTGGTTTTCTGTGGCATTTGTTTAATGGCTACGTGGTGATTTTCTTCTTCCTGGCTCCACCATCCCAAGAATTTTGTGAATGAAGGGAATGAAAATCATGGGCCATTGGCATTTTAGCATCCTTTGAAGTGGTACAAGACAAAGTTTTAAGTTCATGATTGGTACATAGATTTTGGAGTTGGTTTCATGTTTGAGGCAGTAAATATGAAGGCTCTGGGATCAGATAATTTCTGCCCATCTGAATGCTCATTATAGGGCAGAACAACTACCAAAAACTGGACTGTAAGCAGTAAAACAGAGGTTTCAATGCACAGAGTCTGGAGCTGGCTAATAAAATAGCATGACTGACATAAGAAATCTGAACCCTGATCTTAGTTATGTGCGAGCAGTTCAAAAAATAGTGTTATTCTTGCTAGAAGAGTTTGTTCTCTCTCTGCCTTTATACCTGGCAGAGAGGCAGTAACTCTGAGGCACAAATCAGGAACTCCCACGCACAGCCCTTGATTGCTTCTTTTTCAACTCACCATGCAATTGCCATATGTGAATCTTAGCAAGTGACACTTCCTAACGTAAAGCACTACCACTTTCCTAAAAGTACAAGATTAAATAGACTGTATGATTGTGTAAATGAAATCAATACCTAGCCTAGAATGTGAAGAAGGATGGACTGCTAATAGGACAAGTGCGCTGCTAATAACAAATAGTAGTTATTGCTACTCGTGGCAAAAGGCCAAGAATTTGGGTGTCACAGAAACCTGGGATTCCTGTGTGCCTGTGAAATAAAACCTAGTGAATGAAGGGTATATTGAAATTCGGCTATAGTGGTCAGGTTGTCCCCATCCTTTTCTGTTCCCATCCTCTGCCTGTTCTGCTGTTAAGATAGTCAAAACCTAGATCAGGGCAGAGCAGCAAGTAATTCCATCCAATTCTTCACTTAGTACATATTTCTGAGTATCTTAAGACCCATCTTTTACAGATCCTCTGTGCATCCTAGCAATATGCATACAACATAGAGAGGCTGTTGGCAAAGAGTAAAGGAAACGTCTGTCTTAGTCTCCTCCACATTGAAACAACAGCACTTCTTCAGAAAAGGTCCAGAGCCAGCACACGCAGGCACTGCAGGGGTGATTAAGATGGATTTGGGTCTGGATCTCCAAAGCACCAACAAGTAAATTACAAAGGGCAGAATCTTCATTACTGGTGATTTAGGAGGCATAAAGAGACACAACGTGATTTGTGGATCCCAAGTGGAGTTTTCAAGGCTGACAATTAATATGAAATTGACTTGTAAACTGAATGAATCTGACACAGGGTCATGGAGAGAAAATTAAATTTGGAATCACTAGTGTAATTTTTCTAGTGACTTGTGAGAAGAGTGTGGAACTGTGTTTGCAGATAACTTTCTGCTTTTCTCCTTCAGTACTTTTCACCTGCTCTACCACCCCCAAATTCAAACCTTTCTTTGGAGATTTAAGTATTTAACTTCTTAATCTTGTAATTTGAAGTAACAAGACAGTTGGGTGACATTTTACAAGACACAAACCATTGAGTCAGCCTCTCGTAACTACACAACTGTTAAAATCCCCACATGACTAATCTCTAATTCCCAGCAGTCTACCACAAATAAAATAATATATTGAACTGTGCTACTTTAATATCTCAAATAAAGTTCCCACACGACTTTCAGTTCTGTTCAGAGCTTGGTTAGCCTAATACTATGGTGATGTTTATACAGATCACAGGCTGCATTAAACAGAACTCTCCCCATAGATATTTGTGGGAGATTTCATGGACCGTTTATCTTAATATAATCTTCTTAAAAAATGCAGGGTGCTTGGCCTCCTGCAAAATGGTATTTAGGAAGATTAAGCCACAATAGTTCTTCTAAAAGTGTATCTTTAGTACTTCACAACTAAAGGACTATTCCGAGAAACAGAATATTTTTCCTATGCTGATTTTCATCCCCATCTTTTCAAACTTGCATGCAAGGGGCCCTCTGGGAAGCAGCTTTCTTGGTTTGCTCTCCTGACACAAGTTCCCAGGCTCAAGAGATCTCATTTGCTTTGATTCCTTTCCAACTAGCTGCTCACAGGTGTAATTAGGGGATGTATGACATTTGTAGTTTCTCAGTTTCTCCATTAGCTTTCAAAGCAGTGGGATGATTTCCGAGATGGAGACAAATAAAAAGATAGCAAGAATTAAACCTGTGCGTTTGCAAGGAAAAGATGGAACATGGCCCATGCCTATTTTTAATGACATCCAACCCAGAGGTAGGCAAGAAGCTGCTTTTGGGCACCCTGGGGATTGCAAATTATTGAAGTGCAGCTCTTCTGTGTGGCACAGGAGCTTTCTTCTGCATGAGAGAGCAAAGCGTGGCTCCTCTGCCTGGTTTTGGAGGGACAGGCAGTGCCTTGGTAAGAGCTGTGGCAGAACTGGGATCCTCCAGATGCAAAGAGGTTTGGGGATGGATCCAGACTCTCAGACAAGGAGGTGTTTGAGGATGAGGTCCTGGCTGAGGGAGGCAGAGTGAGCAGTAGGAGGCTGGTACCTGGTAAATGAAGATTTCTCCTATGTGGCTGGATTGATAGATCAGAAAGACTGATGTTTCTTTTACATACCTTTCAAAGAAGGTATGCCTTACATGCCTTTCAAAGAAGGGCAGTGGTAAAACAGCAGTATATTCTGGCTCAGTAATACATACACTATATTAAAAAACTGATTGTGTCTTTGCTAGCAGATGTGTTTCACTTAAACTGCAGTTTAACACTTTGTAAAAACCTCAAGTGTTACCCATTACTGTGATGAGGAAGTTCATAGCATGCAGTCAGATTGGGTGATATGCCATTAAATCTTGCATGTTTCCCTTCACTTAGGGAACACTGCAGCTTTGGAGGAGGATGACCTGTATCACTATGGATTTTCATAGTATTTTTATTGCAAAACACCCAAAAGCAGATCTCAGAAGTGCTGTCTGGTGTGACTGCTGTCAGTATTTGCTGTCAGTGACACGTTCCCATTACCCAAGGTGGGAAAGGGAAATGCAAATAAAATGTATTTCTCCTTGGAAAAGGCTCTGAACTGCTTGAATTGGAGGGGACAGGCTGAGGCTGCGTGCTGGAGAGCATCCAGGTCAGAGCAGAGCTCTCTTCTACCCATGCAGCGGGGAGCCGAATCTTGCCTTTGTGCTTCTTGACTGTTGATACAAATTCGTGGTGCCTGCTCACCAGCTGGTGACATGAGGTGTCGGCTCCTGCCCCTGCCCAGGGGAAAGACCCTGCATAAAATTAATCAACGGCTGCAAACTTGGCACCTTTCAGCAGAGAAGCTAAAAAGGCACCGGCTCAGAGTCTGGCTCCCCTCGCTGTGGTCCCTTTTGCATTGGGCTGACGCAGGGGGGACACGCAGCACTGCCCACTGTGCCACAGCTGCTCTGAGCTGCGGCAAGGTGCCACTTCAGGGTCGTCCGTCCGGCAGCTGTCACGGTCCCTGCGTGGATGCAGAATTTGAAAGGAGCTGTAACATGTCAGGGATTTTATCGGTGTGACCTGCCCCTGCTGTGCAGAGCAGTGTCAATACACAGCACAGAAATGCAGGTAATATTATGCAAATAAGCACACAGACATGCATGACAGCTTTTGCAGAGTTTAATTATGAGAGGATATTTCTTTTCAGGACACATGTTTATTTCTGATGGCTCTGCACGTGCCTGGATGCCATGAGCTTTCACCTCCCTGTAACAGAGAAGGCCTCCTCATCTGTCCAGGGTAGCTGCAGGGTTTTCATTCACTGCTTTACTTTGGGCTGATATTTTATTTTTTTTGTTGGTTATTGTTATTGTTTCTGTTGTTGTTTTGTCTTAGCACCCCACCTGGTTACAATGTCCAGCTGGAATTGCATTCTCTTGTGAGCTGTCTTGCCACCACTGTTCTGTAGATGAACAAGTAAGGCAGGCAGCAGGAATACAGCCTGGTCCCTGTTAGACCTGGATAATAGCACCTCTTCTCACATCAGATATAAAAGTCTTAGGAACTGTCTTTGCTATGATACCATTCTCCCAGCTTAATGGCAATTGTAGAGAAAGGCTTAGAGTTGAGATGTACCTGCAGAAAGAAAGGAAAAACTTTGAAGGCCAAAGTGACAAAAACATTTTGATTCTAGTTCTCTGTCTTTTTATGTTTCCACTTTATTTTTGTCACACACACATTTTTCTGAGGCTGTTTATTCTTCCAGTGAAAATCTAACTTGATGTTTTTCTTGGAAGTAAATATAGTCTAATTTGATCAACACTGGTCAGATGTTTTTAGATTGAAGGGGAATGGAAAAGGAAAACCTTTTTTTGTTGTATAAAACGAGTTTTAATGTTCTCTACCCTCTGGCTTTTTAACAGCTAAAATGATGTGAATACATTCTTGGAAGGATAGCACTTTGAGGTTTTTCAAGATCTGAAATCAGCTTTTATGTGGTAGACTTTTACTACCTATGCATCTGGTGCATTTTGTGGGACTCCAAGACTTAGGCCTGTGTACACATTTCTACTTCCTAGACTCAAAAATGACAATCAAAATTTTGTCCTTGACTTAGAGAGAGGCTTCTGGCTTCATTGGAATTCAAATTCAGGGACCAAGTTTGCACAGCAAAAGGTGCAGCTTGTCTCCTGCACCTTTCTGGGATAATTGTGTGCAGAGTCAAGGCTCTGCTCTTACCTGCTGCTTTTTCTACCCTCGAGGGCAGGGACCTCTCACTCCACTGCTGCTTCTTGTCCCTCAAAAAAACAGGAATTGCTCATGTCTGTTCCTGACATTTTGTTCTAGATTGTCTAGAAAGCTTGTGAAGTTACAAATAAACAAAGTCATCAAGCTTCATGAGCTTATTTTGACTATATAGCACGGGCTTCTGGAGCCATGTTATTTCATATGACTTTTGTGTGTCTATTTTTAAAAAGTAAGATTCTGATGTTGGTGGCTACAAAGAAGAGTTCGAGAACCAAAACTCATAAATGTCAGAAATCTGAACACAAATAGAAGTCTTCAGAATTCATCATTGTTTAAAAACTGTTCTATTTCTAAAGCAGTCTGACGAGAAACTGAGGCATTAATTTTGAATGCTAATGGCTGCTAAGTACTGGTGAGAAGGCTGAGTATGCACTCCAATGAACCAGACATGGCTGAGTTTAATGCTGATCAGAAGATCTGGAAACAGTAAGGAAAACTGCTGCACATTTGGGTTTTACTATAGGAAATTGCCATTATGCTACTGAGAAGCTTTTCAGCTAATAAAGTGCATGGACATTTTCATGACATCTAGTCAAATAAGTAAAACACTGTACAGAAGTGTAAGGTAAATATAGGTAAAGATGAAGAAGTTGTTAGTCTTGTATCTATGTTTTCTGGGGAGCTAAAAGGTAGGTGAGAGATTCTCTTTTATTCTTGCCTGTGACTGTGTCTAGGCTAAGGCACATACCTAAACAGCTCTCAGCTTCTGTTTTTTTGAGTATTGCTCTTTAAAATTCTTTCTACAGTTTGCACATGCTTTTACCTGATTCTTTGCAAGCATGTGGGGCCTCAGTGGCATGTAAACTAAAGCTCCTTCAAGTTTTTCATCCTTTTTTTTTCTTCAAAATAACAATAAAATATGCCACGAGGAAATCTCGTCTTGTGAAGTCTTTGCTGCAACCTATTTGCTGTTTCCTGATATGTTTGGTGAAGAACTACTGTGAAGCGTCTGATCACATCAAAGTTGTGTTTTCCAGCAATATTCATGCAAAGGATCCCAAGCAGAGATAAGTGTGCCTGATTTTGTGTGCTAAGATTAACAGTGTGGAACAGCAGCCACTCCACAGTAAAAGACTCTTTTGCATTTTTCCCACGTTTTCCCACTTGTCTTTGAAATGTAGAAACTCATACTTTCAAACATGTTGAGAGCCAACAGATGTTGTAACTGAGATGTCTGAGGTAAGTGCTGCTAGAAGCAGGAGCCTATGTGGATATGAATGCAATATTTACCATACACAGGTTCCACAGAGTATTTTACCTGAAACTTTAGGGTAAATTTTGTACCAGTGTGTAATACAGAAAATAAATTATTCGGATTGATGGACTTAATACTACCTTTATACTACTACCTGGACTAAGTTCTTAGTTGAGGTCCCTCAAAATCTTCCAGTTACGCAAAGACTAGGTCAAGCACAGGGCAAAGGGATGGAAACCCTGGAGGGAGCTCTGCTGTGGTAAGTCCAGCAGAATAAAAGCAGAAAAAGAAGATTTTTAGAGGTGAGGTACTTGTAAGGAGTGGTGGAGGTTATATAGATTTTATCCCTTACCTAGGTTCCCAGGAAGACGGCTGAACATGCAGTACTTTTTGCAATCCATTCTTCTGCTTGAGAATGGTCTTGGCAGAGGTGTCATATACTCAGCATTGTATTAAAAATAGGTTTAATTATTTTTTACAGCAATAGTAGAGCAGTAGATGTGGCAGTAGTAAGTGAAACAGTAAAACGAGTGCACATGGAAGCTCATTTTGGTGGGTGTTCCTATTCCACTTCTGCTTCTGCAAGAAAGGTGGCTGAGAAATAACACAGACGGCACAGCAGCCTGTCAGCTACCTTTCTTCATTAACTTAGACTGCAATAAAACACAGCTTTTTAAAACAAAGTTCAAGTAGCCAGAGCCTCTCTGTGGAAATTAATTTCCTCTGGAAGCCAGTTTCACGTAACTCATCACCTACTTCACTGAACATTATTCAGTCCTGTCGCTGGTGACAGAAGTACTTGACAAAGCTTCTGCAAACTGGGTCAAATGGTGGATAAAACATAGCCTGCTTTCCCAGGCTGCTTTTAGCGTGGACCTCCAGAGATGGCAGTAAATAATAAATACCTGCAGGCCACTGCAGGCACTTTGTGCGATGTTGCAGAGCTCATCTTTGGTCCATGAGAGGAGCAGATCATACAATGATATAAACGCATGAAGCAGGCATTCAGAGAGAAACTTTTGGCTGTCCTTCTTTGTTTCTGAGCTGTTACTGTGCTGATTTTTTACCCCATGTGGGTAAGTGTATACTGCTGGATGATGCAATTTCTACACTGATTGGCCTGCTTCCCAGGTAGGGAATGACTTTTGAGGACATCACTGGTATGGTGGTAGCAGCTGTTGGTGACCGATGCCTCACCAGTTGCATTAAGAAGAGGAGCTCTGGGGGCTCTGCTCCTGGGTAAGTACCAGGCATGCCTGGTTACATGGGGAGATGTTTGGCTCTGAGGGCAACTCTCACTGCCAGAACAGAGATTTCATGTCTCCCCCATACAAAACGTCTGTGGGCCACATGGAAGTTAATGTCTAATTAAAAGGTGCGAAGCAGTGCTGCTACAGGCATTTTAAAAGTCAAGTCTTGTACCTGAAAAGGAAACTGCAAAGAACTAAAACAAATGAAATTTATGATGTATTTTTGTGGTCTATGATGATATTTTCCTTTCTCTTCTCTTTCCTTCTCCCCTTCCCTTTTCTTTTTCAATTCCTCCACAGAAAGGTTAGGAGTTTTCCCAGTTATTGTTTAACAGCTTGTTATGTGGTCTGTAAATGCTGGATTTCAGTGCTTCCTCTCACTGGAAGAATGAAGGCACTGAATCATTAACAAGGCTATCCTTTGTGCCAAATGTTTGTGATTAATGTTAAGCAGATTAAAAAAAAAAGATAAAATTAAAATATCCTCTCTACTAAAATACTCATCCTGTAATTTTCTTTCACAAAAAATGTATGTTTGGACAAATCTAATCACATGCATTTTTCATTCGGATGCTTTTGTAGTGATAGGAGGCAGCATATGCATGATCCCAAAGATGAAGTTACATGTTATGGCTGAGTCTTACAAAGAACTTACATCTGCTATGGGGGAGAGATCCTCTTCCTCCTTGTCCTCCCCATCCTTGCTCTCAGCTGTGTAGTCTCATGCTGACTCTGCAACTTGTAAAACTTTTTATTGAACCAATTTTGCTGCTGGATTACTGGGTTGTATCAGTTCCCAGAGGCTCCCAGCATGCATGAGAGGTGGTGGAAAGTATGCAGGAGAGCATGTCTAAGAGTGATGTAGCAAGTATAGGACTTCCCCCTTTAAACACTGGCAGCAAAACATTAGATGGGTTCAGCTATCCTGTGCAGCTTCTCCACAGAGATGTGGTCACTCATCACTCAAGCCATAGTAACTCACCATATGTGAAATCTCAGCCTGCCGCAGGGCTGGAAGGTTGATGTGTTCACATAGAAATACTGTCCTGAACATTCAGGCAAGATGGGTGTTCCTGCTGACTCTTAAGCCACATGTCACTAGGAAAGGGCCTGTGGGTAAAATTGTATTTCCTTGCTGTGGGTGGAGGTATTCCTTTTGGGGATTTCTCAGGGTAAAGGGAGGTGTGGATTTCATCCTTCCAGAGGTTTTTTTGGTAGGGATTGGTCTGTGGTTAGCCTTATAGTGATGCTAGTCAGAGGAGCAAAATAAAGAAGAGAGCTGCCCATGGTGGAAGCAGAAAATTGGATTAATGAATACAATTCGCAAAGGACTGCAGAGATATGGAAGACAGTGGATCAGCTCATGTTAATTTTGCCATGCAGTCAGCATTTCACCCTCATTGCCTAGCAGTTACATCTGGGTTACATCTCAGTTGGTGCTATGCAAAAGAAAAAAGCAGGAAGGGATTGCTTTAATAGCAAAATAGAGAGCCCCAGTAGTCTAAGCAGCATGAGCATTATGCTGGTAGATGGGCACTGTTGCCTATAATGGTTATCTTTTTCTATTAGAAGACTGTTTAAATTTTTAAGTGGTGCACAAGATCATAAGGGCTTTACTGTGTGGGTTCTGATTTTCATGTGGGTTTTGAATGTGTGGGAGAAGCTGCTGCATTAACAACAGCTCATGAATCTCCTCTATTTGCAGGCTTCCCCCTGGGAACTATTGATGGTCATTTCATCTTTCTTATGTGACTTTTAAGATCCTCAAAAAAAAAAAAAAAGGAAATGGTTTTCTGGTTACTTTCCAGTTGGATATCTTATAAAGAAATACCATGGCTGAAAACAAGAAGTAGAACATAAATTCCAAAGAGCTTAGATTCAGCTAAACCCACAATCAGGATCATCAGAATTTATTTTGATGTAAATTCCAAATGAAGTTGAAGCCCTTGAAAAGTAAAGAAAAAATAGCAGATGTAAACAACAATTTTTCTATCACGATTTGTGTTAAGAGTGCTTAAATGTTTGTGTTGATGTATGATATGTGCAGCGATATGACTGGCTTCTGGATGGAAGGTGAGAAACTACGTTAGTGAATTATGGGTTTGATAAAAGGTCATTCTGTTTTCTCTGTCACATAGACTTCAAATCAGTCAGTGTTTCACTTGCTCTTTCTTCTGATCAGAAGGCTGCATATTCCAAAATGTTTTTCCCTGGTGTTTTGCAGCTAAAGTAATTTCTAATTTGCTTTAAAATTTGTTATAGGTATGGAGAGAAGCTTAGTTGTATAGAGAAAATGCTCCTGATTTTGAAGATCACATGCAAAAGGCTGATGGAGAAATGCCCTAAAATTAAATATATAATATTTTAAGGTTCAGAGAAAAAAAGGAGGGAAGCACACAGACCTGAGAAAGAAAGGCAAGCAACTAATCAGTTAGAGAAATTGCCTTGAAGTAAGTGAAATTATTTCCCCAGAGATAATTTGGGTTTAGGAGTCAAATTGTCACTAAATAAAAAGCCAAATCAAAAGCAGCTAACTGATTTTGCTTTCAGTGTCTTTCCTCCATTTTTTCCCTAATTAAAAAGTGAAGAGGGATCTGATAAATCCAACTATTTTTTTCCTCATTGTTGCACTCTGCCGTGAAGCACCTCTTCACTGTGTCGATTTTATCTGGGGGGGGGGCAGGATGAAGCTCCTTAGGTTAAATTTTCAGGGATGAGCACCTACATTTGGTCTAATTGGGAAAGCAATGGTTTTGCAGACAGAAAACACCTGTATCTCTGCCTATTGTTAAAGAAAGTTTTATGTCTGGTACATGTGAGAAAAAAGGGTCACGTACATCGATGTGAAGTGTGAGCACTGAGGTCTGTGGTTTTGGTCTGAGTGATTCAATCTAACACACACAG
Source organism: Nesoenas mayeri (assembly GCF_963082525.1). NCBI lineage: Eukaryota > Metazoa > Chordata > Aves > Columbiformes > Columbidae > Nesoenas > Nesoenas mayeri. The sequence goes on along the minus strand of NC_137543.1, from coordinate 91,375,893 downwards.
AAACTCGTGGTGGTGGGAAGGGGAAATGAAAAAGGCTTTTAGGTGGGTGTTTGTTTGTGGGTTTTTTTTTTTTTTAGTAAATTAAAGGACTTGAAGTCTCTTTCTTCTTAACAAAAGTTTGCCTCTGTGTCTTTTGTGATCATCTGTTTCCTCTTGCCATACATGCATGCATAGAGATTACATATTTCTTCCTGCTTTTTGGTCTTGCATAACCTTCCTTAACTGCCCTTGGACACTCAAAACACTTTATACAATAGTTCCCTTTTGGCTTTTAATTTTCCCACATCTGACGTTAGCATTTCTCACCAGGTTCCTTCTCTCTGTTATTCGTTTGTTAAATGAATGCTTTCTCCCCTGAGTTTGTTTTTTTTTGTTTGTTTGGTTGTTGGTTTGTTTTGCTTTTATTTTTTTCTGAACAATGGATGACAGTGGTGCACTAAACACATCTAAGAATTGCTTGCTTGTTTGGAGACAAGAATAACAAAGTACCAGCTCTGGGGGAAAGCTCAGGGTCTGTACTGTGTAATATCTGTTTAATGCTGCAGCAGAATCAGTTTTTTGTGTCTGCTCTTCAAAGATGTAACTTCTGTGACATATTTTGCAGCTCCTCTTGTGCGTGAGAGAGTAAAGGACACTTTGACTCCCTTGAGATCCATAGAAATGTTTAGAAAAGAAAGGGAAGAAAAAAGTACAAGAAAACACTCGTGGAACTGCTGAGGTGATGTAACCGGGTGTCTTTTCATGTGTATCCTACATTTTCTCTTCTATCTCATCAAATTTAATCCTATGAAGGATTAAAGCTGTAGTGTCTCCATGCTATTTTTCAGTGTTCTGGGCTTTTCTCATGGGTTAGCATTTAGAGCTGTAATGAGCTTTGAGATTTGGTGCAAGCAGAGGATGGAATGAGTTACACATGAAATGGTAGAAGGTAGTACCTTTTCCCTGGTGAAGGGATGTTATTCTTTCAGTCACCACGAAATCCCTTCAGTCAGTTACAGGGCCCCTTAAAACATCTGGGAAACAGGATGTTTCATTTGGGTTCACTGAGATCTGATGTGCTCTTTCTGGCTTGGAGGAGGAGAGCTGATGCTGGAGGAGAGGTTCAAGGTGCCAAAACCAGTTATTCTCTGCCTAGGTAACCTACGGACCTCTATATGATGGTATGCAGAGCTCGACAGTTCAGGAATGTATAGGAGCTGGCAGAGCTAGTGCTTGGCCTGGGGTATCTGGGGCCTGCTGCTACCCTTGCTGTCAAAAAAGGTGGTGTTTCAGTTCAGTGGGAGCAAGAAACAGCCTGGGGAGAATAACAGTTACACAGAAAATTAGTGGACTACTAGAGATGTGGAGAACATCATGCAGTGACCTGTTCTGGGGGAGAGCAGAAGAAACTCGTGGTGATGGAAGAATCAGGAGCACTGCTTCGCTGTGAGCAGAAAAGACAGTAAGAACAGCATTGGGCAGACAGGCGATGGCACCTGTGTTTTCTGGAGATGTGAAGCAGTTTGCTGTGGGACTGGTTGACTTGATTTTATCCAGGCAAGGAAGCCTGTATTTTCTGGTGGTGTCAGGGTTGGGAAGCATCGTGTTATAGCACTCTTTGCTTAGGCCTGGCATATCTGGCAAAACAAACATAAAACCTGCATGTGGAAGATCTGTGGCTTTTTGGCAGCCCTGTCGTACAGTACATCTGATCTCTGCCCCAGTGGTTGCCCAGTTGCTCCTTGGTTTGGCAATGCTGGGTGCATGTGTGCACAGAGCAGCCCTGATTCCTCAGGCTCATATCAGGGCAGTGACCAAGACTGGCTGCTTGTTGCCAATGCCAATGCATCAGGCCAGTGGTTTCCCTCCAGGTTATTTCCAAGCCCATCGTGCTAACAAGAGAGGAAGTCAGGAAATTGTGTTTTCCTGTTAACAGTTGTGTCTCTTACAAACACCTTGGACTCCATCCAAATCACGCTGAAGTCAATAGGATTCTTTTGAGTCTGAGGAGCTAGACCCAGCATGTTTGTAGCCACATACTTTGAAAAACCGAAGTGCCAAATTCAGGGTTTGTCTCCCTTGCACTCTAATACTTGATACCATATCCCACATCATTCTCCTGGAGAAGCTGACAGCTCATGGCCTGGATGGGTGTACTCTTTGCTGGTTGAAGAACTGTCTGGAGGGCCAGGCCCAAAAAGTTGTGGGGAATGGAGCCAAATCTAGTTGATGGCCAGTCACGAGTGGTGTTCCCCAGGGCTCAGTATTGAGGCCGGTTCTGTTTAATCTCTTTATCAATGATCTGGATGAGGGAATTGAGTGCACCCTTAGTAAGTTTGTAGACAACACCAAGTTGGGTGGGAGTGTTGGTCTTCTGGAGGATGGGAAGTCTCTACAGGGGGATCTCGACTGGCTGGATCATGGAGCTGAGGCCAATTGTATGAGGTTCAACAAGGCCAAGTGCCGGGTCCTGCACTTGGGTCACGACAACTCCAGGTAGTGCTACAGACTTGGGGAAGAGCAGCTGGAAAGCTGCCTGGCAGAGAGGGATCTGGGGGTGTTGATTGACAGTTGGCTAAATATGAGCCAACAGTGTGCCCAGGTGGCCAAAAAGGCCAACAGCATCCTGCCTTGTATCAGCAATTCTGTGGCCTGCAGGACCACAGAAGTGATTGTGCCACTGTACTCAGCAATTGGTGAGGCCCCACCTTGAATCCTGTGTTCAGTTTTGGGCCCCTCATTATAAGAAGGACATTGAAGTACTACAGAGAGTGCAGAGAAGGGTGATGAAGCTGGTGAAGAGCCTGAAGCACAAGTCAGATGAGAAGCAGCTGAGGGAACTGGGGCTGTTTAGGCTGGAGAAAAGGAGGCTGAGGGGAGACCTGGTCACTGTCTACAACCACCTGAAAGGAGGTTGTAACATGGAGGGTTTTGGCCTCTTCTCCCAAGTAGCAAGTGATAGGATGAGAGAAAAAATGGCCTCAGGTTACGCCAAGGTATGTTTAGGTTGGTTATTAGGAAAAAATTCTTCACGGAAAGGATTGTCAGGCATTCGAACAGGCTGCCCAGGGAAGTGGTGGAGTCACCATCCTTGGAGGAGTCTAAAAGGTGTTTAGATGAGGTTCTTACGGGCATGGTTTACTGCTGGAGTTAAGTTATGGTTGGACTCGATGGTCCTGAGGGTGTCTTCCAACTGAAAAGATTCTATGTTTCTATGGTTCTATTCTACTTATTGCCATTTCAAATTTTATTCAGTGTGCCTCTGCTTACAGCCATGACACTTGGCCTATGGTTCCTGCCTGAAGGCCTTTGCAATCTAATATTCACTTAGTAGTTTCCTACTGTAACTAACAGTTCAAAGAAAACACCCTGGATCCTAATCCATCCTCTGTCCCACACTCTGTTGGGTTTTCTCTGCATTGAGATTGCCCTGAGTGTAAACAGTAGTTGGTCATGAGGAGTCTGAACAGTTCTCCATAATGAAAGAGAGTTGGTTACCTCCTGCTCCATATGTTTGAATGTTCACATAGGCAAGTCCTGGAATTTAAATGTAGTCTTCCTGGAAGTGCATAGCACAGACCTTGGCATTACAGGCTCCTTGACTGCTCCAAGTGGGAAGAAGAGTTCACTCCTTGTTCATGGCCCTTGTTGGAGCAACCTGCAAAAAGTGGTGGTGAGTTCTAACTGTAATGTGGAAAGGACTGGTTCCTGAAACTGGCTTTTAAAGGTCTAACTCACTCTGATCTGACCTTCCTAGTTATTTGCAAGCACAGCTTGACATTTGGATAATTAAGCACATAATTTATGGCTGAAAAGGGAATGAAGGTTTGGTTTTTATTTTTCCTGCGACCTGACCCAAGATGTGGGTAGGTCACGCTAATATGACTCCTTGTATATCTTTCCTGACTTCAGTAAACTCACCCTGAATAAGGTTATAAAACTTACATTGATAAGTCTTGTCTCTGAGAGCCAGCAGGTATAGGCAATCTCTACTGAAGTGAGTTGGTATTGTTGTAGTTAGCATGCTTCCGCATAGTCTCAAAGGGGTCCCTGCTATCCTTGCTTCTACACAAAGATAATGCTTGTATTAAATATTAATATGGGCGGAAATACTTTCTTTGTGGTTGGCACTGTGGTTATACTACAGCAAGATAACCCATGCCATTCCTGTGAAACCGCTGGTCTATCTAACTGACATGATATCCTCTGGGGTGAATTAAAAGGACGATAGAATCCGAAATAGCTTGACATTACACTTGTCCAGAAAAAGCTTTCTTGCTAAACAGCTTTTTTTTTTGTTGAACTCACTTCATATTAGTTTAGAATACAGTTGTACTCTTCACCCATTCTAACAGTGGTGCACATGTCTCTGTTGGCGAAGGAGGAGATGGGTGACTAGAGGGTGGTCCTAAACTGGACCTCTGGACCCAAATCCCATGAAACCTTGAAAAACGTCTTAGTCCCATACTGAGTTCTAGGGCTTTGGGTCATGGTTGATGTGCAGCTCAAATGCTGGGCTACAAGGCAGATGCACAAAACCCAGTTGTGCTTTCAAAAGTTGTTTCTGAAGTGTATGACACTAGGTAATGCCTAATGTAAAGGCCTCTCAGACTGGCTCTATAATGTGCTGCAATCTGCTTATGAAAGGGAACTCAGAACTAGTTATGGTGTTGGAAATGCTCTCTAGAGCCTGTAGTACCAGAGCTTGCTTGGATATGACCTTACACTTTCTAGAGCCACGTTTTCCAGACCTCACGTCTGTTGCGTAAAAGGTGTAGATGTACTTGAACGCTCAGTTTACTCTGTGCCTACAGCTCAGAAGCATGTTTTTGTCACCACCTTAAACACAGTAGCTGTGTTTTTCTTGCAACCATGTAAATTCATGTGGGAAGATTTCTTGGTTTACTTTAGATGGTATAAGTAGCACGATAATGTCCAATGCTCTGTTTTGTGATACAGCTTTAGGCTGCTGTTATTTCACATGTTTCCAGTGGTGCAACTGGTTCCCCTTTCTGTGTGTTACAGTGAGCAACTGGTCTTGTAACGTTTCCCAACACAATTTCTGTTTTCTTACTGAGGTCATTTCAGGTGAAGGAAAAACAGGCTGGTTTTGGAGGATGCGGTGTCCTCTGCCACTCTAGAGGCAGAAAAAGTTCCTGTCTTTCATAAGTGATTTTTTTGTAACTCATTTGAAGTCTCCTCTTTCTTGACCTGTCAGTGCACAAGGGTTAAAATAGAAAGAAAAAGTGGTGAGAACAAACCTTCTTGGCAGCATCTGTTCAAGGTACAGCCTGGCCCTCTTGTCACTTCGTGCTTTGCTTTATGGGACCTGAGCCTTTACTGACCTGTTGAACAAAGATGATCAGGTCAAATGAAGATCAGGCTGTAGCTCTTCAAAGAGCCATTTGTTTTGCAGGGACACTGAATAACTAGGCCTCTGCTGAAAGCTGTTTTGAAGCATGCTGATCTGGAGAAAGCACAATAGTTTACCTCTTTTTTATTTTTGATTTTTTTTTCACTTTTTCATCACCAGGAAAACATACAACCAGCTGAATGGTATTGAATGTTTCTTAGTCTCCAGAACTGAAAATGCCCTCTGTAATTGATAGCTTGTTTTAAGACCACAGGAAACTACTTGTCACTATCCATTAATGAGCACTTTGCTAGCTGTGTGCCATCTTAAGAAAAGTAGATGATGAAGCAGAAAAGCCCACTATTAACAGTCTGCTATTTTATCCCTCAGTCAAGCTAATACAGAACTAACTTTCCACACAAGACATTGTTTTCATTATCTGTGCTAACTATTTTTCCTAGCCTCATTAAAACCTGTCAGAATAAGAAAAAATGAGCTAAATCCACAGTAAGCCCATTCTGTCTTGGGGGCAGGGATACTGCTGCTCCTCCTGATGTTGGCGGAGTCAAGACTGGACACTATTCAGCGTAGGAGATGGAATAACTGCCCTGGCACATCAGTAGATTTCTGCGGTGCAGTTTGGGCTATTTGTCCTAGTTCATATGGGAAAAAGTGATGGAGAAGGCAGAGAGGCAGAGACATTGACCCATGTTCACAACCTGAACGTGCAGGCAACAAGGCAGCAATCTCATCCCTGCCCAACGGGCACATCTGCCTGTAACAGACATGTAAATAATTTAACAGGGAGATTTATGGGCTTCTTTCTCACTGTGGTGTCTTAGATTGTATTTAATCACATTCACCAAGATAATTGCCTTGAACTTGTGTTCTAATGACATGTTAATGTGTAAGAGTGGAGCTGACATCTTCAGGTCACTGACTAAAAGGGAAAACCTCTCTTTTCCTCTTGAAAAAAGTATGATAGGCTATTTTTCTATTTTTTCTCTCATTTTTTAATATTTTTGGGCAAGTTTTCAAAGGCACAATGGACTATCTCTCTACAGTTTGAATTGGCATCTCTTCAAATTCAAGACACTTTGGCTGTAAAAGCTCGTTGTTTTGCTCATTCTCACCGTAATCAAACCAGTGTGTCAGACTTGATATGTACACTCCATACAGAGGATATAGCAATTGCTTTAGGGGGTGGAGGGAGAAGAATGGAGCCATTACTTGCAGATAACCTATTCCTTTTTAAAAATTGGAAAAAATCTCCTTTTGTTTATCTGCGGCTCTGAATAATTGTTATTTTTCTGGGTTTTTTTTACAGCCATTTTCTGACATGCAAATAGCAATTTGTTTTTATGTGGGATAAATCCTTTCTGTGTGCTTCCCACTCTGATATGAGGTTGGGACAAAATACGATTTTTATCCATGAAAATACTAATGACTGAATGAAATCATGACTCAAGCGGGCAGTATTCTAAGCAGTAATATCAAAGTTGTCACAATTGTGTGGGGGCTTTAATGTTCCTGGATGGTGCTTGCAACTATTCTGCAGATCCATGAGTCAAGGCAACTGTTAAAATCTCTCCGAACCTTAGGTGGGGCCCAAATGACTTATTTGGAGGTGCTAATAGAGCAATTTGAAGACATAACAGAGAACTGACTACAAAACAGGGCCAGCTGGGAGAATAGGTGATGTAGGCTGTTGCTTTGGGCAGCAGCCACCTGCCAAGGGTACAGCAAAGTGGCCAAGTTTTCATTGCTTGCTCTGCCTCTGCCAGGGCCTGGGGAAATTAGGTTTGCTGCCACTGCCAGGGCAAGGACCAGGATGTGGGAGATTGGGGACATCTGCTTTTGGTGGTTCCCGGCTCCTGCCTGACCATTTACCTTCTGGCAGCAGGAGTTGCCTGAGATGAGATGTGTGGGGTGTAACTTGACTGGAGCTCATAACTTTCCTTCTTCTCCTCTGTCCTTTGAGCTGTTTTTGTTTTGTTTTGTTTTGAATGAGTGCCTGATGTTCCCATGAATGGGATGTGGTGATAAAGTTTGGAGATTTGAGAGCTCTGCAGCACATGTAGGGTGGTTATATTTTCCAGTACATGGAAATATGGATGTCATTGGAACCTTTTATAGTGAATTTCATTGTAAAAGTAAAGTAAACATTACTACAGTACATAGAATTTATGCCATGTGAAGAAAATTTTATTGTAATAAAATTCAGGGCCCCAAAGACTTGAGTCTGAGATTCTGGAGTCAGTGTCACTTGTGGCTGATGGGCTCCTTATTCCTTTGATCTTCTCTGTCTACTCTGATAAGACTTGATAATTAACTAAGTCAACTATTTGATTCCCCTTCACAAAATGGTTGTGTTTTCCATGATCTTCCACAACTTTGAGACTGTGCAGCAAACTAAAGCTAAGGGAAACCTCCTCGTGGTTTCTGGAGGCAGAACCTTCTGCATAGCATAAGCATTAGTTCAGAGTGGCTTTCTAAAGGAGGTGTCCAACTTTCACCATCTCATTTTATGACTTTGCTCTTCATCAAAGACTCTTAGTGAAACAGAAGCACAGTCCCAGCAGCAACATACCCAGAGGCTGAAGCAGAGAGCTAAACAGAACAGGGCAGAAAATGTTATGTTCCAGCTTGAAAGGTGTCGTTTTCTGGTAATCCTTGTCCAGTGCCTACGCACACTCTTCAGGCAGTTGTATTAGAAACAGTTGTGGATACTGCAACATTGATTGGTTTCAGAAATAGAATGGAAAGTGTTTATTTGAGAGTCTGAAAACCAGAAATCATTTTTCAGTTGGCTGTAGGAGGGATGTCATTACTTCTGAAAGCAGCAGCAACTGGCTTGGAACAAACATCCCAGGCAAGGCTTGCTCGGGTGCTGACCTTTCTAAGTGCTCCCTCCCTTTTTGCCCAATAATTGTAGAAGTATTTGTATGGGGGGATATATTGACCATTTCTAACCCAGATCACACTAATTAATGTCACAACAGTCATCTGACACTGCCATTGTGGTTTCGCTGGCAGAAAGTGGTAGCAGAATACAAGAGACTGGCAAGTAAAGGGTTAAAAGTGAATTTCTTCTAGTAGCTATTAAAGGTAAAAGTTTCTCTTTTGCTGTGCTAAGAGACAGCATTAAAGACAACATTGTCTTTAACCATCTTAGGCATCTATTTTTAGAGATATTTTTGTACAGTTGCAAATTATATAGTTCATATAATAAATAGTTTATTGTGACTGACCAAGTGAGCTCTTATCAGTCAGCTGAGCTATAGCTGCTGAACACATAACTTCTTGTAACCCATCCCAGCTACTAAGGAAAACTCACTAAATGTAAATTGCTCCCTGTCTGTCTTCAGTGTAATTGCCCTCATGTGGCACTTCAGATATAAAGACAAAAATCCAGGTCACTGGAGCTCCGTTATTGATTGTGGTAAGATTTCTTATGTAACTGCTTCAAGTTGCTCGTATTTAAACACCTAAAGTAAGACCTTGTTTAGTTTTGGTCCACAAAACTCAACTCCTTACTTTTGTGTATGACTGAGCAAGCCACACTGGAGAAGAAAAAAAAAAACAAACCAAAACACCTTTGAAAAAAATCTCTGTAGAATAACTAAAACTCAGCAGAAATATGTCTAGGTTCTCCAGCCACATGGTTAGCCCCAAGTTCAGCACAAAAGGAGTAACTTCCATTGAGACTGTAGGAAACGTGTATGTATTTACTGGTACTTAGTGGTGAGACAGTACCTGTTTTTAGCTACATTTTTTTTTTTTTTTTTAACATAAAAAGGAGCATATTTGATCTGTTAAAAACTGAGATCATGGTACATGACATGGGTTCATACCTACTTTTAAGTGTGCAACTGTTTTGTGGTAGGAAGTATCTGGCTCAAGGTGGCTCCTCAAGACAAGGGATACCTCCTCTGAAAAAGTCTGTATACATCTGAGGGATGTACACAGTGCCTACAAACCCCTTGGGGTGCTGCAGCTTGAAATTTGGCTGATCCTAGGAGTAAACTGGATGACTGTAGCATTAAAGAGGCTTCAGTACCTGATGGTGAACTTCAGATCAAAGTACTGCTTAAAATGAAGTGATTTCCAAAATATGTAATCCTGGCAAATAGATTGCAATTTAATGTCTTATTGCAAAGAAAGGTACTCTCAGTAATTCTAAGGCACTGTTATCTAAGCAATGGTACTGCCACTGCATTGTCTTACAGCAGCAGGAGCAAATCACTGAATGATGAATATTTAGTGAAAATGTTGATGTATATCTACAGTGAATAATTTGCTACAGAATTGTAAATAAAACAGTATTTTAAATTCATTTAAATTCACATTTAAACTCAACAGTATTTTAAATTTAAGTATACTGTGTATGAATTATGTCCACAGGAGAGAGAAGCTAAGGTTAGAGTAACCTGGGCTGCAAATTTGGTAGTATGTAAATATATGTTTTTATCTGATGGCAGTAGGAGTGTCTGCATCAATTTTCAACATAGGTATATGTGTGTTTGTATGCCTGCGCACTGAAAGCTAAATGTCTAGACATGCTTGATTTAAATTCAGCTATCCAAACCCTGATTTGTCCCTCTATCCTTTTTGTCTGTTGTGTGTTTGCATTAACAGTCTTCAAGCAGGTGATCACACTGCATTTTCTCACTTTGGACTTCTCATGTCAGTCAAGATGGATGGTAATTTTTCATCTTCTTTTATTCTCCTTTACATGATGTCCTATGGTTTGTGCACCCCACACTGAGTATGAACCTTCCTCAGGGACTAGAATTCTCTGATCATAGTTTCTAAGCTGTTCATGAACACAAGTGGATTTCTGTCTGCAGCTACCACTCCATGAGGTGAAGTGCTGCTAGTCCCATCATGTATGTTAGCCTCTGAGATGCAGATGTTAAAGCCATTACTGCCTGATTTTGGATTCCGTATGTGAGATATGGGGGACTAGAGTGTTTAGCATTTTGTTATCTTCTTGTATTTGCATTTAAAACACAGCTCCCATTAACCTGTAGTGGGAGGTGGGAATTCCTATGCTTTATCCATGTACCAAATGTCCCAAACCAGACAACTGGAAAAAGAAGCATGAATACATTTAGGATGCTGGGTTAGGAAGGGTCTTGAGGAACTCCATGGTGTAGGAAAGCTGTGCCCAGAGGAGGGTGAAAATCTTGTTTTCCAGAGTGGCACAGAATTGCCAGCACTACAGACCCACCCTTTCAAGTCAGCTTGGCAGATAGCTCAATCTCGGTCAAACCTGCTGTGGGAATTACACCTCTTCACCAAGTCAGGTGTTGACCAATTGGTACTTTTTGTTGTCAGCCCTTCTCTCTACTGCTCAATTTGAGGGTGAGGACCCCTGGACCTGAACAAGAGAAGGTCCTCTGAAAAACCTAAAGCATTTCCATGTCTTTCCTGTGGACAACTTTTGCCCTTTCACAGTCAGCCCTAGCAGTTCCCATCTATAGGACTTGGCACACAGGAAGGTTTTCCTTCGTCCTCTGCCAAACTCTCCTCATGACCTTTCAGAAGGGGACTTAGGGCAAGAAGAGGGACTCTTGTTCTACACTATCGAATCATAGAATCATTTCAGTTGGAAGACACCCTCAGGATCATAAAATCCAACCATAACGTAACTCTAGCACTAAATCATGTCTGTAAGAACCTTATCCAAATGCCTTTTAAACTCCTCCAAGGGTGGTGAATCCACCACTTCCCTGGGCAGCCTATTCCAATGCCTGACAACCCTTTCCATGGAGAATTTTTTCCTAATATCCAATCTAAACCTTCTTTGGCGCAACTTGAGGCCATTTCCTCTTGTCCTATCACTTGCTACTTGGGAGAAGACACCAACATCCTCCATGCTACAACCTCCTTTCAGGTAGTTGTAGACAGTGATCAGGTCTCCCCTCAGCCTCCTTTTCTCCAGCCTAAACAGCCCCAGCTCCCGCAGCCGCTCCTCATCAGACTTGTGCTCCAGGCCCTTCACCAGCTTTGTCACCCTTCTCTGCACTCTCTCCAGCACCTCAATATCTTTGTTATGATGAGGTACCCAAAACTGAACACAGGATTCAAGCTGGGGCCTCACCAGTGCAGGGGAACAATCACTTCTCTGGTCCTGCAGGCCACAGAATTGCTGATACAAGCCAGGATGCTGTTGGGCTTTTAGGCCACCTGGGCACACTGCTGGCTCATATTCAGCCAACTGTCAATCAACACCCCCAGATCCCTCTCTGCCAGGCAGCTTTCCAGCCACTCTTCCCCAAGTCTGTAGCACTACCTGGAGTTGTTGTGACCCAAGTGCAGGACCCGGCACTTGGCCTTGTTGAACCTCATACAATTGGCCTCAGCTCCATGATCCAGCCAGTCGAGATCCCTCTGTAGAGCCTTCCCATCCTCCAGAAGACCAACACTCCCACCCAACTTGGTGTAATCTGCAAACTCACTGAAGGTCCACTCAGTCCCCTCATCCAGGTCATTGATAAAGAGATTAAACAGAACTTGCCCCAATACTGAGCCCTGGGGAACACCACTCATGACTGGCCACCAGCTGCACTTGGCTCCATTCCCCACAACTCTTTGGGCCCAGCCATCCAGCCAGTTCTTTATCCATTGCAGAGTATTCCCATCCAGGCCATGATCTGCCAGCTTCTCCAGGAGAATACTGTGGGTTTCGGTGTCAAAGGCTTTACTGACGTCTAAGTGCACAAAATCCACAGCCTTTCTATCATCTACTAGGTGGGTCACCTTGTCATAGAAGGATATCAGGTTGGTCAAGCAGGACCTGCCTTTCATAAACCCATCCTGACTGGACCTTATTGCATGGTTTTCTTGTATGTGCTGTGTGATGTCACTCAAGATGATCTGCTTCATGACCTTCCCCTGCACTGAAGTTAGACTGACAGGTCTGTAGTTCCTTGGATCCTCTTTCCAGCCCTTCTTGTAGATGGGTGTCACATTTGCCAGCTTCCAGTCAACTGGGACCTCCGCGTTTAGCCAGGATTGCTGACAGATAATGGAAAGTGGCTTGGTGATCACCTTCGCCAGCCTCTTCAGCACCCTTGGGTGGACCACATCTGACCACATAGACTTGTGGGCATCCAAGTGGTGTAGCAGGTTGCTAACCATTTCCCCTTGGATTATCTGGGCTTCATTCTGCTCCCCATCCCTGTCGTCTGGCTCAGGGGGCTGGGTACCTGGAATACAACTGTTCTATTAAAGACTGAGGGAAAGAACGCATTTAGTACCACAGCCTTCCCCTCATCTTCTATCACTATGCTTGCCTCTGCATCCATTAGGGGATGGAGATTCTCCTTTTCCGTCCTTTTGATGCTGATATATTTACAGAAACACTTCTTGTTGCCTTTAACAGTGGTCACCAGGCTCAGCTCTAGCTGGGCTTTGGCCCTTCTAATTTTTTCCCTGCATAACTTCATGAAATTCTTGTGTTACTCTTAAGTATCCTGCCCCTCTTTCCAAAGGTTGTAAATTTTCTTTTATTCCTAAGTTCCAGCCACAGCTCTCTATTCAGCCAGGGCAGTTTCCTTTCCTGCTGGCTCACCTTCTGGCACATGGGGACAGCCTGCTACTGTGCCTCTAAGATTACCTTCTTGAAGAGAGACCAGCCTTCCTGGACTCCTTTGTCCTTCAGAACTGCCTCCCAAGGGACTCTGATAACCTGCCTCCCAAACAGGTCAAAGTCTGCCCTTCAGAAGGCCAAGGTAGCAGTTCTGCTGACCACCCTTCTAACTTCCCCAAGGATAGAAAATTCAGTCACTTCATGGTCACTGTGCCCAAGGTGACCTCCAACCGACACGTTGCCCATGAGTCACACGTTGCCCATGAGTTCACAAACAACAGATCCAATGGGGTGCCTTCCTTAGTAGGTTCACTAACCAGCTGTGTTAGGCAGTTGTCTTCCATACACTCTAAGAGCCCCTTAGACTGCTTCCTCTCTGCTGTCTTGTACTTCAGCAGACATCTGGTAGGTTGAATTCCCTCATAAGAACAAGGGATAAGGATTGGGACATTCCTCCCAGCTGCCTGCAGAATATTTCATCTGCCTCTTCATCCTCATTGGGTGGTCTGTAGCTGAAGTCTCCAGCTCCTGTATGGGTATGAAGGAAGGGAAAATCCTGGATACCTTTCATTTGTAAAACTGCCTTATCTCCTGGTTTATCATCAAAGGGAAGCACCACACATCTCCCAGCTTCTTTGATTGTTAGTGCTATCAGACCAGAGTCCACTTTAATATGCTCCCTTTGTGCCCAAGGTAGAAATCATCCTGTACACTGAATGATGCGGAAAACTGTAGAAAAATACTGCATAACCAAACATTGGATCCTGGAGCACACAATCCATGGGAATGAATTAGGGCTTGCTTGAATTAGCCCTTGACTGTTGGGGGCTAGAATTTGCAACACTTTATTTCTTTGAACAAAGGAATATGGACTGTGTGTCTGGTCTTTCTGAAAGAGAAGGAAGTAGCCTCTGTGCTCTGCCTGAAAATGGATCTTTGGTTCAGATTTTTTGCTTTGCAGTTTTGTGGTTTCTTAACAGTGACTTTATTTCTGAACTTGAGTACCTTCCTTTGACAAGGAGCCTCACAAGTTCAAAGCAATGCACTACAAAACAGCAATAGTATGGAGATCAGTATCTGGCAAGACCAGCTGTTTTAAGTACTGTGGTAAAATAGCAAGAAAATAAGCATATGCCAAGATCAGAAGGCCATTTATCCTACTAGCAATTCTCATATGTGCTCACTCAAGCTTACTGTGACATACCCTGGGGACTCAGCATAATGGCAGAAACATTAAACTTTGGCATTAAAGGAATGGACTATGTAAGTTGGTTGGAAGGTTACCCAAGAGGTTTTATTTTTTTTGCCTATGATATTTATGGTAAAGCAGCTTCAGTTTTCTAGGGGATACATCTTATTTCTTTTCCTTCTGAGACTTCTCTGGTATAAGTGTTGATTTAAAGACTATATGCAGAAATAAGTAAACAATAAATTTCTCAGAAATGCTTCCATTCTGGTTTTTCCAAATGTAAGCATCTAAAAAGTCTCACATTATTCTGAGAGATGGGTTAAAAACAGAACTGAAGATGAGTTTGGGCTTTTGGCAAACAATACATATTCATGGGACCACAGAGAATGAGAATAATTTTATATTGTACCAGCTAGGGCTCTTATTGGGAAACAGAGACACTGGGTTTATGTTAGGTGAAGAGGAACCAGGTGAGATTCAAAAGCCAGAACTGCAGAGTGGTCTAGCAGATGAGAAATTCTCACAAGAAGAACAAACCCTCCTCCTGTTTCATTAGAAAGGGGAACCCTTGTCTTCGTTGTCCCAGATGAATGCCTTCATCATTGGAACTAGTAGAAAAAAGCCAGAGACTCCCTTCTTCCCAGCCACTGACTTGGTGTGATTCACACATGAGAAAAGTTCCGTTTCCTAATTTTCAGGATCTGGATATGAATTCTGATCCCAGATAGACTGTGTTTTCCTTCCTTCTCTTTTTAAGGGGGTTCCATCCTGGTGTAATGGACTGTTGCATCCTCAAGCTGCTGGCACAAGCCATTGCAGTGCTGTTCCTTGCAGGGCTGGCTGAGCCCCGAGCGGGTGACCATGAGGGAATCAGCCAGAGCAGCCTTAGACAATGTGGCCTGTCAGCTGTTGCCACTTTTGAGGTCAGCCTGATAGAGAAACAAAACGGAGATTAATCAGGAGTATGAACCAAAGTGGAGATGCTCCGGGTACCGGTGGAAGAGACAACACATAAACCTTTGGCAGAGGATTATAGATGTCAGCTTTTGTGTTTCCTTCGTGAATGCATCACTGCCGTTGTTGTCTTCCCTTTTTAAGCATTCATGACAACATTTTTTCCCTTGTTCAGGTGACTACTTCCAAATCCTAACTTGAGATACATCCACGTGGACTTTTGCAAATCTATGTGAACTCCCTCTGCTTTGCTGGATAGAAGACAGCTTTGACCCAGCAGCCATTTAGCCATGTGTAGCATGGTCCAAAGCCTGGCCTGATCTCTCTGGCAGGGTTTAAAAGCTCAAGCTGAGATTTTGGTAGCTGGCTTTCCATTATAAGAGTGAGTTCTTGTGCAGATGGATCAAAATAGAGGCAGACTGACCCTGTGGTTACATGCAAAGTAGGGCTGACTTTATTCTGTGAATTTTGCAATATAAGAAACAGCAAACCTAAACAGCATGTCAGTTCCTGACTCCATTTTTCATTGTTTCTCCTGTTCTGGGAGAGCTGCTACCTTGTCAAAATACGATATGTACAGGAGAAAATACCAAAAAGAAAATCAAGCAACATATGGGATGTTCTCATCATATTGAATTTTGTGGTGGAAGATGGGACTGCTCTGTGCAGTGCCACATACTAGAGGTCACGCTGCGTTTTATAACTTAAATTTGAACTTTCTCACTGCTGGTTTTGTTGTGTCAATATTTGAGTGCTCTGCTGAGTTGGCACCACCGGATGCAGGTTGTTCCTTATCGAGTTTTGACAGGAAATGTTGCACCAGAAGGGTGGACACAGAGCAGGGTGGCTGCTGGCTACTTGCAGTGGGACATAATTTCCCTAGTAGCATGAGACAATGTGGTTTGTTCATCATGTAAAAAGCCCAGCTCTCATGGTATTTTCCTCTGATTGATAAGTCCACTGCAGAAGAGTGAAAACATATGACACTTAAAAATAGAATATATCCTGAACCATTGCAAATACCATCTGTTCTGAAAGAAACAACTGGTAGAAAAAAATAACCTTGGGTTGAAACCTTGCATGAAGTTGCCATTTAAAATAAGCAGGGTTGGTTTTGTTATTTTTATTTTTTGGAGGTGTGGAGAAAGGGCTGTTTGATGGCAACTGAAATAAAACAGAAATGTGGAACTAGAGTGTACGTGTTACAGACATGTAGAAAAGTCGTGTTCTGAAGACCTGTTAAATAGCAAACTCTGGGATCTAAAATCATAGCGATGCTGGAAGGGACTCGTGTTCAGTTTTAAATCAGCTCACGCAGATGACTGCACTAAGGTGTCTGCCCACCACCAGAAGGTGGTTTCTGGCAAAAATATCTGCCTTTCTAGTTACAAACAGATAAAATCTAATTTTCCAATTGAGCCCAGTTCTCTGGTGAATTGTGTGGCTTCCTCACCCATTCAAATTATATCCAGTCTGGCAGTGAGGGGTGGATCAGTAGCTGAGGGAATACTGACTCCATCCCTCTGTGCTACTTCCAAATCACACTCAGAGCCTGTGGGAACCTGTGGGAACACAGGGAAAGTCTCTTTGGGCTTTGGCTGTTCCCAGCAGTCAGCACCCCTTCTTCTGGCTCTGTAAGGTCTCGTTACATGATCGAAAATAATTGAGTTTTCACACAGGGGCAAGTTACTGTCCTCCATGGAGCTGCAGGAACTAGCCGTGCCACCTACCCCAAGTCTGATGAAAAATCCTGAAAGCCTATTAGCAGCCTTGGTCACTTGTTTTGTTTTGAATACCCTGCAGAGGAGTAAAGTGGGATAGCTTTAGTGTAGCCCCATGATTTGCTTTGGTATTGAAACAGTCCAAATGTGAACAGCCAGTTACCGTGCTGAGAAGCAACTCACTTGCCTCCTTTTAAGAGAGCTGATGGCTTCAGAGCATCTGTGGGCTACATTCACGTGCGGTAGCATATCAAAATTGTGCCTGGGGAGATTTAGATTGGATATTAGGAAAGATTTCTTCATTGAAAGGGCTGTCAGGCATAGGAACAGGGAAGTGGTTGAGTCACCATCCCTGGAGGTGTTTAAAAGATGTGTAGATGAGGTTCTTAGGGACATGGTTTAGTGACAGCATTAGGCTAACATTGGGCTCTATCTTGAGGGTCTTTTCCAAACAAAATGATTCTATTATTCTATTAAATCAGCAGGCCACAGTAGAGACATAAACCCTGTGTCTTGGGAGTCTTATGCTGGTTAGAGATCTGAAAATGGGATACCTGCATTTCAGTGAGTTTACTCCTGTTCTACACCAATGTGAAGACTAGCAGACAGGTACCCAAGGCACATGCCAAGAAATTGTGTGTTAGGTAAAGGGAATGAAAACCACGTGGTGTTTGCTCAAACAGAATAATCATGTTCCAAGGGAGTGTCCTAATCCTGTCAACCTCACACTGCTTTTGCTAATCCCAAGTGGGACAGCGTGGTGAGGTAAGAAAAGGGCATTTTAATGAATAGGTTTTATAGTGATATTTCTGTCTCTCTCTTCTTTTTTTTTTTTTTTTTTTTTCCATGCATCTCTCAGCCCAGGAATAGCTGCAGTGATGTAATGTTGCTATTTAGAATTTTTTCAAAACATGTTTTGAGTTTAGTGTCTGTGCAATTGAAAATTTTGCTCTGGGAATGAGTGCATCTAAGGTAAAGGCTGCGTGTGTGCATTTTCAGGCTCTGTCAGGCTATATGAATTTGGTCTGCCATACTTCCAATCCTCTTATCTCCAGTCTGAACATCAGAAGATTTGAGCAGTACTAGCTTGTGCTCAGCCCTTGTAATAAGCACTTGAGTGATGGGACAAATTCACTAAACGCATTCTCTGCTGTGCAGAGAAATAAAGCAATAGCCTGCTTGCCAGTGTTTGATCCTAGTAGACCTAACTCCTGAGATTAAGACCTTTAGGTACTTGCTCCAGGGAATGAGTAATTCTTTTGTGATGTACAGCACACTTCTGTGTTCTGGAGACGTGTCTTAACCTTACTGCAGCAAAACCTTGCTGCGTTGTCCCATGGTAGAGTGACAAAATACTGTGACCTCAAGGGTAAAACTCCACGGAAGCATGAAGAGTAACATGGCTGGCATGGTTCACAGTCTGTTGGAGAGTAAGATTCTGATTTCAAGAGTGACAACAGACAAAAACCCCTCAGTTTTGCAGAAACTCTTTTATTTTTATTTTTTTTTTTTGGTCAAAAATAGTTTCATACTGGAACAGTGCAGCTAACTTACTAGCCCACAGAAAGAGGTAACGTTCAGCCATGTTTTAAATAAAATACACAGTTCTTCCAACACCATTTGTATGTGTAGTTTCAAGCCTTGCATGTGGGTGAACTACAGTTAATGTTTTAATAATCTAGTAACATTTCAAAAACACTTTGTTTTTGTCTACCGGATTTTTCCATCACTTGGCAATGACAGTCTTGATCTCCCATGGCAGAAGTTCGATATCTCTCTAAAGTTGAGATAAAATCTTCTGTACTCTGAAATGTTAGATCAGCCTCATTTTTTTTTCCAGCTGTCAAGCTTAATGCATTTTTAAAGCACCCTCCTACTTTAAGGTACAGCGAAAGTTGTGAAAAGTGAATATGTAATGGTGCATTTCTATTTACTGTACACGTATCTGTGAGAGATCTGGACTCAAAACTAGATTCTGCCACTTCCTAAATTTGATGTAAGTTCAGCCCTACTCACAGGTTCATATCTAGTTGTGAAGTTTGTAGTTTTGTAGGTCTTTCTAGTGTCTTAGAAGAAAACTCTGGTTTTAGGCAATACTTAGTTTTGGCCCAAAATATGTGAATTGGCTTGCAGTACATTCCCACTGTGGGCTTCTGTGCCTGTATCCTATCACGTTCTCTTTTGTGACTTCCACCTCATGTTAGCTATGATGCCTAATATTCAAACAAGTTCATTAGATATGTCCATGTTTTAAAAATATAAGCTGCGTTTTTCAGGCTATGGACCAACATGTTCAAAACCATCTGTGATATCAATTGCTCAACTTATGCTCTCAGAAGAGCCTGCTTTACTTAAGGCGAGTGCTCTGCATTTACAGAAAATTAAGATGATCAGTAAGTACCTCAATTCACTTTTAAATGTTTCAGCTGAGACACTACCCTTACAGCATTTATTGTACTTAACTCTGCTCTTTTGATAATGTGGCGGGGCTGAGTGCTTCTGTCATTCATCCCAGTTATTTGTGAACCCAAATGTGGAGTTAAGTAACTGATTTCAAACAAATAACCATGAAAAGAGGTGGTGAAAGTGGTAAGTAAAAACTCAACAAAATTCCACAGCATGAGACTTAGGCCTAATGGCCCTTTGGCTGTTCAGGTTAATGTGATTACCAGGGGAGGCTTCTTCTTCCTGAAGCATTTATTCCAGATATGTTTCTTTGGCCCTTTGCTCTGTTTGGTTGACTGTTCATGGCTCATCCTTGCTCTTCTGTACATAAATACGTTGAATTGTTAGATATTGAATTAGGAATCCTCTTCTGCTATCGGAATGGTTTCCAAAGAGGGTAAAAATACTTCTGAGAAGGAAAAAAAAATTTTTCTAGGTCGTATTTTGTAAGTCATGCTGGTATGACCATGTTTGGGGATACCTAAAATTGTAACACTTTAAAATGCAGGAAAGCTGACATAAAAATGCAGGGGGAAATGCATGTCTCACAAAAATTGCGTGTTTACAGAGTGGCCTTGTATACTTCAGGGACACTTTAAAGAGGAACATTAAGGGTGAAAAACCTTAGTTGTAGAGCTTTTCTGAATTTTAGTCCTTTTAAACATATTTTATTATCAGCACTTTTATGCCATGTGGGAACAAGAAAGGACTCCTCAAAGCAGCAACACCAAATATGACCAACCTGAGGTAAAAAAATCTCTAACACTTTCTCATTTCTGGCTTGGTATGTGCTGCTTCTGTCCTCAGCTACTGCAAGTGGCTGGCATCTTGATTTAACTATTCAGGTAGATAGGCTTTCTGCAGGTCACTGGGGGTTTCTATTTTATAATTTAGTTCAGAGAGAAAAAAACCCTCCCAGCTCATTCACCCCACAAGCCTGGCCTGTGAGCTACTTAGACTAATGCTTGGATGTACCCCTTGGCTAATGTAACTCTACATTCAGGTTCTTCAGCTGTGTCTTTTTTTCTGCCCAGAATTTGTGGACTTCAGACTTTTTCAAGGATTCTTAGTGTTTTTGTAGCCTTGCTGGAGCAAAAGTACTTGCAGCAGAAAAAAGAGCTATAATAGTTCCAACAATACCACAGGCCATGTGGAAACCCAATGTGTCCTCTACAGATGTACAACTCCATTGCATAACACCAGCTCGCAGTTCTGCCTGGGTGCATCTCTGTACATTCTGGAAGTACTGGACGCAAAAAGGATGTCACATGTTGTGTGCATACATATATTTCTGCCTGGTGGAGCTTTACCCTCTGCCCAGGCTTCTGAGTACATGGCTGTGAACAGGCACAATCACCTAGTATAAATCTGTTTTATCATAATACAACTGCTACAGTAAAAAATTACTAATTCACTGCTGGCCATGAACCAAGACTGACTGCAAAGACCTGTAGACTCAATTCTTATTTTTGTATACAGACCCTTTTCTAGCCATTTGATGTATCAGCACCAACAGATAAGGTCTTTTGCCCTTTCAAGAATGCTACAATGGGTTTTGACATACATAAGAATTGGGAGCACAAGCATCTCAGAGTGCTGAATGATTTATGAATACACTTTTAGTTAAAAGAGAGATGACCACAGCATTGGCTGTTTCTCCAATGAGTTTTTTTTTTGCATTCAAAGAGTAAAATGTTGAATGAAGCATGATATCTGACGGTACATCTACATAAATTAGGGCTGACAGCCTCTCCTCTGTCCGCACTGAGTGCTGTGTGAATTTCACACTGCTCCCTGTCCAGCCAAAGTGGAGCATGGGCAGTGAGAAGTTTGAGTCTGCAACAGTATGAGTACATGTGACTTTCTGCATCTCCCAGTTCACATTGTGGCCTCTGTTGCTCTCTTGCAAAGCTGCTGTCAGCCACTCAAAGTGGCCCACTCTTCCCGTAAAGATTTTAGATGCCCAGAATACGTCGTTTGTTGTTAACTATTGTTTTTTGCAATTCTGGAAAATTCCAGTACCTTCATGCAAGCCTATTGACTCTCAAGGTTTGCGTAAGATGTTGAACCGCACTGTACAAACTGTTTTTGGTCATGTAAGCCTTTGGCGGTTCACTGAACTTTTCTCAGACATCTACTCCCACCACTTTCTTCTTCAGAACCCCTCTTTGGTCAAGCAAGACTCCAGGCTTGCTTCTGTTTTTCCAGCTATTTCTAAAAATACCCATTTTCATGTCAGATTATTCTGTGATCAGTGTTCTCTGATTCGTCATTAGTATCTTGTCATGTGAGAAATCAGCATTTTTTTTGGCTCAGTTTGGTCTATTGCTGATAGAATATCAAACTTAACACACTAACATGAAACAGCTCCGTGCAGGAACTGGGATGGTCCCCACATTTCAAGTTAATATTGTCAGTTTCTATTTCTGTAGAAATATCAGTTGAAAAATTTCACGACCCTTACTTGTTTTAGTTATAATTTGCTTTGTTTATTTCTAGTGTTTTGGTTTGGATCACCTTAGAAATTCCCTTTCCCCACTGGGTTCCCAGCTTAATGTGTGGGTATGTCAGCATCCATAATAAGATACAAAGACATCATTTACACACTTTCATTATAAAACAGTTGGGATGGTCCAATTCTGATGGTATAGTTGGTGGCTGAGTTACCAAGATAGCAAAGCTTCTCCAGAGCAGAGGTCTGTGCTTGGCTGATTAGCTCTCCCATTTTATGACTGCATGGTCATAACTGAAATTTAAAAGCTTAAGGAAAAATTTCCTCCTTCAGTTTGCGAAAGCGTGTGGCAGAGTTAATCAGCTGCATGGAGGTGTTGCATGGCACACAGAAGGCACATCTGCTCGTTGTCACCTTTCGGGCAAGCGACTCTCTAGAGACACAGAACGTTATTGCTGAAAACATTCCCACATTTGTTGCCATTATCACACTAGCTAGTCATGCAAAAATGGTCTGAATTGTGTAGGTAATATCCTGCATACTGAGAGAAATGTCACACTGAACAGAAACACAAAAGCCATTGTATTAACTGATGAAGTTGCCCAAGGTGCCCAGAGGTAAATGGGAATCTGAAAGTGTTACCTTGCTAAGGAGAATTAAAAAACATAGGACTTGACTCATGCTCAGCTATGCTTTATCTAAGCAGATATTTCTGTTTCTACTTTAGTGTGTGCTAGAAAAGCAGATTCCGGATAAAGATCTCACATTTTTACCAGAAAAAAAAAAAATTGTTTGGAAAATTATATTTTGAAATTCATTTTTTTAAATACAAACAAATTTAACAAACAAACACACACAAAATATTTTTTCTTAAATCAGCTTTGTTCCCTTTGAAATATAAATAAGGGAAATTACGTATTTTTGATGAAGAGATGTGAATAGGGCACTTGTCTGAGGTTGAGTATGGTGTGGAAGCCCATTTCAATAAAAGCTTAAGAAAAAGTGTATTACACTCAGCTCCTAGCCAGGAAAGAATGTCTATGCAGAGAACCCTCTTTCTTTTCAGCCCTGTTGCCTACAGTTTCAGATTATAACAATGACTTTTAAATATTTCTGTCTGGGAAGTGGAGACATTAATATTCTCCCAGAGAACCCGCAGCAGTGACTGTAAATTACATGGTACTCTGGAAGCACAGCAAGAGGTGTTTCCTTCTGTGGACAGTTTAATGCATGGTCCTCATCCCCTAGTGCGTCACCCATATTTAACTTGCATTTTGATTAATATCATTGCACCAAATGACAGTGTTGTGGAAGCTGTAGCTCATCTCCTCCTGGCTTGTCCATGCGGGTGAAATGTCCTTTGTGGTCTGTGGTTTATTTGCTCTGAGAGCAATGAGATATAAGGTCTGGGCTGAAGTTTTCAGGGTCTTCCTAGGGATTTACCTACTTTTTTAACAAGAGTTATAGGGATTAACCCTTGGAAAGCCTTGGAAAGATCTACTCTATTGCCTTTACTCATGACCATGTCAAAAGTTTTGAGAAGTTTATTTTGCTTTATCTGGGGCTGTTGTTTTGGGAATGAGATCTTATCATTGACAGTACATGATTTTTTCTAAATAATCATACTATCAGATCCAACACTTTGTGGACATTAAAGAAGGGCCTTGTCTGAACATCCTGGGTTCAAACTAAGGGGAAAATGATACGTTCAGCTGGGATGTCTGTTTTAGTGGGGACCCTTCTAGGAGCTGTTTCACCTAATAGTAGTGAATGACGGTTACTTAATCAGGACAAATTAAAACACATTTGCATAATGAAGGTATATTCAGCTTGAGCCAAGTCATTAAGTGGTGCTTAAATTCATATTACAGTCTAAATTTTTGGAAGTTTCCAAATAATAATTAAATGAAGCTGCAAGGCAACAAATTTAATTTTTGTTTGTTGATTTGAATTTTTTTTCCTGTATTTTACTTGTCTTAACAAGTATTTAGACCAAGGTTTTAATAGCTTTTCTTTTTTAAAATAGAACAATTTACTGTTCATTGAGGTGCCTCAGGTTTAGAGTATTGTTTAGTGGAGTTTGGTGTATTGTTATTGGCAGGTAAAAGTACAATTTTTTCATGTACTTTTTTAAGTTGAAGGTTTTCCTCTATGGGCAGTTTTTCTGCACATTCTTGCAAAAGCTGTGACAGAGTAGTGTTGTCTAATGTCAGTCACCTGGTTGTCATAGCACAGGCTAGTGCAGTGAGTGAAGATGATGATGTTCTCTGGTGCTGCCTGGTATGTGGTCCCAGAAAACAGTACTCACCCTTTTGCTACCACAGTCCTCATCTCTGAGGTGGCTGGGGAGGGACCTCAATGCACATGGAAATAGAAGCAACAGAGTGCTTGTTTGGGGGAAAAAAGACCTCTCAAAGAAACGGGTGAGTTGGTGGAACACTGTATTTTCTTGAGGAGTTGCTACAGGGGTAGGACCTTCTCCACTACTTCTTCTGTATTTCCAAGACCTCCGCAACACACCATCCCCATGGGGACAGGGAGGTCTGAATGATTAAGTCGTTCAGCATTGTTACTAGTTTGATTTCCACCTGAATGGTGCCTGTGAAAAACTACATCTTTCTGACAATAAATCAGCTGCTTCCTGAAAACTTTGACTTTAAGGTGATGAGAAATCCAGAATTGTGTGGGCACTTGCATGGGTAAGAGAAGGGCTGATGGTAATCACAGTCTGTGTGATTAAATGACTTCAAAGTTATTGTAAAAAGTCTGACTTTGATCAGACCTGTGATGCCTCTCAAGTAGAATGTTCATGTGACAGGTATAATTGTTTTGGCCACAAATATTTTCTAGTTGATACATAGGATGCAGGTACATTGGTTAATCATGAATTGAGAAACAGAAAACATCATTTAGAAGATCATATATGTACTTGGAGGAGAAGAGGCAGAGTCTGCCACCTTAGATCAACAACTTTATTTTGAGGTTATACAAACACAGCTCTATGCCACCCTGAATCCTCAGTTTCCTTTGGCTAGCATTACTGAATTTAGGTAGCCTTTATTTTGCTCTCAGACGGTACTTGGTTTGGCTTTACAAAGAACAAAATTGTTAGTTTTGATAGATGGATTCACTTGTTATATCCCTACTTGCACGCCAGTGAGGGCTTGTGAGCACTTACCCTTCTTACCTTTTACAAGATCCTGAGACAAGAGAAAGAAGATTTCTATTGAGCATCTTCATGGTGTTCAGATCTGAGGTCAATAGTTCTTATTTTTATTTACTAGAACATAATGTTATAAAGCCACCCCAGCTTAGAGTGTAAAAAAAGGGAAGTGTGAGACTTGTGCCCTGTTACTTGTTCCCCTGGTAGGGCAGGGCTGGGTTTCCTCCTGGTTTGGAGGATGAACGCAGGATGATTTTTCCCAGCCTTGTTGCAGTGTGGTGTCTCAGCTGGCAGAGCAACATGTTGCCACAGGGCAGCGAGCCAGGCCTGAGGATTTCCACGTACGCCTTTCTTCTCAGCCTGTGTGTTCATTCATGCACGCAGAGGAACCGTGGCCAAGTGCTGCACTGCAGGTGGATGCAGGGGCTCTCTGGGAGGCCATAGAGGAGGGTGGGCAGGAGCCCAGGCATGGCTCTGAGTGCATGCCAAAAAAAGCCAAGCTTCTCAAAGCACCAGAATTTAGACCTGTGGCTAATAAATTAATGATGCTGATAAATAAATGACTTCCAGCTATGCTGTGAGGGGCAGTGGCTGGTTTCCCATATCGCTTTATTTTTCACCTTGTAGTCTCTCTGCTGTGCTACGTGCTGCTGGTATCAAGGACCATGAGCAAAGTGCAGATCAGTCTCTCAATCAGTTGTGTTTTAAATGCAGCATGGAGAGAGGTTTTTATCTGCTTAAATACCTTAACTACTTCCTGGGCACGGTCCCTAAAATCTGGGAATTTACCTTGCTTAACGCACGTGGAATGTGGTATGTAGCTTAAAATGGAGACTCCTCTTTCTCCTTGACTGGCACATCTTTAAAATCTCAGCACACCCACACACTGAAGGTCGGACTCATCCGATGCATACCTAAGATCTCCCTGGGTGGTTCAACGCTGCTGCCTCTGCACAGCTTTCCTTTCTGTCTGCTGTGCCCTGCTTTTCAGCAGTGAGGTTATTGCAGTCTCTCAGAAGCACTTTACACTATTTCTGTATGAGAAAGGGTTAGTTTTAAAAAAGGATATTCTGTCTTTCTTTCTAAACAAACATGGGGGTTTGGGTCTTAACGTGAATCTGTAGCCTTTGCTGAAGTGTATGTTGATATGATAGAAGTATGAAGAGAGATTTTTCCCTTTATGAAACACAGGCTGTCTTCTAATTCTCCCTATTATGGCAAGTCCTCTTCAAGTTCCCATTATGGTTATCCAGCCTACTTACCAAAAATGGCAAAATGCTGAAATACAATAGAGATAAGTTGTCTTATAGCTGTCATAATGGAGGGCGCTACTAGTACTGTAATAATGTGATGATTCCTAGTTAGTGGAGTCAATACTTTTAGAGCTGAATATATACTATCCCTTGATAATACCTTAAAAAAAGTGGATGAAGGATCATGAAATGCTTTCTTTTGGGGGAATTTCTTGTGTAAAGAGTCCCGACTGTACCTGAAAGGCAACTTATAGTTCCAGGGGATGAGAGAAGTGAGAACGGATAGCAGGGCTTTTAGAAGGAGTAAGAGGCAAATGCCCTGTACTCATTTCAGAGCAGGCCTTTGCAATCCCAGTATGTGCTCACCTCTGAAGAAAAATAACAATTGCTGTCCTTCTCAAACTTTCTAAGTAGTGCAAAGCACAGAAGGTCTGAGTTTATCTTCAAACAATATCATACAGTATTGCCCTATGGAGTAGCTTTGATTCAGTGGTGGCTGCTTTCTAATTCAAGTCTCAGATCTTTTAAAGATCTTGGCATCATTGAAGAAGAAGGTTATAAATCATTTTGAGAGGAGCAGATTCAAAGTAGAGAAATTTTCTCTGAGGAGACAAATTTAGAAACATAAAATTGATAAACAGCAATAAATGTATCTGAAATGTCTAAGCGTATCTTTTTCAATTTCCTCCTCTTGTATGAAGTATAATCAAGAGCATTTCTTGCCTTTCCAGAATGCTGTAGCAAGTTTAGAAAGCATGGCTAGGTCAATTCCTAGTCTGATAATAACATAGTAGCCTGAAGTCCCAACACTGACCACTGAAGAGCTTCTTCAAACATCTCTTGTGAACAGTGCTGGCTGTAATGATAATAACAATCACACTTGGAAGTCCATATGAGGAAAATACATTGTGTAATAGGTCAAACTGGAGTTCTGTTTCTTACATCTCTTGTAAATACACATCAGAGCAATAGTCACTGCATAAATTTATTATCATGCTCTGTTGGTAAGAGCCTCTTGATTATTCATGCAAATGGCGCTTGTTAAGGCCAGTCTTGTAGGGCTAGGTCTCTGTTTCTCCAAATGATATTACGTTAATGGACACAGTTGTCTTTAAAGAAATTGGATCTCTTGGCCTTTTAGTGAAGAAAATATTAGACTTCAAAGATAGGAAAAAATGCACAATGTCCAAGACTGTATTGCTTAATATTACAGTGTTCCACAGCTGGAGAAAAATGACTCTGATGTTTTGTTGAAATAAAAAAACCCCAGACCTCTACCACCTCTCCTGATTCATAGTTGCTTTTTATAAAATCTCAGATAGGCAGAAAAGATGCTTGGCTCTAAAAGCTGAAGTAAAATAAGCGGGTGGTAAAATAAGGTGGCTTAGTTTTTCTGGAATTGTGTGGAAACACTTGTGTCTTAAACATTAATTTTTAAGCACCATTTTCCAAGTGTCCTTGGGCAGCACCTTATTACTGACTCAATAAATGCATTACTGGTGCTATTATACCTCTCCAGAGCAAAGGCACCTTTGCACCCTTCACGTGTTTGTTTTGATCTGTGACCACGCGGCACCCACCACAGCTGCAGCCACAACAAGCTTTACACAGCTCTTACTGACATGATGCATTTCAAAAGGCGTTGCTCTTTTTTCAGAAGCCATGGTAATTGCAGGAACAGACACAACCCTTATCTAAAAGGCTGAGCTCAGCCAGGTTACATGTCGGACTAGGTGTTGCTGGTGATAGCGTAGGCAATAAGCCTCCGTAGCTTCTCCTATTCCTTCTCTTAACCTCTCACACCAGGTGCTGCCTGGCTTCTGACCAGCTAGTTTTCTTGGTGACTCTGTTTCCCTGGCTCATACTCCCATTTTTGGCAGATTCCAGGCCCTTTTCCTAAAATGCTCTTCTTTAATATAGCATGTCACTGCTTTCCTTCATGTCAGTGCAAACTCTCAGCTCCAACGTGCCACATGTCCAAGACCTCCTACCTCTCTGTGTTTGTTCCAGTAGAAGCTGAGCAGGGTGTGTGTCATAGGCTTTAATATTCTTGCTCTTACAGGACAGAGCTTTTATTTGACATAGCCCACCTTACATTAAGGAGCCATTTCCAGTGATGGCCTCCGTAGGGAGTCTTATGAATAATTTGAAAAAGAATTTGACATGGTGAAGTTAAAACACTTAATTCTCTTGTGCAGTGTGGTGCATGATAGATTTTTTTTTTAAGAGAAGTTGTTATTTTAGAAAGTTTTCCTTTCTGTATCTTCAGTTATTTGTACTGAGAATCAGTCCAAAAAATTACCTGTCTCCCTTAAAAAAAAATCATTTTGAATGTGAAAAACTATTTAAAATACCATTTTTCTCGTTTTTTTCCCTTCTCACTCCTTTTTTTTACATACATATGCATATATATATATATATATATATATATATGACAACTGGAAAGATAAGCCTGAATCTTTTTTTTTTCAATTTGAAGGAACAATGCCCATTTGAAAACATCTCTATTAAGGTAGGAACTGGTAAAAAGAAATATTTTACTTTGTTAATTCAAGTTCTGCTCATGAGAACATGAAAGGAAATATTCTTATAGTCCAGAGATTTTTGCAAAAGCTTTTTTTTACAAATTCTCAGAACTGTGTAGCACTAATTTGGCAATATTTCGTCGAAACTGAACAGCTGAAGGGATAAAGTGGAGTTATGTTATCTTTGGATTTTTACTGTTACTTGCTTAGGGATTCATATATACAATTCAGTTACTTTCAAAAGACCTCACAAACATTATCAATTGCCCAACTATTGTTATAGTAACTATTCATTTTGGCAGACGTTAGTTGTTATCCAGTATCTTATCTAAATAGTACCTGATCTTACTAAAAACAAAGCAAAAAAAATCTAAAACTTAAAACATAGGTTTTTTAGGAATTGAAATTTCAATTATTTCTAATGCATCTGTGTGAACTTCAAAAGAAAAGCCAAATATTGTGTATTTCTTGGAAAAACAAAAACTTACTTGGTTTTCAAGTGAAGAATATGAAAGTATTTAGATATGACAGTACCAAACGCTTCAATTTTTTAAACAGTGTTTTTATTAATTCTGTATGCATTTACTTTCAAATTATAGTGGGATAGTGATAATATTCGATGTGTGGTAATGAACTATCTTAAATTAGGCGCTTTAAGATCAAAACTGTGTACTCACCTCCCCAGTGCACCTTTTTTCAAGATGAAGCTCTACAGAAACAACATGGGCTGGTTTGGGACTTGATCCCACAGGCATCAGAAACAGAAAAAGGGTCTTCCACAGACTAATGACATCTAGGAAAACTCTGTGGCTTGTAGTAGAGTGGCGAGCAGAGAACCACAGCCCTGGAGATCAGAAAGGAATTTGACATACACGTGGAGTCATAATATGGTATTTAAAATGACATATTCATGTGAAAGTAAGAGAGAGACATTTCAGTAGTGTGCTAAAGAAATCCTCTCACTTTTCCTTCTGTAGAGTACCTATAAATCAACACTTCCCTATTTCTATATGTCTTTTAAAATTTCTCTGTTCAGAACATCCTGCAGTTGGAAAATCACAGGTGTATCTGCAACCCTCCAGAGGAGACAGAGCGATTCAAAGGCCCCTCTGAGGCTCTGATGGGAAACGGAGAACCAGACTTCACGTGTAAACTGGAGAGGACTTTGCTGCCAGCAAGACGTCCTTTGAGGTGGTTGCAGCTCAAAAGATTTTTGAAATGAGCAGAGCCAGAGTTTGACTAGAAGCCAAGAAAAAGTGTAGCTCAGGTCAGTCAGTCTACCATGTTGCATGTGGGGGATCTATGATACAACACTGTCTCTGCCTGCTCTGAAATAGGATAATTGAAGGGATAAAGTCTTCAAACAGATCCTTGCCTGAACGGCAGCTGTTAGGGCTTGCTAGACACCACTGATGTAGGACTCAGGAAACTACTCCAGAAGAACCACGGAACTGGTGAGAGAAATAGTTGCGTAGCAGCTTGTGGAGCTCACAGCGAGGGGTCTTTGGAGAGAGATAGGAAATGTACGGAGAGGGAGACCGTTCAAAGGTGTGAAACAACTTCTGTACACGCAGCAGCTGAATAGAGTTGGACTCTTCATCCTATCAGTGGTGGAGTGCCATGACAGAGGCTGATAAAATAATGAGTCTAAGCTGCTTGATGACTTGAAAGTGACTTCAAATTTGGTTATTATTCTTAGGCAACATTTAGACAACTCAAAACATGAGCAAGCCTCCTGTGCCTTACACACAGCTTTCTTGATGTATCTCAGACACAGCTGAGGATACTTACTTTACAGGCATTTACAAAATCATGTTAGGAGCAGATGGAGGAAGTAGAAATATTAAAAATTAAATGGACAATGTAGCTTGGACTAGCAAGTATTCAAAAGGGTGAACTGAAATCATGGGCAACACATTCACCATCACCTCTCCATTCTCAAGATGTTTCTATGCCAAAGTGGTGATATTTCACTACTCCGCTGGTATGACAAAAACAAGCAGAGAGAACTGTAATTATTAAAGGGAAAATGTTACATGAAATATAAATAAATAAATAAATAAATAAATAAAGTCTCACTTTATTGTAAATGATCCTCTCCATCTTTTCCCCCCTTTCATCACACATGCACATTGAGATCTACCTGCAATTTCCTTCCCACAAATCCTAAAAGGCAAAGTCCTCAATGAGTGATGAAGAAATTAAGACATTTTAGCCCAGCTGCACAAGAAGATATTAGCTGATGCCAAAGTTCTTATTTAGCATCCCATAAAGCGTACAGGGTTGACGTATTTCTGGAAAATACCTCTGTGTTTTTCCTTTGGCCTTCTCTGACTTCTGAGAACTCTTGTGTAATCGCTCATTTCACAAATCTCTGGCTGTACTGGAAAAATTTGTTGCCCTGAGGTCAAGATTCAGTGGTGTCATTGTGGAAGCCCGTTCTCATTTCTGTTTTTTGCAGGCTGGCTACCTGGCTTCAGTGAAACTCCAGATCTGAAGATGTAAGCAGCAAACTCACAATGGTGAAACTAGATCATCTGAATGCAAATCTGAACATAGTAAATGCATGACTGTAGCTTCTTCCACAGATTTTGGAAATGTGAGAGACATTTCCTCTGAAAATTTCAGATGGTTCATAATGGTTACCACTGTGACAAACCAGGTTTGGAGTGGGTCTGCTGACTGTATTTGTTGATCCCTTGAGCAATAAACCTTGCAGTAGGAACAAGCAGAAAGCAGAAGGATTCTAATGGAATTTCCACATAGAAAATTTCATATGAGAGACATGTGCAATAATGGAGAGCCTGATCTTAGAAACAGCCTGCTCCCCGATTCCTTTCATTGTATTTGATCACAGCCCGTACTTTGTGTGATCAAGTAGTCATGGATTTCTTTATGTTAGTAAGAGACAACACCAGCCAACATTTTCCTCCAGAAGCAGTCATGTGGCTCAGAGGCCAAAAATAAGCCCTTAATAACGGACAATCCAAATGAAGTTACTCTTTCAATACTATTGCTACGGATCCCATGTTGGTGAAACAAGCATTTGCTCTGAACAAAACGATTAATCTCCTTCCAAACAAACAAATCTGAGCTCTACCTGACCCCTGATATGTTAGGGTTGTCGTGATGTCTCAAAGGACCCAGGGAAAAAGTAGAGAGAGGTCCTAAGTAATTTGGCAGTAAAGAAACTGTCCTCTTATCATGAGGTTTTCCTTAGCACTGTAGAACAAGCTTCATCTGTCTGACAAATGCTTCCAGTTGAAGAGTTAAAGGCATATTCATATTATTTTATTAAACTTCTTTTAAATATAATTCAATTTGTGCATTATAATGCAATTTATGTTTCTAGTGTGGAGATAGTCGAGGTGTGTTGCTTGAGACATATATGTTCCATTAGGCCTAGTCTTGGAATATGTAAATCACATCTGGATTGAACTCATGTGGACTTTTGTCCTCTGGGAGTACTGGACCACATAATATTGAAATGGCAACAGCTGGAATTATACTTAATTTTTATCAAGTATATTTGAATGATCTTTCTTACCTTGGCAACAGTATCGATGCTCCTTGTCAACCCTTCAAAAAGCAGTTTCTCCTATTGTGGCTTCACGGCTCTTTTAATTACAATTTCAGCTGGGCCAAATTCTTAGCCAGCTTTCATTTGGGAAAAAACTCCCGCAGAAATATTTTTGTGAACTTGTGTAAGTGAGGGCTCATTAGAAATGTAAGCCAAAAGAGTTGGCTTGGTTAGCTCCATTTCTCAGTAGTCCTATCCCTGTGCTATTACTGTTTTCCCCAAATTGCTAGTCATGAGGGTCTGTGTGTGTGTCTACTCTTTAAACTCTGCCATTCTTCCCTGAATTCCTTTGTAAGCTGAGTATCGAGTTGAAACTTCTCCCATTCAAGATCCTTTACTACCACGCTGCTGCTGACATTACTGATGGTGCATCTCACTAAATGCCCTGTGTTGGGCCATTCTCTTATTGGGTGTTGTATTTGCAGGTCTCTTCTGTGCGCTATAGTCCTATTGAAGAAAAGAAGCCAAGAAGGGGTCACTCTGGGTTAGTCACAAGCTGTGCATTCATATGTGGTCTGTATGGAAAGAGTTTTAGTACTGGAGTACTTATATTCTGCGGGTGTATGTGCATGCAGACATGCTCAGTCACTCAGGGACTGCGTGGTGCTGTGGTTGGTGCAGGATTATATGTATTATTTGAGCTATGGCTTTGTCAGTTCTATGGCATATAAATCATGTGGATTTTCCTAGACCATAACTCAGTAGGAGTAATCAAGAACTATTTTAGACAGATTTGGAAAATATGTTGGAACTGTTTTTGTCTGGTCATGAAGACAAATGCTTTATTTAGAAGTTCTAATTTTTAGAGTTAAAAGGTGACAATAAAATCCCAGAAAAAAAAATGTAAATAACCTCATGACACTAAATTAAAACCTCAGAACATTCCAGGGCATCAACTAAGTCCTTTCTTCTCCCTAAAACCTCTTCTTTTGTCTTGGAAGGATGGGAGAAGAGAAAACTATGAAAAAGTCCCGAGTTTAGGGCTGGAGGAGTAGCGCAGCTCATTTAGAGCAAAAAGGAGAGAGAAGCTTTACCAGGGAGGTTGATTTACAGACTACTGCTGTTTGGAGTTACCTGTAGGACTGGGATTTGTTATCTTATAAATAGCAGAGAGGTGGATGACTAGACAGAGGATGTGGAAGCTGCAGGAGTGATTCATGTATTAAAAATCTCTGTGATTTATTATGTTGTGATCACATCTAACCTGACGGACGTTACATTCGCATGGTAGCAAAGGTCATGTAATATACAACCAAAAGTTGCTGTAAATCCGTGAAGGCCTGCTGCTGACCATTTTCCTCTCTGATTTACAAACATGTACCCAAGAAGAGGCAGTAAAGCTCTTTAAGTGAAGCCCTTTGTGGCAAAACGTTTTAGGAAAACACGTTTAGGGCAAATGCTGTTCTAAATCTCCCTGGATTATTTTCTTTCTTGTTTTGTGAGATTACTTTGTTATCTTTGTGATTTTTTTATCAATGTAATACTTGTGGATGGTGTGAGGAAAGGGTCCTATGGTTAGTATTTTATTCTAGCAAAGCTCAGATCAATATGTTGTGGTCTCTTTTTTTTTTTTTTTTTTAATTTAATTTCATATAGGCTGCTTCTTTTTCCAGGGTCGGCAATTTCCTCCACAACCTTTCTGTCTACAGGTCTTTGAAACTGATGTGAATGCGTTTCTCACCACTTTTGGCTTAGTAGTGATGTTGTGACTCTGAACAAGAGCTCCAGGAGAGGGCAAGACAAGGTGTCCAGCCTTTATTTGCTGTGCAGCCTTTTTGAGCCTGTGAGTCTCAGCTCTCGTGAGCTGTGTGGACTCTGACTTGGCTCCAACTTGTCAGGCACAGTGTAACCTTCCTGCACATCCTCATCCCCTCAAAGAACACTCACGAGGAGACACAAGTAGTGAAAGAGAGTAAGGAATTTTTGAAGGCCACAAACACTTGACATGGTTTTCACTGCTTTTTAGTAGAAAGTGCTTGTCTGACTGCTATTTCTAAGTCCATCATACTTTTTTCCATGATACAATGGTCAGAATTACATTACAGAAAATCCTTCTTCCTGCTGCCTGCTTGTACATCCAGCTGGTAGAAAACTTTGTGTTGCAGTGTTCAGCAGACAAATTGAAATGTTTAATAGAAAAATGTATTGGTTTTATTGATAGTTTATTTTCAGATATATTATATTCCATTAATTTATGTAACAGTCAAAAAGATAACGATTTTATCCAAACAGTCCTTTCAGGCTTTCCGAAAAGCACTCAGATCAAATATTTATAGAGGATTTTGTTTCATGAAATATTTGAAAGTTTTGACTTCGAAAAGTTGCTTTCAAAGGTGTGGGGTTTTTTGGTTGGTTGGTTTTGGGTTTTATTTGTCTTGAATGAAATCTAGATATTGGTATCTTGCAATTTATTGCATGATGGAAAATTTGTCTTTTAGTTAGCTATATTTATAATGAGGAAATTTCCAGTCTCTTCTTCGTAAGAATGATAGTGTTCCCTCCAGTGAAGTGACTAAAATCCACTCGGCAGCTTTCAGGCTGTAAGAAGCATTAATTGATTGTGATATTCTTCGTCACTTCTTGACCTATGATTACAAGTAGTCAAACAGGAGTGTTGTTTTGCCCTCAAGTTGAATAAATTTTAATTCCAGATTAAATGAGTCATTCTACATGGTGACACAGAAATGTTTGTATTCAATAGATGTTAAGAATACTGATACACTAAATGCAGAGCTGTGTAATTATGTGCATTTATCCTGCACCATTAAATATCTAATTTCTGCTCAGTCTGAAACCTGCTAGGTCTCTCAGGAATCCCTGACTACCCAGAACAAGAGCTAGAAACAGAAGTGTAATGCTGCTGAAAAGCAGAGATTACCAGCATTACAACATGCTGTACAGCTTTTGCTTCACACTAGAAGATTCTGAAATGAAAATCTGGTGTAGCTTATTTTTTGTGATGTTTCTTTTATTATCTCTCTCTTGCTCCTTGTAAGATCTGTAGAGTTGGTAAGACAAGCAACATGTTACAGAAATCATCCCAGCAAAACCAAGGTGATAATCTAAAAAACTTGCTTCATTTAGTTCTTCCAGTTAATATATCTGGAAAGTGCATATAAATTGGGGGGCAGCTTAAAAGCTTCACTGGCAATTGTTTGGGTTGCTTTTCCTAATGGGTTGCACTCCTGGTGAGGAACAGGACCAGACATCATAGACTGCCAATAAAAATTTTTTGAGGTTCTTGGTCTCAGGGCCCACTACTGGCATAATGCAGTGGTGACCTCTGCATTGTGCTACAAGAGAAAGGGATGTGGTGGGGTTCCTTTTTGCTAGGAAGGTACCACTGAATAGAATCTCACTGTGAAAAAAAACTGAGGACTGATGCTTTCTAAATTCCAAGTAGTGAAGGGACTGGAAAGCTTCAGGAATGTAGGTCTTCTTGGCAGTTTTTGTGTTCTTTTCATTGTGAAGAACAGCTTTGTAGTTTTCAGAGTGTGACCTGCATGTGAACAGATTTTCACAACCTGGCAAATATTTGCCTGTGACTTTCCTATATAAAGCTCAGACTGGGCTTCTGTCTGTGCTTCTCAAGTGGACTCTGCTGGAAGAAGAGCCAAAGGACTCAGTCTAAAGAAGAGAAGACTCTGAGTAGACCTTATTGGGGCCTTTCAAGATGGGGACAGACTTTTTAGCAGGGCTTGGTGCGACTGGACAGGGGGTGATGGTTTTAAACTAAAAGACGGGAGATTCAGGTTAGGTATGAAGAAGAAATTTTTTACAACAAGGGTGGTGAAACACCGGCCCAGGTTGCCCAGAGAGATGGTAGATGCCCCATCCCTTGAGACACTCCAGGCCAGGCTGGACGGGGCTCTGAGCAACCTGATCTAGTTGAAGATGACCCTGCTCACTGCAGGGGGTTGGACTAGATGACCTTTGAAGGTCCCTTCCAGCCCAAACTATTCTATGATCCTATGGCTATGCCTTCCTTCCTGATTTTTATCTCCCTTTGATGGTTTTCTCATTATGAGGATCTGTCATGCAGATTGTACTGTCTTGCTGCACCTCAGTGTATCAGGAAGATCAGAACAGGCTGTCAGATCTAGGCTGCTTGCTCATCTTGTGCCTTGCTCTCAGAGCTCTGAGGAGCACCCCAAGAATGTCTGAAGAGTGTCTGTGGCCTCATCCATGTGAGAACCTGTGTTGTGTAGACAAGCTCACAAGACTTTACATAAATGGAGTACAGGTAATAATTGTTATATTTTAGCTTCTGAAGATTATAAAGGTAAGACCAAGATGCAAAAATCAACAGTTTTAAAATATTTATACTCTAAAAGAACACAAGTACCTGTGTGATGAAAGGAACTGGAAAAGTTTATGTTTGCTGATGTTCCAAATATCCCTTGCAAGGATATGAAATATTTAACTGGAATGGACCCTGAAGCTTCCCTGGAAACATGTTTGGGCTTGTGATCTGAAACAATATGCAAGGTGGGCTTTTAACCCAGGGATAAACTGTAAATTTATAAACTTCTTAGTTTCACTTCTTTTTCTCCCCCCCCTGCCCCTGACAGACTTGTCATGGGTAGGCTCTCCCTCCCACCAACATCAGGAGCACACTGAAAGCTGCTTCTTTTTCAAATCTTCTAGTAAACACAGGGATCACTCACAAGAAATGCCCTCCGTCTCTGTCCTTCCCAGTGGATCACATGCAGCACCCCAGTAGGAAATACCTTACTCTTCCAGGTCAAGTGGGATCCCATCCTCCTCATGTAGGTGGCCAGGCTCTGCCCTTTACTTCATTGTTGCCTTCTACAACACATCAGTGAGGTCCACGAGGCTGGCCTTTCTTTTGTTCACCTTATGAATGACAGTATGGTTTTGCTAACAACTATGTATGGTAACTCAGCCTGGCTTTGGTTTATTGTTTCACGACTTTTTCCCTGCCAGTATGGATAGTCTGGCAACGTATTTTGGTGGTCTGTCATACAGACTTTTTTTCATATTTGCTCATTTATCGATTTGTTGGGGTTTGCTTGTTGAACATTATTTTGGACAATGTCTGCCTGAAAAGCTGTACAAATTGGCAAGAGGAATTAAGAGACCTGAAAGAACTTTTAATTCTATTATTAGGATATAACCTAAACTGAAGGAATACCCTTTTGGATACACCTGTGAAACCAGGAGAGGACATTTAATTCTTTTGCGTTTATAAGTAGGACTCACTGTCAATAAAGACATGCAGTCTCTGATTTGACTGTGCATTGCTTAGGTTGGACTCAGAAGGAAGGACATAAAGGAAAAACTGGAATAATAGATGTGGGCATCAGAAAAGTCTTCAAGATTCCCATTTACATGCTTGGTAAGAATAGGACTCCTAATGGTAATGAGCAGAGAGAAAAGAATCAAGGCAAAAAGGAAAGTATATATGAGACTATTAAGAAGAAGCAGTCTTGAGAAAATATGAATTTGTTGATTTATGAAGAAGACAATATTTTCACTGAATGACAATAATATATAATTTTTTTTGTTGTTTTGAAGTTAGGGGAAGGGAAATTCAGGATCAGTCTAGATTTATCTCTTTTTATTAATGTTATGTTTTTGTAAGAATACACAAAGATGTCTTTCTTATAATAGGCATTCTGTATTACTTGGAAAATTATCAAGAAAGGATTCCCTGCATACAGAAAATACTTACTTTCCAAACTCAAGGTTCACTTGGCAAGGAGAGAGAATCAACTGGTGCTGTAATGACTTCCTGATTCTGAAAAAAAATTGGAAGGGCATGGTGAACAAAGAGCGGACTGTTCATAAATCCAAGGTGTCCTTGAGGAAAACAAGGCTTCTAAGGCTTAGAAGTTAAAGCAGCAAGCTCTGAGACTCACAGGGGCAGAAATTAATGGCAAACAGGAAAAGAATTAAAAGGCTTCAATCGTTAGTAGTTTCAAAGGAACCATTTCCTTTGTTTTCCTCGTCTTAAATGGAGGCTGATGTGGATCCTGGAGAACTAGGCTTCACTTTAATACAGAGTCAGAAAAGAACTTTGAAAGAAACATTTGTGGCTGTTGACCTGTATGATAACCTAACACTTAGCATGATGTTGCAAAGAACTGATGTTGGCCACACAGAGCAGTGCTGAATATGCCCTTATGGTCTTCACAACATCCTGGGGACACCAGAAATCACCACCTCCACCCCTCAACTTGAAAACAATAAGGGAAAGGTGAGGAAATCTGGGCTTCAAGAGGAGGGAAGTTCTCGATCAGTTGGTCTCTGTCTTTCAGATCTTTGTAATTCATGTTCTAAGGGTGACACTGCCAAAGTACCCATCTGAATGTCCAGCTTCTATTCTTAGAGCTTGCCGCCTGATCTCTTGCTCTCCCTAAGGTGATGGATTCCCACCTCTCTGCCATACATGTGAGATGAACAGCCCTCTGGAACTGTCTCTCTTTACTGCAGAGAAAGCACAGACAACTGATTAAGGCCATGTCAAACTCCTAACTGGCTGCGAAGAGAGAAGTATCCAACCCTTGCTCACTCGGGCTAGAACTGAGTACGACAAAGAAGAAAAAAATGGAGTGAGGGCTACAACGAGGGCAGATGAGAAGAAACTAAGTGAAAATAAGGGTGACAGATCCTTCCTGCAGGCTCTGTAAGGTAAAATGTGATGTGTGGATGTGACTGGGTTAATGGTACTCACTGTCATACCACTGCCTGCTGAAACCTGGCTATCCAGGAAGACAGAGATACAACTGGTGCAAGAGTTATCCAAGGGGTCAGCAGAGGATGATGTGAATGGCCACCACATCTCATTCCATCGTGTCACTGGCTATGGTGAGCTCCAGGATGGGTATCTGAGAGAACAGAGAGCTGTGGGCAAAAAAGCAATAGAGGTGACCAGGACCATGAAGAGGATAAGAGACGGCAGACTGAGGAAGTGTCCAGTGAAGGCATGGAAGTAAAAGGGTGCAGCCTTCCTGAGGAAGCCTTCTTCCAGCAGGGTAGTGTAGGCATCTCCAGCTGAGGGGAACCATGTTCATTTCCTATATCAGATCCCCAAAGAGACTTCATGAAACAGAGAAACAATGTTATCTAACAAGTTTTCAGAATTATGTGGTGTTGAGATCTGGGCCACTGGGCTGAGGTTCAAAGAGCTGAGCAGCCCCAGGAGAAAGCAGAGGGTCTCTGGCTTCAAGTTTTCATTCTCTTCGCAAGGGTTGCAGTATGAAAGGAGGACAGGACTTCTGCCTGGGAGAAGCAAAATTTGGCTAACCAAAAACCTTGATGCCCTGTTATTTTTTTTCCTTTTCTTTTGCCTGTGACCTCTTCAGACAGTTCCCACCTGGAACATGTTGTGCTCCCATTTCATTCGCTTTCTTTCCTTGAAGGTGCGCCAAGCCTGTTGAAGAATACATGCGTTCCAGAGGTTTATCTAACACTTGCGAGTACTTTGACCTTTTTTAAATTTTTTTTATTTTTTTTTAAATTTTCAGAATGTATCTACTTCTGCAACAATTCTACAAACTGATAGAAGTGTCTATAATTCTCAACCATGTAGGTGGGGTAGCCAAAAGATTTTCACGGAGTTCACACCATATTGAAATAGGTCAGTGGGAGGCTAAGTTGGGGATGCCAAGCAGTTTCCATCCTACTTTGGAAACAGCATCCCAGTATATATGATTGCTCTGGTTCAAAGCTATTGCTTTGGACCATAACTGAGGTGGCTGATGATCCAACATCAGCTGCATCTATGTGAGTGGAAAAAGTAGATGAGGGTGATTTGGGCACATTGATCCCTGAATGCTAATGAAAAGAGAAAGATATTTGGCACCATTACAAGTCAGACACTCTGAGGATTTCAAAATTGTGTCCTTTTTTATAACAATCATAAATTTGTCAGTTTTGTGAGGAAACTGTGAAAAATGAATGCCTTTTACTGCATTCAGAGCTGTTGCTCCAAATCCAGTAAGATAATGGCCAATAAAACTTTGAGCTGGGAGGTTGAGTTCTGCATTGCTAAAGCCTTCATTATGTGTGGTTTTAGAAAATGTACACGTGTGCCAGAGTGTCTCATTGTTATTTTGCTGTTTTATTATTTTGTCAGTATGAAGTGGCTCCGATTCCAGCTATGAAATGCAAGTTTAGCTTATATTGATCCTGCTGTCCGTGTGTAGGTCCTTAGCAGTTTTGCAAGATGCTGTTAAGAGCAGTTAGGTTTTATTTGCAGCCGAACTATACTGTACTCTGTTCCCTATTGAAACAAATTTCATCTCAGTCCAAATGTACTTGATTTACTTTTGTGTGTGTGTTGTAGAGGGTGGTAATTGAGACCCCCAGTTTTTTGAAATGCTTAGAGGGATGCAAGAGCCAACCTACTTGGGCATCCCAAGGGGAGTGTGACTTTGTGGTTCTCAAAAGTGGATTGTTAAATGACAGTCTCTGCTGTGAGCCCATAGCATGGCTTCTGTGGTCTGCCCAGATTGCTCTTGCCTTTATAGTGTACAGCAGAATCTTTATTAGGCGTTAGTCCAAAACTCACGATGAGTTTATTTGCTGTAGGTTTTAAGGTAACACAGGTTTCCTTTACATCTTTGACAAATCCAGTAACTTCTTGCTTGGTGAAAGTGTATAGTTGGTCAGATTTGAACAAAATTAGGACCTCTTCTATAACCAAGTTAATTTTTCAGCACTCAATGAAAGTACTCCAACTTATGAGAAGCTAGCATCTGAATCTGTAGGTACACCATATTACACATCCTTTTGTTGTTTTTTTCAATGCTATAAATCCAGTTCACAACACCACCACTTCCCATGTGGTCTCTTTTTTTTTCCCTAACTGGTGTACAGTTTAGAAAATGGTATATTCATCAGCACCCTTCATCATATCCTCAGAGGGATTACAGACACGATTACTTCAAACAGCATTGGAATATTGGAGCCTGTAGAGTGGGATATGTGAGGTCTTTTTGTAGTGCAACCAATGCTATGCTCAGAAAAACGTCACTCCTCTGGCTGGAGCAAAGTCAATAGACAAAGGCACATGCTTGCATAAAAATCCTACCCAGACAAATCTCAGAATATTTTAAAATAGAAAAAATTATATAGTACCTAAGAGATTAATTAAGAGATTGTTCATTTAGTGTAAACCACACAATGTCCTGGCAACACCAAGGGTCTTATGAAAGACTATGAGGACTACATATTAGTGCAGAATCATTGATATATCTCGTCAGATCCAAACTGAACTCCTTGAGGGTCTATGCCATGTGTTTCCTCAGCATAGGTAGAAAAATACTTGATGAAATGATGTTTGTAGAAAGCATCACACCTTTGCAGGGGAGACTGGGCACAAAGCACATTAAGAGTAAGACCTTATGATTTAAAACACTGTGCTGGCAGGACAGTGGCAGGAGATTTGGGAGTGGGCTGGCTCCGACCATGCTCTGCTCCAAAGGACAGCTTTCTGGGAAGGCAGCAATATATTGGTTGTGGGTCCCCTCCTGAGGTAAGGAAAGCTCAGTGCTGATATTGCATCTGCCAGAGGATCAGAAAATGGAAATTTTTATTCTCCACTGCCTCTTTGCTATGGTCACACTCAGAGTTGTGGTCAATGGCTCGATCTTCGAGTGGAGACCAGTGGTGAATGGCATTTCTCAGGGGGTCAGACCGATGTTGTTTAACATATTTGTTGGTGACATGAACAATGCAATTGAAAGCACCTTCAGCAAGTTTGCTGACAATACCACAATGTGTGGTGCAGTCGACATGCTGTAGTGAAGGGACACCATCCAGATGGACCTTGACAGGCTTGAGAGATGGGTCCATGCAAACCTCATGAGATTCAACAAGGCCAAGTGCAAGGTTTTGAACCTGGGTCAGGACAATCCCTAGCACAAATACAGGATGGGCAGAGGAGAAGTTGAGAGCAGTCCTGAGGAGAAGGACTTGGTGCTGTTGGTTGATGAGAAGCTCAATATGAAACAGCAATGTGTCCTTGCAGCCCAGAAAGCCAAGAGTATCTTGGACTGCATCAAAAGAAGTGTGACCAGCAGGTCTCGTGAGACCACAGCTGGAGTACTGCATCCACCTCTGGGGCCCCCAAAATAAGAAGAACATGGACCTGCTAGAGCGAGTCCAGAGGAGGGCCATGACAATGGTCAGAGGGCTGGAGCACCTCTCCTATGAAGACAGGCTGAGAAAGTTGAGGTTCTTCAGCCTGGAGAAGAGAAGGCTCCAGGGAGACCTTATAGCAGCCCTCAGTACCTAAAGGACACCTACAAGAAAGCTGGAGAGGGACTTCTTACAAGGGCTGGTAGTGATAGGACAAGGGGTAATAGCTTTAAACTGAGAGTAGATTTAAATTAGATATAATGAAGAAAATCTTTACCATGGGGGTGGCAAGGCACTGGAACAGGCTGCCAAGAAGCTGTGGATGCCCCATCCCTGGAAGTGTTCAAGGCCAGGTTGGATGGGGCTTTGAGCAACCTGGTCTAGTGGAAGGTGTCCTTGCCCATGGCAGGAGGATTGGAACTAGATGATCTTTAAGGTCCCTTCCAACTCAAACCATTCCTTCCAAACCATTCTATGATTCTATCTTTGATGCCATCTGTAGTACATAGTTTCAGCACAGTATTACTATATCCATCTGTCTGTGGCTGTGTAATGGGTGTGCTGTACCAAAAGAGAGAGTTGCTGTTGTTCCCTGTAGCAGGTTAGAACACAGATGTGCCACTAGGAAAACTCTTCCTAAATTCACCCAATCAGATTTTGTTGCTGGTCATATACATTTGGAGAAATGCCATAGTCTTCAGTACTGTCTCTTGGATTGTATGACAGGCAATGATAGGGGATCAGACCCTTCTTTTTACCTATGGTATCAGAAGCAATTGCAGTCTGAGAATTTTAAAAACTGAAATTAGATGATTGGTTTTGGTCTGTTTTATTTTAGAGACAGACAGTAAGGTCTTGGTTTTGTTCTATTTAGCCATCAAATGCATTCAGGTTTACCATGGTTAGTTTTACAGAACTAAAATATAAACCAAAATCACCTAAAACCAGAATCAACTTTCATCCTTTCCCAGCTGGCATGTTTGTAAAAAACCCAGTATTATCAAACTTACTTCTAATTGTGTGTTACTGTTTCTCCTGTGAGGAAGAGCAAGCATTTGCACCCATGGGGACCAGCGTTACACTAAATATTTGGAGATCAGCTGCAAACCACAGAAAGAGGTCCAGATGGTTCCCTGACATCCATGTGCTTTTGATAACCAAGTGCTCTCTTTCTCCTCTACAGCCACAGAACTCCTTCTGTAGTCTTCTGCTCCTTCTCATACTGCTGGCCAGCAGGCTACAAACCAAGTGTCTCATTCCAGTTTGCTCTGTGGTAGCCAAAAACTCTGGTAAGTACACTCAGACCAAGAGCTGCCGGGAGTCATCTCCTCTCTCCTCATCCTCTGATCTGTGTACTCATTTCTGGGAACAAACACAGGCACTTATGGGGTTCCAGTTGCCTGCTACTATGGCTTACCACATGGTACAGCCCCAGCTCAGGAAACAGCATCTGTAGAACATCTACATCTGATGTCCTGTCAGATGTTTTTGGCAAAGAAGCAAAGGGAAAGGCTTGGTTTGAGTGTGGGAGGCTTAAAGCTTCTGTGCTGGTCTTCAAAGTGTCTCTGGGACCAGAGCACTCAAATAGTGGTCTTATGTGGGTTGGATAGGCTTGGGTCTGCACCGGCTCACAGGAGTGAGTAGTGGGAAGATGGAGAGGCCTTCAGCTATGGGACATCTGTTCTCTGTATCTCACTATGAGTTTATTGTTTTCTGATGGGAGGTGAAATGTTCAGCCCTTCTTCTTTTCTCTTTTTCCAATTGCTTTTCCCACTGCTAATTTACATCTTGGGCATAGAAGAAATCTTTGTGTTCAAATGAAAAACATAAAGCTTCACTCTAGAGGCAATTAAAAATGAACAGACAAAATATTATAATATAGTGAACAATATTCAAATGTTTTTTAACATTTTCCAGAAAAACATGTCTGCAGATCTGTGTGCCATTGCAGAGATTAGTCTGGAGGGATTTGATCCATCAAACTGAACAATATAATGACTTTTGATCTTTACTGAGAAAATGGAAATAAGAAAAAAAAAGAAGAAGAACAACACAGAAGGTAGAAGCTGTGGAGAATACACCAGGAATTTCTGGAACATTTTACACTTCAAAAATATGTACATGTAGGTTGTGAACTGCTTCATAATTGTTATAGGACCTGACTCAAAAAGTCTGTCAGAAATGTCAGGGGGCTAAGGCACTCATTTCTTTTTAGATCAGACTCTGACAATACTGCAAACCCAGCAGAAAGGTCCCCAGTTTTTGTGGGCATCGTGGCCACACAATGTAGAGCACTGGTGCCATAAGTATCATTCAGCTGTATCCAGATATGGTTCAAATATCCAAAGACTGCCTGAGGTTGGAGATAACAATGACAACTTTTGTGCTGGAACAGATATTACCCGTATCTCAGGTACTACCACTAATTTGATAGAAATACAGTC
The DNA here is from genome assembly GCF_963082525.1 of Nesoenas mayeri. Classification (NCBI taxonomy): domain Eukaryota; kingdom Metazoa; phylum Chordata; class Aves; order Columbiformes; family Columbidae; genus Nesoenas; species Nesoenas mayeri. Next base: position 91,331,131 of record NC_137543.1, on the reverse strand, counting down.
TACTGTCCAGATCCAATCCAGATCAAATTTGTACTGCTTGTGCTCTGCTGGTGTAGAGACCCAGAGCCTGTGTCTGTGAAACCCTGGTAAGAAACTGTTTTATCCTTCTCCTCCCAGTATTGAATATCCTAGCACTATGCCATGCACAACAGATGGTAGAAGAGAAAAACAGAGCTCATGGTTCCCTATCTGTCACCTGGAAGTTGTCTATCTGGCGTAGGTGTACCTTCTCAAAGATATGTTTCCTGCTTTTGTTATGGGTGAGCTACACTAAAGAGAAAGGATTTATTAAAACACAAACGGAAGAGAAGCAGGAGGATGGGGGAGAGCCACTGGAATGGGGTAACTTTCTCTTGAAAGTTTGGTTGTGTGATGATCAGACTTTATCATGTAAAGTTAGCTTTGAAGAGGACCTTAAAAGACCATTAAAGCATCTTTCCTTCTGAAGGCAAGTGCAACTGTATCAACATCATCCCTGACAGATGTGTGTCTAACTTCTTCTTAAAGGTATCGAGAGATGGAGGCTCTAAGTCAAGGATTCAAGGATTAAATATGCATTAACAAGCTATAGCAATAAGCAGCTGTGATCACTGGAATTAAGCCTGTATTCTAGGGAGCTGGAAAAATTAATCATCATTTAAAAATGTCAGTGTGTAGGCTAATTAGCCAAGGCACAAAGCTGATTCAAAATTAAGCTCTGGAGAAAGGTGAGACAGTAAATATCCTCGTCTTGATTTCTAACACCCCTGCCCCCAGTTGAGCTCTCTCTGTCTTTTATGATCCTAATTTTACTAAAGGTGTTGTGCTAGTTTGACTGAAAGTGAGTTAATTTTCTTCATGCAGTTAGAAATCTTTCTTTTTTCTAGCTAGCACGGTCATTTAGTTTAATTTTATAACAAGGAGATAACACACAGGGACAGAACTAATGTTACCAATTCATGAGGAATTGCGTTGAGGATCTTTTACATTTTTTTCCACTTTATATAGATTATTGTTAGTAGCAGTGTATTAGTATTTTGTTATTTTATTAAACTGTATTTATCTCAATCCACCCATTTCTCCCTTCACTTCCAATTCTCTCCCCTATTCAGGGGGTGGGGAGGGAGGGAGGGAGCAGCTATCATGGTTGTATTGCTAGCTTGGATTAAACTGTGACAGATGTGTAAACATCTTAATACCTGCTGGTAGTGAGGAAGGAATGAGGAATGAAGTCAGAATTGAAGGCATTCAGTGTGGTTTTTTATCTGTGAGTTATCTTCTGCCTCCATTTCGCAAGGAGTGGAGGTAAGCAAGTGGTGTGGGGTAAAGCAGTAACTAGTTAAGGCTCTTCAGCTTCTTACCTGCCTTGACTTAGGAGCTGCTAAACTCCCCTCTATGGATTTGCAAAAACTGCTGCTGAAAATCTGTATTATTAACTTGAGTTTATCTGGTTTAAAAATCTGGCCTACTGTTTTTGTCTCTTTGTGCTTACTATGTCCTTTTTTTAGCATCCTTTCTTTCCAAAGTTGATGAGGTGTGTATAGGGAAAGTTACTTGTGAACTGTAGTCTTGACTTCAGAATTAGGTCATGAGATATTGTCTGAGAATTTGGTCCTTTAAACTAAACTGTCAGCAGCAATCATTGAAATCACTAGGACATGCGCTGTTAAAAAAATCAGTTTGTTTTTTACCTGGAAAACTTCTTATTAAGCTCAGCAAAGATTTCATTCCAAGTTCAGTACGACTGAAGGAGACTACTGTTTGTACATCAGTAAGGCTGGGATTTGAACAGAAGTTAGTCTTGTTTTATAACGCAGGCTTAATTCTGTCATGTACCTTCATCTCTCTCTTATACTTTGCTCCAGAGCCAATGTAGTTAAGTCTACAAGTTTTTGAGCTGAGTGCATCCTTTACAGATATAAATCCCTTTCTAAAATGGGAAAAAGAGAAGTATATTGTGACTGACAGCTCAATCTGAGCTTTGCATCTAAGCAAAACCCCAGTCCGCGTGCGAGGCAGGAAGTGAATTGCAGAGCTTCAGAAATAGCACAGAAACCTACATTCTACTTGCAAATGCACCATTCATAGCTCCCGCAGGGGCTGTAGCTCAGCCCCCTGCAACAAAGGCAGCAATTTGGGTGTGGAGTAACATGTAAAAAGCTATATTATGATATACACTCACAATAAAGCTACCTTACAGCAGGTAGGAAATCCTCTAATTGCTTGGAGTATGTGTTGGAAGGTTGCCTTAATGCAGAGAGTTTGCATGGAAATGGAGCTGAGCATGGCAGAGCAGGACTTTGAAGGTTCAGTCAGGTCCCATGAAACTGCAGCTAGGTCAGGCTCAGTGTGTTCTAAAAAGAGGTGAGCCAAAACTGAGCACCTTTGGCAGAGCATAAGAAGTGAGACCTGGCATTTACAGTTAATGAGGAGTTGAAGTAGCTCTAGGCAGACTGTGCTCCATCCAAGAGAGTCTGCTGTGCTTTGGTTTTATTTCTCACACAATAAGTCTGGGTTTAAATCACAGTAGGTCTGAGGAGTGAAACCCAGCTCCTTTAAAATGACCCAGAAAAGAGATTCAGCTGACCCTGCATGCTTTTTCGCAGCTCCCAGGCTGTGCACTTTCTTTCTTTGCACAATTCTGTCATTTTTAAGGTTTGGCGTGGGGAAGAATACACACGTACACAATACGTATAAATAAATGCATGCCTGCTGCAGGCTGCTCTGGTGGTGGTGGTATCACAGTATGTGACAGAGCATGGAAAGGACCAAGGTGAAAACAAGCCAGCCATCAAATTCAGCCCTCCCAATGCCAGCGCATGGCTAAGATCACAGGTTAGACTGTGCCCTGCATGGTCTGGTGAGAGAATTAACATGGAGCGGTGTCATTGCGGCTGCAGCTGCGGGAGGCCTGATGGCATCGTGTGGATCAGCACAAGCACAGTGTCCCTGCTCAGCCACTGTGTAGCATCTTGGGTGTCCCCAAAATATCACACAGGGTGCAGTCTAGCCACATATGTTGTATCATCCTGGTCCAGGGTGTTGCCTTTAGGGATCGGTGGGAAGGCAAGTGTCCAAGTACTCTTATCGGGCTGTTGATGGTGGGAAGGGGTTGGAGGGCTGGTAGGAAGACACATCTGGATTCCATCAGTGAGGCACAGGTTGGTTTTTTTCTATCTCTGACGTATTTTGCTGTACCATCAGACTACTGAAACTACCAGCATCTATCCAGATAGTGTTAACACCATGGAGGATTGCATTGCTTTTTTGGAAGGCATGGGTTTCTAGCACCTACTGAAAACTTGCAGATGGAATCTTAAATATCTTGAAATATCTAGAGAAGCAGAGAGAAACAATATGCAGGCACATTCATGCTATGGTATTCTGTCATCATTTTTAATGCAGTTGATAGTAAATGTGTTGTGTGTCTGTGTGTAAATAAATATATGTGCATCTGTTTGTTAAGCAGCTTCTATGCTTATGACTCTAGGAGTTATTCTTGTTAAAATGAAGATAATATATAGTTTCATATCGCCTATATTTGCAATCTCATTGTAAAAGAAAAGTTTTGTGTTAGCTTCTGTTAGTGCACCTCAAGAAGAAATATCTGAATCTGGTTTATCCAGATAAACCAAACACATTTGGTTGCAATGATGGAAATTATAAAACCATTTGGAGTGTCCCTTTTTATTTGCCTCAATGGAAAATAAACAAGACTTTTGTTCATTCCCACTTCAAACAATAATAACCTGGGAATTGTTTTAAGTGCTGGAAAAAACCCGTAGGAGACACAAAATGAAGAAACAGAATTGTCAGCTTTCCCAAATGATTAATCCTGGATTTTAAACCAGAGAAACAAAATTTCATCTCAAACAATAATTTTCAGAAAATCACGACTAAATGAGAGGACAACTTTCTATTGGTCCAGTTTAGTTTATTTTCTTCTTTATTGAATGGTATCCCTTCCCATGATTAATCCCACAGGAGAACTCAATGTGAAGCAGATTATGGGAAAGCAGTCTAACAAATGCAGTAGAACAAAAGCAGCTTAGCAACTTTAAAAACACAAACATTCCTAGGACTCTTGGGTTTTCTACTCAGAATGAAGGGAAAGCAAAGAGGTGCAGGATTCCTAAAGGCTGCACCTGCACCCCCATCAGTACCTCTTTATGTGCTGTGCACTACTGCTCTGCAATACCAGAGCTAAAGGTTTGGGGTGGTGGTGCTACCACCCTTATTCTGGTAAAGCCTTACAAGCACATGTCTACAGCCCAGGCTACAAATGGGAATAACTTGCCATCATCTGTTTCCATCAGCAGGAGAAGTTTTATACTTTTTTTTCTTACTGTGCATAACAGTCTTCTCTGCCAACAGCTTCATTGATCAAGGCAGAAATTAAGAAAGTAAGGAGCTGACATTTGCTGTCCTCTCCGCAGAGAGAGGAATGCTGGCTCTGCAACCTCAGGAATGAAGAGAAAAAATGAAATCGCCTCGCTCCCCTTCTGCAGAGCAGTCATTAACCTTGCTAACAGGGAAGGAGGTAGGTTTTTTTAAACTCCATGCCTGGGGGATTACGCATGCAACTACTTTTAATGTCAGCATTGATGTTTCTGAGCATGTACCCCCCTGAAAATGTAACCCAGGTGAGTAGAGGTTCTGACTGTGCATCCCAAGGGGATGAAGGAGAACAGGGGTTACAAAATAAAGGCCCAAACAAGCCCTCTTTATAATAAAGGAATCTCTACATATTTTCATCTGTAAATGTGAATTTCAATGAATAGATATATATACTATTCAGTGTGAAAAATAAAAGGCTATTCACCAATGTTTTACTATTATGCCTTAATAAAACGACACTTTTCAGAGCCAGTCACGACTTTAAGACAGATCACTGCTAAAAATATGAAAGGAAGGATCACCACAGCAACAATCACATTTCTCCCCTTCTGCAGAGGAAATGGAAAATCACTCAAACTTTGCGAACCTGAATAAATTATCCAGATTATCGGAACTCTCAGGAAAACTGTAGGTAATCAGCTCTGTGTGTGTGTGTGCCTGCGAGTGTGTGCACATATGTTAACTGGATTGCACCCTGCTAAATACGTATGTCAAAGGGGACTGCTCTGAAAATATGCTCAAGAATAAAAAATTACTGTGTTTGTATGTTAATAGGCCAGCAGATGCAATGCAGAGCATGGTGCTTACTGCAGCACTGGGGCACTCCAGTCGGGCTGTTGGGCTGGGCTCTCCTGCCTCTGGTGGCCTGGAGATGGGGTGGAGGACACTGGTGCTCTCTTGGTCTTGCTTCTTTGTGAAGCTGGAAAATGGCTGGTTTGCTCACCCCGATGTGGGAGGGCAGATGCATTCTCACTCCAGTCTGGTGGTTGTTTTTCTGTGTTGGGTGCGGTTTCCTTTGCCCTGTTAGCCAGGGAAGGAAGAACAGGGGTGGAAGGGTGGGGAGCAGGAACAATATTGTCACTGCTTGACTTTAAGTACCTTGTACAGGAGTCTGCACTGGAAGCTTTTTCTGACAAGGCTGCCCATATGGTCAGCAGAGACAGGCTGGCCTTTTTAGAGTTGGCCCAAGGAAGGGACCTGACTTAGAATATTGGTAATGACATCAAGATCTTTGGAAAATTCAGGATGCATCAAAGACTCCAAAATCATATTAGGGAAGCCCAAAAGCATGTGACTTTCAAGCACAGGAAGACAAGGGTAGGCTTGGAGAGCCAAGGCTGTGTGTTTCCATTCCTATGCCTCCTGACATTAGGAAGAGCACTTGTTTAATCTGTCTGTTGATCCCATACTGAACCCCAGATTGTCAGCCAGCCAACAGGCTGCCATCGTTTTCTGGCTTGGGTTTCTAGCTAGAAATGTCCCTCAGTTTTTCTGAGACAGCATATTTTAAATAAGTGGGGTGTGAGTGGTCTGTGTCTTTAGCCTTTTACACTTTTCAGGCTCATAGATGTTTTGCAAAGGAGGTCCATGCTGCTGCTGAACAAATTTAAGCTTACTGATAAGACTTACTTTCCTTAATTTTCATTCATGTAGGTCAATGCATACCTGGGCTTGGCTAGGTGACTTAAGTGATGCCAGTTGTATCCTCACCCTGTGTGGAGTATCTACAGAATGATGGGTCCAGTATATACTGTAATGTTGATGCGGACTGAATTCCAGTAATCACCTGTACCTGATGGTAACATGCCTGGAAAATGCTTTAGACAGCTACTGTCAGAAGCATTTGGGGTTTCTCCTGACTTGCAGTACATGTCCTTCAGGGCCCTCAGGTGACAGTGGCAGACGGGGTACATGAGGGGTATGAGGGGTATGAGGTTTAAGTCCGATCACAGCTGAAGAACCCCTGTGGGTTTCACTGCCATTACCTCCACCTTGCATTAAAGAGCAGCTTGTGGCAAAATTGGTTAGTCTGTAATACTCTGCTTTTCATTTTTAAAATGCAAATTTTAAATTTAGCTTGCCTATTCATTTCAAGAGCCCTATGGGCCCATCCACTCCCTGCTCTCTCTTAGGTTGCTTGTTATCTGCTACTTTGCTGTGTCCACTGTGGCTCCAAGGATGGCAGCCTGCTGAACTGCAGAGCCTTGCCACATGGCATGTGCTTTTGGGCAGGATTTTGTGCTGGCTGTTAGTGACAGTGAACTATTGCAGTAGGGCAAACCTAACAGCAGCATCCAGAGTTAATGAAACCTACATCACCCTGGAACAGGGATGGGAATCCCAGAGCTCAGGGGGTTTTCATGGAGGTGTGCTGCAAACTTGATGTGTGAGTGACTGGAGGAGACGAAAGCACAACTGGATGGCCTAAGGAATACATAGGTACTAGAATTTTTTTGCATTATATCTAATTCAGTGCTTGAAAATTAAGTGTTTGTTTGTTTGTTTGTTTGTTTTTTCCCCATCTCTTTTCAAGGTTTACTTGTTTTTCTGGGTAAGGAAAGATGAGTGGTGCATATGGTTAGATGAATGTCTACTATGATTCTGTTATTGTGTGCTGGACCTTTAAAAATAAAGTGTTCCCCAGGCTGTAGTCTACGAGGGATTGCTATGCATCAATGCAAGATGGCCCTTACAGTGAGTTACGTGCTTGTTTTTCTCTTATGTAGTTGTTATTTCTCTCCTTGCTTGTTTGATTTAATTTGAAACAAAAGCTATTCTGGTTGTAGGCAATTTAGATTTAGTTATTCAGGAAATGGAGCTGAGGAAATCCTACAAGAACAGCATGTTGCTTCACCCACCATCCCATCAAAGCCAGGTCTGATCAGGACATCTCCTTCATACCACCCCAACCTAGAGTTTTAGGAGGACAGATTCTGAAATAGATGATAATCCAGGCTCATTTTCTTACCCCTGCAAACTCCCTCCCTCCAAACTAAAGTCTGTGTATTGTAACCAGCACCCTGGTCTACAAAGCTGAATGGATTCCTAGCCGCGAAACTCACGTCTGGGTTCCTCATAATGAGATAATACCTAAGAAGCCAGCAGTTTCTTTCATCCAGATCTACTGGATGAAAGTCCTAAATATCAAGGATATATCTAGACCAGCTGTGGGTCAGATGCTTCTACTGCATATGTATTTTTGTCACAGGAGCAGCTCACCTGCATTATAGTTTGGGAATAAGAGACTCAGCAGCCTCTAAGCTGAACGCTGCCTCATGGAGTGCCTTCCTGGGGGGCTATTTTATTCTCTGTTGTACCTTCCTGTCAAATGTGATGGGAAACCAGTGATGAATAGGAGATCCTTAATCTCCATGGATACTTGTCCCTGCATGGTGTCAAAATCTGAGTTGGCTGTTTATTTTCTCATATTTTATATATGATTAATTTACTTAGGAAGGGGAGGGGGAAAAAGAAGACTATTTGGGGTTGAAATAAAAAATGAGAGAAAGGAAATTTGAGAGTGGTTCTCAGCTGGAGCTGCTGGGAGGTCTCCAGAAGCCTGTTCCATACCTGCATCCCCTGAGCTTGTAGTTAGCTCTCTTGCTTTGTTCTGTGCTCACAGCAGAGTCTCGGGGGAACACAGATGCTGCAGCTGCTCATAGACCAAAAGGTGACCTTTTGAGTAGCCAAAGCATGGTGCATTATTTAGTGCATTCCTGGCTAAAATGGAAATGAAATTACTTTGTGACCAGAATTATTTGTTTGCCCTTTCAATCGGATGCATCTTCTTTGCAACACCACATAGTGTGGCATACACATCACTCCTTGTGGTTTCTTCTGGAGAAGACTTTTGATAAGACAGGTGTTGTACTTTAAAACACACTGACTGTTAGCTAGAAAGATCCTACTAGCCAAATGTAATAAACTTCAGTTTCGAGGTACTGTTTGTAAAAAACAGCTTCTATTTAAATAATGTGTAGGAGGGAATTCTTCCTGGTGAAGTGTCTGTATCCAGACCATCAGCTGATACTGGTAAGTATAAACAGCTGTTACTTCAACCTGAAGTATTTTACTTCTTTCAATTAATCAAGAGTCTCTCAGAAGGTGCCATAGCAGGACATTCATTATGGGGAGGTTTAATGAATAGAGTATTTGTCATTCGCATAGACAGAGGCTTCAGCAACTGCCTCCCAATGATCTGTGACAGCACAGTACTTAGGCTCTCTCTGAATCCATTGGGCTAAGGAGGAGAGGCAGATGGGAACCATTTTTCACAATGTCTAACTTTAAATTTGCTACGTGGTCTTCCAGACAGAGATTCAAAGAACATGAGGCTGGAGCCTACCTCTCCTGCTGACTGTGAATGAAGACTGTAGTATACTCTGCTGCAAGGCCATCTGCTCTTGAACTTCATAAATACCTTTAAAGAGATCTAATAGTGTTTTTTGTTTAAAGTTTCCAATACAATTTATGAATGTTTGAAAGTGGTCTTCAGATTACAAGAGCTGAGTTGTCAAAGTAACAACTAATTTGAGAATGGCCATTTTTTACTGAGATGAGCATGTGGAGGGACCTGGTGGAAGATCCAGTGTTTACCCGGGATTTTACCGAGTTCAACCCTGAAATATAAGAAGGAGAAGAAATCTGCACAAATGAAGAGGTCCCCAGCAGCCCATGTTATCTCACTGGAGAACCCAGTGGTAAAAGTTCTTCATAAAATGACAGGTACCTGCTTCTGTGTGATTATTTTTATTGGTAAAAGATTAGTTGGGGACAGGGCAGGGAGGGGTAAGGCAAGTAAACAGGGATTCCCTGCAAGTATTGCAGTTGCCTGTTTGGCATTGTCTTAATTGTTACAACAAACAGCACAGGATGACAAAAAAAACCAAAAAAAATGACCACCTTTCTACTCAGAAGATAAACTGCTTTTAAAAAGAAGGCAATTAAACCCAGCTCTGTGATTCCTAGGATCCCAATTAAATGAGATGGACATGACTGGAGAAGCATTAACACCTGAGCAGCTTTCAAGCCATTTCTCTAGCACATTCTTACTGACTCTGAGTCCTTATTTCCAACCACAGTGTCTGCTCATCCTATTGCAGCACCCTTTAAACCAACCTCCCCTGAAGGATCCAGCAAGCAGAAGAGAGGAGAGCTGAGCACAAGCTGGTAAGCAGTCACTGCAGGGAGTTCTGAGGGCTGTGGGATTTAGTCAAACAGCAAAGTATAAGCTTCTACTGTGACTCATCTGGTGTAAAACTAGTGCTAACTATTGTACATAATTAAGACAACATTATTACGGAAAGACAGCACTTCTTTTCTTGGCATGGTTAACGTCTTGAAAAGGTGCAATGTTTTCAGCCTTCAGAGCTGTGAAGAAAATGAAGAGTTCTGATGGGAGTTCATTCTAAAAGATATCATAGCTACAGTGAGTTTAGATCATAATTTGCATTATTCTTGAAGCTCTGTGTGAATATCTCAGTTTCCTTCATGAAAGGCTGTGTTTTTTGTAAGAATAAACACAATGGTCTGGTAGTATTCATTAGATAAGACATGCAACCATGGCCTCTTTAGATATTCCAAGGGTTTGCTGATTTTTATGCCCACAAATCATGTATTTTATTTTGAGACACATTTCTTAAAGAGGTGTTATTGGTATTTCAAGTAACAAACACAAAAAATTACATTTAAGATTTAATGCAATAGAAAATGTTGGCAACAGTGGTGTCAGCTAGAGACTCAGCATTTGAACACCATTTGAACACCAACTGTCAGCAGGTACAGAACAGAAATATTAGTCAAACAATGGCCCTACAAATGGGAAAAGTTAAGCAAGTAGGTCATTACAGTTTGCCTACTTGCCCCAACATTTTTCTTCAGAGGTCTGCAAATCAACTTTGCTTTTTATGAATGCATGTTCTTGATTAAAGCTTATTGTGGTACAATGCAAAAAAAAATTCCACTTATTGGTTGCTCAAAAGCTATTTATTCATGTTACTTGCTTCTCATCATCCTTAACTAGTTGCTGCTCATTATGCTGTTAAGACATTGTTTCTGTTCATTGACTAGATATCTGACTTGTAAGTAAGAGCTGGGAAATCAAACTGCAAGATGGTGACAGGGACCATTTTAAGGGACATGACTTTGAATGAACCAATTTCCATCTGTATATTCCAGCCTTTAAAGCAAGTTTATCTTCTTACTTGAAAACACATTTGCTACCCTTCAACTTAATGTTACCACCACTTTTCTTATTGTTTCCTAACATGCTGCTTGTACCCCATTTTCATGCACATCTCCAGGGAATTATCCAAGTAAAGTACAAGGACTACAGAGTTGAAGGAGGAATCCCAGGCAAACAAGGGACTTGGGCCAAGACAGCTGAGCCACAGCCAGTGAGCCCCTTTTTCTATGAGTTGAACAAGCTATAATTTTTTACAAGTCTGAAGATTAAGAATTCCAAGGGCCTTTCTGAGGAAACGATCATTTAATACAAAAGATAGATCAATTCCCATTTTGATTGTACTGCTCTTTTCCATATGAGTTTTCAATCTATGAATGAAATACTAAACGCCGCCCCAGCAATCAACTATTGATATTTTGAAAGGAAATCAAAAGCAGTGTAAGGTTGTGGAAGAAAACGGCTTGAAAAGAGTGAAAGAGCATACTATTCCTGTGATAGCTGCAAAAGTTTGTGAAGTTTACAGCTGAGTGAGAGAGATGGGCCAGAAGGAGATCAAGGAGTCAAGGAGAAGATATCTGCCTGCAGAACTTTGTCTTAGCATGCCTTCTTATAGATTCACAGCCCAAAACTTTGTCGAGGTTGATCTGCTATGGGCACTCAACCAGAAGTGGAATTGCAGGAGGGGATGGATGAGCCTCAAATGGAGAGGGCACCCGTTGACGATGGTTATTACCTTGGTCTTTGTATGGCTTTGACAGGATTTACACAGCTTCTGGACATGAGAAATACTGTGCACGCCTATTATTCATAACACAGGGTTTTAAAATTAGCTGAGCAGCTGTGGACCTTGCTGTAGGTGTGTGCTGGAGTTGCCCTCCTGATGCAGTGTCTCTCAGCTGATCTGACTTTTATCCTTACTCCAACTACAAGCTAACTGTGAGCACAAAGGGAAAAGTATTTGTATTCCACTGTGCACATTTACAGTGATTTTGTGGACACAGTTCAGCACTATAGAAAGAGGTAGGTAAGTGGGGCATTTAGAAGGCATTAATTTCTTCTTACTTTCTACTTTTTTGAACGACACTGCAAAAGATTACAGTGGGAATAGGCAAGGAAAGAACTTGCAGACTTCACAAAAAATCAAAGTCTACAGATTGTGCTGGACGGGTATATTTGGCACACATCTGTGATTATGAAATGACTTTTAAATTGCTTTTGAACTTCATCTGGATAATGATTCACCCTTTTAATTTTCTTTCCCCTTCCAGAACATCCACCATTAACAAGCCAACCAGTTGTGATGTTTTACAATCCACATTTGAACCTACTTCTCAAAACATTGCACACTTCCTTAAATAAGCAATTACTCAACTCATATGCAGAAAGATAAGGTCAGTCTTGGCACTGAAAGCCAGATCAACAACCCACTTTGGAAACCTCCTTTGAAACAAGTCAAGAAGCAGTTGCACTAAATACTTGTTAAACTGCAACATCAACAGGGAGCTTAAGTGTTTCTGTACAAACAGATATTGTACAGCCTTGATTTGGTTGAGCTGAGCCCATTACAGGATTCAGGCATATGCCTAAAGATGGAATTACTTACATGACTGAAGTTAAGATATGCTTAAGTGTTTTGTTGTGTATGGGCCTACACACTACATCTGTGTTTGTATTAAGAGGAAAAGCTGTTCTACAAGACATTTGGGCATTTTAAAATGCATTTTTGTTCTGAACTGGAACAGGAAGTTTTACTCTGAAATGAAATTTAGGAAATCTTTAATTCCAGAAATCTTGTAATTGAGCATACTTGAAACATTGTGTGTCAGTAATGTTGAAATGCTTTGTGACATTAAGATCGAAACATAACATGTCCACATATGTTAATAAATTAATTAGAACCAACTGTCAACTAAGCATGCTGGGATTGCCTGGGTTGTGTATTACCCACCCCCTGGATGCAGGATGAGCTCTGATCTGATGAAGCTTCTTGGCTGAGTTGCAACACTCGATGAACAATGCTGTTCAACTTAGCACTAAAACAAGGATATTAACTTGTGCATCAGGTAGAGCTCAACATATTAAACACTGCTCAACCCAAATGGCTCTATGTAGGGACATCTCAAGAGTCTTGTACCAGGTCTCTGATGTGAGCACTTCAGAGATGCATGACACAGACCCTGTGCTCGTGCTTGTAGGTGACTTGGGTCTTCCTTGGCTGACTGATTTTAGACTGGAGGTATTCAAGATGACTCCACACTGTTCAGGAGCCATGGTAATTTGGGCACAACACAAGGAGATGACCCTCATCTGCATCTGATGCTGTGAAAAGTGAGCCCCTCTGGAGCTGAGGGCTGCAGCTCTGCAGCAGCAAGTCTGGACACAGGACTGAGCTGCAGCTACTGAAACTCAAGGTGGGTCTTTGCAGGAACCTTAAGGTTCCCTTTCCTGAGCTTCCCAAGCCTGTCCTGCCATAGACATTCCAGTACCTGGGGACTGCAGCCTGGCTGCAAATTTAAAAGCTAAAATGACCAAATCAAAGCTAAATTTTTTTTTTTTTTTTTTGTAACTTTTATTAACTCTTTTACCATAATCAATTGTAATTTTCTTGAAAATGTTTCCGTGTTGTGGAATCAGTGTTCACCAGAAGGGGACTGATGCATTGAAAAAAATTCGAGCATCTCTGTGAGCCTGTAGCAAAAATGATAAACTAAGTCTTATCAGACTGATTGTATTGTTTGCTCTCTCTGCCTCCAGATACAATGGCTGTTCAAAAGGGAGTAGGTATCTGTCAACAGTCTCTGAAAAGAGATCATACAAATAATCTGTTTCCTCTGCTGTTCAAGTTACAGTCCCTCTTCTCAGACTCATTGACTGATGGACCAGGTAGGGTTGTTCCTTAGGCCAAGAGCTTCTCTTTGTGTTTGTGGAGCTAAGATGACAAAATGATACTGAAGTAGTACCTTCAGAAAAGACCAAACATACAGCACATGTGATGAAATTTATTCAGGCAAATCTTTTGTCTAAAATGGCTTTTTCTGCTTAAGTCTTTGAGTAGTTATAGCTTTGCTTTGATGTCTTGTCCTTTTCAGGTTGAAATAAAAATCTAAGGTCCACTGCCTTCGTGTCTCTATCAGCTTCTGGGTCAGCTGGCCACAACAGAGAAGTTGTTTAATCCCATTTTTGAGACATGTTCTTTCATCAAAACATAAACCAGTACACTTAGCTGGAGCCTGTGAATATTGTCTCTTATGAAAGACCCCTTTGCCCTGGCGTGGCTTCTCTCTTACTCTTTCTGTAAGAAACAGAGGCAAACCCTAGTACCCAATCAACTGAATGCTTCGGATTCTGACGTCAGTAAGAATAGGAGAGGGAACCTGAATTGTTCGTTTGTAACAGGCAATATGATTGTTATCTTATGTTGCTGCAGTTACTACATGTACAGTTATATTTCCATCTGAGGAAACAAAAGGCCTTCACAGATGAGTACAAAAAGATATATGTGTTCTTGCAAGCCTGATCTCATGAGCTTGTATGTATTTTATTGTAATCTGACGCACTGCAAGAAATCTATTTTACATAATTGGCAAAGGCAGCCACATATTCTGAGAGAAAAAAGTGTATTGAACTGTATACTACATATCACTGATAATGATTTTCAGCAGTATCTTCCATAAAAGTAAATGATAATTTAGCACTTGAAAGCCAGGCCTCAAAACCAAAATAAAATAATTTTCTTTTTCTGTGCCTAGGCTAGGATTCATCTCACCTCACTGTAGACATCAGCAGTGTAGACACGTATGGTAGGACCCATCACCCCAAGCTCCCTTTGCAGTCAATACAGGGAACAGGCACTTTTAGGCCATGATTCATCTGACCTATTTACATGTCTGCTGTAGGAGGAGATGAATCACTGCCTAGACTAGATCTGTGCGGAGGATAAAGGGAGCCTAAGATGGCCAGCTCAGATGTAGATGCTGATCCAGATCTACAGTTTGAATTTAGACTTGCAGTTTGGAACAACAATTTCAGAGAGGACATAAATTTCCTAACCCACACTTTCCTAGCAGAATGTGTGTATGAATACATATATATATATATGTTTTTTTCTCCCTGCAACAGAAACATTTGCAACAATATAATTTGAATACTGGCCCTATATCCCCTTCTCCAAATGTTCCACTGTCTAAAGAGATGCCATTTTATCTCTCTCTGTCTCTGCTCCTCTTTCACACACACAGACATGGGTGCATGTGCCATGTCTTGGAGCTGGGCCTTCTGAATTTTCACCATTAGCTCAAAAGATACTCCTCGGTCTGTGGTAGCCAGAACTGTTACACACAGACAGATATATTAGCTGGCTTGGGTTTTTTTTGAAAAAAGCAAAGCAAAATATGAAAACAAAACCACCAAATGAACATTTCTGAAATTTGCTTCTGTTTTAAAAAAACAATTTTTATTTGTATTTTTTAATGGAATCTGCTCTACTCTGCCTGCAGCCTTTGTGAAGCAGGTCATCGTAGGAAGAGGAACATGAGTTTCTGGGAGACAAGTGCTGATGTTGGAGGCGGGGGGAAGACAAACCTGATCATCTAAGAGAAAGTGCAAGTTCCTGAATGAAGCTCTGAGAGGACAAGAGAGGGGTAATATTGTATTATTACATATAGATTGGAGCTGAAAGAATCTGTTTTATGGGGAGTGAGAATGATGTTGTCACAGGTACACTTGTGCACATGCTGTAGTATAATGTCCCAGTGCATCTGAAGACCCATCTAGACTGCAAATGGCATGAGGGTAATATTAAAAAAAAAAAAAAAATGAGAAAAAAAAAAAAGAAGAAAGAAAGCAATTCACCCTGTTGCAAAGCTTTACAATGCTCAGCTGCTGCTGAGGAGTGCTTGGTGTAGCTACAGTAGTGGTAGGCACAATATCCCTCCCATCCAGCCGCTGGCACACAGCACAGCAACCCATTTATGTGAGCACCTGGTTGATCAGTTTGCTTGTGACAGATCTTGGCACGTCCCTTCCTCTGGCTGTAGAGCTTTACCGACTCTTGGGTTTTGCAGAATTTTGTTCCCCCACAAACTCCTGTCTGGCATGGGAGGACTTGGAACAGAGCGATACTGGCTCTGGTGACAACAGGAACTGCATTTTGGATAACCCTTTGTGGTGCGAGCTTTGCAGCCATTTAAGGACTTTTTTTTTTGGGATGGGAAGAACAGGCTGTCCATCATCCAAAGTCCATTGCGGTCAGTGGGAACAGTGCCCGTGACTGCAAAGGTCTTTGGCAAAGCCCACGAGCGTCTGAAGGCTGCCTCTGAGAAGTGGGTATGGGCTCGCGGTTCCCCACAGGGTTCAGTGCAGAAGTGGCTTCAGGAAGAGAGAGTGCTTTCTCACCGGTCATCCCAGTGCATCATTCATTAAATATAAGACCCTGCAGAAAAACTAGGGCTTTGTGTTCGCCTTGCCCCTTGTTGCATCAGCCCTGACGTCAGTAGTTTCGAACCATGGAAGTCAAATTAAGGCCAAAGCAGTCTAATAGGCAAGGGAGAGCAAATGTTAAGAAGTCAAGGTAATGAGAAAATACCTGCCATCTGGAGCTGTCATAAGCACGAATCTACATCACTCCCCATAAAATAAGTAAATTACAGCCTGCAGAACGTTACTCTCCCTGCATGCAAAGCCCCACTCCTGCCACTACCGCCAAAAATTTTGGCCTCCCCGCTTTCCATGTGATCACCAGCTTTTGCCGAAAACCCTGGAGAGATGTGGACGGGTGCGGGGAGACATCTGCAACCGCTGGCTGCTAGAGCGCAATGGCTGGAGCAGGATCTGTTTGGCTGCATCCGCTCTCTCCCCTCCTCGCTCTGACGGGAAGTTTTCCTCCTGGCTCTGACAGCACCGCAGCCACTTGGGGAAGCACATGACTTCCTCTGGAGACGGCGTTTCTTATTTGTGTTGCAGGCCTCCAGCAGGCATGGCACCGAGGCAATATTTATATCAGTTTTTGTAACGTCGTCGCAGCAGCTGCAGTTTTTGGGAACTGAAGTGTTGGCTGGAAGTGGGGAGGGAGGCACAAAGCACACCATGCCACGTAGGAATCAGGGTAGAAAGGGAAAAAAGAAAAAAAAGAAAAAGAAAATCAGCAACCAGCCTCCTCCTCCAGAAAGCTTGTTGTGTTCCTGGGTGCCAGGGGTGCTGCTTGCCCTCCAGATGGTTACCGCAGGTCCCATCTGCCTAAAAGTGAGTCAACAGAAATCATAGCTCAGGATGCCAGTGATGGAACTATATCTCTCCCTGTGGGGTGCCTGTGCTCCTGGGGCAGAGGGGAAGGGGAGTCCCCCAGCTAGGTGGCTTGCTATACTACATGCCTAACAACCTGCTGGGGGAGATGGGAGAGAGCTTGAGCCTTTTGGCTATGAGACAACATAGTGCAATGCTCCTGTGCAGATAGTGAGGCTGCCTCCAAAACCACGGCAGCCTGGTGCTGTGCCTCAGCAATCAGCCCGAGGAGGCTGGTTAGCCCAGCTGCAGTGACATGCTGGTGCTGTGACACAATGCTCCCAGGTCCCCAGCTGGTATCTCTGCCCTGCACCATGAGGGTATCCTGGCTTCTACCTTGCTGTGGTCTCTACTGGGAAATTTCCAGGGAGCTAGGGTAGGGGTCCTGCTGCTTCCCATTACAGGAATGTGACACAATTATCTTTTCTACCTCCTGGCTTGGCTTCAGTGATGTGAATTTAGCAGAGGTTTGAGGCATCATTGATGTTACAGGACTGGAAGTCATAGCTAGCTGAAAGAGAGTGGGGTCCTCTTCACTGTGTCTCCTTGCTGCTTCATCTACCCTGCAACTGAGGTAAATAAGTGCCAATGGCAGGTCCCATGTGCTTAAGTGGGGCTCTTCCACTGCTTGGCCTGTGTATGTCTGTCTGTGCACCTAGTAGGTAATTTGTACCTCTGCTACCAACCAGTGGGCCTCAGTTCTTGCCTGTACACTGCTTTTTCTTTGTGTAACTCACTCCACTGGTTCATGGAGTTATGTCTGACAGAGGAGATGTCACACACACTTCCCAGTTATCTTAGAGTTTGGTGGAACTGCGCAAAGTTGGCGTGGAGCTAAAATGCTTCCACCAGGTACTGCCCCAGACCCTGGCTGTTAGGTGATACACGTTTTATCAGGGGCAACAGCTGAAGGTCATTTTTGCCAAACATAGCTGTTTGATGCAAAATACCTTCACTGTCCTGAACTGCAGAGGGTCTTAAGAAAAAGATCTGCTCTGCTGGGCTACCAACAAGCTCTCCATGTCCACGTTCCACACAGTCCTCTGAAGGGACTGGCAGGATGCACCAGGCAGGGGAACTGTCACCGTATCTGCCTGGGGGTACTCTGAAAACCAGCACATGAAGTTGCATTGCAGGCACCATGAAACAGAGACACCATTAAATATCAGCAACATGGTGAGCATGGCTTCTTGGGCTGTGTCCCTCAGAAAATCCCATTTGGTCTCCCTCATGCCCTTGTGCCATGAGAAGCTCTATTCCGTCTCACTAAGAACTGAAACTTTGGTGCCCAAGTGCCCTGAGATGCTCCTGGTGAGTGGGGTTGGGGCGAGACAGGCAGAGAGAGGGAGGGAGTAAATAAAGATGTGCCACCAGCGGTAGCAGATCCTCCGAGGTGGTGTGGGGAGGGCTTGGCAACCCTATCAGCACTGTCCTATTGCAACAGGAGGGAGGAGGGTACACAGAGGTTACTTAAAAACCCCCAACTTTTTCCAGGCTTCTATAGCTCTTCAGAAATTCTGCAAGGGAGAAGAAAAAGAAAGAAAAAAAAAACCTATCTGAAAAGAAGGTACCCTTGCTAACTAAAAAACTTCCTTTAAGAGCTTACTGCTGTTAAATAATTGCTACATTTTGAATTGCTGTTTTCAGGAGCTTTGGGAAGAAGTTTTGTTCTCAGCCATGAATATTTTCTTAGAAAGATGGCATGGTACTTTCATTGCTACATGCTCCCACTGAAATAGATGTGAAAGCAGTTTTGACTAGCTCAAAGAGAAATCTCTGATCAGCCTACATCTGAGATTTCCCTTAAGGTTGTTAGCGGGAGAGAAATAAGTGGATAAGTGCTTTTTCCTTTATTTATTTTTTTCCTTTCCCCCCTCTCTCTTTCTTTCTCTCTCTTTCTCAAAAGTGGATTGTCTTGGTACAGGAGTTAGCCTTTTAGATATTGGGTGTTTGTGTGCATAGGGACAAAAATACAATTCTCCAGTAATCACCCACAGACTGTTGTAGGCTGTAGTATTTGGGATGATTGCAGTATAACTTAGAATGTCATTTTTATTAGGGGGAGGTAGTGTGTGATGCACTTTCTGGAAATATAATTTGCTATTTTGGATTCAATAATGCTGTTTTGGAGGATAGAAGAGTGAATGATTTTTTCAGTTTGTTTACCTGAAACTCCCTAATGTTTTTAGTGTCCTGCTTCTCCCAGACAAACACTTCTGTGTTAGGCTTCCTTCTGCTTCTCCCACCCTTCTTCTTCTCTTATTCATGTGTTTTGACAAACACAAAATGCCTTCCACTCCTTAGAGAGCTGTACTCCACCATTAGACTGATGTTTTCTGCCTCTCAGTTTTTATTTATGTGTGTCTAAAAATGTGTAGTTTCCTGGCACCACACATTGTTTTTGGTTTCTCCCATCTTACATGTGCCATGCTGGCTCATGTTTGTTTTTAATTGCAATATTTCTTTCTTTCATGGTATTACAACATTTTTAATACAGGATGTCTGAAACAATGGGTACCAATGAAGAGAGGAAACCGCCTCTGAATGGGAGAAGAGCCCTCCCATCAAACAACTCTAATGAAGAAGAAAATGAGGTCCCTGAGATGGAGGCTTTTGGATTGATACCTAGAGGATTTAATCCAAAAGGTACAGTGTACAATTAAGCCATGAATCTATTTTTATTTCTTCCATACTCACCCCTGCCCAGGTCT
Organism: Nesoenas mayeri; assembly: GCF_963082525.1. Lineage (NCBI taxonomy): Eukaryota > Metazoa > Chordata > Aves > Columbiformes > Columbidae > Nesoenas > Nesoenas mayeri. Next base: position 91,311,580 of record NC_137543.1, on the reverse strand, counting down.
GTGAATTAAAACCAAACCACTTTTTGCTTAGTATTGTAATTTGTGTCCTACATACCTCTCAGTCTCCTTATGTATTTTGATGTCAGATAGCTTTTGTTGCTGTTCATGGAAATAACTTACTAAAAACACCCATGTGCTAGGAAACATTACCTCCAGGGTAAGAAAAGCAAGGAGCGAAGAAGTTGAGTGACCGGTTTTCAGATTGAACTGTGGGAGTGGTTAAGAAAAAGGCAAGGATGGGTTTTCCCGGTTTGATCACAATCACAGAGGCACTTCAGAAAGTGCTGGCTTCAGGCGTGGCTGTGGCAACACTGCATGAAGGGGACAAGAGGAGGCTCCCTTCCTAATGGCCCTTCTGGTTTGTCTGGCCTTGAACTGACTGCAAAACTACTGCAAAATGCTGACTGGCAGGGAAAACTTTTGCTAGATGTTCAACTCTCTCATAAAATGACTGCAATTCTCAAAGACATCCCCATAATTTTAATTATTCTCCTGTGAAAAGTGTTTCAATCGTTTGGTTGGGAAGTCAAAACAATATAATGTAGGGGATAGGCAAATCAATCCACATTCTCAGGGTAAACTTTTTGGAGTGAACCTTAAAAAAAAGTAGATAAGATTTCATTTAAAAAAAAAATCAAGAGTGGCTGCTGAATGAGTCACCAATTAAATGATGATGTTTTTTTGGCCTGTTGGAAATGAACAGGAGAACTTGTTGAATGTGGCAACTCAGGGTAGCCAGATGTAATAATACTTAATGCTCATATGGGACTTCTCATGCAGGGTTGAAAAAAGGCTGAATAAATGTGGACAAGCATTAATTACTGGCATTCTACACATTGGGAAATGGGCAAAGAGGTCTTCAGTGACAAACTCAAATTTTTATTGGAAAGAATTATTTCTGTAATCCTAAACATGTGTCTTAACCACATGTTCCCCGTTATAATACACATATATTTAAAAAAAAATGCCTGAGCAAACCAACTGGCATGTTAAGACTATAGAAACTTTGCTTGAACATTTTCAAACAACTCTGTAGCTCTGGGGCAAGTATGTGTGTTTAAATTGTCAAATGTAATGCAATACAGGTCCTAACTAGATATTGCTCCAAACCCAATCTGCTCAACTGGAGTTGTGTAAGGGTGTGGGATACCTTGGAACAAATAGAGCCTATAGCTAAAGTCCACTGGTACCAGGAGAAAGATTCCCATTGCTTTTTGATGTGCTTCATGTCAGGCTCTGAATGAAGTATGGTGCTGCTGGATGGGAGCTTCTTGCTTTTCTGAAATACAATTGAAACTTAAGAATGTCAGTTCAAGTGACCTGAGGCGGGAACCAAACATGCGTTTAAGGTGATACTGCTGGTGAGAAAAACAGCCTTTGTCCAAAGCAAGAGTTTGTGTGGCCAGAGGATAAACCCCTCTATGGGAGTGGCATGGTTGAAAAATAAACTTCTGCATAACAGCAAAACTCTTTTTGTACAGCTGAATCAGCTCTACTGTGCAGTTCAGCTCTGCAGTGCTTGTAGCAACAACCTGCAAGGGGTCACAGGAAGGGAAGGGACTGCAGCCGTCTTCCTGTTTCAGTGCACATCACCTGTGATCTAAGTCTGTGATACCAGCTGATGTCAGTATGATCCCTGGACACACTGGGGTAGGATGCTTAAGTCACCCGTCAGACCACACTAAAGGTTTATAGCTCAATGGAGCTCAGACTGGGACTTATGTTCAGGAGCTGAGCCTGCCCAGAGCACTCACAGCATTGTGCTTGGGGAATAAAGTGAACACCTGCAGGCAGAGCTGAAGCGGCAGAGCATGGCAGGGCTATAGCGCTGCAAGCACATCCTTGCAGAGGGTTACTTGTGCCACCTCCTTCCCCTTCGCCTGCACACCTCTACACTTCTGGGTTGTCCACATTTTTTGTAGTGGTTCCCACATTTCATTGCTGTAACACACTGAAAAAAACAAACAAATGCTTTTATCCCTTTTATCCCTACTGCTACAACTGAGGTGTTTTCTAGCCTTTGGGGAAGGATTGGACACCTGCTATAAACATCTAAATGTCAGTGTCTTCACCTGCATCAGATCATAGTCAACACAGAGCCAGCCAGCAAGTGGAGGTGAGGGCACAGGCTGTCCAGAGAGGCTGTGAGTGTCAGTTCCAGGGTGATCTGTACCACAGTCCTCTGGCTACAGCAACCAGCCATCAACTGGCTACAATAAGAGTTGCGTACCATGCTCATATCATTTAGATGCCTAAATTTAACCGAATCCTGCCCTTGATCTGTACAATGTAGGTGTCTACAGCTGAGCTAGTCACCCTCGTTCCCCTTGACAGCCAACAGAGCGAAACAGGCATTTTTAAGGTGTGATTCATTTGACCTATTTTAGCTACTACTGTAGCATGAGGTAAACTCTGTGCTTGACTAGCTCTCTGCTGACACCCACTTCTGTGCTGCTGAATCACAGCCGGAGCATGTGGCAGAGGCTGACGGGGACTGCTGCACCCCCAGCCTGGTCAGGGGGCTGCCTGTTGCTGGAGCCCAGCTTCCTTGTGGGAGGAGATGCTCATTGAGGAGGATGCTCAACCCCCGAGTGTTTCTTCAGCAAGAAGCCTGTGTCTCTGTGAGCACACCTGTGCCGTGTCCTCCCCCTGGCTATTCCTAATTAGCTCATCTCGCCACAATGCGTTACACGTGGGCCTGGCACTTACAGCTGCTTGGTGGGAGGACGCAGCCTTGCAGCCCCATGGTCTACAAGCTCCCCACGCACCTTCCTTTGCAATGTTCAGCAACTCGACAGAGAATCGTGCTTCCCCTGTTCGCACAGCAATGGGCACCTCTTTTGGAAACTCACACTATTTGGTTCAAAATCCAGAGCCCTTTTTTCTCTGATCCTTCAAGAAAACCTGATATTTTAAGGCTATTTTTGTTATTTGAAAAACAGCTCAAGCTTGTGCTCATTTATTTCCACGCAAGCTTAACATTGCAAAAGCTTTAAGAAAGCATCAGACTGCTGCCTCTCATGCAGCAAACCTGCTTGCACTAAACAACAGACCAGGCTACAGGCAAACTAACAGAAGGACCTGACTTAAAAGGAGGCCTTGGTGGCCACCTGTCCCTCACAAACAGATGAGCAGTGACGTGCACTTTGCCTGGAGCCTTCCTTTTAATCACACCCTGGTGATGGAGTTAGCACAGCCCATTACCCTGCTCAGGTTTTGTCCTCCATAATTGCCATTACTGTAATTAACACAGGCTTGGTCACAGGTTATCTCGATCTGGCAAGCTCAACATACATTCTAACACTGAGAGTGAAAGTGGAATGTGTTTTCTGCAGGTGCATATGGTTGTGTTTTGACAGAAGCCATGTAAGGGTCTGAGATAAAATGAAGCAAATACTGAACTGGTGGCCCAGGGTGGCTTAGCTTTGCAGTTCCTTGAAGGGGAAAACATGCGAAGGAAGGGCAGGGTCACTGTTGCTTTTAAATTCAGAACATGAGAGGAAAACGCAAGCCCTCAGCTCTCTTTTTATGCCTCCTTGGAAGGAGGGAGAAGCTGAGCCAAACTTACTGATAGCTTCAAACCAAGGTATGCAGCTTTTACATGCACTGCTTTCAGCCTGGGAGGGTTGAGAGAGAAAACCAGAGACACTCTCCCCTGCCCCTGCTTTACTCCCCTCTGGGAATTTCCTGCCTTATATAATTTGTGAGCTTTGTCAGTGTTATTGTGAGTGAGCATTGATAAGTTTTGCAGGGAGGGAGGCAAAGACTTGCCCCACTTCACAAAGGAGAAATGAGAATTATTTCTGAGCAAAACACATTTAATGTTTCACACAAAAACCATCTCTGTAACTTCAGCCAGCACTAAAGCCAGCAGGGATCTACAGAAGTTACTCCAGAAGCCTAGTGAATTAAATGGAGGATAACAATAACATTGCCATGGGACTTCAAGCCTGCCTCAGGATTCAACAGGATATTCCAGCCTGGGTTAGCAGGAGGTGGATGGGTTTAGGTTCAGTTGTCCAAGGTTTTTCCATAAAAGGATCCTCAGACAGGTCCCTTCCCTTCCCTTCCCTTCCCTTCCCTTCCCTTCCCTTCCCTTCCCTTCCCTTCCCTTCCCTTCCCTTCCCTTCCCTTCCCTTCCCTTCCCTCCTCCCAGGTGATGGGGACAACGCACCAGCAGGACCTGCTCCTGATGCCCTTAATTCCCCCTCTCTGTCACCTGCCACCCAGAGGCCAGTTTGGGTGGCTTGACTGGGACAGAAGGACCATGCTGGTGTCCAGGGGAGTTGCTGCATGTGGGCTCTGCTGCTGTCTGGAACACATCCCTGCAGAAGGGCAGGGCTGAGGCAGATGCCACAGTAGCCTGGAGTCTGTGCATCCCAGAGGGAACTGCTCTGCTGTTTGTCCAGAGCCAGCCACCATGCGACATCTCCCTACCTTTAAGGAAGAGCAGCATACAAAGCTGTTGCTTGCGATTCCGTGAAACAGGCCTCATCCAGTCCTCAGTGACTTCAATATCCAACTCATTAGCTGAGCACATCATTCCAGCTCACAGTGTACTCAATTCCAGGCCAAATTAGCCACCATCAGGAGTACACACAGCTCCACCAGCTGCTGTAAATGTGCACCTCTTTTTGCCAGGCATGAATTTGGCTCTGTATCATCAGTATAAAATGCAGGAATTATCTAGTTTCTAACTGTCAGCACCTGGAAAGACAAGCTGAGAGCTGCAAATCAAGCTTTACACTTCAATCTCTCTCCTGGTGGTGGGTACTAATGGTCCTCCTGGCAGAGATTTTGTCATTATCTGCCCAAGTATGTAGGCAAAAGAATGATGTCCAGTTTGTTTTCATGTGGTTGCTTGTTCTGTGAGAAGACTCCCATTGTGAAAATTCCTGGTATGGTGCAGTCATGTAGCTCATGGTGACTGCAAGTGCCTTTGGCTATCCCAATGCCACCCCACAATGGTCATTAGCTGAGCAGGCTAAGTTCTAGCAGTGGTAGGCTATAACCCTTTAGACAGCCCTAATTTGAAGGGAGTGAAGTTTTGCCCATGCATGTTATAGACACCTACTGCTGTTTGCCTATAACTCTATGCTGTAATTATACACTGTAATGTTATATTTAGTTTTCATAAGAAGACGGTAATAGCAGTGGAGGTGTACTGAGAAGCTGAGTCTAGACACATACAGTACACCAAAACCTTATTTAATACAGACAATCCACGCTCTCAGCTGAATGCAAGATCATTATCTGCATCTCAGGCTCTTCAGCGCTCAATAGTAGCAGCACTTTGCAAACATTAATATATTTAAACATCACAAACCCCCTGTGAATTTACATTTTACAAATTAAGGGCTACAAGATGGGAGACATGAAGCCACAGCTGTCAAAGATCCACTGATTGCACTGGTAAACTTGTGACAGCAAGGCCCAGACTTGCAGAAAGCCAATGCCAAAGGAAAGATGGAGCCCAGCTCTCCCTGGGGACATTCATCTTTCTACCCATAGCAACCTGGTCTTTCTGCAATTGCTTTCATAATTCACTAGAAACCTTGCAGTGTCTGTGAAAATGACAGGTAGATGGAGAAGTGTCAGTCCGTGAGTCCCTGCTCAGCCAGGAGGATGTAAACCCTGAACAGATCCAGCATGCTCCATTGCATGGTGTTCCTTGATGAGGCAACGCTGGAGAAGGGGAGGACAGGGCTTCTCATGATGTTGATGTCTCTGCTGACATTCCGATATACTGACTCCTTTCCTCTCTGTTCATTTACGTGTCCCTGCAGATTACCTGCGTGTTGTGGATATTCAGATGTTCAAGGAGCCCCATGAGATCAACAAGCAGCAGCACCACACTGACAAGTACTACAGCCCCAAGCTGATAGTGCGTCGGGGACAGCTTTTCCAAATCCAGGTTGACTTCAACCGGCCCTATAACCCAGAGACGGACCAATTCTGGCTGGAGTATTTGATAGGTAAGTGCCTGGTAAAGGCTGTGTCATGTCAGCAAAGTAAGGCTGAAGAGTCTTTCATAAACAGGAACACAGCAGTACTTAATGTCTGGGCCTTTTCCTGTTATGATTGATAAACCATAAAAACAGGCTTAACCATAGGCAAGGAACAGCTTTTCTAAACAGGATCTGAATCCTTACTCAAGAAAGTCAGCAGAATTTCTTGTGAGAGAAGAAGAGCAGAATCGGGGACTTTCAAATTTATCTCTAGTTAATGCTGTATGGCAATTCTGACAAGTAGGTGGAATGGGAAACATATTTTATTAGCGTCTAGGAGATGCAGAGAGGAGGAGTCTGTTGTTTGAGGTGGGAGAGATGACTAAGTATGAACTGGGATAACAAAATGCTGAGTATGCAAGGTGGGAAAATTACACAGGGTGGAAGAATAGGAAGCCTTGCAACTTTGCAGCCTGCATCTGGTGTAAAAGGATCTGGGGGTGCCGATCGACAGCCAGCTGAACATGATACAGCACTGTGCCCAGGTGGCCACAAAGACCAATAGCATCCCAGTTTGTATCAGCAATAATGTGGCCAGCAGGACTAGGGAAGTGATTGTCCTCTTGCACTGGGCACTAGTGAGGCCACAAATTGAATCCTGTGTTCAGTTTTGGGCCTGTCACTGCAAGAAAGACATTGAGGAGCTGGAGAGAATTCAGAGAAGACCAATGAAGCTGGTGAAAGGTCTGAAGCACCAGTCTGATGAAAAGCAGCTGAGGGAACTGGTGCTGTTTAGCCTGGAGAAAAGGAGGCTGAGGGGAGACCTTATCACTCCCTACAACTATGTGAAAGGAGGTTGTAGCATGTAGGGTGTTGGTCTCTTCTCCTGAGCAGCAAGTGATAGGACAAGAGGAAATGGCCTCAAGTTGTGCCAGGGGAGATTTAGTTTGGATATTATGAAAAATTTCTTCATGGAAAGGGCTGTGAAGCACTGGAACAGGCTGCCCAGGAAAGTGGTTGAGTCCCCATCCCTGGAGGTGTCTAAAAGATGTGTAGATGAGGATCTTAGGGACATGTTTTAGTGCCAGAGTTAGGTTACAGTTGGACTCGATGATCTTGAGGGCCTCTTCCAACTGGAATGATTCTATGATTCTGTGATTTACAGCCAACTTGGTAACAAGGGAGAAGGTTCAGAGATTGGAGCTTTGGACCAGAGACTTACTCAGGGGCACATCAGAGGCTTTCTTGATTTACTGCAAAAAGAGCAAGAAATCATTTTTCTTCTCACTGAGAGTTCATCAAAGCCCCAGGTCCTAAGGTACCTGTTGGTTTATTGAAGGAACAGCACCAGAGAACAGCATCCCTGGAATTGTTTACAAGACATGTAGGTGAGGTTCTTAGGCATGTGGTTTAGAGCTGGGCTCCACAGTGCTCAGTTAACAGTTTGACTCAAAGATCTTTTCCAATCAAAATGATTCTATGGCCTCGCTAAAGAAGAAGGAAACCAAGCAACAGAGTGGAGCCTCCTACTTTTCTCCCAAGATGGCCCCACTGAATACTGCTCCCTGTATCACAGCTCTGGGAAAGCCCCAGCTTCACCTAGAGTGATCTGGGAGTTTCTGTGTTAAGACATCAATGTTTCCCTTATAAACTCTTTAAAGTAGGTTTGAATTGACGTTTTAATTTACTTTCCTGAGAGATGCAGTTCCAAAATTTGTAACATTGATTTTTTCCACCATTGAATTATGATGATATGGCCATTTATTAGATTTGTTGCATTTTAAACCTAGATGGGCATTTATCTCTTAAACATATGTGCAGTGGAAAGGTTACTGTCTGCTCATTTTTTTTCATGGGTCTCTTCTTTCTAATTTAAATTAGGGTTGGGAGGCATGTTATGACAGTCCAGTGAATGATTGGCTGAACAGCCACAAGTGCCTTTAAAAATTTAATATGCATAAATATCATTAGTTCTTTTGGGATTTAATTAAATTCAAGACTGTTCTTATCTTTATATGTTTAAAACAAACAGCTGTAGCAAGAAGAAGTGGAAAATGGAACATTTGTTTTTTATTGAATTGTGTGCAGTTTGCGTTTATTTTAATCAGATATTCTATATTAGAAGAAGAAATTTAACACTTCTTTTGACATTGCACAGTCCACTTCAAAGAACATATTCACTTATTTTCCTCTTGCTCTTTCCTAACACATCTGTCCATGGTTTGTACCGTGAATCTCTAATCAGGGATAAAAATGCCTTCATCCTCAGCCACAGTAGGAACGGGGTTAAATGCCAGGGGAGACTTTGCAACAAACTCAGCTCTGAATTATGACTTTGGAGTCAGCCCTGAGTTTGTGGTTGACTTCTCCTCCCCATTCTTTGCTATTACTGTGAAATGGGAACAGTAATGCTGATGTCCCATGTGTGATATCTGGCAATCAGCTGAAGAAAAGTGCTGCATATACAGGATAGTATATAATGCTATTGCCCTTCCCTGCTTTTTAAGTGTCTGTTTCTGTGAACACCACTGCCCTCTTTCTACAATGAATTTATTATAGCTCACAGAGATTCAGCTGTGAGAAGAGATGTTCAAGCTCCTCTTCTAGGAACTGGTTAATACTCAGTGCTCCACAAATGTTTCTTTTTATGTACATGTGGTGAAAACACAGTACGTTTTTTTCTCAGAGGCTGGCAGCAGAAAGCAAGACAAAAACAGTCCACAAAGGAGAAGGAAATTATCCAGAGATGATCTGCTTGACTCTCGCTACTTCTCCTTTTATTGGCAAGTCCAGGAGAAAGAAGGGGTTTCTTGTACTTAGGAAAGGGAACGGAGTGCTCAAGATTTCAGTGCTCTGCTCTTAAACTTTTTGTAATGGGGAGCTGTGGCCTTTTACACCCAGGTTTTTTCTGTTCTTCTGCCTGAAGAGCAGTCATCCACCTCTCAGCTGCCTGAAAGCCAGAGCCCAGTCCAAAATCTGGTCCTAGACTGCCTTGGGTTGCAGTTTAGCCCTGCTGTCTTAAAATGGGGTCAACTCCCTTCTGGATATTTTTTTTTTCTCCCATTGACTCTCCCCCATAGACCAAGGTCTGACTTTAAGATCACCAAAGACCTGCCCTATGGTACTGTCAGGCAGGAGCTACACCAAGGGACTGGCTCAGGCCACAGACATACAGCAGAGGCAGCTTGAGCTCAGGGAAACAAGGGCTATATCACATAGGAAGGTGCTGAGTTTGAAAGATTAAATTGATGGACACACAAAAATATGGGCAGATGGTTGACAAATTACCTTTCCAAAGAGCTCTCTCTGTGCCCAAGCAGACTTCAAATGGTAAAGCATAGCAGTAGAATAACCTAGGTTGGAGGGACCTCTGGAGGTCTCATGTCCAAGCCCTTGCTCAAAGCAGGCCCAGCTTGCTCTGGCTGCTCAAGGCCTCACCCTAGGGACAGGTTTTGGGTATCTCCAAAGGTAGGGAGGCCACTTCAAGCAATGTGGACTATGCTGTCTACAAGCTGTAGAATCTTTTTGGTGTTCCAAGGTGCTATTCTCACAAGGTACAAAGATACTTTTGGTAGGGATGGCTGGCCTTGGCTCCCAGAGAATTCAACTGGAGCTGGGAAAACTCAACATCTCTTTTTGCAGGGCTGTACCAACACTGGGGGCTGTTTGTGCAATAGCACCGTAAAAAGCTGTTCAGAAATTATAAGTTCCCAGCACTGGAAATTTCCCAGCATTGACGTTAATCCATCACAGAATTTTTGTCCATTAAAGACTAATTTTGCTCCTGAAAAATGAGGCAATGGTAATGACTTGATCCTGTGTGTGTGCAGAACTATTCTATTTCCTCTATTCCCTAAAATTTAGTTTTAGTTCTCTTTTCTTTGCTCCTATTTTTGCTTCTTTTGCATCATTAAAAAGATGATTAATGAAGCAAGTAAAGCAAGAAGAGACTGCATAATCCTACTAATTGATAATGAATCAAGGGTACCTGGGACAAATGCTTCTCGCGTCTTCTGAAAGTGGGTCTGAAACACTCACAGAACAGTCTTTACCAACAGTTTCTTTTAATCCACAGTCCATTTAAAGACCATTCACACAGTCTGGAATTCATGGGCAAAATTATGTAAACAAATATATATATGTGTAAATATGTAAGTAATTCACTCCAGCCTCTTGAAAGTCACTTTTACTGATATTCTTCTTTGATAGTTCCTTATGACTAAAGTCCTTTTTACTTCAAAAGACTGTTTTCCATAGAGTCATCATCAGTGAAACTGGATGAAGTGCTAACTTGTGAATTACTATAATTCAGTTTTTCACATAATGCTTCATCAAACTAGGACCATACTTGTCTGCCAAAGTATGGAAAACAATGAATGTGCCAAAAAATCCGTGTGGAAAATTATCCACTTATGAAGAATAGTGCGATGTTATTCTGGTCTCATGCTGGACTGCAGCCCTGCCCCAGTACCTGTGGTTTCAGAGCTGCTCCATCACTACATATTTCCTTCCTCACAGCCCATTTCCTGGCTTTAATAGGTGGCAAGGTGAGCATCACCCCTGGGGAAATACTCATTTTATTGGTCTGGGGTTAAGATGAAAGAGCCACAAGAGAGCTATAGATGCTGTGCTTACATCCCACAGCAGAAACAATTGCAGTTTACATGGAGCCCCAGGGAGCGTAGAGGAGCCAGTGACCCCTTCACCCGTCTTGATCTCTCCTGACTACCACATTCATGGTGGTGGGTATACTTTGTGCTGCTCTTAGCTTTCCACAGTGTGGAGCTCAGTCTGTCCAAGCATGGCTCCTGCACCTGGGGCAGCCAGTTTAGCATGAGTGCTGCAAAGTTTCCACAGTCACTGCTGCACCAGCACTGATTTTTCTGAAAAGGAGATGAATTATTAGATGGGCTTATATGGCCTTCAGTCTTGTTTTTAGTAGTAGTTTCCTATACATGATTGTAAATCCTACAGTGGTTGATGAGTTTATATGTTGCATCCTTACTCTAATGATATATTTCCCCACTTCCTCATAAATTGTTGTCTATTTGTATTTTCCTTAAATGGCTTCATAAACCCATATATATTGGTCTAGCCCTAAATATTAGTAGGAACATTTTATTCATTGGCATACTTCTGGAATGATCATAAATCCTGGTCCGCCAGGCTACACTCACCTTTCCACACATGTGCATGCATGGGCACCCATGCAGCCACCCATATGTACTCCTCAGGCTCCTATAAATCGTTGCCTTTTGGCCTGAGATGAGAGCAGAGACTTACTGCTCCTTTTTCTACAGTCTTCCAGGCCTGCTCCACAGGAATAGTTATAAACACAAGAAAGCAGCTAAGAACATAAAGATGTTTTAGCTGATCCTAGATGGCTTATTTAGGTGACACTACATTCCCACTTATAGTCAGAGGGGCATATAAATACAACTAAATAATCAAGGGTTCAATTCAGGACACCCACACCAGCATCAGTGGAACTCTTCATAGTATCCACAGACTTTATCTAATTTCACAGCAGTGTTGGGACATGGGTTATTCCAGGAAGGTTGAGGTTTTGTTCCTTTTGTCAGGCAGTAAATCTGTCTTAGTGGGAAGTATTGCTACCCTTGCTGTCACCTGTCCTCCTCAGCAGCTCTGGGGCAGGGGAGGTGGTAGCTAATGGAGTGGCTGGGACATGAGGTGTCCCCCAGCACCTCAGATGGGATGTTGAGCTGAGTTCTGCTTCTGGAAAAAAGTTGCTCATTGGAAAAAAGTTGGATATTTATTTTTTTAGGAGCCTTCTTGGCATTATACGAGAGCAACTAACTTCAGTGCTGGTGGAAAAGTCTGTTGGTGCTGGTATGTAACACAGTACTAAGAGTTTATTAAATCACTATATGCCTGTTTAACAAAGAACTACAAAAATTGAACATTGATACAGAAACACCTGTCTGAACATGGAGTCCCATTTAGGGGAAGAAAGAATAATGTATCAGCAGTGGAATGCATTTCCTAGAAATTTACTCCAGAGAAGAGGCCTGTATGCCAGGTCTTAGCAAAGAACAACAAAATTTACTTTCTAAATGAAGGCTTTGGGATATTTTTTTGCTCCTCCCTGGAATTCCCAGCCAGGCCCTAGAGGAGCAGAGAGGAGGGAGTCCCTTGAGGTGCTCTATAAATAGCAATATTTCATACAAAGGAATCTTTGTCTTTATTATGTTCTTTTGCACTGCTGCTGCAGCATCAAGTGGCACATAAAATCTGTCTGTATTTTTGAATGGTTTTAGTACCTAAGGTGCGTGACTCTGATGTGTGTTTTATGACTATAAAGTACTAGAAACATTCACTTCTGGGACAGAGTGGTCAGATGTTATTCCTAGCTGGAGCCAAAGCAAGAATTATTTCAAGATACTTGGGTTTCCTACATTTCAAAGTCCATATTCAGTGTTTCTGAGGGCAATGGGATTTGAGGGTGGGAAGAACCCAGGTGTAATATTAAAGTAGTGGTTTGAAGACACCAATGATTTTTAGAAAAATATATTTCTCCTTCTTGCTTGTTTTGATTGTTTGGGTTTTATTAGACTATCTCTCTTTTTTCTTTCCTTTTTTCCCCCTCTTCTCTCTCCCTTCTCCCTTCTCCCTTCTCCTTTCCCCTCCCCTTCCCTCCTCTTCTCCTCCCCTCCCCTTCTCCTTCCCTTCTCCCCTCCTCCTCCCCTCCTCCTCCTCTCCATTCTTTCTTCTTTCCCTTGTTCTACTTCATTTCCTCTTTCCTGTCTCCTCTTTCATCTTTCCTGTCTCCTCTTTCCTCTTTCCTTTTCTGACACTTGTAGTTATTCATAGGACTAATAAGGGTTGGTCCCAGAGTGTAAAAACCCCTCCCAAGGCTGCTTTTTACAATAAAGCTTACCTCTGCTACACAGCTACTCTACTTGTGGCTTCCAGCTCGAATTTGTTTATCAGCCTCTCACAATTATTAGACTTCCAGGGCTGACGTTGAAATAGATTCTTTACCCTTTGTATGAAACATTGTATCTAGGTAAAACAAATGAACCTAATAGGAAAATTGTCAGTCTTACTATGTGTAATGTACATCCCAAAAGGAGACAGATTCTTCAACTCCTTTAAAAAACAGTTTTCTAAGGAGGGTTCCTAAAAAGACTATTGAGAAGCAGCATTGTTCACTTCCCTCTCTTCTGAGTTATCCTACTTCCATAAGAGAAGGATTGTCCTTTGAAGCTCACTGTATCTCCAATCTCTGTGCTGCCAAATTTCCCCTCCTTCCTACTGAAAGAAAAACATCTACTCACTTGTGTAGGGCCTTTCCAAGAGCACCCATCCGTCCCTCTACTGGCTGTGCTGACAACATGGTGCTAACTCAGCAGTGGCATTTAGGAGCTGTCTAATGCACTCACACCATACAGCAACACGTATATCCCCTGGGGAAAAACTAAACTAGATGGAGATAGGGGCTTCAAGGGACTGAGCAGGGGAGAAGGAGGAGGAGGTGTATCATCTGAGCAAGACCTTGTCCCTGTTAGTCACTCTGAAGGACCAACCCCAGACTTGGGTATCTGGAGGACGAGCTCTCGTGTTTCGCTGACTGAACTTGCCGTACCTACCTCTCACCCTCCTTCTGTTGCTGCAGATCTCTCTCTGGTGTGGCAGTTTCACCCATAATTAAATACAGCTTGCCTCCATGCCTGACAAGCCTGGAGCTGACATGCTAAGGAGCTGAGGCATATGTTAAAAATAACTCACTGTGAATGCGTGCGTGTGGCCACGGTTCTGTGTTTTGCACGGCTCATTCTTTTGCTGCTGTGTAAATAGACTTTGGCAAGCTTTAACAAACATGGGTCTCTGATTTTTTGCCACTGTGAAGTGTATGTTGTGTGAGGGGCATCTCATACATGCCTGTATTCACACGTTCGTCAGTCATGGTGCATTTCACCATGTAGACCTCCACTCGTATTTATTTACTTTCAAAACCTTGTGGCGTAGCTCTGAGGGAGACCTGAGCTCCTTTATAGCAACAGCAGCTATTTTGGTCCTCTTTTGCTGGGCTCCTGGAAACCCCAGGAGTAGAACTGAGCCAAGCTGCAGCTGAAGGGAGCAAGAGCTTTAGGAGTCCGGCTTGGATAGCTACAGAAACCAAGGTGGATTAAGAAAGGATAAGAAAAGTATGTAAGGGTTGCAGGTCTGTGTACTGTGTAGCAGGGAAAATAGATATGTTTGGGCCATTAAAACTATGAATTCTTTCTTGTCCTCTCCTACCTTGAAGGCAAGACAGTCAGCAGCTCCCATTCAGCGCTTGATATCTTCATAGCTGCAAAAGGAGCCTATAAAAAACTCACTCTGTGAGTGATGGTAAAAGCACAGCAACCTCTAGGTTTTCAGAATTCTCAGGCCAGATTTTCCCGCTTTTGCGTGTTGTTACAGAGAGGACAGGGACATCCCAACAACATGATGTCATGCAACGCCTTTGTCTTTCACAGAGCAATTGGCTGTGAAATGTCCTCTACTGAGGGCCAAGGCCTCCTACACCCAAAGCACACGTGAGCATCAGGGACTGAGACAACCACAAAGAACTGGCTGTGGAGCATGGTTCAGGCTGCCAGCTCCTGGAGTAAACGAGAGTGAGAGGGATCCTGAGCCAGCTGATGCTGCTGGCAGATGTACCCTTCTGTCAGCATAAAACCAGTTTATCTTCTCTGCATGGCTCCTGGTCCTGACATGCACCCAAACAGCCTCCTGACTCTCCATGTGTTGTGTTATCACCAGAGACCCTGCAGAGATCATTCTGCCAGGTGTTTGCAGGCCTTTGGTGATGAGTCTTCAGATAATATTGAATCTTCTTCCTTAGAGACCCTAACCCAGAGAATGAAACCACCGTTGCACATAATCCCTTCTGAGAAAGGGCTGACATTGCAGATATCCCAACTATGACACAAAGTTGGCCCTACTTTTCCAGTGCAGCCAGAAATGTGTGCTCAAGATGTAGATGAAAAACAAGTGGCCAAGCTGTCCCAAGAGGACTTCTCTACAATGTTGATAAACATAGTACTGAACCTACGTAAGGATGCTTTTGCCAAAAACCTTAGCATGTAATGCCAAACTTATTCAGCTTTATAGCACTCTAGTATCAAGACAACAGATGTGTATATATGAGACTAGTGTGGCTGGTGCTGTCAGGTGTCTAGATGTTTGATTACAGTTCAGCTCCACAAGCTCCTGTCAGAAGTTACAACTCCCTTATTCCCCCATTTGCATTTTGTTGGGGTTTTTTTTTCAGAAGATTAAGGAACCTGTCCTCTCTTCAAAGAAAATGTTGGAAATGGCTAACTATGCTCTTGAGGGCTCTGCCCATCTTACCAGCCTTCCTCACTTCAGGATTTATGCAATTGCTAACAAGCACTGAACCCTGCTTGTCTGTCAGAAGCAAAAAATGCTTTCTTGTATTTACTGTTCGTAACATCTACAAATTACTTTGACTTCCAGGATATACGTTCCCTGGCATCTCTGCTGTGTCTGCAGGATGCAGGCAATACCCCACAGTATCTTCTCTTTGTGGGTGAGCAAGACAGTGCAATGACCTCTTCCTCTTACTGCGTGGGAGCAACATGGGCTCTGGGCTGAAAGAATCTCCTCAGCACCAGCCTACAGATGCTCCCTTGTCAAATGGCAGGTATATTAGGGTGTCTCGTGGCTTTGCATGCAAGAAGTACCTTTGTTTGGAAGGGCAAATGGAGTTTTGCATGTTGAGGTTTCAGAAAAGTGGAAATAACAGGGGCTTGGTGTTTTGCTGAACCAGCTACAAGGTGCCAGTGACAGGGTTTCCATAAGGATGTCTCGCAAAGGCCTCATGGCCTTTTTGAGGTTTTAGCTGGTTCCTATAGGCAGATTTGCTGCGGAGTGATTCTTCAGCCTCCCCGCGTGCACGTGGTGCACATGTATGTGGTGGTGCACATGTATGTGGTGGTGCAAAGCCCCTGCCACAGCACAGCTCCTTCTGTCCCAGTAGGCTCCCACACCAACATGCAGCTTCGAGTGAAGATAATAATGTCAGTTCCTAACCATGTTAAAATAGTAATCTTTCCCCGCTCCCACCTTTCCGAAGGAGGTAAGGGAGTTATTTTTAAAAGTAGCACTTGTTAACAGTTTTCAAGGATGTCAGTTCAATTACTTGGTTTGCTCTGCTGCTTCGTTTGTGTGGACTGCTTTTTTAAAAAAATTATTATGTCAAAACTAGAAGCAAAATATCAACTGCAGAGGCAAGCTGGGTCATAGACAGTTGCACTACAAAGAACAAAAATATGTTCAGCTCTCAGATCGCAATTGTTAGCAGGCACAAGACTCATCTCTGTTACCTCTATAGGCTCTTCTCTCTAGGCTGGCTTTCCTTTGATGGCTTGTATTTGAAGTGTCCAATGCTTTATATTCTAGTGTTTTCTATTGATTTTGTTTTCTTATTCTAGTCCTTTTTTCTTATGTAGGTCTTTTCCTTCTATTGTGTCCCTCACTGATCTGAATGGGCTTCATGGGTTACAGCATGCCTGGCCAACAGGGCAAAGTGGGCCATTTATGTGCACTGAATATCTGCAAAATAGAAATTCATGTGTACTGAATAATCTCTTGGATGAAGCACAGTAGCCCCAGATTTCTTAGGAATATGAAAGTCATGGCAGCTCGCAAGCTTCACATTTAAAGCTGGAGTTGTCTTTTCCCAGAATGTGGCAGTGTTCAGATCTGGGATTTTCTCTCCGTCAGCTGTGCAAAAGTAAGCAAACAGGAAAATCAACACCCTTGTGAGTTTAATTTTGAAGTTCTTAAATAGCAGGAATGAAAAATATAGAAGTCTGTCTCTCTGTCTGCCATTGATACTTTTCATTACCCTGTTTTTGAACAACAGAGTCTGAATTTCAGCCTAAAATATGAAACAAATGATAGATTTGAGAATGAGATAAAGGAACTCAGCCTTCTCATGAATGCCTTTTCCTGTCTACACCACTGGTTTACTTTCTGATATAATCTGGCTCTACCTCAGGCTCAAAGGGTGGATCCTCACACAACTTTGAATCCTGGCAGCGTACATGCTTACCTGTAGTCTATCCGTCTAGATGCTTTTTATAGCTGGCAGAGTTAAACAGGCTTCTCTGGGGTGCGATTGGTCTTACTATGAAGTAGGCTATCATGTGCAGTACTTTGGCAGTGTGTCATACTTTGGGACTCATTGCTTGCAGAGAAAGTTTGGCTATCCAGCTTCAATGTGCTCATCTATATTCTGGGTGTCCAGAGTTGGTTGCCACTCCATCCATGAGGAGCAGATGCTCAGGAGGAACTGAGTTTTGGGTATCTGCTGGTGGATAGACTCGTATTTCCTCCATCTATGTGGAGTTGCTCAAAGACCACTTGATCTCTGCTTGTTGGCACAGTAGTGCAGTGGGAAGAACAAGGCTCTCCTCTGCTAAAGAGCCACAAAACTGAGGTCTGTGTCCCAGTGGGCGCTTCCATGCTAGTAACCAGGGTGGTGGGTGCTTCTGCACTGGGGAAGGGGCTCTTACCCACACTTACTGACAGTGTAGCTGACACCAAGGCAAGGAGCAAGCTGGAGGGCAGCTTGCTGCACTAGGACAAACAATGGTGAGCATGGAAATCCTGGGACAAGCCCTGTTCATGCTGCCAGGGTTACACTCCTCACAGTGCCCGAGCCAGTGAGACTGAAGCTTGCTGGAGTGAGACAGGTGGGGGTGTCTGCACAGGCTACCTGCTGGGAAGTGTTGCATGTATTTGTGTGGCTGTACTGCCAAGTGACCAGGCATTGTGTGAAGCAATGAGGGAGGTAGGTGGTTTCTGTCTGCTAAATTTTGCCACCTCTGTTAAAAATAGACAAAGAGATAGAGGACTGCCGGGAAATGAAGAGATTGTAAGAACAAGGTGAGCCTCTTCATGGAGTTATCACCCCCTCTCTCTCTCTCCAGGTCGCTACCCGCAGCAAAACAAAGGCACCTACATCCCGATCCTGGTAGGTGATGTACTGAAACCTGGCGAGTGGGGAGCCAAGATTACCCACAAGGAGAACAACTCTGTTCGCCTGTCCATCATGTCCTCTGCCACCTGTATTGTTGGGAAGTTTCGCCTGTATGTTGCTGTCTGGACTCCCTTTGGCATCCTCCGGACACACAGAAACTCTGCAACAGACACTTACATCCTGTTCAATCCATGGTGCCAGCGTAAGTACCTTATCAGAGTCAAAGGTTCACATTTTCTGCTGCCGGTCTCATCAGGCTTTGGGATGGGTTGTCCAGGAAGGGAAGTCTGGTACCAAGGAGGCTGGATACATGCCAGTTTGGGTCTGGAAATTGTATAGTAACTCTAACAAGAGGCAAATCTTTCAGGCTGAGGAATAGTAATTTCTTGTAGTAAATATACACTAGGGCTTTACTCTGACATTAAAAGGCATTGGCATGAGCCTCCTGCCTGCCTGTGTGTGTTAAACTGACAAGTCAATATGGGCATGTTTTTTTTCCAGGATCTGGTGTTGGGCAGGATGTGGCAGAGTCCCATGTTCTATTGAGTTACACTGCTGACTGCCACATTTAGAATCAAACATCTGCAGCCAAAAGCCTGCAGGAATTCAACAGAAGCTGCTGCTCCTGCAGGGGTTGGATGGAGTCAACCTGATGTGGCATCACTGGTGGTGCCTTCCTGCAACTACATGGCATTTGCCCTTATAACTTCCCCTTTACTGGTGACTAATTAGCAGTAACCCTGTCCTCTGTGAGGAACAGAACATTTTGCAAATAAGCCTTTTCTAATAAACCAGCACATTTAAGAACTTTTTTTTTTTTTTTTATTTCATTGGATCCTGGCTAAAATCAGCTCTTGTGTTGACAGAATAGTATTTTACCCAATGAACTACATGTGTGGCTTTATGGAGAAGGCAAGGAGAACTGGAGAGGTTTGGCTCAGCCTTCTAACAGGCTGCAGCTTTCAACACTTGTAAGGCTCCAAGTCTGACATAAATATGGCTATATACTCAGGTCATCAGCTGACTTCAATATTCTTCTGCCACCACTCTTCCTTTATCTTTCAGTGTTTTTACCAGAGTATTTGAATCAAATAATCCTGTAGCAAACAAAGGCCATCCTACCGAGTGATGAGTAAGTTTAGCGTTATTAATAGAGTCCATTATTCAGCTGCACTACTGTCAGTACATTGAATGATTTGTGCTGAATTCATTACTTGCCCCTGGTTCAAGGGAATATAAGCAGTGATTAGCTTATACATTATTTAGGAAGATATCTGTTAATGCTGAGTAAAGCGGACTTAGTTAAGCAGAAATAGGTGGGAAGGGCAGGGCCCAAGGCCCCGCGACACTGCGAGACACTTCTGAAAGCAGCATGGAGGTAGATACCTCTTAACAGTATGCTAAGAGGTTATTCTGGAAGAGGATGGAGAGTGTTTAACAGAAAGAAAGGAGTCACTGCTGAAGTTATGACCCACTGTGAGCAGCCAAAACTGCTCAAGGTCTGTCAAGGCATCATCAGCCTGCCACAGCTCCAGCTAGGAATGTGCAATTTTCCACCCCAAGGTAGGATATCCCTTGGCTTTAATTGTGAATGTCATAACAGCCAGTTTGTTAGCCAGCGCAGTGACTATGCAGTGGCTCAGCACCTCCTTGAAAGGGGTAAACCCCAAAGGAAAAGATTCTTAGATTACCCCTGGTTGCCTCATGACTAGCATACAAACAGCTAGGGCTGCATACAGCCATAGAGAAAAAAAAAATGTGATGCAGGGGTTTGGCTGCCCCATTCTGGTGTGACTGGGACCACATAGGCTGATTCAAGTTGCTAGTCAGAGGGTTGAAGGGGAAAAATGATTCCACCTTCCCCACCAGCTCCCTGTGCTGACTGGTCTGCATCTGTTCATGGCACACGGGCACTTCTCTCTACTGTGTCCTCCCTCCCTCACACCTCAGCTGAATGGGGCCAAAAGCCAGCAAGATTAAAGCCACAGTGTGGGAGCAAACTCGCAGGGAGCGAGACATGTAGTAGTTGCATTCATCAGCAAAGCCGACAGAAAAGCTCTGCTTCAGGAAAGCAGAAGAGAGTCTTGGGACAGCAAGGACGTGCTGCAAGCCCCTAGGCCCATGAGAAACAACTCAGGGTCACCCCTGGAGAACCACATCTTTGTCTTCAGCTTATGTGTTCAGCTGTGTCTCAATAACTTCAGGTCCTGCTCCTTGCTGACTATCGTAAATTTTGTTTTCTGCATGTTTCATTTGGATTTGGATTTGGATTTATTATCTTTTTTTTTCCCCTGATTTTACTCCTAGGTAGTTTGGGCTAATTGGCTTCTAAATCTTCTTTTTCCTGTTTTCCCTGTGTTAGAAAACCAGGGACTGTTTCTCCACGCTTTATCCCCTGGCTGGAAAAGATTGTTCAGTGGAATGACGAAAGGGTATAAAAGCTCAGGCAGTTAAAGTGCAGAGAAAACAATAGTTTGAAAATCTTCTAGATTTGTTTGCTGGGCTAATAGCTAAGCAGAAATGTCTGAGTGAAAAGCCTCATTAAAAAGAGAGAAGGCTGATGCCAGGAATGAATGGGGATTGTTATAACAGGGAGCAGAGTACAGGCTCTGTCAGTGTCTGGTGCAGCTTTCCTACTCATCATTTTGGAGAAACATCCATGTGTCGGTATGAGCTTTTCTTTAAGACAGAGGCATTTGTGCCCTTTCTTATTACTCCCTTTCTTACTGTAGGTAATTTTCTACATATCTTCATAGCTAAGAATGCAAGTTCTTTTCTGCTGTTTCAGAACAAATTTGAATACCAGTCCAGCTACAGAGGCTTTGCTTCCAAAATCATCATATGCTTTTATATGTTTTAATCTCCTTACCTATATTTAAGGCTGATCACCAAGGATGCTTTTAAGATGCAGATGCAGGGCCTGATCCTGCAAAATGATATACACCACCCCCAAACATCTGGGAACTTAGCAAGCTAGTGGCTTGAGATTTCAGATACTCAGGTGAGATTTGCATTACTTAATAAGGAAGGTAAAGACTGTGAGGAGAGGCAGCATCCTTTACTTCAGCAAGTTGACATAGTTGGGGAAAACAGATGTGCTTTTGGGCATGCGGAGCCCTCTTCAGTTCTGAAACAGAAGATAGAAGTGGCAGGTAGTTAAGGATAACTTCTTGGAGTTTAACTTAACTCTTAGCAGTATCAGACTACATAAAAGCAGAGAAAGGCTCCTTTGATCTGGATACTGTGAACTCTTTCCAAGAAGGTGCTGAGCTTCAGCAACTTTCTGCTGGGGAACATTCAGTCCTTATCAGGAAAAGACCTTTTATTGACTTGTGTGGCTCTCTCACAGGTGAAAATGCATAGTGTATCTGAGTAAGTTGCAGACTGTGGGCTGAGGTGTGTATTTCATTCACACAAGCCTTCTGTAAGGTGCATTATATATAAGCAATTAAATATATTGTAACTTCATTGAGTCAATTGCACATTTCTTCAGATTACATGCCTCAAATGTCCTAAAACAGTTTGAAGCTTAGTAATTTGTGTTTGAGTTTGGACTCCTCTTATGTGTTATCAGTCATCCAAATTTGGCCCAATAACATTTTCTGGTGTTATTAGCTAAATCCTAAATTTGATCTCTTGTATCATAGAATCCATGTATGTGAAATTCATGCAGAACTTCATCCTTCTGCTACACTAATGTAGGCAAGAACTACCAGTTGCAAGGCAGCATACTAAGCTCGGCCCTAGGTGGAGTATGTTTTGTAGATGCCTGTATTTAAACTGTAGATTACTGTATGTAGCTCTTGCAGCTCCATTTAGCTCTTGCAGCTGTGTTTAGACGAGGTGCTTAGGGACATGGTTTAGAGCCAGAGTTAGGTTATGGTTGAACTTGTTGATCCTGAGGGTCTCTTCCAACTGAAAATATTCTATGATTTTATGTTTGCCACAGCGCTGTCCTGTTCCCAATAAGAGTCTGGGAGCTTTGTGGTTCCAGGGAAGCCAACCCTTGCATTCCTACATTCCCAGGGGAGTGTGTTGAAGGGTGGCTGGGTGCTCAGGGCAAGCCTTGCACCTCTGCCTCCACTCATCTGCTGTGCTCAGCGGTCACTCTCTGCACAAAGACATAGCTTTTCCAGCTCCAGCTCACTGCTGTGCTGGGAATGGGGTCTTCCCATACTGGGTAGGAACCTCCCATGCTCATTCACCTTCCCGAATTCAAAGGGCTTCTTTGTACTCCTCATCTCTTCTATGAAGATCTGGTATTCAGTGGGATTCCCCGCCTGCAGTACCATCTTCACGTGAAGTGTATTTTCACCTTATCCATCTTCAAAGAGAGAAGCACAGGGGCTAATTTACTTCTTTGTAGCATTGCTAGTGTTTTACTAATTTCCCAGGATAAAAGAAGTGAGTAAAAAAAATCACTAAACTGATAGAGAAAAAGAACAAACAAACCCAGCACATTTCCATGGAATTCTTCTGTTTGTCAAATGTGAGCCTCAACTTGCACAAAATCATTAGGAATTGTACTATGTAGAACACGCTTAGCATCAAAGTAGTCACAAATGTCTCATATTTTCTTCTAAATAGTCTCAAGGGTAGTGAAAGCTGTCAAAAATCAAAGCAGCTGGCTTCTCTGTGAAACACAGAAGTCCTTTTTACTTTATCAAAAGACACAAATATTTTAAAATAATTGACAGAGAAGTTAATCAATTTTCATCTGATTTAGCAAAGATCACGCAGTCTCAAAATAACACAAGCATCTCAATTGATACCAACCAGATCAATATTGTTATTTTTAATCCCTGAAAGAAAACAACAGCTGTCAAGAAAGCATATGCACGCACTCCACTGAACGTGTAACTGTATATAAGGTATGAGTTCTCCTTCTTTAAATGCATTCTCAGTACCTTTTGTACACATATGCTTTAATAAAACCCAGAGCTCAGTAAGTCAATGCATATAGTTGTTCAAACAGCACATCAGGCAGATCCAGCCTAGTGAAACAGAACCTAAATGGTCTGTAACATCTGCAACATTTTTCGTGGGAAGTTATGCAGAACTTGTTAAGAGCTGGGAGTTGGACCTCGAAAAAGTTGTGTAATATACACTTTCATATGTATGAGAGTCCCTGCTGACACAAATGCTTACAGCTTTTTGGTTCACTGTCAAGTTTTAACAGTCTCTTTTACCTGGTAACCTCTGAATATAATAAACCTGTGATCTTCCACTCTGTGCCTGGGCACAGGTCGACTAGGTCATGGGTGGTGACAACTCGAGAAAGAAACTTCTTGATGACCCAGCTCTTAAAAACTGGGTGAATACCACCAAATCATCACATGCAAGAGTGGGTTCTCAGACCTGCCCACCTTAGGGAAAACCCAATAAAACCTGCTGCTTCTCCATTTGCTTGGATTTGGGCATAGTCTGCAAAGCCTGTACAGCAACCCTGTTAAAAGGATAATGGCAAGTGCTGATCTCTTCAAATGCAGTGAAGGCTTCTTACATCTAACACCTGCTTCCCTATCATTCCTCGCACACCAATGCGGACCTCATTATGTTACACATCTATGCATAACCCCTTCTGTATGTATAAACATAGAGATATAAATATATCTTCAGAGAAAACCAAACTTTCAGCAGGGTCAGGTGTGTAGACTGGCAAAACCCTTCACCTAGCTGAAGCCAATATAAGTTTTTTCATTGATTTTTTTTTTCTTTCAGAGGGCTCAGATTTTAGCTTATTTTCAGCCACACTGCAGTTTTATGGGCAAATGAAGGAGCTTTTGAGGATGAGGTTTACAAGGAAGTACAGATCTGATTTGCATTTCAACAAAATGTAACAAATCAATAAGCTTTTAAAAGTGAAATGATCCTCTAGTAATTTCTAGTGAAGCAGCTGTAGCTGAAGACATCCACTATGGCAGTAGTGAGTGGTAGTTTTATACTTGCCTGTATCAAACTGTCAGAGGTTATTGTTTCCTGTTAATTTGCTATCTGGTACCACATTACTGATTTCCTCAAATTAATTAATTCCCTTACTATTAATTGTTAAGCCGTATCTCTTAATTTCAAAATACAAGCATTGGCACAGGAAAGAATCCTTAACTGTTCTAGCACCACAGAATCATGACCTGCTTCACACTTACCTGTGAATGTCTGAATAGTTTCTTGTCATTTATGAATATTAATAATGGGTTATTTACATATGTGAATCACATTTGCAGGTTGAGGGTCCACACATGTGATCTTCATTCTTGATATAAGACCAATATACCTTGTACCCTTTGTATATGTTTTGGTAAAGATCTCTTCCAATTACTTCCAGTTTTCACTTGGACACTTGAATTTTTCCTCAAATTAGCTGGTCAATCAAGCTACACGAGGGAGGGACACTCCAGTCAATAACTTATGTACAGAAAAAGCAATCAAACCCTTCTGTTAATAAACTATAAAAACTGTATTCCATTTTTTTTTAATGCACTACAGATTTTTCTTTAGATCTCTTGACTGGAGCTGTTTTCCATTAACATTAATAGGTTTGAAATTGTTCTTTGATCTGTTTGTACGGATGCAGAATTGCGTCATGGTGCTCCAACTTTCAAATTAGTGGTACAGAGTAATCATAAAATTCTTGATAAGATGTGACATTTTAATCATAGTTTACAGATTCTGAGAAAACAGGCAGGAGTTGTCAGCATTTTTGCATCTTGCATGCTTTTAAGTTGCATATCATGTTCCTAACTGGGGTCACTACCTCCTTATTCTTGTACTCTGTTGAAACAAGTAATGTTTTCTTTGATGGCAGTTGGGTACTTTTCATCAAAGATGACTGTATTATACGCTAAGAGTTTTTTGTCTATCCCATATAAAAACTTAAGTGACTGTGTTAACATTTATTTTTGGTAAACTGTTACAGAAGATGCTGTGTATCTGGATGATGAGAAAGAAAGGGAAGAATACGTTCTGAATGATGTTGGTATTGTTTTCCATGGAAACATCAATGACATCAAATTAAGAAGTTGGAGTTATGGTCAGGTGAGCTATTTAGAATTTCTCTGGCTGCTGACAGCAAGTGAATTTAATTGACACCAGACTGTGGTTGAGACTGTGGGCTCTGGAGTGCATTATTGATCTCTCCTTCAGAAAGTCAAGGGGCATAATTTTAAAATTGTATGAAGAGTGTGTATGCCTAATCCAGAAAAACAATATTATAATAGCTAATATTTAAATACATTGTTCTAGGGGCATATTTCAGATACTAAGAGGCTACCTGTTGAAAGTTTTAATCATTAGCTGAGGTTTCCACAGTGCAGCAGTATTTTTGCTGCTATGTTATTGCTGCTTCAGGATCAAACTGATTTGGTGAAAAAGTAGAGAGGTTATGTTGGGTTTTTTGTTTGGTTTTGGTTTGGGATGGGTTTTTTTTTGGTTGGGTTTTTTCGGTTGTGGTTTTATTTTTTGTTTCATTTTGGTTTTTTGATGTTTGTTTGTTTTTTTCTTTTCACTTTTCAGCAATAGGTTGTATTGATTTTTGACTCCTTTTAGTTCTATCAACTTGGTGGAAATTCTTCTCATCTGCTTGCACAGAGGTCAGCTTGTCACAGGGTTCCTGTGGCAAATCAGGATTTAATCCCAGAGTTTTACATTTTCTTGCCACAGTGACAAAGGGAGGGAACCTCTCCCTTTGCTGCCTGGACTTGACAACATCAGTTTCCAGTGGCCTCTTGCAGCCTGTGGGCAACATCTCAGCAAGGCTGGTGTGCAGAACTGGTGTGCCTTCAATAATATCAGATCGCTGCTGCTTGCTTGTCTGTTTTACCTCAATCTGTTAGTGCTAACCAGACTGAAAATCCCTATGGGATGAAAGAGGTTTGGTTTGTTTTTTTTTTTTTTGAGAATAGGGAAAAGGCGTTAATGAGCAGAATCAAACGGAGCAAAACTAACCCCTAGCTGTCAGTGAGAGAGGCTGCAAAGGATAGTTATTGGATATGGTGGACTCTGCTCATCTCACCTCCTGGACTTACACAACAGCACAATCAAGAGAGTATTGAAGCATTTCCTTAATGCTATGTTGACAGATTCATTCAGTTTTTGTGGCACCTCCCTGGTGCAGTCTTGCAGAAGGGACACTCTTGTTTGCTTTCTTTCCCTCAGCTAAAGACAACCTCAAAGCTTGAGCTGGATGGGCTGCCAGTGTACTTGCCCTGGAGAGCTCTTTGAACTTGCATCTCTCTTGTTTCCTTATTTAAAGGTATAATTTCATCTTCTTTCCTGCAGCAGCACCTTAGG
Source organism: Nesoenas mayeri (assembly GCF_963082525.1). Taxonomy (NCBI): domain Eukaryota; kingdom Metazoa; phylum Chordata; class Aves; order Columbiformes; family Columbidae; genus Nesoenas; species Nesoenas mayeri. Next base: position 91,285,327 of record NC_137543.1, on the reverse strand, counting down.
GAGTTCCTGCCTCTGCACCATTCCTTTCGTTTTGTCGGTGCTATTGTTTGCAGGGTCTGACTGTCAACCTGACTGGGATAAAAACAACCCTGAAATAAGGTGGTGATGGGGAGCAATTCCATAAGCTGATGTTGCCTCTGATATAACAGATGTAGAACTGGATCCTGAGGCCAAAGCTGGCTGTGTATTTAAATTGACCAAAAATGCCCCCTCCTGGCCCTTCCTTCCCCCTGCAAGTGCTTGTGCAGCTGTGAAGTGAATCAGACTGGAATGCTCATTTAGCTGAATAAGCATCTGCCTGATTTTTTACTTTTTTTTTTCCCCTGGGTTACTTTTTGGGCTTGGTCTGTTCCTAGATTCAGGATTCACTCCATGACAGATGTAAGGGGGAGGGAGAGAGGGGAATGAGTGGCTGGAGGTGGACGGTGCTGCTTAAACTAGCTGCTGGATTTATGTCCTAAAGTGCTAAAATTATGGCCCATGGTGGCTTGGCCTGAGGTGCTTATACTCTGCAAATCTGGCACCTTCCTGACACAAACACCAGCTTCCCTAGAGAAACTGCATTATTTATTTGGTTTTGCTAGGAGGTAGTGCTGTCTGGGAGGTGAGGGCTGTTACACAGCTCTTTATCAAGTACTTTCATTTCTGTGTTGTCTAAAATTGGAGGACCTGATTTCCACGCTGTGCTGTAGTGCATCTTTTGTTGTCACTTGCCTGTGTGAAAACTGAGTGTGGCACATAAACTAAGGGGGCCCAAGTCAAGAGTTTTAATGGGATCAATCAGTTTGTATGGGTGTAACAGACACCTCTAACTGAAAAGCAATGGAGAAACAGTCTTCTGGTTCCCTGACTTTCACTGAGATAGAGGACATGATGTTCCTGCTCTTACCCTGACAATTTCCAGTCATTAGAACATGGATCTGCCTCATTTTCAGCAATCCTGGATGTTAAGAATAAGAGCATCTCTATGAGTGAGTAAAAGCACTAGCAGCAAGGCCTATACTATATCATGCATGTATGTATCTTATATTTCGGACACATAGCTCTGTACAACAGTGGAAGTACAAAGCGTAAGGCCACATACAGTCATAGAGATGAAAGGTATATATGGTAATGTGCAAATATAGATAGACTTGTGCATGGCTAGTCTTAGGCTAAAAAATTGCTTTGAACAACGACAGCTGGAAGCTTTAACTCTGGTTGTAAATTAAAAAGGAACACACAATTCAAAACTGGGTTACTAGTGGGAGATGATTCTCACAGCTGCTGTCCTTAATGAGCAGCATCAACAGGAGAGGAGAAAAGGCAAGAAAAATGGACCAAGGAAGAAAAAACAACAGGCCAGTTGAAACACGGCTATAATGAACGAGGATGGAGGTGTTCCTTGTAACATGACTGTGATTCCTTTCTTCTAAGAAAGTATAAATAGCCAGTCACTCAGAAAAGCCCACAGGGGATTCAGGGAAAATTTGGCTTTGGAAGAAATCTAGGCACATAGGACTTCCCTTGCTGAGAAATGCCAAAGTTGGATGCTGTGTTGATCGTTTAACTTCTACTTTTTTTTTGCTTTTTTTGCCTTTTTTTTTTTGGGGGGGGGGGGGGGTGGGGGGAGGGGGTGTGCGTGTTAAGAGAGAGAAAAAAATAAAATAAAAGAAGTGGGCATAGAGTTCTTGTTGTTATCGTGAGTTGTCTTGTGTCCACACACTGAGCTGCATTAGCTTTGCAGCCCACAGTGCAAACATGATTTTACACAGGTGCATTTGGTCAGGTCAAACCACAGGCAATGTGAGATCACACCCACCTGCAACTGACTGTGAGAAATACAGCCCTAATTCAACCAGTGCAAAAGGTGATAGAGCCCCTCTTACTTTGATTTAAATGAAGGGTCATCTATTAGAAACAGGTCAGCATGAAAGAGGACTCTCACTGAAGGCCAGCCCGACTAAATGCATTGCTTTTTAACACAACACAGGTCTGTGTACAGACAGAATCCTTTTGCCTGTATTTCCACCCATGCCTTATTTTCCATCTGTAGTCTTTCCCAGGTGGCTCTGCCAAAGTTCCTTCATCCTGAATTTGGTTTATTTCCATTTCAGCTTGCATTAAGCAGGCAGTGCCTGCGCCTGGCACAAGTTCATTCACCTGTTCTGGCTGCTGACTGCTGCTTTGGTTCCTCTGACATTTCAGGGTTGTTCAGCCTTACAAGTGCTGTATTTCTATTCCACTTGCCTCTAGATAGCATTTTAATTACAAGTTTGAGAGCAGAAAACTGATTTAGTTTGATAAAATGTTTTTAAAGCTCTGGATTGTGAAGAAGGGCAAAGCTGGCTTTAGAGTTAAGGCAACTCTGCATCCTACAGTACATCCTACATCCTTACAAGTGTAAGGCAGCTGGACTTTACAGCTTGTCCTATATCTCTTCTCCTGTTAATCCAGCTATTTCACAAGCATTCGTGTCATAAGGTGGAAAGCAACAACCCTGAAAGCAATTTCTTTCCTCTTCATTCTTCCTGTATATGTGGGCAAGACTGACAGTGTCTCATAAACTGTAGATGAAAAAGGTTTAATTTGCAAGGTAAACTTCTTATTGATTTAACTCAGGTCTTAGGCACTGCTGATGACTTGAAGAGCAGAAATTAGATTTTGATACTGACGAAAGTGATAAATCATAGGACCGAAGTAGAAGAAAAGTGAACTTGAAGCAAGAAGGACAGCTATGAGCGCCCTGAGTTTACATTATCTGTTGCGAGGATTCTCTTTGGGAAGAAGGTTCTCCAGAGCATGATCATTTTTCCCTGAGATTATTTGCATCACACACCAGTGGAGTGGACTGAAGGGTTTACCATGCAATTATTCAGCTTCCCAGGGGTGATAGGATATTAGGCATAGGTCCCTAGAAAACACTGACCCTTCTTTCCCTGCTTGCCCAAACACAATTAATTCGGTTTTGCTCAGACTGCGAGATATCACTTACTAGTGAATGTTTGCTCCAGAGAAAGTAATTCAGAGGAAGTCTGGGTGATGATGAGAGAGGTTTGTGGTGCCTTAGGGGACATCTGCTGAAAAAGATCCATACTATGGTGTTACCCTGAGCAATGAGAGCCAGGCAGGCTCAAGACAGAGGCAAAGAAGAGGACTTTCTTTTCTGGGATGGGAAATGGCTGAGGATGGTGAAACATGGTGCTGCCTCCTCTTTCTTTGCCTATACCAGGACTCAGCTGTTGCCTGTAAGGGAGAGGCCAAAAGGGTATGTTGACTCCCTGGCATGTTACCACCACCCTTTCCATCTTCCCCGCAGCATCAGCAGCAATCTTGCTTCTTCAGGGCTTCCTTTCCATCTCTCTGGTTTTACTCTTCTCCCTCCTCTGCCCCTCCCGAGGTCACCAAGGCAGCAGCAGCTTGGCCTGGACTCTTGCTCAGGAGGTAAAACTCAGATCGCCCTCATTTGCCAAGGAACCTTAAGCCAGGCTGGAGACAGATGTAAAATAAATCCAGCTCTAGTAACAGCATGAGAGCAAAAACCCTGTTAGAGTGAATAATATCTTTAAGGATGCAAATGTAGAACATAAACCCTCATAAAGCAAAGGGACAAGCACTGTGGAGTTTCTGTCATAGACTTGAATGTTTATGTAAGATTGTGCATCTAAAAGATATTTGTTTTATTAATGAGCATTTCCCTCTCTGCTACCATTTTCCAGGGGACACAGGTATTTTCCTTTGCTATGCAGTTTCTCCAAAGGAAAATGAAATACATCACAGGGCAAGTTCTGTGACAAATGGTTTCTTGACTATTTAGGCACCTCTGCCCTCAATTCATTCTTGTGCTTGTTCATGCTGGATCAAAGAAACTGTACCTTTTCAGTCTATTTTTGAAAAAGACTACTTTAGGTCACTTGGTATTTTTGATGTTTAAGTTTTGTAGACCAGGATTAATTTATATAATCACCTTTTGGCTTGTCAATTTTAAACATATTTTTAAAAATAATTTTAAAATATAAGTGTCTTCAAATTAACTTTGGCAAACCATTTATTGTTCAGCTCCCCAGCATTGCATTGGCTGTGTCAGAGAAGTCCTGAAATTAACAGGTCTGGAATCTGTGAAGGATACAAAGTCCTTCGCAAGCAGACTAGCTTCTTGTAGTTATTATTGTAATATCTTCCTATTATATAGTTGTTAGCACTTAAAATTTTATGTCCTGTCAGAAAGGCTGTGTTGTCATTTTAACCTTCTGGAAACCAGTCTGAGATTGAATTGAAAATGAACTCTCTTTTCCCTCACAGCATCTCACTGCCTTTTTTTTGCTATACACAGATGATTATTCTAGAAGGAAACTTGTGGCTTTAAACACAGAACTTTGCCTTGACCAACTAATTTTGAAGCTGATCAGCTATGATAACAATGACGAAAGATAACTTTTGCTCTGCTTTCCAGAATAAAAAGTGACATTATCTTCCTTCTGTTTCACTTTTTATTTTCTTTTATCTAGTTTGAAGAAAACATTCTGGATGCTTGCCTGTTCCTGATGGACAAGGCAGAACTGGAGCTCTCTGGCCGTGGAAACCCAGTCAAAATCTGCCGTGTTGCCTCTGCAGTGGTATGTAATAGATGCCTAAGATATGTCAGAAGTGACTTGTAAATCAAAGCCAGGCTGGTTTAACTGGCCCTTGTGCCCTGATGTGCTCACTCCAACATGTGCCAGATCAATTGTCCACTCTGATCTTTGGGGTCTGGAATTTTATTTTGCTCCACTAAAGGTGAAATATTTATGTCAGTTCATCACCTTTTCCTGAGAGTGGTACCTCATTCTTTGTAAAGCTACTTTTAGAAGTTGCTCTCCAGTAATGATAGCATTTCTTGTGGTACTATGTTCACTTTTCAGTAGCTGAAGTAACTGAGAAAGTTGCTTCTGCCATAGGACAGTAAGGTGGCATGATGGGCGGAATTTGGGATGGGAAATTGAGAGACTTCCTGTGAACTCCAGCACTAATCTCAAATGGATCTTAAGACACTGCCATGGTGGATGTCACTGTGTCTGATTTTTAAGCCTCAGATGGCCTGGTCAAGCTGATGACATTTATGCAAAATATTGTCACCCAGAAGAAAGCACTGTGGAGCTGTGCTGTTAAACATGGGGCCCACAAAACTTACTGTGTTTAGAATTCAGGTTCCTAAAATAATCAGAAGCAAACAGTAAGGAAAAGACTTCCCACATCTCCATTCTTTTCAGCTGCTAGGCACCAGGAGTCATGCTGCGGGTACAACAGCAGCCCCATCCCTGGTATCCAGATGAAAGACTCATCAGGATGTGGAAGGCAGAGGCTAAATCCTCTTCTCTGCCTTATAGAGGTCTGAACTGATGCCTTCTGCTTCACGGAAGAATACCCTAGTTGTTGAGCTAGCATCATTAGATGTTCTCCAAGGTCAGCTACTAAAATAGACTGTCTGCAAAACATGGTTTCTAGACATGAATGATCCCTTAATCCACTCCTTACAGCATTTGGCCAGGCTCTGGAAGAATGTGCTCTTTGTCTTAGGCAACATTGAAACGCGATCTCCATCCTCTCAGTGTCACATGCTGATTTTTGCATAACATCAAGTTAAATAGAACAGCTTCAGTGAGAAGGATTGAGAGCACTCTCACTTCTCATTTTCTTGTAACCTTTTGGTTAGTTCTTTCAAGCCAAACATTAGAAATATGGCTTCAGACCTTCAGACATAAGTAAGAATTGAATGTGGTTCCCTCATCACCAGGCTAGAGATGTAAAGGGTCCCTCCTAAAGGAAGCCCTATGGGTAGAATAGCACAAAGTTTGTGAAACCAAAGGGGGCTTGAACGTTACTTAGGGTTTTATCCACCCAATCATTTTAGGGAATTGAAGACGTTCACCATTGGAAATCCAGGAGTCAATGGACTTTAGGTGTAATCTGCAGGATTAGGCCATAGCTGGGTGGGAGTTTTTGCCTTCTGAAATCTGGACCTCAGTAAGAAGTGGCCAAGAGGTCTTCAAGTCCTGCCCATATTCCTTACCCTCATTATTGCTCAAGACATGATGGAGTAGACCTAAGCTCATCTGAGGAGCTGCATCCATGCTGGGATCCTTCTGAGGCTTCCTGACATTATAGAGAAGGTAGAGTCGCTCACTCTGTCTCTTTACAGCCAGAGGAAAGCCTGAACATCAAAACACTGCTCTGTCCTTGAAGTGCCTCTTTTCTTGGCATGTCTCCCACCACAACGAGATGGGCACAGCCCCTTAACCCTTTGCTTATGACTCTGAATACTTATCTTTGTTCAGTCCTAAGGTTCATAGTAAGTCGATTTTCTAATTATAAAACAGTAGTTAGTCCAGCCAAAAGCTTTTAAATGAGAATTGTGATTTATTTGCCTAGTGTGTAGCTATTCCACATTAGCATAATTAAAAGGTACAGAGCGAATGAGCTTTTTGCACGGCCTCAACTGGTTTGGTTCAAATTGCAGCTAGTAGATATATTACGCATTAATGCCTATCAGTATAGTCATTAGTCAGCAAAACTTGCTTTGTATAATCTTATCAGGGGAAAACTTACACAGCAAATTCCTCCTTGTTTTCATGTGTGCTGGACTGAAGAAATTAGTTTCTACTCTAAAAATAACAGTGGACTTGTTCACCTCTCAATCTGCTGTAAATCAGGAGCAATTTTATTAACATCTCTGAAGTGATATGGACAGAAAAAACAGACCATGTTAGGAAAGAATCCAGTTTAATATTTCTGAGGTTTGTTTATCAGTGTATAACTGATCATGTTTTTTAAAAAATACATAGCAGTAAACATGTTTAAGGTTAATAAAACTTACTAAACTCGCAAAATGGATACTCAGTGTAGTGATTTGATTTCGCCATTAAGTGTCTGACCTTCATTCAAAATTGTTCAGTGATGGAGAATCCATGGCCTTTAGCAAGATTGTTCTATTCATCTCGTACCTTCATAATTACACATTTCTGTCTTATTTCTAGCCTAAACTTGGCTATATCCAGTCTCTCTAATCCTCTTTGTCTTCTGGGTTAACAAACTTATTCAGTCTCTGACATCCCTAACCCTTGTTTCCTTTGTGTTTAGATCAACTCCAAGGATGATAATGGTGTGATTGCTGGATCCTGGGACAATACATACACTTATGGAGTCGCACCTTCAGCCTGGACGGGAAGTGTGGACATTCTCTTGGAGTATTATAGTTCTAAGCAACCAGTGCGATACGGCCAGTGCTGGGTCTTTGCTGGTGTCTTCAACACATGTAGGTACCAGTGAGACAAATTCCACCCTACTATGCATTTCTTACATAAGAAAGGGAGCTTTTAGGTTAAACTAACTAAAATACTTCCTAGTTCTGTGGTATTTAGGAGTAAATAGTAGACATACTTAAAAATACAGGGCTAAAATAGATGCTCTTTAAATAAACATTTGGCATCTCCTTCAGTTCAGCTGCTCTTCCACACAAATCTGTTAACTATTTATTTGTTCAGTAAAACTATTCAGTGAATCAAGAGGATAAGTTTGGGAGAGTGAAGTCTTTTGGCACAGTCCTCATTTCTGTTAGGAAACCTGAGATGAGCAGGGGCCTTCTTATCTAGACCTGCAACATGAAGCTATTACCCAGTATGGGACATGTGGTGGTGTCTGCTCTAGAAAGGATCTCACCTGCCTAGGATTATTCCTAGCAAGACTGACATGCACTGTCCCAGCATCTGTCTACTGAGCACCATTAACATTTTCTATGGAGTTCATGAGCGAGAACAATGAGAAAAATGCTGACCTGGTTTATGAATTGCCTAGCACTACAAAGTTAAGTCTAAACACTCTTGCTCAAATTGGAGCTCTAGTGTTGCACCAAATGGGTGTTGCAGGCTGTAAAACTCCATAGGGAAAGCAGTGTTGGATGGTCCCATTTTTTTACTGTCTAGTACTTGCTAACAGCAGTATCCCAGATAAATATTACTAATACACTGGAACACACTGCACCATATTAGGAGTCAAGAAAGACTTTGGGATTTTAAAAAATGTACATTGTACAGATAACAGGGACCAGACATTAGACATAAGCGTTGTTTCCAACGTAGAGACAGTCGAGCAGTTCTTAGGCTTACGGCACTGGCCAATAAAAGAAGATAAACAGAAACTAAAAGTGTCTTAAGCCAAGATGCTTTTTCTTAGAGACAATTACAACATGTGTATTTAATTATCAAACTCATGGGGACCAGACCAGTTTAGGACCAGGGGGACATAATGGGCATTTCTGCAGGCTTGGAGCCTACTTTGCATCAAGAACTTTTCAGCCACAGATAAAGGTCTAAGCTTTGGTCCTTTTATTTAAGACATTAAAAGGAAATTACAGAAAAACTCCCTGTGAAACTTTTCCCTTTTTCATCTCTCTCAAAACTGTCACATATTGCTCTCTCAAGGAACAGTATTATACTTATCTTTGCATTATACTTTTATAAAAAATGAGAGATATTAATCACCCATCTTCTGCAGCAAACATGGCAATTGAATAATTAATGACAAGTTACAAGACTGGTTCTTCGCCCTCAGGCAGCCCTGGACATCTCTGTGTTTTCACTTTATTTTTTTGCCTATTCTGTATGTGGATGTTTCATTTTGTACATAATTTTCCTCCAATCTGGATGACTGAATTTCATAACTCATTTTGGTTACCTCAGGTGCTTCAGAAGCTATTCAAAGCAGTAAGGACCTTAGAAATAAAGCTGTCTTCTGGCCACCTAGCCTTCTGCTGGCACGCACTTCTCACATCTGGGGCAGGGGATGCATTTTCAGGTTTCTCTGCTTCTCTTTCATATGTCTGGAGAGGTTCCTGTTTTTATGTGGGTAGGCACTGGCAGGGACTCTGTCCTTCGACACATGAAATGATTCATTTTATTCCTGCTGCAATGGGATAATCATCAATCACCCATATGCAAAGAACCTGAGAGAAGTCTATTTCCTTCACCACTTGAGGTCACATAGTCTGTACTTGATGCTCCTCAAATTCCGTACAACACAATGGGTTTGAAAAGCCTCTTGCAAATGTTTCCTATGGATGCAGTTCCTGACATTGGCTTCCACCCCTTGGCTCATCTGGATTTCTCTAGATGACAGACACACACACCAGTTCTCCCACCTTCTCCCCGCAATGGCCTCAAATCACCACTACGCAGTATTTTGCCTGCAGGCCACTGTGAAACTGGGACGATGCAGCAGAGGCCCAGGGCCTGACATGTTAAACGGAGAGGCGTATTTATCTGGGGCAAAACTAGACTCAGTTTGCTGACTAAGTTAGTCAAGTCAGAGACCTGGCACTTTGTACTGTTGCAAGGACTGCTGAAGTATGAAGTTTGTTGAGCATTATGAAATGAAAATGTTGTCCAGAGGCTGATCTGATACATAGTCACTGACACGTCCAGCTGCTGACCTCTGCACAGAAGGGACAGCAAAGGTCCAAACAGCCATGTGCAACTAAAAGGGTTGTTCTGAGCTGATTTTGAGTCTTTCTCAGCTGCCAGAGTTTTCTCATTGTGACCAGTCCAGCTTTCCAAGGTTACTGTATTGTACACTCTGGATAGTCATCCATTAAAAATGCTAAAACATTCTGAAAAATGGTCATTAATCTTGAAATTGTCAGACAAATTATTTTCAATGAGCCCTGATGGCTCATGTGCTGGAAGTCTGGGAGGGCACTTGAATTAAGTTTAATCAATAGGTACATATGATATTGGATGCATCCAGGTAATTTGTCATCCAGAAACTTGAAATGAATGTGCAGTGTTACACTTTATTGGGAGTCACAGTAGTGACACTAATGAATATATAAAACCCAACAATAGCAGCAAGGGCCATTCAACACTGCAGCATCAAAACTATTTTTAAATAGGATTTTCAATAAAAATCTTGTCCCTTTCCAAAAACACCCCTCTGTTTTCTGCAGAACTATTTTGGCTCCTAAATCAGAAAGCTTTTTCTGGCTGGGAAACAAAATATTTCATCTGGAGAAGCTGAGATTATGTGTCACCCTGGAGCCCCACTTCTCCCTCGGGGACACAGTCCATGCCTATTTATCAGTCAGTGTGCACCACAAACACAGAAGCCTAATGGCACACTACTGGACTTCAGACATAGTCATAGCACTTCCAAATATCCCAAATTTACCTGTCATCAAATGGGAAGAAGAGCCATCAGTGTTGCACCATGACGGTCAGAGATTTAGGGATAGGGTGGTGGGTTTTGGTTTTGTTTGTTTGTTTGTTGTTTTGTTTGGTTTGGTTGTTTGGTTTTGTTTTTGTTTTTATCCTCATTTTAAGGTCCTTTATGGGAAGGTACTGTTGACTCCAAAATACTATTACTTAGCAATCAATACAAATTATGTAATGCATTTTGTTCGGACTCTCTAACTCTGACATTTCACTTGCAAATGATGCAGATTTTCCCCTTGCTAGCAATAATTTTCTGCTTTATTCTTTGTGTTCTCCAGAACTCTTCTGATGGCAGAGGTTAAACAGGAAAACTCCAAATCAACCAAAAGGAGACACTTTCTATTAATTTTCTTTTTAACAGGCTCTCATATTTCTCTTGGGTTACTGATACTAGGATACTTAAAATATTTTGCATTTCTTGCAAGTTCAAACTGATTTTTGTTTATACCACATTTGTTTATGCAGTAGACCCATTGCACCCCGATTTGCCCTGAAAAGCTACAGTATGTTCACCATGCAAGACTATTCTAAAATTGTTGGTAATCATCTGCTTAGGCTACAACCATTGTACCATTACATATCTTGAATCTTCATCATTTTGGGACCAAATAAAATATTTAACATATTCTATATAAAGGCAGATGGGAGGAATTATTTGGGTTGATTTGACTGAGATTTTCAATTTTATTCTAGTTATTAATAGTTTCTCTCTACTCATCCTGTCATCCATGAGCACATTCTTCGTATTCGTCCTTCTTATAACAATTTTCTCTTTTCCACAGTTCTGAGGTGCTTGGGTATACCTGCAAGACTCATCACCAACTATACTTCTGCCCATGATAACAATGCCAATTTACGTTTGGACTTCTTTCTGGATGACGAAGGGAAATTGGACACCAAACTTACAAAAGACTCCATCTGGTGAGTTCTCCTGGTGAATGTCTTTAATGTGTCAACTATGTAAGTAGAAAAAACATGACAGTAATGCTGGTGGTTTATTTATTTCTCTGTGTATTAAAGAACACTGCTAGCTTATGTAAAACAGAATGAAAGGATTGTTAGTAGGCTAACTGATATGAACTGCTTGTCATGTAAGGAGACATACTCTAGAGGATCCCACTACTACTGTTGCCATTCAGTATAGTGCATATTTAAGCACACTGGAGGAGAACTAGAATGGGTTTGTGCTCCCTAGGGCCAGGCTATCTCTAAAAATGGAAATGGGTAGGATAAGTACTTCCATCACTCTGGTGTCAGCTCAAAGTGATACCTCAATACCTATGGAAAAGCACCCTTCTTGTCCTACATCTGCCTGATTTCCGTAATTGTAGGCTGGGTTTACATAGTGTGCATGCAGTCACTGTTGCAAATAGATACTTTCCAAAATAAATCCAGTTCATCTGAAAAAGAAACAAGCCAAGGTATTGTACAAGTTACTGGAGTGCTATCACCTAATTTATAAAAATAAAACTCCTTAGGAACAAGAAATGGAATCCATGTATTCTTTTGGAGAAGACAGTGCTCTAATTTCTTCCTTGAACTCTTACTGTCTCCTGTCTGACAGGAGATGTGTAGCATATATTGATTATATGCTCTGCTCAGTAGAAATTATGCGTGGATTATTTGGCCTCATGTCTCTCCTCCTCAGAGTGAAGCAGTGAATGTGACCTCTGTATATATTCTTATATTCAGCAGATACTTGTTCTATTCAGTGTTAATATACCTGATTGGTGTCAATAATGTCTTCAACTCATCAGCATAGAATCACAGAATCACAGAATGTCAGGGATTGGAAGGGACCTTGAAAGATCATCTAGTCCAATCCCCCTTCCGGAGCAGGAACACCCAGATGAGGTTACACAGGAATGTGTCCAGGTGGGTTTTGAATGTCTCCAGAGAAGAAAACTCCACAACCTCCCTGGGCAGCCTGTTCCAGTGCTCTGGCACCCTCACTGTGAAGAAGTTTCTTCTCATGTTTAAGTGGAACTTAAATATGCTCATCAGCCTGTTTCATTAACAACTTAATTTCTGCAAGTCTTTATATGGAAACTGTAATTCTGTAGTTGAGGAAATGACTGAACCGATTGCTGTAACCTCTTTTATGTGATTTCTATAATCTGCTATTGAGAGGGAATCTAAGGAAAACAATTATGTTTGTTTACATCTAGAGCTTGTATCACAGCATCGCAGAATATCTAAGACTGGAAGTGACCTCTGGAAGTCATCCAACCCCACTGCTCAAAGCAGGGTCAGCTACAGCAGGTTGCTCAGGGTTGTATCCAGTTGAGTTTTGAATATCTCCAAGGACAGACACTTTATAGCCTCTCTTGGAAACTTGTGCCAGTTCTCAGCCTCTCTCACAGTAAAAAAGTGTTTCCTGACAGAATTTCCTGTGTTTCAATTTGTGCCAACTGCTTCATTCCTTGTCATGGAGTGTCACTGAGAAGAGTCTGGCTCTCTCTTCTTCTCTACCCCTCCCTAACCTGACATTTATGGACGTGGATAAGATCCTATTGAGCCTTCCCATCTCCAGGGTGAACAGTCCCATCTCTCTCAACCTCTCTCATGTACAGCCTCTAGTGTATAAGCTATTCCTTTCAGTATTCCATATCAGCAAACTTGCTGAGGGTGTGGTAGGTGTCATCATCCAGGTCATTAATGAAGATGTTATTGGACCCAGTATCAACACCTGGGATACACAACTAGTGACTAGGCTCCAGCTGGAGTTCACACCAGTGATCACAACCCTCTTGTCCCAGCAGTTCAGCCCATTTTCAATACACCTTACTGTCCACTTATTTAGTCTATACTTCAAAGTTTTGTCTATGACAATGTCTGGAAGGTGGTGCTAAAGTCAAAAAAGAGAAACCAGCCCCCAGGCACTAGTCACCCCTTGCCCACTCAGAAGGCTATCAGGCTGGTCCTCAAACTTGGAGGAGGTCATCCTTGAAAAACAACTAGCTCTCCACGATCCATCTTCTTTCCAGAACTGCCTTCCATGAGGTTCTTCCAAGCAGGACTTTAAACAGGCCAAAGCTTACTCTCCTGAAGTTCAGGGTTGTGGGCTTGCTGTTTGTCTTGTTCCCTCCTGTTAGGATCCTTGGGATCTCCCAGTTTGCTAAGCTGCATCTGATCTATGTGACAGCAGGACCTCAGTACGTCTCATGCATCTGCTATGGCTCAACGACCAGTAAAGGAACAATCACTCTTCTGAAACCTCCTCTGCCTGTAACGATGCAAAACAAGACCCTAGGACTGGCCACCTCACTCTTCAGTCAATATACACCCAGAAGTGGATCATTGCCACACTTCAGACTTTTCACTGTCTCAACTCTTCTCGCCATCTCCTAACCTGATCTATGAAACAGCTCTCACCTGCTGTTGACATCTCCATTTACTTCCCTATTTCTTCTCTTACCAGCTGTTTCCCAAGACTTCTCAATTCAGTCCTGTTTTTTTCCATTCTTTTGGGACAGGGACAGATCATCCAAAATCACCCTTGCCACGCTGAAATCCATATGCAACTTCATGCCAGCATTTCATCCTGCCACCCTATATTTGCTTTTCTTTGGCTTGATTATTTCTTGAACTGCCTTGTTTATCCTTTTATTCTCCTGGTGCCTTTATTAGTATATGGTACACATAACCCTTTAGGCATGACATAATACATTACACACCTCTTTTCATTTCTCCTCTCTGTCCTCTCTCTCCATTATTCTGTAACACTCCACGGTAGCTCACATGCTGACTTTAAATGGCATGTATCTTAACCTTGATTTTATTTTTAATATCTCTTTTTTTTTTTTTTTAAGAGGACAAACTCAAGGTGTTTATAACGATTTTTTAAAATGTATTTCTCACTTTTATTTATAATCTCCTGAAAACCAGAATCAAAGCTCTTTTTCTTTATTAATATGTCATTTCTATTGCCTTGTACTGCTGGAGCTGATCTGTCTCCAGGTTTTAAATACTCTCAGACTTCAGGGATACTCGGAGCCAGGATTTTTAGTCCAATCAATTGCGGAGTGTGGGGCTCCCTCTGAATGTTGTCTGACATTTATTTATTTTTATTAAAGATCATCTTCTCCCTCAGGATAGGAAACAACAACAACAACAACAGAACACATATACAAAATTACACAGACTTTGCAAAAAGTTATTTTTATAAAGCTGGCCAGATTTGGGCCCATCAGTACTGCCTCTGTCCCCTTAGTTTGTTCTCATTGTCTTTCTTAATGATGATATAAAGACACTTAAAGAATGTTTCTCTTGGATGAGAATCAAGACTCGCTTCTACTGTGAGGTCCAAGCAGACCAATGTTTGTACCTCAGCAGAAACTTACTCGAAGTCACCTGGCCCCATGGGGTTTTGTCCATGTCTAGGCCTATGGAGAAAACCATTTTGAGACTTCTTCTCTCCTGTTCACTTCCAGCTCACTTTTCCTATAATTTCTCAATAATGTTATCAGTGCCAATCTCAACACCATTGCCTGCACTTGTTAACTAATGAAAGGGCAGCGGCTGTTTCCAGCATGCGCCTGTCTCATAAGTAATAAGAAGTACCCTGCTTAAACTGTCTTCCAGGCATAAGACCCACCTGGTCATCTTTTATTAATTTCCCCATCGCTTTGTTTAGCCTATTTGTAATTATCCCTGTAAATATTTAATGGTCACTACATTGATTTGTATAGCCATTCTTGCTTTCTTTAATGTCTCAGGATTGCTGCAGAATACAAGAAATATAGCAGCATTTTAACAAATTATGGCTGGAAATCCAGATCCTCAGTTGTGTTCACCTCTATCAGAGAGATGTTTCTGCTACATTTTGGAGAGGAAAATGTTCCCCTCATCCTCCTTTCCTTAATGCTCATGTGCTTTATAAGCAATGTCTTTCTGTCCATTCATATTCAATATCTGTAAATGTATTTGTTATTTGTGTGGCAGCACATCTAAAAGAATTGCCATCCTTTTGTGCCCAACACCAAATCAATAAAAAACAGTAAGAGAGGTCCCATGTCCTAGGATGAATATAGAAAAAGCTACATTATCTAATTACAGAATTGAAGCAGAACTATCATTTTCTGCACTGTTATACCCCCTCAGTTTTACCATCTTTCTCTCCTGCCTGCTCTTCAGGTTCTTCTTTCATAGAACACAAAGGCAGTGACATATCTGAGTTTGATTCAAAGTGAACCACTGAAGGTTTCAGGGCAGGGATTGTCTCTCTCACATGTTGGCATAACAGTTTTCAAAACCTACCTACCACAAAGTGTGTCCCCATTCTCTGGTAGCCTTCAGCAAAGCTCTGCAAGCATGATTCAGCATTGACTACTCTCAGCAGCATCAAAAATTCTCTGAGTGTGCGTCATTTTCCTTGAATAATTCCTTTTTCTGTAGTGCTGCTTCATTAACTCTCCTAACTGACAAGTTTTACCCTGATCCAAGCTTTCATTTCCACTTTGAAATGTCTTGTTAGACAAGCCTCAGATCCTTCCGACTGCTCCGTGGCTGGTTTTCACCTATTATTAATGAAATGGTCAGAGTTTAACAATCCCCATTTTTGTTGCTAATATCATTGCATGTACTAGGGGCTGTATCAGCAGCTACACAGATGTAATCTTATTCATACCTGCTGTAGGATATGTATAATTTGCAAGCAAAAATGCCCCTTTCTCTACTCCTTTCTTATTTTATTTTTGCAGCAATGAAATTCAGACACTTTCCTGATTTTACTGCAAGACATTCTTCCTAGATTTTCCTTTCCTTGCCTTGCTTGTGCTCTCCCTTGAGTGCTGGTGGCATTGCAGGAAGTTACAATATCTGTCTTTCTTTTCTGCTCACCTTTGAAACATTCTGAGCAGACTGTGATGGTGCTGTAGGAGTTTATTTTTTTCTTTTCCTGAGCATCCAATCAAGTAAGGGCATTTCAACCCTGAGCACCCAAATGAACCGCTCTCAAAAATTCACCTTTCAATATACTGTCCTGGGCCCTAAAGGCAAGACCTGGCCCACAGTGGTTTTAGATGGGTGTTACGGAAAGTTGTACATTCTAGGAGTTCTGACCTCCCTCATTGGCCTGACAAGACTGGGAAGACCTTACAAGGTATCCACAATGAGGATAGTCTTAAAAAGTCTATGCAGGGTCTTTTCCTCAATCAACATGGAATCCAGCTAATCATGTTTGTTTTGAGCCATGCAAAGAAAGCTACACACTGTACGTTATGGAGTTGATCCTGAAATCTCTTCAGAAGAGGCACCAAAGCTTCTGTCCGAATAGTTATAAAGCAGACCAAGTTTCAGTGGCATGAAGAAGATTCAAAGCTTGCTTTAGCAGGCAGACTGAAGTGGAAAGGGATTTTAGTTTGTGTAGCTCTTCATATACCCCAACAATCTTCAAGCACTGGAAAGTTTTCTCAGGGACACTTGCATTCAGAACACAGTAGAAGAATCAAAAAGCTTCTTTCAACTTGCAGTCAAGAAACTACAAAGAAAGATTGTGGCCTTCAGGTTTTAACAGATAGATACCAAACTTCTAGACCTAAAAATCTGTTCTTTAAAAAGCCAATTTTTTCACCCCTAAATTGGCAAATGTTGTTATTGAAGTAATGGAAGGACATAAATACACAGGTTTGTTTTGGTCTGTATTCTTCTTTCCAATAATTTAACATTCCACTCTCATCTCTTGTCTAAGGAACTATCATTGCTGGAATGAAGCTTGGATGACCAGACCTGATCTTCCTGTTGGTTTTGGAGGATGGCAGGTTGTTGATGGGACACCCCAAGAAACCAGTGATGGTAATATTGTTTAAAGTCCTCCTTAACTCTCTTTCCAATACTTGGGTTCTTTGTGGTAATGAGCTGAGCCAGTGCCACCATATGGCTGATGACAACTTCTTGCACCAGATAATTATGCTCAGGTCTTTCTCCTAATCTGTTTTGAGCTCTACAACAAATCTGTCCTTATTATAACACTGCTCATGATGCATGTGCACAAAATCCTGTATGAGATGGGCCTTGCTTTGTACAGAAAAAATGTAGCCCTGTTCCCAAAAGATGGGTTCTAAAATTTTAGAGAACCTATACAGGAGCCTGATCAAAGTAATTCTTCTTCATTATATGTCAGCCAGTTTCTGCAGCCCTTACTAAGCTTCCTGAGCAGGTGGTAGGCAGGAGAGAAAAAGTGAAAAGTCACTGCTATTTCTTCCCTGTTCTTAAAAGATGTTCTTAGCAAATTTGCAGTAAGATCTTTCTCAGCCTGTGGTGTAACTGAGCCCTCCAAAAATTATCTGCTTTAAGCAAAACCAGCTTCAACTGCATTTCAACACCTTGAGACTTATAGTGGACTGTACCATTAAGGTACTGAACCATTAGGCTGTTTCAGACTTCAGTCTGTGTTGTTTCGTGGTCTGGCAACAGAAATTAACTTTTTCATTTCTTGGCCAGGAGTTCCCATAAACTCTCAAAATAGTTCAGCAAATCTCAATAATTCTTTTTCTTTGAGACAATATGATGTTTCAACATGTTTTTGAACTAATTTAATCTCTCACTTTATCTGTCTTCTCCCCACAGGTATGTACAGGTGTGGCCCAGCCTCAGTTCAAGCCATTAAACATGGTCATGTTTGTTTCCAATTTGATGCTCCTTTTGTCTATGCCGAGGTATGTACCTGACAACTTTTAGCGCTTTGAATGATATCATCAAGACTATAGTTGAGGCAGAAGATAGGACTTCGCTGTAATTTATGGACTGAGAAGTTACTCCACGTATACTCCACGTCAAAGAAAAATCTCATAATTATATTTTGATATGCCAGCTAGTAGGTGTGATATGGCTATAATGAATGACAGAGGTTTCTCTAATTTCTGCTCACCAATGAATAAGTAGAAAAATCTACTCTGACTCAGTTGAAACTTCAGGCTGTGGTCATTTATCCATCCCAGATTCCAGCTATGCTGGCAAATGAGTCACTCTCTCTAGCTACTCATCTTCACTCCTTGTTAGCTGTTACCTCCTTCTCAGGCTTGCCAGCAAAGCTGCTTATTTTAAGGTTCCCTTGCTTATTTCAGTCAAGATGGTTGCAGTGATTTCAAGAGGTCTTTGCTCACCATGTCCATTTTGACTGCAATGGGTCAAGGAGAGTTCACATGGGTAATTTGACTGACAGAACTGAGAGGGAAATATCTCCATGATGAGCAAGAAGTCCTGATCTCGAGTTTTAACCTCTGGCACCATCAGAGCTGGTGCGCCCAGAATGGCAGCAGCTGTAGAGCAAATCTATCTCTAATTGAATTGTATATAGCTTAGGACAGAAGAAAATAAAGATGTTTTATTTATGAAGCATTCCCCTCTCTATAGTCTATAGTCTTTTGGTGCAAGAAATGTGTAATCATGCTCCCCAAGTCCGAGCAGTATCTCTGTAGCCTATCCAAGTTTACATTGCCTGTTGTTCTGGAGCTTTGAATAGTAAAATTCCTCTAGGCATTATTGTAGCATGTGGCTAATTTTAAGCATGGGACTTCAATGCAAGTCAAACTTCAAATCAACGTGTCATTGTTTTGAGGGGAGACAGGCTTACTTCCCTTCCTTTCTTTGTTTCCATGTATGTCAATCCCTTTTCATTTAATGTTATAGGTGAATAGTGACATTGTTTACTCAAGAAGGGAGAAAAATGGAACCCAAGTGATAGAAAAAATTGACACAACCCACGTTGGGCAGTTGATTGTGACCAAAGAAGTTGGGGGTGATGGAATGATGGAGATTACTGAGGACTACAAGTTCCAAGAAGGTAACCTGTAATGGGATGGGACCTTACCAATATTGTTTTACCTTAGTCACATCTTGGATGGTGGATTTACAGACCTCTGGCACTGAGGCAGCTGCATAAAAGGCTGCCACAGTGTCCTCTGGAACTCTTTACTTGTAACTTCATCCCAGAAACACTGCAGATGCCTTGGTGAGAGTACAGACTTTGCTACTCAGAAATGCTCTGTACTGAATAAGCTGTAGTGAAAATAAAGAGTAGTCATGGAGTAACTGAAAGTATTCAAAACAATTCAAGTCTTTCTATGCAGCTGTTTAGTCATTTCTTACTCAGGCCAGATGTTTGCACAGAGTAAATCAGTGTAGCTCTATTAATATCAATTAAGCTAGGTCAATTTATCTGACGTCTTGAATACCAGCTCATTTGGAATTTGTGATGTTCTGCTAATATTAACTTTACCACAGGAAGGTTCACTGTCTTCATCTGTTAATTTCAGCTACCAGAAACTGTGGAAGGTGTACTCTTGTGATCAGTGGGTGGGCTAATGCAGTACCGCCATTTACCTTCTAAATTTGATTTTCATTCATGTCTAGGCTCAAAGGAGGAGAGACTGGCTCTTGAGACTGCTGTGATGTACGGCGTTAAAAGGCAAACTACCCAAGACATCGTGTATCAGCCGCAGACAGATGTTGACATGGACTTCCAAGTGCAAAAGGCAGTCATTGGCAGTGACTTCAAAGTCACTATAACTTTCAGGAACAAAAGTCACAACCATTACACTGCTACTGCATACCTTTCAGGCAACATAGTGTTTTACACAGGAGTCACAAAAAATGAATTCAAGAGACATTCTTTCAGTGCAAATCTGGCACCCTCTTCAAGTAAGACTTGCATAGTTGTTTTCAAACTTGCTAGCTTTTTTTTTTATCTCTGTGTCATTAATTGTCACCACCTCTAGTGGGTAAGGGTAGGATACTCTGTTGGATATCAGGTGTCTCTGCTCCTAACTCTGGCCCTGCTACCAGTCATTTAGAGCTGAAGATGTTTTCTTCAAGTTGTTGCACCCTGCATAATGCTCTCTCACCTCAAGCTGCTTGTCCGGGAACTGTTACTTTTTTTTTATTTAGTACAAAAGAAAGCAAAGGAGCGCAGGTATTAAGTTGCAAGGTATCATTTTTTGTACCTTTAGTCTCCTAGCAGTATCTCAAAAAGTGAAGGAAAAGTTCTGGTTCCCCAGGGTGTCATTTACAGGGACGAAAAGGTGAATATATTGACTTCCTTGAAATATGCTGACAAGCTCTGAGAGGTCCCAGCATATATCTGAATTTGGAGGACTAGGTGGTTCAGGATTTTATATTTACGGTGATCTAAAAAGTTGATCTGTGACTAGAATGTACCACTATAGAGCAGGGACATTTGTCAGCTGGGCAGGCACCTCAAAGGTGAGTCATTTTTACAGATGCAACATTTGCTTTTCTCAGTGGCCTCTGGACCGCTGTGGGGAGACCCTACCTCCCTCTTCTCATGGGAAATGCAGTTTTTGGCAGCCTAGCTAATGCGTCTGAGGGCAGGATGTTGCGATGCTCAAAGCAGGGAAGAGACATTTTCTCCTTTTCTATTTTGGATATCACCAATTTATTTTCTGTCAGCCATGGCAGCCCCATTTGGAAAACAGTCAGCAAGTGTTGAGGATGTGCTGTACTTTAAAGCACTATCCAACAGTCTGGTTGTAGATCCCTGCCTTCTCCAGCAAAATGTGACTGCCAATCACTTGTTCTTCTGACAGGCCTGTGCTCTTGGGTCAGTGCCTTCAGCTCAGCAAAAGTGATGAGAATGTGCTCCTATGGAGACTAAGTCAGAGGATCCTCCGCTTGAGTTTCCTACTGAGAAAGTCAGGAGCAATGATTTTGCCTTCTTGATGCTGTTACTAGTCAAAAGCAATCTCTGCTAAACACAGTGGGAGCAGCAGGACTTCAGGAGGCCAAAGGATGGGCCTCCTGGTCTTGATCTGGTCCTGGAACACAGCCACTCTGGCTGACCTCTGAGCTTTCTCATCTGTCTTTTCTATCTCATACCAACCCAAGAGATGCTGTGAGACCTCTCTTGTCAAAGAAGGTGGGTTTTGTCTCAGTGAGAAAGCTCCATGGAATCACGGTTCCCACCATGCTATGAAAAACAAATCATCCCCTTTGAGTATCATCTAAAATGGCATGTTTTGATTTGGAGATGATCAATCTCCATCAAGTAGGAGTTCACTTACATCTACAGGTGAAGGTTAATAAAAATTCTATCTCTGGTCTATAACAAAGCCCTGACATCTGCTTGCTGTTTCCTTCTAACTCCCTGACTCATTTGCAAGGGCTCTGGAAATGGGCTGACTCAGGGTTGCATTGGGTTGTTACAACACAGCCTATCAAAACACCATGTGGAGTATTACATTGGCTTGCAGTGGTTACTAAATATTTTATCTGAAATACTGCAAAACGCTTTGGAGACTTGGCTAGGTAAAAAAAAAAGATAATAATAATAATTTCAACTGCTCAGTCTAAATTCTGTGCCACTCCTTTGATGGGAGCAAATTCAGTCATCTTGTAGGAAATGTGAAAATTCCTGCTATGCTTTCTGGCTGTGTTTTGTGCTTCATTCAAGGACTTGCATCTGCTCTTGCATCAAAGGTCTGTGTGAGGTATTATTACCTAAAACACAGCTTTTGCAGTGTTTTGAGGCTCATCTATCTCCTCCGCACAAGAAATGAAACAAATAGATTATGTTTAAGCATCACTGATCCTCATAATTCATTTTTTTCCAAGTTAAGTAGATGGTTTGTAAAAAGCTTCTTGAAACTGTGCTGGAAACTCTGAATTGACTGACGGTGAGTGAACACAGACTAGAGAGAGGCACCTGAGAGAAGAGAACATGGATTTTTTTTGAATGTGCACCAAAGGTATGTCCCCATCATTGCTTCTGGCCAAGGAGACATTTTTTAAGAAATTAATACCTTTCAAGGTGGAAGTTAGCTTGTATCTGAGCTACCGCTATCATTCTGTGGAGCACTTTGTCCTGTAATAGGAGGAAAAACCTTCACAAGTTAGGCCATCTCTGAAGGTGATATGTCAAACCTGAGCATTTAATTCTTTTGCCTTTGCCTTGGAAAG
Source organism: Nesoenas mayeri (assembly GCF_963082525.1). Classification (NCBI taxonomy): domain Eukaryota; kingdom Metazoa; phylum Chordata; class Aves; order Columbiformes; family Columbidae; genus Nesoenas; species Nesoenas mayeri. The sequence continues at coordinate 91,263,191 of NC_137543.1, read as the reverse complement.
GAATACATGTGCAATCAGAAATGGTGTCTGAGCAGATGGGCAGTGTGAATGGATCATTTGCAACTGCATGAGAATACTCTGTCAGAAGTGTGGTGGGTGGATACCTTTTGGGGCACTTAGGCAGGATTTATAGGCTTTGTTCATGGCAATAAGGGTATATACATGTATATATATATATGTAGAGAGAAAGAGAGAGGGGTAACAAAAAATCACAATATAATAATGATGTGTTAAAGGCATTCTTCCAGCCTGTGTTGCTGAAAGAAAGAAGGAAACTAAGTTTTCAAACAGGAAGCAAATGCGTGATTTTCAGAATAATGATTAAAGAATTTGTGTGGGTTGAAAACATCTTTGAGGATTTGAACAGCTTAAACCTTCCAGTGCCTTCAAAGGTGCTCTCGCATCTACTTGGTTATATTTAGTTTTCTCTACCTTTTTGAAAGCCTATAAGACAGCTTGGAGTTGTGTCTCCCTTGGCTTTCCCAGATGCAATAAGTGGTACTGGCAACTTAACTGCATAGCCAATGCTAAGGAAATGGAAGCCTATTATTCTTTTTCATTTTTTTTTAAGCTGTAGTGATTAAATTTAAACAGAATAGTTCATCTTTCCTTGCACTAAAAAGGAAATTTCTCTTAGATAGCAACATTTTTATTTATTTTTTTTTAAATTTATCTATTTATTTACTTTGCTCAGATGAGAAATACCTTACCTGATTTATAATTTACAGTTTGGGGCATTATGGGAAATTCTTTTACAGAAGATATAGAGTGAGAAAGAGGGAGGGAGCGGGAGAACATCAAGTAAATTTAAGACTGGCCTGGTAAATCCGGGTCAGGTGGTCACCAAGGGAATAGCTTTGAAACTAAATAAAGGAACTCTTTTTGATGTGAGTAGATGAAAAGAGTGAAAAGGGGTGAATGTCATTTACCCAGCTGAGTTCAGTTATCTCACTGTGTACAGTGTATGTCACAAATACAATAGAAATAATGGATAACAGTAATAATTGTAGGTAACAGATGGGAGATCTTGATATGTTTACTAGTCTTATAATGAATGTTTACAGAGGCAAGAATTGCAGATCTATATATTTTGCTTGGTCACTTAGTTAGCAGGTCTGCTTCTCTGCATCACATTCTGATGCCATTGTTGGCCTGGGAATTGCCGCTCAATATGGTTAAAACTAATGATTCCCTGCATCTCAACCATCTAGCCTAAGGGGACTTGTTCCTTCCAATAATTATCATCAGGGAGCACGTGAAAACTCTCTGGAGGGCATGCCTGCGACAGGAGGATCTTCTTGATAAATTTTGCAGGCAAGATTAGTGTAGAACAAAGGCAGATATCCAGACGTGTCCCTGAGAGCAGGTGGTCTCCCAGGTAGTGTGCATGGGCTTAAAACCCCCAGTGGCTGCTCTGGTGGCATCCCTGGTGCCATTCCTCTGCTGAGAAGAGAGTCAGAGAAAGCACAGGAATAGAGTGAAAGAGCAAACATTTACAAAGGCGACACTCAAAAGCTGGTTTGGACCTTCATGCCTGGTAGATATTTACTGTCAGTCTTCCTTCTCATTTATTTTGTGGTAGCACCTGGAAACCTTCAACAGTGAAATGGGCCCATGTGAGATGGGCACTGAGCAGAGGCTGTGCACAAACCCAGCTCTTGTCCCAGGGAGCTCACAGCCTAAATGGAAAGAGGGTAAGATAAGAGGGGAAACGTCGAGTTAAAGAGATGAAGATAGTTTGGGTGAAAAAAATCAAAGCCATCCTTTGGTTGTGGGCCACCTGTTTTCCAAGGCACTCGTATAACTACCACTGGCCATGACGGGAGGAGCAATCAGCCATTAGATTGCTTCAGATGCCTTTTTTCTTTCCTGTTTCTCTCCTCAGCGAACGCTTTTGATGTTATGATCAAATCAAGTGAGTACCTGAGCGACCTGCTGGACCAAGCCTCCTTTCATTTCTTTGTGACGGCACGGATCAATGAAACGGGGAAGATTCTGGCTATGCAGAAGGCAACAGTCCTGGAAATTCCCAGCCTGCGGATCAAGGTAGCTCAAGCCTGTGGTGGAGGGGAGTGACCATCATGATGTGCAGGCTGTTCTGTACAAGGCTGTCACATTGACTTCTAGGATGGAGGGGTGCACATGTGCGTGTGTGCACCTTAGACCTTCAGTCTAACATGACCCTTATAAAGCACTGGCTCACTTGAGTGTATGGGGGTGTATAGGTGTGTTATAGAATGTATTGAGTATCCCTACATTGAAGTCTGAGTCTGACTGCATCTCCAGTAGTAGAGAGCTGAAGTGATCTCAGTGGAGGAAGGAGGGGAAAAGATCTGAGAAAGCTGGAGAAACTTGAAGGGTAAGAGTAATGGCTCACTCAAGTCACTCAAGTCTTTAACTACTTCAGAAGTCCATTATACTTAAAGCAAGACAGCACAGAGGCCTCTTACTGAAGAATGAAGGGCACTGCTATTGAATTTTCTTGGAAAACTCCTGCAGGTGTTGTGGAAAGTTTCTCCAAACTTGTATTGGGCAGCACCAATTTGAGACAACTTGAAGGATTTCAGTGCTTTGCTGCCACTCTGTCAATGTTCTGTCAGCGGAGTTCCTTGCAAGTTCAGGCATCTCTGCAGATGGTGGCATGGTACCTATGAAAATGCAGAAGTGTAATGTTTGTGATAGGACAAGGACCCTACGCCATACGGCAAAGGCAGGGCTGAGATTGAGAGTTCTCAATTCATAACTGGGCATCCAAATAAATTGCCTCATTTTCAAAAGCGCTGAGCTTTCATCTGCTTTGAATGATGTCATTTGGATCTGCTTTTTTCCTAATACTAAAAAAAAAAAAAAAAAAAAAATCAGAACATCTGTTCAGGAAGCTTTATGTACACAGGAACGTAGCTTTCTAAAATTCAGGACCTTGAAAGAAATCCGAGTTTATAGGCCTTTCTCCCCCCTGTATATTTATTTGCACGAATGTTCAGGATTCCATATAATATTTTATGTAGTACCTGCAGCCTTCTGCAGAAAATGCTTTCTAAAAAACATAGATCAAAACTACAGTGAAATCTGCAAAGAAATGTACTCAATTTAATGGTTTGCAGAAATGTCATGATGATCTAATCAGATTATTGGTGTTTTCAAACAAAATATTTCTGATTTACTGAGCATTCTAGAGGAGGCAAACAAGACACACAAACTCTACTACAAATACCTGTCTTCAGTAACCAAATTTTAAAAGCAGAGAGTTCTTTCCATTCAATACTTAAAGCAGAATGTCTTATACAACATCCGCAGTTCCAGGTTCAAAATACTTTGTCCTCCCTGCTGTTATGAAGGAAGAATATTTATTATATAGGATAAGTTCTTGTTCAATAACCATGTTTTCTGGTAAAACTGAGTTTGTCTTTTCTGTGCTTCTTTGTGATGTGTAAAAATATGCTGAAATTTTAATAGCTGGGGTTTTTTTTAAGTGTATGTATATATACCTATGTATTTATATAGGAAACTTTGTTTTATTTCTTTTTAAGAAATTTGAGGAAGTTTATCTCCCTAGTTTTTTTGTCAGATTTCTTCACTGACTGTGACCGGCAGACTAGAGTTCTTAATGTAAGAGAAAATAATGAAAAAACTTATTTCTCCTCATGTCTTTGGGTACACCTTTGATCTTACTCTGTTGGTCTAAGGAGACTGTCAGAGCTAACAGTTGACAAAATTACACCATATTCTAATTTAGCTTGAGACTAGGTTACAAAAATAGGCTCAGCAAATATAATGCATATCATGGTCTCAGTTGCATGTGTAGAAGTTCAGGATAATTTCGAATCCTCCCATGTAACAGTGATCTTAAATGGACAATTGGAATAAGGAGGACATAAGACCTCTAAGTGGGCTAGGAATTCTGAAAATACCACTGGTGTCTTTTTGTAAATTCAAGTGTCCAAAAGCTGTTGAGAACTTGGCTGTGGGCATCTCGTCCTTTACTCCAGACAATATATCTGTATTTGGTGCAGAGTGGTCCCTGAGATCAGAGGCTTTCCTGCCTTTTGCAACTGTCTTACTCTCTAAAAATTTTCAGTAGGGCTGCATACCACAGAAGAGCACCTTAAATTTATTGACAAGGTACTTGTTTTTCTTACTTACCTTCCTCAAGGCCCTTTAAAGTAGTCCATGGAGCAGCTGGGATCTGCAACTCGTAAGCTGAAAACCCTTGCCTGAGCCTTTTATATTCTGTGAGAACTATTGTGTAGCTAGGAGGAAAAAATAAAAATAAAAAAATAAAAAGGAAAAAGTACCCAAGCATGTAGAATTTGTTTAAAAACACATTCACTTGGTGTTTTCCAGTGGCTGTACTGCCAGCACTGATGTGAAGGAACAGACAGATCCTTTCACCTGTGTACTGTAATACACATGGAAATCAATGCAATCCCTGTTCATTAATCTTGCAGTTTAACATTTTTCAGTGCAAAATGTATTGCTTTTTTGCTATGTAAGGTTTTTGGAGGACAACTGGCTCTCAGATCTTTGCATGTGCAAGGTTAGAAAACCTTCAGAGCACAAGAGGTGGTTGCAAGGCAGGGCGAAGATGGACACAACCCTTTTGAGGTGTGCAAGCAGTGCAACCTGGTGTTTCTGATTTAGGGTAATAAGACCTGCCTTTCTCTTCTAGAGCTTATGTCTGGAGCAGGCCATCCACTTCAGTGCTGGTAGGGAGCCTGGAAGCGGGGGGCAAAGTCTGGGAGAGAGGCCCCCTCAGCTAGACACTCAGCTCCAGGACTGTGCATGCAGATTTCCACTATTCCTATGGAAATTAGGGCCTGCCTCTTGACCTGCCATGGGGCTTGAGGGAAAATTGCAATGGATAGAAAACTTTGCAATGGTACTCATGGGCCCATCCAACAATACTTTTCTGGCTAAGTTTTCTCTGCCTCATGCTATTTTGCTGCATGCTCCATTCCACCTCCTCTCCTTCCTTGCAAGTACTGTGTGTTTAACTCCACAGATTTCACCATGGGGCATTTTATTATTATCAGCTTGTGAAGCATTGTCTTTTCCTTGTCTTGCAGACCCAAGGTGAGATGGTAGCTGGCAAAGAAATGTCTGTGACTGTGGAATTCACCAATCCCCTGAAACAAACCCTGGAGAATGTCACACTCCGCCTTGAGGGACCCGGCGTGCTGAGAACGATGAAAAAGGAGTTCAGGTAGGGAAGAAGAAAACACAGCAGCACAACTAGCTGGGAGTTTGTCCCCTGCTTGCTCACAGGAGAAAGCTCACAGGACACAGTTAACTAATGCTGTGGTGAGTGATTCAGTTCAGACACTCTCTCCTTACTTTAAAATTCAATGCACAAGGGACCTATAGGTCTCAATAGTCAGGAGTCAGGCTGTTCAGAGAGTCTGTGCAGAGAGACTATGACAGTGTTTAATCTGTTCAGTACCAGTGCTGGAGGAAGGGGTAGTGGTTGTGGGTAGTTGCTAATGCAGCCCGAGTTTACTTTTTCACTGTATTACATTATTTTTAGCTCTTGACAATAGCACCTGTGAGCCGCTATCACAGAAAGACAGATTTATCCTACACGTGAAGTGCTTACTGACACTCGCTCAGTACGTGCAAATCAAGTCCTGTGCTGTTTTTAAAAAAGGGCTTTTCTCCACTCGTGTTAATCACAATTATACAAGACATCCAGATACCTCAGATGATCTTTGCAAGCTTATGCCAAGATACAAAACACATGTCAGATGCAGCAGAGCCTGCTGGGATGGCTGCAGCAGGTCTATGAGCGCACAGGTCGTCCCAGCAGCACCGCTGCAGAGGGCTGCCCTGGTACAGAGGGGTGGTTCCAACACAGGGTGCACCCAAGCCTCAGGAAAGGAAAGTCCATCAGCCATCTTCATTGTGCTCAGAGTTGCATCTCACGCTGAGTGATACCCACACACTAAGCAAGTTGTTTCCTAAACCCTCTTTCTATTTGAGTTCAGTGTTATAAGCTCAGTATTAGCCAGTTCCATGATATATAACTGAGATCCGTGGAAAATTTTGCAGCCATTACTTAGTCTTGGGCAGCCAAAGCAATGTTATCTATCATTACCTGCACTGATGGTCCCCAGGTGTGTGCAAAAGGAGTTTGAAAAATAGCCTGTGCTTCAGCAGCTGCGTAAATTGTCAGCATTATCTGCAGCCAATAAGGGAGGTCTGAGCCTGACTGCACCTGGGCCAGGGATAAAAAGATCAAAACCAGTCTCTGAAGTGGAGCTGGATAGAAAAATGACTGTGAAAGGGCATCATACTGTGCTTGCTTTGTGCACGTGGTTTGTCACAGATGCTGCTGAACACGACTCAGCACGGTCCACATGAGTTACACAAGTTGCAGCAATAGCCCTCGTTGCTGCCCAGCTGTGCCAGCCTCCCCTGTTGTTCTGCATCCTTCTCAATCCAAAAGCTGCTGTGGGCCAGCTCCAGCCTTCAAGGATGCAGAAGTTGCCAGGTGCGTCAAAGGCACAGGAGTTAGGGAGAAAAATGGTTCATAGAACAGATGTAATTTTCCTTCAAGTCACCATGTTTTCCCCTTTTCAGTAGTGCCCTTGCCATAATTTCAAATGGAAACGGATCTGCTTAGTCATTTTAAGATTGAACTTCTATGAGATGAATGAAGGCTGCAGGTTATACACACAGAGGACAGAGCAGGGGGGCAGTTGTAGTTTATTTAAATAATAATCACATTTGCCTCCTTGCATTCAAAGTGATAAATGGCTGTGGTGTGGTGATGGCTCAGCATATTACGCAGAACCATTCATCACTGAATTCTCTCCTGGAAAATCAGATTAGGGTGGCTTTACTCCATTTGTAAAGAGAATTAAACTCATTCTAGGCTTTCCCCACTCTTCCACTGCTTCCCTGTCCATCAGGGACTGTCATATATGGGATGTGTATTTGCAATTCTTTGTGGGGATGAGACTTTTGACCTCCCTGCATTTTTAGGGTAGCTTTTCTGTGTCACTTGGGTGACTCCACAAAAGAGCTGTGTGTGATCCAGCTGATGCAACATTATTCCGGGAATGAAGTGGCTTGAAGTCTTCAGTCTTGATCATTTATAAAGACTATATATATGGTGATATTTAGCTATTAGCCTCAGACAGGAGGGGCATGACTTATGGAAAAGCCTTTGGCAGCAGCAGTTCCTACATGGGGCATAGACTTTGTATGACAAATGAGAATTAACCTGGCAGTGATGGATAGTGTTAAAAGGATTTTAACCAAATATGTATTCACACTAGCATGTAAGTCATTTTGAGTATTTCTAGATGTCAAAGTTCAGCTAGTATTAGCATTTGTAGAGAGAAGCAAATTGGTTTTGAAGTAGGGCAGTACAGAAACAGGAAAAACTGTGCTGTGATTTCCAGCACATCCTTTGTCTCCCTGCACACACACATATAGAAATAAGTACATATATACATGCAGAGATGATAGCCCTGTAAATTAGCAATGGTAGTGCTACCCTCTCTAAGTGCGACACTGTGAAGATGTGGTCTGGAAACCTTCATCCTTAGAGAATCTGGCCCCCAAGTACTCAAGAAAGTAGACCAAACTTTACTGCTCAGCAAATTGGTATAATAGCCTCTTCACTTTCCATACAGAGAATCCCTTGCAGAACATTCCCGTAAACTCTAAATTTAAAAAGGTATTTAACCTTGTGTAGCAATTGAAGTCATTGCTTTCTCATACTACTGTTTGAGTGGGCATTTCGTGGAGCAGGCAGGTCAGCTGAGGGGAACAGCAAGTCTCTCATTAAGAACAAAGATAAAAAGAGGTAAAACACTTGCTGGAAGTGGTCTGCACATGCTCACACTGAAAATATGATCTTCCTCTACTTTTCCTTTTCTAAAACTGGGTACGTGCCCCAGGGTCCCTATGACTGTGTATGCAAAATGCAGTGCTAGCCTAAGCTAACTTTAAGAAGCTAAAATATCTAATTTCAGCAGGGGCAGACTTGCACTGAAACAAATATTCAGGTGAGAGGATCCCAGGTTACCTCATTTAGAGCTAATTAAGGTTTCTTGTAGCAACTTGTGCTAAGCCTGGCCAGCCACTTCTGTTCTGACCTTGTCATAGGACATGGCATCTGAGAACCAAATCTTACCAGATGATAATTTGAAACAGTGACTAAAGTTTAGGCTTACTTTACTCTCAGTTTATTTAGTTATTTGCAGAATACCATAGCCATGTGAGATGAGAACACTGGCTAAATTCATAATCGACTTACTTAATGCTGAGGAAAAGAACATTCAGTTTTATAAATAGAGTTCCACTATGCTACCTTCTCCTTTGGTTCCTTTGGAGAAGCTGTATCCTGACATCCCCCAAACATAATCAATCAGTATCAGCCTTCAAAATCTGCACACAGAACATAGTGAAAGCACTAAGAAAACACAGAAACCCAATACTTGAGGCTCTCTGTGAATCTTGATTTTAGCAGAAATTGAAAAATCAAGAGCAGCACAGAATATGTTTGCTTTATAGTATGAGTTATCAAGAGTCATACATGACGTAAAAGAGTAACTGCTAACAGTAGGAGTCCCAAGAACACTTTGACTTATTTGTATGGACATGAAGAAGTCATTTGAAGTGACCAATGAGGAGATCTACTGATGTTGTAACTGTGACAGGGTGGTTCAGGATAGGAGCTGGTGGAGGGCCTCAGCACCTCATCAGCACTGCATCAGGTTTGCATGGGAATTCACCAGACATTTCACAACAAGCACTTACTTAACCATTTAAGCAATCATCAACAGGCTACAGGCTATGATAAACACGTAAAATGGAATTATAAAGTAGAACAAATATGTGCTAGCTATATAGAAGGTCATTCAGAAAGTGATTGTGGGAGGAAGTGACAGGAGACAGAAGAAAATGGATTCATTTCAGAAATTAAAATTAGCCTGGAGGAAAGGCTAGAAAAGGCTTTGACAGAGTCAGTTCTATGAGGTACAGAATATGGAGGGAATAATTTATAGGATACTTATGAGAATGAGTGAAACATAAAAAATTTGAGGTGTGTTATACTGCCCACCTTCAGTTTCTCCAGTTGTGGGTCAGGTTGAGAGCATCGGCTGACTGATCCTGATATTGTTACTTTTCTTCTTCCTTACAGGCAAATCCCAATGAATTCTACCTTGATCTGGGAAGTAAAATGCATCCCAAAAGTACCAGGGTTACGAAAGCTGATTGCAAGCCTAAATTGTGATGCTTTGAGGCACGTGTATGGTGACCTGAATGTCCAGATTCAGAAACCATGAACAAAGGTCCTGCCTTCATTTCTCATTTAGCTATATTGCAAAATATCACATTAGGGAGGGGAAAAAAAAAATTATGGAAAGCTACTCATCATTAATTTGGTCATCCTTGTACTGAACAAAATTTGATAAAGAAAGGTAATTGGTAAGATTAGGGAGAACTTGAAAAGGCAACTGGATAGCGAATGATTTAAAATTAGATACATGTAGTTAAAGGCAATTCTAGGCCATATTATTCCTATAGTTCACTTGTATTTATGGTCTTTTGCATTAGTGCTGCAAGGGAATCTGAAAAGCTCCATTCACCATAGTCTGAACTTTAGTTTTAATTAAGGTCTGATATTTCACTGAAAAGGAAAAAGAAAAAAAAAAAAAGCCCAGTGTCATAAATTCTTAGACTGAATTACACAACCCTGTGTTAGATCATTCAGGCTGCAGTAAAAACAGGTATTTCTAGCTAAATGGACTACTTCATCTCACAGTGTTATAATTTTACAGTTCATGGAGAGCTCACTTTGCTGTAAGCATCTCTCAGGATGTGTTATCTCCAGAATATTCCCTGTTCTTTTTTTCCTCTTGCTGCTTCCCTATGCCTTTTTTTTTTTCTAACCCTTTCACATGTGCAGGCACCTACACATACTCACTCCTGTATTTCATGTGCTCATCCACAGTGTTGATGCACTGTTTTTCTCCTTTGCTCGATGAAAATCCAGAGTTTTACATGCCCTTGCTCAGAGTTCATCACACCAAACTTGCATTTCCTGGTCACATCTCATGAATTTGGTGTGGTCCAGCTTCATCCTTTTCTTCCTTCTCTTCTGAACCTGCCCTGTAGCCTCGTTTCCCACAGGTGTGTATGTTGGAGGGTTCACTGCCTCAAAGCAGCCCAGGCTTTCCCAGCTGATCAATGGGGTGAAGGAGAGAGAAGCAGAAGGGGCAACTTGAGGGTCTTCTCCTGCCAGTCCCACAAGCCTAGCGAATATCCTGCACTGGAGCTGCCACCTGGGGATGAATTTAGATTAAATCATGCCTGAAAGTTCCCAGGAAACACAGCTACTGCACAATTAAGTTATTTTACAGGAGCAACCCCAGGAATACCCAGGGACAACAGCTCAGCTGGAAAAGGAATAAAGATGTAACCTGAGAGTCAGAAACTCAACAAGCTGGGCCTGCATCCTGCCTTTCTCACAGCAAATTCCTCTGTGAGGTGCAACTGGGCCTCCCAAGGCATTGCTCCTCTGAGGACCTTCTGGCTCAGAGGTCACCCTGAATCTGTAGTTCCCATTAGTCTTCTGTGCAGAATACCGCTCCATCCTAAGCCATGTACCCCATCGTGCTAGAGCAGCAGAGCGTATGTGTGTGTATGGATTTCTCACGTCCCCTGAAATCCTTCTCAGGATCTTTTCCCATAAGGCAAGGATGCACATGCCACAAGCTGTGGCAATTCCTCTCCGCTGGCTATAGTGTGTAAGCACATGTCCCGTACTAACAGCCCAGGTGAGCTAACTGAGTTTCCAAAGAAGTTAAAAGGAGCCTCATGCTCATTAAACACTGGGGCTTTATTATGCTGTGTATGGTTGTATCATTTTGTGGTTTTATTGGTGAGAAAACAAGGGAGGTGACTTACTTTCTGCTCCTCTTCTTGCCACACGTTGGTTCTTGCAAAACCTGTGACCAGCTGTTAAAAATAAGAAAGTCCTGGGAGGAGAGAAATACAGGCTACTGTTTTGCTAAAGTATATGGAACAAAGCAAAGATTCATACCACCTCATATGCTCAATGAATAGCCCTGGATCCAGGAACAGCAGACTTTTGGGGGCTTTCACTTCAGGCATGGGCACACACTGATTTTGTACAGCTTATGTGACCACATTAGAAACTCCGCAAGTCAAAGTCTCCCGTATAAGTCCTCTGGGGTACAAGGAGCTGAGCAATGTGTTGCAAATGCAAGGTGAGAATCTCTGTTAAGTAATTAAGCACTCCCACCAGAGCCTGCATCTTCTAATAAAATTATCTGGTTTTTGCTCCTGCATATAAACCTGCTTTCTGTTCCAGACTTCTTATAACTATAGTGTAATAAGAATTTAAAATAAAGCACGTCTAATTTCACTTGTGTCTTTTGTTCTGTGTTTCAATTTACTTCCTTATAGTAGTGCTATTGACACCACTCCCTGCATCTTAATTGTAAAAGTTAAAAGATTTGCTTCAGAGCCATGCTTATAAAGCTGTCTTTTTTGGGGGGCTAAGGAGAAAACCCTATCTTTATCTAAATGAACTAAAAAACAAACAAAAAATTTGCCTTTGTTTTTCTTTCTGTTTTAACAACTGACTACCCAATGCATTGGAAAAGGTGACAATTTCCAGAGCACATCACAGTGCCAGTAAAGAGAATCCCCAGATTCCCCTGGAAATGGTTTTAACATGTCAGAGCCCATTAAGTGACTAGTATGCTCCTAATGAAACCTTACCTACCTCCCTTTTCTGAAGTGTGCTTCTCAGCAAAATATTTCAAGGCATTTTACTAACAGTCATTAAGCTGAATGCTGTTCATGAGGAGACAGGAAGTATTTTGAGAGTTGCCAGAGGGGTATAATGAAGCAAAGAGAAGTTCAATGATGACTGTGAGTGTGGCCTGGGAATAGAGGCCAAGGATGTCAACAGCCCTTGGCATTAGCAGCCAGGGTGCTCTGTACAGAGCTGGTCATAAAACAACCAAACAAACAAACAAAAAATGAACCAACCCACAAACCAACAACAACAAAAACAAACCAAAACCAAACCAAAACAAACACACAAAAAACCCATACCAAACGAGGACAAAACGAGGGTGGCTTCTAGGATTTCATTCACTCATCAACCAGTGGATGGGCTGTCACATGAATCATGGGTAAAATCTGATTGAAAATACAGTGAGTACTGTGATAGCACTATATGTATTAATAGGAAATAATTAATCAATAGTAAGGTCAGATTGGCAACCCCAGATCTGGTTGGTCTTTGAATCTGAGAAGAGTTGGAGATCAACTTCTTCAGCTGAGGGTCTCTTTTAATTGCCATAAACTTGTGTCCTCAACACACTCATCACATTTTAGAGACAGACTGGGGAGAAAAGAGTCCAAAACTAAACCCCTGCCTCTGCATATCCCGTGTTCCACCAGTTCAGAGAAGCCAAGTGCAAACAAAAGTCTGCACACTCCTGAAAGCACACCTCATTTTTTGCCAACTTGTTACATCCAAGCTATAGAGCAGGTTGCTTCAATTCTGATCCATTTGTCAGGTTTAAAATTTTGTTATGGGCAAAAGGAAACATATCTTACATGCAAACCTAGGAAGAATATCTTGTTAGTCTTATTAAAAATAGCATAATCAAAGAATTATTGTTAACTGAGATAATTATGTGATGAAATTATATTATTATATTTTTCTAACAATGATACTAACTGTTATAGTCCAAACTATATCAGGTAAAACTGACATGCATAAACCTTTTAGTATACTTCCCTTTCTCTGCTCTTTTATGCACCACTACACTGCCCTTCTAATGCTTTCAGTCTGGTTGGATGCATGTGTAACAGCAAGTCACCAGTGTCCCAGGTCTTCCACCAAGCGTAGCCTGATATTAGTGTGGAAGGTTTCTCTTCCTCTTTGCTTGGATAAGCACATCTGAAAATTTTTTCCTTCTCACCATATGGTCCACCAGAAGTCATTTTTACATGCTCACTGATTCACTCCACATCTTGCTACTTCTTTGTTGGTTCACAACTCCACAGTAGATCTGCATTTGCTGTATGCGACGCATTTTATATGTGTTGGGTATTTGTTGTTTGTTCTCCTTTGTTACATGTAAAATTTGTCTCATCCACCTGCTAAGGTTGCACCCTTTGATGACAAGGATTTGACCCCTGGTGGGCTATTTGCAGCCTGGGGCCTCCAATGTCATCCTACACCTGTACTGTCAGGGCCCCTGTTATCATCCCATGCTGGTGAACCTTTATGCTAAATTTTGAGGTCATAAATAGTTCATTCTACACAGAATAACTATGTGCTATTACTGCCTACTAGTTACAAAAAGTACATGTAACAGTAAACATTTCACCATGCAGTTGGATGAAGCAAAGCAACAGCTAAAACAAAGTCAGTAATAAACATCAGGTCATTAGATAATTGCTCTTATAGCTGCACAAAGCACAAAAAGTCCTGACAAGTCCTGATGCCTGTGCTGCCAGCTTATTATCAAACTGTGACCTTCCACAAGCAATGGCAGAATCTTATTTGTAAAGCAGAATCAGAGAATGTGTCTGAGCACTGGCTTTTCTAATGACTGGTGCTGCCAGTGATAATTGGTTTGAACTGAAACTAATCAATAAATGCTCTGCCAAATGGGTGACACCCCAGTCCCCACTCTTTTCTCCTGCTGTAGACTTATATACTGCCCTTTCTTCAGCATATTGCTTTCATGCTTCCAAGCTACATCAGCTTACCCAACAATCTTTTGAAGCAGGTCCAACACCAGCCAGACTGCTGAGGATTTTGTGCTTCCAGGTGTGATACAGGGGACACCCACAGGTGATGGAGGAGGAAGAATGAGCACTCTCACTGTTGACTAGGTAACCATTTTGCTCATAGCTGCATGAGTTGTGCATTATGAATTAGAGAACTTGTGAATTAGAAACATCGTTAATTAAGTGAGGAATCAGTGAAGTCACATGCTAGACTAGTCTGTACAAAGGGGATTTAGCCCTTGCTTGTCTTGTTGTTTTGTTTTTTTCTTTCCTAGTGTGTTCATAAAATAGAGTTTAATTTACAGAATACTTTGTCCTGTAAATGTAAGACATCCAAACAGATCATGACACCCCGATCATGAGAAGCAGGAAATGTCTGGTCTCGTGAAAACTGTGGTAGCAGTGAGTGGCATTGCAAATGCAGTTATTTTATCCGTGCTACAGTAGCCTCCTTATTAGGCACAAATGCAGCATGGCCGCTCTGGTAGTTTTGTTCGCTTTTAGCATCTACCACATGCTTGGGAAAGGCATTTCCCAGGTGTACTACCAACAGATGTAAAGAATCATCTCATATTCACTTTGAACCTCATTCTCCTATTGACCTCCTTTGACACCATGTATATCCGGTACGGGAAGAATCGGGGAAAATTTCTTCCCTCTTCAACATGCTGTCTATATATAATTTCTTAGATCTCTGTACTCTATTTCCCAAAAATCACTTCTTTTTCAGACTTAGGAGTCCTACCTTCATCACTTTGGACATAGAAACTGTTCCTCACCTGTGATCATTCTTTTTTCCCTCTCTAGACCTTTCCAAATATCATGTCATTTTAAGTAACATTTGAAAACAAGACAGCTGTTTTAAGTATCTGTATTTTGGAAGGACAGTGATAATGAGTGAATGGCCTTCCTGTGCAAGGAGAATGTGGGTCTGTTGGGATCCACGTTCATTAGGCTAACCTGGACTCAACTGTGACTGGAATAAATAAATTCAAAACCTGCCCTAGTTACAACCTCTGTATGGTCAAGGTTGAACACATTTTATTCTTTTGTATGGAGTGTTTAATGAAATCCTCCACTGTCTTATATAACAACCAGTGTGACTGCCCTTGGAAAGACCATGGATCAGCTTTCTACAACAATTAATTGATAAGGAATAGGGCATTAACATTTGAAAACCAGTTGATTTCTCATCACTATGTGGATTCATATGGTTCTGAGATGCTCTTAAATGTTATCTGCATTCTATTCTTCTTCAAAGTACGTATGTCTCCATATCACAGTGGTTATGTGGTGCCATTTAGGTTGTTTTGTCAGATTCCAAAATTCTCTGTTTGGAAATAGCCTACAGAATAATAGCGAAATGCTGCTGTGAATTTCAGACAACTGAACAGAGAAGACCTCATGGAGTAAAGGGTAAATCCAGTGAGCTGTAACTCAATATTCTTAAGCTATATTTGCATTAGTATCTTTAACAGGAGTAGATTTGTAGAGTGAAATGGCTGACATTTGCACTCATGCAGCTGCATGGCAAAGTCCTGCCTGGGCAGCGCAATCCAAGAACATTGAAGCATTTGATGTTTCGCTGTGTACTGGTACAAAAGTTCTCACACCGATACTGCACACTACTCCAGGAGGCACAAATAGTCTCTACACTGTAAACACCTTCAGAAGTAATAGTATGAACTCTTACTAGCCATACTTTAAGGGAAAATATCTCTAGTCTCCCAGAAGTCTAGTTTCTTATCAGCACACTCTGATCCTATTTGATCATTGGGAGTATCTTTACACTGATCTATCTGTTTCTGTGCTTGTGATTGGACCAAGATGCATGTTTTGGGAACTTGTCTCATTTCAACCAAGTGCAATATACATCATTAGTGATGTACAGCGGCTCAAAATCCTATCTGCAGCTCTAAGTTTACCCTGCTGTTTGCTTAAAACGTTGTTGGGTTTGTTGTCGTTTATAAAGCAAACAACCTGAGCTAATTTAGGGACTGTTATAAAGATCATGTGCCAAAGCCTCTGCTGTTCACTGCTGTTAGTTTAGTTTATAGGAAAACATTTTCATGTACTAAGATAAGCTTTGCACAGGGTCATTATAAACCCCACTGCAACATGTTACTGAATGATTTTCTGCCTTTCAACTGTTTAAGTAAGGTAGCCACAGTTTTTGCATTTTATAATACTTTGTGCTCCAATCAGTTATCTCTGGAAGAGCCTTTAACTAATAAAACCTATTCCCAAAGCTCTGTTGGCCTCATCAGTGTTACCAGTGCCCAAGAAAAAAAATGTGTTTGCATTTAGAAACATTCAGCACTGGGGAAGTGTCATAATCAACTGCAAATTAACTTGCATCCAACCACGGTTACAACTGAAGGTGTGAGGTTAGGCAAATGGGAAAATCCATCCTTTTGAGGAAAAGGGGAAAAAAAAAGCAAGCATACTTCAGACTGTGGGGGGTCAGGAATGTAAGAAAGTAAAATAAATATTGTCGTCTTTCTAATGAAGCTGTGTAACATCAAGATGTTCTTGTAAGACATCAGTTTTTCTGAGAAATGGCATTTAGTTTGTTCAGCCTTTTGTTAGCTGGACTTCTAAAACCCCACTGAGCTAATGGACCAGGTGAAGACACTGCATTCATCTTTGCAGTACTTGTAACTCGTTACTAGTGCAGACAAAGACACCAGCTTCTTCTCTCTCCATGATCCCGTTTCCAAGAGCTCCCTGCATCCCTCATTTGCCTCTGGTGTGGCCCCAAGGCTGCTCCACTATTATGCACCCCTTAGTGTGGTGGGTTCCGTGTCCTGGGTGCCAGTGCACCTCCCAACACTGCCTCACACCGGCTGGAATGTATGAAGCATAATCTCAGTGCTTCGTAGAAGAAGGAGATCTCTCTCATTGCATTTTTGTCACTAATAAATTTCTGGCTGTCATCATATGCTAGCCTATAGTGCCAACCAGACCCCTCCATGACTGGTCAGATTTTTAAATCCCAAGAATATAGCTTGCATTGCAGGGTAGTTGTTGATGTGAAAGTTTCTTACACTCAGCAGTTTGTCTGTTATATCCTATAGGGCACAGAATGCTGAAAATCCACATCTGATTTTTAAGTATTACATGTTGATTCCCGGAGAACAAGTGCAGCCGACAATGAGGGAGAGGGACAGAAGGGGCTGTATCTAGAACAACATAGATATAGTAGCAGGCAAACTGATCATGCGGTTTTCTTTCTGACATCTGTAATTCCTGTCACCAAATGGATCTTGGTTCCTTTATGTCACTGGTCAAAAAAACAGTGGTCAAATACCTCTCTCCCTGGAGCAGGATAGTGACTTCATGGCTTACACCCCTTCTTGTGTAACAAGAACATCTCTATTGCCTTCTGCCAATTCAGTCCATCCTTTCTTCAAAATGTTGTAATAAGTGCTTTATACAGATTACATTATAGGTTTGGACTGGGAATTATGAGAAACTCTTTCTTTCCCTCCAGTCTTCTGGAAATATTTGGGAAGCTATGCATTCTGGCACTATTGTTCTCCTCCTTTGTCAGAACTGGAGCTACCCTCTAAGTAAGAGGTACTAGGCAGGTGCCAGGATAAAAGCTTTGCTATTGGGAATTTATTGGATTCATGTTTCTGGAGATCGGTGTGGGGATTAGCTTCAATGGCTCTACAGACATTGGAGCTGCCAGGCTTCTCTACAGAGATATTTTCCTCTCCTGGGAAGGGCTAGTTTAGGTTCATTGCAGCCATAAGTGGGCTAAGCTTTGGGAAGTCCCAAATTTGGCATCCAAGTCACCAGCTGTGCAGTATTTGGGACAGATGCAGAAATCCTATGTTACCAATTTCAGAAGATGCGACTTCTGGCCATCACAAATTAAAGGGAAATCTTTTGAGAACAATTTTATCTAAACAATGGGCACAGGGACAAATTATATTAAGATGAACGATATTTCATTTTATTTCCGGTTTCTTGTACTTTGTGCAGAACCAACGTCATAAAAGTGACAATATTACAACAGAGTAGCAAAACCCATGGGATGGGCTTGCTTTGCTTTCAAGGAGATCAGCTGCAAGCTCTTGGCCAGATACCATTACCAATAGCTTGAGTGTTTTAGAGCATTAGAGCGGTATGAAATTGTTCTATCACATCTTCTGTTTCGAACATGGAATGGATATTACCCAGCTTCTAAGCAAGCACTGCCAAGATAGGCCACTCTGGCTTTTAGAGCAAGTGCAGCACTATATGATTAATGAGAAACACACACAGCAGTACCCATGGTATCAGATCCCAGGAGGCTGATCTGGATTGAAAAGAAATTGGTTTATTTTTCTTCTTTTGTCTGTATGAATGTCTTTACAACAATAATTTTACATAGCCTTTCTTCAGCTACTTTATATGATTCCAAACAGGCCTGTGTTTGGGAACTTCTAAAATAGATTGTAAAATTTCAGCTTCTGATTTCTTTCTGGGTTTTCTGCTTCTGATGTGATTTTGCCACTATGTCAAAGAAACTGTTGAGAACCCAACTCCTATCTGCCAATTGGGATGTGACTGTGTAACTTTTTCAGGGGGAAGATTTGTTAAATAGGGTAATGCTTGATCAGATCTTGAAAAATTATGCAATTACGGAAAGTGGCATTTAATGGTATGTGAAGAAAGAGCTAAGGATGAGCTTAGGCCTTATAGAAAAAAAAGTGTGGAGAGGAAAAGTGTTGCACTTCACTTATCTGCTTGGATGACACTGCTGCCTGCAATGTTGCCCACATCTGTGTGCCTTCTGCTGTTCCAAAGGGCCTGATGCTATGAACACTCAACAGAAGCACAGTTAACTATATTTTTCCAAGCTGGACTGCAAGCCTTAGGAAAATTGTTCTCCCTGAACATGTTCATAGCACCTTAGAGCAGTGGTGGCCAAGCTGAGAAGGTGACAGGTCTCCCTGCAGTGCCAGAGGAAAGCTGGGTACCAGGTGGCCCCTCTCCTTCTCACATCACCTTTCAGCTTTCTGTCCTTCCCACTGCCTCAGAAGTACAACATTTGAGCTCAGTACCAGAACTGAAAGGCCTTGAAAAGGTGATATTTAAAGAGGCTTTTGACCACTACAATTTGTTCAGCCCATCGGTCTCTTGCACAAAACTTGTCCCTAGAAAAGGACACTTAGGGACAAACCATGGGCTAAAATAATGGGCTGCATGCATGCTGCATGCTGGCCATTCAGCTACAGACTAAAGTTGCAGTCTTTCCAAGGTTTTAGAAGCTGTGTTCCTCCTGATTCTGTCTGTTTTGTGCATGCTTGGCAGCTCTGACCTGACAGGTCTAAGCATGTAAAGAGAGTCTGGGGAATTCACCTGTCCTAGGTACTCACCATCCCCTGCTCTTGCTGGCTCTATGTAGAAGACATTAATCAGTCACAAAGTTAAGTGCTCAGAAACAGGAGTTCATGACTCATCCTAAGTGAGCCCCTTTGCAGGGAAGTCATCACCACTGTATACACTAATTACACACTTATTTTTCCTTCAGGAGTAGTCCCTCCTTTGGCCAGGATGGGTGGGGAATGTGGCAGGCAGGAGGACTGTGAAGAGAGTGCAGCCTCTGCCTACTGGACCATAGCCTCATCTACTGCAGGAGTGGGGGAAAATGTAGTGGACAAGGGAAAGAACTAGCAGAAGAACAAGATGAGGGTCATGAGGAAGAAATTAGGAAGTATTAGGAGGTATTAGGAAGAAATTCTTTACCGAGAGAGTGGTCAGGCATTGGAACGGCCTGCCCAGGGAGGTGGTGGACTCGCCGTCCCTGGAGGTTTTTAAAGTGAGGTTGGACATGGCACTTAGTGCCATGATCTAGTAAACAGACTAGAGTTGGACCAAGGGTTGGACTCGATGATCTCTGAGGTCTTTTCCAACCCAGTCGATTCTGTGATTCTGTGATTCTGTGACTGTTTAGGCTGTGTATGCCCTCACTGGCACTGCACTCAGTGGTGGTGAGCAGGTGGGTCCATTTGGGATGAGTGATTTAGGTGTTTGCAGCTCTGGGTGAGTGATTGCAGGCACAAGGTTCCTGTGTGCAGAGACAGGGTACTCACTGCTACAGGAGAAGGTAATGACAGTCATGCACTGAATCCGTAAAATGCGGCAGGAAGTCTAACTCCTGTTAAGAATCAGCTGTTAATTGAGCATCCCAACTTCCCAGGTAGCTTTTGGCTTCTTGTCTCTCTGTGCATTATGGGGCTTACTGGGAAAATGCAGTCATGGTATGCAACAGAAAGTTTGTGAAGAAAGAGTAACTCTGCTTTCTGAGCAGCGCTTGAATAGCTGGTGGGGAGGGAAAGTGGGGCAAGCTGGGGTTTGTGGTATTCCTTGACTGATTCCCCCAGCCGTTGCTGAGGTTCCCTCTCTTTTTCCTTGGCGTTACTGAGTTTAGGGCAGAAACTTCAGACATGATGCAGTGTCAACAGAAACCAAAAGGAAGGGAGTGTCATAGAGCTGAAAGGATGAAGGAAAAATTCCTGGCCAAGGTGTGCATTGCCTGTGGACATCAGACCAGTGGTGGGATCACCACTTTCAAGCCTGAGCCTCTGCAGTGACACGCACTTGGGGTAAAATGTCTGCATACAGCTTGAGTGTGGGAGTATCCCACCTTGCATTCAGTGGGACAATATAGTGTCCGAAACAATGGGCTGTTGCAATAACTAACTTCACAAAGACTTCACTGTTCTGTTCTTATAATTATTTTAATGATTTATTATGGTAATTGATGTATGTATCTGGACAGTTGAACAATTTTATCTTCCAATAAGATCAGAACTTTCAGGCAAATGCCATCCTGGTGACCTTCCCTAGGGAAAGTCACTGTCAGCAAGGCTGCTGGACTTGCACAATGTGGATGCATATGTGTGACACAGTCAGGAAGCTATTGGTTCTTCAGCCCCACAGCGAGCCTACCAATTTGGAGATTTGATGCAACACAAACACAGGGTGATAGAGTTAAAGTCTGATTTGAAGGCTGACATAGCTGAGATTAGCTTGGCAAGTGCCTGTAGCAGCAGGGATCAGAAAATCCTTTCTCTTCCACTTGGCCATGAAAACTCATCATAATGATCAGTGAGAGGAGAGAGAGATTTGACTGTGCACTTCCCTCTCCGTCTCTTGAAAATAAAAACTGTGAGAACATCAAATAACTAAAAGACAGCAGTCCTTTTCCTCTTCCTTGTTTGTTTCTTCTGTTTCGTGAATTTTGAGGCATACTGTTGATGTCTGTCTGGGTTACAGTAGATCCATTCACTCTTGCAAGCTGCCATGCTAGGCTGCTAGTAAAGGATATGAGGCAATGAAGTCAGCTCCAGGAGCAGCATTAGTCTTCCTAGTGCACACCAGAAAACATGGATAATAACACAAAGAAGAGCTGGTAAATCTTCAAAATTCTGGCTGTTGCTTCTCTTGTCACACATACTGACTTTCAGGGACTTCCAGGTTTTACAGGAAAATCAAGGGAATGAAATCGGAAAAACTGAACTGGGGCCATAGATCTGTACTCTAGGAAAGAACTGAACCCACTGCTGAAGCCAGAGGAAGGGGGAAACGTTTCTTCTGATAAGTCATTTATCAATGTAGGCAAGAAAACCAACCAGACAGAACTGGAAGGTGATCCTGCAGCTGATTTTTTAGACATCCTTGTGCAAGCCAGCTCTCCATTTTGTGTCCTGGTTTTGGAGCTGGGAAGGGATGACACTGCTCACAAGCATTGCCTAGAGCCAAGGACTAATGGTGAGCCACAGACTCCAGAAAGTGATCCCTAGAACAATCACTGCTGGTTTGGTTTGGGTTGGTTTGGGTTGGTTTGGTTTTTTTTACAAAAACTTCACACTTGCAGGGAAACAAAAAAAATGAGAGAAATAACAAGAATAAAAAAAACTTTTAAAGCATGGGCTAATTCTTACCTAGCTTTAAATGAAAAACTGTGTGATAGTCAGAAAGTTGGGGTTTGGTTTCGGGGGTTTTTTGGTGGTGTTTTTTGGGGTGGGGATGTTGTTTTCTTTGTTGTTGGTTGTTTTTTTCCAAAGACTTGCATGAGCTGTGGATTTTAAAAAGTTTTAGAAACATGGTTTTATTACAATAGATTATTATAAATTCTTCATGTAATGTAGAATAAAGCAGAGGAGTTAAAGTTATCATGCATGTAACATCTCCAGCAACAAATGTCCCAGATGGCTGCTTTTGGTGAGCGCTGATTTGCAGCAAGGTACAGGGTACAGGGTACAGGGCTGTTTTTTTAAGGTACTGAGTGAGAAGTGCTTGGCTCCCACTGCCTTCAGTGAAAGCACATGGCCCCTCTCAGGAAGAGATGTGTCTTACCAGAACACATGCAAGAGCATTGATAATGTGCCAGCTTTTAAAATAATCAATATTAACTATGTTTTGTTGCATTGTAAAGACAAGTAAAAGTAATTCCAAAAGTAGCTGTTGTGTCAGAGTTGGACTAGCTTAGATGAAGTCTTGGTTTGGCTTTGTGCTCTTTATTGACTAACAGTTAGTGTTGGACTGCAACAGAGAGATCTACTTTTAATTGGCCTAGTTTGGATGTGTGTATCCTATGTCTTTGATAAATTTAACACTGAACTTGACATTATGTCATCTTTGAGTCAGAAAATTGTCTTGAGAAGTACGTCAGTTGAGCATTACTGTATGACAAGCACAGTGAAACAACATCTCCATACTCCAACCAGGTTTTCATTTTTCATCAAATTTTTCACCTATTTCCTCTCTCAATACATTTCTAAATTGTCTTAAGTGTCTCACTACACTGAAGGCTGGTCCAGAGTGGCTCAGAGTGATATAGAGCAACACAGTAATACCATTTTTTTGGCACCGTAGAAGAACATCCAGTCATGTTTTGATGCGTTTCATTCAGGATTAGCCACAGATATATCTCCATAAAAGCTTGTTTCATTCTATTGCCACAGCCCTGATGGTTTTCTGCTATATTTGAGTCAGTCACTTCAGTCAATATTGATTCTAAAGCATCACTAATAGTTTTGCCTTTAAACTGACCTACTGATTTTTGAAATATTAACACATATACAGACTGTTGATGTGAAAATGAATCAGCTTTGTGGTAAAGTACATTATATGTCCTGTAGCTTGAATGTTATCCTGGTCCCCTGATGGTTTGACAGGAAGACTTATAATACCTTTCAACTTTGAATCTGGCTTTGTTTGACTCAGTAGCCTTGAGTATGTTATTGAGTTCCCAAACAACTCAGAAATCAGGCACTGAGATGTGAGGACAAGAGCACGAGAAGCCCAAAGGTTGGTGTTTCTTGCTTGTTGTCTGTCCACTGCCAAAACTGCATTCATTTTATCTTAGGCATTTCAAGTCATTCTGGTTAAATATTTGGACACCACCTATCAAAATGCCCTCAAGGTCTCCACACAAATGCATTACACACACATACATGAACGGGCATCTCCGAAGCACTCAGATGTCTGACGGTGTTGAGCCCTGGCCCTTTAGGATGTCCCAGGTTGGTAAGAAAGCAGCTTGCATTTTTTTAATGTCTCTTCATGAACATGTAAAGGGCTATTCAAGAGCTACTGCAAAGATTTGCTGATCATTCCTCGTCTTTCTCTGCAGAGCAATTGTTGTAAAGGTACCTGCCCAATCTCTACATGTGACTCCAGGGGTACACTTATATATCTCTTTCATGAGAATCATCATCTGGGATGGAGCCCTTTGAGTTTGGTGTTTATCTGCTGAATTCCCTGTGCTACTGAATGTAATATGCAGAATGCTTGCCTGTTTTTTAAAGATTGTGCTTACATCCTAAAAATAACATTTTAGAAAACAATTCTCCTTTACCTTCTCCCCTAAGTCAGACAATTCACCCATGTCCTGAGTTATATATATATCACTTTTCCACATGCTTTCCTAATAATGGCAATGGTATTTTTCTGGGAAAAGCTCCTTGCTTATTAACCATTCCTCTTCTCCTGCAGCTTATTTCCTCTTCGATATCATAATTCTCCGCAATATCTTAATTGATTTCTTATGGAAATGCTAATAACACTTAGTTCTTTATACATAGCTATCTGTAAATGTAAACTGCCAGTACTTTTGAAAATGACTAGTGATTTTTGCAAGTTCAAACTGAGATACTGCAAGAAAGCTTTTTTTCCCAGACAATATTCCTCAGTCTTCTGAAAATTAGTTTTGCCTCTCCGAAGTAGTTCAGGTTGGATGCTCAGAATGAAGTGACCAAGAAAATGGATGCCTGCTGACAAGTAACTACCACACACTGGCCTATGGCCTGAGCATGGAGTCTCATGTCCAACTCAGCACACTGGAAATACCTGCAGCAGCCTGTATCAAGGCTGTACACCCAGCCCCTCTGCTGCTGGTGCGATCACTGCATGAGTCCTTGCAAAGCTACCAACCCAACTTGCCTACCCCAACACACACAAACACCTTCTCATCCTCCCATACAAAGCCTGTAACACTTAACTTTCAGCCAGTAAACCTGCCAGCAAGGTTCCCAAACAGATGGCAAGTCTCACGCATGAGAAAAACTTCTATTTCTAGCCTCATTTTGCAGAACACAGGAACTCTGGAAGAGGCTTGCTTATGGCCTCACAATGAAATCAGAGCTGCAATGAGCAGCCAGATGCTCAGACCTCCTGAGCTGGCCACTCGAGGAGCACAGGGTTTCAGGAAAACCGGTGGTTATGGCTTAAAAAGTTTAGTGGCCACAGGCCATGAGAGATGAATTTTCAGGCTGACCTTTAGCCCTGGGTTTCATAGTCCTGCATTAGACCACAAACATGCAGCATAAAGGAATAAAGAGTGACCAGACCGTACAACTGAGTACACATTGTCTGGAGTGAAGAGCTGGGTTCTCCTCAGATTTTCAGGCTGCTTCTTTTTTAATTTGGCTCTCTAACACATTGAGAGGGTCTTGCTCTTAGAAGCAGTGGTCTCCTTCCCTCTCAGAAAGGGAAAGATTGTGTCCACTGCACAGCAGAGCTACAGCTTCATGCTGTCTTCATTGCTCATAAAGCTGTTTTGTGTGTGGAGCTGGGCAGATGATGGTCAACTTTGACAGTCAGGCTGGAAAACAGTGAGAAGAGGTCTGCAGTTCAAGGTAGCATTGAGACCCTCAAAAGAAAGGTAGATGCCCTTAGCCTCTCTGTACAGCCTGAGTGGGGGAAGGGGCAATGCCACACCAGAGCTGGGAGAAACTATCCTACATACCACCTGAGACATACTCCATTTCTTCAAGTAGAGAGCACAGCAATGCAGGTCTCGAAAGAAGAGTGGCTTTAGATTTACAGGTGCAAGAAGCAGCTGTAGGCTGCTGGGAAAGCCTAGAGCTGACCTGTTAAAGAACTCCTGAATAGGGAAGACATAGGTGTTCAGATACGCAGGCATGTTGCAAGAAGAGCCAGAGGCCACGAATGCATTTGCAAAGAGCAAGTTTTATTTTAGTTACCTCTCTACTGAGGGGTCTCCAAAGCCACACCTGAGCTCCCAATCAGAGGTGACACAAGCGGGGACGCAGGCGCTGGTAAGTTCAGCCCTGCTGAAAGATCGCTGGGCCTGCTGAGCTCGCCTGTATTTCAAGGCTTCAGGCAGGCACAGCCTCCCACTCTTTCTCACAACAAAGCAGGAATCTCAGACATAGTGATAAGGTGCCTAGAGTTTCTCACAGGCCCATGTTATCTAACACAGAGGTTCTACTCATCAAGCACACGAGGTCAGTAAAACAATTAGTGTGATGTATGTGCTTTTTCTACAGACAGGTGCAAGTCACTTGAACGTATTTACATTTAACTAACCTCCTCACCAAATCTTCCATTATATCCCCATACAACACACACACGGATTGCTTTGGTGACCACAAGTGAGTGGGTCTACTGGTTGGACAGTCTTAGTGTAGGAACTGTTCCCATGCATTCAAAGCAACATACCTGTACCACTGTGGTTTTGAAGCAGGTGTCTTGTGGGAGTGGATCCTTCGCAAATGAGTTTTTCCTAGGCTGTTTTAATAAATCAAGAAATAAAGCATATTCTGACCAGCAATTCCTTGTTATTATTTCAGCTGAGAACTCTGCTACTATTTTGGCTCAGCCACCTGCTCACTAAAGCTTAGTTTGTTGCTAAGTGTCAAAATACCCTAAATCAGAACGGGTGTCTCAGCTAGCAACCAAGCAGCAGTAACACTAATGAGTCTGCAACATGATTTACATACAGGATCTCAGTGCCTGATACTATAAGAAGAGCAACTATAGAGACTAGTAGGTCTGCATAAAAATCTGTCATTATTCTGGTCACCTTTTTTTTTTTTTTCTTTAATATATATTCAGGAGATATAGAACCTTTTAGCATCATATGTCCCTTCCTGAATTACTGAAACTTCATATTCTTGCTGTGTAGCAAGTCCTAACTCAAGTCAGTATTTTTCAGACATATTACAGAGGTAGCTCTTGGACTTGGTATGGCCTTCTGATTTTCTGTTTTTGACTACAAATTAGTGTTTTGATGAAGGATAAAGCAAAAGGATGGGTAATTTTTGAGGTATTTGACTCTAGAAGTCTTATGGTCAGCAGGTCAGCATCTGGCAGTCAGGATGTCTGGATTATGGCAGGGTCCTACTTTGCTCCTGCATGGTTTGCACTGCTTGGCTCTGCATTGCTCTTTGCAACAATTGATTGTGTAGCTCATTAACATTGCTGGAAAATGTTCATGTATGCAAGGGAATGAGGCTCCAAACACCAGAATACTCACCAGCAGTGACTCAGAGACCAGAAGACATTAACTCATAACAACACAAACTGTGAATCTGATGTTCCCAAATGCAATTTGAAGCCTGAAGCGGTTGGAGGAATTCATAACATAAACCAGCCGTGGTGGGCCAGCACCACGGAGTGTTGAGCAGTCGGATCAGCAGAGTGCCTGGAACATCTGCAGACTCTCACCCGGGGTCTGTTTCCCTGGTGACACATGATGACATTAACAGGAAACCCTGGCATTCAGTTTTGACCTCCGCTATTTGAAAGTGCAGAGGGAGAACTCATAAGGGATTATTATCCTTTTTTTCTTTTTTTCTAATCCCTTTCCCTTTCTTTTCCTCTTTAAACCAACAGGCTTGACCCAGCAGGCTGCCAAACAGTACAGGCCTGCTTTTCCTCTTCTTTCTCTGCCCCAGTGGGAGCCATCAATGCCTCAAACTGTGCCGTGGTGGGAGCCCTGTCTGGCAAGTCATCTGCTCAGGAGCTGGGAACTTTTGGCCATTTGCAACCAATGGGCCTGATTCAGAGGCTGGCAGAGCTGAGAGCGACCAGCAGGATCAGGGCAGAAGGGGTGGAGGGTCTCAATCTAGGAAGGAGGGATGACAGATAAGAGCAGTAGAGAGTAATCTGCAGCACCCAGAATGGGCTTGCTGGTACTCTAGCAGAGGAAAAACTATATCTCATAGGAACACTTGAGATTTCAGTTGTAAAACTACATCTGGTTCTGGTTCAGCATGTGGTGATGTCTACATATGAAGTAACCATATGCATATAAACAGGGTGAAGCATGTTCATTATACCAGGTGTGTATTGAAGAAACAAGGCATCCTAGGAGGAAAACTTGACATCTCCAATAATGACTCTGCTACTTGCCTGTTCAATGGGGAAAGGAACAAAAGCAAAAAAGAAAGGAGTATAGAGAGGGAAAGGAAAGGAAAGGAAAGGAAAGGAAAGGAAAGGAAAGGAAAGGAAAGGAAAGGAAAGGAAAGGAAAGGAAAGGAAAGGAAAGGAAAGGAAAGGAAAGGAAAGGAAAGGAAAGGAATTTAGAAGCACTCTCCTAGGAAAGATGCTCCCTTGCATAGGAAGCCCAGAAGGTTTCACTCCTCTAAGCAGTACTGATCAACATAAGGAGACATTCAAAGAGAAATCCTGTTCCTGTTGAAGTCAACTCCACTGCTGCTTTGAACTTCAGTGATGCCACAATTTCAAGTATTCTGTTGCAAATGAAGTGCATGGAAAAAATCAGTGTATAAATCCTACCATAAAAGAATGGGCCAAGAGTATGGAGGGCCTATTTCTCATCCTTTTTTAAAATTTGACACTCTGCACAGCAGGAGCACAGATAAGTACATTATTGGCATGGTGCTCAGAAAGATAGCTTCAGATATAGCCATCAGTGAAATAAAGAATATTAATAATGCCAGCTCATCCATAAAAAGCCTTACTGTAAGGACAGGAAGCTAAATAAAATACAGCTATTACCTCTTTTCTCCAGCACCACACAGTGTACAGTACAAAGGTATTTAAAACAGCTATAATTGGATATAGTGTCACTTGAAAAAGTCCTGAAAGGGCATAAATACAATAATCAGTGCAATAATGTGGGATGAGGCCTTGTATTATAACTAGACCTGCACCTTGGTTAGAAGGATTTTCTCTCTAAATCAAAGCCCTGAAATCCAGGTTGTTTTGCTGTCTGAGGCTATGGCTGATAAGCATGTGAACCAGCAGTTCCCCCCTTACTGCTCCATTTCAGAATTTGAGGTTTGGCCCCTTGTCAGACCCACATGCAGCCTCACATGTTCTAGTGAGGAGCTGGAGAAAGTGTGTGGACTTCCTCAACAGAGCACTGTTCATTCATAACGAAGTCACCTGCACTACCCACATCCATTAGACAGAGTTTGTAACACCAGGCAGAAAAGCAACTGCCTAAATTTTTCATGAACTGAGATACTGGTCCTTGTAACATGAATGGAAAGAGAATCAGAAATGCACTTGTGCTGATGAGTCATGGGTTTAAAGGGATGCTGCCTGGTAAATATTTATTTTCAGCCTTCCTCATTCTATTACCAGCACAACAGCTTGTCTTGCTACACCTGTGACAATCTACAGGGCTAGATGCTTGCCTGGCAAATGCCAGCTGGGCACCCTGTTGAGGGTTAAGATTGCGGGGTGACAATAAAACCCTGGCAGATGTATTGTTAACCTCCTCTCCCCACCCCTTCCCCCTTTTGCCCCTCCCTCTCCCCCCTTCCCACTAAGGACAAGCGATTGGGAGGGAAAGAAGGACAGAGAGAAGAGAGTTGGATAAATTAAAAATGTTTTACTAATGCTACGAATAAGAATAGATAAAATAATACAAAATATACAAAACCAATGATGAAAGTCTCAGCAACTGCAGAGCTGGCACCTGGAGTCCTGGATTAGACTCTGCAGCCAACCAAAGCTGGATTCAGTCTGTCACTAGGCCTCAGTTCGCAGGGACGACTAGCAAGGTCCTCTCCTAATATCAGCCATAAGCAAAAGGGACGAGATCCTCGTGATCTCCCACTTTTATATGAAGTATTCAAGTGAATGGAATGTTATACACAGTTGGTCAGTTTCTTGGTCACCTCCTTCTTGTTGCCCTTCTCACGAGATGTCCATCCGTGCTTGTCAATAACTTTGCATTCCATTGCTATGTTTACCAGAACATGTGTCTGGTTCTCCAGGAAAATGCAGCTAAAATGAAGCTTTAGCTGACAGGCAAAATTCACTAAAAGAGAAACTTGTTTTTTTAACAAAACCAGGACACACCCCAGGGCACCATTTCCTATTCCACCATTTTAAACAGTCAGGAGAGCCTCCCTGTGGCTCTTGCCCAGGTCCCAGGCTGGCCCTGTTGGTCAGCCATAGCAAGTCACCAGTCACCTGCACAGGACAGTGCTCTGGGTGAGTGGGGGAGGTGAGGTATTCGCTGGCACAAAGCCTAAATGGTCACACCAGGATCAAGACCACAGCATTGACTTTACTAAAAAGAATACATCGCTACCAGTCGAGTGGTGCACAGCTATTCTGGCTGAGCACACCGTGCACCTTGCTGCAGTGGTGGCAGAAAGGCACCCATTCACCAGCTACCCGAGAACATGGGAGAACATGTAGGCGTCATTGCCCGTGCAGGGTCCAATTTATTCAGGGACTTCTGCACCAAAGCATGGGCTGGCCCTGCAAGCATTTCTCTCATGGCATGAGCTTATAGCAAAGCAAAGAATGCTTCAACAAAGGTCCAAGAGAGCAAATTACATGTAAAGTTACCTCACTTTCCAGACATATCTAAGACATATACAGAAATTCATGCAATTGCCTGATCAGCTGCCCACCAGTGATGAGGGCTGTATTAAGGAACCAAACTGCCCAGTTTCCTGCTCATCTTTATGCTGAAGTATCTACATGAAGAGGACCAAGGCTACATTGGGCAGTGCTGGCTGGGGAGAGAGATGTTTGGATGTCCCACTCAGTCAACAGTAGGAACTTTCTAAGGGTGAGTTCATATGTGATCCCCTAACCTCGGTGCAATAAGTGTCGACAAGAAAGCTGTAGCTAACATTTCCTTTGTGACCTGCACCTGCCAGACAGATCTTCCTCCCACAACAAGCGTGGAGATCTTTAGAAATGTCTCACCCCAGCCTTCACTGTGGCATCCATGCAGGCCCTGATAACAAACAAGTTTCATCATTTTGGACTTCTCTGGTAATTCAATGGAAAATATTTTGTAATACCCTTTGCATGAGCCCCAGTACTACTGTATTCTCCAAAACATTGTGCATAGCTGTGTGAATGTCCAGCTAGGCCCAGTTCAACAAACAATCCATTGAACAAAAATGTTGTGTAGCATAAAGGTCTGTTCTCTGAATGGCCTTGGAGTATAGCATGATCAAGGGACCCTGAGGGCACTATGCAGCGTTCAAGCTGTGACTCACAGGGGCACACAAGATTTACAAGGCTGCTGCATGAATTCAGCTGTGAAGACTCTGCTACAACTCACATCTGTCTCCAGAGTATGCACAGAAGACAGTAGAAAGTAGAGAAGCACATGAAGTAGGGCTGATGGGCAGGTCTTCGAATCTGGGAGTTATGTGAGGCAAGAATTTATATTCTGTTACACTGGTGCTGGGCTAATCCCTCCCCTCAACACATTCAACTTTGAGTCAAAAGCTCAGTAGTGACCTGATTATATTAGCTTGAGGTAGAAAGTCAGATCACAGGATAGGATAGTGTGCCCCACTGTTGATCCCAGCACAATGGAGTATATCGTACCTGCTACTGGCACCTCCCCAAGATTCAACTGTTTTTTGCTCATGGCCTTTTGAGCTGAAGGTTTCTACGTACACTTAGTAACTTCCACCAGTTATTAAATGGTTACCTCAACCTTTCATGAACTCGTGCAAATCATTAGAAGCTTCAGTCTCCTTTGGCAAGGAATCACAGAATCACAGAATATTAGGGACTGGAAGGGACCTCACAAGATCATCTAGTCCAATCCCCCTGCCGGAGGAGGAACACCCAGGTGAGGTTACACAGGAAGGCGTCCAGGTGGGTTTTGAATGTCTCCAGAGAAGGAGACTGCACAGCCTCCCTGGGCAGCCTGTTCCAGTGGTCTGTCACCCTCACTGAGAAGAAGTGTCTTCTCAAATTTAAGTGGAACCTCTTGTGTTCCAGTTTGCACCCATTACCCCTTGTCTTACCATTGGTTGTCACCTAGAAGAGCCTGGCTCCATCCTCATGACACTCACCCTTTATATATTTGTAAACATTAATAAGGTCACCCCTCAGTCTCCTCCAAACTAAAGAACCCCAGCTCCCTCAGCCTTTCCTTATAAGGGAGATGCTCCACTCCCTTATCAACTTTGTTGCCCTGTGCTGGACTCTCTCCAGCAGTTCCCTGTCCCAGTCCCCTAATCCCCCAGGTTTAGTTGCTGCTGAATGAAGAATTGTCCCTGCTCCTTTGTTTGACTCTGATTCTCACCTCTTTCATTTATCCCCACTCACATCTCTCAGGTGGAGACTGCATGACATGTGCACAAAGCTCACAAGGTGTGGTGGGTGTCAGTCACCTAATGCCAAGCAGACTCCATCCGGATGCCACATGCTAGTGCAGTGGCAGCAGTGGGTGCACTGAGGGGCAGCATCCATGCCCAGTACTACAGGGAAGCTTTCGAGAGGTGTAGCACAGGGCAGGGGCAGCCTCAGCAGGTGTATCTGGTGTTGTGCAGTGTGGCTGCACTTGGGGCAGGCGGCTAATGAGGGGAGAGGACACAGGCAGAGTGATGTCATTGGGCAGCCCTACCTAGAGCTGTGCCAGGATGGTTACGTTGACCCCTGTAGTTATTTAGTTCACTGTTCCCTGCCTGCCGACAGCCATGCATTACCTCTCACGCTCTACTGAGACAGCAGGTTCTTGGGATTAGGACCCCCTTCATGAACTGTGTTTTGTTCAGTATCCAGAACTGCCATGTTGTGGTCCTTGACTTTTTTGCTGAGGGACGAGTGGACTTGCAAGACTCCATCGCTGAATGGTGAATCAGCATAGATTAAGGGACAAGGAGGAGGGAGAAGTATTTGAAAATACTGATGTCACAGCCCTCCCCTCTTCCTCAGCTGCTGTTTTAACTCTGGCTCCCTAAATAAAAACATTAAACTAAAAATAATATAATAAAGAAGACTTCCACATTGACATACAAAACAGTCCTTGCTCAAAAGCTGCAAGATGTCATCAGCTTGTGGAGCCTGTCAGCAGGTCAGCACTGTGACTGAAGTTTATTAGCAGGGTTGACAAGGTTGTGCCAGTCTGTCTGTGCCAGCAGCAAATCACAAGGTTTCAAATTCAGAGCCTTTTATTAACAGCAGTCCTTGTTCCTTGTTTTTATTTGTAAGACTGATTGAGGGCACTGTAAATCTGTGAGTGAGCAGTCCAAGGACTTGAGCTAGAGTCCGAAGGTCAGTTTCAGAGGAGAAAAGCTTTATAAGAATGTGCGCTGCCCGTGATCCCCCTGGTTTACTGAGATAGAAGCTCTGCTAAAAAGAGTATGTGAGCTAATACACAAGAGAAGTAGGTTACCCCAGAGTTACCAGTATTCTTATGCTCTCTTGCCTCTAGAGAGTGGCACTCTTGGAAATACACAGCTGTCATGGAGACCTTATCAGATAAAAGCAGTTTGCCTGAAAAAAAAAAAAAATAGCTTTGTTTATTGAATTCTGGTGCTTTGTACCAGATGACTCATTGTCACACTTCTTTTCCCTCTTCTCACTGAACTAGAATCGTGTAGCATGCTGCTTTCATCAATTGTGGCTTGTTGATAAGGTGAAAGGACAAATTTTAAACTTTAAGATTTTTCTTATGCCGTCACAGGTCTTTGCATTGGTTCTAGGACCCTTAAGGCAGGGGATGAAGGCTGTTTGAAGTCACCAGCTGTGCTTGTTGGATTTTAGCCAAGCATATTTGCATATATATCTTCCTTGGGTATGATATTAAAAAAATCACAGAAATAAGTTTTGCCTTTATTTCCCAGAGAGTGATCTAACTCTCTAGGAAAGTCACAAGAGTATTCTTTGATTTTAATGAGAATTTGATAAAGACTCAGAGTACAATGGACCAACTATTCATTTAGTGTGAAGCCAACAGAGCACAACTGGCTTCAATAAATGTGTGTCAATTTACAGTATGCGAGGAACTAGCAACATATTACACCTCAACAGCTAAAAAAGATACTAACTCCACAGTCCCAGGTTGATATCAGGATTTTGGTGTCAAAACATTTGGATTTGAGCCGTTTAAAGCAGCAGGTGGGGTGAATAACAAAAAACAAGTGAATATTGTTTCTTAATAAGAAGTTCTACCTCTGTTATTCTTTCATGTTAAGTGTCAAAATCCCAAATATTTGCATATGAGACATTTCAGTGTGTGCTAATCTGAAAGGAACACAATCTAGCACAGACCTTCTGCTAGAGCATATCCCCCAGCTTTTAGACTAGGAACAGTAATATAAGTGTATTTGGCAAATTATGAAAACTAGGCGGACAAATAGACCAAGCCCTTAATTACCTGTCCTGGAGAATTTCTAGATCCTGTTAAATTACTTTATTCTATTTTTACTAAATGAGAAAAAGGTCTATGTGCTGGAGGTTGAATTTGTACAGAAATAAGACGGAAGATTAAGACATGATCACTGATTTATTATGTATAGCTGTTTTCCTTATTAAAAAAAAGTAATTAGTTAAATTAATTACTTTAATTACATAGACCCATTATAATAGCTTTTGATCACATTAAATAAGGACACAACGCTTGGGAGGTAAAGTTCTCCTAAGAAAAGTCAACACGGGTAGCCATTTGGGCTCAAGGGAGTGGCTGCAGTTAGCACACAGCAGGATTTTATGTAGATAGAATTAGGATAAAGAAAATTGATTTTTAAGCAACCATGAGGACCACAGAAAGAAATTACCACACTCCTTGAGGGAACAGAAGTGCAGTCACCCCCATGGGAGGAGAGCTAGACTTCATTTCTCAATGAAGCTGAATTTCACCAACATTCAATAATTAAACTGCCTTCTTTAACAGTCAAGATATTTGCAGCCAAATGAATGTTTCTTCCTGCTTAATTGATAGGAAGTCACATTTGCATTCAATGCTCACCAGGGCTAAATTACAGCCGCATTATGCCTCTGTCTTCTTAGAGGCCAAAGACTGTGGAGATGAATCTGAGCACTCGATAGAAACTGCAGGTCAAACCCCACTACCTCCATTCATGTTGAACGCTAGTGCCTGTTCCTCAAACAATGCCATTTATTGCAACAGACCCTGCCTGACACTGCCTCTTCTCATCAACCAAAGGGAAATTTTGAGTTAAAAATGGCTGTTCCTCCAAAGTTATGTGTTTCACAGTCAGCTTATCTGTATTAAGTTGCACCAGTGTGTGTTAAACAAACCATTTGCCTTTGTCTCTGAGCCACTTTGATTTCAGTTATTAGGACTTGGACAAGCTGTCACAGGGAATAGACCACTATCACACGATAGCTGTGTGTCACAGGGTATTACGAAGGGCTACAAGGAGTGAGGGGTCAGAGACATTTGAGATTTCTTGGAATTCACCAAAAATCTAAAGCATTTGCTAGAAGATCAAAAGGCAACCTCTGCAATGCTCGTTTCCTCCAGGTTTTAGGAACTAAAAATAGAGCAGGTGACTTGCACTGAGCTCTGCTCTGCCACCACCACCACTAAGCCTCTGAGCTGTTGCCAGTTGGCTTCTTCTGGGGCACTAAGAAGTCGGTTACCAAGGGGACACCAGCTGTGAGGCTGGTCAGTGCCTGGGGTTGGCCAGCATCCCAGGCTGTGGCATCCCAAGCTCCAGGTGCAGAGGAAAGCCCCTAGTTCAAGCCCTGCTTGTACCACACAACAGGGCTGATCATCCCACCACTGACCACAAAGCAGGTAAGCCTTAAGGAGAGGAGAAACAGCAAAGGCTGGGAAAAGGAGTGAATCCATGGAGAGAAAAAGAGAAGGGGAAGAAAAGGAATAAGGGAAGACACAAGCCAATTATTATGCCATTTCAGTGAATTGATAAGGAGGAGAATAACTGTGTCTAGGAAGAATTACATTTTCTCTCTCCTTTCTAAATTAAGGCATGCAAACTAAAGTGAAGAAAATAACTGGGGGAAACAAGGTGCAGGTGCAAAGCAGGAGGCAAAGTGTGGCTGGTAATGAGGAAGAGGATTCTCCTTTGTCACGCAGAGGAAACGCCAGGGGAACCAGAGAAGCAGATGCTGCTTTCTGGCAGCTTGAGTGAAAGGTGATGTCAGGAAAGTCAGGAGGGGACAAGACTTGCTACTTTTTATGTTTTTTCAGTCCCCATAATGGCCTTTTTCATCAAATTACAAGATCATTTGGACTGGAGAAGAGAGTGAAAATGTATGTCTTGTTGCTTGTGTGCAGAGGACAGCGGGGAAGCAGCCAAGCAAAGGGACTCCGATGGGTCCCAACTGGAGACAGAAGCACACTGGTGTGAAGAGAAATGTCAAATGCTCTCCCACAGCTTGTGTACAAGCAAAGTCACTCCTCACCTTCTCAAGACCCCTTGAAAATTTGAAACACTGGAAAATTATTTTCTGTAGGATAAACAAGGAGGCTAGCTCCCAAATGGGAATCTTCTTGGAAACAGACTTTAAACAGCTGCTTAAGAAAATGTTTTCTTGAAAACTTTAATTTATTATATAAATATATGAAGGAATTGTAAGTGTTGTTATTCCTTTTGAAAAGCCCTGGGCTGTGTAAGGGGACTTAGGACTCACCCATGTCTTTCTGCCCTGTGTTCACACCTGATAAAACGGTGATCAAAAGATGTTAAGTAGGCTGTTTTGTAGCCCCTGAGGGAACTAAGGGCTAGATATTAGCCAAGTTGCAGTTGCAAAGCACCACCATGATACCTACTGAACCCATGGCTGGAATAGCCACCAATTGATCTTGTAATTGAGAGGTGAAGCAGCTCACTTGTAGATGCAAATTCAGACTTCGATGATGTCCTGTTGGTCCAGCTGCATGACCTTCCACATAGACTCAAGGCAGAAGCACATACAAAGGTGGAAATTACTTTTGCATGGAAGTTGTCCAAAAGCTTTTTTATGGCAAAACTCATATTGAAAAACTTGCCATGAAGCTGCCTATGGTCTCTCTCTGGGTTACTCATCATATTGCTGTGTTCAAGGGCAAACTCACTAACTTTCCCTATCTCCATAAGCCACAAGGGAGATAGCTGAGACCCCAGTTTCGGGAAGGAGCAACACTGACAGGTTAGACACAAATTGAATGATTCCTCAGGTCATGAAGGACTGACATTACCTGCAGACATGAAGGTTATCTGCAGAAAAGAACTGTACAGAACGGAGACTGGGAAGGCATAACTCAACCTAAAATGCTGTGTCTTTGGTTTTAGTCTGTACCTTAATATATG
Source organism: Nesoenas mayeri (assembly GCF_963082525.1). NCBI lineage: Eukaryota > Metazoa > Chordata > Aves > Columbiformes > Columbidae > Nesoenas > Nesoenas mayeri. Next base: position 91,226,628 of record NC_137543.1, on the reverse strand, counting down.
CCCATGTCTAACATTGTCCTCAGTGGAGCTCTCTGTGCCTGGGTACATGCTTATGAACATGCCAGTTCTCAAAGAACTGAAAGTTAAATTGAGTCTGATACATGACAGTGTTTAAAAAAATCAGTGGAGGCGAAATGCACCAGTGTAAAGTGGATTTTCAAGGACATCACAGATCAGACAGCACCCTCCTGGACTTATCAGCATCAGTGGTTGACATGAGTCAAAGACTCTGAATGTATGGATTGGTTACATTAATAAGATGAAGTTGCAACTCTTCTTGGAGGAGAATTATTTATTTCAAGGTCACTGAAAGATACAGTACGGTCTTCTCCAATAAGCAAACATCACCACCCTGGCTGCATCTTCCAGTAGTCATCAAGACATGACTACATCAAGGTTGGCAGCATCACCTGTAGCAGCAGCTAGAATATGGCTCAATGACTCCTGCAGCCACTCTCTCTCTCCTGCGTCATTTTCATTCATTGCCTTATTCCTCTTCTTTTATATATTGCTCTTTGTGCTTGTTAGCTAATAACCAGCTATGACAAAGTCATATTTTATCATGTGTGAGACAAAGAACATTCTAAAAGAAATACCCAGAGCAGTGAAACATAGTTAGCAGCTTGCCAGATCCTGAAGCATCTGTTATGAATCTGTGTTTCTCCAGACAGGTTGTTAGAAAAAAATCAGTGCTGAAGACAGTATCCTCAGTGATAGGATTTACTCTCTGAGTTTGTTTTCTGCTGTTTGTTTTTTTTCTTTCAACTTTGTATGTAGTTTGCATCTTGTCTCTTTAAAGGAGTAATCAGAATGAGCCACTTCCATAGGACAGGAAGGATTCCCAACTCGTCCTCTCCTGCAAAGCAAGACACCACAAGACTACCCCTAAAATCATCAACGGTATAATAAAACTATTTTTTTTCCTCTAATTGATAAGGGAGTAGGGAAAAAGATGTTACAATAAAATTTACTGCCTCATATTTCAAGTGTTTTAACCACTTGTCCCTCCCTTTTTGTGTCTTTAATACGAAGCGGAAAAATTCTTTAATGGTGGCTGTTACTACAAAAGCAAGACAACACTCACCATAAAACCCTGAATCGAAGTTGATTTTTTAATCTTGTAGCAGTAAACCCAAGCTTTTACATGAGCCATAAAACTGATTCCCTCTTTAGCCCAAGACACTCCTTTATCATCAACGCATATGCATCAAAAGGCAAAATTTAGCCTGGAGTAGCTCTTCTTTTATGATCTTCCCAGCAAATATTACTTTTCTATCCCCCAAGGCCATCCAGATATCCTGAAGAAATTAGAGACAAAGTTAGACCAATCTTCAGCTCAAAGTAATAAACCAACTTGTTGGAAAGCTAGGATCAAGGAAGAGCATTTCCTTCCTAACTCTCCAAGCTCTTGGTGGGATCAGCTCTGGGGCAGGAATGAGCCACTTTCCAAGTCCTTAATCACAACTCCTGAGAGGTGGTGTATGTGTTGTCTACTGCATCGCATCGTGGTACAGCTCCCAGTTACAAAAGGACTAATTTTCTCCAAGATTTATCAATCTAATTGCAATAATTTAGACCTCAAAAAAAAAACCAAAAGCACCCCTGTGTGCCATGTCTTTACACGACTTTCTTCCCTTCAAGAAGAAACACTATGTTCACAATTTAGCTGGTGTAAATTTTACTTAGTGTCTGAAATATCCAGAACGTCTTTAAAAATAAATTCTTTACGTCTACCTAATTTTCCCCAGACCTGAAGAATAATGAGCAGTTTCATGTCCCACACCAGCTCTGTGGCTCCTCAGTGGCATTCTTATCTCCAGCTTTCCAAGTTCAGTCACTTTCTCCACATGCAATTTCAAGCTAAAAATACTAACGATTTTATGCCTAGCAGTCCTCTGCAGCCAAAGACCTGGAATAGGATACACGGGAGATGTGTTCATTTGGGGTTTCTTGGGCATTTTTTTTTGCCTCTTGTGGCAAGTGTCATCACAGTCTCAGAATTTTCTTAAGTTTCTGAAACTGTCTCTGGAGTATATTACACTGTTGCCTTCTAAATCTGTGCATCTATGGAGTCTTTACCCCTATACACTTTGCAGAGTTCATTATGTTAATTGACCTTTCCTATAATGAATGTTCTGCTGCTCACAATACTGACCTTTCTGTGTGATGCTTCTACATCTGTGGTGGGAAAACAGATCCTGTTGGAAGATCTGTCAGGAAAGTGTATAATCAAATGAAGTCCAGGATAGAAGGAGATCCACATGGATTCCTGTGAATGGCAGCAGGTGCCCTGTTCTGCTCCAGTCAACCCACATGTGAAAGGACTTGAGGGACCTCTGATAGGCAGCAGTTGCTGCCATAAGGTAGCATGATACAAAGAGTGAAGCTGAAAATGCTTCTTTAAAAGCCTGTAAGTGTAAAAAACAATTAATAAATCATAAACACAGACACAATTTTTAATCCTACTGATTTAAAAGTTATTGCTATGATTGATATGAGATTGGAGTCTCTTGGCCTGCAAGTCACATTGGGTTTAGCAGAGCAGAGTTTAAGGTCCATCTTGGAGATGAATGAAACAACCTGAACTGTCACCGAAAATATAGACTGCACACTGTGACCAGTGAAAAACCACATGGTATGGCTGGCGATGCTTTATAAAGTGCATTTTGATGAAGTGCATGGCTGTGAACAGAAGCAGAAAGAAAACAGAAAGAAGAAAGGAAGAAAATATCTGAAGTGTTGGTACAGAAGCACAGTAAAGAAAGGGGCATAGGTAAGCAAAACCCCACTATTTTAAATTAAATTTGGGGGCACGGAGGGAGAGGAAACACAGAAGAAAACCAGAAACATTATTTACTGTTGGTGGATTCTTACTGTTCAAAGAAAATAAAGATGTATTTCCACAGTGGATATCTGTTAGATCGTATGAGAGAAACAACCAGCTCCATCAACCATTCCTCCAACAGGCTGAAATCAGGGATAAAGCAGATAACAGAAAGAACCAGGGTGATATCCAGGGAGTTCTGTTTTTTAAACCCCAGGAGCTGAAAGGGCAAGAAATCTAAGGTTAAATGTAGGCCAGCTGCAGAGCCAGAGGAGTCCCCAATGAGCAGAGCATGGGCTAGGATTTGAAAAATCTGATAGCACTTCAGATTTATCTTCCACTTCACTGTGCTGTGTTTTAGTTCCATCAACGTGAAATAGAGCTCTTTTCTACCTACCAGCATAAGAAATGAGAAATAAAGTAATTTAGCACTCTGGTGATACTGGTGTGGTTTGCTGTATATCAATTGGGTGGTGAGTTAGCACATAAGTGACAAACCTAAAAAGCCCTCTCTTTTTCCAATATTAAAAAAAAAAAAATATCCAACCCCCAAAAACAGTCTGAAATAATCTGTTTAGTAACCTTTGTAAGCTGGCAGTTAGACAATAGCTGAATACCAGTAGGGAAAGGCCAGCTAGGTTTTCATTTTATCTGGGACTTCTACCACTTGGAGCTCTTGAGCATGAACATATATGTGATGCCAGCCCTGAATCACACCAGAGCTGTTAGGAGTGTCACCTGGGAAGGCACTGGAGATGAAAAAAGCCATAAGGCGATATGCTAATAATGCCAAGCCAACTCCGGCCTCTCACAGTGCCTGCACCAAAGGCTTCTAGCAACAGGTATGGCAATCAATAAACTTAATAACTAAAGTAGTTAGATAATCTGTCATAGGTAAATTATATCATTTGTTATATAAAGTATATAATTAAATCTTATTTGTGAACAAGGAATTCCAGCATGCACATGAATTTGACTGTCCAAAAGAACAGGGAAGGTCAACTCCCCTTCTCAGTCACGTCCCAGAAGCACCAACACACATAGAATCATAGAATCGTTTTGGTTGGAAGAAACCCTCAGGATCATCGAGTGGATGAGGGGACTGAGTGCACCCTTAGTGAGTTTGCAGATGACACCAAATCATGTGGGAGTATTGATCTGCTGGAGGGTAGGAAGGCCATACAGAGGGATCTGGACCAGCTGGATCATTGGTCTGAGGCCAGTTGCATGAGGTTCAACAAAGCCAAGTGCCAGGTCCTGCACTTGGGTCACAACAACCCCAGGCAGTGCTACAGGCTTGGGGAAGAGTGGCTGGAAAGCTGCCTGGTGGAAAAGGACCCAAGGGTGTTGGTTGACAGCCTGCTGAACATGAGCCAGCAGTGTGCCCAGTTGGCCAAAAAGGCCAACAGCATCCTGGCTTGTATCAGAAATAGTGTGGCCAGCAGGACTAGAGAAGTGATCATGCCACTGTATTCAGCAATCGGTGAGGCCACAACTTGAATCCTGTGTTCAGTTTTGGGTCCCTCATCATAAGAAAGACACTGAGGTACTAGAGAGAGTGTAGAGGAGGGCGACAAAACCGCTGAGGAGTCTGGACCACAGGTCTTATGAGGAGCAGTTGAGGAAACTCATGTTCCTCACATGTTAGTCGTCCACAGAGAGGAGACAGTGACATTTCCTCTGTGGTCTCTTCCTGTGGGGGCTGGCTGCATCTGACACAGGACCTCATGACAATCTGATGATAACAGCCCTAGCAGCCCTTGCTGGCTGGCATCATCCTGTCATCAGCAACACTGAAAACACCAACATCTCCTGCTCCATTCATCCGACACAATCCTGGCGTGGGGGACACCCCCTAACTGGATACATGCTACCAAGGCTCCCAGTCATCTGTGGCTCCCTGTACCACCATATCTAGCAACAGCAGCCATACAAGTACATCTAGCAACCTGTTTACCCAGCAGTAAACTACAGAAAGTAGTAAGAGAAAGAAACAAATATGGACCATCTAGGCGGTTTTAAGGTGCTTGCCCAGCTTTCCCTAATTTGTCTGAGGTTTTCTTTTCATTCATAAAATTCTAGTATATACAGAAGAGGGTTTCCCAGCCTGCTGCGCTTGTAAAGTCACAGCACCTTAGCAGTTAGGTAGACTTTTTGTGTAAATGAGAGCATAGCTTGTTGCTGACATGCATCGGATTAAAAGCAGAAGGATGTGTTAAAACGATTACACTGCAGAATTCTTTGAAATAAACAATGTCCTTGTTAAAATATTTATAGGACAATAATTTTTCAGGGAAGAAAGCTAAATAATCACATTAAAGGTTTCCTTCCATACCTTGAGTTTTGAGATAGGGTGCTTTAAAATAATTAAAATAAATAAATAAATAAATAAACTAAAAATCCTCTACCAACAGGAAACCCTAGTTTTCATTTTCAGGCTTGTAACTCCAAGATTCCTTGTCAGATTAACCTCAGGCTTTACACACACCAAAATCCTCCTCTTGCTAGAGAAAATAATTGAAAAATGGCAAGGAGAAAGCAGCTTTTTTGAAGCCAGTCAGAAAATGAGGCCTAGCATGTAAAGCTAGGCATAATCTTCACAGCTGGATCATTGGAGGCTTCTTAATATATGGAATATTTTTTGTTTCAAACCTATACCTCATAGCTTCACTGTATTGTATTTATAGACTACCAGGCTGTTAGGCTTCTTGTTGTTCTCTCTGACAATTTTGGGTTTTTTTTTTTCCTGTTTTGAGACCTTCTTTTGATAAAGAGCAGAATCCAAGGCCATTAGGTGAACTGTTGTCTCACTTTTGAGATGCACAGGGCAGCTCTATCCTATAACACACTTAGTGCTGTCTGATGCAAGGCGTTCTTCAGGTGTTCACATCTAACCTCCAGGCTCTCAGTGGCTTCATCATTAGGGGACAAATGTATTAGCTGTGGGACTAGGCTGGAGAGCCTGTAAATAACCTTCACCTATTGGCCTGAAGGTCTTTCTGGCAGCAGATACACTGAGACACAACTACTGCTATGCGCTGTGGCAAATGACTCTGCTTATGTTTTCACAGAGAGAAGCCTCATCCCACCCTGTTCTTTGCAACAGTTAGTGAGTATTGCCCTGGTGCTTCTGGTCTTGGCTGGCTTCTTCAACCTACCTTGGCTGCTTAGAGGTTTCCCTTTATCAGAAGTGCAGAAATATTATGTGTTCCCTTCCAATCTCAAAATTAGCTTCTTGTTATTCTAGTGCAGTCTTAGCAGATGTAACACCCACTGCCTTCCCTGACAAACTCAAAGATGAGTTTGCAAAGTGTGAACAATTAGCAGGAGGGGTGAGTCAAAGGTTTACCCAAGCAGATCACAGGCACACTAACCCAACATATTGCCATTTGCTTGAGTTTTGTTTCTTAGGACACCCAGCTCAGCCCCTGCTTTCGGTAACAGCAATTCTTGGATGCATTTTTCCCCATTTCACAGAGTGCTTGGATGCCAGTAACTTCGTTATATGTATTGTATTGCAACCCAACACGCTGCTTTAGCTCTTGTACAACGTTCAGCGCTTTCATGAATTATATTGATTCTAGAAGAGTCTGATCCTGCTCTTATTGAAGTCAATGACAGGACTTCCATGAAACGTGATACATGCTCACTATCCATTTAATCGCTTCTCAGAAAGCAATGAAAATATCAAGTGGCAGGAGGCAGGTAAGAGAAATGTGCTGTGTTGACTTTGCAGCTGACCAGTTCTTGAGAACAGCCCCAGCATTAAAGCTGATCACAGACCCACAATGCTGTTTTGGGAGCCAGGATCACCAGCATGGTGGGGGCATGGTGGTTGTGCTCCTTTGGCCTGGGGACCCCTGGCAGCTCCCTGCAAGAGGTCACTCCACACCACCCAGAATTTCAGCTGGGAGGTCAGCTTTGCCGTCCCCTCACCCCAATGCACAGCTCACAACACACACACTCAGCTGACATAACATGTACAGGGTGTTTTAAAAAGATGGACCCAATTTCAAATTGGATTGGATTTCAAATTGGGTCTATATTTTTGAAACACCTTGTAGTAGGAAGTCACTGCCAGCCAGCTGAGCTACACAAGCTAGCTCCATTTGTCCTCCCCTCCTGTTTCCAAAATAAGATCAAATTGACCAGGTGTCCACTACTGCAGATAGAAATTTCTTTAGGGTAGAAGGTGATATCACCATGATATATGGCACACACTGCTCTACCATGCACCTAAATTTCCCTTAGCCATCCTTTCCTCCCCTGTTTGCCTGGCATTCTCAGCTGAAGAATTTCCCTCAAGAATAAAACAAGCTGTGCATTGCAGAGAACCAAATTATGATACCGAAGCTGGGATCTGGGCACTGACTAAGACTGCTAGCATGAATTTGCTAGGGAATGTCCCAAATACCTTCATAGTTCATTCTTTCGACATTTTGGGGGAAGGAGAGGGAGAGACACTGGAAAATACACACACCTCTCATCATTTCAGAGTAAACACCCAGGTGTACTCACTAATATATTTAACAGGTTGTATAGGAAATCGCTAGCTGTTCAAACACATAATTATGTGTTAACATGCTTGCCTAACAGGGCACAAACCAGCAATGATTCAATAACTGGAGCATGGAATGCTTTTCTTCCTTGTTTCCCTACAGACTGGAGGCAGCTTGTACAACTTTATCTGTCTAAGTTAAAAAAAATAAAATAAAATAAAATGACCTTTTAGGAGCCCTTGAGCAGCCTGGCAATTGTGTCATTCTGTTTTTTTCAACAGATAAACTCAAGAATAATGCTATTTCCTGGCCAGAGGAGTATAAAGTAAGCTATGGTTTCTCACATAACCTGCTTCCTTGTATTCCTGAAACTCCTACTGCACAGACAATGCTTTTCCCTGATGACAATTCAAAGCCCAGAGAGCTTTGTTTTTTACCCTATTTGAAAATAAATGCAAGGACAAAACTAAATAAATCTCTATTCTCCTGTGCAATTCAGTTCTGCTACTTGGCATGGGCAGAGGGTTCAGTGCACTGCTGCTGTGAGAAATGGGGAGGGCTGAAAAGGAAAAATCAATGCCATTTCTTGTTCAATTAAGTTCATTGTGATTCAGAACCACCTCCTCACACTGCAGAGCCTGCAAGAGATCAGTGCTGCAATCACTACCTTTTAGCAGCTTGCTTTCTCCATCTAGACCTGCACAAGCCATTCACTGGCAGGGCACCACACTTTGCTCCGAGAAAAAGAGAGAATGGGGGGAAAAAATGTCCTTATAGGACCCTCTGAAATACATTGTCATAAATTATGGTACTTTGGGTACACATGTCACCAAGGGGAAGAGAGGACAGTTTCCTCAATGACTCGTTTTATTTAGATGGCTGAACTACCACTGTCTTTTTACCCTTCAGTAAAAAGCTTGCTCTCCTTGCTGCCTTGATGAGAAATACCTGCAATACATACCTTGCTTCTTGGTCTCACTCAGGCTAAACTGTATGATAGTCTGACACAAAGACTTTTGGAAGTCAGTAGAAAGATGCTGACAGACTTCACTGGACCTGATGAGACATATTATGTCCAGGCACAAGGAGTCAGTAGTCACAGCTGTCAAGAGGTCATGACATAGATTTTTAAAGTCTCTCCCACCCACTTGCCCACTTTAGCTATTCTATGACAACTGCAAAACAAACAAACAGACAAAAGTGTTTGCAGTAGAATATGGTAACCTGGAGAATTTCTCATGGTGAGCCTCAGCCTGCTGAGGATGCCAAGCTCTACCATGGTGCACAGCCCCCTCTCAGCGCCAGCATCAGCACCAGCACCCCATAGACCTGCTCAGCACCTCCCAAAAGAGGAGACCATGATGCTTGTGAGCATGTCTCACTCTAGTGACAGGACAGATAAACTACAACAGCCTGCCACTTTCCAGTCTGCCTTTAATGGCTACTGCCTGCTCACCAGGTGAAGGGGGCTTGTCCAAGGCCCTTGGTGTTCAGTCCCAAATTTCTAGGACCTAGCAGAGCAAACAGTTCATTACAAAACCCAAAAGCAAGAACGATGAGGGTTGGCGCAGGCAAAGAGCAACTTGAGAAAGAGACTTAACTCCTTAATGTTACTAGGCAAAGACCCTTTGATGCTTACAAAGGTGGGTTTAGATGCTGGATATGTGCTAGCTAAAGGCAATGGATAAGTGATGCATGAAATGTCTTAGTCCAAGGCTATCCATATCACTTTCCAGCTTCTTTATTGCACTGCTAGATCATGATGAGGAGGCTGGCAACTGCCTGGCTGCTCCATGCACTTGTGAACAGGGGCCATGGAACTGCTCTTGGCTTCTTCAGCTGCAATCACCTGCATGACAGCTGACGTGTGACAATGATATTCACATTAATTGTGTTAGTTGTGGCACACACAAGACGTATGTGGTCCAAATGTGGGTTGTGAAGAAAGATGTTTTCTAATGAAGGTATGCTTCTGCTCAAATCATGCCTTTGAGAAACTAATTCCCGCCTCACATCAAGAAGCAGCTTTCTACCCAGATTCATGGGACTTTCTCTGACCTTTCCCAGTTTCCAGGGGTATATCATAAATATTATTAAAAACACATCATATATCATAAACATATCACAAATATGTTCCTAAAGCTAATAGTGGAGGAGGAGGGGGATGAAGAAGTTGCATGTCCTCAGCATCTCTGCGAATCAGATTGTTGACACGTGCAGATCCATCCTGCTTTTCCTTGTCACAGAGCCCTTTTCACCTTTTTATACATTCTTCCTCCCAGATTTCATCCTTCCTAGCAAAGTGAGATCTCACTTGAAGTTCTTGTAATGCACATGTGACTGGCAGAACATCTGTCCTGGCAATGTTCTCATCAGCCCACAATTAATTAACACATATTTTTCCTGCTCCCTGACTCCCCAAGTTTCTCTGAAACTTTGGTTTTCATGACTAAGGATTGATGAAGAAAAATCTGAAATGTAGAAGTAGTATCTTTCCATGATAGCTGAAAATCTGATATAGCTGGTTCTTTAAATACATATCTATGGGTTGGGTTTTTTTCCTAGAATGAACCATATTGACCGTTCAAAAGTAAACTTAGAGTGGTATTTCAGTTATTGAAGTCCTACTGTAACTGAAGGTTAATAGCTGCTGTGTCAATAGATACTCTATAAATCAATGGAAAAAAAACATGTGAATCAGATTATCACCCCACTGAGGAATGTTCCCTCTCACTGTGGTCAATAGAAGTTGTGGTGCCGACATCCATGAAGGGAGGAAACATTCACATGTCAGCAACTTTTAGGACTAGTTATTGATACATATTGAGGATAAAGGTTTTGTGCAACCAGTTTGTCTTCTGGCAATGGCATTGTCATTCCGAACTTGGAGCTTGGTTCTCAATCAAGGTCCAAAACTTAGCTATTGGCATTTGCAACCAGAGAAACTGAAATCATCTTAATACTGTGGCAGTGAATTCAAGGTTATTCTTACACACTCAGGATGCCTGGTATCTGGACAAAGGTGTCTATTAAGGGTGTCAGAGATTGATCAGCAGCTGATCACATTGATCAGCTGGCATGATCACAAACCTTCCTGTCCCTTACGTGGTGTGGATTTCACCATAATGAAGCAATCACTGGAATAACCTCCCCGGGATGTGCTGGAGTCCCCATCACTGGGCTGTTCTATTTTGCATGTCCTATGTTCTATGTTCTACGTTCATGTTCTATGTTCTATCATAATAGTAAGACTGGATGCCAGAAAATATGCAGATATCAGGCTTTTCACAGTCATTTTCCAGGTGTATATACCTCCCTCCAGCCTATGATGAGCAGTTTACAGACTGGCCTTAAGATTATGTTTCCTGAAGGAAAATTTCAGCAGTAAAGACGTTAAAGATTGATACTGCTTCCTTCTGAGACTGCTTTACTGAAAGCATCCTACTCTCTGAAACATCCACAGGCACCTTAAGCAAATCACGTGTTGCAAACATAATTGTAGTGGGTGTGAACTCCATCTGGCAAGAGCAGTGCAGGCTCACATCACTCCCCTTCGCCTGCCTGGGCACAGCAGCAATGCCAGGGCCACAATCCCATATAAACGGGTCATGTTAATAAGATGCAGAATTTTGAGTGCACACACAGGCACCTTCCTAAAAATATATCTCTGAGGACTGCAGTTAAATGCAAACACTACCGTTTCTGTAATAGGTTGTGCTTTCCTTACTGGATTGACTGACAGGAGCTGATCATGGTCAAGTGACATCTTGGGGTTTTTTTAAGACTGCTTTTTAAAAGGGAAAAATACTGAAGAACAAAAGAGGCTGAGTTTTTCAAACGAACCTAGTGAAGTCTGGCATTCTGGTTTTTCCCTTGGAAAATCCCAGAAGCTGAGACTGAAGACTGCAGTATTCTAATCACCTTCTAAGTTTATAACAGATAACTATTTTCTGTGTCAGATAGTTTACAAATACCTTACCCAGCATTTTCTGTTTTTAAGGATGCAGTATCGAACAATCACATCCCTTTTACATCCACTCAGTCATTTTTTTTCTTTCCCAGTTTTATATTTTGAACCATAGCAACAGTTTATATTTTCAAAAATATATTTTCACAGACATTAAATGACAGTGATTTTTACAGTGACCAACAAACACTATTTAAGTACTAATTTTGAGGCAGATGTGGGACAAATTCTGGTCTCAGGTGTATAACTTCAATTTTTTTCTGCTTAGCTGAAGTCACACACATCCAGCTAGTAATGAAGCCAGATATCTAATGAACAAGACCACCCAAAAAAAAGCTTCAGAAGTCCAGCTGCTATCAGAAGGTATTTCTTTAATCCTACCTGACACATTTGCAGTGTGTTCTCATTATTTTTCTACTTAAAATCTTGGAGTAGCATAATGTGAACCCCTATTCATTTATCAGCTGGGTTTGATATTTGCACGTATTTTTCTGGATGGCCATCTTCCCCTAGGGAAAGGATCAGGTGAGGGCTGGGAGCCACAGCACAGGCAAGGACAGCCACCTTTGCAGGATCATAAAGCTATCAGTCTGTCCCCCCTTCTCAGGGGAGCTGTATGAGACAGGAGGGTACAGGGACACAAGTCCTGCTCCATCTCAGTTTTGCAAGGGCTGGATCTCAGACTGATCATGAGGGATAGTAAAAGCAGTCATCTCCTGGTAGAGGCGATGTTACTGCAGGATGAGCTAAGAGCGAATATGTTTCTAGCACACCCATAGGAGGGACTTTTAAATATCATCGTGATCACTGGACCCACCCCTCCAACCTAAACCAATGCTTAGAATAAATCAGTCTCTGATTGACAGCAGCAAAGATTCAGTTTTTATCCCTATTACTAGCCTGCAACCGTGAACTGAGGAGCCCACAGTGTGAGCTGTTTGAAGAGATATTTTGTGGTTTTGTTTTTCTTAAAAAAAAAAAAAAAAAGAAAAAAAGGATGAAGAGAAAAAGAAATGCAGAGATGCAGCCAGCTTTGCTCTCCCTGCTGCTTCTTTGGAGGTTCAGCCATGACAGTCAGCCGTAAGCTAAAACGAGAAATGCATCTGCTAAACGCGATGTGTCCCCTTGTGGTGTGTGGTTTAGATGGAGCTGATGTCGCTTTGAATCAGCTGCCCAGCACCCTGCTCTCCACTTGGCAGAGGCAGTGCAGGGCTGCCCACCCAAATGCTTACCCAGGCACCCCAGCACCCGGTGCAGCCCACGCTGTCCTCACCGCCGCCACTATCTCTGTCAAGGCTATATCTGGCCAGCAGCCGTGGGCTCTGTCCGTCTGCCTCTGCCACGGTAGCAGCGAGTGCAGGCGGCTGCGGGATGACTCTGCCGCCAACCCTAACAAGCGGAGCGTGAGGCTGCTGCCAGGACAGAGCCCTTTTTCTTAAAAACAAGGGCAAAATCGTGCTGATGAGCAAATTGTCCTAACAAGGACTGAACAAGACACTGTCAGAAGCACCTCTTCTAAAATATACATGGTTGTCTCTTAGACATGGGCTGATATTCAAGCACCTTCTAATATTATGTTGGGTAAAAAAAAAAAAAAAAAAAAAAGAAGATAGTTTGACAATCAACTGTCCCCACTTCATCCTGCTCCTCGTCTCCCAGCAGAGCTGAGTGTTGCTATTTGAGATGGGCTGAAACCGCTGGCTTTTGTTCAGAATCTATAGCAAGACAGGCCCCTTCCTGGGGCAGGGAAGGTGGTACAGATGGAGCCAGGCTTGAATTTCAGACAGAGCTGGACTGCCCCAACTGTCAAGAACATTTAGAGGAATTTGTCCAGGCCCTTTTTGCTTCTGTAATTGATGCCTTTGGCTGTTAGATATTTTTTGTTGCTAGTGGCTGGCCAGAAATCCTCCAGAAATGCCTGTTCTTTTGAGATTTGTGGCCAGATTGCTAGAGGCTCCAGTCACTTCAGTAGTGATGGATGTACCAAAAGCCATATATTAAACTCTTCCTGATTGTGCGTTGGCAACTGCCCTTAAGTTCATTCCAGAGCAGATTTACATAGTGTAATGTCAAAATCATGTTCAACACAAGCCTCTTGGAGTCAGCCCAACCCTTAACCTGAAGCTATAGCTTGTCTGCCTTCAGGAAAAAAAAAAAAAAAAGGAGCAGATAAAACCATAGCAGATTTTAATGTATAAGTAACCCAATACAGTTATCAATAGAGCAGAGAAGTGAAATGAGAAATTCATCTTGCTGCAGGCTCTACAACCTGATGTTCCTGCAAGGGTGCCTTGTCCAGCAAACACAGCCATAAGTGACCAATGGCCAAGAGGTGGTAGGTTCAATGTTTATATCCATGTACCTCAATCCACGCTCCTTTCATCCTCTTTCCTTTTCACAATGATAATGCACTGACTGTGAAACACAAAAGATCTTTTGGGCTATCTAACCTCCCTCTCCTGGGAAAAGGACAGGGCTCCACATTTTGATATCCACTTCAGTCTCTCTGTTGCATTACAAAAGCACCCATTACCACAGCAGCAAAGAGCTGGGTAAAAGTATTTCACCTTAGCTCCAGCTTAAACTCAGACCTTTCATTCCTTTGAAAAAGAGCATGCTGTAGAGTCCAAAGCTTCGCCTCAGCCCCCTTGCTGACACCAGTCTCTTCAGGAGTGTGTAAAAGACAACTTCAGTCTGGGCTGTAGCTTCATGGCTGGGTGAATGGAAGAGCAGGCTGCCAGGGGACACAGCGCTCACTGCCCATGCTTTGCACTTGCACGCACTACCATGTGTCCACATGCTGAGCTAGCTCTGGGGAGCTGGCTGAAAATGAATACTTTTTTTCTTTTTAATTCCCCAGGTTAGTTTTCAGCTAGCTCTGTCCTCTAATCTGGCTCATGATTCATAGTGGAAATCTATAAATAGGAAGAGAAGGTGGACCAAAAAGAGATAGTGGGAAGGTGCAGAGGAGACAAGCCTGCATTTTTCATCTTCAGGCCCCAGCTGACTACTAGCGTTGTTATCCAACATTATTCCTGCTTTCCGGTTGAAAAAGCAGAGATTGGGATTTCATGATGGCTTTAGGAGGACAGACATGCAGGCTGCCCCTGCACACATTAAGTAGAGCTAAAGAGACAATGGCATTTACTAACACTGTTTTGTGAATAGTAGTAAGGAAGCTTTTCATCTTCGCCTCCAGTTTCCTTACTTCCAGTTGCACTGATTCATTTAACCCTGTGCAATCCTTGTTCTTGTCTGGTGGCCTTTTTGGCATTTGCAACTCACAGGCATCAGATGGACACAGCTGACAGGTGTCGTCTCTCTGTCATCGAAGACATGAAGACTGTCACAGGTGGTTTGTAAAAGAGAGGGACCAACTAGGAGCCCAGTTGGTCCAGGGCAACACAGCCCTGCCAACATGATGGGATTGCAAAGAGTGTGGGACCTGAGACCAGAAGGAGCAAAGATCAACAGTAGTTCTTCCTCCAACCAGTCCCCCTTTGGCTCCTGGAGATGGTACAGATGGCTGGTAAAAGTCAAGGTTGAGTTGGGGAGGAATAACTTTGCAGTGGAAGAGCCCAGGGGGAAGGGTGTTGGATGGGGTTTTTGGCTGGTTACTTTGCACCAGAAGAAGCCCATGCTGCCACCTTTAGATTCCTCTCACAGTGCTCTCCATGCAGGGATGGCCTCGAGGAGAGTCCTGGAAGAGTGTCAGGCTGCAGGACCACCTCAGACCCAGCCCTGACCCAAGCAGGGCTCCGTGTAGCCTCAATGGGTGCCATCTCCACCACCTGGCTCTGTCACACCTGTGGCCCACGCCCAGAGGACGGGTGCGGTGGCCCTCAGACTCAGGCCGGCCCCACGGCAGCTCCCCAAGCCCACCCGTGACCCCTTTTCCCACACTCCCCTATGCAGTCCCACAGCGGGGTTGAGCACAGGCTGCAGGGCTGGGAGAGACCAGCTTCCCCCCCTGCTCCCCCCGACCTCAGCTTGGGGGTGACGTCATGGTGGGGGAGGGGCAGGCAGGGGGGAGGGGACCCCCGCATCTCCCTTTCCTCCTCCCTGCTCCGCAGCGCGGGGGCCGGGCTGGACAGCCCCGACGGGGCGGCCCGGGGACGGGGGGAGTTCTATCGTGCTATCCCCACCCCCGGGGGGGCGGCTCTTCCGTCTGCGTGTGTGTGTGTATGTATGTGTATGTGTGTGTGTGTGTGCGTCGCCGCCCCCGCCCCCACATCCCTCCCGCCCTGGGAGGACGGTCCCGGCTGCCCCCCCCGCGCCGCCACACCGGGCAGGAGGAGCACGGGGTAGGGGGAGTTTCTCGGTGATTAATGGGGCGGGGGGACCCGGGGAGAGCGGGTAAATCCACCCTGTGATGCCTATAAACGGCGTTTCTCTTCCAAGGTGCACATTAACAAAAAAAAAAAAAAGAAAAAGGGGGGAAAAAAATCGCGGTCCGTGTCATCCCCCCGCGTCAGGGCCGGTGGTGGGCGTGAGGCTGTACTTCCTCCGCCCCCTCCTAATGGAGCGAACCATTCCCAGCTAGTCCTCCTCGCCCTCTCCCTCTGCCTCCCTCTTTCTCTCCTTCTCCTCTTGTCTCCCCCCGCTTGTCTGCAAAGTCCTCCGCTGCTCGGAACTTGTTGGCAATGCCTATTTTTCAGCTTTCCCCCACGTTCTCCAAAGTAACTATTTAAAGATCTGCAGCCGCAAATGGTTTTACTAAATGTAGGATGGGACTTAAGTTGAACGGCAGATACATTTCTCTGATCCTTGCTGTACAGATAGGTAAGTGGACTGCCAAATTCTCTATCAAGTTGATGTGCACCAAAGCCCGGCTGATGCATGCAGAAGCGGGATGTTGGAATAACCGGCCGCGGTTTGGGTCGGCGGGGGGGAACCCCGCTCCCTCTGCCTCCCTCCCGGTGGCACCTTCGCGGTTCTTCACGCCGACAAGGCAGGGAGGTCCGCAGGAAAGGGAGCCGATTTCTTACTCCTCTTAAATCACTTTTGTTGTTCGTTTTCCTAAATCAGTGCATGCTCATTCATAGTTCGTTTTCCCCCTCTCTTATTCGTCCTCCTTTCCCTCCCTGTTCTCTCTGTCCCCACGAACGACCGCATTTATATTTGCTTTTCGAATATCCCGTGCATTCCTTTCCACCGGTAATTTGGGGACTCCAGTGCTAAGAAATCCACCCCCTTCCCGAGGGACAGAGAAATAAGAACCGGCACAAAATGGCTTGCGAGAGATCTAGCTGGAAAGTTGTGGGGTTTTTTTAACAGAAAATCAGGGGGACAAGCGAAGGGCTCTTTTTAGGATCTTGGAGGCTTTCCCATTTGCAGAGCAACCTAAAATCAAAGCACAAGACTAACTTAAAAAAAAAAAAAAAAATCTACGCGAATGTGGGTATTAGACAAATACAAATATTTTAAAATCGTGAAGTCCCACTGCCCGATCGTTATTTTTGTGCTCGGAGAATCGCTGTCGAAAAACGAGCGGGTCCAAAAAAAATTCTATATATGTTAAGTTACTTAAAATAGAACAGGTTTCCCTCCACTCCAGTATGTGGTTTTGTGTGCTCGTTGCTAGTTTTGTTTAATACCTTGGGGTTTTTTCTGGTCCTTTTTGTTGGTTTGCTCTCAGGTTCATTTTATTCAACATTTTTTGCTGAAAAAATGTTCGGTTATAGACATTAAACAATCTCCAAGTTAATGACCACTTGGGTCTGTACGAGCAAATTTTGAAGATTATGTATTGAATACGTATATTCTTGACCATAATCCAAAACTAGACTTCAAGGAAAGGGTGATTAAAGCGCGTATTTTATTGTCCAGATTGTCAGGCATGAAGAGACCTTTGAAAATATTTGCCTGCAAAGAAATTCTACTACAATAATAATAATAAAAAAAAAAATTGCTCGGCATTGCTGTTTAGAGATCCTTTTTCTCGGTCACCCTCCTCTCCAGACGATCTCTGCAGCATTTTGTGGGTACCAAAAGAAAGACGAGGGAAATAAAAGGGAAAGAAAAAAATAATAATAAAAGAGGGGGGACAAGAAAAGGAAGAAAGAAAGAAAAGAAGGGGGAAGAATGTCTTGAACATTTTCTCATCTAGAAAAGAAAAAAAATAAGAAATACTGCGATGAAATGTTGACCTCTGGAGAATATGGATATACGATGCAAATCCCTCCTTTGATATTACTATTCCATTTTAAATGAGGCTGAACTCTTCAGAAGGCCATTTTCTGTATTGTCAGAGAAAGAAGGGGGAAGGCATTATTTGAATGTTATCCTTAATTTCAGTCTTTGCATTTTTTGTTTGTTTGTTCGATTGGAGGAGGATTATTTTCCCTCATTTGCGTTTATTTGATTCAACCGAAGGAGGATTTTATTCACGGTGAAATTTCAAAAGGTAGTTAGAGTCCCTGGGAACTGCCGTCCCCGGGCTGGCGTGAGCATGAGCAGTCATTTGGAAAGTTACCTCCAAATATTGCTGCACACCGCGGGGATGTCGGTGCGGTCTCTTTGCTGCTTTGGGAGAGGACGGTTTTGAAGCTCGTGGAGGGCTTTTCTCCCCTCTGCTCCTCCTTCGGTATTTCGGGTAACCCTACTCCCCCTTCTCCCCCTTCGCTTCTCCGAAATCAGTTTCTGGTTGTCGATGCGGGGGCTGCAAAGGGCCGTTTGGCCTTTACCCCGTCCCCGTTAGCGGCTCGTGTGAAACGGCTATTCGGATCGATCCCAAAATGTCTATGCTTCCCGCAGCAGCACCAGGGCTTAAAATATAAATATACATATTTATATTTATTTTTTTGTTTATTTGGGCAGCCGGGATTGGGAGCTATCCGAAATCCCTGTCATTTGAGGAGGTGACGGGGGGCAGGCGAGGGGACTGAGTCTCCGTGGAAGACGCCCAGGGACAGGAGAGGCGGACCAGGCGCAGCTAAAGGGCAGGCGGACGGAGAGGACGGGGAGCAGGTTTCGGGAGGGGGCACGGTCCGTTACGAGTGGCTCCTGCGGTCCTGCTGCATTGCAAATTGCTGCGCACCCTTGTCTCTGAAGGACGGGGAGCGGCGGGAAGGTCGGGACCACGGCAAAGCACAAGCGACCCAGTTCAAGAGAAATCCCGCTGTCGGTTAATCAGGCAGGACGTTCGTCTATCCGCTTTTTTGTTTTTATTTTTATTTTTATTTTTGGGATTTGGGGAAGCTTTGGACCGCGGGTACCCTATGCAAAGGGAGCACATAGGGCCAGGCCGCCCCTCTGAGGGGAGGGATGTTCTGAACCCCGCTAGTCCCACACCTCACCCTCTACTACTCTCCCTCCCATGGCCCGTGTCAGGGCTCTGCTTTGGACCCCCGTTTTTTTACAGCAGTCCATTGCGGTTTTGGATAAATCAATGGCAATTTGCTCCCCCCTCTTCCCCTGTAGCTGTCGGAGTGGGATGACGCGAGTTTTATAGGACATGGTTTTACCCTCGGGATGGTCCTCAGTTCTTCTCCGTATGTTTGCCTGGCTTTTTTTTTTTTTTTTCCCACCGTAACCAATGTCTGTAGCCTGCTGGGGTTTTGATGTAAAGGCTGCTGCTGGTGTGTGTGTGTAGAGGGGAGTGGCCACCAAGTCATGTTAGCGATAAATCAAATGGCAAGAGGAGGATTTGGGTTGAAACAGTTTCTTTTGGAGTCAGCCATTTATCTTCTAACCGATGCCTGGCAAGGAAACACACACACACACACAGCCGCAGCCATGTCCTGGGGAGACGAATTGGGAGGCGATCCCCGTTTCAGCAAACCCCGTGGCGGTGTGGGCGGACGGGGGCTCTTCCGAAAGGGAGGAGGAGGGGAACCCCTCCCGCCCCCGCTGGCCGCAGCGATATCTCAGCTACGCTGCCCGGGATCAAGCCCGGGCCCAGGGACACCACGGTGTCCTCAGTCCCCACCACTGGCAGGAGAGCACTTAGGGATGAGCATCCCCCCGCCAGGTGCCCTGGTATCCCCTCCCGCCCCCGCGGCGGGGGCTGCTGCGGGTGTGTGCGCGGTGCTGCGCGGCAGCAGGCCGTGGCCTGAGTTCCGCGGGCCGCGCCGTGCACCTGCAATGTCCCTGCGTTCCGTCCCCAAGCGCAGCCTGGCCCGGCAGCCACGGGCACCCGGGAGAAGCCATCTCACCAACGCCGTATTTCGTTTTCTTTCGCCCTTCGCAGGCGGTTGTTCTTGCGTTTGTTACCGTTATATTCAACCGGGTGCCGTTTCCTAGCGCAATCTCGAAAGATGCCCGAGGCTGCAGGTTTGGGGGAACGGAATTCATCCCTGCCCCTTCCCGCCCCGCTGCCCAGAGCCCAAGCACCCGCGGGGCCGGCGCCCTCCCAGCTGCGCGAGTGGCTTTGGGGTCGTTTTTATCATGTCTATATCTCGGCTCTCTCTAGTGCTTTTTGTTATTATTTTCCCGCATGATATTTGCCGAGCAATCTGGGCAGTAAGGAGCCGTGTGTATGCGTGTGTGTGCTCCACCGTTTGTACGGAGAAACGCGCTTGCTGCTTTGAGGCGGAATTTTCTAACAAAGGAGTAAGTCCGGGGAGAAACAGGCAGCGCATCTTCACCTGGCCTCCCCTCCTCCTCGCTCCTCAAAGGAAAAAAATAAAAAAAGACTGAAATCAACGTCGTTAATTCACTGGCACTAAAAACGCCGGTGCCAAAAAAGCAAAGGGCGAAAAGCCCCTGACTCATGTCCCCGAGTGCCCGATGGTGACCGTGGCTCGGTCCCATAGCACTCCTCCTGCCCCCAAATCACCGCTCCTAAGCGGGGTGCGCCTTTAGCAATGGGGGATGGGAGGGGAGGGAGGGAAGGGGCGGCGGGCCGGGGCGAGGGGAGCCGGCAGAGCTGACCTGTGCCCCTGCCCCCCCCCCCAGCGTACCTGGTGCAGGCGGTGAGAGCAGCGGGGCGGTGCGATGCGGTCTTTAGGGGCTTCTCGGACTGTTTGCTGCGGTTGGGCGATAACATGGCCAAGTACCCGCAGGACCTGGACGACAAGAGAAATCTCCAAACGATCTGCACGTAGGTCTTTCCTCTCTCTTTTGGGGCTGCGGGGGTGATGGGACTGGGGGTGACCCGGGGTTGGGGAAGCGGGGAGAGGTTGCATAGTGGCGGTGGGAAGGGAAGAAACAGAAGTAACGCGAGTTTGGTGTTTTGGGGTTCATTCCTTTACTGCAGGGTCCCTCCAAGCACAGTGCCATGGGGACAGGCCGGACTTGGGGAACAGTGAAGTCTGGGGGGAGTTTTTGCAATATATTTCTTAGGTTTTTTTTCCTCCGTTAATATGGATATTGTTTTGTTTGGGGGTTTTTGGTTTGGTTTGGTTTTTTCCTCCCCTTCCTCCACCCTTAGCTCCTCGCTTGCATTCTTTCCCTTCTGCTTTGCCCTGAGATGTTAACATTAACTGCACGGGGGTCGTCATCCCTTTCCTTATTGCTGTCTTTGGGACCCACGTTCACTAGCAAGCTCCAGGGGTGCCCCCAGGCACTCAAGGCAGAGGCAGGTCTGAGGGAGACAGCTCACCCCAGCTGGGGCTGGGGAGGCAATTCCTCGGAAAATAAAATTTAGTTAAAAATGAAAATACCCCTCCCACAACATGAATTTCCCAGCAGCAGCTCTCCTTTACCTCCCTGTGCCGCTTGCCCCCTCCCGGCCCCTTGGGAAAGCCCATTTCCCCCCCAGTTTCGGCGGACTCCTGGCACAGAAAGGAGGAGGAAGGGGCAACAACAAAGAGGAAAAATACTAATAATAAAAAGGAAAAGAAAACAACAAAACAAAACAAAACAAAAAAAAAAAGAGAGAGAGAGAGGGGAAAAAAAGAGAGCGAAAAAGAGCTCTCCTTGCGAAATTGTCCCCTACTCCTCTCCTCCCCAATTCCTTTGCGAAGCTGGAGGAACCTGGACAGCTGAAGGAGCCTTAAATTTGGGGTAGTTTTTCCCGGAGCTCAGGGCAGCGCATCTTACCAGGGGAGATAAACCTGGGGTGGCTGCTGGGGCCGGGGAGCCGCCAGCTCTGTCCTCGCCCACCCCACTTCGGGGCCTCGCAGAAACGGGCATTTCGTTAAGTCTGGGAAAAAGAAAAAAAAAATCCGGCTGCAACAAGGTATTCTCCTGTCCCCTGGCTGCTGGTTTGCGGCACAAACTCTGTCCACCGAAAAAAAAAAAAAAGGGTAATATTTAGAAACGAGGTAAGATCCTTAGACATAAAATTGTTTGCAATAGGGTTTTTCTTACTTTGCTCCCCGAAAATCAGAAAACGAAGGACGTGAAATGAGAAAGAGGAAAATAAAAGAAAGAAGGGAAGGAAAGGAAAGGAAAGTGAAGGAAAAGGAGGAGAGGGGGAGAGGAGAGGAGAGGAGAGGAGAGGAGAGGAGAGGAGAGGAGAGGAGAGGAGAGGAGAGGAGAGGAGAGGAGAGGAGAGGAGAGGAGAGGAATAAAAAAGAAAGAAGAGACTGTGCAACCCTCCTCTGTTCTCTTTCTACCTAGACATTTCTGAGCCAAGCATGACTTTGCTACACCTACTATGGCTGACACCTTGCTCTAAATGCTGGGTTGCAGTTACCTTGTGTCCTGCATGAGAAATGAATACCCAGAGGCGGCAGCATCTTAGTATAATGTCCTTTGGCCCTGGAGTGCTGGACCAAAGGTGGTCCTGACCTATAAAAAGCATCCTTTGTTGTTTTCTTTTTCCCAGCAAAGCCATTTCTCGACCACCTCCCACCACCCGTTTGCCTTTGCCCTGTGCTGGGATGTGTATTGAAAGAAGACGAGGAAAGATTTAATTTTCCTTTGGGAGATGCAATTACAGCACAAATACTGCAGGAGAGGCACACTCTCAGACTCAGGCTTCTCAGTATCTCATTATTTATTACAAATGTAGCAAACATTGGGAGTCTACAACCAGCTTAGAGTGCTCATAAATTAGAGGCTGTAGGATTACTTAAAAAAAAAAAAAAAAAAAAAATCCAAGATCCAAATATTCAGGCGCCTGCCTTGAGGGGCGGGAGAAAACAGGAGAGAGAAAGGCAGACTCGGGGTGATTTTCGATAACCCAGATGCGGAGAGGAAAGGTCCGTCCTTCTCCCCTATGTGGGTCTTGAGACGAGTCCTGGCCCGGTGGCAAACCCCTTGAAGAAGGGAATTAAAAGAAAAAGGAAAAAACTGTGGGAACAGCTGGCAATTATTCTGGAGAAGGAGAAACCCTTCATACACTCCTGGCAATGTATGGGGACTCCCCCGCGCCGCGGGCCAGTGCGAGATGACCAGGAAGGGCCGGGAGGGGAAGATGCTCCTTCCTCCTCCCCATTTCTTCTCTTCTTCCTCCTCCTTATCCTCCTCCTCTGTTCCTTCCCCCTAAGTGAGGGCCCACTCCCGTCCCGGGGAATCTCCCCAGAGGGATTTTTAACGCCGCACCAGGACCCTCTAGGATGCTGCCTGCGCCCCATTTGCCATCTGCCACCGGTGACAAAAAACCCTCGGGGCGAGCCCATGGGCTCCAAGGCTAGCGTTTGTCAGCCGAGGGGCCTATGTCCTCTCCTTCCCGTCGGACAAAGACCCACCAAAACTATTTTTGCCCCATCCCGCCCAGCTCAGGCTGGTGCCGGAGGCGAGGTTGGGGACGGGGGACCGTCGAAACCACAGCTTGCGGCAGCCCCCCGGGGAGCTCACAGGGGACCCACTGCCCAGCACAAAGCGTGCTCACGGGCCGGGCTGTGGGGCAGCCCGGGGAAGTCGAGGGGTAGAGGATCCCTACCAGAAACAGCTGTCTCTGGTGAGATGGGAGGTGGGGGACAGGCGCCGGGTTTTAAGGCGGGGGAGGCGGCGGCTCCTCCCCGCCGGGGGCCAGCCCCCTTTAAGGCATGTCCCCGCACAGCTCCGCCGTCTAGGGGTCGGGGGGTCCGAGGGGGGCGGTTCCTCTCCGGCCCCCCGGGGAAAGTGGGTGCGTGCCTGTTTTGACGCCGGCTGCTCTCCCCTCCTGCAGGTACTGGGATGATTTCCACGCCTGCACCCTCACAGCGCTCACCGATTGCCAGGAAGGAGCGAGAGACCTCTGGGAGAAATTGAGACGGGAATCCAAAAACCTCGATTTCCAAGGCAGCTTATTTGAACTGTGCGGAGGCGGCAGCGGCGCGGCACCGTCCCTCCTCCCACCGGCTTTGCCCCTGCTCCTCGCGGCTCTGTGGGCTGCGCTAGTGACCTGGCTGCCTTTCTAGGGGGGCGAGCACACTCACACCCACACCCTCTCCATGTGCTGGATCTATAGAGGAAGTGTCCATCCGTTGCTTTGGGGACGTTGTGCTTTTCTGTGGTTGATGATGATGATGGTGGTGGTGGTGGCTGATGATGGTGAAACACCCATGTAGGACTGTGGAAGCGTTCTCCCTATTTCTATTTTTTTTTCTTTTTGTGTTTTATTTGCCAAATGTTACCAAACAGGCAGCGGCGCGCAGCCCAAATCGGACCTCAGCTTTACTATCGCTTCGAATCAAAAATAGAAAAGATAAAAATACAAACTCGAGCCCTCATTGTGCAAAAGCAATCTCAGGAACGGCTCTGGGCCACCTAGTGCTAAGATTGTAATAGGCCGGGATACCTCCCGGCGGGCCACGGGCTCCTCTAAAAATGTGGCAGTGTGCGAGGCGAGAACAAAAACGCAGACAAAAAAAAAGGCACAAACGACGTATCCAAGGTAGATGGCCACTTGTGAAGCATATGGTGAATAATTCACAATCTCTCATCTTTCCTCCACAGTCGCTTGTTTTTTGGTCATTCCACTGCAAAAAAAAAATTAATAAAATAAAATAAAAAAGAGCATTTTTCCTCTAGGGGAAAAGAGAGAGAGTGTGAGAGAGAGAGAGGGGGAAACGAACAGTTAACGAAGGAAAGAAGAAAGGGAAGAGCGAAAGAAAGAGATGTGTCTACCTGCCCGCAGGAGTGAAGGAACGCTGCTAACAGCTCTCTGAGAGTTTACCTTTACTTGCTGTTCGAAGGCATCTTTCCGAATTCACTGCCTTTAATTTTTTCCTCCTCTTTGTTTTAGATGTTACACATACCAGTAAAATACCTGAATATCCAATCGTAGAGATCACAAAAAGGGGGCTTAAATGTAAACCTAAAGAAAAAAAAATCACACAACAACAGCGAAATGATTTTGAAAAAAAAAGAGCCTTGATTTTAAGAGAAGAAAAATGTAATTTAAACAAAAGTTTATTATAAAGTCAATTCAGCAAAAAATAACAAAAAAAGATTTGCTACAAAGTATAGACAGAAGTATAAAATAAAAATTATTGTTTGAAATGAGGGTGTTGTCCTTTTTATACAATATACCTACAGTATCTTGAAAAGGACAGGGCTTTTAAAGGAAGGAAGGCTAAATCCCGAACCGATCCCCCGATGAGCATGGCAAATTCAGTTCAAACAAGGACAAGGCGGCTGAATCGGTTAGTCTCAGCCTCCCTTTTTCTTTATTTCTTTTCTTTTTTTTTTCCAATTTCTTTCTTTTATATATATATATATATCCATTTCCCAGCTGCCCGGAGCCGGTGAAGCAGCCCCGGCGGAGCGGCGGGGGCGGGCGGCGCGGCGGTCCCGCGGGTGAGGGCGCGGGGCGTCGCGGAGCCCCGGCGGAGGGAGGACAGCAACCACCATTAAGGAGGAGGCTGCGGAGCTGGAGCCGGGGCGCAGAGCAGCCCTTTCATAATTAATAAGGCAGCTCAGCTGAAGGAGCAAAGGGAAGGGGGGGACGGGGTATTGATTTCGCAGCTCTAACCTCGGCTATTTATAGGCGCCTGATGCCTTTATAAAGAAATACACATCAAAGAGTAAACACGTCCTTTTTTACATATAAGGCCAGAGCCCAGCTGGCGACCGGGGGTGGGTGGGTGAGTGGGTGATGGGGAGGTAGGGGCCGCGAACTGGTTTGGGGTGATTTATTCCTGTGGGGAGCCTTTGGCTGTGCAATAGCTCTCATTTGCCAATGTGCAGGGTGGCAGGGTCTCTCCTTTGCCTACCCCCTTCCTTCTCAAGGTCCGCAATGTAATGTGTAAGCAATAGCAAATGTAACAGTTCATAAATCAAACAGTGGGTCGCAAGCCAATCTGCATTTCCCAAACGGATTGAATCCCAGCAACGAATGCTCTCAGGAACTGGAGCCAGGCGCCTTTACCACTGGAAGCAATGTTGATTTTTTAATGATAAAATACATTATGTGTGTGTTACGGGGTGGGGGGGGGGGGGGGCGGTTTGCAGGGCTCAGCCTGTCTTCGGCAGACACGGGTCTGCTTGCATTTCCTTTGCCCTCCCTCTAGACTCAATTCCCATCACCACCAAGGAGAAAGGAAAATCCTGGAGAGCAGAGCTTTGTTTAAATGGTTTGGGTTATTTTCCCTCCCCACAGAGGATATAGACCTAAATTGATTTTTTTTTTCTGTGCACATCTCTGTATTCATGAGGTCAGGCACTGCTGTTATGACTTCCTGTAGCACGAAATGTCAGCTGCCGAGGAGAGCGAGCCCTTGCGGGGGTGCGAGGGGCACCGCAGCCTGCTGTCTCCGCCGGCTGGGCCCCGGAGACCTTCCACCGGCTGCAGGCAACTCCCTCCGTTCCGGGTGTCCGGGCGTCAGTCCCACCCACTGCCGGCATCCCCCGGCTCGGCGCCGGGAGGTAGCCGGGCGTGCTCCCGCCGCGTCCCCCATCTCCCCAGCAGCTGGACGGTGCCGATCCGTCGGAGGACGGCGGGAGAGCAGCCTCCCAGCTGTTCCTCAGCCTTCGGAAGAACGCTGCAACTCCGTAGTAAGGGGGCTATTTCCAGCTCATTAGCGGTCTCATGTTATATTGGCGTGAGGATGAAACACTGAAAGATAATCTCTCCGTAATTAGCGCATCCCCCAATTAGCCCTTCGTTGAGGTGAATGATAAAACGGTGGCAAACGGGGAAAAAACAGCCGAGCGGGTCGGAAGGGGGCCGACGGCAGTGAGAGGGAGCCCGGTGGTCATACAAGGCACCTTCTCTACCTTTCCCTCCTGCTGCCCCCCGGAAACGTCCCTGTTCGGTCTGGCTCCCATCCCCGGGGCGCCGACCGGCCAACGGGAGAGCCGTGGTGCAAGGAGGTGTTTGCTGCTCAAAAACCTCCATTGCACCCCCGAGATTTTCCGCACAAGCGGCAGCGACGGCAGCAAACCCCAGTCCCGCCGGCTCAGCTGCCCCAGGGCAACCGGGTGAGTCTCTCCCCGCAGGCAGCTCGGGATTTTTTTTTCGGGTAACACAACCTACCAACGAACACCCTCTGCCTTCCCTCTGTTCGTTTTTGTAAGAGCTCCTCAGTGCGCAAGGCATTGGTTGTTCCCCTTTGAGGTGTTATTTCTGAAGCCTGAGTGCAACGGTCGATTTTTTTTTTTTTTCTTTTTAACCGAGGGATGATTGTCCTGTCTTGCCTTGTTTTGCGGCCAAGGAAACATGCGCTCTCCCCCAAGTCCCAGACAGGGACTGAGCGTACTCGGTTTGCCTTCTGTCGCCTTCCACCTGGAGGGTTTTGTAAGGGCTGGCAGGAGAAGACTGCGGGGGGAGGCTGGGCTGTCTCTTGCCGGGCTGGTCCCACTGCCCCAGGCAGCGGCTGCTTTAGCAAAAGCGGGAGAGGTTCAAGGCTCTGAGCACCCCTTAACTCCTGGGCAAACGTGGGGTGGTGAGCCGAGGAGAGAAAAAAAATTCAATAGAAAAGCATTTAAACGCTGACACTAACCACAGTAAAATTATCACTTACATAAACGAAAAATACACACACACACGGGGAATTTAAAAAAAAAAAAAAAGCCCAAATAAAAATCAACAGGGAAAAAACCCCACAGCTGAAACAAAAGGCAAGCCAGTGCCTTTCTAGCTGGCTGGTTAATCGTGAAGGGTTGCAGCCACTGCGACTCTGTCTGCCCTAATTCCTGTCCTCAGCTCTGACTGAGCAATCTCAGCCCCGCAGTCCCGGAGGGCCACAGAAAGCTGGCTCCTTCCTTCCCCGTCAGTGCTGGATGAACCTGTGCTTGGCAGTCGGCTGCTCCCTGCTAGCCTCCGCCTTTCAGCAGGCTGGCTCAGCTCTGGATGGAGGGCTGCACCTTGCTCCCTGCTCGGGCTGCCTTCTGACAAGGCGAGACTGCAGCAGCACTGGGCTGAGGTGGTGGTGGTCAAATTTTTTGCTTTAAAGGAGAAAAAAAAAGAAAAAAGGTCCCTTTTGCATCTGCTCCTGTTGAAAGGCTGTAACAGGGAAATGGAGAGGGCCTGTGCTGGAAGCAAAAGCTTGAACCAGAACACACAAAACTGAGGAAAAGCCATCCAAGTAGTAGCAAGGGCAAACAGGTTGGTCCTTACAGAGGGAGCAGGGAGAAATGGTATAAAAGTAATGTGCAGTACCTATTTCTTGCAGGACTTCCCAGTGGCTACATCTATGCCTCAGAAGGAGCGAGATGCTGTTGGTCCCTGGCTGGTTTTCACAGTCTAGGGACAAATGTACTGGTAAGTCTCCCAGCCCTCTTCCTTACCAGGGATCTGTTTAAATCTGTGCAGTTGTTTTCCTGCCCAGTGAAATCCAGTAGGCTCTGTGAAGGCCTGGCAACCCAAGGAGCCAGAAGCCAGTTCAGCTTTCCTGTTCAACAGGGCTGATCCACTAATAATTAGTGCCATTATGTGCACTACAGCAGTTCCTGAGAGCCCCAATTAAAGGAAAGTGAGCTTGTTAAATCCAGAGAGCCAGACTCCCCCTCTCTTTCTCCTGCCTGATGCAAAGGTGGTGCTTCCAGGGTGGGCATCAGGAATAGCCTGGGATTTCTAGGTAGACGATTTCTCTGCCTTCCCCCTCCTTCCTCTTCTTCCTCCTCCAGCTTTTCCCTCTCCTCTGCCTTAGCTGCAGATCACGCTTATGGGCTGCTGCAGATGGAGTTTGGTGCAGGAGGTGGCTAGCGGGGCTCACGGAAGGAGATGGTAAATCAGGTTGTTTTTCAGAGTCATTTTACCCTTCATCAAAGGGCAAGTGAGTGGTTTTGTTTTGGTTTTTCATTTTTGTTTGTTCGTTTTGGGGGCAGGAGGGGAGTGATGGAGACTGCAGAGGAGTCTTTGTTACAAAACCACATATAATTTTAGCTGTCCAAAAGAGTTGCTTTAGGATACAGACAGCTGATGATCCGTGGTGCTGTTGGCAAATATGCTTTCAGCTGGCTGTCACCTCTCCTGAGAGGGAGTTTCAACCCAAGGCCTATTGCAGGGGTGGTACAGCAAGGAGCTTTTGCTTGCTTAGGGCTAAGGAACTTGTGTTGCCTGGTTCCACCAGTGAGAAGAAAAGCTGGAAGAGATGTGAGAGAGAGAGATGGCACTGTCATTGGTTAGTTATTTGCTGTTGTTTTATCCTCAAATCCCCATGGTGGGTCTATGTTAGATCTTAACTCAAAGCCTCATACTTCTGAGCTAAGGGTTTGCTAATGGATGGGCAGGCTGTGCTGGTACAGGCTTTGCCTTTCAGGAGATACTGCAGAAATAGGTTTAAATTATTCAAATTATCAGAAACTCAGCCTGAGGCCTCTGCCCTAGCTTTTTATTTTTTATTGTTTGTTTTATTTTGTTTATCTGTTTAGCTCCTAAGCTGAAATGAAGGAAAGATGGAAACAGCCTGCTGAAAGTCAAGGTGAGACTGACCATCAGTTCACCTGAGTGCCGGTTTTACCAGCAGAAATCCATGTCCACAGGTGCTGGAAGTCTCCTCAGCAAGAGAAGCAGCATTGCTGCTGGGCACAAAAATCTAATCCTGAACTTCTTTACCCAGACCTTTTCTGGAAAAAAGTATCCCCTGAAGTATCCCCCTATACATTCTGCCTAGGTAAGGATTTTGAATGCTCAGTTTTGGCTCTGGCAGGGGTGATATCCACATACGAACTTGAGTTCCATGCCACCAAAATATGAAGTACTTGTGTATGCAACATACTTTGTTTCTCTGGGTTTCTTGCCTATGATATCAATTTATTAAGGACTGTGAAAGACTTACTAAATCTCTTAGACATCAAAGATCAAATCTGCAGGGCACATTTTTTGCTATGAAGCAGCAGACTCAAGAGTGGATGGACAGTGCATCCTTTAATACAACTTTATAGTAACAACTTTTGTAACACTTTGGATACAACTGGATATTCAAACTGTTTCTCCCTAAGGCAAGGAACAAGAAAACCAAACCCCAGCCAAACAAAATGAAAAAAAAAAAAATAGGAGGAAGAAAGGAAGAAAACATAAGAAAAAAAAAAATCATTGACATTGATATGAATAATTTAATCAGATTTACCCCTCCTTGAACCACATATTTTTGCTGCAGAAACTAACAGTAAGTTTACTTCAGGCCCGGCTAGCTAGATGGTCTAATTCTGCCAAATGCATCTCTTCAAGAGTTAAATCATGTGTCTAGTATAGTATCTCTCTTTGTCAGAATTTCTAATAGTAGTATCTTAAGAATGGCAAGTTCTGCAGTAACTTCATAGTTTGGTATTTATGCTCCTGTTAAAGCATTTTATTTTGTCTGGGTGTTCCTCTGAGGCACTTTCAATTTTCCTGTCCTGTGGCACAAGTTGTCTTTGCAAAGGAACAATTCCTCTAAAGCCACTGCCCCATTTCATTTCCTATATTCCAATAAATCCCTAAATTATGTTGTCAGATGAAAAGTACAGAACAGATTTTGTTAGCATGGAGCATTATTCACATTAGTTTTGCAATGCCTCATTTAAGGATCCAATCTGTCAGAAAATTGTCCTAAGCTTTGCTTTTTATTGAGGCTTAATAGGCACCCTTGTCCCTTTTACTAGACCTGTAATGCAAGACCTGATTTTGTTCTGTTGCCAAGACATTTCATTTGATCTCCCTCACCCTTACTTCTACTATCTGTTAAAAGGGAGTAGCACTTTGAGATCTTTGGTAGGTGAAAAATGCTACATGAGGAGGCAGGCATTATTAATTAGAGCAATCTTAATTTATGCTTTAGCTTTCATCAGAAGAAAAACGTCTGAATTGAAATGACAACAACTAATAATAGCTGAAGTGGCTTCATAGATTTGCTGTGTAATAGAAAACACTGAGCCCTGGGCACACGGAAGTTGTGATTCACATCTGCTTCCAAAGAAGCCTCATTTTAAAGAATGTTGTAGTGTATCTACCTAGTGCAGATGCTGTGTTGCAAGTATTTTAGTCTCTGAATTTCAGCTTGCACCCTTGGCTAGGTTGTTGAGGACAAGTTGCAACATTTGTCCTCTTGCAGAGACCCTAGTCCATCTTCAGCCACGTCACTCACATCTGACGAACTCTCTGTTTTGCTGTGCATCAAAGGTTCATTTCATCCCTTTCCCTCCCTTTTCTCTGAGTGTTAGTGATTTGCACTCTCTCCACCTAAATCAGAGATCTGGCACATCAATACTTAGCTTAGGAGAAGAAGAAAACATCAATATTTCACTGAACACACAAAGTTGCGCAACTGCCCAGCCTCAGTTTTAACGCCAGCTGTGGTGAGTTTGGTTTTTTTTTTCTGTGAGCTGAGTGATTTCAGCTTCTCTTTGAATCCCACCTGTGTGAATAACTTGGTTTTCTCCATTGCTGATGCTAACAAGGCACTGTGAGAGGTTTGTTCAGGCTCACTAGTCAGGCAGTCCTGAGGTGGTTGACTTTCTAGGAAAAGCCACAGCAGGGATAAGGGAGAGCCAGCCTACACAACAGGCACAGCTTTTGCTGGTCTTTAGCTTAAGCTCCGACTCATGCTTGTGTTAAACAAATTGCCATCAGACAAATGCAGAGAAAAATGAGCGGGATGCTTAGTCATGAAGCTGCACTTAGAAATGATGGCCCATTATAAGGCAGCATCACCGACTACAGCAGAGCTGTGCCA
The DNA here is from genome assembly GCF_963082525.1 of Nesoenas mayeri. NCBI lineage: Eukaryota > Metazoa > Chordata > Aves > Columbiformes > Columbidae > Nesoenas > Nesoenas mayeri. The sequence goes on along the minus strand of NC_137543.1, from coordinate 91,195,425 downwards.
GCTCATGGCAATTTAGGACTTGCTCCACTCCCATTAGTCCACGGTTTGAAGTTCCAATCTCATCCTTTGTGTGAACTAGATTGTGCAAATGGGGGTTGGGGACGTTGAGCAGGTTACTGCATGGGTACTAGCATGAGAAGGATCAGCCATTAGCTCTGAATTCACCCTGCCCACCTGTCATTTCTGAGCTGCCCTCCTGCTGCTCTGTAACTGGAAGCCTTGTGCTCTAGAAGAAAGGGAGAAGAACGTTTCGCTTGTGCTTATATTAATCAAGTTGTCTTGCGAGCTGCTGAATCTGTGAAATTGTATCTGCCATGGTGTTCAACGGTAATGACCATCTCCTGTGTGGACTCTCTGGTGTCTAGCAGTACAGTTGTGTTTCTGCAATGCATACACTCCTAGGGTTTTTCTCCTCTGCCTATCTACTTCCACAGCACTTGTAGGCAGCTCAAACCTTTGAGACTTCCATCCCCTCTCAAGTTTGATCAAACTCAGCTCACCGGCTCAAAAATTATTTAGGAGGGACTGACTGGCACTTGCACAGACAGTGTGATCTCGTAAGCTTCCTTTCTTTGGGAAACTAGGCTACCAACATAGCAACGGGGGAAAAAAAATGCCATCCTGCTAGTGAAAAGGACCTAAACACTGTGAGGGAAGAGAGAAGATGGGAGAGGAAAGTGAAGCTGCTTTGAAAGGAAAAAAAAATACTGTTTTATGGCTGCAGAGCTCATGCATGCTTAAAGGACCAACCTCAGAGAGACATGCTGCAGAAAATAATCTTCAGGAGATGGCAAGATCTCTTGTGAAAATTAGTATGGGAGAGAAATCACCTGGATTCATCTCACCACCAGACATCCTAAATGGATGTTTACAAGACAAAAATTGTCGCTGGTCTACCCATTTGTCTCTACTGACTAAAGGAAGACAGAGATACAACTAGGGTGCAACCCGTGTACCTGCGAAGTGAGATGGATCCTATCCCAGAGGGAATGATCCTGTTACTGTTCTCTTCTTCAGACCAAAGTTTACCATGGTGCTGTTGCAGGGTTTGTTATTCAGTGTACCACATTTGTGTTTTAGAAAAACTGCTGTGTGTCTTAATAGCTGCAAATGTACGCATGGTTTTACTGGGCATTTATAAGCACTTATCCTCTGTGCACTAAAAACTTTCCTGTCTTCATATCTTATGGAGTAAAATCCTTTAAGTAAGATTTAATGATTTTAGCACTAACTAGTTCTTTACAAATTAGAGAACTGTCATCTTGTTTTTATTTGACATCACGTGTTTGAGTCTGCCAAAAGTATTATAGTGCACACTCATACAAACTGATGTTTAATCTCAGTAATTATAATGTCACTACTTGTATTTTTGCACCTGATGCAATTACTGATGTTCAGCTCTCAAGCTCTGCTTTTTTCTTTCCACATTTAAGTGTTCCTTACTCTTTAGTCTTCCCCACCTACAGTGGATCATATACACAATTAAACTAGGAAAAAAAAGCTCAGATCTTCCCATCAACCACTGTGTGTTGAATGCATGGGATAGTTTTAAACTCTGGGTGTACCTAGAATGCATTATATGCTCAAACCCTGACTTCCTATTACTATGTCATTTTTAATGAGGCTTAGGGGGTGTTGTGTTATCCAAATGTTGTGCAGTGCCTAAGTGCTTGTATGTGCCTATTGCTAAAGGCCTTCCATTTGCAGTGTTTAGAGGGCTTTTCTCCCTTGTAGCCTTTCACTTACAACCCCTGGGGCTGCAGTTGCAGCCCCTCGGCCTGGTGTATCAGTGCTCTTCTCCTTAAGACCTTGCACTGATGCATTCACTAGGTCATATTCCCTGAGAAAGTGTTTGCTTTCCTATGCCTCTCTCTTCCTCTCCTCTACCTTCTCATCATGTTGCTCTCTAGTTATAATTTGTGGTCTGCACTGAGGTTTCCCCATCATGTCCATTTGGTGTCTTCTAGACTGATGACTTCATATTAGAACAAATATGACAGATAATGGCTAAATAATAGTAATTTTAATGTATGATGAGTATTAGCTAATTACGGATGTATGCTAGGCTTAGCAGCCAATTAGCATGCAACATTTGTACCTAATTAAGCATAATCCAGTCAGTGCCAGTGTTGGCATGAGGCAAAGATCACTGAAAGGCAACTTGAGCAGACTCTAATGAAAGACATAATTTTATTGGGGGAAAATTATAGGAGGTGGGTGTTGATATGACTGTGATCCCTTGCTGCTGAGAGTATGTTCACCTGAGGACACCTGACTGCATCTCTTCTTGATTGGCCATTGAGTACAATTTTCATTTTAACCTTGAACTTGATGTATGCCATCAACTATAAAACCAGTGAATAAAGCATGTGCTTTCTGCCTGTCAACCTGTCTAAACTTACTTTCTGTTAAAGGGCAAATTAAAAAAAACCTCTGGGCCATGGAATTCCTGCTCTGTTCCAGCAGAACTTGAGGTCAGTGATCCTTCTTCTCAAATGTACCTAAGATGCATTGGCCTCTGGATTACAGTCCACATAGAAACTTGTTTTTATTCAATTTCATTAATAGAAACCTTTCCTGGACAGCACCTCTTTATAATTATTGCCATATGTCAATATTATTGCCTATTATTTCAGTATTTCACATCTATTATTTCACTTGAGGAGCAGCGTTTATTATTTTAGCTTGAAAACTGTTCCTAGCTTTCTTAAATTAAACCAATATAAATTTAATTTAACTTGAAGGGAATTATTACCTCCCAGACAATCGCTGTGCTTCTCTCTGCTGCTAGCAGTTCCTGATGCAGCAAGGTTTTGTGTCCTGTGACAGAATCATGGCTGCATCCAGCCTGGAGCCTCCACATGGCAACAAGCACTGAGTTCACTCAGTCTTGCTGGTTTAGCTTATCTGCAAAAACAAGCCCTTTGACTGAGAGACTGAAGTCACTGCTTGGTACACGTGTACACACTCTATAGATCAGATCACAACAGCAGTGCCTGAGCTGAGTGCCCAGTGAGGCATGAGATACCATGACAGTGGGCAGCTACTATGCAAACTGCTGCTTGTACAGTTTTGCATAAACCCTTATGTTCCAGTTTCTTTGGGGCAAAGACCAAGAGGTTTGCAGAGATGCTGTCTTGGAAGAAAAAAACCTCAGACAACCATAAAAGATCATTTGTACTGAAGTGTCTGGAGAGCTCAACCTTAACAACAAGGTGAGTAACCTAGAAGAGAACCTTCCACCCTTAAAACAAGCACTCCTGAACAAAAAAACTTGACTTCCCTACAAGACACCCACTACCCCAACATAACAAGCAGTGTCTCTGCAGCAGGCATCCAAGCAACCATTAGAAACATGTCTCATGTCTAATGACTTAAAAATCAGCAGTGAGGACGATTTCATACCTCCTCAGCCTCTGTTAGTGCTGCACTTTCTTCACTTGCAGAGATATCTTTCTCCTAAGCCTAAGCTGAATTTTCTGGTTTTAGAGGCAATTATGAATAGGTTGGCCAAGCACATATCAGGAGTGACATGAACTAGACATAGACCTCGAGACCTCTTCAGGGCCTCTCCAACCCTCTTTCATGGCTTTCTAGAATTCCAGTGTGATAAATGAGTAGCTACAGGAAATACTTGCTCTTGTATAATATTTGCTCTCCGTGTGCTTTTAATTAAGTAAACAATATTAGTTGTTCATCAGTCATCACCACCTCTGAATTTATGCAAATGTTTGCTGACCAATATAAAACCAGGAGCAGTCAGCTTTTCTGAAGTCCTACTGGGGGCAAAGAGTTCCAAACAAATACATGAGGTTGCTCTTGCACTGGAAAGTGGACACATGTTACTTCGGGATTAGAGAGATGGAAGAAGTCCCAAGACATGAAGTTGTACTGGGCACCTGCACACAGCCTGCTAAGTGTGTAAAACAATCAGCACTGAAACAGCAGTATTGTTATTTAAAGTTACCATCATTATGCTTCAGAGTTATCCCAACCTTCGATACAGCTATGCAGAGAGAAAGGGCTTACAAGGAAGCCAGTGACTGATCTTGCTGACATTCAAGCCAAAACCTGACTAAACTTATTGTTCCTTGGGACACCTTATGCTAGTTAGGGATAACAAGGAAAATCTATTTTCCACTCTTCGGGCTGACATCCCCAGGCTGATGTCCAGGCAGCAGAAGCAGGGAGCTGGCATGCTCAGATATGTGCAACACGGGTGCCTCCTCCAGAGACGTGACAGCTTCTGGCTGCTGCTGGTTATGGCAGCAGAGATACTCACCTCGCTGGGCAGTCTGACCTGTGCCAGGACTGACTGTGAAACATTTCTCTGCTGATCAGTGCTGAGAACTTCCCCATGTTCATGCAATGTTATCAAACACTCCAATCTCCATGTGCCAAGCAGGGCAGTGGAATAAAGCTGTTATGGTATCACTTCATGTACCAGCCACACAAGAACAGCCTCCCACAGGCTCCAGCTCCCTTCTTGTCTGCTGACATCAAAATACCACCTACAGGCTCAGAGAAACATCTTTAATCCATGTGGACAGGTGGGTGGTCTTTCTGAGCTCCTGGCTTGAGCAAAAGAGAAGTCCTCTCAGTCAGATCCACCATGTCCTCAACTGGTCACCCCCATCTTCCATGGTTCCTCTTCTTTTACAGCACACATTTTCCCAGCAGCTTTATGAACTATATTGCCCTTACCAACCAAGACCTCCAAATGTCAAACTCTATACTAGGGATAGTGTCTCCTGGCAGCATGTCCTGGAGAGCTGACAGACTCCCAGCAAAGGGAGTATATTATAAGTAGATTATAAAGTGGAGCTTTTGTATTTTTACACTGTGACAGGAAAACTTTGTGTCTCAGGTTACTTACAGAAGCTGCTTCAGAAGAGCAAGATGTAGGAGGCCACACAGTCAAGAGGAAAAGGCTTACCCTGAATATTTCACATTCAGTGAACGGGAAAGCTGCTTGGCTACGTGTAGAAGTTTGCTGCAATTTTGTCTGTATACAACACTTGGCTTTAGCATGTGGACTCAGCACCTTGCTCAGAGGAACCAGGATCAAAATCGACATGCATGCACTCTGCATTTGGCACTGAGAAAAGAAAGTTGTTGGGCCTGTGGAGCCCTGTGAGGAAGCTTTAAGTGTGTATTTAAAGGTCAGACAGCAGCTTTGGCAACTCATTTTAGCTCTGTTCCTCTGATAAGTTCTTAAAATGGGCTTAGTGTCTGGATGTGCCTATTAAAGAGTATAGTGTGAACCAAGACTTTTATGATTGTAAAAGCAGAGTTCCAAGTCGCATTATATCTTTGAAGAAATACAGCTCTGGAAGACAAATTTAGAGAAAAAAAAAACACTGACTGCAGCTGGAAGTATTGCATTTGGTAACGGAGATAACCATGTGGAAGCTGTCTAAGGAATACAGAGAATATATATTCCATGTATTATTTTCCAGGTCAATGAAACTCCAAATGCAAAATGCAACTATCATGAAGTTTTCTTGGGTTTGTGGCACTGATGGAAATCCACTGAATTCCCCTGGGCTTGACTTTCAAAGGTACCAGATCCTCTCAGTTCCCAGTGTTATCAACTGGAGCTGTGGTTGCTGATCTTCAAGCTTAAGCAAAGGTTGAATTATAGACTTCAAGACGCTAATGAAATATTTTGTTCTTAACTGGTTGTGCATATATGGGTCAGCTGTAGCTTTTAGTCCCATGTCTTATCTGCTTCAGGGCTGAATTGATGGAAAGATTATTTTTTAAAGAAAAAGTAATAATGATCATGTAGTAAAGAAAACTATACAAATAGTCCATTTGCGTTTTGGTTTTGTTTGTTTGTTTTGATTTGTTTTTGGTTTTGTTTTTTTTTGTGCTGTATGCCAACACTTTTACCTATCCTGCCTGAAGTGCAGGCTTTGGGTTTTTTTTTGTCCACAAACTTAGCCAGACTCCATTAGGTAATGTTTTTTCACTTCCATCAAGAGGCAAGTTCTGACGCAACTCTTCAGCAGGCAGAGAGCTATTGACACTCTTGAGGGCAGAGAGGCCCTGCAGAGGGATCTGGACAAATTGAGGAACTGGGCAATCGCCAACCACATGAAGTTCAACACAGGCAAGTGCTGGATTTTGCACCTGGAACGCAGCAACCCTGGATGCACATACGGTGTGGGGAATGACATGCTGGAAAACAGCTCTGCAGAGAGGGATCTGAGGGTTCTGATTGACAGCAAGTTGAACATGAGCCAACAGTGTGCCCTGGCAGCTGAGAGGGTAACCTGTGTCCTGGGTGCATCCAGCACAGCATTGCCAGCTGGGCAAGGGAGGTGATTGTCCTGCTCTGCTCTGCACTGGTGCGGCCTCACCTGCAGCACTGGGTGCAGTTCTGGGCAACATAGAATAGAAAAGACATAAAGGTAATGGAGAGTGTCCAGAAGAGGCTACAAAGTTGGTGAAGGGTTTGGAGGGAAAGCCGTATGAGGAGTGGCTAAAGTCACTTGGTTTGTTCAGCCTGGAGATGAGGAGACTGAGGGGAGACCTCATGGGGCTACAGCTTCCTCACAAGGGGAGGGGGAGGGTCAGGCACTGATCTCTTCTCTCTGGTGACCAACGACAGAACCCAAGGGAATGGCATGAAGATGTGCCAGGGGAGGTTTAGGTTGGACTCTATGATTCTATGAGAGGCTGGTTCTGAATCTGTCCTGAAATCACCCAACAGGGCAATGCTAGATAATGCAGGTCACCAAGCAGGTTTCAGATACAGGCAAATTATTCCTCAAGAAGTTTCTCTTCCTGTTTGCCCTTCACTTGTCCCCTTTCATCCCAAAACTGTTCCACCAGCCTCTGAAGCCTCCTTTCTGTGTCCCCTCCTAGATACTCAGTCACCAGGACAAGTTGAGCCCAGGTGACAGATGCAGTGGAGCATTGCGTGAGCCACAGGGCAAGAATGACCCCCACACAGTTATCTTTGGCCAGCTGCCCCCAGTAGCAGTCCACATCCATGCTGGTTTCCACCCTGCAGCACTCGGGAAAGGGTGACTCGCCATCCTTCACCTTGCAGGTGCTGCAGGTGGGAGCCAGCACATGGGCAGTCAGAGACCCATGTCCAGCTGATGCAGCTCTGAGTGGGACAGGTCTGAGAAGGACAAGTCCACGTGTCCCCCACAAGCACAGAGCCCAGCCTGGCATTGCCTTCCAGAAGCACCTGCTTTTCTTTCAATATTGACTAGGAAGGCTCTATAGTCATCTCTGTTGATACCTGTGGTGGCCTAAAAGGAACGAAGTGGCCAGAGATGGCTTGAAAGCATGAATAGTTCCCACAGGGACTTTAATCATGTCAAGGGTATGGTGTTTTTCCACTCTTGCATATAAGTTAGAGACCAGAGACCTAATTCCCTCATGCTTTTCCTTAACAGGCTAGTAATTATTATTATATTTTTTTTTAAAGTGTAGGTGTGTAGGTTAGGCTAAGAGCATGAAAGATATTGAGAACAGCCAAATCCTGAGCTTTTTATTTTTCCTTTTTCTCAAGGGGTATTTTGCTGAAGGATGCCTGAGAGGCGCCTGGTGTCCTCGCCTGCACAAAGCAGGCAGGTGAAAGTCAAAAGCTGTGAACTTCTTTGCCAGTCAAGTATGAGGTTATGCAATGATAGATCCTCCCAGACAGCTTGTCAAGTACCTCTACTGAGCAGGGACAATTACAGAATAAGGGCAGCATCACTCAATAAAATTTGCAAAGGTGAAAGACGAAGAGAGCATTTGCGACCCACTAAATATTGCTCTATAGCTTTGTTGCCTAACAACAACTTGGTCGAGCAGTAATACTGTTACCGGTCACAGGCTCTTGGGGACAAGTCTCATCTAGCTCTGGGCTTTCATTTGCAGCTGGAACACTTTGTCAAATGGCTTTTAATTTACTTGACTGCTCAACAGGCAAACACACCAGCCTTTATTTTTAGCCATCTTTTAGCAAAGCAGATAGCTCAACTAATATTAATGGTTTAAGGTAACTACTACCTACCTATTGCAAAGCAGGGTACAGATTTCAACACGTACAGTATTAAAAGAAGTCACCTATAAGAGCTTCAGCAGCATTTGCCTGAAACACTCTCCTCCTGCTGGCAGGGGCAGCTGGAGCCCTCTGGGAGAGGTTTAAGCAAGTGAGGCTGATTCGCCTACATCAAGTCTCTGTGTTGTTTCCAATCATCAATTCCTGATTAACACCCAGTGTGGATGCTGTTAATGCAAATTCAGAGTGCATTGTTTCTGCTTAACTCAACCCTTCATCTGCTCTTAGGAAACAGCAATGGCACTTTATATTTGCGCCTTACCTTAATCAGTGCTAACTTTCAAGTGCAGGCAAGTCCTGGGATACATGATTCATTATCTTAGAGGAGTGAAAACAATGTAATGAATATGTTGAGCACTCCTAAGGGAGGATCTTCTCTCTAGCCAGCTCATGGAAGGGTTCTGAAATGAATTTTACCTTGGAGGTTTTGAGAAAGAGAAACACGGTTGTTTTTTTGCTTTATCAGTAAAAACAAAGGAAAGAAACCAAAGGAAACCAAACCAGCATTTTGAAGGGATGCACTGTTTGCATTGTCCTTGCAGAACAAGTTGGGAAAAACACCTTTTCAGTCTCATATAAATTGTCCCCTGTGGATGTTGCTCATTGCAGAGTGCTGCTTGTTTTGATGGCATCCATGTCTATGGCAGCAATACTCATGGAGAGCAGCCATCCATCAGACCTACAAATGAAGAAGCAAGATTGCCAAGTTACACAGGCTCTCATCAGTCAGACTGAAGATGGGCAGCTAGACAGTCACTCACATATGAGAAATAAATAGTTCTGAACCAAATCTCTCATATCTCCAGTGAGGGACAGGCACCCAAAGGAAACTTTGTCACTTCTGGGAAAAGAAACCTGATGCCCCTTACCGAGCATGTAGATGTGTGACTTGTCTCCTTGAGAAGGGCTCCAAGCACCAGGCTTCCCCAGCCCTCTCCACCCTAAATAAGTGACATTGCTATCATCCTTACAGATATCAGACAGCAATATCCTGTGTTTCTCTCCCACTTTCTTCTGCACAGTGATAGCACAGAGAAGCCAGTGCTATTCCTGTGAGGGCTGCAGACTGTTTCAGAGGTGTGATCTTTTGTGCAGATGGACAAAAGGCATGGGTTTTGTGGGATAGCGAAGGTCTGCTGCTCTTCAGTGCATGAGAGTGCAGTGAAAAGTACAAAATCACTGGCATTTTGCAGGAGTTATTCCCTCTATGCTCTTGTTTTGTTCATTAAACGAGCCAGGGTACCTCATGGTAGCCCAGCTGAATTGTTTGCCTCTCTTGCTTTTTTGAACTTAGTGTCCATTTTTAGGTCTCGACTGGTTTCTGAGAGCTGACTCGCATCTGGACTATTTTCTGATCCATGTGGGTCTCTCCATGGCAAACTCCACACTACTAGACAGCTAATGTCCTTATGCCCTTCCACTGTTGTGACTGAAGGCATCTGCCTACTACCTCAAAGCGGTCTTGAGCTGCAGCAGATGTTTCTTCTGCATATCACTGTATTGCTGATGTAGCCTGAAAACTTGAATGGAGAGCTCTAGTCCTCATGCTCAGAATGAGACCCAGTGCCCTAACTCATTCATCAATCCACTAAAAATCAACCAGCCAGTCTGCAAGGTGCACCTGGAAGGTCCTGTGATGGAAAGGCTCTTGACCTGTGCTCAATCAGCAAAACCCAAACACTAGTGTATGAAAGGGCTCTTGCCACTAGAGCTCAGGAGAAAAGTGTAGGCTCAGTATGATAGGTCGAGCTGTAATAAATGAGTTGATCATTGACCTTGCTGTTTGCAAAGGGTAGGTCAACCAGTTCTAAATAAAATCTGTGCCTCTCAGCTTTGCTGGTTTTAATGCCTAGAAAGAAGAAACAGGGAAGTGGAAATAATAAAGCAGAATGATCATAAACACCATATAAAGCTTTAGTGAGGAATCACGGCAAAAGGCACAACAAAGGTCAAAGTCCACTGTGCTTTTTTAATCTAAACCAGGATTTTTTTTGTGTGTTTTTAAATTACCTTTGTTTTTGCAGTCATCTCTTTAAAAAAAAAAAATACTAAGTGTACATGAGCCCAAAAGCTCTGCTACTGTTCACTCTTGTATGCCAGAAAGTCAGTGGAAGTGGCCAATGCAAAACAGGACATGGTAGGCTGTGTCCTGGTGGGGGGCAGACAAGGCTGAAAACAGCAATGTCACACATTACTAGATCCTGCCATCCATTCCCATTCCCCTTCATTTGTGCTGAGGTAAGAGCACAGGACTTTTGGGCTGATGACGTCCAACTTGCAGATGCAATGTCACTGCTTTGATTTACATCACAGCACTGTCAAATAGTATTTCAGTACAATCAAGGAGGTGGACATGGGTAGCAACGGGTGGAAATGGGTTTGGTACTGTCACTGGGGACAACCTCTCTTCAAGTACAGCTTTAGGTACAGAGACTTTGCTCAGAGACGAACCCACATCTCCATTCCTTAGATACTCTTTGACAGGACATGCAATCTTGTTCCTTTTCCAAATAGTATGCCCTCTCATACAGGCATAGACACCATGGAAATGTAGGCAGGACTTCTAGGTCATCTATGACCACCAGCTTTAGGCTGCACTGGTAGGGTCAACAGTTCAGAGAGGGCAACACAAACTCGAAATGTTTCCCTAGCAGAACAACAAGGTAATTTGTGATGTCAGAAACAACTCACTAATCTTTTTCATAAAATATCCTGGATCCACAAATGGCACCTTTAATCTAGCAGATGTCAGCTCTCTGCCACAGGTCAAAATTTAGTTTGGATGTGTTTAGCTAGTTGGTATAAAATAAGTTAATTCTTGTTATTTAATATTATGATGATGAAATATGGGTTACTCCATACTTGACTCTGTGTCCCAGATAGTAACATATGAATTTTTTAATAGGATCCACTTTCCTTATATTCAAAATGAGTCATGAGAGAGATAAATGAGGCTAATAATAAACAAACCTTGCAAAGGCCTTTGGGATCTCACAGAAATGAGGTTCAGGTGGCTGCACAGTGATGGAGATTCCCCACAGTTCACATAGAGAAATGACTGCCAAGCGTTAGCAGTCACACAACAGCAGCTTCCGGAGGGTGCTCCTCCACAACAACAAAACAACCTCAGCTGAGGGAAAGGTATGCATCATCCAGGTTAGGAAGTCCCAGAGCTTCTCGTTGTTTGATATTAAGATTTCTTTCATATGAAAAATTACTCTACACATGCCTGATTTTCATGTTCTCTCTCCCTGTGACACTGCAATTGGCCATAGTTGAAGACAGACTATGGGGATTATTAGCCAGATCAGCTAGTGCTCCTACAACTATTAGATGAAATAAAGGAGGCTGAACAGCAGTTTCCTTGTTTTTAAGGTAATTAGTGATGGAGAAGATTTATGGCCACTGCATTTATTGACTGTTTAATTTATCGGGCAAATAGCCTTGTCACAGAAAAAAAATGTAATCTGGGTAGAAGGATTCCAGTGAAAGATCAGGCTCAATTTTTTTTTTCAAATAGTGACTGGGAAGTCTTACATGGAGATGAAAGACTTCATCTTGGAAACAACTTTTTCACCATTTACTTCTGTAGTAGCTAATGGCATACTGTATGTCATATAACCCTGAGTCTGACCAGGCAGCCATGGATTACAGGGGACTCTGGATCAGGTTTTAATGTTTTAGTGCATACAAAAGGCTACATTTCCTCCTCAGAAGTGATCATGCAGCTCAGAGGGCAAAACTATAGATCCCCAGTCATTATAGATGTAGAGAAAATAAGGTTCTAGAATTATTAGGGACCATTAATAATTATTATCAAAACCCCTTAAAAATATAGGTGCAAAGAGTTCTCCTTCCCAATCTACAGTGTTGCAATGCAGCATCTCTCCATTTCAGGTCTAGGGAAAGCTGAGGGAAGGACAAGCCACTGGCTCCAGCCACTTCAGGAGGAGGCCTGGCATGGTGCGATGGATGGAAACAGAGAGCAGGTATCTTCTACCCTGGCATTTTACATGTCCCTTTCCACCAGCCCCTAGGGTTAAGATGGAGGGAGTATCACAGGAAGCGTACTCAGCAGCCGGTGTGTACTTGTGAAGAAGAAATGACATTTTGGAGCAAGGTGTTTGGCAGCCTGGGATTTAAAAACATGAAGGGGTTATTGCAGTAAGTTCACAGGCACATGTCATATACGATGTGGAAAAGATGTCGCAAGATCATCGATGAGGCTAGGTCATTAGCCAAAGGTGACATGTATTTTGGTGGATGATTGCCAACTGAAATGACCATATGTGTCAGATCAAATGAAACCAGCCATCAGTAGACTTGACTAAAAAATAAATCAAGGAAGAAACACCTTATTTTCTGAACTGTCAGTTCAGTTCTACAAACCTGAAGACCTGAGCTCACCACCAAGTAGCTGGTGAGCACACATTTAACTTGCAGCATTCAGACCACCTCTACAAGAGACCTATCGGTGTGCTAAAAAACAGAACAAAGCTAAAATAACTTTGTTGGCAGTATGCTTGCCAGCTGGAAGGATCAAAATCTCTCTGACTATTTTTAATACTTACTTCACATCTATAGATGGACTTAGTTTAAAATTGGTTTTGCAAGCAAGATAATTTTTTTCTTCCAAATTTTCTCACAAAAAATACCCCACCAAACATGAGTCTCAACGCAAAATATCCCACTCCATTAAAAAATCAATGAAAACAAACAAACAAACAAACACACAGAACAACCTAGATGTTGTTTTAGCAAAATAAAAATCTGTTTGGTGGAGGTTTCTAATTTTCTTTGACAAAGACAGAGGACATAGCTCTATGATTGTTCTTAATGAAAAAAAAACACCTTCAAACTGCTCCTTTTTTGACTGAAGTTATTTCAGCCACCTCTACCTGAAAATGCCTTTTTCTTTGAGGGATGAAACTGGAGTATGAGGTGTACCAGCCTAGTCCCTGTGCCCTGTGCCAGCCTAGTCCCTCAAGTGTCATGCTGCTATTCATTGCTTTGGCTAAGCAGAGGTGGTATGGAAAAGGAAAGATTGCATACTTCATTTTTCCACCTGAAAGACAAGAACTCCCTATCGTCTCTTGGCCTGAGGAGCTGAACATTTTGCTGTCTCTTTCATCTTATACAGAGAGGACTTCCCATCCTATTTCAGTCTGCTGAAATCATCACCTTTTCCTAGAGTGCTGGGATTAAAGTAGCTTAATGAGTTTGCATATGTCAGCCAAACTTTCTTCAGTGGCATTTGAACTAGTGTAGTTTATCTCACAGTTGCTGTGGACAAATGCATAGGATCAGCTCCCATTGCTCATCTTATGCCTGGTAATTGGCCTTAAGTTGCTGCCATTGGATGCTGTGTCTGAGTCTTCAAGCCCTGGGGAAGCAGCCTCAGATGCTGCACTGAACCCAGTGTGTTGCCCATCTTGTCCAATATTAGTTTTGCCAAGAGTGGTGAGGTTGAATACCAGCTTAGGCATGACACAGACTTCCTCTCCTATAGATCTCATTCTGTTCTACTGAAAATTACACCCTGAAACTTATGATTGTCAGTTTTTCAATCTTTTCTGTTTTTCAGCATTAAATTTTCTCAGTCTAGATATCCTTTTCCATCCTGGAAATATATCCCTTACCAATATCTCCAACCAAAGGAGAATATTTATGTGATGTGTCTGAGAAATGTGGGCTACCAGTTAAGCTACTGTCTGGGCATTGCTGGCTTTCCAGGGGTTTACTGATGTCTCAAAGCTTAGCTTCAAATTGTTTAAAAGTGAACATCAACAGATATGAATGGAAACTCTGCCAACCTAGGTCACTCTGAAATCCTGATGTTTTCCTGTCTACCTTGGGTGAGTACTTTTATTGACCCCTTAGTTTCTCTTGACCTTAGAGGTCTATCATTTTGGTGGCCTGTGTGGGAAACTGATGTCCTGTTAACATAGATCACATCCATGGAAATTTCACTGGGGTTGCAATCTCCATATCAGGTTGAATCCTAAATACCAACCAGCTTTCCACATCTGTAAGTATTTGCTTTGGGTCTAAACTATTTCACACTTGGTGTAAAGCCACACACAGTTAGAAAAGTGTAGGCAGCATTCCAACAAATACCCAATGACAGCGTTCATTTTGTCCCAGCTCTGAGGACAAAAGACTCTTCTGCAGAGGAGTAGTGCAAGAGTAGCACGCCTCTTAACCCAGGATGATTTAGGGAGTGTGAGAATTACAAGATCAGTTCTCTGAAAATACTAAGGAATATACTTCTGGGGGAATACAGTGAAATATGTGCCCACATAATGTCCACAAATGTTGGCTGAATTAGGATTTTGAATTAACTATGGCAGAGTCAGACAAGACAGCTAGCCCTCGCTGCCAATTCCATCCAGTCAGACAACGTGAATGTAGCATTCAACTAGTGTTGGTCCATGCAGTTTGAAGTACAAATATACTTAAATGCTTGCAATGCTATTAAAAGAAAAATACTCCTGGGCTAGATGGGAGAAATTAATTTTCAATAAACTACTTGTATGATAAATAGTTCATTAAAAATTAGTCTACACCATCCAATCATAAAGTGTTTCTTTTTAGGGAGTCAGGAAAAGAAGAGAAGGGGAACAATTTTCATTATAATTATGGCAAGAGGACTTCACATGATAGTGTGCTGAAAAACTTTACATGTTTCTGTACAGTAAAAATTAGTCTCACCTTTTCCCCTGATCTTTCATAATATAAAACTCACTTGCTTTTAAAAGTTCAAGCCTGTCATGTAGTTAATCCTCCCTGAGAGCTAGTGTAGATGATATGTTTGAAAATAATTGGGTTTAGGAATAAGAACGTTATCAGTGTCGAAATTCCATCTTCTTTTAGTGTTATCCAACTCTTGCAAGTGGATTTAGTAAAACACAGCTCAAAACACTCCAGATATAATTTGACTAGAAAATAAACTCCTTTTTCTTTATTGTTAGATTTTATTACCTACCACTATACAAACTTCCTATTATCTTAGTGGCACAGCACGACTGATGAAAATCTGTTTCAATTGACCATTCTTGCAGCCACCTCAGCATTACTACATTCAAACATGCCTCCATGTTAAAAGAATGATAAGACTGAAAACTCAAGCACTCAGAAGTTAGAAAAGTTGTAAAAAATTAGAAACTGTATTATATGTTAACTACAGGCTTCAATTATGTGGCAACACACTATATTTTCAAAATAAAGTGTTGTCCAAATACCCTATTATTCATTATTTCTTAGAAGGAAAATAAAACATGCAGCACACGTGGCAGAACACCAAACAGAAGATTGTTTAATTTTGTCCTGAGTATTTCTAACATGCTCTCATCTTAATACTTGAGCAGGGCTAAAGCAGTGACACATTTTTTTTGCACAGCACTGATAGGGAAAAGTGGTAGAGGCATAAAGCCTTGATTGTGAATTAAGTGATTTTGAACACCCAAGATGAGATATCTACAACTTCAGTATTCACATATTGCATTTAAACTGTAGTTTTCATCTTAGAAATGCAGCCCTGGAAGGAACCTCATAGATCATGCAATCCAGGGTCCTGTACTTGCAGGCAATGGCTTTGTAGGCTCCCTTTCATCAATTGCTCAAGCTTCACCTTAAACCTAATTGGGTTATTCTGACTTCATGGCACCCAGTGAAAGCCCGTGTGAGGACCTCATCACTGTGATAGCAGAAAAAGCTTCTCATTTCTAGTCTAGACTAACTCCCTGACATTTTAAAACCATGTGCTGTCATGCTAAACTGACTTTTTAAAGAAACTCCTTCCCTCTCTGAGGTATTTGCAGACAAATTCTAGCTGTTGTCAGCTTTTTCTTCACTAGGATAAACAAGAAAAAATCAGTCTTCTCTCAGAAGACAGCAAGTCTGCTCCATCTGTTTCCACTGGTGTTCCTGCCCTGCTTGTGTTCCACTTGAAGTCCATTGTTCTTAAAATGGAGAAACCAGGTTTGAACCTGTGAGCCCATCCTATGTTCAGAATCCAAAAATGTATTATGCTCAGGCTAAGTTATAAAGAAATGAAAGCAGGAGTTTAGCATGGAAGGAGTCAGGTGCCTTGAGGTGGCAGGACCAATTTCACAGGTAACACCAGCAGTTCCAAACTAAGGATAGAATCCAAGTCTCTGCTTGTGGTGAGGCTGGGCCACTGACCAGAGATTTGCTGAGACATCCAGTAACTCAAGGAGCCAAACTCTGATCCCAGCTGAGGGGAAGGGACGAAATCTCCACTTTTTGTTTATGCTCTTGATTCTCCTAAGTAAAGCCAATGGGTCTGTGTATCTAGGATGGGGGAGCTGCTGCAGTTTGGGGCCGCCTTCTGTTTCCTTTATAGGTTTCCTGACAGAGATGTACAGGGTGATATATTGTATGGTACAGTACATGAAAAATATCAGCTGGAGAGAAAAAAGCATTTCTAGATGTTGCAGTCCTCTGGCCAGTCTTTTTGACTCTGTCTTTTTGGCATCATCCATACCTTGAGTCAGTTCTCCAAGTAAGTAAATGCTCTGCTCTCTCTAACTGTTTCTTTTCCTTTCTACATTGCTTTTGTAATGTTGTCAAAAAAAGCAGTCAAGCTTTGGGGATGTTGGGAAAGCAGGGTAACACAGGCACAGATGCATCTGCTGCCACTATCTCTGTGAGGCCCCAGCAGCTTTTACAGCTCAGACAATTATCACAAGTTTGGCTCTTGCCAAAGCTTCTCTACTCATCATTTTCAGTATTTTGAATGAGAAATGCACCCAAGCAAACATAATATTTTCCAGGATACAGGTACATAACAATCAAAGATCAGTGACACATAGGTAACCAGAAAAGCAAACCTTTCTGGAGATTTTGCTATGCAGAACAACAGATAAACTCAGTTGAAATGTGTGAGACATGTTTAAGTTTCCAGGGAAGAGTCCCAGGTACTGATACAATTGCTATAGTTAAATCCCTTCTCTGAACATCTATTCATAAAAGTAAGTCCCCAGCTGCATGAATTGTTGCCCCAGGAAGTGAAAGCATAATTGCAGAGGTTTTGATTTGGATAGACTGTTGCTCACTCCCTCAGCATCATTCAGCACTGCTGAAAATGTCCTGCTTCAACCTGGAGATAGTGGATGAAAGAAAACCCATATCTATCATTTCCACATTAGCTGTTTATGAGTCTGAAACATATATAGAGGCTCTCCTGAGAGTACTTATATGGGTATAAATATATATATAGAGATCTTTGTACGTATTTGTGTATGTATACACACATAAACATATGTAGAATGCATGATAGACATAAACCAAGTTTGTTATAAAAATTAGATGCAACAATTAAGGGGGGACTACAAGGAACTACAGGACTCCGTATTAAACTGAGAAATGTCAAAGAAATGCCGGTAATGCCAGTGGCTGGCAGGTTGATGAAAATAAAGTTTTCTCAGTCACTGAACTGGACTTTCAAGTCTGACTCTCTGTCTAGCTGTCTATCTAGATATGCAGAAACTAAATAGGTCAGCAAGCCACTTGTGAACCCTAAGAGCTCCAACATGGCAAGCATATACTTGACAAACAACTAATCAGGATACTTGCTGCCATTTGGGTATATAAGAAAGCATACATTTTGTAGTCAGTCAGAAATGCAAGGGAAGCCTGTTCACATGACCTTTTTGGATTTCAGTTAAGCCTTTGATACTGTCTCTCACAGTATTTTCCTGGACAAGATGTCCAGCATACAGCTGGGTAAACACACAATGCAGTGGGTAAGGAACTGGCTGACAGGCTGGGCTCAAAGGGTTCTAGTAAATGGAGCTATGTTGGGCTGGCAACTGGTCACTAGTGGGGTTCCACAGGGATCAATATTAGGGCCAGCGCTCTTCAATGTCTTTATAAATGACTTAGACTCAGGACTTGAGGGATTGCTTAGCAAGTTTGTTGATGACACAAAACTGGGGGGAGCTGTTGACACTCTCAAGGGCAGAGAGGCCCTGCAGAGGGATCTGGACAAATTGGAGAACTGCGCAATCACCAACTGCATGAAGGTCAACAAGGGCAAGT
Source organism: Nesoenas mayeri (assembly GCF_963082525.1). Lineage (NCBI taxonomy): Eukaryota > Metazoa > Chordata > Aves > Columbiformes > Columbidae > Nesoenas > Nesoenas mayeri. The sequence continues at coordinate 91,177,295 of NC_137543.1, read as the reverse complement.
GCCGGATTTTGCACCTGGGACATGGCAACCCTGGCTGTACATACAGAAGGGGGGACGAAATGCTGGAGAGCAGCTCTGCAGAGAGGGATCTGTGGGTTCTGGTCAACGGCACGTTGAACATGAGCCAACAATGTGCCCTGGCAGCCAAGAAGGCAACCTGTGTCCTGTGTGCATCCAGCACAGCATTGCCAGCCAGGCGAGGGAGGTGATTATCCCCCTCTGCTCTGCACTGGTGCGGCTTCACCTGGAGCACTGGGTGCCGTTCTTGGCAACACAGGATAAAAGAGATATTAAGTTACTGGAGAGTGTCCAGAAGAGGCTACAAAGTTGGTGAAGGGTTTGGAGGGAAAGCCGTATGAGGAGTGGCTAAAGTCACTTGGTTTGTTCAGCTTGAAGATGAGGAGACTGAGGGGAGACCTCATGGGGCTACAGCTTCCTCACAAGGGGAGGAGGAGGGGCAGGCACTGACCTCTTCTCTCTGGAGACCAACGACAGAACCCAAGGGAATGTCAGGAAGATGTGCCAGGGGAGGTTTAGGTTGGACATGAGGAAAAAGTTCTTCCCCAGAGGGCGGTGGAGCACTGGAACAGGCTCCCCAGGGAGGTGTCAGGGCCCCAAGCCTGACAGTGTTCAAGGAGAGACCGGACAATGCCCTCAGACACATGGTGTGAACTGTGGGGTTGTCCTGTGCAGGGACAGCAGTTGGACTCGATGATCCTTGTGGATCCTTCCAACTCAGGACATTCTATGATTCTATGGATATATTAGAAATGTACTACATACATTCTGTACATGTATATTATGTGTACATATTCTACAAGGCACATCTCAGTGTTTGGGTTCTAGCTGCTGGACAGTTAGAGCTCACCAGTAATTTTTTGACATGGTTCAACAGTTTTTATGCTTGCTATGCTGTCTCTGTAAAAGAGATTTTACTAGCATGGTGAGATGAGTCTCTAGCCAGACAGATCAGAAGGAGAGGTAGATCTTGGAGAAAGAGCCAGATATAACCCTGAATACATTTCTCTTTTCTTGTCCGGCAGACATGAGCCAGACTCCTGGGCAATATCAGCACCCTTGAAAATGTTCTGGTGTTTTGTGGCACCAGCTCCCCTCCAATGCATGGGGTAGATGCAGAACAGCACTGTGTTTAGGGAGACAAGATACCCACAATAAGTGCAGGTGAAAATTAGGACAGGTGAAGGAGTGGTAACTGTGATCATCTTCCCCAGAGGACTGTAGTTCTATCTTTCCAATCTGTGTTTCTGCTTAGTTTTGATAGGGAGTCTTGTAGCAAAGTATATCATGCATAATAGTTGGATAACTAGCACAAATTCAGTTGCTTATCAGTTTTGCAGTGCTATGACTCTGGTGTACATTTTGAACAAATGTAGCTGCCCTAGGAGTGACTTGCTGCCTGGTAACTGTTGCATGCAATTCATAGCCCTTCTATGAATACTGCCTACCCCTGTCTGTACTGAAAGACATGAGTAGATCCAAGCACCTTGTAGAGCAGGCCTTTCACAGAGAAAATGCACAACTTCTTGCCTTTGCACAACTCTTAAGCTCCTGCTCAGAACATTTAGGCATATGCTTAAGTGCTATCACAAACAGAAGATGTCCCCCAGACTGGGGCCTAACTCTGCCCTCAAAAGTAGAAGAAATTCAAACCACATTTTTAAACCTGCAGCTGCCTAGGTAATGGATCTACTGAAAGATGAACTCTGACATGTAGCCCTTCCCTTCCCTTCCCTTCCCTTCCCTTCCCTTCCCTTCCCTTCCCTTCCCTTCCCTTCCCTTCCCTTCCCTTCCCTTCCCTTCCCTTCCCTTCCCTCATTAGATCACTCATCTCGCGTGTGTCATTGTGTGTGCACTGCAAGTCCAACATGCACCTGCAGCCACACACTCTCCATCCAGCAGTTCAGAGCTGCACCTAGTACCCAACTTACCCTAAATTCAAGTGGAAAAGCAGCTGTTCACCTGGTACACCCTGGGACAGGCCTGGAAAGCTGCATGGATGGGAAGGGATGCCTCCAACTTTCCCCAAATGCGAGCCATCCCATGGAGGCAGCAGAGCCTGTAGATGACCTTTGTGGTATTATGCCCAGAGCTTTGCAGGCTGCTAGGGCATTGATTCAGGATGATCATGTTTCAGTGACTCCTTTCTGAGGAATCATCAAAGTTTCGGGATCTGGTGAGACAAATGTTGGCACTTTTTGGTACCTGGCAAGGCAGTAGCTGTGGAGCAGTCAGTGCCAGAAATCACCTGCAGGAATATGCTACCAAAGAGGATAGTGATGGATACAGGTCAGCCAAAACACCTATGCTTAGGTGGCTAGAACAGCCCTGCTCCCTGCGGATAGGTGTTTGTAGGTCACTGCGCTAGCCTATATACTGAAGTTATTCTGCTGCTTCTTACCCCAAAGATGCAGGTTATGGAGATGAGGGAGAGAGGCAGAAGGATTTTAATTCCTGTTCTTCTTTGTGGATTTGTTATCCTTGTCACTCACTGGGTTCCCATACAGGATAGCAAAAGGAACAGGTACTGATGATCTTCTTCTGCAAATAATGTAAGACAAGTGTTGTGCTTCAAAATCCATCAGGATAGACTTTATGCCCCAGATGATAGATCTACTATAGCACCTCAGGGCAGCCTCTCAGACCATTTCCACGTCCTCAAGACATTTTTCCTTTCCACCAGAGCAGCCACAATATTTGTAGTTGGTGAAAGACAAGTTAAAGGACTGCCAATACCTTCAGATGGCTACATAAGTTATGGCACAGAGCAAACTAATCAGAGAGATATACACAGCAGATTTTATTTTCCCATTTGAGAGATGCACATTGAGATCCACATTCCTGTAAAAGAAAACATTAAAACCATCCGCTATCTCTGAAAAACTGCTGAATGACAGCATAGGGAAAGGGAGGTTTCTTTTTGACAGGGCTGCCTACCAAAAAAGAACCACTCCAGTCAATGTTACCTATGCTAAACAAGAGATGAGTTGACTATGCATGTCTTTGCATCTCCATGGTGAGGTGTAGCTCCTGGGTGCAAGGAAGGAAACAGGATTCCCCTACCCAGCTGTTCATACCTCCCACCTTCAGCCTAGCACCTGAGCTTCCCATGTCCCTAGTCCACTGTGCAGCTGAATATCTCACACATGAGAGACATGCCACTGTTGTGGGCACACCCACAGTAATGTGGTAAAATGAAGCATTTCAGAAAATAACTGTGGTGCTTGGGCTTTTTGCCATTTAACCATTTTGCAAGTACAACTGAGATGTGCTAAAGCTGTTCTTCAAGGGCCTAATTTTTCAGAAAATGCAGAGCAGAGAGTGCAAAGGTCTTGTTGCCCCAAAGTAGATAAGTTCACCTTCCACAAATTAGTCCTCCAAAAAAAACCCAACCCAAACCAAACCAAACATGTTACCTCAGATCCTAAGATAAAATTACCATTTTGTGAAAGCCCTGATAACTTTAATCATTTCATAAGAAGCACCTACGTCTACAAGCACACACGTGCACACCAGCTACTTTGTGTAGGCATATATGTACACGTGCATATGTACACACAGCTAGTGTGTACATATATATATTCCTATGCTATAGATAGGTACAACATCTACATGTAGTCCTATAGTTAAATGAGCGATTTTTAATACACAGACGTAGGTGTGGATAGTGTGTGTGTCTCCCTCCCACGGGCATTTGTAAATTTGTGTCTCTTTTTGCATGCATGCACAGCCTGTATCTGCATAAAAAGGCGAGACAACAGCATCAGCAGCCTTCTGCTCTTCCTGAAGGAAGAGCTGATGTGTGTAATATCCCCAACCAGAGCAGGAGCAGGCAGCTCGTCCCAGCAGTACACTGTGGTTTCCTAGGTAACTGAACTTGAAATAAGGTGATGTCTGGAACTGGATTTTATCAAATCAATTTGATGAAGGTGCATACATGGGAAAAAAATAAACCATGGAGGATCCTACTTACTGTAAGAGCCAACAATATACCCCTTATTTATTTTGGTAATTGAAGAGTTTGTTGTCTTTTAATGATCAGCAATGACATTTTCCCATTGAAGCCATCTGTGCAGGCAGGGATTTGTAGAAAATATAACTGTGCATGTTATGCATTATTTACACAAGGCCACAGCTATGTGCTTTGCAGACAAATGAAGAAAAACCAGACCACTGCCCTGAGGAGGCTGCACTATGAGTGAAGGTCCCACCTTGCTGGTTTCTGGTACCTCACTTTACCTATATGAGCAGCACGAGTACAGCAGCCAGGCTGACACAGGCTAAGTTGCTTCTTCTGTCATAGACTTCCCATTCGATGGTGGGTCACATGGTTGAGGCAAGGTCTACAAAAATATTTGTGCGTCTGGATGAATTTGAGATCAGTGGGAGAGAGGAATATCTGCAGGAAAATAAGACGTAGCATTCCTGGGTATATCTCTACCCAATAAACCTAAATGAGATGAGGGCATGTGCCTAGGATCTGGAACACATTTTCGTCTACTGTTGAATTACATCCATCATGCTCTTGGCTTGTTCCAGGTAGCACTTAAGCAATTCCTGAGCACTGTCTGACTGTCTCATGGCCCAGGTAATCTAGGAAGTGATACAGAGTGTGACACTTTGCTATGCCCTCCTGCACTGTCCTCCAGCAGAATTTCTCCTTATGCAGCACTCTTGCTCTCACACTAGACCTCGAATCACTCTGAACTCAGCATCATCCTGTTAAAAACCCTCACTCATAGGAGCTGCTTTTTGACATTTTTTTTTACTAGATGGGACAACTGCACTTGATCATCACAGGATCATGGGAGCAATCAACATGGCTATCTTTATTACAACCTAAGAGGGACTTAGTTGAGCAAGAGTGGTGCAGTCTGTCACCACCTGCTTTTTAGATTGAGGGAAACGCAGCTGAGGCTTCTGCTACGGCACAGCATAAAGACAAAATAACCCAGCTAAACATGTCTTACATGTAAAAGTCCAACCAGACCCACCTCTTCACTAGGAATCTGATGCTAAACTGTTCTGGCTTTGCAAGAGAGGGCCTGCCACCATGCCCCTTAGCAAACCTGGACCAAGACCAGAGATCCTGCCCATCCAGGTTCAAGCACCCGTTGTAAGGAATGAGAACTCTCTATATCACGGGTTTCGATGCAGAGGACACTGAACAAAGCCCATCATTTCCTCAACTGATGGTCTTCCATAGCAACGCATCAAAGAAAACAGCAGTAGCCTAGGACCACATCTGCCCAACAAATCACAGTGTCATTAGTTTGGGAACAACCTCCCATCCATGCTGAGCATGTACATGAAGTAAATGGGATATCTTTTCCTGGCTAGACATGGGGGAGAGTTTACCATTCCCCTTTCCCTTTCCCTTTCCCTTTCCCTTTCCCTTTCCCTTTCCCCTCTCTTGCTTTTATTTTCCCCCAAAAGCAACTTTCACAATGAGAACTGATGTATCCCATTGACTGTGGACATTGCCAGTACATATTTGTGCATGCTAATGTGTCAGGTTTGTTTGTCACAACAGCTTGGACTACAGGCTTCTACTAATGCATGATGTTTAAAGCCATCCAAAGGAGATATACTTTATGCTTTGGGTGATAACCTACTAACATGAGTAGCCAGTAAAGAGAAGAGCAGCTCAACACTCTTCAGTGTGGTCAGGCAGGAGCCTTTCACAGAGCAACCTGTGCTCCTCTGAAAGTGTCCTCTGCTTGCTAGGTGGGTGCTGATAGCAGCAATAAGCACTACGTAACCTGTCTGTACAGTACAGGCTGCAAAAAACAAGAGCACAGTGACCTGTTCCAGGAAAGACAGCCTGACTCCATTCCAACCTCATTCTGAGACTAGTTAATTGGTGCTGGGGAAAAAGGAAGAAAACCCAGGGCCTTGTAGAAGGTGTGCTGTGTGAGGATGCCCCGCAACTGTGAGAGGGCAGTTTGTCCAACAACCTACAACTGCCCCACCTCACTCAACCCAGCCTACCTGCTGATCCCACATTGCTTGTACCTGACCAGAATGAGTAAGAGAATGCTAGTCTGCAGAGGTGACATCTTTCTTCTCTGCTGGGATGGGATGGATCTATGTGGCCAGCTGTGCCTCTGCTGGGTCCAACCCAAAGGAGGTGGCTGTCCCCTTTGCCCTGGGCCTGGGGAGATAGCAAAGGCAGATGGAGAATCTGCTTAACCGGAAACTGCTAATCTGGGTGTGAAGCCTGCAGAACCTAGTTTCAGAGCCCGATCATGTCATGGTGACTCACAGATGGGACAGGGGAGAGGGGACTGGGGGATATGCAAGAGGCATGTGGCCTGCCCCATGGAACACAGTTCATGCCCAGCCTGTGCCTGCTAACTTGTGGTCCCATTCAGGGTTGGCCTTCTTAGTCATCACAGCCCACTCAGTGCTTCTGGCATTGGGGACACCAGACAGCTTTGAAAATGTTTGTTACTATTACTAATACAAACGTGCTGTCTGTGCCCATCTGCAGCATTTCTCTTACCTCACCGGGGTGTTGTGAGGACATGCACCTTAAAAGATCGAGTCAAATGAGGCATCAGAGTAATGGAGATCATAAGAGTACTGGTTATAACGGCAGAAGATGATGACACATCAGTGCCTATCTTTTAATCATGTTTTATTTAGTCTGCTATTTCTAATAACTGTGACAGACCCGTGTCTAGGACAAAGGCCCCCAAGGAGGCTGGTACAGAAGCACCAAGAATGCTTGTACTGTTACCACTGCATGCAGAGCGACACATGCAGGTTTTCAGTAATCTGAATATCCTGCTTTGATTTGAACATGCTCTGCATTTAGTCTCTGCCTTTTCTTAGTGTGCCTGACAGTGGTTTGGGGTTCAGAGCAGTGCTGTGGTTTTGGCAGCTGCCAGGCAGAGGAACCTCCAGAGCTCACCAAAGCACAGCCTACTCTGCACCCCACACACCATGTGCCCCATAACTGTCCAATGAAGCAGTTCCCACATGCTGGCAGGCAAATTACTGACATGTTCTGATATGGGATTTGTGGGTGCTCTGGGGGCCTTGCCCATTGTGACAGCAGGTTCAGTATCTCCACAGCCCTTGAATCTGGTATTAAGAACACATGGCCTCAGGGCTTTCCTTAGCTTGCAGCATTCTCCAAAGCTACTCAGGACCCCAGGGTGTAAGCCTTTAAAAGACAGGACACTATCCAAATTTATCCTGTAGCAGAACAGGCTGGTGCAGCTCAGCAATGTGCAGTGCCCATTAGTGGGGATGCTATGTGATTTCTAAGGATGTATCCATGTTCCAATGTCTTCTTCGAAGCTAAATTAGCTTCGGGATATATGATTGCAAAACCGCAGCAATTAGCAGATGGCTCAGGATCAAGTCTGGGACCTGATGTGACCACAGTCAAATGTGGAGGACAACTTCAGCATCCAGTTTGATACTGTGTCATCTTAATGCAAGAAGAGTTTTGATTTTGCTTTTAACTGACATCTAAACCAAAAAAAGGAGGGATCTATTTTTATTTAGCAAGATATGCAGAAACATTATCAGCAAAAATATTGCCTGCAGTGTAGAGATGTTACATTTCATTTCAGGCAAATGCTGCTAGGGCTGCCTGGGATGTGACAAAACATCTGACTGATTGTTCTCCAAGTGCTGCTCTGTAGTCCTTGGAAAATCAACACATTAAGTTTTCACTATAGGCAAGCAATTAGGCACAGAACCATTCAAATGAAATAAAAATCAAATCTGGAGAGAAAGCTGTAGAACACTTGCTTGTCATTTTACCTCAGGAAGTTTCATTACCACTATTCAGCACCAGCAGGACCAGCCTAAGGACTGTGCATCTGGAGATGGAGGCTGAAATCCTAGAGAGGGCTCAGTGATGAGCCTGAAAAAAACATTCATAGGTTGATGAGTGTGGGTCAGGGTGGAATATTCTGTGCATCCCCCTAGCACAATTTGGGCATACACCCTGCAGTATATCATAGGGTCTTCAGCCCCTTCCCACCCGCTTGGGGAGACAGATGAAAGGGCTTTCTGTCCAGTCAGTTCACCTGGGATTTTCTGGTGCAGAAGCAGAGCACAGAGGACGGTGGCAGGGGAAAGGTGTGTGCATCTCTCTGTGAAATCAGGTCACAGCCCAGGCACTCACCCAGAATCAAGAGTTAGAGAGTGCTCCTGGGTCTCCCGGTTCACCCATGGCTTAGGCTAACTCAGTGGAGTTAGCTTAATAAATGAAAAATCTATGCAGTGCCTTCAGTGATGCTCAAAGTCCCATGCCCACAGAATAGAGTTAAGATAACAGAGTGTCTCTCTAGCTAGCATACTAGCATGAAATAAGTCAGATGTCAGAAGCCAAACCAGAAGAAATGTGTATTTAATAGAGAAGGAAGAACTTACCGAGGGCAGTGGCAGTTTCTCCCATTACGTTCTCCAAGATCAAGTTGGGCAGTTTCTCTTGAAACATGTGCTCTAGTTCGATCACATTTCTTGCTGTGAAGTAGGAACTAGTTTAGCGAAGTCCTGAGGTCTGTGCTATGGGAGAAGTGTGACTGAATTGCCATAATGGTCACTTTTGGCCCTAAAAATGGGTGGATCACTACATTGTCCTTTCCCTTTCATCCAGACTCATATTTCACTTTTATTTCTTTTCAAGTCACTTTATGACACTCATGAAGTATCTGAGTACCTCACAAGCTATGAATCACTTCTGATTCAGACTCCGTTAATGGAGACTGCCATCCTTTTCTCTCACATGCACAACCAAAGCCCTGAACATGCAAGTCCCAGCTTGCACCAAAACTCTGAGTTGCAGCTAAGGAGAAAATCTCAGCCTGTGCCATTTGCTCCTGCACCACCACCTTACCACTGTGCCTCCAAACCGGCACACCTAACTCTGCGTTTTCACTTCTAAGAAGAAATTGCAGGACAAACTGAATGCTGTTTCCGTCTATGCTGTTGTTTGGGTTTTTTTGTAATTGGTCAGTGTATCTTCCTGCACCTTTTCACAACCTATTTGCCTGATGAGAGACTACCTAGATACCCATTTACCTCGGAGAGGAATCAGAGACAGAAGGCAGTTCCACGCCTTCTTTTCTTATCTCATTCCTGAACCTGAACAAAGGCTTAAAGGAAGAAGAGGGTGAGCTCAGGTGAGTTGTGCAAAACATGCATCATTTCTCCTACAAGCTCAAGGGAATCTATTGCAAAATAAGCAGCTGTGTGAAGCCATCTTCCAGTAGGCTGGTGCAGAAACCACACCATATTCACAGTCTGGGAAGTGCATTAAGAAGGGACCCCTGTCTTGAAAGCGTGCGAAGGAAGTACATAACAGGCATAAAGGTGTAGACTGAAGCCAGCTGGACTTCCACTTGAGTAAAGACATGTTTGTCTTCATCACATTCAGCTGCACCCCTGTGCTCCTGGTTTGTTTATATCCACCTTATCAACCGCAGTGGTGCTCCTAGAGAGAGAGATTTTCTTTTTATAGGCACCAGCAGTACATCACTCACCTCCAGGACTGCAGGGCAATCTGCACCCTCCAGCTTCTCCTGGTGCTGACAGCTCCATCTGGGCCAGAAACACAAGCACTTCCACTTTCATATGAGGAAAAAAGAAAGTAGTTTTGCTCCCAAGACCCAGCCTCTATCCCTCTCTGCAGGAGGACAAGACATAATGGCTATTTCTGTCTTTGTCTTTCTTAAATTCATGTTGATTATACTTAATCTAGCAAAATAAACAATTATGGTTGATATGCTGAAATGCACTTATAGCTAATCGACATGCTTAAAGCATATGGGAATATTTCATGTCTGCATAAAAAAAATTCTCCTGTAGAGCAAGTGGTCTCAGACTGAGCTCCAGACACTTGAGTGATGTCAGGGTGGGCTGAGGTAATTCCCACCTCAGGGTGTGCATCTGCACTAAACAGGAAAAGTCTTTCCACTTTTACTCCTCGCCCCTTTCCTGAGCAGTCACTGGGAGCATTCACTTAATCAAGTCCCACTTTAGCTCATTCTGAGGGATAAACACACAAAGCTGATGTTTCTGAAAATATCATTAAGGAACAAAGTCTGGAGATGACCTTAATGGATCATCTATTCCATTCCTCATCACAGAACATGTCCCAGTGCTTCACCATCACCAACATTGGAAAGTTTTTTTCTTTTGTCTGATATTAATCTCCCCTGTTGCAATTTATGGCTATGACTTTTCATCCTATACACTACAGAGCTGATGAATAGATTACATGATGAAGAAGTGATAAAGTACAGGCTAGAGAAGTGGACAGTGAACAGAAAACTGGCTGAACTGCAAGGCTCAAAGAATTGCAAGAAGCAGCATGAAGTACAACCAGAGGCCAGTCACCAGTGGTGAGCCCCAGAGGCCAATGCAAGGGCCTGGACTGCTTAGCATCTTCATTAATCACCTCAGTGCTGGGATATAGTGTGCCCTCAGCAAGCCTGCAGATGACACAAAACTCCAAGAAGTGGTTGATACACCAGAAAGTCTTGCTGTCATCCAGAGTGACTTCAACAGGCTGGAGAAATTGGCTGACAGGAATCACATGAAGTTCAACAAAAGCAGGAGTAAAATCCTGCTCCTGGGAAGTAATAACCTCATGCCCCAGTTGAGGCTGGGGGCCAACTGAATAGAAAACAACTCTGTAGAAAAAAGACACAGGGGTCCTGGTGGACATCAAGTTGACCTTCAGCCAGAAATGTGGCAGAAAAGAAAGTCAAAAGCTTTGTGTTCTGCATTAGGAAAAGCATTGCCAGTAGGTCCCGGGAGGCAATCCTTTACCTCTCCTCAGCCTTGGTGAGATATATTTGCAGTCCTCCATCCAGGGCTGGGCTTCTTGGTAAAAGAGAAATGTGAGCATCCTGGAGCAAGTCCAGTGATGGGCCACAGAGATGATTAAGGAATGGGAGCATCTGACAAATGAGGACAGGCTGAGAGAGATGGGTCCATTCAACCTGGAGATGGGAAAGCTCAGAGGAATCTTCTCCATGTGTATAAATACCTGATGGGAAGGTGTGAAGAAGACAGAACCAGACTGTTCTCAGTCATACCCAGTGACAGGACAAAAAAAATGAGAACAAACTGAAATACAGACAATTCTATTTAAACATAAGAACACAAACTTTCTAAGGGAGACTGAACACTGGCATAGGTTTCCCAGAGAGGTTGTGGTGTCTCCATCCTTTGAGATATTAAAAATCCAACAGGACATGGCCCTGAGCAACCTGCTTTAGCTGATTGTACTCATTACAAGGGCTTGGATCAGGTGATCTCCATAGTTCCCCAATCATCTCAACAATTCTGTGGTTCTGTGATTGTATTTTCTTCCCCTCATAGCACCCTTTTACATTCCTGATGGTAATTATCATATGTCCCCTCCACTGCAGTTAGTTCAACCTTTTTTCAGAAGATATATCTCATTGCAGACTCCTGGGCCTTCTTCAGTCAGTCTTTGCTCTTCTCAAAGTGCAGTGTCCCACACAGGACACAGCATCTAGCTGGATCTGAAATGACAACAGCAAGTTTCAGAGTTAACAGGCCACAGAGAGAATCAGGTGAGCAGACAGATCTGAAAGAGAGAGAAGAAAAGGCCAACAAGCTGAAAGCAGCTGCTATTTACACGCTGAGTTCCAGCAGACAGTTAAAAAATTTCTAGGTATTATAGCTGAGATATCTTCAGAAAATGTCCAGAACTTTGTATTATACCTGTTTGGGAAATGATGTGTTTGGTTTGGACTCTCTCCTCTCCCGTTTATATTAAAGTTCTTTAATTGTGGTTTGGGGTTTTTTTGTTTGTTTTGTTTGTTTGTTTGTTGTTTTGTTTTGGTTTGTTTGTTTTGTTTTGTTCAAACAAGAGATTAAGCATCAGCATTGTCTTTCCACACCCATTTGTGCCATCCACTCCCTTGAAACCCCCAGCAGGAGCTGGTAGCCCTGCCACCTCACCTGAGACCCGATTCCCTCCTGGCAGAGGACTAGCTTTTTGGAGGGCAGATGATGCTGGTGAGCTTCCCTGCACTGTGCCTGTGAGACTGGCAGGGGGTGGACTCTTCCCTGCACTCCAGAAGCCAGGACAGGAGCCAAGAACCAGGAGCAGGAACAGCCAAAACAATCAACTTCAATGTGTTGTACTCTAAAAAATATGAGTGTGTGTCAAAGTAGGAAAGCTCACAACAAGGGGCTGTCTTTGACTGGCTTGTTTATGGTTTCATTCCTCATCCCTGTCTCCTCCTTCCTCAACTCTCTTGCCAAATGCAGGTACGTAGCCAATTTCAGAATACAGTAGAAACTAAAGGAAGAAAAAATTCTTAAAGTCATAAAAATGTGAATTCCTCCCTCATAACAAAGGCCATCCTCTCAGTACCTTGTCAACCTATTATGCACCGACAGTTTTCACCCCTGCAGAGCAGGCACCAGATGGGAAAGAGAGGGAAGAAGTTGTGGTTTTCCTTGGTTAATAGCTTTATTCTGAAAACCTGAGGAAGTTGTTTTGAGCTGCTTGATGGTTTCTGCCTGCTGTAGTACTAAAGGAAAAGTGGTGAACAGCACAAAAAGTATCAGACCTCAAAATGGAGTCATAAACTGGGAGGAAGTAAGAGAGGATGCTACCAGTGGAAGATGGCAGTAACCAGTGACTCCCAGGCACCCTGAGGTATCTACCTGTGAATAAACCTGTGCTGTTTTGATATAGTCCAAAGTGTTGCCATTTTATTTAATGCAGAGAAGGTTTTCAAACCTTCTAGCCTGCATGGACAATATTCCCTTCAAACCAAAGAGGCCATTCCCAGAGCAGAGGCAAAACCAAGTATTTCATTGCTTGGAAACATTTAGCAATATGTTTGCTAAATTAGAAAGAGGGGAAACCTTAAGTGAAGTCTGATATGCATACTCTGATGTTGCATGTATATTTGTTTCATGGCTGCAGTCTTTCTTTGTGTATTTATTCTGAATTATTCTAAATGTAAAGATCTGGGTGTAGTACCAATGTGTACTTGTATAATACGAAAACATAAGATCTAAACACAATGTGGATATCGGAATCAAGAAAAATCTGTCATCTTTTTGAGTGAAGCACAATAACAAAATTGGAATTTAAAGCCTGTCTTCTTGTCTCAAGTATGAAATGAAGGATTCAATTTTAAAGCTCTTTTTCCCCGCCTTGTTTTGGCAGGCCTGTTAGTTATCAAGAAGACATGTGCTGATCTTTCATTAGAAGAGCTCTTAGCTCTTTACCTGCTTGGCTGGTGGCACTGACAGCACTTCAAGGGGGCACAAGGTTGGCAGCACTCACTGCTGGGGATCTGAGGTACTGGTAGAGACCTCGAGGTTTGTCCTGCAGAGCAGACCATCAGTCATATCAACTTTGTCCTTTGATATGGTAACAGGACGATGGATGATTACTTCTGGTTCAAGCTTTAGTGGGAATTTATGGGCACGCACTTTCTGGTTCAAGCTTCCATCATACTCCAAAAAGCAAAAGATCACAAGGACCAACTCTGATGTCCTGGATGGATCCAGGGCCCCATTTTACAAGGATTATCACTCTACTCTGCCTGCAGCAGAGAACAGGACCACCTCCTTTGCTTCTTCTCTAGGTGAGGTGATCTCTGTAGAGGTACAGGTGAAGCCCCGAGTCTTCAGCTTTCCTAAGAGCACTGGTGATTCTACAGCTATTTTTCTTTCTACTAAACTTTCCCAGCTCTATTGAGATCTGAACTCAGAGACAGTGATAAATGCAATTCTGTCTTCCTCACTTTTCTTCCATTTTTACAGATTGCAGGCTGGGTACTCCTGAATTAGGATGGCTATTTCCAGAATAGGAACAATGGACTTCAATCTCTGATGTATTTAATGAGAAATTATAAATTAATAGTCCTTCACAGAAGATCTATGCTAAATCCATGTGGGATCCTTAAGAACTGCATAGTGAAAATAATTGACTGGCTGTACAACTGTAATAAACACAATTTAATCCAGGAATATCAGGACAGTTTAAAATTTTTAAAAAGCATTAAAATCACATGGCAAAGGGGTTTAATGTGTCCTCAGCGGACCCGGCTATGTCAAATTTAATTAAGAAGTTCTATTTGTGTCAATAAATTATCATCCGAGGTAAAATAAAAGTCATTCAATTTGTTAAAATTCAATTTTATCTAGGTGCACAATTAGTGGGTTTGTCCTATTGCAAAATAACTCAGCCAAGAAATCAATTTTAGCACCAACAAAGTACAACTGAGTCTATAAACAGTCTTCCTATACTAACTGGATACAGCCATGGACAGGATGTTTTATATAAATGGCATGTTTCTTTTTCACATACACAGACAAATAGATATCTCTGTAGCTATTTCCTAAAAATCATTAGCTGAATGCTACTGTAATACTACTAAAATAAATAACAGTATTTTCTTACAGAAAATGCTGAAGACAGCTTTAAGAATAAGACACAGTAAAAAAAAAAATACAGCATTCATAATCTTGTCTGTATGCATCTCTGTTGGTTTTGGGTTTTTCTGGTGGTTTGTTTTTTGTTTTTCCAAAGGCTATGCCTTAGTCCTCTGTTGTTCAGTACCAAGAACAAGTCTAAAGGACTCTTGCAAGTGAGTTCTCCACCATCGCATTGCTGCAGCAAGGATGAAAAACATTTCCAACGTTGCCAATTACACCAGGATGCCTACTGACCTGTTGATAGGAGAAGCTTGGTTGTGGAGGATGGACAAGATGTGCCGGTGCATATTTTATCTAGCAGGCCTTGACAAACCCACTAAAAGTGAATTGCAAGCCTGAAAGATAATTGCTGTCACTGGGAAACTGTCACATCACCTAAACTGAGCAACCCAGTAGGTAATTAGGGCAGTGGCTGCCTAATGTGTCAACTTTGGCAAATCTGGTCACTCCTTGTTTTGCCCGGCTCCACTGATTACACATCCTGTATGCATGTTGGCTCCCTTTGGGAGTGAGCATCCAAGAGGAAACTCAGACACCATGAGAGAACAGTGTCTTCCAGAGTGTGCAAAGAGAGGGCACTTGGAAGGCAAGAAACCTGGCTGCCTCCGAAGGAGACACAGCTCCAGCTCCATCTCAGAAGACCTTGCTCTCTAAACATTTTTTCTTAAGAACAGGGAGTGACATACCCTTCCTGTTACAAAAAGCCCTTCTCTGAAGGCTGGAAGAAAAGCAATGTCAATAGTGAATGTATTTTGAACAGAGAAAATGCCATGTATATGCATGTGAATGTAAACATGTGTGAGCAGGTGTATTTTTAGTGTTTCATCTGCTATGCAGGGAGGCTGTGGTCAGTCCACAGCTCACTAGGCTTGGGTGGTCAGGAATTAGCCACTCCAAACCTCTTTGCCTCAGGTTCTCTGCCTGATGCCATCCACAAAGACAATATATCTAGCAACAGCTTTAAGAGGTCAGTTCACTGCAGAGTGTATCAGGACCCACAACTGTAGCAAGGATGATGGTTGTAGGTGTCACATTCTCTTTACTGTGGTTATTAGCTCTTAGGGTCTAAGAAGGGCTTGTGGGAGGATATGGGTTTATTGTACATATATGTCCTAATGCTCAGTTTCCTTCTGGATTCTACAGAGCCCCCAGAATTAGCCAGAAAGTTGGTATTAGGGACAAATTCCTTCTTTTATTTTATTTTTTTTTTTATTGTGGTCCTTTAGATGCAGTTAGGGATACAGTTGCAATTGGACTTGCAGTAAGGGCAGCAACACTTTCTAGAGGGCAGCCTATTCTGGAGGGTGTAAAACACTAGGAAAAGGACTGATGATGCTGTGACCAAGGCCACAGGTTCTCTTTTCCAATAGGGACTTAACCTTTGACTATCAGCAGGCACAGAGGACAGGGTGTACTTGGCTTTGGTAGTTCACTTTAATGAGACATACATCACTGTAGGGTGGATGTGTCAAATTCATTTTGTTGCCTTCAAAGGGCCGAATGTAATTTTAGGACTATATAAATGTAACTACTCCTACATTTATACAGCCCTAAAATTACATTCGGCCCTTTGAAGGCAACAACGAGGCTGATGTGGCTTCTGGTGAAAATGAATTTGACACCCCTGCTGCAGGGTCTTCAATGATGTGAAGACAGATGGTGTTAGCATAGGTAAAATTACATGCTTCTTTAGGGTCAACTCCTGTCTGTGAATAACATTAGGGTTTGTGCTGGGATTATAGTTATATCTTGCAGAATATAAAATGTCAGAAGCAGAACTACTCCTTGCAATATGCAAGGCCTGCAGACATAGTGAGAGGATTTGTGTTGAGAAGGAGAAATTCTCTTCAAGCCCTTTTACAACACAGATTGGTTCCCTGACTTATAACTGTGTCTAGGGTTTGAAGAGTTTGGAACCTGCATGAGCACAGCATATTGCTGAATGCTACAGCATTTATACAGCTACAAAGAAGATAAAGGTTGGTAAAGCTTCTTTCTGTTGTACATGCTCTTTTACAGCAGGG
The DNA here is from genome assembly GCF_963082525.1 of Nesoenas mayeri. NCBI lineage: Eukaryota > Metazoa > Chordata > Aves > Columbiformes > Columbidae > Nesoenas > Nesoenas mayeri. The sequence continues at coordinate 91,160,790 of NC_137543.1, read as the reverse complement.
ATCAGTCTCTTGACATCAGAGTTAGGGGTGGGGATAAGGTCTGCAAATGTCAGCCAAAACTGCACCATATTATCACACTCTCCATTGCCCAGAGGCAGAAAGCAGCTGGTTTCAGCAATGATCCCTTTCTGTGTAGGAAAAAGTGTAAAGCCCAAAGCATCAATGAACAAGTCTGTTTCTACTTGTGGCAAGATGAGCTGAGGAAAAGGTACACGTTGGCATTGTCATGACTGCGCAATGGTAGGGACCATCAGGCTTTGCTCTCTTCTGCAGGGATCGGTCACTTAAGGTAGCACTCATGTGAGACAATTTATATTTTTAAGAGCCCTTTTTGTGTTGTGTGGCCCACAGTCACAGTAAGAGTAGAGACCAATGCTCTTTTATGGTGGGAATTGCTGCCCAGGGTACAATTAAGGTAAAGATTTGAGCTGGGACTATCTTTTCTCCCTCCCCAGCTTGTTTCCGCTGCCTTCTGCAGTGCCTGTGTGGCAGTTCATTCCTTCTGGAGTAAATCAATCATCTCTGTCCCAGAGGAAATCTGAGCACAAGTGATGGAGGAAGAGTGCTGGCAGACGTGGCCACACATGCCATTATGCTCAGCTCTTGCCTCTCAGGATAAGCCCCAGCAGTGTCCTAGTAAGCCTTGCAGCCTTTGTCCTTGTCCCAGTGCACAGATCACATGCCCGTCACTCAGGCACCAGCCGAGGAATCTGTGGCACAGCCATCCCTGGCACTTAAAGCACTTCAGATTAAAACACCACATGCATATGTAATAGTGATCTCCATGTCTCAGAGTCACAAGGGTTGCACAGTGGATCAGAGAAGACTTTGTTCAAGGAACATCCTGGCCTCTCCACATTAGATGCTCAGTTAGGTGTTATAGATGTCTGTCTTCCCACAACATTTCATTCCTTCACACAGTTCCCAATTTCATTTTTTTGGTCCACAGTTAGTTTTGCTGCAGGATGACACAAAACCACAGGACACTCCATGTAATGGCAGTTTAACTTGACCCAATAGAAAAGAGGGAAACAGTATTACTACCTCCCCCCAAAAAAAGAAGAAAAATAAAGTGATTAAAATTGTGGCCTTATATTTACAATAATTTTCAAGTTAAAACAACTCAAAATATTCCTGTGCACTGAAAAAAAAATCTTCATTTTTACTGTAATTTCTACCTCAAGTCTTCTGCATACTTATCGCACATGAAACTAATCTCAACCTTTCACATCACCTCTTTTGTAACACTGCAGGATCCAGAACTACCAATATCAAGCATTTGTATCATTTTCCTCAGATGAGCAGTACCTTTTAACTCATTAGGAACATACACCCATGAACAAGATGATAAAGATGACTTGGGGTGAAATTCCAGCTGTGGGGCAGAATCTCCTACTAACTGTAGTGGCTTCAGGATTTCATGTCATACCACAGACAAAAAACCAAGATGCAATAAACAATCCTGAGTCCAACAGACAGAAAAGAGTTTAAGATCTGGTAAGACCAAGATATGAGCTTACTTACCAAAGTTCATGAAGGAAGCTTCTGGCATGACCTGAACACTGGCGATATGTCTCTGGAATTTACATTTTGTGCTTCATGCTCCCATGGCATCCTTCTAATTGCTCTTTGACAGCTGTCTGCATCCACATGGCAAAGAATGGAAGAGTTAAGTTTATTCTGGTTATAAACCAGTTCAGTCTTCTGTGGTGTTGGTGACACTGGTGAAGAGAAGCTGTCTTTGAACACTAAGGTAGCTTTGTGCATGCAAATATTCTTGATTGTGAGCATCGGGGATGGAAGAGGGGGCAAGATTAAAACCTTACCAGTTCATTCCTATTTAAAACAGCTATCTTGCCACACTACAACATAAATCAACATGATGAGCAAAAGACACAACATTTACTAAGCTTTACATCCAACCAACCTTCATGTAAGCTCCAGTCCTTCAGACCTCACACAGCTCTTTTGGATGCTGCTGGGCAGGAGAGGTCATTGCATCAATCCAGCAACTGGTGCAGCCAAAGCAAAAATCTTTTGTCATCTCCATAGGCAAATGTTGCTTGCTGTGCAGAGAAGTTACATGCCTCACACAATCAGTTGCATTCAAAATCCTTTAAAAAGGACATTGGCATCTACAACCAGAGTCAGTCTGGAGGAAGCTTTCTAGTCATAAATGCAAAGAGCATAGATATATTTTTATTTCTCTTTTAAACACGAATTACCAGGAAGTGGAAGTGTTTCTAAATACCTTGGTTCCAGTGTCCTGAGGTTTTTAATGGAAAGTGAAAATGTTGAAGGTCATGTATTAATTTGGCTGGTGAATGTTTTATGCCTTCCCACCTGCACAGAATTGTCATTGCCCTCCATTAAGGACCTGATTCCCATTAGCTTCTTCCGATTGATGAGGGGCAGGGGAACATATTTTGTGTGCAATGCTGGAATAGAGAATGAGATTTTTGCAACCTTTCATTTATAAAAGAAACCCTTGGGGGGCCCATGAATGGCAGGTTGTACTGGTGATCTCTCTGAGTCGTTCAGACCTAATGGCACAATGACACCAAAGCTAACCTTTCTTCACTAACCTCCTCTGTATCAAGGATTGACATTGCTGATTTCAGAAAGTATTGATTGCTTCTCCCTTGGATTCCTCTGTTGAGGAAAAGGCTGTTTGGAAATCACTGTTTACTATTTTGATTGAAGGCATCAGGACTATGGATATTTCTTCTGTCTTTAAAGGTATAAATTAGGATGTTGCCTATCTGGAGCTCAGTATCGAAAATATTCTAGTTGGGGTGGACTGCCTGCCAGGAAAGACTGATGGTTTGCTTCAGTGAAGGAAATTAAACTAAAATAAGATCTGAATCTGAAGCTCTGGCCACAGTTTGAGTTGAGATGTGTTTGTGTTTCTAAAGGACTCCTAAAGAAACTTAATTTAATCCTAAACCCAAAAGAAAACATTTTGTATTTGTGCTTATTTTTTTCTGATTCTGACTGAGATCAGAAAAAGTGACATTCACAAAATGACAGTGGGAGATTTTTGCCTTAAAGGAAAGTCGGAAAAAATACTTGCTCTCTCCAAAACAATTGTGCTTATCAGGCTGTTGGGCTAATTTCACAGGTGTAAGAGCTGCAACCAATCACAGTAAAACCAGACTACCTGATGTGAATCCATTGCTACATCAGACACATGTTGAGGCCTTGAAACCACAAGGGCAGGCACTTATCCAACCAGCAATGTTTTCAAGAATAGTCAGGCATCTATGTGAAAATAACACATCTTTCTGGGCCAAAGTCTATGTTCTTGCAACCCTTTGGTAAATCTCTAGCCCTTTCCAGGAGTTCATCGGTTTGCTTTCTCCCCTCTTCCCAGCTTGCTCATGTGCACCACCAGACAGCTTTTCCTCCTACAAATATCCCTGGTGAGAGATCAACATGGAAAAATTCTGCTTTCTGCAACATCACCTTCTAGGGTTCATCCATACCATAAAGGGATGGATGATGGCAAGGGGCAGATTGGAAGCTACCTTTTTGTGGCTACAGATAAAACTGTGCCACAGAGAAAAGATGCACTACAAAGGGCTAGATTTTCATAAGGAGGCCCCCCAAAATTACCATGCTTTGTGTTATGAATCTTCACAAGCAGGTAGTCCCTACCATTTCCACAGATTAAACAGTGCTTGAAATGAGCAGTGCAGGCAGAGGATATTTTGCCTTAACATTGTCCCATAGGTTTTCGACAAAATACATATAAGCAATAACACTTGCACAACATTGCACAGGAGTATTAGCACAAGGTTTTGGACAAGAAATGGAAAGTGTCTCTCACTTGAAACTCAAAATGTCTGTCTCAGTTCAAACTCAAAAGAGTACGTAGATCAGAAAAGGAAGTCAGAAGAGTATATTTATTTGGCCTGGTAAGCATTAACATCAGAACTGATTTTATTATTATTTTTAAAAGTAGACTAATAATTGGGCAGAAGAAAGGAAAAGGGGACAGCTTTTCGAACATCTTTAATGCTAGAAAATGAGGGAGATAGCAAGGAATTAATCCATCTAACTGCTAGGGAAACAGAAATGATGAAAAAAAAATCTATAAAAGCTCTGTTTTTATTGTTTTCTAACCTCATCTCCAGTAGTGTTTCTATTACCTGCTCTGTTCAGAGAATCATTCTGCTATTTCTTAAGATGTTTTTCTCCATGTTAGTTTGCATCATATATTTTTATTAAATCAATTATTATGTAATTTATATTATACTGCTTAATTAAGGGGAAATTGTTTTGCTGAGGAGCTTGTTGGAGAATGAATGGACTCAATCAACTTTAATATAAGACTAGCCTCTTCATAAAGCCATTCATTTCCAAGTTTAGTCCTTGGGAAACAATAAATGGAATGCTGTTATGCTGCCTAGAAAAATATGACACTATGGTACATCTTAAATGTTTATGACAAGTCCACTGTACTAGGCTGGAACAATTTTTTTTATAACTCAGGTAGAATAAAAATAAAAAGGTCTACTTTAACAAGGGCTGGGATGCTAATAGGTGGCAATTCATTGTCTGCAGATGATTAAGGGAAAAATGAGGCAGAAAAAAAAGTTTCCAGGCCATCACTTCTGCTGGGAGCATCAGAATTTCAGACACTAGTAGGAGTTAGGAGAGTGTAGTGGCAAAATAATAATTAAAAAAAATTACTCATTTTCCTCCATTAAGATGTCAACTTTGCCATACTTAACTTCAGTACAGTACTTGTGCTGGAAAATTGGTAATCATACTCCTACCAGTCCTCAGCATTTTAGAAGTACCAGGCATAATGGACTCGATATTAAAGGTCTTTTCCAACCTAAATGATTCTAAGATTCTGTGATTCTATAATTTGTTTCTGTGGCATCATGCAATGCTAGGCACTTGTAGATATATGCGTAGAGTGCTGCAGCCCTAACATGCTTGTTATCTGCACTCTGGGGTACCCCAGTGATAATTGCTTCCAGAAAAGGCATCATGCCTTATACTGAAAATTTACAAAGAGACGGAATAGCAGCTCTAAATCTGGTTTGAACAGAGAGTTCCTAAAATCTTTGCATATTCGTCCCTTGCCTCCTCCAAAATTTGTCTCCTCCTCCCTTCCCTTCTCTATCGTGTACCCTATAATAAAAACCTTGACAAGACCATTCCTTCTTGCATTTAGAAACATCGGGGAAAAAAGGGTGTTTCTCTGTCATCTGCTTCCACCTCCACTCTGAAAGCTTAAAACCAATCAGTCTGGGTGACTGGTTTGTCTCCACACTCTTGTGTATGAACTTTTTTGGTGCTGCTGATGAAACTCATGATAAATAGCACGGTACTGTGACCCTCTATTGTTCTCCAGGCAAAGGAGAGTGAAACCACACACAGGTGAAGGTAGCCATGGTGCAAATGGTGGGGGCAGGTGTTCAGGCCCATGCAAGCCATAGCAGCAGCACTGGTGTTAAACCTGGGGCTGGGACACTGCCTTGGGGGCAGCCTTTCTCAGCATCCTTCACACCACAGTTTCGTCTGAGTGCTTTCACTTACCTTGTAAAACTTTTCCCATTGGTTGCTTTTCTTTTTCTTTTCCACCCACTCTCACCTTCAAGGCATTTATTTGCTGGGTTAGTGACAGTGTTTGCTTAAGGTCATAGAAAACAAGGATTGGGTTTTTTTTGGCCTAATGACAAATAGCAATTTGACTTCATTTTGAAGGCTATAAAAAGAGAAAAGGGAAAGTTGAGTGAAGCCTCAGTACCTGCTAATGCCTTGTAACCATTTTTTTACTTTGATAAATTAGCCTCAACAGGCACTTGACTAAAACAGCCTGCAATTTGATTTTGTAGCTTCTGCCTGGTACCTTAACTAAGCATGAACAGCAGAACAAAGTACAGGCTATACTGAAAATGGACACTGCTGAATTACGCTCAGCTGCTTATTGATAGAAACAACACATCGTAAGTAATCCGGGGTTTGGTTTTACTTTGATTGGTTTCCTTTTACTTGGTTTCTTTGATGGAGTTAACTCTCTCAGGCTTTATTGCTGAAAAGGAGATATTCCTGATTTTGTATCATTTGTATTTCAGCACATTGGGTTTTGATTTTGCAAATTAAAAATGGAAGTACTCAAGAATTTTCCTTGCCTTAACTAAACACCTCAATTTCTGTATCTTGATCAGTTCTGGACACATTTTTTTATGTTTATTAATCATAAAGGAGAAGTTACATTTATCACAGTCTCCTATAGTGAGCATATGAAATCCATGCTAATTGTATTTGCCTGCATCCCTTAAGCAGGAAAATAAATAAGTAAATTGGCTTCCTGGAGTATCTGCCTCTCTCCTTACCTGGGACTCCCCTCACTGGTACACAGTGGGCAAAGTAAAACTTCAGGACAGACTGTATTGGTAGCTTGCCTACTGCTTTTTTGAGGCGGTCTGTGAGTGCTGCCACACATGCTTTGTGCTCTGACGGGGAAGAAAATAAAAATGATGGCACATCTAATACCCAGCAAAGGGTTGCCTTTTAAAAGCCTGCAGTTTCCCTACCAGCTAGCTGGGGGATGCTGGAGCAAACAATAATTTGACATGACTATGTCATGACCCAACGTGGGAGAAATGGTATTTCTCACCACCAGGGAATTTAGGCACAATCATTGAAAAAGCCAGACTGTGTGTTTTAGAAAACTAAGATAAGAAAATAACCTTTCACATGGGCTAAGATTCATCTATGTATCCCATCGCCACAGACGTCATCAGGGTAAGTGGGGTTCGGACAGGGACTAGGCATACTCACATGAAAATGGGTCTGTAAGTGGCTCCAGGCACAAGAAGCAGGGCAGAAGACCATCGTCTGCTAGTCAATGGAGTCAGCCTTGGGCATTCCTGGATAAGGCATTGCATATGCAGTGTTTCATGACTGCAATTGCTCACCTTTCTGTCATGAGAGAGACACATACACAGAATGGAGAAAGTAGGTAGATGCTGCAAAAATTATGTTGGCTCTGAGTTTCTGGGTTTCCCAGCTTGAAGGCAACTAGTTTGAGCTGCCCTGTGCCTGTAGAAGATGCTCCTCAAGGCAATGCTTCAGCTGGGAAGGGTATTCATTTCCCTGGCTGACCTGCCAGGTATTGGCTGACAAGATATATAAGGTGGTGAAATGTTCTCTTTTAAATCCCCATAATGATGCTGCAGTGAAGCCAGATTCCGCATTTTTGATGAGTATGCTTTGCCAGGTGATGGATTACTTCAGAGGGAAAGCAAAGGCTTTCCCCTCTGGGGAAATATTCAAGTGAGCTAAGTATATCATGGATCATGCCATGATATACTGAACCTAGGATCAGTCTGCCCTATCCTCATGCTGCATTGAGTCAGGGGCAGCTGCTCCACCTTTTCCCACAGCAGGTACATATGTTTTTAATGCCTCCTTTTCTTTTCAACAGGTGTTTAGGCAGAGAAGAAGAGGAGGAAGGAAGCCCAGAAAAGGAGAGGAAAAAGCCCAACTCAATGCCAGGAGCCTCTGGAGTCACTTGCATGAAATGGAAAAATGTTGGGATGTCAGGTCACTGGCAGGCAGCAGAACTGTGAGGAAGCATCTATCCCATGCCTCTAGCCAAACAGGCAATGTTGAGGAGGTTTCAGGTTTTTTACGGGTGAGAGAGGAGGAGATGAAGACAAGAAGGGATCTTGCATCACTCAAGGAAAGTGGCAGCAGCAACTGAGTTATTTGAGACTTTGCCAGCTTCCACCTCCAGGTATTCCTTCCCCTTGCCATTACCATGCCAGTGATTTTCTGAAGGATTTGAGTAATCTTCCCCATTTCCTTAAAACTGCACAAGATAGACAAGGTATGAAGTTGGATACCCGTACTAAATTTGAAAAACTGTATGAGGAAAAATTTGAAGGGTTAGATTTTGGGTCAGCTACAATAATTTCCTATTGTCAAGAGGTGGTGGAAAGCTGTGTATTAGTGGGCCAGCATTTGTTTAGGTATTGTACCTCTGATACTGTTGCTCAAAATGGAGCAGGTTTTGCAAAGGCTACATCTGCTACTAAAGACACAACAGCTTGTTCTCAACTAGGTAATATGATTAGGCTCCAAATTTACAAAGGCTGAAGTACATAATAGCACATTCATACAGTAACTGAGGCAGAAAGGGATCTCCAGTTGTCATCCAACCATACGTCCCTGCTCACACCACAGCCAGCTTTAAAGTCAGGTCAGGCTACCCAGGGTTCAGAAAGCTGAGATTTGAATGTCTCTGAGTGTGAAAATCCTGCAGTGTCTGTAGGTACTCGTTCCAGTGTTTGCCCACCTTGTTGTGAAGTTTTTTTCCTTTAAGCTCTATCTGGAATTTCTCAAGTCCTAGCTTGTGTCTTGTGGCCTCTTTTCCTGTCACTGTGTACCTCTGGGGAGAGGCTGGCTCCATCTTCTCTACACCTTCCCACCAAGTAACTGCAAACAATAAAGTTCCTTTTCTGACTTTTATTCTTAAGGCTGAATAAATCCCATCCCCCCTGAGGTACAGCTGGAACAGGGCTGGGAAGGGTCTGTCAAAGGAAAGGCAGGATCTTCAGCTAACAGTATCCTGGGCTGCATCAGGAGGAGTTTTGCCAGCACATTGAGGGAGCTGATCCTTCCCCTCTGCTCAGCACTGGTGAGGCCACACCTGGAGTGCTGTGTCCAATCCTGTACTGCCCAGTACCGCAGAGACATGGAGCTACTGGAGAGAATCCATCAAAAGGCCACAAAGAGGACTGGAGCATCTCTTATATGAGGAAAGGCTGGGAGAGGTGGGACTCTAGCCTGGAGAAGGCTTAGGAGAATCTCACTGGTGTGCACAAATACCTGAACAAAAGTCACTCGGCACTACTGGCTCTTCCCACTGGCGCCCAGTGACAGGCCCAGAGGCAATGGGCACAAACTGAAACACAAGAGGTTCCCTCTGAGCATCACACAGAATCACTGAATCACAGAATGTCAGGGTTTGTAAGGGACCTCGGAAGATCATCTAGTCCAATCCCCCTGACGGAGCAGGAACACCCAGATGAGCTTACACAGGAAGGTGTCCAGGCAGGTCTTGAATGCCTCCAGAGTAGGAGACTCCACAACCTCCCTGGGCAGCCTGTTCCAGTGCTCTGTCACCCTCACTGAGAAGAAGTTTCTTCTCAAATTTAAGTGGAACCTTTTGTGTTCCAGTTTGTACCCATTACCCCTTGTCCTATCATTGGTTGTCACCGAGAAGAGCCTGGCTCCATCCTCGTGACACTCACCCTTTATATATCTGTAGACATTAATGAGGTCACCCAGCTCCCTCAGCCTTTCCTCATAAGGGAGACGCTCCACTCCCTTAATCACCTTTGTTGCCCTGCGCTGGACTCTCTCCAGCAGTTCCCTGTCCTTCTTGAACTGAGGGGCCCAGAACTGGACACAATATTCCAGATGTGGTCTCACCAGGGCGGAGTAGAGGGGAAGGAGAACCTCTCTTGACCTACTAACCACCCCCATTCTAATACACCCCAGGATGCCATTGGCACTTCTTCACTGTGAGGGTGACCAAGCACTGGCACAGTTTGCCTGGAGGGGCTGATGGAGTCTCCCGCCTCGAAGATACTAAAAAGCTGTCTGGACATGTTCCTAGGCAACCTGCTCTAGTTGGTCCTGCATGAGCAGGAGGTTGCACCAGATGGCCTGCAGGCACCCCTTCCCACCTCAACAATCTTGTGATTTTACGAACTCTTCTCTGAGGTAAAATGAGACTCTTGGTGGAGCAGAGTTTGAAGCCCATGTCAGGGAGCAGCAAGAGCAGGGCTGCTCCCTAAAGGACAGAAGAAGTGAAAGCCTAGAGCTATGGTTACATGGGGGCTGGCAGGAGGTTATAAGAGGAGAGTGAAAGCCATACAAAGTACACTACACAGAGGAATGCTTAGTCTATGGGAGGACTGGGATGTTTTTAGGGTTCAAACTATGGTGAGGGTCAACAAAAAAGAAAAGTGATAGCCTCCAGCCCATACTGGACATGTGTCAGTGGGGCTGAAAGAAGCTGTCAAAGGAAATTGAGGGCTGATACCAGTGGGGACCCTGTTTTATGGGTAATCCAGTGGTGAGGGTTGAGAGAGAAGAGAAAGCTCAGAGATGCATTTGGTGTGGGGCTGGGCAGAGGCTGCCACAGGAACATGGGGGTAGCAAAAACAATCACCCCTGAGGAGATTTTGTTTATTAAGAGGATGGGGTGCCTATTTGGAGGTCCAGAATAAGGTCAGCAGTAGCGTTAAGGTTGAGAGAAGAGAAAGATTTACTTTGCATGGGGCTGGAAAATTATGCCCCAGATGACACAGGTAGCTGATGTTAGATGCCTATTCTCATTTAATTGAATTCTCATTTAATTTGCTTTGTGATACACCACTGATGTTTTTGCTGTATGCACAAGGCCCTAGCCAATGCAATCTTGCTTGCGATTTCTGGCTGAAAATCTAGAAAACTCCTGCTTCTACTCTCTGGGCAAAATGTACCTTCTCAGCCACCCACTGCTGCAGAGAGAGTTGAGTCCTGGTGATGCTGGGACCTTCCCCTCTTCCTAGTCTTTACATTAGGCTCCCAGCTGTGCTGTTTGACATACAGAATAAAAAGAAAACATAACGGAGTCAAAACACTTTAAAATATCCCCTTAGGGTAGCAGTAGAGCATTTATGCAATAATGTCTCAAGTCGGAACAAAACACTAAAGTAAATATTAGGGGTGGGAACTGGAGGCTCAAATAATATTTTTCTCCTGGTATGTACAGTAGCTGCTGCTGTCACCAGCCCTGTGCCTGGGGGAACAGAGGTCCTGGACATGCTGAAACAGAGAGGCCTCAGCAACAACGGACCGAAGCATCAGTGCCCTGGAGGTGAAAGATAATTTTAAGAGGTTTTATAAACTTATAGGTCATCGTTTTACAGTGTGAAAACCTCTACTGAGCACCTGAATTCAAATGGGGTGCTGGATCCTGCAAGCACTTGCACACTAGAGTAGTTTTGTGCAGATGAGCAGGCTCATCAAACAGCAGGAATGCCCTCAGGGGGCCTGGGACCAGATGACTGGTGCAGCAGGGTTGTAGTGACACCAGATGTTAGTGGCCCTCAGGTGTTTGTTAGCACTCCAAGGGCTCTATGTCACTGCACAGCAGTGGCTGTGGTGTGGGAGGCTGGAGGTTTGGGTGTGTTCTTGTAAACTGGGTCATTTCAGTGACCAGGTGTCAAGCCTGGCCAGAGAGAAGTGCCGGGGCACTGGCAACTGCAGCACAGGCACCAGCAGGCAGGAAATATCATGAACTGCTTTTCCCTCCAAGGGAAAGCTATCATGCCACCACAACTTGGGACCCCATCCCTTCTTGTGGGGGCTTTTTTTCCTTACCTCACCCTCTTCTGCCTCCTGTTCAAGCTGTTTGGATGCCATCCAGTGACCAGGAACATTATGGTGACTTACTCCAGCATTTAATCCTAACGACTTCTAAGGCACCAGGATGGGGCAAATCCACATGTAATATTAATAATCAGTATAGGTTAGCTCAATAGCTGTCACACTGACCGTGAGCTATAACGTATTTTCAGGTAGGTGTACCTCACTAACTAGCCTGTTGCCCTCGGGAAGGAAACAGGAGTGATGGCTAAGCAGAGAACTACATTTCTATGTGACATTCTATAGCTTTCAGTGCTCCTTCTGTGATGCAGTGAGGCTGCATTTCACTGTCCCTTCTCCCAGCCACCACAGTGGTGTGCATTTCCTAGCTCAGCTAACAAAACTCAGCCAGGAAGCTCCTTCCTATCTGAGAAGGCTTTGGGGAAAAATGTCTCTGGATCAGGATTTTTGTAAATGCGTAAATCTCAGGAGAACGAATGTCCAACTGGTGTTCAATAGGATCGACAGGACTTTATGGTCTGTTTCAGAGTCCCACCTTCTTCCCCTACATTTCTTCCAGATCTTTTGCATTGGATCCAGAGGCTCTGCAATTGCACAGGGATGACACGACTGGAAAATGAATCTTGGCAGGGGTGTGGGTGTGTGTTTTCAATCACTTCATCTTGTTAGCAGTTGCATCATGGTTTGATTAATGCAAGGGAGCTGGCAGAAAAGCAGCAGTGGACCAAGCGGAAAGGAGAACAACATGGTTGTCATTTTCACAGCAGTTAGCAACTTGGTCAGATTTAGTATGCCAGCAAACAGGAGATCCTAATTAACTTAAAAGTTTCTGAGAATCCTAACCACTATTTTTAAAATTAGTTTTGACTGATCACTCATTTTTTTAGGTCAAACTCCTATTCACAACAGTTAAATGCTGACTCAGAGAAGGGTAAGTAAAAAGTTTCCTTAAAAACGCACAGCAGGTTTTTATGGATCTGGACTAGAAGGTTGTGTTTCGAGAAATGTGAGGGAAAGCCCAGCAGTCACTAACATCATTTAATCTTTTCAAGGTCACATTTTACATCACTTTAAATAACTTCTAGGGAGTGCTGATGTTCATCTGCCAAACGGAAACATGCTCCTTAGCACACTTATTAAATACCTCTGCTACACTGTCCCTGAGGGCTGTTAAACAGGGAGGACCCTGAGCCTGAGCTCTGCGTGGGGCTGTCAGAGGAAGCTCTGCTGGCAGCTGGGTGCCTACCTGACCTCTCCAAACCTTTGCCCAGGCTAATAGCACAAGAATGCATCTCCAAGGAGAAATGTTTCTCAACTGGAGTTATAAAACCTGCAGAGAAGGAGAGCTTATTTTTTTTTAAAAAAAAGGTTGTTTTTTGGTTTTGTTTGTTTTTAACAGTGGGTTCATACTGCACTAGGCAGAATGTGATTTAAAATTAAGCTTTGTTATTAGAACAGCACCAAGTGTTAAAACAAATAGTATGAACTTACTTGGTCTCTTACCACATTGAGCTGTCACTGAACAGGGTGGGAGGGCCAGACTGGTGGGAAGAAGCAGATTTCAGTGCAGCATCTCCCTGGGCTTGTGTCTTCCAGCCCTCTCCATGACCTGTGTGACAGTGGACCATGACAATGCAGCCTCTCACTGAGAAGCCTCAGAGACGTCAAAGGAAGATTCAGTTTGGGAGGTGACATAAAGATGGGGAAGTTGCCCATGACCATACCAGCCTCAGGTCGGCAAGCTGTGTCCTCACAGGCATTTAAAATCATCCATCTCCTAAATTTCAGAGAAGCGATGGGCACTTTTTGCTGCAGAGGTCACAGAAAACAGACTGGGCATGAGCATCAGGCAAAAGGATGTTCATGGAACTTCTCCCCAAAGCTCACTGCAGGGTGATCCGGACACTTGGGTAAGATTTCAACATGCAGTGTGCCTGCTAGTGCCATCCACTACTAATTACTCTCTGAGATTCCTCCACAGCTACTGAAATTTCATGCACCTGGTCTTCAAAGGAGAAAGGACAGCTGGCCTGGGGCAGCAGGTGAGCTGTGAAGACCTCTTGGGCACTCAGACGTTAAGGAAGGACATGGCTGAGATTTCCTCCAGTGTGTTGCAGGTTGAATGTGCTGGGCTGGGACCAGGTGCTCCAGTGGCCTGGAGCTGCTGGTTGAGCTGCACTGGTGAAGGGTGATAGGAAGTGCAGGGACACAGTGGGCTTCTCCAGACTTGCACTAGGGATACGGCGTAGCCCTGGGCCACCCCTCTTCTTGGGCGTGCCTGGTAGGATTTAGCTGGGACCAAGCACCAGGATGACAATACAGGTAAGCTGGATCATCTGAAATGGTAAAGTCATGCCACGCAGAAGATCCTGTCAAAAGTGGCTTCAGGAGAATATAAGGCAATTTCATTTTCCATTGCACTACTAGCAAGTATTAACATCTAAGTTTGCCATGTACATCTGAGGTGACAAAATAGGAAGTTTCTTGAGAGACAGAAGTTCCTCAGAGCCCCAAAGACTGAACCAAAATGACTGACATTTTCTCATAGTCTTTCTCATGCATTTGACAAAAGCAGCATAATGCAATCACCTTTACCTGCTATCAGGAGACAAGGAATAGCCTGTATAATAAGAAGATAATAAGAAAAATTGAAGGATTTACAAAGGACATTGGTGAATCCTGAAACCTAGACAGTGTTCATTATCAGTGCATGAAGATGCTCTTGAAACACACCTCCTTGAAGGGGGCACATTAAGAACACTGTTGGGAATGACAAAATTCAGAGCCCTAACTCACTCTAATTTAAAAATACCTTGCAAGAGTTTGGAGAGGTTGTATCACAGAATCACAGGATGTCAGGGATTGATAGGGACCTTGAAAAATCATCTAGTCCTATCCCCCTGCCGGAGCAGGAACACCTAGATGAGGTTACATAGGAAGGTGTCCAGGCGGGTTTTGAATGTCTCCAGAGAAGCAGACTCCACAACCTCCCTGGGCAGCCTGTTCCAGGGCTCTGTCACCCTCACTGAGAAGAAGTTTGTTTTTGTTTTGATTTGCAGGAAGAAACTGATGAAGTTATGAATCAAGAGTTGTAGGGCTTACCTTGATCAAATAATACCGAGTTGTTGTGTGACCTGATATTCCTAGCTGATGTTTTCAGTTCTCTCAGCGATGACAGCTCCAAAGTTCCAGAAAATTCACATCTCCTCTGCTTGACTGTGTGAATCCATCTGAAGGAACATTGAAATGACTGCCAAAGTCCCATTCAGGCGTGAATAAAAAAAGATGCTGAACTCTCTGTGCCTTTGTGTATTGAATGTGGATCGCATTACCTAAAGATGCTTCTTGCAGACTAATCTTGCCATCCAGGACCTACTTTTGTCCATTGTATGGTAATGCCTGAATGAAACTGAGAATCCCATGTTCCAACATGAATTAGCCACCTGCTTGCTTTCCAAGGAAAATTACAGCATACCTTATTACTAACTGATTCATACTATCCAGAATTAAATGAAAATTATTCTTCCAGGTTGCACACTTGTAAGGAATAACCAGAAATATCAGATTTGGAAATTTTACCTACATGAACAAAGTTATTTTTATTTTATGTCTGAGGAAATCCTACTACTCCCAATTTCGAAACCTGCCCTGATTGAAGTCTGTGGGAGTTTTTCTGTATCATTTCAAGAGCCTTTAATTACTCTTCCATTCCATAGGACTTCCCTGTAAGCATAAGGAGTTTAATTACTTCCTGAGTAGTATCTGCTTCAAATTATTATTAATTATTTAGCAATTAATTATGAGGCATTGCCTCTCAGGGATGTGTGTGAGCTATAATTTGCATCAATAAAGACAGCCTCTGCCCCAAGGAATTTCCAATTCTTTCTTTTTATTTGTATGACCAACAACGTGTAGCTTCATTTACACAGTATCTTGACCAAAATAAATGGAAAAAATAGAAATTTGTCTAAGACTTAAGGACCAGAAGTTTACAGGATGGGTAACGTATGAGCTTTTTACATCTAGGTGACATGTCTGCATCCCAGATCAGGGGAGCAACCACAAATGCTCAACCCCAGATGACTCTTCTCTGAGAAATACACACCTAGCATTTGTTCACAAAATCTACCTCCCCAGGTGGCTGCCCTAAAGTGAACACCCAACACGCACAACTGGAATTGAAAATGGGCACCAAAAACAAGACTTCTCCAGAATGAGACTGAAAGATGCTAGCAGGGAAAATTGCTGTCCATCCTACATCCCTGCTACAGAGCTGGATGTGAGCTCTGACTGCTGAAAGGCTGTTAAAAATATATCTCATTCTGAGGAGATATAACAGAAATAGCTTCCAACTATTCTTCAGCTCCTGCCAGTCTGTGCTGCAGTCACAGGTGGAGCTTCTGAGCAGGGGGGCTCAACTCCACCACATTCTAACTTTGCACCCTGACAAACACAGAGGGCAAGTAGTGTTCCTACTATCAGGCTGCACCCTAAATTAAAAGAAGCGGCATCCCAGGGACTGTTCTTCTGCCTCTGAAACTGGTAGTGAGGAGAGGGGAGCTCAGATGTATCAGAGCAAGACAGCATGCAGCAGACTGTCAGACTTGACACAAGCTAGGGATTTCACTGTTTAAACCCTAAATTCAGATTCAATCTGTGCAGCAATAGGATGAAAATGAAGCAGCAGGCAGCTTTTTTCCAATACTTCCAAAGTCCAGGTACCCAGCTGTTACACCCACTTGCTGGTCTTCCCTATTTTTTTTTTTTCTGTGCAGCAGACAAGCAATTGAAAACAGCATCACAGCTTAAAAGCTTCTGTGTAAAAACAAATCTGCTCTTCTGCACAATTAGGAATTCACTAAATCAAAGTCACAGCCTCATAAGTCTGGTGTCCTTTTAGAGGGTCTAGAGATGCTGCTCCCAGGTTCAGCGTCCCTGTGAAGTGGAGATTTTCCTTGGCATCACGACGTATGCAAAGCAGCGAGCAGTCTCCTGTGCAAATGCGAGGCTGCCCTACTTTCTGCAAACGACTGCCCCTCAACCATCTTCACCAGACAGCCTGATTATATTTCTGATATTGCAACACAGCTGTTCATAACTTGTCATCTGCATCAAGAACACTGGCCAAGTACTCCAGCTGTATAATAGCTTTTTAATTGTTGATTGAAGGGTCTCGATACAAATTGCTTTCCCTCCTGTCCCTGGAAAACACACAAACATTGCATAAGACAGTGTGATGCATTTAGAACCACCTCTGCAAAGTGCCAGAGCAATGTTTTAACGAGGGTTGTCTTCCTCTGAATTTGCCAGAGCTCATTTTACTGAGAAGATACATGAGAAATGCTATCGACACATCATTTCTGCGCACACTTTTGGATCTGGAGGATCCTGCTCTCCTGGTTGTGAATCCATAGCAAAAGGGAGGTTATTTTCTGATGATTGGTGGGAACACAACAGAACCCAGAAAAACAGCGATACCTTTGTAAGGGGTAGGGATTGGTTAGTCATTGTCCCTCCCAGGATGAGAAGCAGGGGACATTAAACAAAGCTGACAGGTTCAAAACAAACATGAGCAAATAGTTTTCATCCAGTACCTAAGGAAACTGTAGAATTCCTTGACATGGGATGCTGTGGATGCTAATTTTTACATGGTTCAAAAAGGACTGGGTGGCTACTTGGAAGAAAAATCTAGTAAGGACTGTTAAATATAAAGACAACACATCTGACTTAGGAAACATCTGACCTGCAATTTGTTGGATCCTGGGGTTGCATCCCTGTATGTTTTCTTTGTCCACTATTTCCACATTATCCTCTGTTGACCACTGTCAGGAATGGGACACCAGAATAGATGCACCTTCCTTTTAGCCTTGCATGGCAATAGTTTGTGTTCTTAATGTGGATAAAAGCTGGGAATATTAAAAAAAAAAAAAAAAATGAAAGAAAGAAAGAAGTAAAATCAGTGTAACTCCTAGCTAAATCTATGGTGATAGAAGTCAATGTGCATTTCTTCTTACAATGTATGACCACGAAGAAACAAAGCACAGTTGCTGTGGCTGGTTCTCATGCCATTTGCTGAAATCCTGGTAGATCACGCTGGCAGCAATGTGACGTGCATCACCAGGGACTGATTTCCTCAGCTCCAAGAAGAGATTGCTTTGCAATTCTGCTCTGTGAAAGCAATACCTGTGGAAACACAGGAGCTCTCCCAGAATCATCTACAATGCAACTGGCCTGAACCTTTCCCAGAAATCCCCCTGGAATTGAAACACTCCCTAGCAACATGCCAGAGAGCTGCTTGGGCACAGTGATTTCAGCCAGCACAGATACTTTGATAGTGATGTTTTATATAGTTCACAAGGATTCTGCAAAATGTGTTGCTGCACAATTTTTGTTGGCAGGGCAAGCTGGGATGGAGGAAACCAAGATCTGTTCCACTTCACTTTTCGTCAGCAGCTTTACCATCCCTGAAAGCTGAAGGCTTCTTTCTCTAGCCAGGATGAAACAGGAGTATGTACTGTTTTCCAGTGCACTAATAATTAAGACATTGTGTATCCTACCACCTACCCTGTTTGAGCAAGCCAATGGGCATGCTCTTACTGCAAATTTTTAGACTTATTTCCTAACGAAACGAGGTCTCCTACTAAGCTCACTGATCACACCTGTGTTTCTATTACAGACAGTCCATTCCACAAACACTTTTGAAGCTCTTGTCCAGTTGACAACGTGTAGAACATTTAAAAAAGCTGAGTTTCCTATATAGTAGACAAATAAAAGTCACTGAGTAGTGAAACAAACATTATTAAGCACCTCACTGATGGGAAAAGAGCAGTGTCAATACAGCCCTTATTAGATAGCAGAGTTCAATCTCTAGTCAGGTCCTCGGGAAACTACATCTCACTGTTTCTGCTGCTTATGGACATACTTCTTATGACTTAAAAATAATGCATTTCACTGCTGCAATCCAAATGAAAAAGATGCCACCAGGCCCTGATTAATATTCCCCACTGACTGCATGATGAAATGAGAAAGTATAAGCAAGGCTAGAATACGGGAATACAAGAATATAGGAATATGCAGGGAGAGGGGTTCTCACTGCTGTACAGAAGGTAGAAAATTATTTTTCCCTGAAAAGCATAATAATGTCTGAAGCAAAACACAGGAGAACACCTAATAAGGGAGAAATCTGACAGAGTAGGAGTGATTGGAAAAGTTAATTTAATCAGGGCAGAGTAGAATTATTTGGGTAAGATAATTAACGATAACTCTACCAATTGAATTGAAAGCCTAGAGTAACCTGTGCTAAACAGAGTGTTGCTGAGACACGTACATGTTGTATATGACCCGGTCTGCTTTTTGACAGTTTATCTGGGGCATAACATGTGCCAGAGACTCTGATGCTTTGGCTCTGATATGGATCATGACATAAGACCTCCTCTCCAGCTCTCCATCACCACTTACCTCTGCAAGTCCTGCACATTTGCCTCTTCAACCCTGTTCAGCTGCAAGCTGGCACATGTAGGTGCTTGGCCACTGGTGGATGACAGAAGAAATGGGGCTTTCATCATGAATCCCCTATTTACTTCATGAAAAACTTCATTTCCATGGTCCCTGGAAGCACCTCATTTATGATGAAAACAGTGGTATTTCTTACCCTTCTCTCTGTGGAGCAGGTGTCTAGCAGAATAAAGAGGCCATCAGTCATGCAAAGCTTGTCAAAAGAAAATGACTTGAAAATGCTGACATTTTGCTCCTGGTGTTGCACCTTCTTAGGCAGGAGGACTCACTGTAACCACACTGCTGGGGCAAGAACAGGCTTGGGTAGGACTTCTCTTTGGTAGCACACATTGACCCAGCAACACTGTCCTCCCCCAGCTGCAGACAAGAGATATCTCTCTTCTGTTCCTACCACATGCCTGGTACAAGTATGATGGTAAGGTCTTTATCCCTCACTTCTGTGGCTTTGGTGTTAATTTTTCATATTTTCCAAAGCGTGTGCCTTAAAATGTGCTCTGTCTTACCTGCACTTTTCAAAAAAAAAGGTAATTCAACCAATGGGTTTAGATGTTATTCAACTTCCCTCCTGTGAGACTCAGGTTTCTTCTTCTGCAGGCCAGTAGTGCTGGGATAAGGACTCAACAAACCTGACTAGTGACCACCCACTGAATGTAACATCCTCTCCACTTAAAGGGAATAGTCTTCCCCTTGTTTTAACTCCCCGAAGGATGTAAAAGATAAACTTCCCCACAATGAAGGTAGACAAATGTTGGCTGCACTGTGGCTAGTTTTACACTGGATTAACATCTTGAACAGGGATGACAGAATACTGATTACACTGATGGAAGACCTGAACCCAAGTCTTTTACTCTGTATACTTCAATGCAGCAAATTTGAGCACCTTTACCTCCTCACTGATACAGTATGGTACAGTCCAGAGACTTCTCCACTAGTGTCCTTTGGAATCAGCCACAGCCCCAAACCCTGATGTAGAAGATTTGTCTCTCAGATGAGCTAGTTCAGTATTGAGTGCCACAAGCACACCATTTTAAGTTCCTGAGGTCACTTAAGGGGTTTTTCTGCTCACACTGCTGTCTCAAACGGGTTTTGTTAGCTGTGCAAGGGGTCCATGGCAATTCTAGGGATGCCATGTATTTATGGCTGGATGTTTCAGTGACTAAGTCATCCAGGTGTGAGAGAGGAAAATGAAGCTGAAACTTGAAAGAATTCCTGGACAGATACAACAGAAAAGAATACAACCAGGGCAATTTACCCCAGGGAACGGGAATGAGAATCAGTGCTGAAATAATGGAAAAAAATATTTTGTAAGCCAGACAGTGGGTCTTTCAAAAAGGTGGTGCTGCCAGGAGAAAATAGAAGACTTCAGGTGCAGGTGAACGTATTTGCAAAGAATACATGAGTCCTAAAGCTCAGTCAAGCTTAGAAGGAGTGTCATGAAGCCATCAGGGAGTCTTCTCAAACCAAAATGCATCTCTCTGCTTTCCCCAGTTCCTGTGTTTCTAGACACACATTTATTACCTCTCACTGACAAATATTTTCTCCTAACCTCCTGTCACAAATGTATTCGCAGTCCTCTCCCAACATCAGTGTTGAGTCCATATCCCCTATTTGCTTTGTGAAAAACTTCATTTCCATGGTCCCTGGAAGCACCTCATTTATGATGAAAACAGACCCTTTGCACAGAAGATGGTGTGCAGCTACCTCTGTGTAGCTGTATTTTCAGTCCCAAGCTTTGACTGGTTGGCATAAAGTCATTTGTAAAAGGACAATAACAAGCATGATGAATTCTAATGCTCTGCATGTCATGGTGCTTAGGTAGCTCATAGATAACTACATCACCTATATTTCACAAAGCTGCAGCAACTCAACTCTATTTAAAAAAAAAAGATACCCTCACAAAAACAACACTCTATCATAATATTCGTGGACAGGTACCAAAAAAATCAATGGTTGAGTATCTACATCTATCACAACTTGCAGAAAACCCTCTGCTAATATCAGGTCAAGGGAAGCTGCTCTAATTGTCTGGCTTCCTATGTCAGCTCATATTCACCTGACACCACTCACTGGCATTAAAATAGATTTTCAGCCCCCTGCTTCATGCATCATATGCAGCACAGAAAATAAATCAGCCCTTTTGGAGAGAGTGTTCATGACTATGAAGCTGATGCCACAGACAGGTTCCCTCATTAGCTGTCTCTGTTCCATCAACTGCATTTCAAGGCCTTCAGGGATGTTGATGGTGCCAGAAGGACCAAGGCATTCTGGGAGGCTGGGCAGGCCCTGGTAACACACCCCGATATCAAAGACACCCTGATATTAATTGCTTCTCTTTTAGTCCAGGAAGGTACTATTTCCCATAAGGTTTTGAAGTGCTGAACTGGACTTAAGAGACTATTTGCCAATGGATGAAAGACAGCCTCAGCACAGGGAAGTCACCAAGCTTCACAGAAAACAAAGGGTTGAATAAGAACTTATATGTGAAATATAAAGATTATTATAACTAAAGCTTAGTAGCAATTATATAATAATAATCTAGTAATCATGATAAATACATATAACAAACAATGACAATAGTATAATAAAGGCTGCTCAGTGGTCCTCTGTCTGCAGTGAGCAGTGCCTGCTGAGTACAACAGCCAGTGAAAAGGGAAGGCCTCCTGTACTCCAGGACTAATAATACTTCGGGCACATAAAGCATCCAATATTTAGTAGATGCTGCAAATAATTTCTGTCAGTAAAATGCAGACCATACCTCCAAATGGAAAGGGACAGACCTTGGAAGAGGAGCAGATTTGTAGCTAGCAACAGCAGCTTTACTCTTGCTGTGATGATATATTCACCAGCATAGTTCCTGATGAAGGTCATTAGATAGCCTGGCCTCAGTCTTTTCACACTAAAGGGGACTACACTGTGGTAATGACAGGGTGAACACAAGAGGAGCCACCTTGTTAGGTCAGACATCCATCTACCCAAGTCTCCCCCAGTGACTGAAACCAAATGTCTGGGAAGGAGCACAAAAATGAGTCAAGCATAGGGTGATACTACCTCAAATATTTTTGAAGCCTTCAATCATCTGCAGTACAGCCTTGGTATGTAATGACTCTCAATGGATTTCTCTTCTGTGACCATCTTTCACGATCCCCTGAGCGCACGTAAACTTCTAGCACCTGCACCCTCCTATGGCAAAGGGTACCCACAGCCTAACTCTGTGGTGTGAAGAACTACCTCCTTTCGTAGGCTTTGAGCTTGGCACATGCTAGCTTATGTGTATGGCCTGTAGGATGAAGTGAAAGAGCAAGGAACTGTCTGAAACAGTGGCAACTCTTTCCTCCACACCATTCAGGCTCCAGCAAGCCTCCACCCTACCTCCTTTGAGTCTCGGAGGCTGAAGACCCCCCATCTATTTATTTGCTCCTGTTGAGGTAGCTGGTCCGTATCTCTGATCATCCTTGTCCGTGCTGTGGTGGCCAGTCCTCTGTGTCTGGAGTCAGGACACATCTTCTTGGACAGAAAATGGAGAGGGAAATGAGCTAGAACACATTCTGGCAAAGGGCTGGTGCACAGACAGTCAAGGATCAGCTCATGTCAAAGGCAAAGAGCAGAACAAAGACTAGCAAATGCAGCTTTCATCCTCTGGGATGGACATGGTGGAAAAATCTGCATCTGAATTTGAAAGAAAGTGCAGGAGACTGATGGAGAAGAATTAAAAAGTGCATTAGGCCTCTCAAACATGTCACCACAAGTGGTCCATTGAGAAGTGCTGTCATGCTCAGCTCAAACAATGCTTCAGGGAAGCCAGGGCACACTTCTGAGGAAGTGCATGAGAGCCCTGTGAGATCCTTCCCTTTAATACATTACAATGAATAGTTAATGACAAGACACTTAGAATAAATGGCAATACCCACTTCACTGCAAAGCATCCTGTGGCACAGAGGGCATCCATTGTCTCCCCAGCAATCTCACCTGGCTCCCCGCTTTGTTCTGCTCATGGAGAGACACCTCATGCCACAAAAGGTGCTGCTGGAAGACGACACTCATTCAGTTGTCACGTAAAGGTAATTCCTCATGAAATATCTCATTTGCCTATTAAAAAGCAGCAAGGCTCTAACCTCAGGTGGTTTCACCCCTGCAATCTGAAAGCTAATTTTAACCTACAAAGACTTTTATTTTTCCTCCCAGAAAACCTAGACACTTGTATATTGAGGCACTCTCTGCTTAATAAATAGCTCTTTACAGAAAATGCTTAACATCTCAGCACATACTCTGGGTAAAGACTGTTTTAGCAGTGGAATGAGGTGATAATGTTCTAGAAGCACCAAAATCTGCTGCCCCCCAAATACAGTTCGTCTGGCTAATCTTTCCCTAATAGACATGCCATTAAACAGGAGGGACTTTTACTAAGGCATAGAAAATGGAGAAAGGATTGAAATTCCAAAACTTTCTCATCCAATAACATGCCCATAAATCAAGGTGTGCAGAGATAAATGTATCTAAACCCACTGAAGTCCCTACCATTTTTGAATCTTCCTTGTGGTGCAGCTCACTGTACCTGCAGCCCAGCTGTCGGTGAATCAACAGATCATTTCTTGCCCAATTTAATGCCAAGTCTTTTCAGTTATTTAAGTCACCATCAGACATGTCTTACCTGTCTTTGTGATGGTGTTTTAAGAGTGCTCACACAATCTGCTAATGGACTGTGGCTGCTGGGAGCGGTGTGGTCTAGCTGGCTGCAAGCAGCTGCTGGTATGGGGGGCTACAGCCCCCAGTCACCATCGCTGGTACACCCATGTCTGCAACACAACAGCCAGAAGGTCTGGGCTTTTCCAGTTGATTTGCCAGTAATTACAGGTGTCTCATCTGATACTCCTCTAGCCACAGGACACTGAATACGCCAGCCTCACTGATTTTCCCTTTTGCATCTGAGTGTCAAGAGCGCCAGGCAGGTAAGAGTTTTGCTCTCTTTGCAGACCCCTAGGCAGAGGAAAAATCAGCTACAGCAGTAGGAAGCTATAAGCAGCTTTAGGGGCAATGCCATCAACCACAGTGATCTGCTTTTTCTTCTCTCTCTCTGTTGTTCAGCTTTGATTACACTCTGTCACCATGAATTTTCCCAGGAAAACTCCTCTGTGGCTTCTGTCTTGTAGCAGTAAGTGCGTTAACTAATTATAAGCATGAAGAACTGAGCCGAGCTCCTGTTCAGCCGGGCACAGACTTATAGAGTTGCCTGGAGTCAATCCTGAAGTTGCTGTAGCGAAATTTTGAAGGATGGCACCACAGGGCTTTGTAAGTGTCCCTGAGTTATGTGATGCTCCTTGCCCATGAATCAGAGGATCATAAAGGACATTGCTCCTAAGTACCCAGATGATGACTTGTAGCCTCTCTCATTTAGCAGGCTACACTCCAGGTATCGGGGGCTCCCATCACTCACCCAGGCAGCCTTCTGCCAGCACACACAAATTGCCTCAGCCTGGCTGCTGAGTCTTAAATTAAGCTCATACTCTTTAAGAAAAGTCTGATATTCCTCATCTAAATGTTTGCTTAGCAATCAAGAGTCCTCCTGGCTTACTGAGTACGCTCTATAATACACCTTCAAACACACTTGCACACACTCCGCCTGGCAGCTGTGGGGAGCAGCAGAAGTGCAAGAGGGCCAAGGATGAGCTGAGGAAAGAACAAACTGGCTTTCCTTCCCCGATGGTCACAGTGACCTCACAGGTAGCAGCTTTCCAGTATTTTTCAGCAGAGGGGTACAGCATGCTCTGATATCTCATCTCTGGTTGTCACTTGCAAAGCCAAACTAAACCCCGTGCCTTGGCTCCATCCTCACTCTGCATTCAAAGGTCAGGGCTTACCTGCTTCAGGAAGAAGGAAAAAAGTGAGGTTTCAGAGTCAGAACTGCAGTCTTAGCTTTATATCTCCTCCCACAGGAGCTGATATAAAATTATTCCAGGTTTGCCGAAAGCAGGGCACAGAGCGGCTGGTTGAGTTGGGGCCGTGGAGGGAAGGTGTCACAGCTGCACTGCTTGTTTGGAAGCAGGGGAGACACTGGCATCACCAGCACCTCTGCCTTCCTCCCCTGCATATTGATCAGAAAGGATTTGCAGTGAAGTGGATGAAACCTGCTGGTGTAAATCTCCCTATAGCCTGGTGAGAATAAATCCCTCCCTCCCCCCTTCCACTTTCACAGCCAGGAATGATATTAAGACTGTGGGACCAAGGATTTCCAGATTTCAAACATTAAAATATTTTAATTGCACTTCAGGGTAATTCAGCATGGAACATATGAAACATTGTAGGCAGAGAAAATAGCTACTCTGGAAAATGGCTGTAATTTTCAGGGATTCCTTTTATTGTTGACTGCATCCAAATATTTCTGCCCTTGACTAAGTGCTCCCCATTCCCCTGCATCCCGCCCCTGCAGTGGCCGAACAGAATAGCACCAGAAAGAATGAACAGGCAGAGCATGAACATAAAATCCCTCAGTTAATGAAGGGGAGTTCTCTGCTCCCTGATTTAGTGCAAACAGGACTCCTGCCGTCCGTTCAGGCAGGGCTGGCCGCTTGCATGTGCTGAATTGCAAAAAGGATAGGGAGTTTGGGGGAGAAATGCTGCTAATGCAATGTATGGCATCCCACTCCAGATTTCCTTCCTTATGACTTTCATGCCTCTAAGGGAAGCCCCTGCTCAGTCTGTCTGTTGTTATTCATTATTTATGGAGTGATGCAAACATGCCTAATGCAAGGATTTTTTTTTTTCCCTAGCACCTTAAGGGCTGTCAGAAGCATAAGCAATCAGAAACTAACACTCCTTCTGATTTCCCTCCCTCCTCCTGTGCGCTGGGCAGGCGCAGACGCAGCCCTTCACTGGCCAAAGCTCACATACTGCTTTTCCTAGTGCCATTCAGAGCTTGCCTTCTCGAGCTTAGTGATGAGGGTCTCACTTCAACAGGTTAAAATGTCCGTAAATACTGGTCTGGGCTCTTTCTATATGTTTGTGTTATAGGCACTTGACATTTATTTTAGACTGACCCCAAGGTTTGGCGCAAATCCTTGTAGCATGGTAGCTTTCAGCTCTGTCCTCACTGAGACAACAAGGGTGACTTTTGACGTGGGTTGACTCATGGGTTAATCCTTGTGTAGATGGGGTAATTTATACTGTAGCTGGCAGCAGCTGGATAAAGCAAACCCAGAGGGTCAGATAAGGTTTACCTCAACTGGCTGATACACCTTAGGGACAAGGCTTTTCTTTTCCACACAAAGATGTACAAATCTGTTAACAACTCCTTCCACTCCATAGAAGAGAACATTCACGTGGCTGCCAGATTACTCCTGCAATCACCCTGATGACCCTCAGTATATGACAATTAATGAACTAAAGTTTACACACGTGCACAGGCACAGACATGCATGTGCACCCTCCCAAGATTTATCCTGAGGCCACTGCCAACCAGAAAGCATTTAGAAGAGGAAAAGGGGACATCCCCAGCTCAGCCACTTTCTGGTAGGGGCCTGCAGACCGCCAAATACACAGAGGTGTATGCAGTGCCCTCTAGGTAGCAAAGGGAACTATTTGTGGCATGATTTCTTTTAACCTAAAATTAGCTCTGGGATTAATGACTTTTCTGCAGCACACAAGGCTCTCTCCATTCTCTGTCCCAGATGACATGGCTCTGAATGCTGGAGCTGGGTTTCTCTGAAGCCCAACCATGCTCCTTACTGACAGATCCTCCTGCAACGAGATGCAGAACACTCTCCTGACACAGGGAGAGCTGCAAGGAATGTCCTGCCATCCCTGCATGCCAGGGCAGAATTAATATATCTGACCTGTCTCTGGCAGACCTTCATACACTGTTTTTGAGGAATATTATTACATTTATCCCACCTACAGTGACTTCTTGCCTTTTCCACACTAAACAAACCATTGCCAGAAAATTTTCTTCTCTATCAAGTTTCTGAAACTGTTAAACCAATACAACCTGCTCTTCTCTCCCATACCTACCAGGCTTGTTCTTCCCCCCGTTGTTTGCAAGTAAGTGAATTGTGAGCTATTTATTGGATGCCTTGAGCCTTGGAGCCAAGGAGAGGAAAGCTCACATCCATATTGGTCCTTTGAGGCAGCTCTAATCACAGTGAAAACTGAGCCCTTGCTTTCCCCACTGGCTTCCTGTAGCCAGCCATTCATCAGGTGAGGGGAGGCTGGATTGCGTTACTCAGTTGTTTATTGCTCACGGGGTTCACATCATTCTCCCAGTTCTGTGTTTTGGTTTGTAGTCTTGTTTTTTTAAAAAAAAAAAATAAAAGAAGTACAGACTACTAAAGGGCGTGGAAGGCTCCTAGCTCTGGTCTTGACCCATGTCAAGGCAGGTGATTTCTTCATAATGGCAATAAAGCATCTGACTAGAGGAGCTGAGGGCTTTGAACTGCAAGGAGGGGGAGATGAGGAAGGTTACAGTAATAAAAAAAATGTATTTGTCCTCCATATCCATTCAGTAAGCTCACCATGAACAAAATTAGGCAAAATCTTTCTTCTCTAAGCAAATATCCATCATGGTGTGCAGTCCATGGTATGCTATGCATATAAAACATATTCATATATGCATATGTGCATGTATATGCATGTTCTTTCACCCATGCATAAGAAATTATGTCCTCTATGGCATCTCCTATTAAGTGGCGATACAGAAAACTTACTGCTATCACCATGTTTGACTTGCTCTTCATCCGGTCAGGTTTGCACCCTGTCAGATGCACAGGGCTAAGACACCTACTTGTGTCTTGTTTCATCATGTAAGATTAGGAAACATTTAGCAGAAATAATTGCACCTAGCTACTTGGAAAAGAGCACTCATATTGCAAGTTCCCAAACATTTTCCCTTCTTACCTTTGCGAGGCCTTTACTCCTAGAGGACCTGAGTACCAGGAGCTGCATGCCATGGAAGAAGGTCCTGAAGCTGGAAATGGGAGATATGGTTTGTGTTTTTCCCTCTATTACTGATTTCCTGTATCACCTTAGGTGAGCCATTTAATGGACCTGTAGCACACTTGGTCCACCTGGAAAGGAGCTACAGTAAGAACATCTGTACAGCCCTTTGATAAAGATTGATGAAATATACTACTAAGCCTAAAAATAAGAAGATAAAAAGATAGGAAATGTCTCACTGGCAAGGAGAATGCAGTGGAGTGCTCTGCCTCCTACAGTAGCAATAGAAAATGCTACCTGGCCAGCCTGGTCACCATCTGTGGTCCATTATCCCCATCCATCTCCAGCATCTACAGTCATTGGACCAGTGGGTTGAAGGGCCCATCTCTGCCTATTTAATTTAGTAACTATTTATAGATATATTGTCCACAAATGTGTGTCATGCAGAGAGCTGGCAGAGCTGCTTTAATGGAACAAGTGTCACAGACCTGACACGTGTTTCAGCTGACGTCCTCCTTCCTCACCATGGCCTATACCTTGCTTTCTTCACATGCACTGCGCCAGGTAGAGTAGTGGGCAGGAAAAACCCTTGGCTGTACTGAGGATAAATGGAAATCTCAAAGAGGGTCATGGGTTTAAAAAACCAAATAAGTAGTAATTAAAAATAAGTGGGCAGGGGTTGTACACTCCCTTGCCCCATCTGGAAATGTAGTGGTGGATTTAGTATACCAATATTGACATTTTAATTAATCACTGATTCTGAAATGCCTTCTGAGTGAAAGCCTAACACAGTCATAATTATTATTAATAATAATACATCTAGTAGCATTTCACTTTTATTATTACATTATCATGCATTAATATTATATAAGATTATTAATTATGACAATAGTCTGCCCCTTAATATAGGAAAAGGCATCCTTAGCTCTTTCCAGAATAACACCAGTACTACTTACTAAAGGCTTTCCCTATATTTTAGCCAACAGTCACTTTATAATTTTGTCACTGAAATTAACCACATAGTCACAGGCTGGGACAATCATAATAAACAATAACAACCGAAAAAAAAAATACAATGCTCTCCAGTAAATAGAAGCAGCCCTCTCCACTCCCCCAAATGGTGCAAAATACATAGGGGACCCTGTTGTCATAGTAACTGGCATTACAGCTTGCTTTCGATAATTAATGGAGGGCTTTGCTATTACAGTATTCTTGAAATTTCACTTTCCCCTGTGCTGCACTGCAGAATGCAGTATCATTTCCCCATTCATAAATATTTCATTACCACAGTCTGCTGTGTTTCGTCATCACTGATAACACTCAGCCTAATTCACCCACTGCTGAATTCATGTAGCCCTGCCGGTTGAAAGCAACTTTCGTTTCCTCCTTCCACTTCTGCAGTCTTCATTTTTCTTGTTCATTGTTCTCCTGCTGCAAAAGTCTCATCGTGGGCTAAGTACAGAGACCTTAATTTTTGTTACTCTGAAAAATAAACATGAGTGGTGAAAGCTCTGCCCAAGTAAATAGTATACAGACACATGCATGTGAAATGTTTGTAGCACAAATATAATTTGTATGTATCACTAAATGGAGATATTTAGATCAGTGATGGAGAGGAGAATTGCAACATGTTCCTGTAGAAGGAAACTCAGAATGTGACTCAGCAAAATGTAGAGGTACCTTTAGACACATGCATTGTCCCCCTGACGACAGCTGTAAGCAACAGAAGCGATACTCTCATCCAGAGAACTGGCTGGAACTTAATACGTTTTATAAATATTAGCAGAGAATACCCAAAGCCAGTGGGACAAACGTCTGTGGTAATACAGATGGCAAGGAGAGAAGAAATAGAGAAATAGTTTAATTTTTGTCCTTGGTATCAAAACTCTCAATGAAATTAACTCCGACGCACTTACAATACATAGTTTCTACTGATACCCATGCACAGAACACTTTAGTTTCCTTGCTGAGCCTCACTTGACTTGTTTTTCTTGTTTTCTTTTTTTTTTTTTTTTTTAAATACTTGTATCTTTTATGCTGCTATCCCTTTGAAACAAACAGATAGCTAAAGACTGCGAGACCTTAAAGAGGTCTAATGCCAGCTGCAAGGTCTTTCTCCTGTAACTCCAACAGACTTGCCTTAGTCTGCCTTCACAGAGGGACAGACCAGGGAGGCCAAAGGGAAGGAAAATGCCATGTGTAACCTGTTAGACAAAACGTTGCACAGCCTCTGGCCTGTTTTGCGATAGGTATCACAGATGTGATGTAGTTTTACTCTGTGAGGGGTTAAATCCTGGATAAGGAATCATGGTACACATGAGCATCAGTGGAGACCACTGCATGCATCGCTTGACAGGCACTATATACATGTACAAGGAAAATTTGTTTCATCTATTCTGCATGTAGCAGAAATAGCTAGGTAAAAAAACCTGCAGAGCCCATGCAATAAATAGCAGTTATATGCCATGTAATCTGCAAGACCTGCTAGGGTGTCATTTATGTTGACACATTTAAAGAGATAAGCTCTGCAAATCCATTTTCTTCCAAGCATCATAAAAAAAAAAAAAAAGTCCTTCATGTTTTTTTTCACATATTTTCAATTCAGACTCAGTAGTTCTATTTTGCAAGAAGGGAATACTGGAAGTGGACTGAGGGAATCTTGGGTGTTATTTAGCCTTTTGTAAAATGAAATAAAATAAAACAAATCTGCTAATATAAATTACATTCCTTGCCAGGAACTGTAATGATCTTATCTTGCATACTGTAAGTTTCTGACCATCAGCCAGGCAAGAGTATATAGAATAGAGGAATCTACAACAGTCCAGGGGTTTGTTGTTTTATTTTCCTCTCTGAATGGGACACGAATATGATGAACAAACTTCATTCTTAAATGAGCTGGTGGAGTGTCCCACCCAATTGTATTGGGATGGAGAGTCTCATGGAGCCAAACAAATATCAGCCAAAGCCAAGAGGGCCCATGCCAATACCCAGCAGGGAAGTTTACAGTATCAGTTAAATACAGGACAAAGATGCAAATTGCCTGTAGTTCACTGTGTGAATCTTCAAGCATATGTTAAGAGATCATCCCTGGAAAGGCAGAGTCCAAGCATGCTTAGCATGGGCCCAAGCCTTTGCTCATGTCCGGACAGACTACATCGACCTTACCTGATCATCCAATGGCCCTGTCTCCCCAGACACCCAAAGTCTGGCCCCTCTGAGCAGAGTATCAGTGCTATTGCCAACAGCATGGATGGACAATACAAGTTTAAACCCACCTGGCAGCCATTTGTCTTCATCCTGCTGCGTAAAACTGCCGTGCAGCCCATACAACCAAAAGCCATCCGTCTTGTGGGGTGTCCTACCCCCGAAAAAGAGCAGCCAGCAGGTTATTTTCAACAATGCTCCTTGCAGGCTGAACATGGCGGTTGGGAAACACCCTAGGTTGCAAAGCATTTTGGAAGTGGAACACATAGCAGAGCTGCAGCCAGGTTCCCTGGCATCCCCAAATGCAGAGGGGCACAGACTAAAAGCCAGTCCCGTGAAGAAAAGTGAGCCCTGGTTCCCCACACAATCACCCTGCTGCCTGCCATTGCATTACTGGCATACAAATAGTTGTGTTCAGCCTTCATCCACCCAAGAGCTGTCAGCATGTAGCTCTTCAACTCCACCGTTCACTAGGGGCTTTTTTCTTTGTTTCGTTCAGGTTTGCAAAAGGAAAAAAGCAAGTGGATGAGTTTTGTGCAATATATCCACCTGCTCTGATAATTGGTTGGTAGTGACACGTGAAGAGAAATTACTCTTGACAATAAAGACTATGATGTCTTTTCCCTGCTATTTCAGACAGAAAGATGTGCATGAGTGCGTGGGTGTAAGAGAGAAAGCAAGAGAGTGAGTGCATGTGTGGGCTTATTTGCAATTGCCATTTTCTCTTGTTTTTCTTTTAAGTTTCCCTATCCTTTCCGTAGTTTTTAAGGAGATTTCCTAGACTAGTCTTCTTCCTCGTGTCTTCAGAAGCACAGTCATATTTCACCAGCAAGTGTGGCCCACCAGGCATTTTTCATAATTTCCTTTATAAAATCTATGTCCTCAACTCTGCAACTATGTCCATTTGTATGATGCTTCATCAGCAGGAAAGTTCTCGCCAGTTTTTCCTCCAAACTATAAAATAAAATCAGTGAAGATCAAGGAAGTTTCTGTCTCTTAACATGGCACCCTCCAACCCATCAACCAGTTGGCCCTCTCACCATCTCCAAATTGACCTTTCTTGCACCTTTTGGCTTCCTTTGAAGCAATTTTTAGCATCTGCCTCTCACCAGCTCTGTCACTGCCAGCAGACCATTCAGTGCATTCTTCAAGCAAGATCCCAATCGCACAGCCTGCGGCCACCAAGGAAAAGGCTTCATGTGCCTATCAGGATGTGGCACTGAATGACCGCTGCATCCCCCCGAACACTGCTGAGGCTTGGAAAACCCACTCCCAGCGACCGATTGCAGAAGTCACCCAAGAATGGGGCCCATATGTAAGGTGTTAACACAGCATTGTGGGCCAGGGAAGTCACATCTGATGGCACACAGCAGAGACGCACAGCGTGGTGAGCTGCTGGGATGTGGAGGCCATTCAGAGCCCCTGAAAAGGTGAGTGTGTGTTGTGCTGGGCACATGGCCTTCAGGCGATGGGTTTCCCACTTCACCACGATGGTAACATTCATGTAGGAATGATTAGCACAAAAAGGCAGCAACTTAAAGTTAACCATGCAGCACCCGCCCCAAGAGGAGTAGCTGAATTATCTGGACCCTTTAGCAGCCAGTTATTAGGCAGCAATTCATCATGTTGAGCTGGTTCTAGCATGAAGTTTCCTTGGTTACTGCTCATGTTTCAATGGGCCTTTGGCAGCCAAGGCACCGCTGCTCCCAGTCCTTCCTTGGTGCGGAGGCACCAGATTTCTGCTCTGAGGAGCCAGGTTGGCTCCATCCCTGCCTATTTCTAAGGCCCTGGCTAAAGATGATGAAATCTTTAATGCACACCACGCTACAGACATCAGGGTTCTGCCCCACTTCCCTTGCCAAGCTCACTCAGAGAAACATGGACAATGTGAATGGGCCCCTCTGGGATGGTATCAGTTCTTGCTAGTCCTCTTCCAAAGGAATTCCTCCCATTGCACCAGGTGCTTCCTGCAAAACTTATCATGGGGGTTTGGGAACAGGTCCCCACAGAGCATGGCAATGCCAGTTCCCACTGAAGGGTGGAGAGCAAAAGACTTCCTCCATACGAGGAGCTGGAGCATTGAAAGCATCTCTCCCTGCTCTCTGCTCAGGGCTCTTAGGGTGGCCAGTGTGCATGGGGCTGGCTGGAGGAAAAGTCCTTGCACCAGAAATGTAGCTGACCCAGGGGCTAAAGGAGCACCTGGCAGCTGCATGCATGAAATTATGGGTAGGCCATCAGATGGTATTCATCAGCTCTTGACACCAAGACCTTGCAGAAGGGCTTCAGAGATGCAGATTCCCATCCCATGCACCCCAACAACAAAAAAGTCAAGTGAAAGCTACCCTGCAGTTCTCTCACCATCACAATTTTTCCAGTTTTTGGGGTCATATTTGTTCACTGTAGGTGAGTTGGAGAAGTGGATTCAGGGATAGGAAATCCCAGAGCTTAGCAATCTGTCCTGCAAGCCCAGATCCAGAAAACCAGAGATACTTCGAAGTGCAGCCTTGATGCTGTAAGATATCCTTAACAGAATATATCGCTTTCCTCTTTCCTCGCTGTGCTAAGCTGTTTTGTCGCCATGGCAACCAGCTGAAGTTCAGGGACTGTTCCCGAGTAGCCCTTCTCACTGTACCGCACCAGATACTGTAGATGGTCCCTGTGCGACTGGGATGTGCCAAGATGTAAATGCAAACATCATCTTGTTAAATACATATGCTAATAAAACAGGCTTATGCCGTGTGTTACCTCTGGAGGTCTCGAAACATGTGGCAAAGGAAAACTGGCATCATCATTGCCATTTTACAGCCTGGCAAACTGAGGGGAAGGCCCTTCTTCATGGTCTGACTGGTCAGTGCCACCGCAGGAAATGTAAAGCAGATCCCCCTCCACTCTCTTTTCAGTCAATTGCATCATTTATTATGGTACTTAGACCTCCTTGGCCACTCAGGACCTGCCCTGTTCCTGGATTTTGGAATCATATTCCTCCTTTTGCCTAATATGAATCTAGCACTTAAGCAGGAAACACACAGAATCACAACGATCTGTGGCTCACTTGTGCCATGGTTTTGCTTTTAGATCCCAGATGAGGTCCCTTCCCATCCTTTTCCAACTTCCTCACAACAGCAGCCACCCAGCAAACAGATGGAAAGGATCTACAGCCTTCTCTCAAAACAAGGCAGGATACCCAGACTGGATATTATATCAGGTAACAGCATCTGATGAACATCTCACAGTTTGAAAGATTTTCTATCGTGCTATTAAGAAAGGTAGGATTGCCAAGATGCCTAAATGAAAAAGAAATATAAGTCCCATTCACAGAAAAAAGAAGTCCAGAAACATGCGTTCTACTGAAAGTCAAATACTAATCTGCAATCTAAGCCCTGGGCCTATTTGAAAGCTTTTAGACAGAAAAATTTTCTATAAGATAGTCTAGAAAAAAAAATTGAACCATTTTAGAGGAATCTTGTCATTTTGGCAGCGCGCATGGTGGAAGTTGTTGGTGCAACCATTTTGACAGCTGACATAACACTAAGACCCTGCAAGCCTTGGTAATCCCAGATCATGAAGGTTTACAGTGGCTTTCAGGCTGGCTTTTCATCAGTACATAAGGAAGCAGTGATTCCTCTAATATCTTGGAAAGCCTCATCAATCTGGGAAAAAAAGAAATCAAACCAAGCAGGACTATCACATCAGTTGTTTTTAAACAAATATTTTTTGGACTCTAATATTTTGGAAGCATGAAAGTGGTAGGAATTTGTTTCAGGCTTGAATAGTTATTTTGTTTTGTTGGAATGCTAAAATTTCTGGTGGGTAGAACGAGAACTCTAACTCCAACAAACCCCTATGAATAATTTAAAAAATCAAAGGAAAAATCTGTTTGATTTATGCATGGCTAGATAACAGCCAAAATAACTAAATCTGTAGTGACTATTGAACAAAAACTTGAATATCGCATAAATTCATCTAGTGATGTGTAAAATAAAGGTAGTCAAACTATACAGTACCTCAGCTATTTAGTAGTCAACGGCACTTTAAACACAAATGTTTACCACCTTCATTAACAAATGGAGAGTGTTTGATTGTGAGGTTAATAATTATTCCATTAAACACAGCATTGCAGATAGCATAAATGAGAACAAATAATTTTTAATGTCATATGAGTCAGTTCCGTGGCAAGCATGTGGCTCCAGGATGACATGTTCAACACGCAAGTTCTCACCTAGATCACTTCCTTCCTCTTTCAATTGAAATGACTCCTCATGGCTGTCATCTAAGAAAGTCTATTTTTATGTGGGATAAACAATGCAGAACATCTGTATTCTAGCCACTATCCAACTATTTTCCTTTGATTTGTGACTACTTGTTTGTTTTTTTTTTTAAAAAAAAAAAAAAGGAAAAAAAAAAAGAGTTGTTCTCCACATGAATGAAAACCAACACAGCTCACTTTAAAATGACAGTATTAAAACCAGTTAATAATATATTTCAGCTTTTCCAAATTGCCTTTTCTGGTTCCATACACAGACCTTACTATTTCAGATTTTCAGACTTTTCTCTTCCAATAGGGTTTGCCTCTTGTCTTTGCTAAACTATATGAGAGACGTCCCTTGTCCTCCAGGCATTCAGAGCCTGGATGTCAGGACTCACAAGAAGGAGATAAAAACTACACAAAGAGGCAGCCTTTGCCTGCAGCAGCCACGTTCAAGCATCAAGCACAGAGCATGATATTATGACAGGAACCAAACACCTAGGGCCAACAGCCTGGAAAATACAGCATCTGCTAGAAACCCTTCTTGAAAAGCCTCCAAGAGGTAAGACAGTGAGGGTGACAAGAGGCAAAAGAACCAGTGATGTCATGACCAGCAGTGGTGACCTCATGTCCACCCTTGATGCCAGTCCAATGTGGCTCGGCTCAGGGTCATGCTAGTTCATTAGTTTTCTCCCTGCCCATCCAAAAGCCACCAGGGAAGCCAGGTCAATATTGTCAGACCCTGCTACCTTAAAAGCAAAGACATGGGGAAAAGCAGTTGCAAAGGAAACTCATGCCTAGAGAATTCATCAACTAATGAAATTCTGCCAAACCAAAACAATTATTTTATAGTTTCAATTACAGAAGTTATCCTTTATATCCCATCTCAAACTGCTTCCCTGAGTTGCTGTTTGCCATTCAAACAGGTTGTTTCAGTCCACTGGTTGCTACATTTCAATGTCAGCTGCAGCAATTTTCCCGTTACATGGATGCACATGTGCACACCCCCAATCTGAAACGTGCTCTTGGATCCTTCTGGACTACTGGGCTCTATGAAAATAAGTCATTACCATAATTATTACCAATGTAACAATTTTCATTTTCCCATTCGTGATGCTGTTTTCAAATAGCACCACTGGCCTAAGGAACTCTCAATCTGGCACTTTCTCTGACTATTAAACAAACCTACAGTTTTCTCTTAGTTCTTATTGTTAATCTTTTTGTTCAGCATTATCTTCCTGCTACCCTCTGTGCTTAAAACCAGTCAAAACTTGTTACAGAGAATATCACATCATAGGATCTAGAAATGGAAATGACTTATTAGATCACCAGTTCGTCCTTCTGCCAATTAATGCTTGCTCTCTGGAGTACCATTCCTAATGCTTTGTCCAACCCAGCTTTAGAAAGGACCAAGCAGTTGGGCTCCTGCCCTTTCCCTTGGGAGTCTGTTCCACAGCAAAATATATCTCACTGTCAGGAAATTTTACCTTACATTCAGCCTGACTGTCACACTATTAGCCCTTGTTATATCCCTGTGTGTCATGCTAAAAATTCCTCTCTTGCGCTCAGGAGAGTGGGAGGGTGTTCATACTCATCAGAGCGCTACATGTCTCACAAACCACACATTTGTTAGTCATTCCTGAGCTAAGCTCTGCATCATTTTTAATTTGAACTCATCTACCTGCACTTCTACATCTCTTGATCAGTTTTGTCACTCTCCTCCAAAAAACTTTCCAGATTTGTCAGTACCTCTCTGGTTATCGAGGGCCTGGTGTTGACTGTATCAGTTATTTTGGGATTTGGGACACCAGGCAAAGCTGGATGACAGGTCCGAACCAACCCGAAGCACGCTTTCTTTTTAACATAGTTAAACTGAGCTACTTGCCACAGGGCATGTATGACAGAAGTTTGCATGGGTACAAAGGAAAATAGAATAAGTTAATGGAAGAAAAAGAATGCATTGAGAGCTCCTTCGTACATGGTCTTGTATTTAAGTGCCTGGACTGCCAGGCTATGGTCATCATATTGAGACAAGAAGAACAAAATGCTATTCGATAACTTGATGAAATGTTTTCAAGTTTGCTTACTGGTCTTTCACAAGAGGAGATGTGTTTCAGTCACCACCATGTGAGTCTTAGCTCTCATGGCACCCCATAAAGATACATCTGAATTAAGTTGCCCTGATGCAAGCATTGGTGGTGCAAGCTGGCCTTGGTGCAGGGAAGGACAGAAGGGCGTAGAAGCCATGTGGTTCTCTGCACCGTCATGTCTAGAGTGATGGCCCTGCAGGGCTAAGTCTTACCACTAAGAATTTTATCTCCCTCCTTACAGCAGATCCAAGGTACCCAAGAACTCCTCCTGACTGGGAATGTAAAGTCTTCTGGCAGACCAGGTACACTAAAGCCCCAGGCAGCAACTGTGTATCTCCCGACATAGTTTCAGTACACACACCAGAGGTCCTTGCAGAAGACACATCCACAATGGACCAAGGTCCTGTGAATGTGCCGTCAGTTGCCCCCTTATCCTCACCCAACACGCACTTTGAAAAGGAGAGAGGGGTGGGGAGGAGTGGGGAAAATTAAATACCCGGTGGCCCTCCCAGCTCCCTTTCTTCACTCTTTGCCTCTCAGTCACTGTTACAGTTCTGGTTTGATTTTGCAGATTCAGGTGGAGAAAGCATCCAGTGTAATTTATTAAATGGCGCTGCAATGCAGAGAAGCAGAGTAGTGAAGTGGGATCTGATCCTTCCCAGTGCTGCAAGGATCAGGTAAAGCACTAAGGTCTCTTCCTTCATGGCTGAAGGCACACACCATCTACAGAATGGGACTCTAGTACTGGGTCAGAGGGGACACGGGGACACCTGGATTGAGGACCTAATCTGTGGCATCAGGCAAAACCCTTAGCCTCTCCAGCCTTCAGTTTGCATGTCTGATAAGTGTGTATCATTTAATCTTCATTTGAAAAACGTTTCAAGATCCTTAAGATCTTGTGGGAAAGCTTATGGTTATTGTCACTATTAAGAAAACATTCTCACAGTCATGGTCACATTTGCCCCTCCTTTTTAGGTCTCTCACTAAGTGAAGCAGTTTCATAATAAGCCTACCCTACCCAATTCACAAGGTGTGCTTTTCCAGAGGCCTTTCTTGATGGTGCCCCATACACAGTGCCCTGGCATTCCTTACAAAATAATTCGATGGCCATGTAGGAAAGGCCACTGGGATCACCATGGCCTTCTGTGGACCTCATGATCCATGGGCATTGCACAGAGCCCTTTAACACAAGGTTTTCCAAATCAGAAAGACTACAAGGAGGCTTGTGGTTTGGCTCAACATCAGCCTGGACTGTATAGGTGTTTTCCAGGTGGAGAAGGCCATGTATGATGCCATCTGCATCTACATTAGACGTATCGTCCCTTCCCTAGCAGTATGTAATAGTTGCTATTTGAATGCAGGGCCAACTGTCTCATGTGGATCATCTCATATTTACTCATCACTGGGAAATTTCAGTATTTTTCTTTCTTTTCATCAAGTCTCCATTGAAACACCAACACTAGGAGAGGCACCACTGTGCCTGGACAACCTCTCCTCCCGCTGATCTCCTTCATAGCCTAGAGAATATAGCCCTAGAGACATCATCTCTGGAGGTGTTTAAAAGATGTGTGTAGGTGAGGTCCTTAGCGACATGGTTTAGAGGTGGACTTAGCAGTGTTAGGTTAAAAGTTGGACCCAGTGATCTCAAGGTCTTTTCCAACCAAAATGATTCGACAAAAATGGTAGCAATCAACAGGCCCTATGAGTTAAGAGACACTTTCCCATCTGTTGCCCTGTCCTCTGCAGAGCCTTTTCCTCTTGGCAGGTAACAAGGTTCCTTTCAAGGATGTAACTGATACATCTTACAGTAGCTCTCCTGAAACACACTGAGCTTCTCCTCCATGTCCCAACACCAGGTCTCCTTTCAGGTGTCACCGGCAGCCTACCCAACTGTCCGGGCAGAAATGTGCTCACAGATGCATAGGTTCCTGCTCAGCTTGGCAAACCCACGATCATGCACAAGAGCCCTCCAGAAGTCTATGTTGCTCCCGCAAAAGCTCTGAGCTGCAGGCTGGGCTGTCTGGGCAACATGGTTGGGCTGGCAGCTGTCCCAGCTGCACAGGAGCAAGCAAGTGATGTGGAGGGCACCCCAGGATCTGGGTGCCTTCGAAGTCCTGACCCCTCTGGTGATATATTTCACAGTATTCCTAGCGAGGCTTAACAAATTCAACATTGTGCACAGTCGAGGAATTCAGTCTTTGAAGCACCACAGAAGGTACTAGGGAATAGGCAGAGAATGTGCAGCCAGCAACTCCAGATGTGTGACCAAATAAAAAGGAAGCCAGAAAATTACCAAGCGATTTTCCAAACATGAATGAAAGAGCCTTCAGTGGCAAAGCTGTCCTCTGTCGGAGCCTCATGGGCTGCACTGATGTGGAAATGTTACCACTGCACAAGCCTGCCCTCTAGTAAAGATCAAAATGGACCTTTATTAATACCTTTTAAGAGGGTAGGATTTTTTTTTAATTAGGGCAGGACATTTAAGTAGTTCAGATTTCTTTTATAAAGCTGGCCTTTCTAGTAAGTCACCTTTCTTCCCACAAGGTGGAAAAAGCCCTGCATTGTCACCAGCAGCAGGTGTTACACAGAAGCCTAAAACAGATGCTAGAAAGTCTTTCAGGCTGAAAGGAAAACGTCTCAAGTGGGAAAGGGAGTTCTCTGCCCAAAATTCGATTGCTCTTTGAAGGGAGAGTGCTTAGAAGACTGTTGGCTCTCTGACAGCAGGAGGCATCAGAAAGTATTGAATTTTTCTTGGAAAAAGGTGATTTTCTGTGTATCGGAGCAAAACAGCAGGAGAGAAAAGTCTCTAATCACACAGAGTATGTGGAACAACAACTCTGCTTTTGTATCCGGAGCACAGAAATAAGGCTCGCATCACCCACTCTGACTGATTTTGCATGTATGTGTGTGTGCAGCACATGAATAACACAATTTGGAAAAGTGCTGAAGATCTCCTGGGCTACCCTCCTTGTTCAAAAATAAGAGGTAATGCTGCAATACTTGGAACAACGGGAAATCATTTCATTCTTAACCAAATTCAAATTTCTCAGTTTCTAGCAAGTGGAAAGGAATGAAAAGTGATTCAGACTATATAGCACAATAACACAGCAGCTTGTAAACACACACAGAAGGCTGCTGTTATTATTTACCAAAAATACATTTGTAATCATTTTCTGGGAGTATGTACAAGGGACCATGCTGGGCATCAGGTTCTTACTAATACGCTGTCTCCCCTGTCTGAACTTTCAGTCAGGATACATTTATTTTTGCTGACAACCTTCATTACAATTCTGCTATTTCTCTGCCTCATCTTCCTAAAGAAGCAAGAGTGTGTGCAATGGCAATGAGTATCCATCCTTCCACTGTCAGCGACCTTCGCTGACTTTTGAACCCCCTGGAATAAACCCATCCATGTTGAACTCAAGGGTGAGGGTCTCCGAGGCATCATGTTCTGGCAAAATTTGTGAGAAACAGCAGCTGCGTTTAGAGGAGAGACACCAACATTAATGCATGTGCACAGGGGTCATCCATTTGGCTTCCTTAGCCCCTTGGCCAGCCAGCCTGAAAGCCATCCAAGGCAGCTTCTGGCAAGGCACCAGGCACTGAGCGGGGGCATTGTGGTAGAAAGGGGTGAAGAGCTGAGGTTTGGGGTCATGGGCAGGAACTTAAATAATATTTAAGAGGCTGTAGAAGCAAAGAAGTGTTTCAGGGGGCCCAAGGAGGTAGACTGCCATGTACGGTGGGCATAGGACAGAAATATGAAGGCAATCAAGCTGTGCAAGGCAAAGTGTGTGCTCAGAGCCCCCAGTGCCCAGGCAAGAGCTTCCCAATGGACATCAGGCAGACATCTGGAGAGATGTTTGGTGCTCTCATGTGACTCCATTCCTCCCAAAAGCACCCACCAAGCTGCTGAACACACAACAAAAATGGCCTTGGAGTGGGTACATGAGGTTAGACCTTCGGCTGAGCTAAACCTCTGTCAACTCCCTCATAACTGGGAAGACACGAACCAACCTGCAGACCTACACTTCCATTCCCACACCGATTGATTCAATTCCTATACTGAGATCTGTCAATAAAGACCCCGTGAATGACTATTAGTTTCTCTGTCACCAGTGAGTAAAGATTTGGCATGGGAATCAATAACCCCTTAAACTAATCATCAGTTACAACAATAACTGATGACCAAAAAGCCAGGCTGTGCATGCTAATTATTTACTATGGGCCCATGCAAAGGCAGGCAGCCAAACTCACATCCGTGCTTCCCAGTCTCGACGTGCGAGGGAGGGTAATTCAGCATTTTGAGGCCAGGACATCAGAAAACAACTATTCCAGCCTCGCTGCTCAGTTACCTTGTGATCTCTCGCTAAACCTGCTCCCCTCTCCCAAAATGACACCAGTGTCACCACAGCCACCAAATGCCAGGCTTCAAAATGTCTCAGTGTTTAAACATTTGGACCGATCCCCAGTGGGATTTTCGAACCTGCACAGACGTTGACAAAATCCCACAAGCAGTTATCTGTATTTGTCAGGGTCTAATAATTTTTTAATCCTGACCCTTAGTCTCAACGTGCCTCACATCTGTGGATTGAGATGGTTACAGCCACTCATGAGGACACAGCGATTCCACTGAAAAATGGCTGCACAGGCACCACATCACGAGATGCATCTAATTGATGCTTAGCTGCAGCAAATACCAACACAGCGCTTCTGGCTGTATCATACTGTGATAGAAGTGAAGCTGCAGACACTAAAATAAAAAGAGAACAATCTACTGCCCATTTAAGTGGCAGCTGCTCCGCATGACTGCAGTGCTGCCCAGCAAATTACCGAGCAGGCAGAGGCACAATTCCCTGGACTGCGTGTTAATCACCTGCATCCAGAGGGTGAGCACAGAGAGATCCTGCAGTAATGCGGTGTGGGAGCACAGGCTTTAGGCTGTGGTATAATAAATCTCCCTGCCTACAGTCTGACACCATTTCTTCACCAAAGTTATACTCAACTTGAATAGCAAGAACTGTAAGAGGAGGTAAGTAAAACTGAAATGAGAAAGCTAGGTCACGGCAGAAGTGATTTTAGGCGTGGTTTTCCAATTATAAAAGGCAGACTGAAACAGATTCTACTTAGTTAACGGTGGGCATAAATAGAATAACAGAGACCATCTGACAAAAGCATGAAAACTGCCAAACATGCGAGTGCATCAGATGTTAATGATGATCAAACCTTATACAACAGATTCTGGAGAAGTCAGTGCCTTCACCCAGCATACGCCTGTGCTCTGTGCAATCTCTGCAATCATCTCCTGTGAGATACTCAGCTTTAAATTCAGATGGAGTTGCAATAGCATTTAAAAGCAGGCAGTAAATGCCAATGGCTGGTCGCCTGTGTCCCCTACAAATTAGTTCAAGTTCCTCACAAGATTGCTTCAGTTCTGGTGGCCTTTCAGAGACAACTTTCACGTATCTTAAAATTTGATCAGGATGTGTGTAATTCATCAATATGGCCTGTTCTACACAGAAAGCAAACCTATTTTACAGAAACAGTCTTCTCTTAGCAAAGACACACAGCGGACAATATCTGAAGATAACTCTGAGCTTGAAAAATATGGCTACTTATTTCAGACCTGAAGTAGAAACCCATTTTCTCTCCCAGATAGTAACAATTCTGATGGAGATAGTTCAGCAATATCAACTAGCGGGCCTCAAATGCCCAGCACAACCATTTTATATGCTCACACTGAATTTGAAAGAACTTCTTTCTGCATAAAACTACTGCGTGTGTTTGGGGTGGTGGTGGCAAGACACAGAGAGCTTCCTGACCTTGGCTTAACTAAAGTGCACCAGCCAACCTTCAGTCAACCCACAGTGAAGACAAGGTTCTTTAGTTTTACTCAAATATGAACTCAATGAGATGGACATAATTCTGCTTTTTGGGGCAAGACTCCCTGTGTTTACTTCAACAGAACACCAATGATCCTGTCTTGGCCACGAGTTTTACCTGGGACAACTGAAATGCATTAGTCACTGCAGATAAAAACTACCAAAGAAACAGAAAGCCACAACTTCCCTTTTTCCATAAAAAAACCCCAACAAAACCTAACCCTTACATGAAATTATTCAAGGGCTGAGACTAATCTATCAATACTTGAGAAACACAATACAGCTCCACAGAGTAAGAAGACAGTAAACGCAGTGCTGAAGTATGGCCACCAACCTGCAGAAGGGATAGGAGTTACAATCTCAATGGAAGGCAAACGACCACCACCAGTGGTTTACTAATCTGTTTTGGATTCTCAGTGCAAAAACTGCTTTCAGATTTGTGCAACTGTTTGATCATACCTGGCAATATTATGGCAGAGCTCACTGAAGTCTCAAGGGTAAAAACACAGAGCAATTTACTGCTTCTCTAGCTCACAACTCTTCCATTGCAGCACCTTCAACGAGAACATCAAAACCAGGTAAGTCTTAGTGCACTGTAAATTTGCTGCCAGTTTACTGGGAAGATCCCAAATTGTGTGTTAAAGCTAAATCTTTAGCCTTCCAGGAATCACAGCTAACTTGAAAACCAATGGCAACTACGAACAAAACCAGCACCCAGAACATTAAAACACAACATACTGTTCAGTCATAGAAATCTCTAGCCAGTTCTCCTGGGGATATGTAGCTTCTTTTGCTACAATTGATTTTTTTCTCTTTTATTCAAGGATGCTGATATAAAGCCCAGCAGCAAACAAATAAGCACAGGCATTTGATAAAAACAAAAAGCAAGGCCTTGTGCCTGTCCCTACACTAGTCAGTCAGCATGCACATTAATTACTCAAATGCTGTTCTCCTTAGTATTTCCACATGGCATGGTATCACTTCAATACTAGGAATTCATCCACCTTTACTAGATTTGTAGCCCGTCCAAGACTGAGGGATGTTTATGAAACAAACTGTAGAGTAGCAGAGACAAGCAAGTGAACCAGCCTTGACAGCTGCATTGCTCTTGGTCTTCAAGCTAGTTCACCTACCTTTGTGCTAAATATGCCTGAAGAAAAGCCAAATGACAGCTGAGGGTAGCCTTTCTTTGACAGCTGGTCAGTGGCTGTATCAAGGATCTTCCTCAGCCAAGTTTTCTATGCTCCCACCAAGGATCAGCCCTGCCCCTAGGATACTTTCAGCATCACGTGCCTCTGATCAGTGGAAAAATGAATCATGGCTATTACACCCTTAGATTTTCATGGGCACTCTGTTGGTATCCACAAGAGACCATACAGTTTGAGAGTCTACCAGTGCTCATAGCAAATTTCCCCAGGAAAATTAAGGTCAGACTTTGAAGGGAAAGGCATATTTTCCAAAGAATAGCAGCATAAAAATGCAACTCTGATGTCTTTTGACCAGCTTTGCTAGTAGTGGCAAATTTTTGTCAGAACTTCGCCAGGTCTTTAGAGTACATTAATCCTAGAATTTATATGACAAAGGCTTACCTAATGTAAACATGCCGAAGTATTCATATTATGCCCACAGCCAGCCCATCAGATTTTACGGGCCTTAAAATCCTTCATTTAATTAAATCACGCTTGCTCCTGAATAAGCTGTTTGGTTTTTTAATCTTAATAGTTCACAT
This sequence comes from Nesoenas mayeri, assembly GCF_963082525.1. NCBI lineage: Eukaryota > Metazoa > Chordata > Aves > Columbiformes > Columbidae > Nesoenas > Nesoenas mayeri. Next base: position 91,115,799 of record NC_137543.1, on the reverse strand, counting down.
TTTTGTCTGAAAGTTGCTGCCATGAACACCTGCTCCAGAAGATGATCACATGGTGTCAATGGGTCAACTTCAGGGACAGCTTTGCATTGCCTCCTTATCCTACTAGCCCATGAGGTTAATCTTTTAGGTTTCAAAGAATAATGTTGCTCCCTCAAGACCCGGTGGTTGCAGGGAGCCCCTCCTCACCAGAGTGCAGTTCACAGCCAGACGCATCAAACACAACTGATGTTAGTGGCTGGAGACCGTCTGGTTAAAGAACGCCCAAGTTCCCTTGCAAAGCCAGACATAACAGTCTGTGGCTGCACTGACAAAGACTCATTGTGCAATTTTCTCCTCCTTGTTTTCCCCAGATTTCTAAGCACCCCAAACTGGCTTCTCAGAATGAGAGAAGAACTGAAGGATATGGGGAGCAGAAAAGGGAAACTTCAATAATCAGTAGTTTAAAACAGGATAGTCTCTTGTTTTACCAAGAGAATTAGTTCTTTCATACAGCAGGTAGGTTTTAGTAGCCTCTCCGTAGGCAATCCCATCAATTAACATCCACATAATTTGCTGCTCCGTGTGGCGGCATCGATCAGGCCCAGTCTTGGAACAATTACGGCTCAGTGCAGTTCAGGTGAGTGCTCCTCCTTTTCAGTGGTCCTCACTGAGAGTCCTGAAAAGGCAAAGGATGAAGGAGACAGAGAAACATCAAATGGGCTGGGCTGTATTTATGGATCTCAGTAGATCATGGTTTAAAAATAACGAACTAGGTTCCTCTGGTGCCTAAATGGCACCCATCCTTTTTGACTTGTAGAAAGCCTAGCATATTGTTTTCATAATCAAGTTATTTAGATAACACAACAGTGATTTAGATTAGGATTTGTTTACACAGCTAAATATGTTGAGTAATGAAATTAAAATGAGCTCTCTGCTTCTGTCACATCTGCAACAGTAACTGGCTTCTTATGGTTGAGCGCAAGCCTGCTGTACAGATGTTTCTTGATAAGGTATAAATCAGTGTTAGATCCTGTTTATTGCAGTGCTTTTACTGCCTTCTTCCCCGAAGGAGGGAATGTTGCCTGCACAGCAACCAGATGCGACCTGCAAGACTATGAAACACCATTACAAGCAAAAACAGGTCCCATATTCCATATCAGCATCTGCAATGGCTCATCAAGTATTTATCAGACCCTTTGAACACTTCCATAGGTCCTAGCATCCTACCACTTCCAGAATTTACTTATTATAACCTGCAATGAAAAAGCCAGGCATCCTGTTAAGAGACAGATGCCTGAAGTAGTAGGAGAGCCCATTTTAGTTTGGTTTCCTGCCTTAAAGGTCAAATCCCTGAGCAGACACTGCTGCTGGAAAGATACTGTGAGAGATCAAGGCAGCTGCCTTTCAAGGCATGGTAGGGAAGTTTTTCCGTTCTGCCAACCTGCCTCATGTGATATCAATCTTTTGGTGGCGACAGGGGAACAGACTTATCTTGCACTAGTGCCTGTGTGAGGAGAACCGAGACAAGGGAGCTCCTCACCTGGGGAAGGTGGCACAGCTCAGGGCACCTTGCTAAGCAGCTCTGCTCAGCTCTGTGTGAGCAGGGGGATCCAACAGGAAAGACTCACCAACCATCCAGCATTTGAAGACAGCCAAGCCTGGCCCCAGAACCACGTAGGTTCCTTCTCTGTAGCAGATGAAAGCAATACCCAAGGGCTCTAAAGGTAAAACAGCCAGACTTCGTAAGATGTACCTCTTGGAAGGTTTCTTGCGGCAAAGCATGCTATTTCTTATTTAAAAAAGTGGGGGGGGGGGATGGAAGGATAAAATAGTTTTTCTTCCCTAAGTTAATCTGTGTCTCCGATTCGCTTCATTCGTTACATGGACAGAAGATCCTGTCAACACAGAAATATTGCCAAGTATTTACAGTTTAATGGAACCTAGGGACCAATTAACAACACAGAAAACCACTAGGCATTGTATTTCTTATTGTAACAAGAGGGAAATCTTACATTACTGCTGTTCCCCCATTTCTTAAAATAAAGCGCCAGCGCTTTGTCAATGATTTCTCAGTAGTAATGTTTATTATCTGGTAGTTTTACCATTGCATATTTATCAATTGTTTTCTACGTGCTAGGTTCTGTAACAAACTCCTCTCTTTACTTGTACCTCCCATCTCAAAAAGGCAAAAAAAGAAAAGGAGAAAAAAGAAAAAAAAAAAAGAAAAAGCAACTGTCATTAGAGCTTTGGACCAGCACTATTAGAATCTGCCCTCAACCCCAAGTTCTCGAACTGCTGATTCTTCAATAGCTTGATGGATGCGATGCACCTCGTCCTGTGTTAAAGTCCTCTCCGGGTGGCGGTAAATGATACGGTAGCAATGGCTGACCTTCTTTGTCCTACAAAATATAAACCAAAAGAGGACTCATAAATACACGTGCCTACATATGCAAATACATGAGGCCAAACACTTACCCTCTGGACCATTTTTTATTTGCAGTCTAATTTTGTTCCTGTTGCTTGAAAATCACCTTAATGCTAAAATACACAGTCTGGAGAGGTGGGACTGAGTAGAATTTTAATTCTGGCAGAAGACTTTGCTGAAGTCCACCGAAGACCTCAGCTTGTGTTGCAGTGTGGTAGCTTCTCACCAGAGCAAACAAGCCAAGGAGAAGGATGATGCTAACACCACTGAGCTGCCGACACCACAGCTCTCTCATTTTGGTGTTAATGGGGCTGCCTTGAGGGAGCACTGCATACACATAACCCCCTGAGACCAGCAGGGCTGGTGCTGACAGGCACAAGGAAAACACCATACAACCTCTGGAGAGCAATGCTGCTTGCTGATATAGGGCATCTCACAAACCTCACCACACAGGCTCCAGCCTGGGTGAGGAGACCAAACACACAGCTGCAAACACAGAGTAAAACATTTATTTCCCAATTCGGGTAACTATTTTGCCTTTGCTGGAAGTGAGAAACAAGGACAAAACACATCTGAAGCCTCCGTTTGTGGGAGAAAGACGCGCAATGAGGGTGGCCGTCACTCCTGTCTGGCACAGGGAAGAAATCATAGAGCATCACAGAATCATTTTAGTTGGAAGAGACGCTCAGGATCATCGATCAAGTCCAACCACAACCTAACTCTAGCACTAAACCATGCCTCTAAATGGTTTGAGGCTTTAACCAGGGCAGTAAGTTTTTTACGCCTTTAACCTTGGCCCCAGTGAGGCAGCACTTCCCTCAGGGTGAGTCACACTGGCATATCAAGCCTTATGTTCCCTTTAGAAAGGGGTCTCTTGTGATCACAACCCCCCTTTTTTGCAGGAGCTGTTTTTGATGGAGAATGCAGGGTGACCCTGTCACTACTTACCACCTGCCTCAACATTGTAGTTTGGTTCTGCTTGCAAGACTTTCTACCTATTCAGTAGGTTCTGTGTGGTTGGAATGGACTCTCTTCCTTCTAGGCTGGGCAGCAACGTGCTGCCCTTGGCAGCCCCTGTTCCTCAAGTCCCTGCATTCCCCATCCCGGGCCTTGTGCCTGTTGAACAGAGGCACCTGGTGGGATGGTGGTGAGTCACCACAGCTGGGACCCAAACCCTGGTTTAGGAGGCCACTGCCTTATCCATTAGGCCACCAGCAGACACAGAGAGTAAAATTCCTGACTCCCTGCTACTCTGGAAAGGAAAAGGCAAAAGAGAACATGGAAGGAGGAACGATGGGCAAAAAATAATGTATTTAAGAGCCGCTGAGTTTGGCAAAGACAAGCTAATGTAAAACCAGAAGCAAAACAGTAAGGTGAATAAGAGAGCAAAATAATCTTCTCCCTTAAAAACAGGCTGGAGTACATAGCTCTTGCAAGGGTTATCTCTACAGTTGCAGAGCTTGAATTACTGAATTTAAATGGCAGTTGTGGAATTCTTTTTATTTTTAGTTTCAAATGGAGCCCATACAACATCTTCCTTCAAAGGCAAGCACACGCTTCAGTGAAAGAAAGAAAATCTGAAGGGAAAAATAATGGGAAACTAGAGATCAAGTACTAGACAGAAGGATCTCCCAAGCCAGCACTTAACCGCACACAAAGGCATTCAGAAAGCTTCGGGTCATCTCTCTCCTGAAAATTGTTTCATGTTAGAAACCATGTTTATTATGACTATTTCATTAAAACTAAGGTTGTATGTGCTCATACACAAAGACCACTCTCTCAAGATACTAATTTCAACCTTAAATCTTATTAGAAACTGGCACAGGTAGTTTTTATCTCAGAATAGCTATCTGATACCGACTTTGACCCATCATATGTGGGTGGGAAGCTTGCCCTGCTCACACTGGCAGTTTACAACAAAAAGGTTATTTTAAATTAAAGCATTCAGCCTTTTTTGTGTGCTCTGAAGATAAAGCAAGTTAAATCTGCCTAGCATAGGCAAGGGCAAACTGCATTTCATAAAGTGTTAAGCTGACTGCAGTTAACTGCTAAAAAGCAGTCAAGAGCTTTCCCTGGGTGCAGGTTAAACGCTGTAGAAAAGTGATATTCCAGAAAAGAGGGGGAGGTGTAACTGTGGAGAAGGTGTTGCTCTGCTCTGCTTCCACCTCTGCAAGGCAGGAGAGAGGACAGGCCTGGGAGAAGCAAGAAAATAGAATAAGAAGGGTTTGGCTACATGCTGCATTGTAAGAGAGAAATTTGAATAAGAGAGAGGGATAATGAATTTGGGCTCAACAGAAACCAGGCTGGCAAATACCTGAAATGCTTTTAATGGTGCCAAAACAACCCACCTGAACAAAAAACATTTGCAAATCGCTTTGGCTGAAAATCTATTTAGAAGATGTACAATTGTAGCCCTGATCCTGAAGTCTTGTATATACTGGGAATATATCACATGATGGAAAACTCATTGACACCATTCAATGTGATGTAAACACAAGTTTGTTTAATGTATTTAAGCTGTGGTAGGGATAGCTACAGCACTGTTTCTTCACTGGTTGTGATTAACTGAAGGTAACGTTTCCTCTTGACCAACATGTTTGGTTATCTCCCTCCATCCTAGTGAGCAGCTCATTCATGAGGCAAATTAAATAGGTCAGAATAGGATGCAATAGTTTCTTGTGGGTCTTGTGGAAAACCAGCATCTTTAGGAGGCATTTGAACTAGGAAAGAGTAGAGGTCTTACAGAGCAACACCGCAATAGAGTTCTGTAAACTGCAGCTGAAGTTAAGCATTGGTGCATTAGAAGTAAAACGGGGGTTGCATTAAATGGTAATTTCACTAACTTTAATTATAGCAAAAAAAAAAAAAAATATGTAACTACTAATACACATGGTTGGCTACAAATCACTCGTGGTTGGTATGTGACATTTTTCTCCCACCTTTCAGCTAGGTTTATTTGCATCTTGGTTACTAATTAGAAAGACAGAGTATAATGGTTCAGTGCTATTTCAAGAAAAGACACACTGCAAGTTTCAAAACCTTAAGCACTGTATTAAAAGTAGTATTAGCTACCTTTTCAAGGGAGACAGGGAAGAGTACTTCCTGGCTCTTCCTGCCCCCAACACCTACCCCCTCCCTCAAACAAAATACTAAAACAATGTGATCAATCACTGCCGTCAGCTGCAACTGGAAACAATTATTGTCAGCAAATAATACATGTTTGCTGATTGCCTCTCTTGCTTTCCTTTTGTTCTGCAGAGTCACAGAGTGTTTGCCTACCTTAAAGATGGCTCTGCTAATGCATAATGAACTCTCTCCTGCATGTCATGCTGCAGCCTGATGATATAGAAGCAGTAGCTCTTTATCCTGAGCAACAGAAAATTTGAGGCCAAAACCTAGAACAACAGCTTCTCTGGGTTAAAAAAAAAAAAAAAAAAAAGAATAATAATAAAAAAGAACCTTAACAGTGAGCACTTTGGGCTTTATTTACCTAAGCTGCACCACCAGTCGCACGGACTCCTCTCCCATTAGGCTTCAGCTGATCTTAGTGTCAAAAGTCTCCTCTGCACCAGCCTGCGGCTTTCAGGTAATGAAACGCAGTGAATAGAGTGAAGCATTGCTCAAAGAGAAAAGGAAGACAGGGATTTATTCTGATGCTGCAGGAGGAAACAAGAACACTGTGAGCAAACACTGGAGTGAAACAATGCTTAATGCTCTTTCACGTTTTTTTTGAGGAAAGAGCTTTGCCTTGTGATTTTGAGGAATTGGCATGCAGCCGGCTCCACGTGCATGGGAGCTGCTCACCGCCAGGTTGGATTTGCTGGACGGGGCCAACCTGAAGGTCAGTGTATACATTTCGATATTTCATCCTGATATCTGAGCACAGCAAGAAATTAAGGGGCCCTAATCTGCCACCAGTTGAATAAAACAAACACGAAAGCAACCTGACACTGGGACCGGGGCTAGGATGAAAGTGTATCTTACAAAATAAAAACTAACACCTGGGTGTTAATAGCTTTCCCTGCTTAGAAGTCCACTGAAGGATGTTTTAAACACAACTCGGCTAGAAAGCTGATCCCAGAAGCTACCAATAGCAAACCACCTAAACATACTGGGGAACCTGTGTCAGTGGTTAGATCAGACTAAGGACACAGGGTCATTGGGTAATCAAGAGGTTGCCTAAAGTATAAAGGCCTGGTACTGGCATTTGTCTCAACCACATGCAATACCTTAATAAGAATGAAAATTTCTCCATCCTGCACTTGAAGAACAAGACAAAAGGGACAGCAGTGAGTGGGGAAACCCCCACCTTCTGCTTTCCATCTGTCTTAAATAAAGCACGGAAGATTCTAAAGGGAGGTTACCCTTACTCTTATGTGGTGAGGGCAACATAGAATCAGACATTTTTCTACTAAGCTGGATTTACTTTGAGGAACAGAAAAGCAGAGATCACAATCTCCTGCAGCATCAAGGAGCGGATAAGAGAACTATCTCTTTTGTACTCCGAGCAGTGCACCAAGCAGCACTGCTCACCACCATATCTATATCGCACCTTTTCCTACAGAATATTATTTAAAATGAAAGATCTACACATACAGTAATTATGAGATTATTTTCTCTCTGTTAAGTGAGTCGTGTTAATGAGGTTCTTTAAGGGTCTCCCAATTCCTGCCATAGCAGTTTGTATGCTATATCCCTCCAAAAGATTCATCATGTAATTGCCTTACATAAACCTTCACAGAGTACTCAATGACCACCACATGCTTCACAGAGATCATGTCATGCTCTGACTATGCACGGAATGACCTCGGGGAAGAGAAATGCCTGTTTTGTTTGCAATGATGTCCTAAAAGGGACAATGATGGGAAGAAAGGAAAATACTGTCTGATGTCACTAGCATCATAGTTGCCAAAGCCATGCAGAGAGCCCAGCTTTGATTCTGCTTTGTGGCTCCAGCAGTTCCAGAATGGTTCATGTTCTAAGTGGAAATGGGGAAGAATATTAAACTGCATGAAGAAGAAGATATAAATACCTTTTCCTTTTGTTTCATGCTTTCAAACCACATCCACCACTGTGATAGCAGGCACAACTGCTAAATGTCATACTATAAATTCTAAATTGACAAATAGCACTCTTTGCTAGGAACCACATCATGGAAAATGGCAAAAGGCTTGTGCTATATACCTTACTGTCAATGGCAAATAATTCAATTACCATGGTGATATGCTCATAGAATATAGCAGTAATTCTCTGAACAAAGGCCTTTCCCAAAGACGCATTCTCCTCAGCCCTTTCAAATGCTAATACTCAATTTCTCTGGAAGAGCGTGTTGTATACAACAGCATATTTTTAAAAAATGGACATGTTTTTGTTTACGGTGATTCTGATGTTAGTGAAAGGCACTAGCTCACCTCCAGAAAAAAGAATTATTTTAAACCCGCAGAAAGCAGGGAATGGTCATTTCTATTTAACACCTTTTCCAGCTGACACCTGGCAGAAGGACGGTTCATCTTCAAAGACAGTTCTGGTCAACACGACCATGCTGAGATGGTCAGCTTTATCTGACCACTGTGGATTTTTCTGGTGATCACTTTAAAAGAGATGCAGTTTACTGACAGACAATAGGACTGAAATATTGTTCTTCTATTTCACAAAATTGAGACAGTAATGGACTTTTTGCTCTTTTCTAATTGGACTTGTAGAAATCTTTATCTGAATACCAAACCCTGAACCTGCTTGGCCTTTTCATTCTTTCTTTCTTTAATATTAATTCCATTTTAAGCTTTTGTCTTAGTGTAGGAAAAAAAGTGAAAATTCTGTTAATAGCCAACTTATTGAGACAGATAAAGAACATGGTATGGGATGCAGTAGCAAAGGACATAAATAACACTTGCATGTTAAGATAATGAAAGGTAGATGAAAAATGAAAGCACTTGGAAACTTTTCAGCTTCTCAGTCACTGAAACACTGTTGAACAGCCATAAATAGGATCTAAGCCATTGTCAAGTATCTGAAAACATTGGACCGGTTAGAAAGTTTTGATCATGATTTTCCTTTTCTACCTGAATTTATCACCTCATTTCTTACATGCAGGAAGAGACAAAAACAGATATACACTGAAAAAAAAAAAATATCGTAAGCATCACCTGAAAGAGAAAGTCTCCTGGCTGCTAGATGTACCCACTAAATGTTTAGTGAAACAATTCAAGCAATTACTTGTGCTTTGGCCCAGCACTGTGGCCCTAAATGACCTTTTCTCATGTCACCAGACCACCTCGGTTTGTTGATCTATGCCAGCAAAAGAAGAACTAATGTGAGTGGTGCAGGGCCTTTTTCCACCAGCTCCCAATCCCAAGCAGGGGAAATTCCTGTAAACCAACTGAGTTACACAAGAAACGGAGAGAGTATTTCCCTTGTGCGCAGTTACAGTTGTCTCAGTAACCAGCCAACGACTCAGTCAACCCATCTCAGATCCAAGCACTTCCTATTAAAAAGCTCTTAAGCCTCACAGCATCAAAAGTAATGGAATCCATTACAGGCAGACAACGATGAAATATCACTAGGGTGAAGAATAAGGAGAAAAATATCATTCTCTGTTATACCCAAAGAAAATCCAAAGTCCCCACAGGATCATAAGCTAACTGTGACACAGACTTTTGCTGCCATAGAAAGCCAGAAAAAAACTGCAAAGCCTTAGGGTTTGGGATTGTGTCTTTTGTTGTTTTTGGTTTTAATACAATGACTCATTGATTCCTTGAAGAAAGCAATGATCAATGGTCATAAAGCAGGTATAAACCCCATTCTCAGGGGGATGGATTCAAGCATCAGTGATGACTGCTCGTTCTCCAGTCTCCGTCTCTTTGGGAAAATCATCTATCAAGCACAGGCAACAGAATTCCCATCATATCTGACCTACACCAGTACTGAGGAACCCATTTCATGTGGATTTAAACTTGGATGTGACTGGGAGTTGTCCCTCTTGTAAGATGAACTTTGTGTTCTCAGTTCACACGGGGCCTTCTCAATTTTTAGGGGCTCACCACTCCATCTAGTGAGCCAGTTCAAAATCCTGCTCTAAATCCAGGAAGATTCAAGAGTAAGCTAGAGGCTGAATATCTTCAAGACTTTGCTTGCTGTCAGCATAGTAACCCCGGAGCATTCATCATATGCCAGATAGATGCAACGTTATGCACTTTTAATGGAACGAGTCTCTCAACTTACGGAGGCTAAGGCTTTCAGGAATAAAAGAAAGCCGTGCAGCGGCCACGCACACAAAGATCAGAAGGTGTGCAAGCCTGTGAGGCTCAGAATAGGGTACATACCATATTTTTTCTTCAGGGTTATCACTATGACAGATACAAGGACTGCATAGGTAGAATAAAGATAGGAAAAAGTAAACTTTCCAATACAAACACAGAAATACAAAATCTAGTGAAATAACTTCTACCGATTCCAGCAACAAACAAGCAATGATTGTTTGGTAAAATACTTGAGACACCTGATTTTACGATAGAAAAATAATTGGATGCTGAAAGTAAGTGGGAAAAAGCGACAGTCTCAGCATCAGACAGGACAGAATAGCTGTTCTGTGTACAGCACAGGGTTTTATTTTGCTTCACTTTCCCTAGGTTTGACTCAAAAGGTTTTGTGTCAAATGCTTTTCAAAGTTTAATCATGTTTTCACCAAAACAAAATGCAAGGGCTAATACTTTTTGTTACTTGTTGTTTAAAAATTAACCACTAGAGACTTAAACATTTGTCAGCCCAGCAAACAAAAGAACAAAATAACTCCATTTGGATATTGTGTCTCATGGGGACTGTCATATAAGATCCTTGACTTTCTCCTTCCCTATGTTGTTCAGAACCCAAGGCAGGACTACATTTCCCATGAGAGGCCAAGGCCAGAAACTCCTATGATGGATCACCTCCCCTCTCTGGACAAGAAACTTGGGTGACATAGCTGATGAGGAATCAGAGCATATTGAGAAGAACAGAAGCATGTGATACCTGGAAGTCCTGGCAGCTGAAGCATTTTGGCTGCTAGCCAGAAATTCTGACAGAAAAATGTACATTTTCAGCAACTAAAACAATGACAAATCCACATATTTTCTATCATTGCTGGCTCTCCCACTTCTTCCACATTTCTCTTGACCTCCTAAATCCCTAGGAATTTAATGGTCGAAAGAGGTACCTCAAGCAGCAACAGGCTATGGGGGTCTGGTAGAACTTCATGACTTAGATATGTCATTCACAATGCCCTGTGCTCTTCCAGGGCAACTGGCTGGTACTGGAGCAGATCAGGGACACAACCTGCTTGCAGAGAGTAACTCTGGAAGACACACTGTGTTTGCTAAGTTGTTTTGCTTCTTGTTTGAAGACATTATATTTGCCTCCCTCTGAGCAGCAGCCTACGAGGAAGAGGATGCCACAGAGGCTTTGGTCCTTCTTCTGTCAAACAGCAATACTGATGATTCCATCGCGGGTCATTAGCCAGAACAGTATCACTTAAAAGTTTCCAATCATTGGCAACTGAAATGCCATCTTGAAGCACTTAAGAACAACAACCTATCTCAATACTATGAACAAATCCAACAAGAGAGGTGAATTTGGACTCTTTCAAATGCTATCTAAAATATTTATAGTAAAAATGTTAAGTGTGATACCTTTTCAGTTCCTCTGAGCGAAAGATCAAAGAAAAGAAGCATAAATATTTAGCAGTTTTTTCCCCCAACTAGATGTTAATACTAAAGGCTACAAAAAGTATTACTAAAAATAACATCACTGTCAAATTAAAACATATTCCATAATCAAGTAAAAAGAGAATTTATATGAGAATTTAAAACAATTCGTTCTAAGAAATGAAGATAGATGGGAGTGACAGCCAGTTCAAAAGTACCTCCATTGAGCACTGTCAGAAATCAGGATCTACGAAGTCAGGTGGCAGACAAGTGCATGGGAAGGACCGGATGCTGTTTCAGGTACTTGCATAGATTTCATCCCTGAGATTCATGGTTTTGTCCAGGAGATAGGTGTTTAAGTTCCCTTTACGTTTGCTGAGAGTTGAGGTAAAGAGGGACATGGCTCCGGACTCAGAACAAGAACCTAAGTGATTATTCCAAGGTCACATGGTGAATGATGACAGATGGGGGACTTAGCTAAGTGTAGACCTTTTGAGTTATTCTTCTTTTGAGTTACTCTTCTCCCCTGACACACACTTCCAGCCACCCTTCTTTTCTTCAAATTGTAAAGCAGCCCTGAAAACCAAACAGGCTGCAGCACGAAAAAGCAACTCATCCCATATACAATGGACAGGATAGGGAAAAGTGCAGAGCCAACATCAGGATAAGCAAATGCGTTGTTTGTTAAATGACAAACTAATCCCAAATCAGGAAAAAACAGGAGGCAGGGAAGAAGAAGGGAGCAAGAAGAGATGAGTTAACCAGAGACCAGCTGACAGGAGAGACCTAAAAACTAAAAGCAGAGGTTAAACAAATCACTTGCCTTTTTTGTGTAAAAGCAACAAATGAAAAGCACCTGCCCCCCTGAGCAGCCTGCAGCACTAGAATGCAACTTGAAAACATTTGTTCCTCTGTGTGTGCAAATATAGGGGGGTTCTCAATGGGACTGCTTCCAGTATCTGTTAAACCTTGTGGAAATTCTGCAGCTGCTTGCACAATTAAGTGGTGTTTACTGTCTCCTTCCAGTCCATACCTTACTTTTCCTCTCAGAATTGTCAGGTTTTATAAGTGTTAATCTGGCTAACTGGATTTGTTTTGGAGATGCAGAAATTCCCCACTTTCCCTCCCCTAAGGGTAGTGTGGTTCCACACAGACAGTCACAAGAAACCTGTTCTCATCACTCCTCTGACAGTTGCTGCCTTGGTAAGACAACTCAGAAATAAGTCCTCAAAGTAAGGATAACTACTGGCCAGCAGATTTAACTACTATTAACACTCAGGAAAACTGTCTGCCTGTTAAATGTTTCTCTTGTTGGTTCCCATTTGTGCAGGTAATGCATTTAGACCACAATGACAGACAAACAATCCATGTCTTGTAGGTGAGATTTGCCTGGTTATTTTGAATATAATGATGGGGGAAATGTCCCAGCACCATTGAAACTAGCCAGATGATGACAACATATACCAATCAGCTGCACTGGCCAGAACTTTTACAGCTGTCAAAATGAGCATTAATTTGGAAAACTCTAACTTCCACATTTGGCATCTTGCCCAGTTAATATTATAGACACTCACAAAAAAAAGAAATTAAAAGACAAATGTGAATGTGATAGGATGTATGCATAGTAAATGTCTCCTATGGTAAGAGTATATGAGCATCACACAATAAAACAACGTTTGGTCATGAAGACTAAAAGGTCAGGGCACAAAATGAGATGCATTATTCTGTAAGTACCATGAAATTATCGGTCTGCTGCTCCAGAAAGGAAAGAAAGCCATTGAGATATTATACTAGAAAGATCAAAATACCGTTTTTGCTAAGACTTTACTAAAAAAGGCCAAATGATCCTCTCACTAGAAGGAATTAATACCAGCAAAGAAGGGTAAGATTTCAGCCCAGAATGGGGAATACCAGGGAACACTAGAGTAAATCAAATGTTCTCAAATTGTCTGAGAGATGAACTTTGTCCTAAAACACTTTAGGAATGACCAGAAGAAATCTCAGAGCTGTCTTTGAGAGTTCATGGAAGACAAATAAGGTACCAAATGTTTGTAAAGGGTCAAACAGAGTGCCTAATTTTGAAAACAAATGAACAAACAAAAATAACAAAACAAAACCCACAAATGAACACACATCCCCAACAACCAACCAAACAAAAAATAAAACGAAAAATAACCACCACTCCCCAGAAAAACACCCCAAGAACAACAACAAGTGTGTCCCCGCCCCGCAACTAGGAAGCCATAGAAGCTATATACCATTTGCTTTTACTTTACATTCCAAGAAAGATTCAGGTGCAGACAACCAAACCACTTTTAAGCACACAATGGAAATTTAAAAAGACAAAAAATAGAGAACATGGAGCAAATCTAGTCAAAACAATCTAATTTCCCACTATAAAGGGGTAACAGGCTGGTAAATCAATAATCAATAAACGAAACAATAAATTGAAGGAAGTAGCAAATACTATAGGGGGCAGATGCCTGTGCAGGGGTGTGTATGTGCATATGACATGTATATTCATAGCCAGCTAAACCAGAGAAGAAAAAATGGACCAAGATCAAAATGACACAAAACCTGGATCCATTGGGAGTTGCAAGCAGTTTCAGGCAAAGTTGAAAAATCTTAGGAAAAAAAATTTAAAGTTAGAACAAAATGTGAAAAAAAAAGAAGAAAAAAAGTAATGCAGTTTGTAAAATTAGGTAGTAAAGAATCTGCATCCCTAAACGTTTTGCCTTTGAGGCAGTTGCATGAAGATAGACGAGAAAACTGGTGATCAATATCATTATTACTAGAAAGTGATACTCCAAATGTTTGCTAATAATTCATAGTTTTTGGAAGCAGTTATCCACAGCTCGTAGCCAAATCCGAAGGATCTTTCTTGCAGGGTTCTTCATCCTGGTTCCCATGTGATGGAATATTTTCATCTAATAATAGGTTAGATGATGCAGCAGAAAGGTTTGTTAGCCAGGAAATTACATTAGGCTGGGTAAAATAGCAAATATAACTGAGGACAAGACTAAAATAATCTTGACTGAAAAATCTGAAGGATACATTTCAGCCAGGACAAGTGTAAGCTTCTGTATTTTGCCAAAACCAAATAGCTGCATGTACAGAGCATGAAGAACAACTGGGCGTAAAGCAGTGCTGCACAAAGCATCAGACAGCTGCACAGATTCACGAGCCAAAGGTGAATTCATGATGTTGCTGTGCTGCTTTAAGCTTAGCAAGCCCCAGCCTGGGACAAACAGCTGGGATGCAGCTGGAGTGACATACCCCTGCCCCGCTCAACACTGCTACCGGTTCAGCTGAAGTACCCTTTCCACACCTTGAGAAAGACGCGAGGCAATGGGAGGCAGATGACTAAGGGAGCAATGGCAACATGCAGATGTCTGGATAACACAAATTACAAGGAGCGACTGAGAGAATGCAGGTTGCTCAGCCTAAAGAAGAGAGAGCAGGAAAACATCCTTCAAACACATGAAATGCTGCAGCACAGAGTTAGGTAATAATCTGTTCATCAACATTCACAAGCAGCAGGAGATGAAAGTAATGAGCTCATATTGCAGAAATGTTCAGCTTGAAAATTCACTTGGAAAAGTGGTGAGGTCCCCAATGCTGGAAATCTTTAAGGACTGGTTATACAAGTGTCTGTCAGGAATGCTATAAGTAGAGCTGATCCTGGTTTGGAGTAGGAGGATGAACTAGGTGGCAGTACTCTTCAACTCTTTAGCATAAAATAATGTAACGGTCTCTAAAATGCAGAAAGTTACTTGAGTAGCAAAGATAGCTCCTTGTAGCTCCACCTGAATACGTGTCATTTGTTTATCCCATTGCATTAGAAGAAGATGGGGAAATATGTCCAGTTCAGGATGCCAAGGAGGTAGGAAATAGGAATAATTGTTGCTACACCTGGCAAAAGAGCTCTGTGTTACCAACACTAGACTCCTAGGAGATAAAGCAAACAGGGAAAAACTTTTGAAGGGTAACAGCAAAGACCAACAGATTGAGAGGGGAAAGGAATCCCCTGAAAATGACATCATCTCTTTAGACTATCAACCCTGCATTATAGACTGATGTTGAAATACAGCAGACAGGAAAGCAAAATGCTGCTGCGATACCTTTCACTGCCTAAAGCCAAAAAAAAAAAACAACCAAAAACTCCAGAAAAAGTTCACTCTGTAAGACAGCAGCCCACAGGGAGAATGTCACTCAGCTGCTGGTCCCCTTTGCTTCAGTGCTGAGAGATGCCTTAGGAAAGCTCTAAGGAACAGCCACAGAAGATGCTGCAAATCCTTGACAGGCCAAACTGCATCTTTCTCTTTTAGGCCTTTCTGAGTTTATATCAAGAGATTAACCCTTTGCTTTCAGCTTTCCAAGTTCACGTTCAACCCCAGGCAATCTTTAAAAAAATAGGTTAAGTCTTTCTTCTACCTTAACAATGTTGCAAACAAGCCTGTTGGAAATTTGCACCCCAAGGCAATTTGGGGAGGTCCAGCAACCAGGAGACGCCTGAGACACCAGTCCTTGAATGAAGGCTGGTTGGGTCTGAGAAGGACAATAGCTCTCGAGGCTGTGGCCTTTTGACAAAAGTTTATTAACTTTATGCCCCATTGCAGGTAGAGACAGTGAAAAACAGAGAGGAAATGACGTGTCAAAGGACATTCTGCAGATCAGCTAATCTCCTAACAACAGAAATACACAGAAACATAATAGAAATCTCATCTTATGGGGCTCCAATATAATGCTCTGAATAACTAGCCATGTTTCCCCTGTATTTGTACATGTTATCCTGGCCCCCTCAATCTCACTTGCTGTTCTGTATTCACTTATTGTACCTCTTCCTTATGTATAGAATAGCTGCGAGGAAGGAGCTGCCTTTCATTTTATCATCTACGTACACTGTATTTTGCAGCAGAGAATGAGAGGCCACAACTTTGCTACAAGGAAAAATAACCTCTATAAGAATAAGTGTGTGTAAGTGTATATATACACTCACAGCTATTGCTGCAAAGGCTACGTTTTTATTAACGTTTGCAAGTTTGCTTGGACAGATAAGATCACCAGTTTGGGGCAAATCTTGATGTTTATTAAATCTTTTTCAGGGATTAAATGTTGATCTCATAAAAGTTCCATTGCATATGTGTTCTTTCATTCTCACATGAAATATGAACTTGCCAAGGAACAAATAAACTATTTATGACTTATGCCTGTACAGTAACAAAAAATGGCTTAATGGGGGCATGTACTACTTTGAAAGTACTGCAGTCTGTTTTTCTCTGAACTGAAGACTCCCTTAAACAGGTTTAAGACATATACTCTCCTTTCTCCTCAAAAAAAAAGATCACATTCTTGACATGATTGTCCAAGTCATAGCAGAAAGACTCACATAAGGCAGGCTCCTGCACCACAGTCCCACATTATCTGCCTTACTTGTAGGTAAACTGGCATAGGTTGCACGCAGCTGCACCCAGACAGCAACTATAAATCCAGATAGCTGACTGAAATGAACTCAAGCTACTCTTACATTACTGACTTTAGAAGAGGAGACTGATATTTATTATACATAAGATGCAGCAATTTGGTGGCATGACCTTAAACACCACCATCTCTGCTAGCAGATCTTCTCCATCTGGACTACAGTAGCAAACAAGGCAGGAGATGTTTCTTCTGAGACTACAGGTGGCTACAGCAGAATAGTCACCTCACCAGGTATCACCTGGAGGTCTCACCATTACGATCAGCAGAGTTTGTTCTCTACTTTGCCTAATTCTTGTCACACCTAGCCAGGATGGCTGGTGTTCTAACACTGGTGTTTTGAAACAGACACAGTACCAAAGGACATGAAAAATTATTAGGCACCACTGCTGAGAGGGTTGCAATGCTACTCATCCTCCCTTCTGAATCATCTGCACCCACTGTGTCTCCCCACTTCACTCACATGCACAAATTCTTCTCCTCAGACAGTGACACCATTTCTTTGTAGAGCAGACACTGATGCTGGGTGTGTGGATTCAGTGAGGCAATGTAACTCCTTAAAATGAAAGAGATGTCAGAGGAAAAGCCCTTAAAGAAGAAGAGGAGGAAGACTGCAATATCTCTGCGACCTTTTGCACTGTAGTCTCTACTAAAATGTGAAGACACAGAGACACATTTTGGACAACCCAGTAAGACTGGATTGCTGAGCAGCATGAAGTAGACAAAGGGTGACAGACACTTGCAGATCTCACTTCTGAAACCCATACGCTTTTCATCCACAGGATTCAATCAGTATCATACCTGATGCTATTGTGATTTTACTTTAGCTTCCATATGAGGAAAGGTTAAAACAATCCGATCCTTCACTAGGATTAACCTACCACTGAACCTGAAGCATCAGACTGAAGCATAGGTTGCATGGGACTTGGACAGTTATAGGAAAGTCAAAACATTAATAAGCACTTCCAAGCTGGATGAGAACTTTCTTATATTTCTAGCACATCTTAACTGGCAAGGGCAAGCTTAGTCTCTTGTGTCCCAACAAATCACAGTTCTGATTCTCTATATCCCACAAAAAACATCACAGAAACTCCACAGGAAAGCAATGAAAGAATCTGGATCAGGCTCAGCATTCACCTGCAAAGCTCATGCTTAAATCCATACCATGCTGGATCAATTTTTGAGTCTATTTTTATTTTTTTTTTAAGTTTGAGCCTCTATCTACTTTCTTTTCCTCAAATAACTGTGTGAGCATTTCAGGTGCACATGGGTGAGTCAATAAAACTGAGCAGCCATGCTGCATGCACAAATCCTTCTCCAATCCTGTCTCCAGGTGCTTCTCCCTGCTTCTCAGATTTATTCTACTGTACTAAACCAGAGAAATTGCCTGAGTGGCTTCATGTGTGATGAACAATACTATCGAGCTGATGTGGCTGAAAAATGACCAGGTAGAAAAAGAACCTAATAGTCCCAATCTGATTCACTGAATGGCCACACCAGTCGCTGTGCCAGCACAGTATGGGGATGAGAAAAGCACAAACCAAGACTTGACACTGCCAGGAGAAATGCACGTGAAAACAGGGGGTAAAATCACAAGCTGGTATTTCACTGAATTCACATACGCACTAAAGCACATGCTCCTTTTTTTCCCCTAAGTTCATGTGAAAACATGTTATGTTATAAGGGAAAGGAAAAAAAACAACCTGTCTGGCTGTCCCCAAATGCTGCTGAGTCCAGTCTCCTGACCTATTTGCACTGAAGGCAATGGGATGACATCTCCTTCTGCCAAATGAGGATTCAGCTGACGTTTTACAAAACAACAGGGACAGGTTCCTGGGCAGCAATGTTTTTAAAACTGATCAGCAGAAGCAGCCAGTCAGATCCTCTTCTTAAAAACAATGATACACCAGGTTAGTTAGAAAATGGATGAATGTGTTCAGGACAGCATGAGCAGGGGTAAGCAACAAATGGCTATTACAGCTGAACTTTGCAACACTGCAAACTCTTTTGCCACCAGTTAAGCCTGAGGTCAGTGGTCTGAGCAGACCTTATGTGTGTAGGGTCCTTCATAGGTCCTCTAGTCTAGGATAGATTTCGTTCTATGCAAGCGAAGTTCCCCTTCTGGTAAATGTAATACAGATCCTGGAAAGAGAGACCTGAGCTTGTAAGCTCACTCTTCGAGTATTTCATCAAACATAGCAGCAATGCTTAAGAGGTTACCACCATTAAAGATTAATCTGTTCAATAACATTGCCTTTAACTACTCCCTTCTATTGTGGGACATCAGCCCAAGGTGACTGTTTGGCTTTCGGATATTAAGAAGCAAGGCTGGCCAGAAGTAGGGTGTGGGGATCAAGAGAGAGAAATACTAACGATGAATCACTCCTTTGCTGATAGAAGGCATGGCTGCTTTAATGAATAGTTACATGGAGGATGTGAGATAATCTAAGTGGGACTGTTATGAAACTTAACTAGGAGATACTTTGAGTAACGACCTATAAAGCTGCTAACTGGATTCAGTGAGTTGTTGAGTCATTACCATATAAGACTGGGTTGCTCTGAATGGCATATGAAATCCATATGGCTAGAGACATTGAGTGGTTTGCTTTTGGTGAGAGAAGAACATGGAAATGAGTAGACACATACATGGATTTTCAAGAATAAAAAATTAATAATAAAAAATAATTGGCTGCAATTACATACCATCCACACTAACACTATTTTGTCATTCATCTTTTAATTAAAGACGCTCTGTGACCGAGAATTAGCAGGCATGAAATAAGCATGGATTTTTAATGTTTTGGGAAAAAAATACAGTACATTCTCTTCACTGACATATCTGTTATGACACAAACTCCAAGTAAAATGAGCACTGGGCAGAAGGATGCTGGGTACTACATATAAATCACTGATCTTTCACCTTTCAGAATATTTTCACATTCAAACTGAGACACTAAATGCAAGCTGAGTGCTTAACACAAAAAAAGAAAAGAACTTATGAAACGACCACTATGGATATAATTCATTCTAGAGTAACTACTCAGGCAAAGACCCAGGGCTGAGCTAGTCAGACAACTGTGCATCTTTCACCTGAAGAAAGTGTCATTAGTGGAGGAAATGTCACATTTACACTTAAAAACTGTTTTAAAGACTTGTATCTTTAGCACAACTCAGCCATTTAAAAAATATTGTAAGAGAGAGATGCAGATACAGCAAAGAGCACTCCTTTTTATGATTTCTCACCCTTGTATTAAGCTGCTGTGCCTAGCTTGAATATTCAGCATCTCAGCAGTTGGCACTTCCCAGGCAGCAGTGCTGAATTGCTCTCCACTGATGCTCAGGGATGCAGGGCCGGAGCTCTTCCAGACAAAGGCTCCCACACAGCTCCTACCAGCCCGTGCAGCCTGAGCCTGCAGCTGTGCACCATGGAGCAGCTGGATGAGGAGCAAGGGGGAAACCCACCTTCTTCACCACCTCTGCTGTGAAGGGGGAGAGGTGGTCTCTGCAGCTACTCGACAGCATGTGAGAAGGGGACAAAGGCAGTCAAGCTGGATGGGGGAGGAACATTTACTGAACAAATGAGCATCTCTAGTGATTTTCCTCATTGACAGCATTGCATGTAAAATGAGTGCCTCTTCTGAAGAAGTCCCATGTCCTTGCACACTCACCACAAGAAGAATCAGAGCATACTGCTGTCTTGAGCAGTGCAGCAATCATGACCATTACACATAGAAACATAAAATGGTTTGGGTTGGAAGGGACCTTAAAGATCATCTAGTTCAACCCCCGTTATGGGCAGGGACACCTTCCACTAGACCAGGTTGCTCAGAGACCCATCCTATGTGGCCTTGAACACTTCCAGGGGTGGGGCATCCACAGCTTCTCTGGACAACCTGTTCCAGTGCCTCTCTCACTCCACTTACTCTACTGCCCGTACAAGTTTTGTGGTAGAGTTGGGTTTTGTTTGTTCATTGTTTTTAATGGCAACTACTCTAATTTTCAGTCTGCTTTTTCTGGCCTTTCATTCTTTTTGTTCCTTCTACTTTCTTTTTGGCTTGGCATTTGCTAGCATTGAGCTGTGAATCTTGTGCATGCAACCAACTGAATTTACTTGGGAAAATAAAAGGAAAAATCTGTATAAACTGTTCAAAAACTACTTTTGAGCACAGAGGCATCAACTTGATGGTCATCCTCCCTTGTAACCCCCTGGAAACACCATGAAAACCACAGAAACATAGGACAGACTTGGTCAGGATTTGCGGTTCCATCTCTCTGCTGTGTTTGCACTTGGCACTTCTCTTTCAGTTTCATATCAATAGCACCTTTGATGCAGATTTCTAATGCTTTTTTTTTCTAACCCTTTTAAGGACCCTTGAAAAAGGGCACATTTCTTCATTATATACCTCAAACAGAATACCACAAAAGATCAACTTGATGATCAACAAAAGATGAACTTAATCCATCTATACTGAAATTTTGATGGGAAATGATCACAACAGCTAAATTTGGTTTATGGCATAAACCCTCCCCTGCATCACTGGGCTACAGACATCCCAGTTGAAGTGTTGTGTGGCTTGCAAAGATTATCAATGAAAGAATGAGTGGACCAGGCTGAAATCATAGAGATTTGTTTTAATCGAGAAATGAACCTGTTGTGGTTTCACCTGGCAGGCAGCTAAACACCACATGGCCATTTGCTCATTCTCCCCAGACAGCTGGATGGGGCAGAGAATAGGAAAAAAAAAGGTAAACTTTGTGGGTTAAGAGAAAAATAGTTTAAGAGGACAGAAATGGAAAATAATTACTATTGTTAGTAGTAGTAGTATAATATAAACAAGTGATGCATAATCCAATTGCTCACCACCCACTGACTGATATCCAGCCAGTTCCCAAGTAGAGCAGCACTGAAAACAGACTCAAAGAAGCAAAGCACCAACAGAAAGAACTAGTTGGCCTTTTGCTAGAAAGCAAGAAGAGTGTGTCAAGAATTACAGCCAATGCCAAAATGAAATTTAAGTGTACTCACCTACCACGATGCTTGAGCTACAGAGAATTACTGAGCTACCATTCATCAGCTAAACTGCTGAAGGCAGCCATGTCCACGTTTCTATCCATACCAGCAATACAATAAAATACATTAGCCTAAATTGCTCCAGTAAAAAATATTTAAGTATGTGAAACTTTGAGCTTATGCAGATGAGCAGAGAGGTGGCAATTCCTTCAGCTACAAAAATAGGATCAATCCCAATTACGAGTTCATGCCTTATTTATAGCAGCCTGGCCTGCCTAAACTAACATGTTCATCTCTGACAAACATCAGACATCTCTGACCATGGCAGGATTTCAGAAGCGGAAGCAGGGTTGAGAAGGACAGTGAGTGACAAGGACTTACTGAATGTCATTCCACGAATCATTTAACTTCTTTGCATGTGAAGGGAAATGCAGGCACCTCACACAGCCTTCCTAGGAAGCTCAATGCAGTAGAAGCTCCTGTCCAAACAAAGGGCCCTGAAATCCTTTGAGAATGCAATATATGCATTTCATATACTTGAATTTCATATGTGGGACCATCTCTGTGAATACCTCCAGACCGCTCAATGCTTACATGAGACAACATAGCTTCTTAGAGGTAATCTGGCAGTGTGGAGTGGTGTCGTGGTTTAACCTGAGCTAGCAATACAATCATGATAGTTGCTTGCTCACCCCCTCAACAGGGGAAAGAATCAAAAGGGAAGGGAGAAACTTGGATTGAGATTAACCCAGCTTAATAAAATGTGGGAAACTGCAGCGGGTCTGTGGAATCCTTGACACAAAATATGAGAGTAGAGATCAGCCTTGAGATATTAAGATTTACCCTTGAGAAGGATGGGAGTAAAGGAGTATCCGGAGAGAGGAGAGATGTACCCGTGAGAGAGAAGGGGATAGAAGAATAACATGGATGATAGAAAAATTAACCAACGAGATGTTAGTGCTGTAACTTGTAACCAATAGTGAAAAGACACATGAACTGGCAGAATTGTATAAAAACACACTTGTAGCAATAAATGGCATCTATTACTTTCATCTTGAAATAATTTGGTCCATGTCGCTTGTCCGTCTCAACGGCGACAATAAAATAACAAAATACTAATACACTACTAGTAAATATATATATATATATATGTATATATATATATATAATGGAAATAAAAAGATACTCAAGGTAATTCCTCATGAACTGTGTCCACAACTGAGCAGCCAGTCCCAGCAAGCCACATCTGGTCATAAAGCCAACCCCAGAGAGACAAAAGAGAGGGAAAAAAAACCCAAACAAACAAACAGAAAGGCTCAGAGGCCTCTGCAAAATGACAAAAGCTGGACTAAACATCCTGCACCAAAAATTCCCCCGAATGTGCCCAAGAGAAAGAGCAGAAGAGAAGAAAGAGCAGAAGAGGAGAGTGAGAAACCAGAAGACCCCACTCTTAAATCTGGAGCATGACGCTATGGGATGGAATACTCTCATTGATCTGTCTGGATGTCAGTCAAGCTCTGCCCCATCCATGCTCCCCTTCCTCACTACCTCACAACCGTGGGCAGAGCGCTCAGAGTGTCCTTGGCTTTCAGACCAGAGCAAATAAAAACTTCAACTCTGTGCTGAGGTGTTTTCTGCTTGTTCTCAAACTATCCAAACGTATCCAAATAACGAGCGAGTTAGCTATGAAAAAGAAATGTTTCTAACTGCACGAAGAAAATGAACCCATTTTCAGTCAAACCAGCATAAGTGGTAACACATGCTAAGGCAAAACTCCTACTATGAACCTTGGAAAATAAGAAGGCTAAAACTTTGTGCATAAATGCTTTATGATATATTTATTGAAGTAATATCTTATTCGTTTAAATCTCCTCTTCATCAGATATTTCAATACGGAATAAACCAGTCTATTATGAAATATCTGAGCAGACTAAATGGGCAGTTTATTAGACTTGAGAGCAATGACGAGCAGTTCATCTATCACCCTCAAGCTTAAAAGGTAAATAAAGTCTGTTTCCCCTCATCCATCATAGTGAGGAGAGCAGTAGGTCCAAACACAAACAGGATTAGTCTAAACTGTAATCTTCGACGTGGCAATGGCTGTAAAGGTTACCTGCAGAATTGAAAGGCAGCAGCCAACTATATTTGCATGAAAAGGACAGTCTCCAAGAAAAGGTAAAGGGCATCCGCGTGACTTCTCTGCTAGACACCCTCCAAAGCCATGGATTATTCTGCTCCCACAGCAAATACCACAGCCTCTTCCTCTGGAAAGAGCAGGCAGCCAGGTCTTCAACAGCAACAGCAGCTGACACTGCCCTTGCCCTGCTCACTCCTGTGGCAGCACCAGCCCTCTCTGTGGCCACACAGCCGTTCGTGAAGACAAATGATACCTACAAGGCTGAAGCACAACACCCTCCCTGCTTTAATTTTGGAGGACAGCTATTCAGCTAGATCAGCCCCCTGATTTAGCTCACTGATTTGGATGCTGTAACACAGAGGATGGCACGAGGGCAGGAGTGAAAACTGGGAGTGGTTAATCAAAACGAAAGGTTTTGCCACAGTCTAAGATCCATGTTCCAGGATCCTTGGTTTAAGGACCAAACCCAAAGAACCTGTCAGCTCAGATCCTACCTGCTTCAGTCTCTCATACGTAATTGCTAGTGCAAGATGTGGTATCTTCACTGAGTATTGCCTGGGACCAATGCTTGAAAGTCTCAACCTGGCCTTTCTTAAGTTTAACTGAAAACATCCTTCATATCTCTCTGAGTAACTTCAGCATGACTTATAGCAATGTAAATGATACTGCTTGTGTAACCCGTATCAGAATTAAGAGAACAGTGAAGTGGGTTCACCTTGCAATACATTCATTTCATAAGCACATTCTTTTCTGCTCCTCATAATTGCAGAGATACATAGGAGAGTGAGTAGAGGTTTGTAGGATTTGGGATGTTTGTCTGGCTGGAGGCATAAGAGAAATCTGATTCATTCATGTTTCTTTTCAGAAATGTGACAGCCATCAAACAATCACAAAATTGAGCCATGATTAAACAACTGATGGCAGGCAAGCACGGGGATGGCCCCACACACTGAACCTGCCCGTGCTGCTGTGTTAGGCTGCTCCCTGTCCTCACACTCGCTCCTGCACAGGCTTCCTAAAAGCAAGGCAAGCCTTTTAGTTATATCTTCCATTTGCATTTTTAAAGAGATAACTGTGATTTTCCAAATAACTAATTAAAAGACCACAAAGAACGCATATCAACATTGGAACTGAATTTGGGGGAAACGACGATGCATCTTTCATTAAATTTCATACTGGCAGATCTTCATACTGTAAAGCAAAGTAAGTGTAATTGGGAAGATGGAAATATGATCCTGACATGTGCTTTTTAGTACATATATTCTATAATACAACTACGTATCATTATATGTAACAGAACAGTGCTCAAGCAGAGTTCAGAAAGAAAAAAAAAAAGAGTACTTCCAATACTTTTGTGTTAGCCAAAATTTGCCAATAATTTTTGTTGCAAAAACATTTTCCTTGCACTTTCAACATTCCTCTGAGACAAGAGCAAAAATACTTTAGCTGTGAAAATGATCCATTTTACAGGCGTCAAACTATTTTTAAAACCCACTCTTCAGTCTGCTCATCTATGCCTATATCATCAGTAATTTATTTGTGAAATTCCCCAAGCAAAAGAATTTGGAAAGAAAAGGTAGGTGGGAGGCAAAAAAAGCCCTATATAGATATACATATATAGATATATATATTTAAATTATTATTTTTTCCCTAGAGGGAAAGTTACTAGGTGACAAATTCTGACACCTGACACAAATATCCCCTTACTATTAACATGGTTCTGTTGAAGTCAATGAGATGCCTAGTACTACCGTGACAAGCAGAACCAAAATCTAATGCTGAACATTGAGAATATGAAGGGAGCAGCAGACCTAGCAAAGTGTCACATCCATCTATCCCATGACATAAATCACTGTAAGATCACAGAGGAAAATCAGACAAGGTGCAAGTAGAAGGGCATGTTCACTGACCCCACTTGAAAGGGAGTAACCCCACAAAATTTGAAGGTGGAGGTAGGTAAACTGATCAGGGAGATGTGGGCTGGCATGAAAGGGATAGCTTGAAGCACTCCCTGAAGCTGGTAACCAATATGGGCGTAAGTCTGAATTTGGAAGCAAATCCAAGAGGGATACGCTCGGAGTCCTGGGCTGGGTCCCTCCTTTATCCAACAGCGCAGCAAGAGGTGACACTGCAAGCCTTCCCTTGCTGTCAGTGGAGTAATGACTGACAGATTTCAAAAGCTGCAACCCCACCAGGCTTCGCTCCTTCCATGAATCTATCTTCCTTTTTGGTGTACTGAGAGAGTGGGCAGATTTACAGCTTTCCTCCTGCTCCTTTACAGTGGGACAGTGCTGCAGGCAGTATCCTTCGTGATGAGGAATTAAACATGTACTCCTTCAAAAGGTAAAAACTGCTATAGGATCAATAGCTTAAACACAACTAATAAATCTCCTTTCCATCATCCTAAATAACTTTTTTTTTTTTAAAACGGGTGACTTCAGAAGCTGTCAGACTATATTCAGATGCAAACTGCACTTCTGAACACCTGAAAGACTCCAAGTATACCTCTTATACGCACACCAAATGTGGGTGTGACAGGGCTTAAGAATTCCTGCCTGCATAAGGTGTTTCCTGAAACCCAGAAGGAAAATGTTCTTTTAGTGCAATACAAGTCCAAGCTCATGTTTAAAGCAGAAATTGTTGATCCCAGTTCAGTGAAGCAGCAGATTTTCATTACATGGAGCACAGAAAAAGGAACTGCTTGTCAGATACGTCTCTGGAAAATTTGCTTACAGGAACATGTCATTGTGCATATAGAGGAAGAGCCTATTTTTGGCAAAGGGGTGTCCCCTGAAGGTTTCATACATCTGTTTTGATGAACTGCCCTGGAGATTTTCTGTATTTGTTTTCCAGAAGAGGCAGTTATACAAAGCACTGCAAAGCTTGCCTTTCTGCAAAGGCTGCTACCTCTACTGGAAAAAGACTAGCACTGAATGCACATTTTATCATTACACAAGACACAGTTTAGATTACGGCACCAAGGAAAGCAGAGAGACAAACATTGCAGAGCCCATACTCTCCTTTACAAAGGCCAAAAAACCCCCGAACAAACAAACAAAACCCAAACAAAAATGAAGAGCCACCCCTGCTGAGTTCTCCTGCTGGTGCTTAAAAGGACAAGGCATGAAAACATACAAGACATGGACCTGTTGGAAAGGGTCTAGAGGAGGCCACAAAAATGATCAGAGGGCTGGAACACCTCTCCTGTGAGGACAGGCTGAGAGAGTTGGGGTTGTTCAGCCTGCAGAAGAGAAGGCTCCAAGGAGACCTTATTGCAGCCTTTCAGTACTCAAAAATAGCCTATAAGAAAGATGGGGACACTTTGACAGGGCCTGTTGTAATAGGACAAGAGGTAATGGTTTTAAACTGAAAGAGAGGAGATTCAGGCTAGACGTGAGGAAGAAATTTTTTACAATGAGGGTGGTGAAACACTGGTTCAGGTTGCCCAGAGAGGTGGTAGATGCCCCACCCCTGGAGACATTCCAGGCCAGGCTGGACGGGGCTCTGAGCAACCTGATCCAGTTGAAGATGTCCCTGCTCACGGCAGGGGGGTTGGACTAGATGACCTTTGGAAGTCCCTTTCAACCCAAACTATTCTATGATTCCACGATAAAATCAAAGCAAATAGACCTGTTGAGAAAAGTGCTTGCCTGGTGACTTGGTCAGCTCTTCACTTTCAACAGAGACTTAATCTGTCTTCCTTGCACTCATGAAACTGTTTAAGCTCTGACCCTTGGGGAATGCGAAGCCCAGAGCCTGGTACCCACATGGTGCTGTGGGGATATCCAGAAGAGCCTGGTCTCAAGATGTGAGTAAAAGCAACTTCCAGTCATGCCCCATTCACATGAAATTCAATCAGGCAAATAGTCACCAGCCTCCCATCTACCACAGGCAGCGGGTTACAATGCTGGTGCCATTTCACATTTTTCTGCTTCCCTCCATGCCACTATAGCTCTCTAACAGGCTGCTGGTTTACAGTGATTGCTTCATGGAGACCATATCTTTTTCTTTTAGAAGATCACAGGAAGACTTTTCCACAGTTTGTTGTGGACACAAGGACAGTGGGAAAATGGACAGTTCATGCTGTTTGGATGGGCTTGTTGCACATCAGGATATAAAGTCTGGGCACAAACTTGTGGCGGTTGGTTCCCGCACTTCAGCTCATCCACACAAGAACATATTTGCATGGATGCACAACACTTGTACATTTTTGTCTCTGCCTGCCATCCATCTCAAAGCTGTTTTATTGGCTCTAATGACATAGCCTTCCTACTTAGCCATGCAAGGAAGCACACAGGCTACAAAACTGACTTTCATCGCTGGTTAGGGTTCTTCTGCTAATTCATATGGTTTTTAATTCCATGCCCTTAAGGTCTATAATAAATATCACCCTTGATAGGTTGGAGCAAGAATTAAGCTAATATTGAAAGAATCTGTCAGACTACTTATTTATTGTTTTAATTTTATGACTGTCTCGATCTAAAGCCTATCAGACATTGGCTAGGTCTAAACAGAAATCACTAAATCACCCAATGTACTAATTCAATGGAAAAGCAGAAAAAATAGTACATTAAGTATGGTACAAATGAAGTTGTTAAATCATTCATTACTCACTGGTTTTGAAATGCTTTTTGTTGAGTAACTAATAAACCAAAAACTCTATCCAATGATGTAATATATATTTTTCAGGACATTTACTATGCCCTATGTTGGACTGACCTTCCGCACAATGGAAGCATTCATTTATCAGCACTTGGATCAAGCTTATCTAACATTTTCCACACTGCAATGTCTTTGCTAAACTCTTAGCTGAAGAAATAGAATTGTATTTGTATTCAGTAAGAACTTATTTTGTGTGAATGTACAATTTAATTTCATTGTGGACACTCTGCATAAGAATCTGATCTACAGCTTCCAATCATCTTTATCTCCCTCTAGGTTCACCAAGAGCTGAACGCATGTATCAGCTCACAGGATCAGGTCCAGAGCTTGATTTGCAAAATTGTTACAAATTTTCATTTCTTTATGATTTAATGCAGTAACCCTTCAATATTTTCATCTCTAAAGCAAAATACCAGTCACCTAGGGGAAAAATTTCTTTGCAAAGATGCAGTTGTGCCAATTCAGGTGGATTTATTGAATTCAATTACAGATGATATTTCCTATTAGTCAGTTCACCATTCTATGAACCCAACAAGGAGCAAAGGGATAAGAAAGGAAAATAGATAAAGCTGCAGGTTGCATTTTAAGTGCCTGGCTGTTATAGCTATTGGTATTAAGAATGCCCTGTTGATGAGGTCAGCAATTATGAAAACTCTGTCGTCACATTTATATGCTAGTCAAAGCGGAACTGCATTGGTACCATTTAATCTCTGGGGGAAAAGTCTTTTGTCCTGAACACTTTTATGATACTGAAAAAACACCATGTTAATACACAAGAAAGAAAGAAAAGAAAGAAAAGAAGAAAAAGTAGGAAAAGGAGGAAAATATGTAGAGAAGGAAAGAAGGAAAGAAGGCAGGAAGAGAGAAAGGGAGAGAAAGGGAGAAAGGGAAAGAAAGAAGGAAAGGAAGAAAGGAAGAAAGAAAGAGAGAAAAGAAACCCCTTCAAAATGCCAGAACTCTCTTCCATAAATCTTTTTGTCATCTAATACAGAAGCAGTGGACAATCCCTGTTTCTGCTGGACCAAGGGGAACACCCCAACAGGAGACTCAATTTTCATCTCCAAAATTTAAAAAAAAGAAAAAAAAATAAAGTAAAAGGGGGAAAAGGCACCTAGAAACTTTATCTTTGTAATCAAATGAGGAAAACTATCTTCTGATCTATTAATACCTCTGTCCTCCTGGAGAGAGGATAAAAGAGTTATTGAAGATGTTTCAAAACTTCTCTTTCACTGTTGTACTGGGTATCATGTGCTCCAACTTCACTGGGACTCCCTTCAGGGAAAAAAGGAAAGCTCATCTTATCATGTCCTTGATGGCGTGCTGTTATCAAAAGCAAGGGACAGCACACGATTCCAGTCTAAAAATATAGACCCAGATTTTCTCCTTTCCAGATAACACCAGCCCACACATTTTCAAAAACTGACTTAATTGTGGGAGAATCCTTTCACTGGGAAGCCCCTGGTAGTGAAGATACTTTTTACGACTCTGAGACAGAACATGATGGAGTTAAAAGGCACAGGTAATCTCTGCCGTATTAACGGCCTTGACAGAGGCCAGTGATGGAATGAGTGACAGCATCACGTAGGGCAGCCATCCCTATTGGCCTCACTAACCCCACGGCAACGTCAGAGGAGAGAAGGTAACGCTGAAGAGGAGACAGCTGCAGCAGTGAGGCAGGGAACTCCCCACTTAAAACACCCTTGAGGTCACTCTAGTTTACGCTATCTCCTTTCCTCAGCCTGAACAACCCCTGCTGCTCACATGTTCAAGACCCCTGATCATCTTGGTGGCGCTTTTTGGGACTTGGTTTGTCAATGTCTTTCTTGTACTGTCAAAAAAAGAAGTATTCGATTTAGCCTGCTTACCTGTGAAGAAGTATTTAAGTTTGGAAAAAACAAACAAACAAAAACCAACAAATAAGTTCTGCTTTTCATTTCCATACAGCAGATGCTTCTGTATTTGAAAACCCTATTTGGCCTTTTTGAGGGATTTTTTTTCAGATTCTTTTCTGCTGCAGTGGGGTGCCTTTAGGCTCCGACTCTAAATTGAGAATAGTATAGGAGCTGTGGTTTGTGTTTCCTTCAATTTGAATCCTCGCATTGTCCACTGTTTCAACATCACATTAATGTTTGGTTCCATGTCACCTTAACTATGCAACAGAATGCCAGCACTGTAATTTGCTACATCTGCAACTGCTATTCATCCAAACAGCTTTTAATTCAGTATAAAAATAGCTTCTTCCTGAACAACCTCAATCTAACTAGTGTTTCTGGTAATTTTACTGACTACTGCAAAGTTACCCAAAGATAAATCCATTTCTCTGAGATAAATTTTGAACAAGAATTGTGTGCTTCTTTGATCTGGAGGTAGTCATCTGCAAGTGAGTTAAAAATTGGTGTTTCATTATACCACAGAAAAAAAAAAAACCAAACAGCCAGAGATGAAATATGGGGACTGAGCCTTAAATAATTTGCAGTAACAGAGGGATTAATGCTGGATCAAGAGTCCTCTGATCCTTTCAAGCATCCAGTACCAGTTGATGGAGAAAACAGTACCATGCCTAATAAAGACCAGTTCTTTTATAACAAGCCAATGGAGGAAGTTCTTTCTCATCCATTAATGACTGGGCTTATGTACCAAAGCAGAAAGATTTCATTCATATGTTATTCTAATCTTACAAACCCACTGGAGCTCTTTTGCTCAAGAGATTCTTGTGTCAGTGATTATTTATGCACTTTTGTCTTAAAAGATTTTCCTTTAACTGTTTTGAATGTGGTGCCTTCTAATTGCTTCGGATGTTTTAGTTACATCTGCAAATCAGCAAGTATGAGCATGGCAGCCAGCCTTCTCTGCACTATTCATTATTTTTACATTCCTCTATCATGTCATCTGTCATCCATTTCCTCCCCAACCTAAGCAGTTTTAATACATTTAATTCATCCTCACATCTTGTGCATTTTCACATCTCAGACAACTTTTGCCACCTGGATATTTTTTTCCTGATGTCTGTCAAGATGCAAGGACCATCTCATAAGGGGGATAGTCCCACAATTTATATAATAGCATTGTAACATTTACAGCCGCATGCAAACATAATTTACTTCGTTTCCTTGAATGGGAAGAAGGAACAATCAAATGGATAGGAAATTATTCAAGGTGCAGGATATATGACTTCCTCTTTAGCTGAGAAATAGTTCACCTTAAGGACTGTCAGTAAGTAGAAAAGACTATTCCCTCCTGCATCAGCAGAACTACCTACACATACAAGTACTCACAGTGTTATGGAGCACACTTCTTTATGTTAAAGTCATAAATCACAGCAATCCTAATTCCTAGACCATCAACAACAACTCATTCCAAAAGTTACTCTGTATATTTTAAAATCGTCAACATCTGCAAGAACTACAACATATTCCTTTCTGTTAGGCACTTATCCCCCTTTAGTCATGTTTCCCAATAGATTTTATTATTGTCATTGCTCTTTTGCCCTGCAATGAGTTTAGCTCATTCTAAACTAAAGCTTAAGGGCTTGTAGGTTGCACAGGAGCTGAATTTCACAAGGGATTATATGTTTTCGTTATCAGCACAGTCACTTTATTCAGTCTGAGATTCCTTCAAAAACCCTGGCAACTTGCTGCAGTTTACAGGCTCATATTGCTCCAACTTCCTTCCTTCCTTCTCAAACATGTTTAAGCTTTATTACCCCTCCCAGAGCTACTGTTTGCAGGTGTCTTTCTGATAGATGACACATCCACACAACAGACAGCCGAACAGTGCAGAGCTGTCTGAGCTGCTGTTATTAGACGAAGGTCTGGAGCAGAAGCAATCCAGCTGCAACAGCACGCTGCCTGGCACAGGACAATGTACTCTACTTCTTCACAGGTAGATCAACCTATGTCTCACAGAATCACATACTCTTTGGTGGCTAGGCTATTTGCAGAACAAGGCGACTCATTTAAACCTGGCTGAGGTGCCCAAGGGACTCAGAAAATGATTGAATTGGATCTCCCATGAGAAAATCGGTTAGCTATTCAGAAATATCCAAGGCATCCTTATTGTCTCCCTGCTTTGATGGCTTAAAAAATTTCAGTGGCTTTTTGCATTTTCATCCCTTACTGCATGGATGTATTCAGACACTCATTCTTCAAAGCCCCTGCCATGCCCTCCCTGCTGTCAGCAGACATCACAGGTGAAACGTCAATCTTGTTGAAGTCAATAGCAAACTGCTGATGACTTTTCTGGGGCCCACATTTCATCCCATAATGTCAGAGCTCTCACCCCAGAGACTAATGAAGACACATGTACGAAGCAGGTTTGAAGATCAAGCATCCAAGACACCTCCAAACCCTTGCGAGTGCCTGATACCAGAGGTGAAACTGGAAACAAGCAGTGATGCTCCTGCAGCCCAGTGCCCTCAGCAGCAGGGATACCTGCAGCTGGGGTGCCCTGGAGGAACAAACCAGCTCTGCAGACTGTCGCCCAGCATCCTCAGAACCTGTAATCAGCAAGACAGAGTCACGGAGAGGGCTGACACTCATTAATGCAGAGGCTGTGATTTGCATTGGTCCCATGGAAATTTTACTTAGGAAATTTTGATTACTATTTGTAGTAGCCAACATATCTCAGCTGCTTCTGTAAGAGCAAGACAGACGGTGCTTTTGAAGACAGCACATGCTGCCTCTTCTTAAGTGCCCTTTTCAGGCATATTTTAAAAATGGACCAAGCTGGCACCTGCAGGTCAAACTCTGTAGTTCCTTTGAAATCCAGGAAAACCAAAGTATGCCGCACACACAGCCACTATAATACCCCAGGCTGGCACTTAGTCGTCAGTCAAAGCTACTCTCACAGCACAGGAGTAGATTTTTCCTTGTCTAAGTACTAAACTTTGGCTTCTTTTAGGAGATGTGTCTTCTATAAAAATACACTACATCTGTGCTGCAGCTTTCTTCATAATTCTAGCAAAAGTTAGCAGCTGTTACAGCCTCGTACACACACACACTGACTTACTTCATGCCATCTACCAGAATGAAAGGCTCATTCACACCCTGTATTTGCTTTATCAAACATCTTCAAGTTCTTTTGCCAACAGCAACAATCATTTTGAACTAGTAATTCTCTCTAGCACAGTCAGGCACTTTAGTTTTAAGGACGGACCCATGCTTCAAAACCTCTATCATGCAGGGGACATTACAGGGGACACAAGCAGCTGCAAAGCTCAAGAACTTCTCTGATCCTTCTAGCATTACCTGTTCTGCAAGGTATCCAAGTTTCATTATGTACAACACAGAACATGACAGTTTTGCTGTGAAATATATATATATAATGAGGCATGATTCTGGAATTGCTGAAAATGGGTGCAGTTCTCAGAAGGCCATTTGAGAGCTTAGGAACACCAGGTCTGCTTTCCGGGAGCCTGAGCCCAGATACACAGGAACGTGCAAATCCAGCTGAATTCAGAAGCACAAATACGATTGCTGACTTAAGCTGATGGTAAAGTCAATTCAAAAAATTTTACTCAATATCTCAAATTTAATTATTCCTTCACGATATCATTTGCTTCCAAGCCAGTAAAGTACACAATTCAGTTACCTACATTGAAGTTGTTTAAAACCAGTACATCAAATAGAAAAATCACTTAGTTTAGATGCTATTACTAACGCAAGTTTGACAAATTCTGCAGTGAAAAAAAAAAAAAAAGTTTTGGCAATGTTTTCATAAGTTTAAATAACTTTTGGAGAAAGTGTGGTGTTTCTGATCACATCGGAATCACATAAAAGTAAATAAATAAATAAAGCTTTGGCTTATAAATAACTTAATTTTACTACAACAAATAATATTTAGGGATCATCAATAAAAAAATAAAACACCAATGCTTAGGTTTCAGTTGAAATTTGTTCTAAGCTGTTTTGGGTTTCGTTCTTTGCACAAGACCCAGGAGATGTGGACCCATGTGAATGGGAACAAGCTTTACATGACTCCCCATGATCCAAAACCACCATGTTTTATTCAGTGTAATAAATACTGGCAATATTAATGTTTTGCCTGGTAGACACATTTACAATACTACAAGGATTTAATGAAATCATCTCACTTTTGTCTGATGATGCTTAACATTCTGTCTCAAAAATGCATTACTTTATATTCCTTGAGTTTCCCTCATAACCAATAATTTTTCCTCTTCACTGTTGCCAGTTCAATCTGTGAATTTAATTTGTACTAGCTACTATACTGACACACTTAATTTTAATTTTACAGGTACCTGTAAAGAGTTATTGGTTGGAGGAAGTCTGTTGTACAAGCATATGAAAGCATTCAGGGAAGTGACAGAGGCATTCAGGAGAGAAACACAGCCAGATACAGTGGTTTCTCCTCTGTATGAGCCAAGGGATCACAATTCGACCAGTATTCGACCAGAAGGACATTCTGAAAGACTGACACACTGACGTTCTGACACAGCACCTCCCATGGTAAGATAAAAAAGCACCTGTGTATGTTGTAGAAACCCAAATCACCCTTGCCTTGTACGTGGTTCATTTTGTTTATTAATTTTAACATCTGCTGCCCATCCGTTCTCCTTTTTCTCAGGGATACATCATCCTTGTCTTGCTTGGTTTTCGTGAAGCCCAAATCACGACCTCCTCTTAATTAGGTTCTTGACTCTCATACTGTAGATCTCTTTATACCTCAGTTTCTATCTGGACTGGCTGCCCACAGCTGCACATGTGATGTCTACATCAGGAGGCTGCCATGGCCGACACTTGTAAAGGTGGTAATACTCTGGCTTGCCAAATAAAATATCACCCTGAGCTGCTTCAAGTGCACCTCTTCGGCTCAACTTTTTGCTCATTTGCTCATTGACACAAGCATTTTAATTAGGAAGTGGTAAAAAAAGAGCAAGGCCAAAGCTGTGTGCATTGAAAACATTAACTGCAGTTTCCAGGCTGGGAAATCTGGCAGTTCCAAGGCTCCTGATACCATATGTTGTAAATACTAAAGAAATAAAGATCATAATTACGTTGAGCCCCGGTATCCAGGCCCTTAATATTCCATGGGTCTGCAGTGTTCCAGTTTCATATTTTTCCATCACCAACAGGACTGTATAAAGTCCAGTCTGTTTCCCTTGTCTTTTTATTATTTAAAGCTAGAGTCTCCCCATCTTTCCTCCCCTCTAACAGCCCTTTGTGCCCATGTGCCCTCCGTCCATTTTGACATTTTTGCCATTTATAGCACAATGAAGACTTGCTCTTGAACACTGTTTTTGGATGTTATCACAAACCTGTTTATCCCCACAGCCTAGACAAGAGAACCAAACTCTGCCTCTGTGGAGTTCTTGGTGGAGGAAGGAATCCCCATTCAACTGAACTGCCATCCTAAGGCCCATCAAAGACTTCCCCACATGCAAGCAGATGTTCCGTGAAAGCTGTGCAGAATTATTATGTGATGGTGGATGGCATGATATCAAGCCTTTGTCCATGTGGGGTTGGTACACAGAGCCTAAGCCTGGTGTGTTCCCACAGGAACACAGGGAGAACATTCAACTCCCTGAGAATGAATAGCTCAACAGATGAGTTATTAGGAATTTAACTACGCAAGTCCCAAGAGAAAACAATTGAAGCTTATTAAAAATAAATTTGAAATCGCTCCTTTACATGGAAAAGATACTAAGTGCCAGTGCTGTGGGATCTCCCTGGATTAGAAGAACATGTTCATGGGCCACTGGGAAGCTTCTATTCCAGGAAGCGTGAGACAGCACTACTGAAAGAAGAATCCACTCTGCCTTCAGGGGAAAGTGCCAGACTTGGAGCAACACCCTGTGAAGTAATTTCAGCCATATCACTAATATCTGCCAAGCTCTTTTCTGTTTAAACTGATCTAACATCAAGATCTGGTCCATAATAAGCCACAGTTTAAGCAGCTCAGGAATCAGATCAACTTCTCTGATTCCAGTGGTAATGCTTGCTGGCCAGGTCAATCCACTTGGGGTTACTGCTGAGTGTCAGCCTTGGGAGATGCCAGACATTTCGGGGCTGAAAAGTCAGTGATGCTAAGTGCATGGTGTCCTGTCTGGTGCCTGGCACACTGCTGGGTATGTAGGCATCTTCAGAAGTACACAAAAGCCTAGCCCACGCCTTCAAAGACAGCTTTTCTGTAGAAATAGAATGAAACGCCTACACGATACACGGTGCTTCTCTTCAGCTAGCGTTTTCTGTGAGAATGCATCATTCACATACAGGTACTGTACTTACTCTCCCAACCTCTACTTTTTCTTTCACCTCAAAACAGTTCTGCTTGAAAATGGTCTGATTACAGGAACGTCTAATTACATTCTGCCACTCCGCTGAAGACCAAGACAAGCACTCTCTGTGTAGTGGACTTCATGCCCTCTTTGTCATTGTTAATGCCTTTCTCTCTTGAACAACCCACTTCTGGGATTCAAGCATCATCTGGGGGTTTGCTTTGCTTTTGGAGTGGCTCAGGCTGTGATGGACATTGTATCTTACAATAGCTTCCCGAACAAGACACCTACATCCCCTGACAAAGTTCTTTGTCAATTTTAAAGAATGCAAATTGACGAGTGCAGCGTCCCGTAGTGCATTTTTCAGGAACAATGTGCAGACATTTCCAGCAAGTGATCTTAATGGAAGATTCTTTGCCAAGTATCGCCTCGTTCCCCAGCTGTGGTTTTGAGAAAGCACATTTGTTTGCAACAGGGAACAGCAGAGCAGAACTTTCAGTTCTGTGCACTTGATCGTTGTATCCCCTGATAAATGAACTAGAAGGCCTTTTTTCCTCACAGGTTCTACACATGTAAACATTTAGGACAGAGCTTACACCTTGCAGTCAGGATGGTAACATACAGCGAAATGCAAATCAAAATAATTGAAAGTTATAGCACTAGATGCAGCAAGTTAAAATGAAGGGCCAAAGAGATTTCAGTGCTGCAGAATCACTTAAAAAACACAGGAAGAACACAGATGGAACAACAGACAGAGGGGTTAAAATTATGAGATGAGCAGTATATAGGAAGCAGAAAAAAGTGAAGATTCCAGTCAGATTCTAAAGCAGACTTTAAAATGGTCTGTGCTGCTAAACAAAAGATAGGTCATTTATTTATTTATCCAACTCATATTCATTTGGAAAACTAGCAAGAGTATTGCAAAATAAGAACAGCATTAGAAAAGCCTACATTTTGATTAGCTTGTGCTGCCATAATTTGCAGAAGCGCATTGACATTATGCGTGATGGGACTCAATAAACAAAATTAATTTAACATGGCTACCACTCAACATTTCCATAACGTTTTATGCCTTCACACCGCTTTGCAATATAAACTTAATAAATTAATCTCCATAAAGCAGGCAAATCTGATTAGCGTTATTTTACAGATGAGTTAACTGAGGCTTGACAGAAGTGACGTCACCCAAAGTAGCACAGAGAGTTGAGGAGAAAGAGTTGCAATTAGTAGAGCAGTTTCAGGCTACAGAGACCTCCCCATTCCTTTTGGCCAATTATTGTGCAGGGCTCCCTCATTCCTATCACAGTGTAAAATGTAGAGATCTGCCCATCTGTCTATTAGCATTTCCATGTTCCCTGAAAGCATTATAAATAAAAAACCACACACACACAATCTGACTGAGGGACCCGGTTTCTGCTGCACTAACCCACACCAGACCCTGCAACCCTCTGGCTTAGTCTGCCAAATTAACCTGGACAGAGGAAGAGGTCTCCTGACCTGTTCCAGCCACTAGAAACCTAGGCAGTCCCAAAGACACATAAAAAGGAATAAACCCCAGAGGAGAAGTCAAATGGTACTGGCAGAAAACCATATCCTGCAGGTCTTCCTCTCATCAGATATCACGGTGGGCCATGCCCTCCTTCATTGGAGGCACTGACACGTCTTCCCCTCTCACTGCCTGACTCTCCCACTGAAGAGCATGTTTGAAACAATGACAGCTGCTTTGCCAATCTTCCATGTGGAGCCACCGCTTTCTGGATTCATCAAGGTGTCTCAGTTTTCCCTGAAAGATTTATCTTGCCATTGGCATTCATTTTGACTGAATATCGTGTCACATCAGTTCAGCGGAAAGGAGAGGAGAGGATTCCTCTTAGCAATGGCATTTTCTATTATGCTAGAACAGCTCTTGAGGGGAAGCTACATCTAAAGGAAAAAAAGGGGTCTTTCTAACAGGCATTCAAAACACCTAAATCAGTAGTGGTGTAGAACGACTTACCCTCATCCAAATATACATTTTCAGAGTTGCACCTTTTCTACAGGCACTAAAAATCTCTACAAGCCTTGAGGATACAAAAATGTCAACCACTATTACATTAGTCCAAAAATGTGACAGAAGTGTCACTCAGGAAGTAGAAGCAAGAAATCTGTAAAGAGCAGGGTTTGTGAAAAAGCACAGCACAGACAAATAAAATCTGAGCGCACCTCGCAAAACCGGCTTGTCTGCTGGCTGTACAACAGAAACCATAGCAGGTGGGTAGTCAAGCAAGTACATAACTATGTGCAGTATCACCATTTGGAAAAGCAAATAAGAAATAATAACATAGTCCTGAAGTTTGTTTTTCTGCCCCTTCCCCCCTCCTAAAATTTACTGCATTCTGTTATAGCAACACCTCTTTCAACTGCTGCATTGGAGGCAGGGAAAATGATGTCGCACACTAGTGCAGTAAAGGTGACTTCTTAAAGCACAAGAACACTAAAACACTTGTTTTCTCCTGGATGTTCCTCTACTCATGTAGGAAGTCATCTGGTTTTGTGACGTTTTAACAGTAGTCACATAAGACTGGGGCTTTACCTATGAGAAAATGGAAAGATATAGATCAAAAATCTTCCTTCATTTGTAAGGCTCCTGCTTTATGTAGAGCAGGTGACTTACTGGAGAGCTGATAGAACTTGTGAACAGAGGAATGGAATAATTGCACATGCAACAGCGATAAAATACCACCATAAAGCCTAAGCTTACTTCCACCTGATCTCCTCTCTTCTCAGATTTGACTGCTGACATTGGTACAAAACAGTAACTCTTTGACAAAGACCATGTATTTGATCATGAAGTCTCACTGGAATGACCCTAAATGGAGAAAAATGTTACTGGAGAAATGCCAGCGAAATGTTACAATTGCTGATAACACTTCATACCTACACTCAGACAAATATATGTTAGGTTAGAGCAGACAATCACCACTGTCGCTTTTTGAACATGTTAAAGTAGGAGCTTAGAGGTAGTCTGAAATCATGGTATACAATATGTAGTATGAAATTCCCTTATAGTATCTTCAACGGAAAAAAGAGTCAGAACTGAAAAGCTGTCTCACAGGTAGAGTGGAATACAGACAGACTGGACCATTTACTGCACACTTGAAGCAAAGGTCACTCCAAAAGAGAATTTACTTCATCATACCCCAAAGTGAACAAGTATAAACGTCTGGGGCTAGCAAAGTGATGGAAAAAAGAACAGATTGGATCAACTACCCCCATGGGAAAGAGCTTACCTTTAAATATCTCATTTGCTGGAAGCACTCTGATCGGGAAAGAAACTGCTACACTCAGACCTAGGAGACCAGACTACTGCTCACACGACAGACTGCTGAAAATAACTTATCCATTGACCTTAGGTCAATCATCTCAATAAAGAAGCAAAGGCAGTCTCTGAGTCTAGAGCTGGTATTCAGCTACAAGAGTTACCGTCAAAGAGTTTTAGGGAGACACTTCGCTTGTCCACTACGTTTATTTTTAATTTCACAAAGAGATTGGTCCAATTCAGAGGACCAGGAACTGCTCGTTAGCTGTCAGGTCAGTCTAGTTATTATTTTATCTTTCTGCAAACTTTGGAATCTGCACTCTTTTTTTTTTCAGAGCATGGTAGAGTTTGATTCAAGTTAATCTTTAGAATATCCCTTTTGCTCCCCTATAGTCCTCTGTAATATTCAGGGGGCGTGTTTACTTATTTACTTTGATTTTTCTCTGTCCCAACAGCAGTTCCCAGTTGATTGAGAGACATGACTGCCCCTCAGAACGCTGGGAGAAGGACTATTTTGTTTTTTTCTACATGATGAAACACACACACACAAAAAGGTTTGAAGCTTGCCTGTTAGGATAATCTTTTTTGAGGAGTTTATTAAGGACACACTCAAACAGCATTTCAAGTGTCTATTCACAACCTGCAGCAATTGTTAACATATTCTAAATCAAATTATTACTTAAAACTATAGCAAGCAAAAATGGCTTGAGTGAACTGGAAACATCTCAAAACAGTCTGCTCTTCCCTTCAGCCTAAAATAAACTTATCTTGTAGCATATTGGTAGATTGGAAAGGTGCTGCCAGATGACTTAAAAAGAAAACAAACCCGAAACAGTGCTTAGTGCTATCTTGAATCTTTTGATGCAGACCTTACCTGACAGGAGATGTGCTTTGTATCTTCAAAGTGGCAGTGCAAACTAAGTAATTAATCCTCACAACGTGGGACAGGTCAGTAGTATCATACTGAGATAGAGAGGTTAACATTAAAACGTGGAACTACTTCAGTGCTTCAAATGGCACCCTGGGCATTTCTGTCCACCTCTTAAAGGTTTCAAAATCAAATAGTTTTGTTTTGCATGTAATAAAATAATTTGATTTTGTGTTTTAAAAGCATCTCTAAAAATCTCCGAGCGAGCTTTGAAAGAGAGGGCTGGGTATGGAAGTCATAACATTTGTATTGCTACTTTATTTTCAGATTATGCTCTCAACATAGCTTTTGGTACTTAGCAGACTTGAACACCAGGCCATTTATTTCTGAAGGCTGAAAATTGCAACTGACAAACTATTGTAAACAAGAAATTTGCACCAGGTAATTATGGGATGAACATTTCTCCTTTTATCTCATGACAGGTTTTTTTTTTCTCGCTCCCTTCAGGCAAAGTGTTAAAGTGCTGCTCTGCTCCTACCACCAACTCTGAAGAGTCACTGCAGGATTCCAGTTTTGATTCCATCACTTATTAATTTGTCATTTTGCAAAGAAAGACATTTCGCTAAATGCCAGGCTCTTCCAGAGCCTTTTCAACATTTGTGTTATCGTTTTACATATCTTTACCAACAATCCTGCCACTAGAGGATGGTACTGCTGACAGTGCACAACAAACAGGCTCCAGCTCATCTTCCCACAGCTGTGCCACATCTGCAGCACTTGCCACATTCAAACTAAATTCACTGCAACATCAAGCTTGGGGCAATTCACTGGGGAGGAAAGTGATGTTTTCAGATAGCTCAATAACAAGCCAGGCCAGGGGAAAGAGCTGCAGAAGTGGCTGAGTGAATACTGCACTGGAAGAGAAAGCATAGAACTCTAAAGCACTAAATTCTGCAGAAAACTAAGACTGACATGGTACCTCTAGACTGACTGCAGGGAAGGGACAACAAAGTCAAGGACTTGATCCAAGAGAAACTTCTGCACAAGCTGCTAAAACAGGGCCTTTGGGGAAATCAGAAAATTTCCTCCAGTTCTGCCTGCACCATCTTTCCCTGAACTTGTTGGCTCCTGGCTCTTCACTCTGTGCTCTCTGCACCTCAGCTTCACTCTGCCTCAGAGTGCTTTAAGTCATTTTAGTGTTTGTCTTCTTCTCATGTGCTTAGTTTTTAGAAAGCTTTTCCAAGCATACTTTCTTTCGGCAACAAATATTATCATAATGGGTCCCTGCTCTTGGCTGCTCTTCAGGCATTTTTGTGTTATGTGTAGTCACTCATCAACACAGATACTGATAACATAATTTTTACAAATGGATTTGTAAGTGTTAAAGTGTTAAAAAAATAAAGAACAGCATACATTAAAAGATAGTGCCAAATGCTATGATGGTCTCATGTCAGTCAGGGTGTTGGCTAAGATGTTCCTGGACTGTACCTCCTTGGGTATTGCTTGCACAACCATGCATATGTTGCAACAAAAGGGAGCGTCCTGGGATGAGACTCCTTGGAAAGGCAGTGGTGTGGTCACCATCTGTCTGTCTGCTGGGGAGAACTGCACATCCAGTTGGTAGGCCTGTTCAGTATGGGGGACAGCATCATTCAAAAGAGACCTTTTCATTCCTCCTGTTTCTTGTTTTAGGTTAAAGACTGTTAGCTGGTATACCAGATACCTGCACAGATTCCCTCAGCCTACTGCAGAGTGAGGGAAAGGGTCATGCCAAATACCATAAATTCATTTTTTCAAACATTGACCATACTCTAGAAATCGGAAAAGATGGCTTGGTCAGGACACTGACAGCGGGACTATGATTTTCTTGGTTTATTTACTTACTGACATAGTGTGCCCTCAGCAAGATGCCAAACCAGCTTGGTTACTTATGATCACAGAATCACAGAATGGTTGGGGTTGGAAGGGACCTCTGGAGATCATCTAGTCCAACCCACCTGCTCAAGCAGCTTCACCCAGAGCAGATCACACAGGAAAGTGTCCAGGTGGGTTTTGAATGTGTCCAGAGAAGGAGACTTCACAACCTCTCTGGCACCCTCAAAGTAAAGAAGTTTTTCCTCATATTTAGGCTGAACCTTCTATGCTTCAGTCTGTGCTCGTTGCCCCTCATCCTATTGTTGAGCACCACTGAAAGGAGTCTGGTCCCATCCTCTTGACATCCACCCTTGAGATATTTAAGAACATTGATGAGATCCCCTCTCAGTCTTCTCCAGGCTGAACAGAACCAGCTCTCTCAGTCTTTCCTCATAAGAAGGATGCTTCAAACGCCTCACCATCTTTGTAGCAGCTGCTGAACTACCTCCAGTAATTCCTTATCCTTCTTAAACTGGGGAGCACAGAACTGGACACAGTACTCCATGTGCAGCCTCACCTACCATGTGCAGGGCAGAGTAGAGGTCCTTCAGCCCAGCAGAACTGATTCAAAACTGAGTCC
Organism: Nesoenas mayeri; assembly: GCF_963082525.1. Classification (NCBI taxonomy): domain Eukaryota; kingdom Metazoa; phylum Chordata; class Aves; order Columbiformes; family Columbidae; genus Nesoenas; species Nesoenas mayeri. Next base: position 91,072,533 of record NC_137543.1, on the reverse strand, counting down.
TGGAGGCAACTTCTGAGGAAGAGGAAACTGGTGTTGGCTGTGCAGAATACAGCCTTTTGAGTGCCTCCTGAATTGTCTTGCCTGACAGAGGCAGAAAATCCTTCACATTCCCACTTTACCGGCCCACTGCTATCTCCAGTGTGTCACTCGGCCTCCTTCAGAGCTATTACTACCCATGTTTTGATGTGGTTGATCAAATCTTTGGGTCTGTTGATTCAGACCTACTGATGAGCACAGTCTACTTATTCTCTGTTCAGTCCATTTGTTGGCCTGAAAGGACATATCTTTAAAAAAAATACAAATGCAAACATTCTTATTGATCTTTTGCATTACAAAGGCTAAATTTCCAGCCAAATTGCAGGTGGTCATTCTATTTCTGGCGGAATTTTCCACTTGGTACAAACCTGAGCTGAATGGTTCAACAAAGACAGTGATCATTAAAGAAAAAAAGAAAAAAAAAAAAAGGCAAAAAGCAACCACATTAATTCTAATTTAGACTTGGCAAACATAGAACAACCAGAAAGATTAATGTGGATCCACATATGTAGACTAATGCACATTATCCTCTTTGGCCTCCATCGTCTCACATGCACTATTTGCTCTGGGATTTACTGAATCTATCTTCCATATCTTGGTGAAAGCAGAGCTATCATTTTTAACCCCTGACACAACGCTTAGTGAAGCTATTTCCAAGGTTACATTCACCACTTTCACACTATGCACATGCAGTCATTTTCATTAACTGATTAGACAAACATGGTCATTTGCTTAGTCCTTGTCACTTCCATCCATTTAAGTATCTGTTCTTCTATGGATATATCACCTTATAAACAGTGCTACCACCGGACCTAGTAGATTGATTCAGTTCTATTTTAAATTCCTGTTATGAGAATACCTTTTTGCAAACTGTCTGTTATCGGTAACTACTAAATAACTCTGATATAACCAGTCTCTTCGCACCACCTGCCTCTCTGACACCATACAGTGCATCAAGCAATGTAAAATCCTGATGAGAATGAAGCAACAGGTGAGAGGAAAGTAAAGATACTGACACCTCTCTGTGGGGACGCTCCTACATATTGGTACAACATTACACTGGGAATATTAATGCCATATATGTGTTTTTATATATAAATGCTAAAAGATAAAAAACGGGGTTGAAAAACCACAAAACATCAGAGAATTCATTCCAAGTGAGAATAATTTTATGCTCCATAGAAATCTGAATCTCTATACATTGGCTGAAACTGTGACTTCAAAGAATTGGTATGAATTCTGTGTCTGACAGCACACTTGGTTTCCAAATCTGGGTAATGTCAGCGTGCAGTTCATTCTTCAATAGATAATGAAAAGAGTGGGTTTTTATCAGCAAAAGCAACATCACGCTACAGTGCTGGAGCAAGGCACATGCTGTTAACTCAAGACAGGGTATTGATAGGAAACTGCTGTGACAGATTTGTTTCCCCAAGCAAATATGACAACAAGGTGATGATCTCAAGCGCAGTCTGATACAGGGGAGTAAGGAAAAGGAGGCAAAGAAAAAACAAACCAAACCAAACCAAACACAAACAACCCAAGAACAAGTCCAAAGAATTGGGAAGTTTTCTCAGGCTTCACTAGCTTTTCTATTTTAGGCTTTAAAAAAAAAAATAATTGTTTTTATTCCTCAAAAGGCTTTGGTTACAGCTAAGATTGCTTTACTCAGCACTCATTATATTTCATCTTCTTTCATCTGGAAGATGAAAAATTCTGCAGCAAATGCACTGAAGGATTTAACTCTAATGCAGCTTCTCCCATTACTGCTTCAAACTCTGCTGAAATGCGGCTTGTAGGTTTTCCTGATGATCCTCACAACCGTAAAGCAGGGTAATTGTCCCTACCACTTTCCAGTTTCTGATACTGGGGTTCACCCTTCCACTCAGTCAGGATGCTCCTCCTCAGCCTTATCCTACTTAACAAATTGTGGCCTGAGGTCCCAGAGATGGAGGGATGGTCCTCTCCCACAAGGAATCAAAACCAGCTCCACTAAATATGCACAATACATCAGAACCAAAAGGCACAGACAAGGATAGGCCTTCTCTGCATCAAACAAGATTGAACAGCAACCTATAGAGAAGTATTTAATCTCTGTTCTCCTGTTCAGTTCTCAGCAATGCAATAAAAGAAATATATGCTACAATTCACGATTTACATATTTTTTAACCCAATCCTTTTGACCTTTGTTAGCCAAAACACCTAAGTAAACCAAGCTGTATGCTTAAATTTCTTGTAACACCTGGGAATGTGGCAGAGGAGGTTAAGATTGGATATTAGGAAAAAATTATTGATGGAAAGGGTTGTCAGGCACTGGAACAGGCTGCCCAGGGAAGTGGTGGAGTGACCATCCCTGGAGGTGTTTAAAAGGTTTTTAGACAAGGTTCTTAAGGACAAGGTTTAGTGCTAGAGTTAGGTTATGGTTGGACTCGATGATCCTGAGGGTCTCTTCCAACTGAAATGATTCTATGATTCTATGATTCTATGGCCATGAGGCAAATTAATCTGGGCTGCAGAAATGCCTAAACTGGACCATACAAGCACACACAGTAATTAGCAACCTGCACAGTCCAAGAGCTGAGGAGGCAGATGGTAAAGCTGAAGTTGGGGGGTCCCAAGAAGAAGTGGGGCTGCAAGTTAACAGTGCCACAGATGGAGAGACATCAGAGGTGGCCCCCCATCAGCAGCTCAGGCCTAGATGGATTTACTCATTCAGAAACAAGATTGCTGAAAGCAATTTCACTGGTTCCAGGGCCAGCTCGGTCGTCTCGGGCAGTGATGGGTACAAACACACCCTTGCAGACCTGCTCAGCAGTCCCTGGAAAGTCCTGGCATCAGCCCCCACCACCTGCAGGGTGATTAGGAATTGTCTGCTGTTGGAGCTACTTCTATCTCCAGAGCCACAAATAACAAAGAGCAGGTTACATACTTAGTTCATTGCATTGCTCCTGCCCCTAAACAGCTCAAGCAGGGAACAGAAATGCTCCTGACCGCAGGGGAGGTAACTATTCCCTCTTATAACCCTTTCTTCAAGGTTCTTTAAATATTTTTCAAAATGCCATTTTAAAATAAAATGTATATACAACAATATCACGTTGCAAAATGGTCAAAACGTGATTACACGCACTCCTACCCTGCTCTGTGCTGTGAAAGCACCAGAGAGCTAAACACACTTGTACGGTCTCTTCAGCAAACTACAACTGGAAGGAGTTCACATATGAAACAGCAGAGCTCAAACTCTACTGCTCTTAACCCTTTTAGAAGGCCTCCTGTAGGACAGGTCCAAGGCTGAAATTAACCCACCTGTCTGGGCAGATGAAATGCCATCTGTGCCATAAAATGAAGCCTTTTGTGCCTGGGGCTGATAGCTTGAGTGGTAAGTAGTGGTTGTGCAGAGGAGGAGAGTTTCCTGCCTAGAAATTTTGGGTTTATCATGATGTGGAGCCTGCCTTCCCTCCTTGCCCACATTATTTATGTGACACCTTGGAGAAGGGAGGTCTTGTTCCTACCTGAGAAATAACTATGCCTTTCTACACCTCTGATGGACTCACATTAATCACACAGCTTAGGGTTTTCTGATGGTAACAGGTGAAAAATAATTACCTGCCCACAGGCTAGGTGAAAATAAAGGGAATTAATGGGTATTATCTGCCCCCTGGGCTGTATATTTACTTTCCTTGCTCTGCCTAAACAAAACACTGAATTGCTCAGAATCATGTACGTGGAAGAGTGAGACTACAGCTAAATAAATTAGTTTTTCATAATCACAAAAAGGTGCCAGTACTGTCTATAAAGGCAAGTAAATGCAGAAAATGTAAAAGATAAATATATAACATACACCAAATGCTTATTTGCTCTAATTTGACAATTACAGGTTTCTTACTGGTTGACTTCCAAGTTCAACTTCACTATGATTCAGCCACAAAGATTTCAAGTGCAGAAGCATCAACAGGCCCCATATTGCAAATGCTTGGGTTAACTGAAAACAAAACTTACTATTCTCTGGAGAAAATAGACCACTCCCTTTTGTGCCTTCAGACCTAGAGGCTTAGATTAAAGTCTGTCTTTCCTTGCTCAAAATACTAAACTACATGGTACTAAACTAACAGAAAAACATTTTGAAAATGAAAGTAAATAAAATCTGCCAAGGGACAGATCTATTTTGCACTCTGGCAATTTTCCTGAGGTTTTACTCTTAATGTTTATTGTTTAACTTCATAAAATTGAGTAACTAGCATAACAGCACCTCAAATGCCTGAAACAGCCCATTAAAACGTGAAGCATCTTGTTAATAAATACACTCATCAGAACATAACACAGGTCCCTATAAGCTTATGTAGTTTTTAAGGCTAGCAAACATTTTTAATGATCATCAACAAATCTGAATTTTCTTCAATGGTTTGTTATATCACTTCTCTTAATAAATGTCTTGACGTCACTGTTAAGCAAGAAAAAGCAAAAGAGAGAACTTCAAATATGGCCAAATTGTTTCATAACCTTCCAGGGGTTTATAGAGCGAAGATGCAAGAAAATCCCAGCTGTAACACCACGGCTTTCCTCCCCTCATTGACAGCAGCTTCTGCTACGCCAGCCTGGGAGCCACCGGCAGAGGAGTTCCATCAAGCACATGGTAGAATGGGAGAAATGCACAGTTTAAAAGATGAAACAAGCATCTCGATTTTAGATAATGTGCTTCAGCTACTGGTGAATTTTTTGAGGAAAATACACTAAATACCAAATACACTAAAAAGGATCTATTTTTTTCTCTGCTTGCATATCTCCAAATCTGATGTGCAGCACCAATGAGATGGCAAAAATTCTCACCTGTACTAAGTCTACAATGGATCAAGAAGACCCAGGTAGATGCTGTTAGTTTCTTTCAGGTTAGCAGACTGAAAGCTTTGTCTACAATGAAAACACACTACCAAACACTTCATTTTTGTTGCTATACAGCAAATGTCTGCTGAAGAAGAGGAATTGACCACAATTCCTATTTTCAGGACACCACATCTTCACAGATATCTTTTCTTCCTGACAGGTTTCCAAGGAACAATATTGCGCAGGGCACCAGCAGAGCACAGAAAAATAAATCGTATGTACTCACTGCAAGTCTGAAATACTAGACCCAGAGAAGGAGAAATCTATCCTCTTCAGTTGACTGAAGGCATAGGCAAGACTGTCAAGAACAAATAACAGATTCCCTGCACATCTTTGCTTTGGATGTCAAAACTGACATTTTTTTTAAAGGTCTTAATTGTCAGAGGTCTGCTGCTCTTCAGCCTTCTAGGGGAAAAAGAAATCAGTCTTCCTAGTGTCAGCAGTATTTAACAAGTGAAGTTATGAGCTGGTTCCTGAGGTCTTCAGAAAACATGAGTCCTACTCATTATTGATCTCCCTGTAGAAAGTGATTTCTTTTTCTTCTTTCTGGTTTATTTTATATAGAGATTGCTACAATTGCTTTTATCATTCCTCCTGGAGTAATTTCAGGTTAACTCACTTTACTGGATACACTTACTTAAGTACGGCTCACATTTGAAAGTCTTCTTGAACATTGGCTGGACAGAGAAATTCAGGATGAAAAGAGCAAAACTTCAGAAAGTTTTGGATTAAGGGTAGGTTGTCTTAGCAACAGGGTAATTGTTTTTGCTGAAAATGACAAACTCGTATTGTGGAATCTACAGTTAATTGCAAAAGCAACTTTAGCTAAGCCTCACCTGTTTTATGCATCACTCTCTAATTTTTTTCTAAAATATGCTATTTTCCCATCCAAAAGTCACTTTTCAGAAAAATGACCTTGACTTGAAATCTGATCTTCAAATTAAGAAAACTTTTATTTAAAAAACTCACACACAACAGTGGAAATGGACAGTAAGTTTCCTCACAGAAAACTAGGTAACTTCCAAAGAATAATCTCTAACTCAGTATAGTTTTTCTACAATCCATTGGGTTAAGACTCTTTTTGGAATGCACAAAATTTGTTTGAGCATTCAGGATAATGTTTTGGCTCCATTATTGAACAAGTATTAAATGTGAAAATGAATGATACATTTCAGGGACATACCGTCTCCCATCTAGAACTCACTCTGAAATTAGCCGGGGACTTTATATTTGAAGTTTGCAAGTGAATGTAAATCAGGTTCAGTGTGAGTATGATATTAAAACGATGATTTAAAGACACTTCAAAGGATACTTGAAAGCTGATTAATCTAAATTTTGTTTTATGTCTTTTTCCTTTGTGTGCTGAAAACCATCACAGCTTCCTGTAGTTGCTGCTACATAAGTGTTTTTCAAGAAGATATTTCTCTTAGTTAAATTTTGCAGTTAAAAAGACCATAATTACACAAATAGTATGAAGCAGTATAGGCTGCTCCAAGTTTTCTACTCCAGATACACTTGCAGTTTACAACCAGTGCATTTTAAGATAGACTTACCAGCAATATCCTCTTCTGAATCCATTTCTGCAGCACTCTCACCAACTATCACCTGTTGGAGCCATATGCATGCTCTGGCCATTTGAGAGACAAGTTCAATACAATACAGTCCCATTCTGCACATTGCCTACATCGTCAGCTATGCTTCCTCATTAGGAAAGCTTTTCTGATTAGGTCAGAAGGCTTCAGAGCACTATCCATTCTACACACAGTGGTTCATAAGGGTGTATTTCATAAGCCTTAAGTCCAAAACCACCACCCTTGTCTGATTTCCGTCCGCAGCACAGGCAACAGAATTTTACTCACTGTAAATTGCTTTGAAATCACTGACTTGATACCAACACATTACCTTTCAGGTAACATCCAAATTTGGGTGACAGATTTTTCTCTCTCCACTAAGTGTATTTTTAAGTACATGGTTGGCCTTTTCCTTTATCCTTGCCCAGTTTCCTGACGCAGGAACTTTACCCATTTGCCACTGCTTTTTAACAGCTTTTAAGAAAAACTGGTCACTCCAGACCTGTTTTTCTGATCTAATTAACAAAGGAAAAAAACCTGTAGGCTTGCATTGGCTTTGGATTCTCTTTTCTTAGAGGGAGGTGTGGGTGTGCTACCCAGTACTTCATGAACTCTCTACAACAAAATGCATCGAACCTGAGTTGAGGTTTTTTCCTCCTCTGCTACATTTTCAGAAGCCTGTGCTGCTGCAGGTGCCATCCAGAGTCCCGTGCTCTACAGCTAAGAGTGCAAAGGGTAATTTTAGCATATGTCTTCTATTTACTGACTGATCACGTAACAAGTGGCATGTTTCAGAGAGGCCACGAGAGCTCCCTGAGCTGCAGGGCTGAGTGTTCACACGCAGCTACACCATACATGACACCAGCAAACATCATGTCATTTGTCCAGTTTTACAGATAACTGCAGCTGAATACTAAAAAGGGAGTGAAGAAATCACCTGCTTTTGTTTGTAATTTACACAAACATTTGTGCACACAGAGAGAGCATACAGACCAACAGTCAATAACATAAATACATCATATAGCAATGAAAAAGTGCAGACCCGGCCACATGAGTCAAATTATTATGATTTAAAATGTTTCCATCTTCAAACGGATCTGACAGAAACAGAATACAGTAAGATTTTACTAATGGGATAAGTTCCCTCAGTACAGAAGGCTTTTTTCTGCCCCGGCTTCTTTCTTTATTAGTGCTGAAGCATCCAAACACTTGGTCAGCTGTACCACATTTTTGACTGCGTGTGGTTTTTTTCCAACGTACTTCACCTCCAACTACCAATAACCTGCCTGACCAGAGGTGCACTGTCAGTCCATCTTTATTCCCTCGTTCCCTGCCCCAATTCTTCTGCAAAGGTTACCTCAGCAGCAGAAAACATATAAGCAGGACACTGTCTGCAGTTGAAAATAATCACTGTCTAGTTCCTGCAATACCGAGACAGTAGAGTAACATAATATTCATTTGTAAATGAAAATTGCACTCTATACTGCCCTCTTAGTACAGAATAATGGCAATCTTGATGCTTTTACCATCAAGACTGTATGACAGAAGCAGAGGCAGGAGCAGACCAAAGCACTGATTGCCTAGAAGAGAATTTAGATGGGATAGGGCAGAACCAGCAAACAACTGCTATTGAAAAGATCAGTACAAATTGAGACGTCACCTGTATTTATGCGTCTCACTATCTACTGCAGATCAACAAAACCCACAGTTAAAATGCATACACAGTGCTTACTGAACATATAGCATATGGAATTTAGGACTCTGGCCCATTTTGTAAGATGCTTGTGGAAAAAAAGAATTAAAATTGATTTTAAAATCAAATTATTATTTCAACAGAAGTAATCAGTATAGAGCCTCAAAAAATTTTTTTCTTGAAAAACTACTGTATTCCTCCACAGCAAATTACTTCAGCGTTATTTCAGTAGAGGCTATTTTGCAAATGCAAAGAATAAATGAATCCCAAAAGCATTACAAAACTTCCGCTGTAAAAATGTAAATGGATTATCCCTCCATTAATATCCCACTGTCGTGAGAACAGCAACACTTTAGAAGCAATCATTCTTCTGTTACTCACAATATAAAAGCCAAATGATATTTTCTCCATAAATCACCTGGCTATTACAAGATTAGTGTAAAAAGGGGTTGGGTCTAAGACCAATAAAGTCTTTAGATCATCTTGCAAGCAGGTTTATAAATGTTACCCTGGTGTTTTCATCTCTTCTATGTTGGAAGTAATGCCCAACATTTGTTCATACAACTGTTTTAGAGCAGAGCAGATTTCTGCACTAGATTTTAAGTGCTACTACCAGCTTGCATCTACTTGATTTTCATATAACAGTGATTGAAAATACAAAATTACTGTTAGTATTTTATTATTACAGCTGTCCTGTAGCACATTTTTATGGAGGTGTTGGGCCTCCTGCAAGAGTTCCAACCAAGCTTCAAGGCCAGTAAAGAGAGAATTAAGAATAGCGATGTTTTAAAACATATTTGTGACTCAGGCCAGCACCAAGACAAGTTTCTTTACAGAAGCATCAGTTCCAGCAAAAAACAAGAGTTGTTTCCTTTAACACGAAAACCTCACAGTGGGCAGGCAGATGTTAATTTCTAGGACTAGACCAAACTATACACCCCTCCAATGTCATTCCCCCTCCAGTGAAATGAAACAGGCAATCTCTTTCTTCCTATACAATTGAGCCATTTAATTTCTGATTACACACTTCCCACTTCAGTAGTATTTTTTCATGCCCAAATTGAAGACACAAATTTTGTGTTTACTTTGAATTGTGTTAACCATCTGATTTGTATGTACTGTGTCCTCTTTTCCCTTTATTCTGGGGTAACGCATTGGCCTTCATATCCATCTTGTACTGCTAGGCTCAAAATTCACCTCACTCGTAACAAAGGCATTACTTGCCATCAAATTGTGGCTGACAGGAGGATGTTTTAACATGCATCACTTCACTCACATTTGTGTATGTACAAGCAGACAATTAATACACATGGATACAAGCGTGCAAAAACCTCTGCCACTACTGGGAACTGTTGCCTTTCTTCACTTTTCTAGATTTTCACAATCCTCAGCTCTACCTTCCCATGCAGCAATTAAAAGAGGTAAAGTATTTCAGGACCTAACTACTTGGAGAGAAGCCATAACGCTTATTAATCACATCAGCATCCAGCTGAGGTCTGTGCACACTCAGTTTTACAGAAGTATCAACACGACCACCTGGACTTCAGTACCACAGCTATAGGTCCTCTGCTGTAATTACTGCACAGTGGCTCAGAGTCACTCTGTTGAGGGATGAGGGACCAATGCTGGCTCTCGGCCACCTGAGCACCCATCCAGTCATGGCCTAACTGTGCCTGGATGCAGTCTCCCAACATATGTCAGAGTGCCACGGATACTGCTCTGACTTGCGCCAGCCGGCAGGAATCACCAGAACTGGGGAAACCTAAGCTTTGCTCTTTAAAAAAACCCCTTGTGTCTGATGTATCTAACAGCTGGACTCGATGATCTTGAGGGTCTCTTCCAACCAAAATCATTCTATGATTCCTCTTATTCATCCTGTTAACACAGGCCACGCAAAGAGAAGAGTGTCCCAGACACGATGACAAAGGCTCTGCACAATCAGGGAAGTTGCATACGGGTAACGTAATGGAGCAACCTCCTAGGAGCTGACAATGCCATAACATATTTGTTATTTGATTCTTGTAGATCCCTAGTGGCACACTTAAAATACTAAACAGTTTAAGCTTCCAATCTCTCTTGTTTATAATTTCTTTACTGTCAGAGAAGTATGGCCTTGCCCAATACGAAGCAGTATCTTGCCATGTAATATAAAACTGCTGACAATATCTATTTACTAGGTCAAGAAAGCTAAGTTACTTCTGCTACAAATGCAGCACTAAATCAGCCATATAGCATTACAGTTGTATTTTCATCTGCTTTTATGCATCAGTCAAAAAACTGTTTGCAAAGTTCTGAGTCAAAAAATTTGCTGACAGTGATGCTTAAAAAGAAGAAGAAAGCACACACGTTGATTTTAGATCACAGGTTGACTGTGCAGCATAGGGAGTTAGAAATTGTCTCTCCCTTTAAAGTATAAACTGTGCAAATTTGATATGCAAGTCATTAAGGGAGAACTGTACAATGTCATTTTTACAGCCACTATTTCCTGACTCACTTTCATTGGACAACAACCGCAATTCTCTTTATACTGTATGATCTTTCAGATCAAGTGTGTGTATTCGGAATTCTCTTCTCCTTGGAAACTTATGTATCAGATCCTTGAAGCACTGCAAACTTTTTCTAGATTACCCATTTTACTAATATTTCTGACCTATCTGAACGTATTCTCAAAACCAGACTATTCTAGAGATGTGTTCTGATGCCCTTACTCATGCAGAATAACTCTTTATCCATCAGTGACCTAGTGTACTCATTCAGTGGGGAAAGTTAAGGCATCAGTCTCTGACCTTCAGTTGCCCCTAATACTTCAACTGATGATCGCATCGTTGCATTCCAAGGTCCATGTGATGAAGCAACACAAATTTCCATTTTGAGCACTAACTTTTTAATGGTGCAGGTTCAAAACAGGCAAATGCTTTAAAAATTTGACTGCTTCCTTACTGATAAAGAAAATTACACCTCCTCATCCCCATGGCACTCTCAGCCATCACTGGAGCTGGACTGGTAATCTCAAAATGAACACGTTTGTGCCAGTTCACTAGCTCATTGGTGTCATTCCCTGCAGCACTGATCAGCTGCTCCCCTCACTCCCACTTAACGACAAACTTTGAAAAAGATCAGGTATAGAGAGACTCCCAAGATTTTAAGAGAATTGCTATTCAAACACCTCAGAGTCTGAGCGGTATAAAGACAGGCTCACTTGATGTTTAGAAAACTGGTGTTATACAAGGGTAGTAGGCTGATAAGAAGGAATGTAATCTAGTCTGATCCTGTCTGGAAAGAGAGGCATGGACACAGAAGTGCTAATCTGAAATGTATCAATGTATAATCTCTCTTGAGACTAGGACAGACCTATAATTACACAACCATGCACAATCTACCCCTGCGTAAACATATCTCAGTGCCCTCCCTGAATCTTCAGTTCTAATCCTAAAACACAACCCTTTCCATATTTTAGTATCACACTAAGTACCCTAGTTTCTCTTCTAGAAGAAACAAGGGATTTTTCTCTTAGACAATAGATAACTAAGGCTTTATCAGTTAAAGATGTACCCAGCTGCACAGCAGGTCAACCATTTTGCAATACTCTGTGCACTGTACACAGCATGTCGACAGAGTGCAAACGACCCTGCTTAATTTCTGGGAGACTCTTTCTTTCTAACGTGTCTCCTCAAGCTACCAGACTTCTGCAGCCTGGTTGGCAAATCTGCCATTCACAATGACATGTCCATGAAATCACAGTTGGAGTGGCTTGTTTTCTATAGAATCCTCCTGGTTCTCTTGCAAAGGATGAGGATAGTGGGAAAGAAGATGATTTTTCCCAGATCTGCTCTAGCAAATATGACTGGCCATTAGCTCAGTGTGGTGACTTCATGTGCCACCAATGGATTATTTAAATTCTTCTGAGGGCTGCTGTAACACAGGCAGTTAGAAAACAACATCATCTCCCTTCTTCATTACCCTCAGTGGACCTTCTAGTGCACATTACCTTGATTCCTCCTAGTCAGGCACCTGGCCTCGTATCACCACACAAGCTCCATTATACACATTGCCACTTTAGTCCTTGCTCTACTTTAGAAGCAACATCGATCCAACACCCAAAATAGGTTGGCCACAGATTGGATCTCAAGGGACCAGCAACCAGGAGCACACTATGCAACTCTAGCAGCTGGTATAAAATTGAAGAGTGGACCTGATCTCCATGCCTCAAAGGAACCATTCCCTTCCCTCTATTCTCTCTAGAGACAGGAAAGGTCACCTTAGACGTATGATGTGATATAGCTGCAGGCAATGCCCATTACACAGCAGACGGATACAATTTAGTTTGGTATTCTTCTGAATACAAGTCCACATGCATCTACATGTATCCTCTGTTTATTTTTCATGTTACAGAATTTAACATCAGAAGCCTGTAATGCATGTTCAAGACAGAAAATTTAGCTCTTTAGTACAGACCACTTGGGTTTCATGTGAACAAGTAATATGATTTGGGATTTCGGACAAGCAAATGTCTACCTAAGGTGAATGATCAGCATTAACATTTAGACTGTATTTGGCTACCTGCAAACCGGAATATAGGATATAACAATATCAGTATCCGAAGACTCAATCACCCAGGTCAGCTGGAGTATGGAATTTTAATGGGATCTTTGGGTTAATAAGAGCTTCCCTTGTTACTGAAGACTAAATGTACAGACTAAATCAGATAAAGTGCTTCTAAAGAATTCAACAGACAATTTAGCAAGATCAGATTTTCATATTTAGAAGTGAAGTTTCAGCCAGAATATTTCTGTATGTCCTAAAATGTCTCCTGTAAAACTACGCAATAAATCACCTCATGCATGGTAATAAGGTTTATAACATACAGGTCATTCTGCCACACAGGCATATGCCGGCATCCCAATATTCACTAGCTACATACCTTTGAGCTGCTTAATTTATCGATTTCTGAAATCAGTCAAACTTAAGAATGTTGGACTCTGTGAAACTACACATGAAATGCCACCTCATATGCATGATTTTTGTATTATAAGTGGACACAAAAATGACAACTGTGCATAGACACTTAGATCTGCTTAACAGAAAGCCTGTGAGTACCCCCAAGGACCACTAAAGGCACCATGTGCAGAAATCTGGAGGTCGGAGCCACAGTGTGTATTTGTACTGGGTGAGCCTAATGCTTTCTGCATATATCAAGTTTTATACTAGCAGAGCTCCACTTCACTCGGACATCGCTCCTCACTCTCCTGGGACCCAGACTTGGCAGCTGAGGAGGAGGCTCAGCAGCCCCAGGCAAAGGCATCACTGCAGCTCCCTTCAGAGTCCTTCAGACACCACCTGCCACATCAGTGCTGCATGTATAAATCTCAGCTAGCTCAGAAGTAGGAAAGTCAGTCTAGGCAAGACTGAAACATAACAGTTATTGCAAATTTTCAACAGGTGATTCGGTAAAGAAAACAGACTATAATTATCTGAGAAGGCATTTCCAAATCAGAAGCAGATAGAAACTGAAAAGTATATTGTATACTGTTTGTCAAATGAAGGCACACATAATTCTTACTAGATCGTCTACTGCAATTTTTATTAAGAAACTCCTGAAAACAATTGGGATAATTTCTAAATGGAAGTTTAAATCTGCCATAATGAAAGAGTTGCGAGGTTTAAGATAACAAAGAAAGGAGTACATTTAACACACGCTGAAGGAAGTTAAGCAGCTGCAGAATAATGATCTTTGCTTTTACAGAATTGGTGAGAGTGTGAGAGGATGCGGCAAATTTAGATTATATCTTTCTCAACAAAGATTCTCCCTAAATCCTGATGAAAATGTTTGCAGTCTAACACCTCAAGGGAAAAAAAAAAAAACAATCTGAGCTTAGAAACTTCATATTCAGTTATTTTTATGGAACACAAGTCGGACAAACAGTGAGCCAAGATTCTAGAAAATTGATTCTGTATTTTCACACTTGGAATTCTAAAGTTGGCAAGACTCTCAAAAAACACATGCTAAGTTTGAATGGCCATAGTAAAAGAGCTCTGAGGAAAAAAAGAATCTGCTGATAAAACTGGCTGGCAAATTATACCATGTAGGAAATCTACTATAAAAATGGAAATTAAACCTTCAGAATAAAGAAACAACCTTCTCTGAACACAACTTGTTTTAGTCTAAGACCTACCATTGTCTACAGAACAAAGGAAAGCAAAATGGTGAGGTCAAAATCTCTCCAGTGCCTCGCGGATGCACAGCTGGGAGCAAAAGCTTGTTTTAGCACATAGTCGTACAAGTGGAAAGAACAGCAAGGGGCACCAAGCCTTCTGACTTCTGCTCTTCTTCTTATTTTTTAGTTAACTGTACATGAAATCTGCAACTGAGGCAAAGCAAGACAGTTTTAAAACCATAGTACTGTATGATTTTCAAACGGGTTGTCAGAACTGAGTCTTTTTGTCTGAGTAACTATGGTCTCTCTTAGGCCAAGATCTGGGAAATAGCTGTCCAAAAAAATACGGGAAACAGACACTGACACCAGCCACACTATTAAAAGAAGTCCTAGGGGCAATAACCAATGCAGAAGACCATGAGGTGTACAGACCTTTTTTGTTTTTCCTTGTAACAAGATTAACTTCACAGGAAACATGGGGAATAAAGCTACTGCCAGCTTGGTCATCTCCCTGAAAAAGGGAGGTTTTGCAGGTAAAACACAGAAGTAGCAGCCCCACCCTGGAAGTCCGCACTACAGATTGTCACCAGTAGTGCATGTCCTGCAGTAAAATGGCTTCCAAATTTGTAATCTGATTTGGACAGAGCTGTAATGGATTAAAATTAAAATCACTCATTGTGGTACTGTTCAACTATTAAAGGTATCTAAATGAGAAGAGGAGAAGGTTTCTTAAAAAAATTAAAGGCAGAACCAAAGTCCCACTAAAAGTTATAACAGTAATCACAGAATCACATCTGGGAGTATAATTTGCCCCAAATTCATAAATAAAATTGTTATTTTTTTAATTTAGCAGTAATCTTTATAAAATACCACCATTTACAATTAAAAGCACCATTGCAACTGAAGAGAAAAAGAGCTTTAAAGTAAGATCTGGAGATAAAGTGTTATTCAAAGGCTGTGAGGGGACAAAAACCTTTAAGTCAGGATTTTTGACAGCTGAAGAGCCTGAGTAAACAAACCCACTGTAGGAGCGAGGAAGGGGAAGCCAATAGGAGAAAGAAAAGTGTGGACTGGTAGTTAAATAGGAGCACACTGGATCAGCAAGATAGTGGGAAAAATGTATAAGGAGTATTGAAGAGGATTTTATTCAACCTTTCCAAGTTACGTGTATTTGTTAGAAACTAATTAAAATAGGACAATATATAAAGGAAAAGATTGTATTTCAATAGTCCGACAGTTTGTTGCATGGACAATACATCAATTATTTGAGTACACTGAAAGATTTTGTACATGAAATATGGGAGTTTACATGGTGCACAGAAAGGAACATATAACTAGGCAAACGCACCAGAGAAACCTCAGTATTGTGAATGAGCCACCAATTAACATGCTGTCACTTTTAAGGTGCTTAAAGCCTCCTCCTTCCACATGCCACTAAAAGATTTTGCACAGTACTCCTGCAGTAGTTCAGCTGAATTTCTTGCAAGATCAAGGCCTTTGCCAACAAAGTGTATCTATATCAGTATGAACTTAATAATCATTCTTCTTCATAGAACAGTACGTATATTTTCATTTTCCGCTAGCTACACTGCCTACATAACCAAACCTCCATTCAATCATGTGGCTGGGTGCTAAATAAAGTTGAGAACGTGACAAAAACACAACAGCTTCTCCTAGGTTTGAGACTGGGGTGAGTACAAGGAGTGGGTATGGTCAGGAGCCTGAAAGGAGAAAACTCAACCGAAATTCAAACTGCAACCCAGGAAGTCTGGAGACTTCTGGTCTAGAGAGCACAATGGTTTCTTCCTCCCTTCCTCACATGGGAAGACAGATGGATTCAAACACACACATGTTCCTTTTAAGTAGCAATCTACTCTATAACCATTTAAGGGTTATTCTGAAGTACACTTTGATCTTACATCAAGATTATTCATCTTGATATAAGGAAGATTTTTTTTTTTTACATTGAGAACAACCATTTACTGGAATGACTTTCCCAGGGATGTTGTGGAGTCCCCATCACTGTAGGTTTTCAAGATGTAATCAGACGGGGTGCTAGATAGCCTCACCTAGGCTTCCTTTCCCACAGAAAGTAGGATAAGATGATCTTTCAAGGTCCTTTCCAATCTGGGCTGCTCTACGTTTTTCAGCAAAATAAAAATTTGAAAAATTAGAATGGCAAGAGATGTTTTTGCAAAGGTAAAGCGTAATAATTGGTCTGAGAAAGATGTATGGGATGATCAATGCAACTTACTACAGGACTTTGAGTTAGAAACATGCTATTTCTATCTCTTGTTGAGCTCTCCATTTGAAACAGTCATTATTCTAATTTAATACACTGAGAGGATTAGAATAATGTTGATAGTTATCTCTCACTGGATGTTGTTAAGACTGATTTTTACACATATATTATTTCAAAAATGCAAGACAGAAGAATAATGTTATGCAGTATTAGCGCTGGTAGAATAGTAATACAGTTTTACATTAACTCAGCATTCCACATACAGCTAGTAAATTGCTATTCAAAAGGTCTCTTTCCTTCGAATGTTCCTCTAAGATTTCTTCCAACTCCCAAGCTGGTTATTGAGCAAGTTGTAATGTCATTTTAAAAGACTAACAGGCTTCCCTAGAGGAAGAAAAATTTGACAACAAAACATCACAAGCAAGTTCTCCCATTAAAACACTTCTATTCAGAGATACTTAGAAAAGCTAAAACAAAATGACAGTAGAGACAATGGCGTTTCTGATACATTCTCAACTATGCTTAAAATGACCAAGAAATGTAACCCTATATAATAAAAAGAAGCCATTTTTACAAGACTGTCTCCCAACTGAATTCAAAAATACATCTGCCTGCTAATGAAAATGTACAAAATTGCAAAAGTTATTTTTTTTCCTTACACATAACATTTTTGAAGTAGAAAACACAAGAAACTACGTGCCATTAAAACTGTCACTGTGATAGGTAATTACCTGAGTATCATAACCAATAGACTCTTCTGTGTCATCGAAAGAAATAGAAGACAAAATTAAACCTACCATCTAGCCATAATTTAGTGTTTCATGATTAAATTTATTCAGCCCTTTTTCACACTTGATTGATGTACTTCAATTTCACAATTAAAGAAAACTAAATTATTTGAAATGCTAAGCCATTTTCTCCACAGGACTAAACTGATGTTGTCACCCTGTTCAGTCTGGTAGACAATTTGTGCAATGGATTTCCCGATCCATCTGCATCCTTCTAGCCCTGGAATAAAACTGCAGCCTTATAGAGAAGCAATTATACACATGCCTTCATATATGTGAAGGCACTTCATGAATGCCTTTAGCTCTCATACAATGGTTCAGTCCCTCAGTTTTAAGCCAGTTGGGCTCCTGTTCCATTTTAATCACGATCCCCTCCTCTGCCTATGATCAAACCAGGACACAGATGACCCCGTTCCCAAACAAAACAAACTCTTCTAAAATCAGGACTGTCTTCTAGTCAAGTATGTTATTTCCATCTCATTAAACTAATAGGTATTTTGGTTCCCATTAAGTTCTCCACAGTTTTTAAGGTGCTGTACTGTGCTTGTAATGCTAATGGTCCAGTTCAGCTTATTGATTTAGCCAGCAGTGTCAAGGCTGTCCCACACCTGGTGCCACAGGTTTGAAACACCACAGAAATGTTATGTTTAGCCATAAAAGTTCCAGATCATGCTCTCTGTAATAATGGGTGGATCTAACTGATCAAAAACGTTGACTGTAGAGAAAAATCCTTAGATAGTTGGACACATCAAATGCAAAAACTATATAGAATTGAAGATAAACTGGGTAGTGATGGAGAACACAAGGAAGATGGAGGCTGGAGCATGAGTTGTGGAGCCTTGCTGGAGGGGGACACAGCTTGGGACACCTAATAGCTACCTTCCAGTACCTATAAGGAGGTTATGGAAAAGACAGTCAGCCTCTTTACAGCAGTGGACAGCAGGAGGATGAGTGACAACAGTAAATCAAGATTAAGTGAGGTTCAGGTCAGATATTTGGAAAGACTTTTTCACCATGAGGACAGCCAAGCAGTGGAGCAGACTGCCCACAGAAGCTGTGTGGTCTCCATCCTTGAAGGTTTCCATGAGCAGACTGGATAAAACCCTGAGTAACCCTGTCTGAAGTCAACGTTGACTGTGCTTTTTGCAGAAGGTTGGATGACAGAACCAAAATCAGGAATAGATTTGTAGCTTCAGGGCATGGGAAAGGCTGGAAAATGAGCTAGGCAAGGGCACAAGCACATGCCTCTTGTAGCAACATACCTTGTGGAAATAGGGATTTTATCTAGGTTTGAAGGAGTACAAAGAGAGGCACCCTGCATAAACAGTTTGAATAGTTTAAACAACTTATTTTAAAGGCAATACTAAGCAATGAAATTCTAAGCACTAAGAAACAATCTAAATTTCTTTCGAATGTTATTAGGTACAAAAATAATGAAGTTATAGAAATGTATCAGTGTTCAAAGATAATCACTTTAAAGAGCCCACGATTTAATATAAAAATGTAGTACAAAAGTTTACTATACAATTTAAAGTTATCATATTTAAGCCTGTTTTTTTGCTGTGTAAGTTCTACCTGGAAAGGCTATTTTCTCTGCATAATTTTATAAGAATTGTACCAAAAAAATCTCCTTCAGCCATGTTTTCTCTGAAGTCTGTGACTGGCTAATTTGTACTCAAACAACAGTGTCCATTTCAAAAACACAACCACCAAATTTTCCAGGCACAAAGGTGGCTTTTTGGTTTTCTGTGCAACAGTGCTACACTGGAAGTTATTAATAAGCATCATCATACACAGACTGCAGTTAAGGTGATGGCATCATAAACAGATTTCTTTCAGATAAAAAGCATCAAGCAGTAGAACTCTTATCTGTGAAGTGGTGGTTAAAACACTAAGAGGATACTGTCCAAAGTGAGGCACAAAGAGAAGTCAAGCCATAGACTAAGGGGCTTCCTTAGTTTGGTTTGATTCTAGTGAGATGAAGTGGTTGCAACTCTTTGAATCCTGCATAAGGAAAAAAACAAATCAGAAAAACAGTAGCTTCTGAGAAACCATAGTGAACATGGAGCTGACATGGACTCCAGTCAGGGGAACACGGTTCCCACTGGGAAGACAGATCCAGAATGAAAAGCAAAGAAACTGCTTCTCTTTGTCCCTACTGCTTTCGCAGAAACAGACTGCCGCAGGAAGAAAGGTCTGGCACAGATCCTGGAGCATCTTTCTAGGAGAAGTGACTCAGCAAGGTCCCCAAAGTACTCTTCTTCTAGTCCAAAAAGAGGCAATACAAAAAAATGACACAATTCTAAAAAGTTTAGCTTATAAATTCTAATAGCTGTAGGTTAACTCAGGGCTTGAAGAAGCCTGTAAGGTCTTCCTGGAACCCAGTTTTCTCCAGTGCCAGTACCAATACCCCCAGTTCCTCAGAATAATAGGATATGAATAATTAATAATTTAATTGAGAAAAAGGAATTTTGTTAGATAAATCAGAACAAAAAAAACCCACTGGTTCACTCATTATATTATATTATATTCAAGAAAAGCACATGCCCATTTGGATGTTTAGAAGAAACTGAAATGGAAGTTGAGCCTTTAAAAAAACCCAAATATGGATTTCCAGTCATGTTTAAAATACAATCTATGCCATTTCATCTTTTTTTCATAGGTGCTACTGCATCACTGAGCAACAGAAGTGCAACAGGGAGTTAAGTGGCAAGGAGGAAAAGGGGACAGCGTAGGGACAACTTCTCACTGTTACGACAGCTATTGATCTTGAGAACACAGGCATGACAGCTGTGTACAGTATTTTTTGGGCTATGCAGTTCATCCATCATTTACTCCTCAATCTAATCTCCAAACATACTGCAATTACCCAATCCCCATCAAGCTGTGCTAAATGACTCTTTCCGTAGAAGCTTGCAGGGCATGACCTGCTCCTCCTCTGCTAGCACCGCAGATGTGCCTCTGTCTCTTCGCAGCCCTGACATCTTTCTACAGCCATCCTTAGCATCCTTTCAAACCAAATTCTTTCTATCTCCTTTGGAATCAGAGACAGGCAGACAACAGGGCAGTGGGAAGGATGTTAATTGCAAATTAGCTGTGCTGCATGTCTTCCCTACCTCACTTTTATCAGTACCTTCTCGCCCCTTGCTTTTCTGGCTGCACTAGTCTGTGTCTTGACTGAATTCACAAAAATGCTTGGAATCATTACTGGTGTGACAGACACACAGCAACCATGTTCTTGGCTTGAAAAAGCAATTTCAAGTCTCTGTGTCCTAGGCGTTTCTGAATTAAAGGAGAAAAAGTAGATTGAAACACTCCCTTTAGAGCATCAGATTTTAATGCTATCAGGTTTCAGGAGATCTGTTTGTCATTTTTAAAAATAAAGCAACTGATTGCAAATATGGGGATTCAGGGGAAAAAGGGCAATAGCCTGCAGCAAAAATGCCCAGATTTCAAAGGCTGGAAAAAAATATCTCAAGTTACTGAATGACACAATACAAGAATACATGAACAACTGTTTTGGGCCAGATAAAACGTCTATACAGCCCTGTCCTGTCTGCAACAAAAAATATCTCCCTTCCATCTCAACACAAACTCAGACAGTCTTGATAAGTGAATATCTTAAGTTAAAAACCAAGCCAATGTGCACATGTATTAGCAGAAGCCTCTAATACTCTCCTGGGCTCCAACCTGTTTTCAACACAAAGCATCCTGAGATGCATGTCACTTCTACATATTGTGCCTCAGTATATTCCTTTGCACTTACTCATCTGATCTCCCCACATGAACTTTTGGCATCTATGTCACCCTCCTGCAATGAGTTCCAGCAGGGCTTGGATCTCATCCTGCTTGCTGCAAAGCTGGTTCCTTGTAGTTTCATTTGAAACATGCTGCCCCCTGTACTAGAAGATGGCACGAAGCCATCCTTATCTACCCATCCTCTCCAATCCACCCACAATTTTCTACATCTTGATCATATTAATCCACCAAACAATCTCTACCAGAAATGGTTTTCTCGATCACTCCTGTGCTCCAATTACCCCTGCCAATTTTCTCTGAGCATCCTGCATATCCTTGTTGAAATGGAACTCCTAGATTGTGCACAGCATTCAGCCTCCACATGAAAAGGAGTCCGAAAGCTCACAGGCTCATCTCAAGGACTGCTGAAGTGGCAGTAGCATGGTGGAGCCCCAGATTCCCAATCTTGCCACTGAGTATAAGCTTTCCAAAGATGAGAGTGGAAATAACACACGGCTTATGGCACATTCATGTCAAGAGCAGCACAGAGTAAACAATTCATTTGGCAGGTGTCAAGGTGGCCCAGTAGCGATCTGTTCCAGGTACGCTTCACTCTCTCACTGACTATGCATCCAGATCTGTCTATAGATCAGAAATCAAGTTTATTTATTTCAAATGAGAATCCAATTATAGCACCAAATTATTCTGAGGGGGTAACAACAAAGATGCTGCTTTCGGTCCAATGTGGATTTATTTCAAAGCGATTTCCAACATGCTGCTAAGCGGCAGAAGTTGTAGACTGGCACAACACAAGGCGGGCTGCCAACGCCGAGCTCTGCTGCAGCTGAGCAGGCAGAAGTTCAACATAAACAAAAATGACTGAAAACGAAAACTGGGGGGCAGAAGGAGGGAAAGGGTCTAGACAGACAAACAGGAGAATGCCAACACTGAGGAACAAAACCCTAAAAAACACAAAAATATTCTCAGCAAGTAGGGTATATAACCCCTGTTGAAAACACAGCACAAAGAAGCATCCCAAAATGGGCTTGTTGCAGCACTGCTAGGGACTGTGAGAGCCAGCAGAATATTCTAGATTCAGCTGCAGCTCACATGAGCTACTTCACAGGATTAGAAAGTGGCCACACATTTTCAGAAGGTAGGAGCTCAACCATCAGTGTGGCTGAAATGGAGGCCCTCTAGAAAACAGGAGCTGAATTAATAGCATATTGTCTGATTCTTATTAAAAATAACAGCTTTTAGCTGACAGAGCTAATTGTTTAAAAATTGGATCTATTTAGTCACCTTTGCAACTTTGGCCTCTCATTGGGAAGGGCCACAGAGCTGTAATTTCAGAGAGACTTCGGACTCATGTGATCCACACCCATAAAGCGGCAAACGAAACTGGATCAGGTCAGGCTTTGTAGACAATTTACTGTGTTTATTTACTTTGAAAACAGCTGCTCTGTGGATACTGCAGTCAAAGCTAACAAAACGAACGTTTGCTGGAGACTGGTCCTTGATGGGTTCTGTAGCCACAGCAGCGCAGCCTGAGCATCTGTGGAGGACCCACTGCTGGAAAAGACAGACAGACAGACTCCTCAGGCTAACACTGGGGCCAAGGGCTGATCTGAGCTGGTCACAATGAATCAAGCTCTCTTCAGTACTCCCAGACCAGTAGAATAACTGCTTTGGTAACTTAAGGGCATTTTTATACTGAGCTGTTACCATTAGTTGCTCTTCTGTGGCGTTAAAACATTGTGCCTCAGCAGAAGTTCAATAGAATTTCAGGGAATGGGCACCTGAAAAGGCAACACTGCAACTGAAGAGCCAGGTTGAGCTCAGGGAGCACTGGAATGAAAGGTTTTAGGTTGCCTTAAGGAGGTGGTAGGAATTTCTCTTTAAAAGTGTCAGGTAAATATATTTTATTATGGCTTTGCTACTAGTTACATATATGATTTAGACAGTGCTTCTCAGCCTGTTGCCCACAGACCAGTGAAATGACCAAAGGACAAAAACACGTGCTCGCTTCTTTGTAAACAGAAACAAAGCGTGAAAGAAAAAAAATACCCACAACTGAGTACTCAAAGTATAGTCCAAACTTTTTGCTGACAACAAATAAAAACAAAACAAAACAAAACAAAAAACACTTGAGGCAACACTACCCAAGATGAATGGTGGCTTTATCTTCCCATCTCTTAATCCTAATATCTAGTCCAGCCTTTGACTAAGTGTACGCAAGAAGTGTACACAGTAAGAAAGATAGGGTAAACAACCAGATTACAAAATTCACTGCTGAGAAAGTAGGTAGAAATAAATTCTAGCAACATAATAGTTTATTGCAGGAAACCCCATCACATCATCCTCCAAAAGATCAAGAAATTTGCACAGCATAAACATGGTAAACAAAAGCTAGAATCTTCCCAAAGGACCAAGAAAAACAAAACACTTAAAATATTATCATGCCAGCATAAAAGTCAATGTCATGTGCTCACCTTGGATACAAGCTCACTCTGATATCCACATCTAAAAATATATATGGAGGTAATAAAGGGTCCTGGAGTCAGGCAGTCAAAGTTTTTAGTCAAAGAAAGACAACTGAATTAGGAATGAGTGACAAGATTGGGACTGCTTATGTGAAAGATAACATCAGGACTGGATAAATATACACACTATAGTGAAAGGCAATTTTTAATTGCCTTCCTAATATGAAGGCAAACAGAATTGATACTTTGTTTTAAAAGCAACAGATAGATAACCTGTGGAACTCATTGCTGCAAAATGCTAGCAATGCCAAGAATCAAGAGTATTAAACCGCAATTGGATACACATAGAAGTCATCCCTACAGTTCCACTATAAGCAATTGTGGACAGACAGAGACTGGGGAGACATTCTGTAATGGAGATACCATTTCCTAATAGTTTGGGGAAGGATTTCGTACCTTGCCTTCTGTAGTATCCTAGACTTGCTACTGCTGGCTACAAGACACCCAGCTAGAGGGATACCCCTGAGACTGCTCCAGCACTCCCTGTGTTTCCAGAGCTGTTCTGCTTCCAGAACTGTTCCAGGGCAACAGGTATGAGATTTTACATCTGAAAGGATATGCATATCATTTGAGGCACGTTTGGGCTGTATTCAAGCAGCCTTGACTAGAAAAGTCAAACTTCTGCAGTTAAGATAAACTTTTTGCAATCTCACGGTCCCTTCCTAATGCTTAAGCAATCTAGTCCTCACTCTTTAGATTTTTGTTTTCCATTTCGTCATCACATCTTTTAATTTCATGTAAAAGTTATCAATCTTGTTATTTTTTGAGGGCCGGGAACAGACTGTAGTAAGAACAAAATAACAAACAGTACATCTTGATCGCACCTTTGTGACACCACATAGGCAAACTCACGGAGTCTATTCCAAAGCAAATATATTCCTTTTTAAGATAGGCTCTCCTAAAGGTAAGTAAGATTATAAAGAGGGTATCCTTTTGTAATGGAAATGCTGATAGCACTGTCAGCACCTCTAAATGCCCGTCAACGGCAAACAATAAACTAAACAACATGATGAAGGAACCCTTTTCCTAGCCAGAAAAAACAGGCATGATTGCAATACAAAGTGAAAGTTCAGCTTGGCAAGGTCCAAGTCAGCAACAGGTAGTTACCTCCTCCCTTCCTTCCTAGCTGCATGCTTGTGAGAGTGGACACTGTCATATCTAGGAAAAAAACCCAACAACTTAGTTACAGCGTTAGTTGCTCTTTCATGTTCTATATGTGGTTGGTCTGGTGCTACAATACGAGAAAATTTGATAATGAACCTGTATTTTTCTTTGCCCTTGATAAAGTTGGGGATGATTAATTTTTCAGAGGCAAGCAGTTTTCACAACACATAAAAACATGGTTAAGCAGAGTGCAAGTGTATTGCTACAACATCTAGCTGCCATCTGTAGTTCCAAAATACCAGAAAACTGGAAGGACTTCTGAATGCAACTGTAATGCAAATCTCATTAACTACCACTTTTCACTACTGAGCAAATATCAGCATGTCCCTCCTGAATAACATGAATATTTCTAAGAGCAGTCATCATATTTCTTAATGGAGAACTGAATTCACTGGTCCAGGTTCAAATTCAAAGTCCAGGTTCCCAGAAGAGAAATGACTCTGTGCTCTCTGTAGACAGATTGGGTTTTAATGAGCAAGAGAAACATAAAGGGCCTGATCCTAACTGCCGTTTACTCAATGGGATGGTTTCTACTGACTTCACTGGGCTTTGGATGGAGCTCTGAGATCCTGATTGTGTATTTCCACACTCCCAGCTTCACTGAAAACAGCAGGGAGTTTCAGTGTCTCTCAAAGAAGAACGGTTCTTCAACAACTAATACTACCATTTTCTCCAACACAGAAAATGCCCCATTATAAGTAGGAAAAAATAAAACTGATTGCTGAGGATTTCAGATTGCATTTTTTAAAAAAATAACCCATAGGGATGACATTCAGTGGGCTCATCTTGTGCCAGCCCTGATTGTGAAGACAGTGCATTTAAGTGCTCCAAATGTATTATAATCTTTTCCATTCTCACAGGTGCCCTCCCGATAGCATACTTTATTTTCAAATCTACTTATTTTAGCAACCATGTTTTCTAGCACCAGAATGACCAGTTCATATGGACCTGGTGGAATGTGTTGGAACAAACCAATACACTGGGACAGTAACCACAGATGACACATTACAGGGGACTTTTTAATTTACAATTTATAATATGCACTTTAAAAGATACAGCTTTTCCTTGACTCTGTGGTATTTTTCTTTCTCCTGTTGTGCTGTGCAAGCCATTACTTCAGTGTATGCCCAACCTACTCATCAAGTAAGTTCTCTAATGACCTTAATAAATTACATGTAAGCTTTGAGTTAAGGACACCATTCTTCAATTAAAACCAATAGTGATGACTGCAGCATCTCTCTGTGGTGCTGCTGCACTCTGTTAGCAGTACACTATGCAAACACAGCTGGGGCCAACAAACAAGTGTTCTTCAAAACTGTGTCACAGCATTTCCTCCATTTGATAGTCTGACCAGTGACAGATTTAGCTGTTGCCCATCAAACTTGCAACAGCTTTGGCTATTTGGTTATCACAGAATATGTGCATATATATTATTTTCCTGTGGACAATTCTTTTTATTCTTAATTCCAATGAAAATGACAAGCAAACAGTAGATATTCTCCATAACGGGATTAAAGAATAAGTCCAATTAGTTTGAATTTACAAGTCAAAGCAGATCTATTTTATAAATACGATTCCTGGCAAAAATAATGAATACATAAAAGAATAAGAGAGTCAGAGACTAGCACACGCTAACTTCAAACTGCTATAGTCTCCAGCCCCAGGTTTCTGGAGTATTGTCAGACTGCAATCCATAGCAAAATTCCTGATTTAAGGACCAAGATTAATTTCTTCTGAACTAAAGCACATTCCTGGTGTGTAGCGCACTAGCTGACAACACTGCTCACCCATGGCAAGTTGCTCCACTGGAGAGAGGAATGAAGCACAGAACAGGGAACACCCGGGTGGGCAGCAGCTCTGCGGGGACCGAGGTGGCACCTGAACGTGTTCTCAAGTTTAGTTATCTAGCAAAAACAATGTGCATGAATTGTGTTTGCAGTTATTTGTCATATGCACGTTTTTTTTTAAACTCTCAGCCAAGATTTCAAAAATACATGGGTGTCTGGTGAATTCTTCTTTGGTTTCTTTTTCAGAGGTGCTAAACCTCCACTTCTGAGAATCACAGACCTTTAAAGCTGCTTAATTAAGTTATCCAGAAAAGCCATCAGTCATGTTTGAAGATATTGGTCTTTTTTAGTCACAGTACTTTCGCCCACTTTCTTTTTTTTTTCTTCTTTTTCAACTTCTATTTTCCTTCAGCTTTCATTTTTGTCTTGCCCAATGGTTCAAGCAGAACTCAATAGTGTCAGAAATACTGCTTCTACGGCAAGACATTTGACCCTGTGAACACACTGCCATACTCAAAACCAAAATTGCAAGTTGAAAGGCAGTGAAGATCCACTCTGAATCCCTGAATCATCCTGAGGCTTCAGCTAGCTTGTGTTAGTGGATGGGATCATTTGGGTTTTTTTACTATAAAAAAATAAACACCATTAGAAACAGGAGAATCGCTTTATTTTAACATTGTTGCAATCAACCATCTTACTCCCTGTGCTGCTACAAGGATTGCAAATGAGGAAAGCAACAGAAAGAAAATAGATATTGAAACTGGATGTAAAAAGAAAAAAAAAGGCGGGGGGAAGAAATATTAATTTATATTAATTATTAGATAATGCTATTAACTGAATAATTAATTACCAATTCTATTAATAATTCTATTAATTAAAAATAACTTTCAAGCAGGTACTGAATCCATGTTATACATAGATTTTCCATTCTGTATTTGCCCAAGTTGACAGGTCTCGCCCTCTAGTACCTAGAAATGTTCTTTTCTCCAGAGAGACAATACACTGTATATGAAGGAATTGACCTCATGTGATAGAGGGAAGACTACAGAGACAATAAGCCTGGGTTCCAAGCAGATTTCAAATCCAGCTGGCACAATTATAGACTAGTGAAGCATGTCAATTTACTTGTACCAAAGCAGCTTAGAAACTTATCCCTAAAATATTCTCCTCTGAGCTGAAAGCGGATTTACTTCAAAGTCAACACAAGGAACTGGGTTAGTAACCAGGAGAGTAGATCTTGAATTTGTAATGTTAAACATCTACCACTTTAGAATTGCAAAAACACACATTCAGCTTGGTGGCCCATAATGGCTATTATGATGATCTACTAGGTTAATATTCAGTTTCACAAGTGGTATATAACTGTAATTCCTATTTAGAAAATAGACTGTAAAAGTCCAAAAGGATCCACTGAAGTTTACTGAGGAAACTACTGTATAAAAAGGGAAGTTTGAGACTCTATAGATATTCTATGTATTTAAACACATAGGAAATAGACATTGCCATACTAAGGTCTAAGAAGATACCATTTAATCTAATATCCTGCTGATAGAATTATCTAATAACTGATGTTTCAGAGTTGTATAAAATACAATAGTGATTTTATAAATACTGCAGGTCCATAATTCATAATGGGATTTCAACATGACCCCAGGCAGATGTCACTCATGTTCTGAGGCACAAGAAATGACAACCTTTGCGATTTTTATGTAACCATCAAGGTTTATCTGCCTGAAAGATAACCAGTGCTGCAGACTTATTGCTCACCATGCTGCAGATTTGGGCTTTTTGAATGTTTCCACTTGTGCTAATACAATGGAGAAAGATGGTCCTACTGGTTTCTTTCATCACCTTCATTTTTTTTAAACACTTCTGTATTCTCTTCCCTTTTTTCAAATGACATTATATTATGTTCAATGACCTTTCTTCTCCTCACATCTTCCTCCAAAAGCTGCGTATTAAAATACTCATATATCTTCACTCTTAAAACACTTTGAACAGAAGAACTAACATTATGATCAAAAATAGCTAAGAAAGCACAAAGGACGTGAAGGTTGATTTTCTAGTGCTCCACTAAATTGTGGGCATTTTGGGTTTTTTTTGGATACTCTATGAATGACAGCAAGGGTGTGGTTTTGATAGGCTGAGAGTTCCCACAGTACCCAGTGATTTCAGTGGGAGTTGCTACCACTCAAAAGCTGCTTTACAAAGCCAAACCCAGGAATATCTGCATTAACACACACTAACAAAAATGTCTGCCCAAGTGACACAACCCACAGCTCAACACTTGACTTTGCGTAATTGAGCCTAGCTACTTACTTTAAGAAAAACTTGAATCCGCTGCACCATCCTAGTTGATTTTCACTTGCTCATCACACATCACAACTACCCAACACAACTGAAGGTAATGTTCTGACCTAAACTGTTAAATTTCCATTGTAGCTTGTCAGACATGTCACTTAATACTTCAGCCTCTTCTGTTTCACTGGTCCACAGAATGTGGGTGGCAATATCACAGCTGAGAACCAAGAGGCCTTCATATATAAAGGTAATTAGAACTCCCACAATAACTACATTAAATCAGTCTTCATCTGCCTCCTTTCTGATGTTCATTCATAAAGTATGAACACAAACTATTTAAATATTACAAACACGAACAGTCATTCATTTCGTTACTATACATCTGGCCCACATGTGTACTAATAGGCATGAAGATAAATATTTTCTTCATCCTCAGAATAATTTTTAAAAGGCACCTTTCCCTTGCATTTCTAGTGAGATGCCTGATAAATTATAGATCAGTTGCATGGTGTTAGTGTTAATATTAATGTTACCAGACAGTGTTTGATAGGAGCAGGACAGAAACCTAAATTCCAGAGGAATTTGGAACTGCGGCATTCACCACCCAGATGTGTGTTTTGCACCTCAGGTTCATCTCTAGAGTATACAGATTTTATGGGGTGCACAGTCCCATGAATTTCTGTTCAGTCTACCCGGAGACACAACCCTGTCTGTACATACAGACTGGGGGACGAGATGCTGGAGAGCAGCTCTGCAGAGAGGGATCTGGGGGTTCTGGTCAACAACAAGCTGAACATGAGCCAACAGTGTCCCTGGCAGCCAAGAGGCCACCCGTGTCCTGGGTACATCCAGCACAGCATGGCCAGCCAGGCGAGGGAGGTGATTGTCCTGCTCTGCTCTGCACTGGCGCGGCCTCACCTGGAGCACTGGGTGCAGGTCTGGGTGCCACAGGATAAAAGAGATATAAAGCTACTGGAGAGTGTCCAGAAGAGGCTACAAAGTTGGTGAAGGGTTTGAAGGGGAAGCCACATGAGGAGCGGCTAAAGTCACTGGGTTTGTTCAGCCTGGAGAAGAGGAGACTGAGGGGAGACCTCATGGGGCTACAGCTTCCTCACAAGGGGAGGAGGAGGGGCAGGCGCTGAT
Source organism: Nesoenas mayeri (assembly GCF_963082525.1). Taxonomy (NCBI): domain Eukaryota; kingdom Metazoa; phylum Chordata; class Aves; order Columbiformes; family Columbidae; genus Nesoenas; species Nesoenas mayeri. The sequence goes on along the minus strand of NC_137543.1, from coordinate 91,042,497 downwards.
TTCTTCTCTCTGGTGACCAACGACAGAACCCGAGGGAATGTCAGGAAGATGTGCCAGGGGAGGTTTAGGTTGGACATGAGGAAAAGGTTCTTCCCCAGAGGGTGGTGGAGCACTGGAACAGGCTCCCCAGGGAGGTGTCAGGGCCCCAAGCCTGACAGTGTTCTAGAAGAGACTGGACAAGCCCTCAGACACATGGTGTGAACTGTGGGGTTGTCCTGTGCAGGGACAGGAGTTGGACCCCATGATCCTTGTGGGTCCCTTCCAACTCAGGACATTCTATGATTCTGTGAATCATTTAAAGTTAACTGGCAGGTTAAAATAAAATATCCATCAAGCACAAAACAAACAATGAAAGATACTATGGTGTGTTTCGGGAATGCTGACATTTGTTTGTTCTGAAATTAAAGAAAATTTTGTTTCTGCAGCCTAAATGTTGACATTTTCCAGCACAGAGATAAATAACTTTGGAGTTGCTTAATGCTTTGTCTCAGCTTGAAGAAATCCTTCCAAGCTATAGGGTTTTTCCCCTACAAAAACATGTTCTGGAACCATAAAATATAAAGAGCAGGATTACTTATTTAGTGCTAAATCCATCTCTCTTCCGTGCAGTAACACTAGGAGGTGAAAAGGGGCATATAAAGACTTTTTCCTCTCCCATCTTGGCAGCTTTACAGGATGTAGGTTTGGTTCAATCTAGCCTAAGAATTAGGAGCCTATTCACTGTTATCACCAGCCTCAACACATTTCTGTGAAGGTCTTGCCAAGAGATGAGTGCAAAGATGTGCAGACACTGCACACATGCAATTGTCTACACACAAGAGGACAGCAATGTCCTTCATCATCCTAAGAAATGCTTGTTATGTCTCTGTCAGTTGTGTGGCCACTTTCTGTGGCTCAAAAGATTCTTGTAATAGGTAAGCAAATGATACCATCTCTACCTTCCCATGCAGGCATCCATTCAAGAATACAAAGAATTTGAGAGAAACTCAGGATCAGCTACAGATATGGTGCTTCTTAACACCTTCTAGGACACTACAGAAAACAAACATACCATACTTTCACACTACAGTTCATTTAAAAGCTGATTAACGAGGAGTGGGACAAATTATGCAAAAGATGTGTCTACTGTTTTGACCCAGCCAAAACACATTTCCCTCCCTCACCCATATTCTCTTGCAGGGATACCCAGCCTGCAGCATGGGTGTCCATCACTGGTGGCTTTGACAGGACTGGTTCACCTTGACTCCCTAGCCTGTTGGGGGTAGGATGGCCAGCTACGGTGTTACTGCAGTAGAATGGATGGGGCAAGGGTAGAGACCAGGAAAAGAGGGGAGGGGTATTGCATCCCACCCTCATACAGAGAGCAGAGTGATGAGTGTCCCAGGCAGAGACAGGGAAATGGCAAAGACAGAGAAAACCATTTCCATGTGAAGTGGAATGAGATGTACAAGGTACCAGGCAAAAGCAGGACTCTTTGCATCTTACATGTAGTGAATTCTTCCCCCATCCTAGCTGCTGAGTAGAGCACTTTCAAGAGGTACTGAAAGATTGCACTGATTTCAAGCTCTTCAGAGAACTCAGTACTTAATATCTAACAAATGCGATTACAAAAGTTTTCACTCTATCTCTGACATACTCAGAGCCATTGCAACGCTTCTCAAACTCTATTATGCTTAACAATCACATATCTACAAAAAAACAGTTTTGCACGGAAGCAGTCTCAACCTCTGGTTGAGACAGCGATTCACTAGGATTTCTCTGAACTCAGATGCAGCCACAAGCCCATTGCTATCCCCCGTGGCTCCTGTGGCAGCTGACTCCTTTAGCCATTTTTCACCGGCCCACTGCTTGTCAATAAATCACTGTGCTAATTCCTGTGATGCCTCCTGTGAAGTGCTCTGGGAATTGTGGCGAAGATTTCTGGGCTGCGTCTGAGAACTGGTGGTGAACGGCTGACTCCAGGTTGACATGATGAAGAAAGGTTAAGCTCTTCAGCCGAGAAGCCTCTTAGAAAGATTCATTGTGACTCCAGCTATCCCTTCTCTATACAGCAAGGCTATCCCCTACGTCTGCCTGAATACATAAGAGAGTTGATATTTGTCTTCTGTGTGGCTCATGTACTTAAGTTTTCCCCTCTTCTCATTACCCGTGAAGGGTGATTACATTTCCTACAGAATATCACTGGTGATACATCACGTTTCAGAGCTGTGTTCCCCCTCCTCCTCTAATGGGAACCTGTGGTTACTTCATCTTCTTCCTTTCTTTAATACCAATCCTCCCACAAGCTTCCGTGTTAGCCACCAGCCTCCCACCAAAGAAGAATAATGGGACTCCCACTGAAGCTCATTAATAGTAAATTATTTTCAGTTAGTGAAGACGATTTTCTTGGTGAAGTCTCTGAAGAGCCAGGGATGGTACAGCAGAACACTGCCCCACAATTGATTTGAATACAGTGGTTTGAATGAAACCTCAGACTTCAATAGTGAGCTATTAAGAACAGCTATTTGTGTGGTGCCTGTCTGAACACGGGGGAGAGGTGGCAAGGTAGAGTCTGTCTTTCCTGATCAGTTGATTGTTTTTTAATTTTTTTCTCCCCTCACCGGATGGTTTTCAAGTAAACACTGGCATCACAGGTCTGAACTGGCAGTCACAAGCCACACAAAAAGCTAAGTCACCAAGCTCTCACTTTATTGTATAAAGCAAGGAATTTTATTATTTTATTTTTTTTTTAAACAGAGTCAAGGCATTTACTACTATTTTTCAAGTTCATCTTTCTGGCAGCTGAAGCAAGAGGTGCCCAGCATAAGCAGACACCAAACAGTTCTTCATACTTCTTCTATAGGATACACTTCTCCGGCCCTCTCATAGTTCTTTGTGACATTCTTAGATTTGGGGACCGAAGGGAATTAGGTATCTGAATCCATACTGGACTTCAAAAACTCTAGACCAAGCATTTAAAAACTTTCGAAGAGGATGCTTAACACAAATATGCAGACAGATTCCAAGTCTACACATGTATGCATAATATAGCACTGAAAAGGTCTACTTCCACATCAAACAATACTTTCTCGCTTGTGCTATAAAAGTGCATGCTCATTTTTGCTATTTCTGACTTCACCCAGTAGGTACTGTAAAGAAGTAGGAATAGAGCTGCTTGAAATGCAGCGTTTCTAAAATAACTGAAAAAGTCTTTCTTAAACAAAAATATGTGCATGCTTACTCAATTAATCGTCTACACTCATTTCAATCTGGAAGGGTTTTGCTGAAGAGGAAAAGGAGGAATTAAAAGCTTTTCAGTTCAATTTCCTCAAAACTAAAAGCTGGCAGACAGCTGCCCTGTGCTCTGTGCAAGCCCCTGCTACTACACAGGGTATCTGGGAAAGCTAAACTCTGACAGTCTCAGTCCTGGTGGGAGAGAGCAGGGCACCAAGATTGCTAGAAAGTGAGAAGTGCAAGACACCCTGGAGCCATGCAGCAATCTGCATGGCAGTGTTACCTTGTAGTTACAGGCATGGAGCCCAAGTTCAGGCCCTTTTAAACCTCTAGGCAGCTGAGATGAAAACCTCACTGTCTCAGTCCTCAGGTGGCAGACTGTCCAGGGTCTGGCAGCACACGACCAGAACCCACATGTCTTCATAAAGCATCTCCCTCTGGGCAGCCCAGTCTACACTCCAAATGAATTTAGTCAGAAAGTCCCTGACTGCCTGTAAGCAGCGGCTGCTGTGAGAACAGAGCTTCTATTTCTACACACCCGCTTTTCAAAGGAGAAAAGGCAGGGAAAAGGAAGAAGCTGAAGAGTAGATGAGGCCACTTGGACTGTGAATCAGGCAAACACCATTGGGTTGTCTGGGGCACGAGAGAATGCCTGACACACACAAACACCCCCCAGGAATGAAATGCACTCAAAAGCACACAACCTCCATTACAGGTATGTTTTCTAAGCTGAAGCCCAAAAGGCAAAAGAAACAACAGAAGAGGTTCTCATTCATAAGAGAAAACAGGTGGCACCGCTCTTTGGTGAGACGAGAGAGGATAAAGGGAAGAGGGATAGGGGTACTACTGCTACGTTTTAACCAGCCACCATACAGTCATGCTCTACTGCGGCAGCTGAAGAAGGGCTCAGAAGTCAACCAGTACCCACTGACAGAGCCTCCCACAAACAGGTAGCCTATTGCAAAAATATTAGTCTTACACTTATTTGACCAAATGAGAGGGAAAAAAAAAATACAGAGCTGGAAAACACAGTTCATTCATAGGAAACTGATCCTCTGCCAGCTACTGTCAAAAGCAGCTTCTGGGTTGTTTTATCTGCAGAGAAGCTGTTGCTGGGACTTTGCCAGTTCACAGTTAAAGGTAATCTCAAAGAATCCCTCAGCAAATTGTAAAGTGCTCAGGCTGGAGAACAACAAGGTGTTCAGGGACTGAACTGATTGTTTTAATTTGCCTAATGCTAGCAGCAAGAAGCCTTTCAGAATTATTCTGCTTAATTCACCTGTTCCAGAAGTAAGATAAAACCAAGCCAGTTTCAGTAAATAACCAGACCTAAAAGTATTTTATTTGATCTCCATCTCAATAAGAAAAAGTGCAACAAATCTGGCAACAAAAAGGAAAATCATGTTACTACATTGCTTTCTCTATATACTAACAAGAAGCTCAGGGTGTGCATTGACACAACATTGCAATCAATAGGATCTGACTCTTTGCTGTCAGATCTGTTCCTTTTACTGTTTGAAAATAAGGGACATGGGTCATCTGAGTACTCCCAGAGCCTCTAAAGATGGTGTCACAGTGCACCTACTTTCCTCCTTCACAGCAGCCAATACATTTCCTCTCACTTCATTTAACAGGCAGCTGTCACTTGAGGTGCATGCAAGTAATTCACTCAAAGGCAAGAATAAATCCTTTCTTACATATTCCCCACTTATATTTTTAACAGCATAGCTGTCAAAATGCAGCAAATGAGTTCCCCCCTGCCCCCTTACTGTCTCCACACTGCCTTTTCAGGGTATTTTTGGTTGTTTTGATTAAAAATTTACCTCTTAAGTACCACTGAGGACACAGTGCATTTCTTGATTACAGTTTTGTATACTTTTTTCAGCCTACCTATGTATCTTCCTTACAAAGGAGGATGTGGAGGCACATCCTTCTTTCCCTTCTCTTTCTAACAGAATTTTAGAATCAAACTTCAGGTCCCAAACTAGCAGGAAAACAACTTATCTGCAAAACGCAGAAAATAACTTTTTCAGAGCGAGTATGTGAAGCCATCACACCTGACAGGATTATGCAAGGTACCTAGGAGAAGAGACACAGCATGCTAAGCTTAAAAAGAAACATTTGCTGGCCTCACCCAAAGCAAAGATAAGCAGCCTCAGGACTTCTGGATTCTCTTTATGGTGCTGCACTGTAGGGGACAGGTACTCACGTCCAGACTGTTCTCTCTGGCCTTCCTCTTCACTGGGGACAACTCGGGTCAAAAAGGTATTCTGCCACTTCCAGCATATGTTCTACCATTTATGATTAGCCAGTATTTCCTCTATTGCTTTGGAAAGGAATGCTTTCATTACCATTCCTGGAATTCCATGCATGTGCAGTTGCAATACTTACCTGAATACCTCAGAAATGCAAAGCACTGGTCTTACTGGGTTTTGATTTGCTTATTTGTAGTGGGCAGAGACCTTTCTACCTTTTGACTGCCATTCAACCAGTCTTTCTTTTTCCCTATGAAAACTGTTTCCCTTCTGAAACTGGAGTAGTTTTCACCACTGAGGAGGAGATTACTTTATGATTTAACTCCTGAAAGTCATTCATATTGATTGGACAGCTTAGGTAAGTTGAGTAGTAGAACGCCTGAACTTAAAGATATGAAGGCTACAACGTCCATTGCAAAAAGGAAAAAAACCCTGACTTTCTTTTCTACTTTCAGTATCAATATAGTCCAAATTATTCCTTGTTTTTGTAAATGTTTGTTCACTAGAATGTTCCAAAATGAAAAATGTCAGCCACAAATCCTCACTCATCATGTATTTGCACAATAATTCTTAAAGGTCCTTAAAGATCTCAAAGGATTTGAAAGAAATAATCCAGTCAGGTAGCAGAAACAGTGTCACTGCTTTCCAGTGGCTGGTTGCATGGTTCACGCAGCATGTGACAGCTCAAGTCAAGTCATTGTGAACTAATTTTACAGACAGAAAAAATGCGTTCCACAAACCAAATGTATGAAAATCTATATATTTGCAGCTAACGCATCAAGCAAAGAGATCTTAAATCCACAAGATGGACTGTGGAAAACATTTCACGCACTGCATAGGGATGTTTCCTCTCTATTCTGCTTGCCTTACAGATGCCCCGCTCCTGTTCCTGCCATAACTGCAAAAGTTTCACTCAGTTTCCTTGGCATTTCAGTAAAGCCACAACTTTTTCTTCCTATCTGCTGATTTATTCTTTATATGCCCAATAATTGGTGTGTTACGGCCACATTTTGTGTTATTTGTCTTGGATGAAGTTACACCTTGACTGTGTTACAGGACAAGTCTGATACAACATTTAGATTCCAAGAACATCCTAAAAATCAGGTGACATTGGGCCTTACCTTCTCATCCACATTTGTTTGTACAGGTCTGTGATAGCCTTTTACGCTATGGGTGATTGGAAGGTATCAACAGCTGAGAGGATTATCCTCTGACCTGTTCAGTCTCATGTGCTATTTGCTCCCTCCCTGAGATGCAGGTTCTGAATGCAAGAGCCATTTCTCACAAGGCCAACGCTTCTTTCTTGTTCAAGGATGCCCTGTTCCCAGATTTCCCAGTCTAACTGAGGATCTAAAGCCCCTGAGCAGCTGCCTGGGGTCCCACATGCTGTTTGGTAGCTGTGATCCACAGACTGTCTCCTCTCATATGATCCCTTGTGCAGACACACATTTGTAATGTGGAGGGGTGTGTGGGGATTGCAGACACTTGAAAAATCCATGTTCTCATTTTAGTTTGACACTTTTGATGCAAAAGGAGCATTTGGGGCTGGTGGACCTCTTTGAAATTGCTGGAATGAAAGCAAAGTGAGGAAGGTCTTCTGGATCAGAGGACTCTTGCTGAGCATCCCTACAGGTAACCTGGCTTCCAGAATCACTTTACACAAAAGCCACCTACCTCAATTTAGTTGCTAAGACTCAGTTCTCTACTTGGAACAGAGCACACGGATTTCTTTGCTTTGTGAGGCCTACATGTTGCACTTGTGATCAGGAATTTAGAGGAACGACAAAATTCAAGAGAGGTAACTAACTATTGATAATACGTTATTTTCTAGTAAGGAACGCTTACTTTTCCACCTCAAAGCAACATGCACCTGCAGCATGAAATAACTTTCTGCTTGAAACATTTTACAATTGATCTAGCCCCACTAGGCTGGCATCCATTACGATTCGTTTCAGCTGTAAGGAAAATAAAACATAATTTTTGCAGACTAAACTGAACGAAAAAGTTTATTTTCTGGAAAGCCTTCTTCACACATCATACATTACTCAGTTTACCTTAGTGGTGTGTCTGGTTTAGTTAAGTGTACTTAAGATGCATTTAGTCTGGAACAGTTCTTAATTACCCGAGCACAGTAACTTGGCATTCTCCTGAATTTGTGCTTTTCACCAATTAGACTCCTTCCTGCTGTATCTTGCAGTTGCCTGTGCTTTCCTGGAAGATGTCTCAACATTATCACCTTGCGAAGCAGATAATCAAGATTTCCATTTTTTCCAGACATCTCTTCTTTGTTTAAACAATTGCTTGTCTCATGCATTTTTTTTCCATCCCTTTTCCTTGCACAGGAATACATTTTCACTGCTAATACACACCGTAATTGCAATGTACTGGAGCATGGTTATCAGTCCAAAGCCCAGTGGAACCTTGAAAGGTTTCTGAACCATGGAAAAGTCTGTAAGGTAACTACACAGTATGACACAGCTTCTATAAAAGATCTTAATTAAAAGACCTCTTTCTGTGTTCTAAATTAGGTTTATCAGCATAGCATTTCTGTTTGCAATCTTTATAGTCCTATAACTAAGAAAGGTAGTTTAAGAAGGAAAATAAGACTGCCAAATGTCCTAATTCCTCAAGAAAATGGTATCTTTAAAGGACGAAAAAGTCTGAATTTTAAATTCTAGAAGTGATTAATTACAAGCATGAACTTATTAAGCTGCTTCTAAGTAACTAACATTCAAGACAGCAGCACTGCAGGTTTCCCTATCCTATATACTTTCGTCCCATCCTCCATACCAGAATCACTATCAATTTGAGATAATGATTACAAGCATCTAGATCTGCAACACACAGATCCATAGCAACACTGAGGATCTCTTATGTTAATTTCTGTGCCCAGAGGCTTTTCTGCAACACTGAATTAAAGAAGCCACTGTATCATTCCTGTAATGAGACAATTATCTTGGAATTAAGACTAAGCAGAACACTCCTTTTCAAATAGTCTTCCAAAGGCTTTGGAGAACAAACAATATTACTTCTATGGCTTACATCATTGGTCTGCAAATGTTAATTTCTGCACCTACCCTTTTCTAAGAAGAAAGGGCAAAGTAACAATTCTTAGTATTTTATAGTCTTTATATATATATATTTTTTTAATGACATAGATAATCTCCTTGGAATTACTGGTTTTAATGGTGCATTTTAAAATATTTATTTTATTGTTGCTGCAGTTGAACAAACTAAGAGGACTACAACAATCTACTGGAGTTACCACCCAAATCCTTCAGACATGAAGGTGAGAAATGTTTCTTCTTTGTAGTCTCAAAACATATTTGGATGTCTGCTGAGTGAGGGCTTAATGGCCTTAGAGGACAATACTAGGAAAGTGCTAGATCTGTGTGGCAATTCTCAGTGAGAAGTCATCCCACCTATTTGCAGAAGTCACACAGGGAACCAGAGACATACTCTTTGCAGAGGGAGAAAAGATCTTGTACCAAACAACTGTCACCCCTAGTGTATATTCAGGATGTGTAAAAAAATACCAAAGGAGAAAACACATACAGTAGAAATCCAGAGTAGTGAATCCTGTCCCTACCTCAGCACTTCACTAACATGTAAGATAACATTCTCGGTAAAGAAGAGAAGCACGACTCTTGAGTTGAGCTATGACTGGTGCAGTTGAGCTTCAAGAGTAGTCACAGAATAATACTGCGTCTGTTTGAGGGAGTGGGGAACAGCATTTCTCCAAACCTGCAGCCTTGGCAGAGCTCCTTACACTACACACAGGTTTTTCTCCCAAGAGAAGATGTAAAAACAAAGATGATCATGTTTGGTATCACCAGGAAGAATGTAGACAGAAAGTGACAATGAACACAGAGGTGTTATACATACAATAAACATTCAGCATGAATGAAGTGAAAGGACCAGTTCAAAAAATGGGTCACATGTCCCCATTTTTACAAAAAATGTTGATTGTACTGTATCAGAACCATCATGGTAGGAGAAAATGAAATATGTTTTCAGCAGGATCTGTGTGAGCAGCCTTCAATGTTCATACAGTTGTGCCGATACTGCGGTGCAGTCCAAGTAAGAATAAGAAGTTATTCATACAAGCAACAAACTTGCTTTTGAATTTCTCCATAAGATATACTCTTTTTGTTCTTTATAATGAATAGTACTCATTATCTTACCCTAGCCTATATTCCTCTCCTGGACACACCATTTTGAGTCCAAGATTAAGATCCTTCTGCATTACTTGCATGTGAGGACCACTCAGCAATTAATGACTCAAAGCTTTCAGATGCCCACATAAACTCCATCAGCATTTCTGTTTCTTCACACAGCAGAAACAGCCTCATAACACCACACAAAAAGAGTAAAAAGAAAAACAAACAAACAAACAAACAACAAAACAAACGGATAAATATTAATCCACTGAACCACCATGAAAACTAGGCCATAGAATAATACATCCATCCAGTCTGCAACACTCATTAAATTCAAAAGAACAACAGGGTTGAATACCTGAATATAGAAAGAAAAAAAGCTTCCATAGGTGTTGGAGCACAACATGAAACATCTTCCTATTGTCTCCTAAAAACTGTACAGGTATGTTTATTACCTGCCTTTCTATAGCACCAAAAAAAAACCTCAAAGAAGATAAATTATTTTAAAACCCAGTTCTACAAAGTTGAGTAGCCAGCAGCATATTTACTTTTTGATTTGGAAACAGCAAAGGGAAAAGCAGAGCATATGTAACAGCTGACACTTCTCAGGTTTTGAGACAACTGATAGTATCAGCTGGACAAGTAACCTGTGCACCCAGTGGTCATGTCAGTGCTGTTATATCCATAAGAAGGTATTCAGAAGCCTGAGAGATTGTTAAACAGCGTAAATAGATGTTAGAAAGAAAGGAACAAAGTCTATTTCTTTTTCATGCCTGTTGAACACTAACAATAGTATTCTGCAAAAAATCATTATTCCCGATTTTATAGTCAAGATCTGCTAGTGAATCAGGACTAGAAAAAGAAAGGAAGATAACAAGGAGACAAACACCAGTCACTCAGCGAAAAGCAGGGGTAGAATATCAGACATGTTATGGATAGAATGTCATGCACTGGCAGATGTGTTGCGGAAGGCAGTTGTTCACTGCTGCTGTGATTAACTGAGCACAACACACTGGGGTTGCAGTCTGAATACCAGAAGCTCAGTACTAGTACAAAACTGAAATATAAGAGAATGGTTTTAAGTAAAAATATTTATTCTTGAAAGTGTTGCAAAAATGTTTTGGAGCTAAAATACGAAATGTGCAAACACTGTAAGAATCAATAATTTCTAAAAGTTTTACTTACTTCGGATGGGTAAATTCATCCACTAGGACAACCTTTTCTATCAGGTCTCCACCAATGGTTCGAGCCAAGTCATAGAAATCATTCTTAGAGTATGTCTCAGAAGGCAGCCAAAAGGAGATGTTGTTGATCAAAGGTGGATATCTGCTGAGTGGCTAAAAAATGAAAAAAACATACCTTTGTAAGTGGCTGGTCTTGGCAGATATGCCTACAACTGTTTTGAACTTGGGCAACACACACAGCACACACTTTAGATGCTTTCTGAAATGCTTTTTGAAGTGCAAACTGACCTCGTAAACAACTGAGATGCAAGATTTCAGGCTAGAAAATATCTTTTAAAGATCTCCTCATAACCACTTTGATTCATTTATTCAGAAGAAAAAACATATTTTGTGTGCTAAAATCAGTATTTATGAGACTGAATACACTTTTGGATCAGAGGTCTTTAAAAGGAAGAGATTATTTTAACATTATTATTCACTAGGCAGAATTGCATTTTTCAGACTTTCTACAGATTCAAAACTTTTTATCACATTCATGTATAAAATCTATATGTATTTTCTATCATTCTAATATAACACGATATATTTATTATTTGTACTGTCCAATTTCACAATTAAAAGGTCTTATTAACAGACACATTCTTATTAAAAGGTTACAAGAAGAAACACACTTTGGCTTAACAGGTTCACTTCCCAGTGGTTTTTATAGATATCCAAACATCTAAAACAAAACCAACAAAAATATCGCTGTTACATAATTATTCATTTCACAAGTACCACAACATAAACATAAACTTGAACATAAAGGGGCAACTGTGCTGCAGACACAGAGACCTCATCTTGTGTTCAGAACAAGTGCTATTTGCAAAAACATGAAGAAAAAGAAAACAAGCAGATTATTAATTTTTCAGTTTTGATGAAATTTCCCTGGAGTCACTGGGTGTCAGACCTTGCCTCTGCTGAGATGTTTTCCCCTTTGAAGAAAAGAAAATGCCCTTCTTTCATGCCCTCTGGGTCATGCAATATCTTACTTCTGCCTTCCATTAATGCATTGCAGTTGAAATAAGTACTTTTGCACAAGATTATGGGGGTCTGCAGGAGAAAACATCTTTTTTTATTTTGCTTATATGTATATGACAGCTGATGTGTACACCTTTGTCTCCACAGTATATTATCTCACTCAAAAATGTATTCCATGCCTGGGAATGTTTTATGATCGAGCAGTGAAATCCTAAGTGAATACCTGCTAAAGCAATAAACATGTTAAAAAGGGAAATTTACAGCATGTTGATTTACTCAAATCCTGTTCTGTACAGTGCAAACCAGTCAATAAATATCTGATAAGGAATACAGCCTAAGTTTTAAATTAATAACCCCCCAGTGAATAAAACTGTGACTCACAAAATGATTATCCAACTTGTTAGAGGAATAAACTTGACAAATGAATTAATATCCCATACATCAAATAAAAAATAATATTTTTTTTTTTAAAAAATCAAACTTGCACAATAAATCCATCACAGAAGAGCTTTTGATAAAACACTAATGAATTAAATGTAAACGTCTCCTCTGTTATACAAAAGTCACAGCTGCAAATGCTGGAGATGCTCCTCAGTCAACAACCTGATATGTGTTAGTGTAAATAAAGATATAATCCTGCAGCAGACCTCTCTATTCTCGTCTTACCCCTGTCTACCTCTATATTTACCACTGCTATATTTCAGCAACCTACTTAACACAAAAGCTTGCAGGGACTAATCCAAAACTCACTGAACTCCCAGCTTCAGGATATTGAATTATTCAACCAGAAGATGTGGCTCATGAGCCTAAGCAAGACCACTCCATTTGGGCAAGTGTCTGCTTTCATATCCACAGGTACAAGGACACTGAAGAAAAATAATGACATCTTCAAGTAACTCAGGAATACCGTAAACCCCAAAAGGAGCAGAGTACCAACAATTCATAGTGAATGAATATTTGCTATCAATTTCAAAAGAAGCAGGATAGTGTCAGGCACATGAAAACAGCACTCTTTTTCCCACTTAAAATGAGGTGTACACAAGGACCCAACGTGGTCGGACCTTTTAAATGTACCTAGAACAGTCTGACTTACATTATCAGTGTCACCAAACTCCATGTGAACGAAGTTACTCAAAGATGTAATAAACTGGAGGGTTTGGCCCTCCTGGATTATCAAGTCTCTAAGAAAACTGCTTTGTTGGACTCCATGGTGTTACTAGTCCAGATACAAAATTGTTGTAATTTTGTATGTGCAGGCATGTGTGTATGCTTGTGTGTGTTACAAAGACTGGAAGGACAAATGCTTAAAACAGTAAGCATAACTTTTTATTATTAGGTATTAACCTTTTCTCAGAGCCCTATAATGCAGAAAAATCTTTTACAGTAAAAGGCAAGGCAATAATCCTGTATTATACTGTCCTTTCACCATCTGGCTGCAGTCAATATCATTGCAGTAAGTATTATATCAACACTAAAGTTAGTATAAGGATAAAATTCCTAGTTCTCAAATGTATTGATCTGTTTGTTGTAGAACTACATGAGCTACACAATTGTTTATTGGCTGCACCTAAAATGTGAAGAGGATAGGACAAGAGTCTCCAGCCAGCAGGTGAAAAGTTACTAAGTCTGTATTCGGGCATCCCAGAAAATAAATACTGTGGTCCAACAGGTCCTGTTGCCTTCATTCTCCTCCTTTCTAAACAGAGTGGTCTAAAACCCATTGACTTTGATCCCTTTCCAGGTTTAAGGCAAACAGCAGCCCCAAAGACTGTTTCCTTATGAACTTACAGATGTTTTAGAGGCTGCCTTTGAAGTCAGTGTGTTCTTCTCACTACGTTTTCTGCTCTGCTCTTACCTCCAGCCACCACTTCCAGCTACATCCTCTTCACGACTTCGCTCCAGCACAATGCTGTGGGAAGCTAATGGGACACTGCCTGGCTCCGCTGCCTCTGTGTTGGCCGACTCCTAGCATGTTGTCCAAGCCTGGAGGCTCAGCCATCTCTCCTTCCACTGCCTGATCACTACCCTTAAGTTTTTGAGGAATAGCAAAGACCTTTAGGAAAAGGTACAACTGAGCCCACCTGCAGAGTGCTGCTGAGGGACACTGGCCAGGCCTGGTGGACAGCACTGCTGATGCACATGATGACTCTGCATCACTTCTTTGGTTCCATCAGAGCTTTGTCACCACAGCGCTCCTTTAAATGTTCTGTTTACTTTCCATTTCAAACAGTTCAGTGCACTATCTATGGCACTTTTCAACAGATTCAGAAAACAAGAAAGAGTCCTTTCCCAGTAATTACACTATCCATAGGACTCCACTGAGCCCACATTGTAGGGAATATCGCAAATCATGACATTGCATTTTTAAATCACCTAAGGCATTTAGGAGTACTGAATTACTATCACTATTTTTCATGATAAAATGGAAATTTATGATGATCCACCCTCAATGATACATTTTTACTAGTCATTAGTCACACTTCCTTCTCTGGTTAATAAATAAGCCAAGTACTTACCAAAACTGCAAGCTTTTCCCTCTCAGGACGCTAATTTTAGTATAGAAATGAGTAGCTGGACAACAGTGCTGTACCCTGCTCTGCCAGCCCACCTCACCCATGCCTACATGTACCCGAGGAGTGCATCACTAAAAACTCTGGACTCTGACTCTGCTACATGGGTTTGTGATAATTTAGGATATTCCCCATCCACAGCCCTCTGCTCTACTTTTCTGTCTGAGATCACTGCCTCCGCAGCAGCTGATAAAAAAAATGTGTGCCTGTTCCTCTACCACTGAAGTTCACAGCCCACTGTACCCAGATGAAAACTGCCTCTCTCAGTGGTTTATGCTAGTATATGTTGGATGAAGTAGTGCAGCAGCTTGAGGCGTTGGGGTACAGATGTCTTAAGCAGAAAAATGATCCATTACAGAATCTCAGACCAGTTGGGGTTGGAAGGGACCTCTAGAGATCATCTAGTCCAACCCACCTCCTAAAGCAGGTTCACCCAGAGCAGATCACACAGAAACGTGTCCAGGCAGGTTTTGAATGTCTCCAGAGAAGGAGACTCCACAACCTCTCTGGGCAGCCTGTTCCAGTGCTCTGGCACCCTCAAAGTAAAGAAGTTTCTCTTCATGCTTAGATGGAACCTTCTGTGCTTCAGTCTGTTCCTGTTGCCCCTCATCCTATCGCTGAGCACCACTGAAAAGGTTCTGGTCCCACCCTCTTGACACCCACCCTTCAGATATTTATAAACATTTATGAGATCCCCTCTCAGTCTTCTCTTCTCCAGGCTGAACAGACCCAGCTCTCTCAGTCTTCCCTCATAAGAAAGATGCTCCAGACCCCACACCATCTTCGTAGCCCACTGCTAGACTCTGTCCAGTCCTTGTCCTTCTTAAACTGGGGAGCCCAGAACTGGACACAGTACTCCAGATGCGGCCTCACCAGGGAAGAGTAGAGGGGGAGGACAACCTCCCTCGACCTGCTGGTCACACTCTTCCTAATGCATCAAAGGGTACTGCTGGCCTTCTTGGCCACACGGGCACCTCAACTTGTTGTCACCCAGAACTCCCAGGTCCTTCTCTGCAGTGCAGCTTTCCAGCATGTCCACCCCCAACCTCTACTGGTGCCTGGGATTATCCCTCCCCAGGTGCAGGACCCTACACTTGCCCTTGTTGAACTTTATTAGGTTCTTCTCTGCCCAGTCCTCCAGCCTGTCCAGGTCTCCTTGAATGGCAGCACAGCCTTCTGCTTTATCAACCCTTCTTCTGAGATTGGTATTGTTTGCAAAACTGCTGAGGGTATACTTGGTCTCTTTATCCAGGTCATTGATAAAAAGGTTGAACAGGACTTATTTGCCAGCATAAAATAGCAAATTCTTGGGTTCTACGTACATTGCCACAGCAGGACACTACTCTGGACACCTTGGGAGCAAGAACCAAGTGATCATGGTAAGAGTAGTGTCTGTTCATCCACACATGGCAAAGGATCATCAGCTAGCTTGAATCCAGATAAATCACAGCTGCACAGGGGAGAAAATACAACACACGACAGATGCCCTCACCTCTGGAGGAAAAGCAGCTGGGGATAATGCATGGCCAGTGCCATCGAATGAGCAGGCAAAAGGCCACACAGTGTCTTTAGCCCTGAGTCCAGAAAAACAGGATGATCCTCAGCACTTTCCACAAATACTTGGCACTAGGAAAACCAAAACAAAACAAAAACCCACCACCAACAGAAAAACACACACACACACAAAAAAAACAACCGAAACACATTTTCCTAGATGCAGTAACCATGAGTGCAACATGCCAAGGGCACTGGAGAAGTGTTGTGCTGTGGTTGTTCACCCAGTTCCCTCCCCACTGCTGGCTATTGATGGGGGAACACAACGAATGAGTGACAAACGGTGGAGGAAAAAGCCGTACTTGTGTTTTGACAGCGGCAACACAAACACAAGGTTAACAATGACGAGCACCAAAAACTGGGTTAGCAACTCCAGAGCAGCCAAAGTATTAAGAAGACAGTCATGCTTTACTGCCATCAGCAGTCTAAGTCAGAAAAATGAGACTTAGTAGTATCATGGCTGCAAAGCTCTGAAAGTCCTGCATTGCCCATGTTTCAGGGAAATATGTACATAAACTATACAGTTTTAATGCAACGTCATTTTCTCATTGAAATGAAAGCTTTATTCCTGTAATAGCCAGGCCTTTCTTAATATATTCCATGGTGAAACTACATTAATTCAGTGTTATCATAGGAAATTTAAACACGTAACAGGCATGAAATTCAAATTTGCAAATTTACAGCTGTAACTTAGCCCTCTTGCACCTAATGAAGTTTTCTGTATTAATGTGTATGCTTCCAGATTTACACTTTCATATTTATGACCAGCATAGACAAATTACGGTTGCTGCAGGAAACATAATTTTGAATTTGTTGGCTGTCATGGCTTAAAATTCGCAGTTACAATGTTCCATTATGACAACTCTTCTGCCCTTCCCTGCATCGATTTTTTTTCTTAGTTATATATGGTAAATTCTATGCATTCACACATGTATACAAACACACACACATACACATTTACGTATAAACACACCTGTATATGTATCTCCGTAAGAGGAATGTAGAAATATTAACATAGAACTTGTATAAAATCTCATAAGCAGATATACAGTTATGTTCTGGGATTGAACTCTTAAAACTAAAGCAAATGGACCAGTTTGGGATTGATGCACTGCTCTGTCCTCTTGGGGGGAATGGTAGAAGTGCATTAGCCTCCAGTGCTGCTGAGTTTCTCTGTGCGCAGGGCAATGAACACATGGTGCAATCAGTCCTTTTTGGATGGCAGTCTGCTCCCCTCAACAGAGCTCTTCAGCTCTGCAAGCTCACATACAGGTATGGGGATCACCACACATTCAGTAGGATTTCAAGTACTCTGCTCGTACATGGACCATTTTGAGTGGAAGAGGTTTTCTTCCTGTATGGGTGAGAAGCATCACTCTGTTTTTAATACTTGCTCTGCTGTTATACTGTTCTCCAAGTACTTGCTGTTTGCCATCATGGGAGACAACATATTTGAGCTGGACAGTTTGGTAATAGCATAACAGGTCTTTTGTCTATATGAAAATTTCTTCTTTCATGGCATTCTGGTAATGACAATCTTACCAAACAAAATCTTTCTTTTTCTAGTTTAGTGATTTCTCATCTTGAAACAAGTATGAAGCACAGCATAAAGAGTTGCTCTAGAGAACTGGGTATACATTACCTTAGATACATCTCCTCTTAGGCACAGCAGCAATACCACACACTCAGAATTTCTAGGGACTTCTAGAGCTGGGAGGAAAGGGGAACGATTGCCAAACACTTCCACAGTCATTCCCTTTTTCACTTCAAACGAGGCTGGTTCCTTTCCATTCCCAAATGGTTTGATTTGTGGGTTTGACTGAGATGTTTGACTTCTAAGCTGTGTTTCAGAGCCATGGTTCCAACTCTGTTCTTTTTTTTTTCAGACAAGAACCCAAGCAGAAGCTGCCACTTGCTGCAAAGAGCATTTGCCTCCAAATAGTGCAGCTGACCGGACTTGCCAACACACACCCACAGGTCAAATCAGTCAAATAACATCTCAATTTCCACTCCAGCTAGTGCAGTTCACAGCCCCTCATGGGGATGAAAAAGGGATGTTTAGAGATCAATACCTCAAAAGAAATTAAAAAAAAAAATTTAAAAAAATCACATATTGGGCAGAAAGACCATCTTGTTTGTCAGCAGCAGCCCACACAGTTAAAACAGCATTGTGTTACCAGTCACTGCTGTTCCTCATCTTAGCAAAGCACTCTCTTTAGCTTTGCCTCCCTCATCCTTGGGGAAAAAACAATCATGGAATTATGGAAATACATTGAGGAAAATATAAGAAAGAAAACATTATCAAGAAACACAGTAAATTAAAATGTTCTCAAAGGTGAAACACCCATTCTGGATCCAGGTTGAGCGGGGAAGTGCCATGGGGCACAGACTGTCTTTCTAGATAAGTCTCAGCCTTCAACATGCGATGAAGTGGCTGCAGCTCCTTGGCAGCAGCTGGAGCTTTGTGCATGCCCAAATCTGTGGACCAGATCCCTCTCTGCTGTGTGGTGCAGGCCACCATCTGAGCTCTGTCCGCTTCTCACCTAAGCTAAGCCCTGTGGGGTCTTGCTGAAGATAAGACCTTCTCTTTTGAGTCATATTACAGGTTCCCTGAAGGTACAAAGCAAGAGAGTTTAATTGCTTATATTCTGCCTAAGCAGCCACTGGGTATCTCTTCATATAATCTCATTTAGTCCCTTTTTCCAATGCCTGTGAAGCACCTTTGAATAGAAAAAAAACCCAAAGACTACATCATGCATGCAGAGGTGCGCAGGTACAAGAACAAATACGACCTTTCTTGCAAGCTAAAAGTTACAGCTTATTATTGAGGAGCCTGCCTGACAAGGTACAGTTGATACCTAATATGACACTGAAAAATTAAGATGGGTAACAGCCAATGAAGAGATTAAACTTCTTAGGTAAGCTGCTCCACCTTTTCCAAGCACAGGGAAGAATACACAAGAGGGCTGGCGCTGTGGCAGAATGAGTGAGTAGAAAGCTTGCTGTTAAACATGGTCATCCAAAGGTAATGCATCTGTGGTCTCTCCAGAAAGGGACGCTGTGTTCTTATGCAAATTATTTTAAATTGCAAGCATTTTATTTTAAAGCCAAGCTTATTTAAATTTGTCATACATAATGCTTCCAGTTTAATGCCACAATACACTTTTGAGTGCAAATACGTATTTTAAACAGACCTGTGGTCAAAAAAATGAGAAACGATGTATGGCTTTTGAGATGCTTTCCTAACACAAAAGAAGCACCTTTATTGCCACTGAAAAAGTCATTTTTGTATGATTAGTAAGGAATTGAAAAAGTGTAGGAAATCCATAAAAAATGAAAGAATTGACCCAATCCTTTTAAAAACAGGATTGTTGCAGTATACACAGCAAAGGGATACTTCCAGATACCCATGCACTTGGACAATGATTCCTCAATACTGGTGATGGACTCTGCTCTGTGCTTGACTAGTCAAAAACAATTTCTCATCCCCATAGAACAGAAAGGACTTGCAGGGAGAACCACCAAAAGGGATGTCTCTCTACCACTCACTCCTGCATCTCAACTTCTTACAGCTCCCTTTTGAAAGCACCAGGGTGAAAAAGAGATTAGCCTGACATATTCCTATAGCAGTTCTAGGTCTACTGTAGAAAAACGTGCATCCTCCTCATGCCTATTCCCCAGCCTCCCAGTTGACAGCCTGCTGAGCTAGCTGGTTTCACGGTGCTAATCTCCTCCCATTTCAAACACACATACAGCACTGCAAAACAAGTAAAAGCCAAAACATGCTTTTTCTGGTGTCACTTTCCCATTTGAGCAGTTGTGACACAAAGGGGAACAGAAGGGACAACCTATTTATTATGTTGTGGTGCTGTCTATAGAAAATGAGCAAGCTTGTGTCCTGGGGAAGGAATCCAGCGATTTGGAGTCACTGAAATGGTAAAGTGGATTCTAACACCAAACCTAATAATCAACACTTAGGACTGCCTTTTGCACAGGTTGTCTGTATCCCGTCTGTTCTTCCTACCCAAATCTTCTAACCCACAGGCAAAATAACTCTATCAGGGTTTTGTAGCAAGGGTAAAAAGGGCAGAGAAGATACAGACCTCAGAAAATAAACCATCAATGAATAAAGACTGTATGTACCAATCCTGCACTTTTCTAAAAAATATGCCTGCAAGGAACAGGTGATAAACTGGTACAAGTGAATAGAAACTCAACTTCTCAGTAGATACTAAGAACTTCTTCTTCAGCAGTGCTGAGTACCTGCAATTCCTGCAGAAGGCATAAGTTGCTGCAGGCATTCAGTGTTTGCTGTGCTCAGAAGTCAAGTTTCCTCCTTTCTGATGGTTTGGTTTGTATGCTTTTTTCTCATTATGCTTAATAACAGTAATGCTGAGATAAATAGCTCGGCAGGGTAAAATACTGCACACATCAACAATTCATATAAAAGATTTATATCTAAATAAAGAATGCAAGTATTTGGAAAGAGACTGAAGCAATATGAAGATGTATTTCCTCCAAATACATAGCATAACAATGGAAACAAATTGCACCCAACATTTTATTTCAGCTTAGACAAAAATTCTCATATAAAGCACTGCTGATTATATTTTCTTTTCTACTCATTAAATCCACCATTCCAGAGAGTTATTGTTTAAATAGCAGAATCTCCAGAGCACCTAAATACGAATTACACCAAAATAAGTGGGCATCACAAGTCTTACAGGCACATGCAACACCTGAAAAAGTCCTTCTTCCTGTCTAACAAGCTGTATTTTTTTTCTCTCTCCCTCCTGAAAATTATAGAGATTTCCAGGACAAAGGCAATGATGTTTCATCTTTCTTGGCCAGGTACAACTTCAACTGGGACATTGCTACGCTACAAAGGAACATCCCCATCCCTCTACACTTCTCAGCTAATCTGCATTGTCTGGGAAATGCTACTGTAGATACTGCATCATAAGAATCTACACACCCTAGGAAATTAAAAGATCCCAACTGGCACACACCGCCATTTACCTGAGCAGATTACTGGTGATTTTGAAATATTCTTCATTATTTCCAGTGCCACAAAAATAGCTGCGTTTCCTTCTTCAATCATGGAAACTTCCTGAGTTGCAGTGACTTTTGGGGAAAACCAGTACTTTAGTTTCCAGAGCAGTCAACTTCACTTTTCCCTCCTTAAGTACTAAATTAATACAAATCACAACCTCCAAAGTACAAAATCAAGGAAAAAAACACTAGGATAGTGTAGCAAGCTGAAACCAGTATCCAACTTTAAAGAACAGTAGGTAAGCTAGAGAGAAATGTAAATGAAAGGCTCTACTTAGTTGTCCAATACTCAGAAGACGGAGAAGAGTCTTTAATTTTTCCTTTCAGGCAGACCCTGAACATTCCTAAAGCTACACTACTGTTAAAGAATAACAACACTTAGAATGCTACAGAGAAGCCAAAAGCCAAGAACAGACGAAGCAGAAAAAGTATACTAAGCATTTAGGTATGCAATGACAAAATGTAAAGAACATTAAATCTCTACAAACAGAATCCTTATGTGGAACAGGTATTTCTTTAACACTTTTCCTTATTTTACAAGAGTCAGGAAATGGGTTCACTATTACTGATTTAGGAGAACAGGTTACGTATGGGAATAATTATGCAAAGTAGATTTAACACATGTGCAGGAGCAGGAGGATACAAGCAATCCTCAAAAGAGGCAATTTTATCCCTTTCTTACTTTTTAGAAAATCGAGAAAACAAATCCTCTGCAGCATACGCACCCCAAAGCATTACTTACTTGTCACATTTTGTTTTAGGCTGTCACTACTATGGTCCATGTGTCGCTCACACTAGCAAGATGAAGGAACTTGAGGACAGGTATGAAAAGAATAATACGGTTCTTCCCAACTGTGCCTTCTGTTGTTTGACTATTCTCTGTAGCCTAATTCATATTCTGATCAGCCTGAAAATCAGGGCTTTTTATTAACAGAGTGTACTTCAGGAGGTGCTCCTGGTCACGCACATGCACACATGCACCCAGACTATTCTCCCTAGCCCTCATTTTCTAGGGATGCTCTACAGCTGAGCTGCAATGGCTAATCATGTTGCAGATGATCACTGTAGGGGTTTAGGCATGACCTTAGAGACCACTTTATCACAAGCTCTTTGCAAGATTTATCTTTTGTGTGTAAAACATTGGCACAAATGTTATAATGGCTATCCAGTAACCTTATCTATGACAAAACCCATCCTTAATCCAAAACTATTAAAAAGAATTAGGCTGTATTTCCCACTGGTTTCAAGATCTCTCTCTTTATTTATTTATGTTTTTTTCTTTGTCCCTTTATATTTCTGTGGTTGCGTACGCATACCAATACCTACCTGTATCTCTGAAGACACACACTTGCATCACATAAGTTCTTAGGCACATTTTACACAGGAATTTATTCCTACATTAAATGCATGATGTACACTCACAAAGATATATTTAACCCTGCTGTAGGCATGCGGATATTCAGATTGTGATAATTACCTAGGACTGCCAGCCAGGAACCACAGTCCCACTAGGTAGGTAGAGCACAAAAAGACAGCCCCTGTCCTGAAGAACTTTCCACCCTAGGATAGTATTGGAGAAGACATGCTGAGGCAAGAGGTACAAGACAACTACAGCTGTAAACAGCACAGAAAACAGAATTATTGAACTAGGGAAATTCGGTCACTTCTTGGGTCAAAGCCAAAGACTAAAGTCAAGATAGTTTCTGTGCCATCCTCCCAGCCAGAATTCTATTCACCACACTCCAAATAAACACATACTGGAAAAATATTGGCAAAAGTCTAAGGGTAACCCTCCTTACTAGTTACATACTTTTGTAGACAGTAAGATTGAAAATTCTGAACACCTGTGGATTCCTGCAGAAACCACCAACACCTTGTTCTCATAGCTTCATATAACCAATATGAAATCTATTGTTATTTTAGATTTCCAGGTTTACTCCTTCACCTAGTATTAATTTAATGTAGGTTTCAGCGTATATATCACTGCTGAAAATTGCTCCATGGCTTATTTAAGCACTTTGTATAACCATTATACTTCATCATTTGGGATGCAATAAAGACTGGTTGATATATTCAGCAGCAGAATTACTCATTTGTGAGCTATTTGTTTTAAAGAGCCTCAACCAGTCAAACTGCAAATATATGAGGTTTAGAGATCAGAGCAAGCCACAGTTAACACATGCTTTTTGAAGCTTACTGCACTTTTTGCTAAGTATTCATTTAAACAGTATCAGGTGTATTTTGACTGTGTTGCATCGTTTTTTGCCTAAAAGAAAAAAAAAAGAGTAAAATGATTCTACTGACAGTAACCATACATTGCAGCATAACTGGAAATTCATTTTTTATTTACATATTTACATCATGTTGGGATGAGCTCAAAATTCAGTCAAGGCTACAGTTGCTTTTTTTTGTCTAAAAACAAATTGGAAGGAAGTCCCTGGTGGTCTGTTCCCAGTTGCTGGGAATCTCTTTTGCTTGTAATGATCACACAACTGCTGGGGATACCACATTCTCTACATATTCACCCATCATCCTCTAAACTAATAACATGTTCTAAATTCAGCCACATCTGAGATGGACATTCTTAAGGCACTATTTTTTTATTTTGCTTGTGCCAAAGCCCTTCATGGGATACACTGAATGTTATCAGTGTTTAAGACTTGTGAGAGGCTGGGTTTCTGCCATTTCATTCCAACTTTCCATACTACAGAAAGTCAGGGGAAAAAAAAAAAAGTGATCTTGACTCTTTCATTTGGTTTTGAACAGGTAACATTCCTTTATTTTCATGAAAGTATTTTTACACTAATTGCATGGCAGGACAATGGCAAACACCTGTTTGGGAAGACATGGAAAGCCCCATTTGAAATCCACGGGACACATCTACAGACTCAGTGGCCTTTGGATCTCATGAGCGTTGCACAGTTGTGTTTCACTTGGGATGCCACCACTGGAGTCTAAGCGACAAAAAACTTGGGTTTTATCTTGCCTCCAAAAAGAAAAGTGCTGTCTCTTCAATTGTGCTGAGGGTGTGGGGCAACACCGAAGTGGATCAGGGAACTAATAAAGCTTTCATGGAACCGCAGAGGAAAAAGGGTCCCTACCGCACCTCACAGTGTAGCCACATAAATAGCTGCTGCAGTACAACTGGAAGAGCAGAATAGTACATGGGAACATGGGAAAGAACAAAAAGTTATGCTTCTCATCTTGATACTATGTGAACCAAGGCTCTGGGAATAAGCGATACAGAGCAGTCACAAAGCCACCAAAATCCCTCAAATGGAGAGAATTCCCAACTGCTGTCTCTGACTAGACCCGCAGTCAAACAGAGGACATCTTTCACGTGGACACACTGGTATTTCACATTGCAAGCTTCCAAAAACCCCCTGTGGCACTCTAGGTTTGTTAGTAAAGCCATAGATGTCACAAATAGTTGAGATTTTGAGGAAAGACATAATTACATTCAGGTTTTAGAATCACCTGTCATGTCATGAAAACTCCATTGGGCATTTAACTGTGTGTTACCACAGAAAACTGAAAATAAGGATGAAATACTTTGTACCTATATATACACATATACGCACATACTCCACCCACTTTAAACAAATTCCAGCTGGGGCAGTTGTATACAAAGGAGAAAATGTGAAACATCCAGAAGGAACAGCTGAAACCACGTATTTTGCTTCAAGTCACCACCAGCAAAACCAAATCTGATACTGGCATGTGACGACAGAGATGAACATGAAAATCTTCAAATATTCTAAGACTGTGAAAACAACCTAGGATTATTTAAAGTATTTTCAAGGAACACAGGTGGAGAGGATAAGAGCTATATTTTTGCTAAAGAATATCATAGGTTCCTCTTCACATCTGACCAACATCAAGGTGGCTGATGACACGGATTTGCTTCATCCTTTGGTGCTCCAGCAGACAACAGATGGAGATATTATGTAAAACAAATATCACTAACTAATCTAAGCACAAAGAGCTATTGACATTTTTAAAAGTACAAGCAGAAAGGAATTAAACTATTGCTGATCAGTCCAGGTTCAATGGGAAGCTGTCAGTAAGACTAGATTGCAGTGAGTGGGCGGGGAGATGGAAACAGGGAATGTCTGAAAACCTGTTTCATCGGTATTAGCTCAAAGGGTAGCAGCTGGATTGCTGGGAACTCCATCCCCTGTCAGTGGTTATTTTTACCAAGAGGTTCAGTAATAACATCTCAGCAAAGCCTTAGTCATGGGCCTGGGTTCTGGCACACTTAGTGTTTCACAAATCCAGAAGCAAAATATGGAGTCCAGTGACGGTTCCTGCCCCTAAAAGCTGATGTGCTAACTCTATGACAGAAGACAACAAGCAGATGAAGGCTAGCAGTAGAGTCCACAGGAACCATGAAATGAAACTCATAAAAATGACAGACAGGTCTCTCAGCTCTTCACCATCTCTCAGACATCTGCTGCCACCTGTTTTGGGAGTTTGTGAAGGAGAGATTTGAAAGAGAACAGGAAAACAGACATCACAGAGAGCTCCTCCCCAGTGTGAGAAGCAACATCAGAGAAAACCCAAAATGCTTACATTGGTATTTAACAAGTGGGAAGAAAAGTTGAAATCACTGTTCAGTTTGATGCAGGCATCACTTCCTGCATAAGGAGTAAGAGTCACTAGCTGAGAACAGGCTATCAAGAGCCTTGACAGTGAAGAAAAACAACACCTCCTTGATAAGCCACAAAAGGAATAACAAGAAAACATGCAAAAAGAACTCAACTCTGCTGAGAAGGACCTGGGGGCTCCTGGTGGACAGTGACTGGGCATGAGTGCGCCCTCACAGTACGGAAGTCGAAGAGCATTCTCGGCTGTATCAGCAGGACCACAGCCAGCAGACTGAGGAGACTGATTATCCCTCTTTATTCAGCGCTTTTTAGACAACGTTTACAGTACTGCATCCAGTTTTGGCCTACCCGATACAAGAGAGACATTGTCAAACTGGAGCAATGGGCCACCAAGAAGATCGGGGGGCTGAAACACCTGCCCTGTAAGAAAAGGCTGAGGGAGCTGGATTTGCTGACTCTGGAGAAGAGACAGCTTTGGGGGAACCTAACAGCAACCTGCAAGTAGATATAATGAAGTCATCAACAAGACAGACCCAGGCTTTTCACTCCCATGCATGGTGGGAGGATGAGAGGCAATGGATGTAATTCAAAACAAGAGAATTTCAGAATAGATATATGAAAAACTTTTTCACCATGAGGACAGTCAAGCAGTGGAATAGGTTGATCAACAAGTTTGTGTAGTTTCCATCTTCAAAGGTTTTCAAGATCAAACTGGATAATTTCCTGGAGCAACGTGGCCTGATCTCAGAGCTGACCCTACTTTGAGGAGGAAGGAGGTGGGCCTAGAGATCTCCTGAGGTCCCTTCCAACCTGAATTAGCCTTGGATTCTAAGACTATGAAGACGAATGAAAGCCAAGGTAAAGATGTGGTGAGAAGACAAGATGGGCTACTCCATTGCTTCCCATATTGCTGTTCCTAGCTCACCGAACTAATACCCATAACCCTCCTAAATATCTTCCCATATCTGCACTTCTGTATAGTGTCAGACATAACCTCCCTTTTAAACAAGAGAGAGAGAGTCTATAGAACCAGTAGCTGTGGTAAGTATCCTCACTCACATTTTACTTGGGGAAATAAAAAGCTAAGAATAGCCAGAGAAAGAAACCACTGACTGTGTTTGGAAAACTCATTACTTTGAAAGGCTGAGCACACAGGTTCTTTTGTGTTTCAGTGAAACTGTATGTGTGTCTAAGCATCTGTTTACTATATCATATGACAAAACGGCGACTATATTACTCATTTGTGGCTCACTAGTATGTAAATGTTACTTATTTTTTAGACCCGTACTTCTTAAAAGTCCACAAAATTAAATTAGGATAGGATAGCATGGGATATACTCATTTTCATCACTGCTCTTCTGTTTTTGAGGTATGTCTGAGTTTTGGAGAGCTGCTATGAATGTTTAAATCATTACTCTCAGACAACATGTTCCTTGCTTTTAACACCAACCCCCACCCTCACCCTGAGACTGATGATAATACTCTAAACTACAGAATTGCACTAGTGGCTTGTGGCCATAATTTTTGTGGTCACTGATACTTCTTGATTTTTCAAAATGAGATCAAGAGTAGATACATAGAGTATGAAGTCTGGGAAGACTTTCTGATTGATTTAGAAGAAGACTTTTGCATCATGCTCAACAGTTTTTTTGCCTTAAACCTACTCTCCTTTTCTGTGTCTTTCTCCTCTTTCTGCTCCACTTCTCCATCTTGTTTAAACTTTCTCTGTTTGCCCCCAGACTTTTTCATATTGCCCTCAATGCCCAAAGTACAGCTCTTCTCTCTTTTATCTTCCTTTTACTCTGTTTTATCTCAGTGGTTCATTTTTCTTGTGTCCAGGCTCATGTGACTGACCACCCACTCATTCTCCTCATTTCTGAGCCCCTAATTTCTTCTGTCTTTCTTGTGTTTTCAGTCAATTGCCTTTAGTTAAGAATGGGAATTCAAGCCTTGTTTACTCTTCAGATGTCTGTTGACTTTCTCTACCCAAGAGCTGATCAGCAAAACTGGCTTGGATCTAAGATTTTGCATATGAACTTTGTGCCTTGTCAGATTAAACTCTTATTGCTCATAACAGCCATTTCAAAAGTTTCCTCTGCTTCAGCCCTGCAAGGCGCTGATGACTCTCAGTTGGATCCCAGGAAGCATGGAGATCTCTGAACCAAAACTATTTAGGCGTTTAGGTTACATCTGACTGAGCACAGGAACCTTCCCACTGATTTAAATGGTACTACTCGCAAGCTTAAAGCTCAGCATGTGCTTCAGTACTTTGCCTGACTGGGGCCAGAGGGCTCAGGTTCCTAGAGCTTCAGTACCAGCACTGGCTACAAACAAAATGAGATATAACATCCTGATGAGAGAAGACTTGATGATCAAGTGATTTCTAACTCAGTCATTCAGCTTAGTGCAGCATCTCCACAATGAAGAAGATATTTTTGCCTTCCTTCCATGGCTGTCCAGCACTAAAAAAAAGGAGTTTCACAATGTTCTGCAGAGTATACAGACAAACCTGAGATGATATACAGCACTGTAAAGGCTTTATTGATATTCACTGAAGATGTTTAATGTAAGCCACTCCTAAGAAATACAACTTTCCCAAAGTCATGCCAATAAAATGTTTATGTTACACCATCATCTATGCTCTATTGTACCTCCACGTGCATAGACACACATTATATATCTTCAATTACAGTGAAACTAATTAGACAATAAATCACAGTTGAGGCTGTACCTCATTTGTTCAGACATCCCAGTTAAATTTACATACTAATGGTTGCGTATTTGCCTTTAATAGATGCACTATTAGAAAGTAAACATAATAAATGAATAACCATTTAAGCATGTAGTTACCTAATCTTGATGAAAAATATCTGAAAATGTAGCAGCCAGTGAATCTATTTACTTTTTTATTGGAAAATAAAGCTAATCACAGATCAAGAAGATAAATACAAATTATATGGAGTAGCATACTAATGACAGATCAGACAGACCCATCCTGTGTGGTGAATGTAATAAGATCAAACGGGTTGAAAAATCTGGCTTATACACTAGATGGTCTCTTTCTTGAGCATAGCATAAAGGACATAGACTAAGATGGTTTAATTAGCAAAAGCTTCCCCCTGGACCTGCCAGCGCATTTTATTTTCAGCATCTTCTAAAGCTTCAGGGCAAGCTATATGTCTCCCAGCAACATTCAGGGTATGTGTATAGAGAAGATGCACAGGGATGATGACTGTCTTGAAAACTGAAAAGTGCACAGTAATGTAAAAAAAATTGTACTGTGTAACTGTGAACAAGAGGGCTCACATAGGTAGCAAACAGTGCCAACTGGGCTACTGGATAAATCCTTTGCCATTAGAATAGGGGTTTAATTCCTGTGGGACACTAAGCAAAGGCAAATGGGAGTGAGTGCAGCCTAGCCTTTACTACCTTCCATAGGAGAAAGATGAGCCCCCCTTGATTTCCTTTCTCTTAGAAATACTCACTTCTTTCCACACAACCACATCTTTCTGAAGATACACTTTTTCTCATCTCTACTAACCTTGACTGTTCATTTTTCACAGCAGAGACAGTGTCCTAGGTTATGGCCACATACACCATTCTGGCCACAGCTTTGCGGGAGGTGAATGGGGTGTCACTTCAAGCTGCTTCTCAACTCTCCTCACTCCACCGCTAAAGGTTACCAGCCTCTCAGGTATCAGCAGAGCTGCTCCTGGAGCTTTGTCTATCCTGATGCCATCAGAATAATCCTGGTTAGAAAGTCTATTATTCTGAATACTGAAGCTGATGGGTTATTATGAAGGAACCTAGTTTGGAGAGACTGCATGTGCCAGCAGATACAAAGAAGGAGCAGCCCCTGGAGACGATGGAAAGGAGTGGTAAAAAGTAGGTGGTGCTAGGCTTATTGCAGATATTGCAGAATACTACAGATATTGAAGAAATGAGGAAAAGAATAAGAAAGTAATTCCCATAATCTCACACAGGGAGTCTGCAGTTTATCTAGGAATCTCATTGAGATTCCCTATTTGTCAGTGTGCAACAGCATAGAATATGTAGCTTAGAATAGCTTAGAATAGCATAAACATGTACCTGCTTGACACCAGTCCAGGCCACAAGGCTCACGTGCAATCAAAATAAATAATTATTTAAAACAACAGCAGCCACAGCCGCCAGCAGCATCAAATGAAAGTGACTTTGTGAGGAGAGAATGCATCAGCAGCCAATTGACACGACATGCCACTTGCCCGCCGTGGCAGGAGAATGATGGAGGTTCCAGGAGCGGTCCCTCCACCAGAGCCCATTCGTCTTAATCAACACCTCTGGGCACACCGCACTTCATCTGAGCTGCGAGTGCTTTCCTTCCCTAAATGTCAGTTCATTTTTGTACCTTTTCTCGTGTCATCAGCCCATGGACACATCTTTTTTCTTTGTTTTTTTGGTAAGAATGCTGGCTCAGCGTGAACCGGAAAGCGATTATGTGCAGCTATGCTCACGGCCCTGATGAACACAGGTGTGACACAGTGTAGTAGATTGGGTCCAAGCTATTTGTTCTATTACATTACAACTTGCAGGTGCTTACTCTTTCCTGCCCTGTCCACTCTCAGCTTTTCATTACAAAGAAGCCCTACACAAGTGACTGAAGGCAAGACAGCAGCTTCTGATCCCCCACACTGCTATGACGTGTGTCAAATTACAGCTAGAATGATTTGGTAATCCAAATTAATGAAATTATCTAACCTGAGGGGAGCAGCACTCTACTGTGCTGAGTGGCCACAACAGTCCAAGTGCTGTCAGCTTTTCCCAGCAGCTTTTTGACCTACTAAACCCTGCACGTTTATATTGAACAACTGATGACACGGGAGAAAGTCTGACACGCTCAGGCTGTTAAAAGGCACAAAAACTATACTTTAAGCCCCAAGAAAAAAACTCCAATTTAATTTGATTTCTGAACAAGAGTATATTTAGCCCAGCTATTATTAAAGACTACTGCTATCTAGTGTGGACTTCATGTATTTGAGCAACATTTTAACGAACAGAAAGAAAAATATTTATGTTGGTGTATAATATTCAGATCATAAGAAAGTATGAGGGGAGTATACAAAGGTTGAGAGCTCTATCTCAGTTAAGCACATAAAGGATGGACATTTATCCAGGCCTTCTGAGGCTGCAGGATTCAATTTGTATAATGAAAGGCTCTCTAAACACCTCATATGTCTTGGTTCAGTTCACTCAGGCTGAAAAATTTTGCATGGCCTTGCATGCATAAAATCTGACACTTTTATAATATCCATCGAGATTTCTTACAACACCAACACTGGAAGACAGGCTAAAGGTTTTATTTCAAATATGATATGAATAAACCATGCAACTCATTAATTATGACTCTTTAGAAAGTAGATAGGTGCAGAAAGTCTGCTAACTTGGCTTTACAGCACAGCTGAAAAATAACATAGAACAAAAAACCGAAAAGCTGGCTTATTAACTTCCATCATCTGAGATCTTATATAGCACCAAAGATTACTTCACAGTATTCACATTCAAAGGGTCACTAACCCTTGAAAAAGCAATGCCAGTATGTACTAGCAGTATGTAGGGTATTGAGTTTGAAAAAGCTCCAAGTAAGATACCAGATGAAAACTGGATACAGGCTTCCTTTAGAGCAAAAAACAAGCTTGCCTCTTATCTCCTATATTCAGAGACAGAGTAGTAAAATAAAAACTAAGGGTTAGGGAGAATTATTCTACCAAAACTGAAGATGGGACATCCATGTGGGGTGTGTGTACCTATGTGTTAAAAGGAAAAGGCAAAGAAGAAAAGGAGTTAAGAAGGAAAAGAAAAGGAGTTAAGAAAGAAAAGAAAAGAAAAGAAAAGAAAAGAAAAGAAAAGAAAAGAAAAGAAAAGAAAAGAAAAGAAAAGAAAAGAAAAGAAAAGAAAAGAAAAGAAAGGAAAAGAAAAGAGGTCTCTAAGAAGTGCTTGATACCAGAGTACCAGAGCAAAAATCTGTTCCTAAAATATTGGCCATATCCTTTCTCTAGAAAAGAGAACAAAAAAAGTTTCAAAGTAATCCATCTTTCCACCTCTGCTGCCCTTCTCCCAGTCTGTACTCTTTTCATTGGCCTGTTTGTTGGGATACAACGATTGCCAACACATTAATGTGATAAAGCAGTAGTTAATTGCTCAGTATTATTACTCCAGTGTTGCCCTTTGGTCCAAGTTAGAGCACAGTGGCAGCTGACAAGTGTCTCTTCCTTGAAGTCCCCTACCTATTGCATCAGACCTCCTGATTCTTGTTATTACTTCAAAATGTGTTTCAGCCAGCAAGGGTCAATATCATGACTCTCTATGACATCAGTTCTGGGCTGTATAACTTTTCTCCTTGTTCCAAGCTGAACCAATGCCAGCTGAAACCAATGCTGTTCAGCATGAAGAAATGTCACCACTCTTCTATTGGTGACATACAGTTACCCAGCAAAACAGTGCAAAACCATGTGCTCCCAGGGACTCCCACTCAGCTGTTACCAAACAGCACTAATTGAAAAAAAATATATTTCACTTTTAGCTTCCTAGAAACTGTGTCCTTTCGTCTGAGTCTTTCCACAGTAAGCTATGCCTCTGTCATCTTCAGATCAGTTCACTTACACTTGACTTCATCTGCAGCTGATCGTGAAAATGATATGCAACTTAGAGAAGTCAGACACCCAGCCCTCTCTTTGGCTCACCTTCAACATCAGACCATATCATTCTGACAATCTGGGCCTTCCAATATCAGTTTGAGGCTTGGATCCACAATTTTAAAGCAAGAAAGACATCTCACCTTATTTGCATCAGAGATCAGATTGCAATCTACAAACCAAGCCACAATTTGTGCTCCTTAGGAGCAACGCCAATCAGAAAGATACAGACTGAAAAGAAGGAGACTTGAGCACTCCTTATGGAAAAGCAGAGCAAACATAGTAGATTAGTGAAACCTACAGGCAGATCCACCTTCAGGAAGAGTGGCAAAAACCTGTCTTCTTTCTGCAATTGATAACTACAGAATACCTCAATGCCAGTATCTCAAAACAAACACACAAAAAGCTAAACAACAAACAAACAAAGAAACAAGCAAACAAACAAACCCAACTCCAAATTAAAATAAACAAACCCCCCCCATATAACATCAAAAAAGAGAACCCAATTAAAAATACCCAACCCCCCTCCACAAACCTGTCCAAACACTGCTTTGACTTTTTGAGTCTACCAGAGATGTTCCCGAATTTCCATGAATTAAAAAATTGATATTGCTCCTGATTTGATGTAGAGACTGCTCAAATATCATCTGAGCATTATCCCTGTTGATTTTCCCTTTTATATTTTCAATTCTTAAAAAACATAATCAAGCTGTTCACAAACAAGCAAGCAAAATGGTAAAAGGCAGCAGCAAAAAGTGTTTTGTTGCTTTAGTACTTCATACTTTGTCAAGCACAGCTATGTCAGTTCAGCTGCCCCAAAGACCAGTGATACCAGCTCACTTGAACCTTCACATGCTCATGCTGAAGAATATTATGGAAGTAGCATTTCCACTCAATCCAGTTATGCTTGATTACTTTGCAACGACATAAAGCAAGATAAGGCTGCCAACTACAAAATCACCTCTGTAGAGAAGTTACAAAAGCAATAGGAGCTGAGCCTGCAATCTGCCCCCAGTGTCACCTGGAGAAAAGAGCTGACATACCGAAGGTGGCAAGGCACATTCACAGAGCTATTTGCCCAGGTTTAACTCACACTGACTTCAATGAATGTAGAGTGAAAACAGTGGGAAAAATTGGGAGTATATTACAATATTTGAACATTCAGCATCAAACACATTTTTATAATGAAAGGCAATTATGGACACAATTCAAGAATATACCCAAACCAGACACAGGCCTAAATCAATCCCTATTCTGGATAAATTTGTATGTTAAATACATGCTTAAGTATCACTCAGAAAAGAGAGATTCACTGGGTATTAGCAGCAATTCACAACATTATCTGGCTGAAAAAAAAAATATCATCAAAAGCTGGGTTTTATTGCAGAATATCAGACAATCATGATAGGTGGAAAACTGTTGCTTTAAAACATAATCTGTTAATAACACAGAATTTTAATTATGTGATATTCTCTAGGGCTACACACACTTCTTACTGACATAAAATTATTATCACATATATATTATTTTACCTGGAATTTTATTTTTTGCCAAATGTGAGGCACAATAAACTGCTTCAAGAAGCGTTCATCTTCACTCCAGAACAGTCGGATGTCAGGGATATCGTACAGGATCATGGCCAGCCTCTCCAAACCCAAGCCAAATGCCCAGCCAATTTTATCCTGAGCACCAGCTGCAATAAACAAACAAACAAGTTAAAAACTCAGGAGCTCAAGTTCACAACACGAAAAATTGCTGATAAAATGCTCACCTATTTATCAAGAAAAAAAACAAAACAAACAAAACAAAAGTGTAGTGACAAGACAGAAGAACCTACAAGTAACTGTCAAATGAAAGATCTAAAGGCTACAGGACAGATCCTACTTCCATCAAAAACTGCAGCAAGACTGAGGGTATCACTGAGTCCAGGAACCAAAACTAGTAATAAAATAAAGGGTCACCATTGGCAATTTGTGTCCAAAGTTTCAGGCAGACTTTGAGAAATGGTGCATAACACTATAAACCAATTCCCTTTACTATCACTAGAGCTGAGCACTTCACATCTGACTCAGGCGTGTTTTATAGACATGTTAACATGAATTTCCTGTTCAGAATATTCCACATGGGCTGTCAGACCAGGCCAAACCTATGCAGCATTAGCAACATTACCAACATTTGAGAGGATCAAAATTGCCTCTTTCAAGGCACCTAGAAGAAGCAGAGCAATGGGATGTGAGGCGCTGTTGCATTAAGCATCACACCTCCAACCAGGGAACTCCTGGGCTGCTGCCCCTGGGACAAGCCCTTGCTCCCACATACACAAGTCTCTTTTATGCAGCACTAAATATAAAAATACAAGAATATTTAATATAGCAGAGCTGTATAGATATTAATGATGCAACATTTATGTCAGGAAAGTAAATATTCATACCTTCCTTCATTTACAGGGTACGAGCACTGAGTCATTAAACAGAGATTTTTTCACCACCAAGAACCAACTCCATGTTTAACCATCATCCTACTGATTTTGAAATAAGCTCAGCAGCTCTGGCAAAGGCTCAGAGCTTTTTAAAACTTAAACAAAGGCCTAAATAAACACACTTATTCTGAAAGGATGAGTGCATGTGTGACAGACTTTTCACCATCAGCACTAACAGTGAGCTCCTGAGTTGTATAATATCACAGCTATCCAGCTAGACCAAGGCCATACCTGTCTCTCCCAGTTAAGCCCCAATTTTTTGGAAGCTTTGAACTTGGCAGTTTCCCCACCATCATGCAGGAGGCGGGAGGCAGAAATCTTCTTTCTGACCCCTGTCTCTGCTATCAGAAAGGAGACAGTTCCCATTATTTGGGCATCAGTGACATCCTGAGGTATGCTGTCACGTTCAATGCTGCGATGAAACAGTCCAGAGTCCTGTTTAAGCAGAGGCAGGCATAACAGGCTGCGGAAAAGAGACACAGCCATCACTTTGATTCTTTTAATTAATTTGAACCTGCCTATTTACCTGGAATACTACGTCCCCAGCAGAACCCATCCACACCTTATCTGCTATCTCAGAAGTATTGCGCTGCCACAGGAATTTGGTCAACTTAATAACAGCATTCCCCAGAGAAGCAAGGATATTTTGCCTTATCCCTTCTCGTGTGCCCATAGGCAAGATTTTGCACTTTCTGACCTTTGAAAGCAGACAGTTTATCAACTGAATTGTGGAAGTCCTATGAAATAGAGGACTGAGTGTGAACTCAAAAGGTACCTCATGGCAGAGCTGCTCAAACTAGGACGTTTAGACCGGCCACCAGACTTTGAGATACCCTGACCTTGGGAACCTATAATCCACGCTACATTACATGAAGAACTGTAATATTTGCTGGTGTTGATTGAGTTACTTTGAAGTAAAGGATGGTGACTACACAGAATGTATTGAAATTTGTGTTCCAGAAAAATTTTGAGCTTCGACTTTAAGTGTGAACTATAAACTGTTTCTTTTCAAAACTGAAAGTACTATTTATCTCCATACTCCAGTATATAAAAGTAATTATATTTTTATTGCTATGAAAAATGGAATATAATTCATTGCAATGGTGTTGCTTCCCCGAACTTCTAGCTTGTCTTTCTTAGATCATCAACTTCTGCCTTAGTAGAAAAATGCCTATTTCTTTCAAAAGTGCCAGACTTTCATACACGTATGGACATTTTTGTAGACTGATTAACACAATCCACCCCCTCCTCCAGAGGTGAAGACAAGCACCGGGAGCAATATCCATGAGGGTTCTGAATGGCCACTCCTTAATCTCAACAGAGGCATTAAACCTGAAACCTAAAGATGCCAGATTAAGCATTGGTGTTAACTCACTGATGCTCATTTAAATACACATGATAGGGGATGATGATCCTACTTCCCCACATTACTGATGATTACTGGTAGATCAAACAGGAAAAAAAAACAATGGATATGACAGATCAGCAGAGTGGGTGTATATTCTGATAGGCAGAGTTTTACATTTAAGATTTGTGCTTTTTTATTATTTTGATATATGAATGTTTTTTGTTGTGACTCTTTGCTCATACTTTGAGGTTAATGAATGTATGATATTTATACTTAGTTGATTTGCTATGCATTTTAATTCTGCAATGAATGCTTCATTCATATTCACCCAGCTATCTGCCTAGCAGTTCAGAGCATTGTAATCTGAGCTATAAATAAACACATAGTTGCAGAACTGGACTCTTGGATGATCCTTGTACAATTATCAGCCTTTAGATCACAAACTTCTCAAGTGTCTGCAGTCAAAGTCATATCAGTGGAGAATTCCTAACTCATAGGAGAAAAGAACAAAAAAAAAAAAAAAAAAAAGAAGGAAAATGTAAATAACCTTGATTCCTCCTCAAATCAGCACTGACAAATCTCCACGTCACTCTACATCTTCATTTATTTTGTCCCTGGTCTCTTCTCCAACTTCCTTCTTGGGAAGCTTCAAGTAAATTCAGCATTTAAAAATATGACTGACTTGAAGCATCTGAACAATTACCTTGGGGAACTCAACAAGACTAAAGCACATTCCTAAACTTATTTCTGACTGGAAATTAGCAGATGACTTAAAAGTTAAACATGTAGCTAACCACTCAGTTGAGTGAGAGCAACCCAGATGTTTTCACTGCACATATATATGTTTAAATACACAGAATTTTGGCAAGTAGTATGTAAAGAAGTCAAGTGAATGTGAGTCAACATGACAGAAAGAATGAACACAGAATAGCTTTAAACATGGCAAAAAACCACAATGAGGTTCTGATGAGGCAGCAGATTCCAGGGACCTGGTGGGGCAATCATAGCATCACTGCTTGAACACAGCCCAGTGGATAAAGCTTTCATGACACACAAGCTTTTCCCAACTGGCCCTCAAAGGTTTGTGTGCTGCCAGGCTCCTGCTGTCTCACGTGAAAAACTTGACTACCCACCAAGAGAAAACTGCTGGAAGCTTTGCGTGTCAGGTAGCCAAAGATGGAAAAAGAAAGGATGGTACAGTTTGACTGGCTTCCCACACTGAGACAGTCCAGTCTGACTTCAGAAGGATGCAGCACCACAGCCATGTCTTAAGGGGAGCTCATGAGTCCTCATCTTCCTCCAGAAGTCATAGCTGTTTGTCCTGGTCTTAAGCTTCAAGCCCAGATGGATCAGTTTACACTTAACTGTAGACCCAACAAGACATTGTCCAAAAAACATTGTTAAATGAAAGCTAAATTTGATCAGCCAGGATGGGAAGCTTCATAAATATTCACTGAGGCATATATAATGAACTGCCAGAACTCATGGATTATATCCCACTGAATTCTCAAAGATACCCACAGAAATGTTTACCCTCTCAAGCAGTGTGAGGCAAGACATTTTGCACCTTACAAGATTTTTAAGACATATTTTGCAACATAATGTTAGGAACAGGTTGACAGAACTTTTTTGTTGTACGTTTCAGTCACCCTTATTTCTATATCTATGCTGGCTTTTATTTAACAATTTTCACTACTCCTGTAAAACTGCCAATAAAGAAATCTTTCTTTCAATAGAGCCTAAATTGGGTCTTCAAATTGTTATACTCAGCAGCTACTGAGAAGTGCATGAAATTAAATTTTGATCTTGGATTGCGGCAAAGTCAGGAGCATCAAACAGCCTATATACAAGGTGTTCTTCACAAAATGCCCCAAAATTAATATACCCAAAGTGCATGTAGCTGAAAGCTGGGATGAGTTCCAGAAGCAAAGACCTGAATAAGATCTCCTGCTTTCAGACCAAACCATGGCTATTAATGGAGCAAATTCAGGAACTAAAATGGCGGGAAGAGGGATGAGAAGATTCTCAAGGATACACAGACTACACAACATATTTTATCAAATATATCAGTGCTTTAAACTGCGTAGAACGTGAGTTATAGACATAACAAACATGTGACTTGACACAAAACATCAGAAATTCCTGGAACAAAGACTTATGCCTATATTTGAGCTCTTTGTAATTAATGGACAGCTTATGAACAAGGCTTTGAAAAACAGGTTCTGCAAAATAAATATTTACTTATCACTAGAGACTAGGAATGCATATTCTACATGAGGGCCACAGCAATTATGTAAACCATGTTTACCCATGTTAAAAATAAGCCATTTTACATTATTTCCTATTTCAGATAAAACTCCCATATGCTGGGAGTCAAAAGTTTTTACAGTGAAAAAAACCATGCAAGTGGTTCAGTCTGATACAGAAGAGTTTCTGAAAGTGCAAGGTCAGGTGGCTGGGTTGTTAAGCAACTGAGGCCAAAAAGCTTACTGAAGTTTCCTTCTGAACTGCTCTCTCCAGCGAAAGCAAAAATCAAAACTGTCATATTATTCTCTAACTCTGTTAAATTGATGCATTCAGGCTCCCGTGTGCAATTCAGTTTAAATTAACTCCTAAAATAAGGACTTGGCTTTCAGACTATGCATGCTAAGCAAGCCACTCTTCAAGAGCTCAAGAAAAGAAGCAAACATTCAATTATGCTATTCTGTGGAAACAGAATTTATCTTTCTAAATCTCATATGTGGAATAATTTTCTAACAACAATAGTCACTTTGAGACCACAGCTTTGTCTCCTGGGTCAGACTGATCTGTTCTGTTTGCTCCACTTGAAAACTAAGCAAAAGAACTTTAAAGGCTTTGATTGAGTTTTTAATATGTATGTTTATTTTTGTTCCATAATCAAAATAGCAGGGTACATACTAAAGGAACAGCCTATATTAAAAAATTCTGCCCAGGGAAGCCATCTACCAGATTCAACTTTCTTCTAGCATGTAATTAACATACATTCTACCATTTTACCAATATTTCACCAGG
This sequence comes from Nesoenas mayeri, assembly GCF_963082525.1. Lineage (NCBI taxonomy): Eukaryota > Metazoa > Chordata > Aves > Columbiformes > Columbidae > Nesoenas > Nesoenas mayeri. The sequence continues at coordinate 91,003,351 of NC_137543.1, read as the reverse complement.
CCAAATAGCTCAGAGAAGAATGTCTCTGACAGGGAGAAATGGATGACCAGAGCAGAAAATGACAGGAAAACTAGATGAATAAGAAGAGGAAAGAGCGAACCAAAGCTACAACAACAAGGAACTTCCATAATTTTTTCCCACCTCAGACTGACATTTTTAGTTTCCAATTCTTTTATCTTTCTGCTCCTGAAGTTATGAATTCCTCAGTCCTCCTCCCCTGCAACTTTCCATCTTCCTATTTTCGCTTGAGTCCACCTCTCCCATTCCCACAAGCCTTCCTAAGCATCCACAACAAATTCAATGACAAAACTACCATTAAACAGAATCTTACTTCAGGTATTTTTTCAAATTCATAACCATACACAGCAATAACGTTCCACTTTTCAAATTTCATAAAACAAAGTATCCACTTAACTTCCAAGCACAATACAAGATATTAGTCATTAACTACCAACACTTTCATGGTCTATGGTCTTCATTATTCTCTGTATTTCAACCTACATATCTGAATAAATGGCCTATTTAGTTTTTGAGGTTTTTTTTCCTTTACCCCTGGGTATCTCAAGACTGGACATCCTCCATGAAGAATAGTGCAATTTGCTGTCCTAATTTATGTCACCGAGCAAAAAACTAATTGACTCCTTGGGCCTATTTCCCTCGGCTCTGCCTGCAGGCTCCAGCACTGCTCTTTTTGTTCTTTGTATGTAAAAGCAAGTTCTGATTCCTTCTATAACATTTAGTTCACTCAGGGAAAGTTGGATTTCGAGGTTTTGGGTCATTTAATATCTTTTAATACTGTTAAATCTCCCTAGACACTGAGGCCATGTAGATTTGAAAAAATAAAAGCTATAAAGAAATACATGAGGTGCTGCTACTTGGCAGAATGACCAAGTCTACAGTGTAGTTCAAAAATTCAATTACAAATCTCATTTTTCAGAGGTATAAGTACAGCTGGACAAATTCACTCCTTATATATTCATTGCCCCCAGATGCAACTTTCTTGGCAAAATTTCACCAATACCAAAATTGAATGTTTAGTGTCTTACAAAATGGTCTTTTCTTCGAGAACAACAGGCAGACAAGAGGACACGGACACAAAGACCACCAAAATGTGATACTATCTTCAAGAGATTAAGACATCCTCAAAAGATGCAGAAGCAGCAGTTTGTGTATCATAGCACAGGATGCTATTAGCATCTGTCTGATATTCCTGTTCGAAAAGCAGAACAGCCAGAACACCTGTATATATTCAAAGGTGAAAAACTGTGTACAGCTGATGGCAGCACAGTCTCATGGTTACTCTGAAAGGCTGACATTGCACAGTAAATTCAACTTTTACAGGCAGGGACTGACACCACATTTTGTGTTTCTGCAGTACCTACCAAGAAAAAGCCTTGGGCTCATGACTGGGGTTCCTTAGCTCTACAATATGGAAAAATAATAGACAGAGAAGGTTTATGCTTTAACTACACTCTTCCGCTACAAACTCATTCTTTGGAAGAAACTCATGAAAAGCTCCATGATCACGAAGGCATCACTTGCCTTATGATTGGGGTTAGGATAATATTCCTTCATGTCCTAGAATGATTTAGGTAAGACACATAATAAATGCAAAACATTAAATTTCAAAATCTTTCTGTCAACAGTAGTAGTAGCATTCTGACAGTAAAGCTACAAAAATATTTCATTTTGAAGTGCAGCATATATACTGCAACACAATGAACTTCCATATAATCCCATGACAGTGTTTCATAGTGGTTCTGATAGGGTTCCATGCATAGACAATTTGGTTCAAATCATCAGGACATGAAAGGTCTGGGTGTTCCTAAAGGTATTGTCATATAACACAGGCTGGAAAAATCTTTCGTCAGAAGCACCACCCCAGTTTTCCTCTCTTCTTACTAGGGAACTACTCCACCAGTCCTGCACTACAACAGTTTGAAGGGTGTTTCTCACTGTTACTCACAAAAGGCTCTTCAAAGTGTGACTGGCTTCCCAAGCCATGCCTGCTTATTGATCTCCCACCTGAAAAAAACGTGACCATTGCGTGTTCCTGGGCAAATCATTTCTGCCAACAGACCTCATGCTATTCAAAGACATGGGTAGATTTTAAATATATAACTATAGGAAGTAAGTGCTATATGAGATCAGACACTACCAAGTGAGGTTTGCAGACAATGTCATGAAAGGACGCTCTTGCCTTTCTCTATACATTGCTCCTGAGTATAGTGTTTCCAGCTGGCATTTTTCAACCTGACCACCTGCAAATATCTTTATCTGTACCTATAATATACCTATAGGTGCTCAACAAGTCTCCTAGTATATTTCATACTCAAAGCATGCGTAAAAGGCGAAGTACTCAGCTGTAGCATTAATGGACGCTGGCTCTTCAGCCTGCGCCTATCTAACATCTCCTTCGTTTCCTCTCTCATGCCCATATTCCCAGGAACATCAAGATGGAGCAAAACCTGAACTTACAAATGGTTTCTTCAGCTTGTAGTGCAGTGCTTGACTTCCATGCAGTCATGACCCTTTGAACTGTATCACCTGGTAAAGGACTTGAGCTGTGCCTCACCCCATACCTGCCTGGTGACGCTGTGGAATGGCACTGCTATGCTCAGTACTCTTCTGGGGCAGGGACTGAAAGGTTTCATTCAAGACAAAAGAGTTCTCCCTCCTGCTCAGTTCCTCTTTTGAAATTGCATCTGGTCATTATCGACTTGATGGCCGTTAATGGATTTGGGGAGGCTTCCAAGTGGAAGCAAAGATATCTGCTAGAAGATGCTGAGCAGGAGCACAATTTTGGGGGATGCCCTTGGCTACTTCACCACTACACATTGCTTGGTATCTGGTCTAAGCCAGTCTCTTAAGCTCTACCGTAAATGGGGAGAAAAAATAATGCATAATTACTGACTCTGTCATAAGACATGTACAGACAAAACACTTAACTTCCAGACAGTTAAATCGGATTAGATGAATTTGACCCTAAGTGTCCATTTCAGCTTCAATTTTTCTTACGATATAAGCATTCCTGTATAATTACAAGGAAGAGAACAAAAATCTTTCATCTCAGAGTATTCACCACACAGTAATTCCTCTTTTGGATTTCTTTCTCAGATTTCTTTTAATTAGTTTCATAATTTCTAGTAACTTCTTTCATGATTTAGGAGCTCATACGACACAAATACAATGGAAATTACATTCTGAGTACTCTCCTATCATTATTTCCCTCTTCCTGCACTGCACAAAATGCCTATAGCCACTTTTTAAAATTTATAATTGCTTTCACTTATTTCAGCTCATCTTGTTCATAAGTAATACTACAGGATCACAGCCAGACCTGCACATTCTTCTTGCTTACAAGCAGAACATCTAAGTTGGTGACTATTTTTGAAGTTAACCCACCATCTCCATATGAAGCAGGTGACATAAAATACTGAAGAGGAAGTAATTGTTCCTTAAAGTTCAGATTGTCTTTTTCTTCCACTTTCTAATTTGCATGAAATTCCTGAGTTCTGGCAGCAGCATGTTTATTTCTGAAAAATAATGATTTCTTTAAAAGTGACATAAATTGTATTACAATTTGCCATAAAGCGGTTGGGGGAGTTTCACACAGCACGGTATTACCAACTTCTATGCTGTTGCAGTTGGAAGAAATGTAACATCATGAAGTCTGGTATAAACTATAAAAGAAATGCTTAGGAAAAGACACAAGGAGAGGTTTTGCTTGAAGCCTTTCAAATAATTTGTGAAAGCACCTTAGCTATACATTTTAGAGAGGCTTCTTGCCCACTCCTGCCATGCAGCTGACAAGGCACGTAAAAGATGATGGAAGTAGATGCAGAAGCAATAAAATATACAAGTTAAGATGATTATGCTCTGCATTTCTTTCTAGCAAAATGTCATGACTACAACAAGCCTATAGTAAATGAAATCAATAGAAAAGGAAAAGAATCCTACACGAACTTGCTTCTCCCTCAGGGACTAATATCTTGGCAAGATAACACCACTATTCTATACAGTCAAAATTAAGTTTATATGCAGCCTTTCAATATACACTTTTAAACCCCCCTTTTATGCTATCTATCTCGACATTGCAAAGCCAGGTATGCTGGGCATCCAGGCAAGTATATGCTTTGCTAAAATGAAAATCAAAATATTACCTTATTAGACAACAGCAATGTGTCCCCAACAGAATGAACTGGAAAAACTGTTTTTCCTTTGGCAAGCTTGAAGAGAGTCTTCTTAACGATGTACCTTTTCATCAGCAAAAGCCCTGTGTCAGCACAATTCCAGCAGCAAGAATTTGATCCTGCTGGTATGAGGTACATCTACAAGCACACCTACACTGGCCAACCTCTCCTATACTGAGCTGGGGAGTGAGACGCATACACAGGGTGTGTGTTACACTACATTATGTGTTACACTGATTTACTGATACACTGATCATGTCCAACTGGTGCTGTACACATGTGCTTATGTAAACAGGTCTGCATCACACAAACAAACTCTTGATATATTACTGGAGTTACAGCTAGTAAGGAGAGACTGCTAACACCCAGAAATGCTCTTTGAAAAAGATGGGCTGCAGGATAACCCCACAACCACACTCTCCCTAGGTACATGTATAGAATTGTTTACTCCCTTAAACAGGGTCCAACAAAGCACAAAGCACAACAGCTCTATTTACCTCTGAAGGAGGAGGGTATTTCCTCAGAAAATATATTCAAAGGTGGCAAATACTGCCACATAAAGCACCTCTACTTCCACAGCTCCTTGAAAAAAATCATGACACTACCACTATGTTCGTATAAACTCTCAATTATATCTAATATTTTGTATGTGTAATAATTAGAGGTATACACTCACAGAATTATTCTATAAAGCTTGCAAATATATTACACGGATGACTCATAAAAATGTGATGATATACAACAGAGTATCTTGATTTTTCAGTTTTCAATTTAAAACAACCACGAAATGGTCCACAAAAGTGAGCCTTTATACAACACTTGGTGTTTCAGTGAAACATTCAGATACTCTGAAATGCTAGAATTAAGGTTGCCTGAGGAACACTAAGATACTTTCATCTTAGAAATACATTACAATGAGATAATCAAGTATTCATCTTTCCACAAGACCTTGTTCTGTTGAGCACAGAGCAGAGGCAATGGTTAATGATCACTGCTTGTGTTCCTCACATTGCTGAACATGCACCCCAAGTGCCTTACACACTGAGCAGTAATCAAGCAGAGCTCTGAAGGTACATTCTTTCTTTTACAAGCTTCCCAATGAAGCATTCAGTTTCACAATATTTAAATGCTTGAAAAATATTTCTTCTTTCACATGTCTCAGTGAGTTGAGGAAGTATTGCCATCTCCTGTATTGCAGGCTGGGAACTTGGGCACAGAGACTTTAAGATCAAAAGCATCTATTAATTTTGCTCCTTGAGATACCTGGGATCTGATGTTTCTGAGCAGCAAGCATTACATGGTGTTTAATATGTTCAAAGTACAGCTCCCTATTACTACAGCTGCAGCTGTGAGAACTCAACACTTCTGCAAATCGGACCCCGGGGTCTCAAGTCAGCACTGAGACAACAAAAAGCACACAGCTAGCAGCCACGTGAAAAGTTTGAGGTAGGAGTACTACACTCAACTAGGAACGTTTTTGCTCAGGAAGGAAGAGAAGGCAGAGCAGCATTCAGGTGCACAGATGTCCTTTCCCACTGTCATTAAAGGCACTCACTTCATGCTTTCCAACTACTGCCTCAGTGAGGCAGAGGCTTCCAAGAGCAGCATCCTCCACCCAGCAGTCCCGATTCATCTACAGAGGAATGATCATCCTGGAAACTGAACCAGATAGTGGTCCTTCACAGGAGAAGTAAACTTAGCAATGTTCTTTGCCTCCTAAACTGCCCCTCACCTTGCTCCCCCCAGCACTCTGGTTTTCAAAGCAAGAAGGTTTCTTTCTCCCTTGATGGAAGGCAGCAGAGAAGTTTCAAAGGAGCAATCCTCCTGCATCCTGGGAAGGTGCTGGTGGACACCTACAGCCCCACACCAAACTGCAGAGCCAGCGCAGGGTGAACACAGGACAAATTCAGCTGACAGCACATCGTGGTACCGCTGCGCCCACACTAACCGCGAGTGTCCAGAGGAAGCCAGAGCTAAACAAATTCCTGTGGATTAATGTGTTTGAACTCTTCGCTCAAGTAGTGTTCTACCTTACTCACAGACAAAGCCTCTGCGAAAGAGGGTACTGTTTACTAAACACAGGTACCTACCTCTTGTATGCCTTTTTTTCCTCACACTCCCAAAACAACAGCCTCCTTCAATGAGCAGTCAAAAGTGAAATAAGGTGAGTGAAAGATGTAGCTGGACTTGACTAGAAGTTGGCTGAAAACCACAGAAGTACACAGTCTGAAGCCCACTGAAGACAACAGATTAAAAAAAACCCAAAACCCACACAGACTTCGGTAAGGTCTGGAAAAACTCCTTCCCCACCAAACACCACCTTGTTCCACGCACAGGGCAGGGGCACGGACGACAGGCCACTGTCTTGAGAGGGAAAGAGGTGTGCTCAGGTGTGTGATCACTGCATGTGCGTGAGCATCACAGCACCTCAGTGGGAAAGGTCCAAGCTTCATTCAGCGAGCTTTGTATCTTGAATGCTTTGTATGAATGAAAACATTCTGATGTACATACAACATAAATGAAAGGTGATTGCTTTGGTTACATGGTATTTTAATTAGCTGCTAAAATATTCAAATAAATTGTCAGAGAAGACAATTTATTTGCTTTTCTTTCTGGAGGAATGAATATATTAATAAAAATAATTTCTATTGCTTAGTTGAAAAACTGCAATTTAAACCCCCTTATTAAAGAGACTGCTTTATTTTTAAAAAGTGTCTAGTACTCTAATCTTCCTTTTTCACAGAAGGTAATTAATTTTTTTGTTATGTACTGAACTTAATTTTGGAAGGTAATGCTAGTGACATTTAAAGAAATGAATGATAAAAGAAATGTTAGACACTCTAATTCTATAATTCCTATGTAATGACAACGAACGAAATACTGTTTTCCCCTGTTGTTCTATTTTTTTTAAGATTTACTCCTATGATCAAATTGTGTCTTTTATAGGTATCAGAAATATAATTTTAAGAAGACTCTTCCTAGAAAACAGATCTACAGACAGGTTTTAATTATATCTTGTTTCCTTTACAGTTTGAAAGTTGACAGCAACTGCTATAGAAATTCCTAACGGTGTCTGGAAATTTTTGCCCTGCACTCACTTAGAGAAGTCTATGTTGAATATCAGTCCCACTTGCCAATATAGGAGAACCTGAAATATATTAACATTTAGTTTTACAAGACAGATACTAATTGGGTTGTTATTTTGTCACTGTGTAAATTTTCAGTGACCTTTCCAAAAAAGAAATAACAAGTCGATTGAAAGTTTTGCTTCTTGACTTTCTCCACCCTCTCTTTAATATTTTTTTAAACAACCATCTGAAGTTTCTTAATCCCTTCCTGGTTACAAACAGGGTTGTTTGTTTGTTTTCATTTTGCTTTGTTAATTTGCTTTGGTTTGGTGTTTGTTTGTAAGGTACAAAGGATAAGTAAGGGGGTTGGGTTCTTTTTTTTCACTTTACATTTCACTTTAATTGAGGTTTTCTACGTTGTTATCTCAACTAACATATTCCATATTTACAGAGAATAACATCATTTTCAGCACAAAGCATCCTAAGAACTCATTCTCCCCCTCACCCTCTCCCAGTAAATGGAAAAAGAAAACACAACAAAATGAAAACACAGAAGGGGCAGCTTGCAGCAGATGATGCACATTTGTGCATCTTGTAAAGAAATACCTGAACTCACACAATCACTTTATATACATATAGCCACTGATTTACTGAATAACAGCATGTGTAAATATCAGCTATATCAGCATAGTTGCAGATAAAGAATAAATGAGCGCAAATCCTGTTACTTTCTCTGCACTCTGCCACCACATGCTTGACATCTTTCCCTCTGACGGCCAAGGGGTCTTGCTAATATTAGAGACAATGCAAAGCCACATTCATTTTAAAAGTTGGCATGGCCAGCTTTAGGAATACTCTGCCTCTCTCCTGAAAGCAAAACAAGATTGCACACAAATGCGCGCAGCATGGGAAGCAAATGGGAGGAATTAAGAGTCCAAGCAGAGCTGCAGAGCCGTGACCTCACTGGGATTACAGAGGTAGTGGGACAGCTCCCTTTACTTGTGTGACAGATGAGAACAGGCTTTTTGGGGAGAGATTTTAAACCTGACTGAACAAAGCTCTGGGCAACCTGTTCTGCCTGGAATTGCTTTATCAGGGAGCTAGACCACAGACCGGGCACCTACATGTTTCTGTGACTGTGGCTCTGTGTGTCTGCATGTAATTATTTGTATGAAAATCATGCTCAGTCTTTGCTAAAGGAGAAATTTTCAGCTAGGAAAAAGCCTAAAATACTCATCTCAACAGAAAACTTCATATTTAGCTACTGCACAGTATTTCACTGGGCTTAAAAAATAAAAGGAGCCTGGAAGACTGTGTCATAACATTGCCCAAAAAATGGAGGTAAAACATGAAAGTGTGATATTCTCTCTCAATAGATTACATTTTAAACTGACACACTCTGAAGTCATTTACATGCAAATTCTCTGTAAATTCTTTCTGCAATGAATGGTTAAATGTGCTATTTTGTGTAAATATACTGCATGCTTTTTACATGGCAACAATTTCAGTAGCATCCTTGGCTTCCTTTCCTCACGCAACCACAATTAGAACTTCTATAAATGTCACTTATCATTTATGAAGCACTTAATCATTTCAAGGCATGCTGGACAAACTAGTTAATATTTAACATAGCTCTTGGGATTATGGCACCATTTCACAGATGAGAAAGAGAGGGGCTTCGACATCTCCCTTAAGAAGAGCTGCCTGATTTCTGGGTGCCCGTCCCTGGGCTTTGGGTGGTTATGAGACCTAACAAGCTCCTGCCACAAAGATTACACAAACTGGCCATTAATTTATGATATATTCAAACAACTTTTAGTCTTGCAACTCATCGCTCAATAGGGTCTTTTCTTAAAATGAAAACAAAACTCCACACGTGCACTCACACGCCCCTTTAAGAATATTGCAGTGGGATGCTTACACTCAAGGAAATAAACATGTGAGATTTTAGGGGCTCCTACAAGTTACTAAAGATACAAGGTGTCCCATCATACATGACACTAAATTCTGAACAGGAGTAGCTAACATGGTGAACTGCTGCGCTTCATATCCTAGAAAATCTATGTGATTCCAGCAAATAATGTTAAATAGTATTTTTTTGCTTTCTTTCCTTAGATTTTTACAAATAATTATTTGGATTTTACTTTAATATTTAAGAAAGCAGAAACCTCTGCCAGGAATACAATACTTCACATCATAATCTTGATATAAATAGTCATTCACTCATATCGAATAGCTCCTTATGCAATCAAACAAAAACTCCAGGTCCTCTCAGTTGTTCAGCAACCACTGCCCTGATTTTGATGCTAAAATTTCATTAACATCCTAGTTCTGAAACTTTCACATCTCTGACAGGAGATAGATTTCTGCTACCAAAAAATAAGCATAAAAGGATATATCCTAACATACACTAAAAAAGGGAATTTGAGCTCTTTGGAGGATGCCTTACCAAAAAACAGACAAAGCAATGCATGCTTTTGTTGGCTAAATTCCCTTGAAATTTCTATAAACTTGGTATTACAGTCTATAGGAAAAAAAATCCTGTAAAGGTACCAAATACTAATTAGCAATGCCATGTTTAAGTATCTATTTGTTACCTGGAAGCTGGCCATTTCTGTATCATGCAGTGAGTTTGGATTGAAGTTAAATACAAGAAATAGTAGGAATTATCAAATGAACACACAGGTACGTAAAACCATCTAGAGCAAAGGAGATTACATGCTGCAACTCCTCCATTACTAATAAGGGACTGGAAAATTGATAATGTCAAGCAGAAAACTCCCCTACAAGGAAACCTCACCATCTGGCTTATCTCAAGCCCAAAGGGAATTAAACAATAAAAGATAATAATTTTCCAACAGAGATGCAGCAGTGCAGATTGGAGAACAAGAACCAGCCACAGCCTAGAGACTAATATCCATGAAGCATTTTTATAGCACAGTACTTTATATTTTCTTGCAAACATCAAGCCTTGGGGAAGTACGACAATTAAGCTTGTCTCAGAAAATATTAAATTGGAAGCACACTAGTCATTTCCACAATAAAACCAAATAATTAACTAAGTGAACAATACAGCTCAGAATTACTGATTTCTAGAATTTATGTCTGAATCATCAAGATACACTTCAACAGAAGCTTCTGTACTCTTCTCCATTTTTGTGAAGCTTTTGAATGTCCAAACGTATTAAATTCTACACAATGATGCTGCCTTAACAGAATTGTAGTTATACAGTTTTAAATTACTTCATTTCATCAACTACCTACTCATACTGTTTGTGTGGAATTTGTTATGATGAACTCAAAACAAGTAGGAATGCAGGACATGCATTTGACCTTCTTAAATAGTCCATTTTGTCAAAAGACACTGAGACTATAAACTTTACACACTCTGTACCTCAAGATTAGCCATATATCAAAAAGCTACTTTTAATAAAATATATGATTGCGAGTGTACAGTATACTGTATACAGGGGAAAATAAGCCTTGTCAGCTAACTGTTAAGCATTCCTGGCTAGCAAGAAACATATGCAATTTTAGGTTATCACACTTGTCTACTAAAGGTTTTTCCCACATGTTTGTCTAATACAAATATTACTGGTCATGAGACAGAACAGCGAGAGGACCATTAATCAGCTGGAGCATAGTACTTGCTAACTTTCCTTTCAAAATTTCCTTTTCATGAACATACTTTAAAATATGCATACTTCTAAGAATGCAAACCATGAAATACTACAAAATCATTATAGTTGCACAGGCATGACTTGGTATTAAAATATTATAAACTCAACAGAATCATCACAAATTCATTTTACTTGTCAATTCGTAGGATGTATTGTGCACCAGTTGCACATAATTATAAGAGGTTTTTAGCTTCTGAGTGCTGTTTTCATCATGCTTGCTTGCTTTCCTGAACAATTTAAAATGTCATCAGCCATTAAAATACAACCAGATTAATCAAGGTGTCCTTGGATAATTATCATGTGAAGTTTGCACATATGTTAGCATCAGCTTTCTTTCTACAAAATGTATGTAATTCCCCCAAGTCAGATAAGAAAGGATATGGTCTAAGGCATAGCGATGCTTGAATGAATGTAAATCCTTCTACTTTTTGTTGTCGCAATAGAAACAGAAGCTCTTGTGCTGAACTCTAGGAAAGAATCACCGTCAGCAGCAGATTTCAGTATGTATCCACTTTGAGTCCTCAAAAATCAAATGAAATCAATAGGGCTTGCCTATCAATAAATGTATTCCGCCATCAAAACTGCATTTTTCATAGGGAAAAAAAAAGCTATAGGAAAGTACAAATCCTTGTTTTGGATTTAAAATAAATCCTCTGTGCATTTGTGCAACCTAGAATCAGAATTAACAGGTTTCTACACTCACGTAAAGAAACTCTGCCCTGAAACAGGCTTATAGTTTATGCGCTGTCAATTGGCCAGAGCTGGAACTTGCACATGAGCGGCAGAACAAAAGATTACCAAGCACACAAACACAAGATGGAAAACAGAACGAGAGGTAAAAAGGAAAGAAAAAACCCAGCACCCTACATTTGCACAGACTGGACTGCATAACAAGCTCAGCTGGTGTGAATTACTATTAAAGCTCCTCCAACATCAGTGAAGCTGTGCCAACTTAGACCAGATGAGATCTTAGCTGTCATTAGCCAAATGGCAAAAGAAAAAAAAAAAAGTGGCCCAGTTCTTATTTATTCAAATTTCTACGCATGTGCACGCAAAAATATATCATTGGCTTCATCGGTGTTATTCCTAGTTTTCCACAGCATAAGTAGGAGAAAAATCAGAAGTAGTGTGTTTTCACAGGTTTGTTCATAAACATCTATTGACTGCACAACTGCTTGAGCTACCCAACACCATCCTGCAACACCATTTCTGATCAGATTAAATTCACCTTATTTCAGATTTCATGAAAAAACCCAGAAAGTCAGGTCAGACAAAGCAGGAGGATTCATGCCAAGCTCTCATTTTTATTAGAAGCTCTATGACTGGCTTTGGAAAGCTTCGCCCTCAGTCCAAAAAAATTCAAGGGCTGTAAGCACATAGAGCAAACCAAGAAGAGCAGAAACAGGCCAGTGTCGACCCCTTCCACAACATGGGGAGATGGAAGAAAGTTTGGACCACCCTCTGCGCTTTGTCACTCTCCAACTTCTCAACAGACGGAGCGTCCACCCATTACACAGTTCTGCACAGCTGATATAAACCTCATCGCAGCACAGAAAGGAAGCTGAAGTCAGTAAAATTGCTACTCACATTGTTCATTCCTTGTTTTAACTTCAGTCAATATTTGCAATATGTTTAGGCAATCCTCTCAAAGCAACAAAATATCCCTTTCCTCTCCCTGCTCTGCTACCAGAAAATCTGCAAGGATGTCTATGTGGTGCACAGAGGCTAAAGGTACACAGGCCACTTCTTGAGTGAGCTAATTCAGCTGCCAATTCTGGTTTAGTCAGGTCAATAGGAAACTCCAGGAAGAACAATTTATCCCACTTCTCTCTTGCTGTGGTAAACCAGCCAGCTCTGCTACAGCTGGTCTGTTTGCAGCAAACATATCTTGAGGATTTACTCATCTGCCAAGACTGCAGAACGCACCTGCCTCTTCCAGTGACCCAAAACCTGGTGGCTATTCCTCAGTCTTTTCCTACCACTGATCTCAAGATAAACTCATCACTATGTCGGCTTTATTAACCCACCTTAAACTGGCAAATCTGCCAGCTATTATCACTGAATCAAAACTGTGTACTGATCCTTGCAAATTTTGGACCTCAAAATTCACAGTCTCACAGATATGCTATGATAGGAAAACTGCAGTTTACCTCTATCAATCTTTCCTTGATTTGAATCCACAAAGTTCAAGAAAGGAAGGCAAATTTGCACAACAGCACGTCAAGCGACACACACAAATAACTACAAAGATGTACTGTTCTCTGCCCTTAAACTGCTCTGTATTCTATGACCATGAAGACTGCCAGAAAACCCAAAGGTTACCAGAGTAAAATCTGAACAACAAACTTCCAAGAGACTACATCCAAATATCTCTCATTCCTCCTAGCTACCACTGAAAAGAGAAGGTACAAATTCTGTGTTTCATATACCTCGTGAAGCTGCTCTGCTTACCCATATGTGCCAAAAAGGAACACAGTAGTAGGAGATGATTATAGGAAAAATAATACTATGTTGCAGGAAGAGCGCTGTGACATCAAGTTTAATACTGTTTGATTGAGCCAAGCAACACACACTTGGGTCCTCAACATCACTAGAGAGCTCTTCTGTGCATTTGCCATGGTTGATACATTTGCTTTAACACTTCTACAGATTTGGTCTAAAAGATTAATAAAAACTAAGACTAGTGAAAATGAAGGATAAAGATTTAAAAGCATCTCAAAAGCTTACATTGGTCTCTTAAGGTAGCATACGCACAGGTTTCACTGGTGAAGTAAAGGCGCAAGGCTATCACTCAGGTTGTTAAATGGTGCCTGTCAAAAAAAAGCCAGGTCTGATTATTTCAACTGTAGCAGCCAAATCCATCTGGTGCTCAGTGACCAGAAGGCATTCACGAGCTTCAAAGGACTGAGTTACTATGGCACATCCTCAAGATATATACACAAAGTCATTATTAATCAATTTTTATTTCATAAGAAGCTTCCTTTGGCCTTCTACCTTAAAGCTCAACTGAGTGATAGCCATGGTTACTTGATGAATTCAGAGCCAAACGGTACTGGGGGACTCTTCTGAAGCCAACAGTAAACATTCTGCACTCAGAGCCACTCTGGTTCTAATTTTGTGAGATCTGATTTTACTAAAGTGTCTCCCAGCCACTGTGCTTTAGGGGAGCACAGACACAACAAAAAGCAGCTGCAACACTGCAGCAGCTCTGCTTTCACATGCCTGATGGTTTCAAAATTCAGCAAATGTTTACTTTTGGGCATCAGCTCCACTGCAGTCCTGCAATTAGAACTCCTCAGCAACTGGGCATCACTGAAACTGATGGTCTGAGAAGAGGAACTGCACAGATTTGCAGAAGTAGGACCATAATGATTTAATCACCACACACAACAGCAGAACTGATACAGTGGAATATAAGCACCAAGAAAAAATGCTCTGAAAAACCTCTGCAACACACAAAATCAGAGAATGGTTGAGGTGGGAAGGGACCTCTTGAGATCATCTAGTCCAATCCCCATAGCTCCAGCAGGACCAGCTAGAGCTGGTTGCTCAGGACTATGTCAAACTGAGTTTTGATTATCTCCACAGATGGAGTGACATAGGTCAATAATCTCCAGTTGAATAGACTAGGACACATTGTCTTCCATTGTTTTGTTTGTTTGTTTGTTTTCTTCTTTTTTTAAGTCAATACAGCAAAGAAGTCAAAACATTGAAAAAAGATTGTTTCATATGCTTGTTGAAAACCATAAACCTTACAAAGAAATTTCTGCTTCCTGAAAATGAGCTGGGAAAATAAATCCCCTCAAGCCACTACTCTGGATTGTAACAAACACAATGGACAAGCAATTTGAAAATAATGAATGGTAGCGTAAAAAGCAAGAAAGTTGACTTCCATGAGTAAGGCAGAAACACTGCTGGAGAAAGCCTCAAATCCTTTCCACAGGTCTACAGCTGCTTGGGATTCCAGATGGACAAAGAGATCAGTCCTCTCCGTGGATTCTGTCTGGCATCTTAAGATTTTAACCTTTAAGAAAAGATCCTTTAAGCAATGAAAGGCCCATAACACCTTTGTTATTTAGGAACTTTGAAAAGCATTCCAAAAGGAGGGCAATACAAAAATTTTCATCTTTACGAGAGACCTCAATAGCAGCCAAAAGGAAAGTATTACTCTACATGACTCCCAGCTGCTCTTTCATATCAGCACAAAAGAAGAGAAGAGAATATTTTTAATCTGTCCTTCCTGGCATAAAACACACAAGCTAATGTTTCACAAGAATAAACAACATCTGTTTTGGATGGGGTAGATTGAGAAAAAAATCACAAGCCAACCTGCAGACAATCTAAGTGCATGGATTTATAAGAGACCATGATAAATGTGTGTTGATTATTTGCTTAATACATCTGGAATGTAATTCCTCATTTATGCAAGAGGATGGTGTGGTTTCTTTTTTCCTCACAAAGAAAGATCCTCCAGTGGGACTCATAAAGGCAGTAATATTTTAGGAAGTTACTATTACACTAAGAATAGCAGAGATTGTCTTGCATTTTCTTGTTCACAGCTTTATAATTAACAAAGTAAAAATGTAGGCTGTTACATTTGATGAAAGTTTCCCCAGAGAGATCAAATAACCTAAAGCAGGAACAGCTTTCTATAATTCTGAATATAATTATATGAGTGAATTTCCTTCTATGGTGTAAACAGTTATAGTTAAGTAGATGCATCTTAGTCATTGCCTCTTGCATTCCCAAGGGTACCTGCAAGAGAGTCAAGCTGCTGTCTGCCACATCTTAGGACAGTTACTACAGTACTGACATTAATTCATGCCTTGTTAACAAATACAGCTTTTTAGGTAGGTGCACTTTATCATTGACATTACAATGCTGAACCTGGAATTAGTATTGCATATTTAATAGCAAATCATCAGAATAACAAGGACTGAAAAAAATACTCTGCAGAAACAGTTTTTCCAAAATTTGGCCCTTTCTACTGACAAAAAAACAACACAAAACCCAACAAAACCAACAAAAAACCCACCACATAATAAAATCTCTGCTATGCTTAGTGGAGCTGACTGTGTGATTTCATAAACACAACAATGCACATTTATGTATTTACATAGAGATGGATAAATAACGGTAGACAGACAGACACCACACAAAGAAACACCATCTTTCAGAATTTATATTTTTGGAGTTATAAAGAAAAAGCTTTTACAGCCCAAACAGTAGATAAGAACTAAGCATGTTGATGAAACACACAAGTTCCACTTGAGGGCAAGGCTTAGTAGAGGTACCGTAGAAAATAACAGTGCAGCACGATAGCTGGCAGGAATAGCCTGAAGTATAATTCCAAGAAGGGAGAGACAACATGCACCTCCTCTCTTCTCCTGGTGGCCTAAAAGAATGCTAAACCAGATCATGCCACAGGCTTTCAAGGTACAAACTGTGGCTGCTACAAAGTAGGAAAGCTGTGCCAGCATTTCTCCCTCAGTGCTGCAGGGGCATATGCTCCTATAACACATAGGACCAACATCAAAGACACCCAACATCTGCTGTGGCTGTGGATACCACAGAAGCTCCCCTCAGCCTGTAGCTCCTCAACAAGATTAAAATTTCTATCTCAGCCACATACAGCTGAAAAGCTCTTTTTTTCCACCACTACAACTCCCTCTTGGAAGAGATAAATCTTTCTATACAAGTAATTTCTACACCCTGAACACTCTTCGACCTTGAGATTTCATCACCTGCCCTTCTGCTGACTCCTGCACTTTCTCTCTCAGGATCCACCTTGCCTGAAACCAAACTGCTGTCTGGAGAGAGGTGGTGGCTGTTAGCAGCACATGTTGGAGGCACAAGTGTTACATAGCTGTACATCAATAGCTCTCATTTTACTTGGTTCGTCTCCTCTTTGGCAACTATATACAATGACAACATTGAGGACGGACAGTTAATTACTTATTTTTGATGAAGACTTCCAGGATTTTCAAACATATACAAACCTTTCTTCACCTACTCCATGATACATTATTCCCGCAAACATGCAGTACACTCTTTAAAATGTATCACAACACCTAGATACATGAGCAGATTAAAAAAAAAAAAAGATAAAAACACCTCCTGTTCACATTGTTTTCAAAGGAAGTTGTGGTTATTTGGCCCCTTAGAAAGAAGGTGCCCTTTTCATTATGGGCACCAGCATTAGGAATCAGAGTTGAAAAGTATGGCTTTCTGATCTCTACCTCTTTTAAGTAGCAATACCTATGAAATAAAGAGCACATAAGAACGAGATGGTACTGCAAGGTTCCAGTTATGGATGTCCAATAACAACCAATGTAATTGCATTTCCATTACCACCAAGACAGTTGTTCACTACTCAAGATTATCACCACACAACAGACACAAAATGCAAGTTATTCCATGAGTTTCTTCTGTTGGAAATGAAAGAAACATGTATGGTTCTTTTCATTTTTCCTTCTGTGATCCTTGTTTATGAAGTAGTTGTAAAACCATGACTGCCTCAATGCTCCCTCATGATTTAATCAGCTTTCAGCAAACTTTGATAACATGCCTAAATATAAACATTTGCAATACAGTCAGACATGATATAATCCAGACCAGAAGAGAGGCAGGAAAGATCTAGAAAACAAAAATTATATTGTGCAGAAAAATAAGAGAACATGGTAAAGCTAGGCAGTTGGATTCTACCTTGATCTTTCTCTCAGGACCAAATGCCATGGGTAAGGAGAAGATAGGGCTATATTCTCGTAAACATCACCATACTTGCTCCCTTTTTCTGTAACTTAAACCCTCTGCTGTTTCCAGAATTCATTCAGGACAGTGGCCACAGAGAAGAGTGCAGCTGTATCAGGCAAGAAAGTGCTGAGTTTGCAAACAGTCTTTTGTGGATCACAAAGATCACACATTCAAGGGTCTCTGCTCCCCAAGTACTCTGGAAGAAACACACTGAAGCTTCAGAGGTTGTTTTGTGCTGCTTAAGAATATAATTAGAGGAGAAAAAAAAAAAGTAATTAAGGTGAATGATTATCAGGTTTGCCTTCTTTTATTTAATAGGGAATATCTGTGAGCAAAAATTTTGATTATGATACAGCATTCTTGCATCACAAGTGAACGTGTCAGTGCATGCAATTATGCTTCTGCTACAGCATGAATAAGTAACGCGGGAGAAGAACAGAGTATTCTGCAAACACCTAAGGAGACCATCACATTAAATTCTGACTTATCTGTGAAGAAACTGTACTACACTGAAAAACGTAATTATGCATTTTCTCTTAATTAAATATGCTCTTAATAGTAGAAGAGAAAGTGTCTAGGCTCTTTTGTTGGCAGTGGCTTTGCACATAATACAGAGCTTAGAGCTAATGTGCCCTACCTGCCAACTATAAAGTTCAGTACATTTTGATTTTTTTGTTAACCTGTTGTTGACGATTATGCTGGTTTTGAAGCATTTATCATGTAGTAAATGCAGCAGCTGAAAAGTATCCAGAATCAGTGGTCATTTGTACATTCAGTCATCCAACAATTTGAGTATGTTCAGTAGAATGCATGAATGCACACACATATTTAACAAGAATGCACGGTTTTATTTAAGAAGAATTGCTAAGAGGAAGACTGAAATCTTTCTGAAACCTTCAGGCCTTTTTTCTCCCTGAGACTATAAGGTAGCTAACTTATTATACACATTTCAGCCAATATTTATGTGAAAAACTGACAAATGCTATCTTCGCAGGATTCAATAAATGATTTTGCCATTCCAGCACCCTATAAAACTGTCATATGATACCAATTCTGTCAATCAGCAGTGTCAAATGTTGAAAGCATCTCTCTGCTCTGACTAGTTAGTACTACTGCATTGTACAGAAAAAGGTTAGCCAGGTCAGATTTCAAAGATGACCAGCTCTTAAGATCATCTGAAACTTCAAGCAGCAGAGAACAAAGCCTGTTATAGAGTGTAGCCTGCAAAATAAAATCCTTTGTTGAGAATACAAAGCCTTTTTTTCAGTAGGAAAAAATACAAAAGCATACATTCTTTAAATATACATTTAGCCTCTTGGCCTTACTCCACAAAGCTGCTCTTCAGCACCAAAAGCACAGCCAATAATTCGTTGCTATAGCCTGACTTTCCTGATACTATTTTGCTTTTGAACTTCTAAAAGGGTTTTAGACTCCCAAATAGTCTAGTCCCACTTCACGCGGTCTATTCTTTTTTGGAACACAATTATTATAAAATTGTCTTAATTAGCACTATATAACAACAGGTGGAATAAAAAACAAGGAAAAACTCAAAAGAAAGAGCTTTTTAAATTTTGGGCATTGATTGAGAAACAGTACAGCTGATCCATCAGTGATGTTTGAAGCAAACTGCCTGAAGAGAAATATCAGTTTCAGAATCAACTGGAAACCGTTTTTGTAATTATGCATAATCATAAACATGGAACTAACGACACCCTGAATACAGAGGTATGGCCAACTAGGGAATACAAAACAAACAAACAAACAAAAACACACCCCCAAAAAAATAAACAAAAAACCCACCACCAAACAATTAAGCAATAATTAGCATAAATAAAGAACATGTCATTTTCCCTTATCCACCAAATATCCACACTGTGTTGCCTTCTCTGAAGGTAGAGAACAATGTATCCAAGGCATTTTCATGCTTTCTCAATTAACATTGCCTAAACACTTGATTTCTAGCCCTGAAAAAGTGCTGTTTAAATCACTTGTCAACAAGATAGAAACAATGAGACCTGTCACATTGGAAGGTCCATAAGCTGCTTGCACTCCCTCTGCCAGCTGTGTACACCACAGCAGGTCTGCCCAAGTGTTCCTCAGTACACAATGAAGAAACGTCTTCCCAATGCCAGGAACCATCATTCAGGAGGAACAGAACTGCTAGCCCTCAGAAATTACCCTATTTGTCGTGAATTACGACCACCATTTTTATTTATACAGATAGATGAAATAAAACTGCCAAAGTGATGGCTGATACTTTGAACAACTATCCTTATCTGGTTCTCTACTAAAAACTTAACCCTTAATAGGTGCTATAAGTTAATTGCCACAGTGTGGGCCAGCACTCCACTAAGCTTCTTATTTCAAGGTTGTTAGAGAAATGGCCCATCCTTTTTCTTTTCTTTTCTTCTTTTCTTCTTTTCTTTTCTTTTCTTTTTTCTTTTCTTTTCTTTTCTTTTCTTTTCTTTTCTTTTCTTTTCTTTTCTTTTCTTTTCTTTTCTTTTCTTTTCTTTTCTTTTCTTTTCTTTCTTCTCTTTTCTTTTCTTTTCTTTTCTTTTTTCTTTTCTTTTTTCTCTTTTCTTTTCTTTTCTTTTCTTTTCTTTTCTTTTCTTTTCTTCTTTTCTTTTCTTTTCTTTTCTTTTCTTTTCTTTTCTTTTCTTTCTTTTTTCTTTTCCTTCCCTCTCCTTCCCTTTCTCCTTTCCTTTCCTTTCCTTTCCTTTCCTTTCCTTTTCTTTTCTTTTCTTTCTTTTTTCTTTTCCTTCCCTCTCCTTCCCTTTCTCCTTTCCTTTCCTTTCCTTTCCTTTCCTTTCCTTTCCTTTCCTTTCCTTTCCTTTCCTTTCCTTTCCTTTCCTTTCCTTTCCTTTCCTTTCCTTTCCTTCTTCCTTTCCTTCTTCCCTTCCCTTCCCTTCCCTTCCCTTCCCTTCCCTTCCCTTCCCTTCCCTTCCCTTCCGTTCTTTTTTTTCCCCCAATAATATCAGCTTTTTTTCCTGCTTGTATCAACCACTTTTATCTCCAGAAATACATCTGGCAAAATTGAGGATGGTGGTTAACATCTTCCAGTCAACCTACTTCCAAGCCTGAAACTAAGACTGAATGCAACTTAACTGAGTAAAATCAGAACTCTATGACTGCTGAAAAAGTTGGGAGTTCAAATTAGTCCTAAAGAGCATCTCTGTGAGCAGACAAATCACATATATAGCACTTGGAGGTCCCTTCCTATTTCAGATATTATGGAGTGAAAAGTATTAAACAGATGTTCTCTGTTCCTCAATACTGTCTCCTGGCAATAGCCTAGCCCAACCCTTTTTGCTCAAACCAGGGTCAGTTATAGCAGGTTACTCAGGATCATGTCATACAGCTGTGTTTTTAATATCTGCAAGGATGGAGACATCACAACCCCAGCAGGCAAGCTGTTCTAGCGTTCAACCACCCTCACAGAATAAAAAAAGCTTTTTCTTATGTTTAAATGGCATTTCCTGTATTTCAGTTTGCACTCATTGCACTTCCTCTTGCCACTGGGCAACACTGAAAAGAGTCAGGCTCTGTCTTCTTTACTTCTCCCCATAAGATATTTATATACACTGAGAAGATTCCCCTGAGCATTCTTTCCTCTCAAGGTTCTCCCTCCACATAACAGATGCTCCAAGTCCTTAATCACCTCTATGGCCCTTTGCTGGACTCCCTCCAACATGTCCATCTCTCTCTTGTACTAAGGAGCCCAGGACTGGACACAAATCTCCAGATGTGTCTCACTAGTGCTGAGCAGAGGACAAGGATCATCTCCCCCGACCTGCTGGCGACACCCTTTTTAATGCAGTCCAGGGAGCTGATGGTCTTCTTGGCAGCAAGGGTGCACTGCTGGCTAACAGACGCTATGCTGTCCACCCAGCTTTTTGATAATAAACAGATACTCTGACATACAAACTGTATTTTTCCCTGTCCCTCCTGCAGCTCATATCATTCCTTCTCTCAAAGATCTTGCGTGCATTTCAAACAAAATGATGTGCTGTACTTCTCCAAGCACATTTTGTTGCATGTAGAGCTGGATGGCACTCTCTATTCCTTCCTAAATTAACCTAACCTGAAATATCCCCAGTCTTTGGTCTGCAATATCTAATCTCATCAGCTGGGACTGCTCTTGGCATAGCATTCATCATATAATGAGACTGAGCTAGCAGTCATGCAAACCCAAAAGATGGCCCTAGACAGATTTGTTCTTCAGTTAAAGTGTGTTTCACGTATTTCCTAAACTCAACATCTGTCAGGAACGTAACATAAGTCTCACTTTGCTAAGATTACTTATTTTTTCCCTAACACACTCTATAGTCAACACAGAAAATGCAAGACAAGATACAAAGAAGAAAGTCAGAATTTGACACTGGCTGTGACAAGCATGCAGTATTCAAAACCAGAAGCTGTCTTCTTCCAGAGTAAAACTTGAGAAAGAAGTCTTGATTACTGCTTACTGGTGGAGTTTATTCTCCACAAATGTGGCATCATGTATTAGCATCCCAAATTGCCCCTGGCAGTTTGGCAGAAGGAATGCCTACCAATCCATTAATTCACAATTGGGCTGGATCAAGGAGACGCCCCGAAAGTATGCTAGCCCACTGTGAAGAACAGGCTGCTTGGAACTGCTACTTCGACAACTCATCTAGAAATCAGAAGAGATAAAAATACAAGGGTTAATAAAGAGAATGATATATACTGTCTAGGTAAACATATTATAGAAACACTGGAATAGGAAGAAGCAGAATTGCAAATAAGTGAAACAATAAATAGACTCAATCCTGTCTGACAACTCAACTTCATTTTTTGGAGTCAGAACAAAATTTCTCCTGTACTCCTAAAGCTGAGGGTTTATTCTGGCAAGCATTGTTACTGATGGAACACTGCTTCAGAAAACCATGCCTTGTTCTGGTTATAGTCAAAGATTTATGCCTTTATTGAAGGCTATGGAAAACAAATAGAAGATCAAAGGAAATCTTTCACATCTTTATGATTGTCTTTGGAGTTGCAGAGTATGCCTCCCTTAATTCCCTACTAACTTTGGAAACCTCTTAATGTAATGATTTTGCTGATGGCAGCATGTGTGAAACTATATTAAGTTTGAAAATGCATCTCTTTGATGAATGAAAGGAGACCCTGAAGTGCTAATTCCTCCAGCACTTTATTCTCATTTGCCATTCTTCAAGAAGCTGACCAAACAGGAGGCAGAAAAAACTGAGTTGTATCACCCTGTGATCCACATTCAGGAAGAGGTTGCAGGAAAATGGTTTGCTTTACATGTTCTGCTTGTTTTATCAACACAAACTTTTACAAAATTAAGGATGGCCATCAGAACTCAGTTTCCCTTTTCACCATTTCCTGAATTCAGTTGCAAAATATACATACTGTACGTGAGGTCTCTTCAGGCTGGGGGTTCCTTTGCAACCCCAGTCCTTTGCCAGTACAAAGGTAACTTCTTTTTCTTGCTTTATAAAGCACGCCGTCTGGAAAACTGAAAGTTGCACCTACCACTTTTGTATCATTATTACACTCGGGAGTTCTGAGATACAAAAAGACCAAGACTTGTTCACAAGAATTACAACAATGAGAGTGAAGAGCACAGTGTCAGTCCCAAACTCGATTTCACTCATCACCGAGACAAAGCCCAAGTAAGCACAGCAAGGTTCACACAAACAGCGGCTACTATGACTTATTTCTTTGAGAGATAAGAAGACTATTCCAGCCTCTTCTGCTCAACAACTACAAAAATCTAAGTCACTAAGGGGATAAGAAGGTCCGTTTTTGTAGCGGTTTGTAGTTTTGGTTCTCTTCAATAAAGAAAAAAGCAAACATCAGAACAGGCAGATCTAAACCAGGAAACATTAGTGACTGCATTTCTAAGGGGAGCCAACAAGAATGGGAAGAAACAATTCAAAATAATCCTCTGAAAAGACTCTCGCCATCACTTCAAATGAAACAGCTGCTCCATGTCCAGCTAAGTCATCACAACTTACCTGCTCAAAGTGTCCACCTAGAGCTGGCAACCTGCTTTTTAGTGGGATGCTAAAAGAAGCCTGCCTTTTAGGCTCTCCTAACAACATATCCTTATCATTTTTTACTGTAACCACAGGACAGAATGACTATTTCAGAAGCAGGGCTCACGTTAAAACACATCTTGCAGCATGTACACACAGCTTCATGAGTATGGCTCCTTCACAGCTTTATTCTGGGTATCGAGCTTCGCTTCTCAGAAGCAAAGGATCTAGGATGAATAGATCCTAGATCTAGAAACACTTCAGCAGGCTAAGGACCAAGCTGTTTCAAATCTCTGACCCAAACAAACAAGCAAACAAACAAACAAAAAACCCCCCAAACAGCTTTCCATGCTGCCAGCTCACTTAGTTTCACCAAGTCTTTCCATATTTAGTTCGACTACAACTAGCATTGCTTCTAGTGAGAGTGAAATCACAGCAAGGAGCTGGTAGCAGCTGTATGACCCAGGCATCAAATTTCAACTGACAAGTTTCCTCCAAATACTAAAAATTCAAAAGAAAACTTTTTGGTACCACGTTGCAGTAGTGAGCAAATTGAGAAACATTTGACACAGATGAAAAATGAACAGTGTGGAAGCTGTATGAAATTTGGTATTAAATACAGACTCAGCTTTTTAGGTTTTGAAATAAGGCCCTAACAGTGCCACAGAGTTCTCTGCACTGAACTGAGGTTTTGAAAACATAAGAGCTGGATAAATTGCACACTTGGCAAATGGAGAGGGAAGCAAAGAGTAATACACAGAAGCACACAGAGCTGTGAAGCTACTCCAGATCATGCTGTATCCATCACTTCAGTGAAGTGGCTGAAATAAGAACTTCTTCCAAAGGCCTGTCACAGGAATATTTGCCCATGAAAAGGGACTGTAAGCACACATATATGACGGTTCAACATAGTTGCTTGAGGCAGCTCTCAAGAAAATGCTAAATGGCTCCCAAGTGAGCCCAGACATGACCTTCCCTGTTGCTTCAGCACTCAGAGCATATAAAGTAAATATCGCATATGCTTTACTAAAAATTGTTAAAGAAAACCCAGATATTGCAGGCGGTTCTGTCTCCATTCCTGCAATGGACTGGTTGAAAGAGATGTCCCGTATGGCACTGCAGACCCATCTTCCTGAGCACTCCATGAATAAACGCTAGGCACTCCAAGGAGGTTACAGCCTAAACAGACAAGAGGACAGAAGCATTCCTAATCCCAATTTTCAGATGAAGAATTGAGTCATAAAGTGATATAACACATGCTCCATAGACAGTCAGGCCCTTTCTATGTGCCTGTGTGCTACTGTGCAGTCCACAAAGGTTCATTTATCTCTTGTTGCTCTATCATCCTCAGCTTTTAAAAGTAACTAGGAACCAAATTTCCCTCCCTCTACAGAAGCAAAATGGCTCCCACAGATCTGGGGAGCCAACTCCATTAGGCATAGAACATCACCACACTCAATTACCCCAAGACAACTTGCCCTAAATGACCCAGACATGTTGACACAAGAAGGTAACAGTAGATCCAAGACTTCCTGACTCTCTACCGACAACACTGCTCTGTTTTTTGTGCTATTTCACAGGTCATGTTTTTCACTCTTGCTATATATGCTAAAAAGTATCTATTAAGCTGAGAGGGACAGATGATATTGAAGATGCCATCACTTAGAAGAGCTCCAAATCAAAGTACTGTTTGTGTGCTTTAAAGCCAGTGCATTGCAAAAAAGGTCAGGATAGTATAAAGAAAATTTCACTTTTTCAGCATTACCTTCTGCTTTATTCTTCTGTCATTCTGCATTTGTCCTACACCACTGACATGTCCTGCTAAATTGTTCCAACACTGCAAAAACATAGCCACAGTCAGGAACCCAAGGAAAAAACTCTTCTACTTAGCGTTTTAAGGTCTGAAATTATTACAAAAGCAACCTCTTTGCTTATTTCTGTACCTTTGTTGATTTCTCTGCATGGAAAGGTAGAAAAAAGTCTAAAATAAATATTTTAAAAACAAGTCAAATTAAAAAGTTAAGCATTCAGCAGTTTACATTTCAGTTTGTTGCTTTGCAGCTGCTTCTACTGAGCGTTAAAATCCATAAACTTCAGTAGAATTACTACTGATCTCCATGCACACAAATTGAATAGGTACATTCAACATTATCTTTGACCCTTCTATTACTAAACAGGACTATCACCTTCATCAAGAACACAAGAATTCCTTGATGTCATTCTGCTAGTAGTTTTAACTGCTTACAACCACAGGAAAAAAAAGAATCAGAAAAATCACGAATTTGATTTTGAAAATCAGACTGCAGTAATGAGGCATATTGTTTCTAAATTGGAGTGAATCTCAGCAGGGTATGGGGTAAGAGAAGGAAAAAAGGTGATTTCATAGAATGGTTTGGGTTGGAAGAGACATTAAAGATCATCTAGTTCCAACTCCCCTGCCATGGGCAGGGACACCTTCCACTAAATCAGGTTGCTCAAAGCCCCGTCCCACCTGGCCTTGAACACTTGCAGGGATGGGGCATCTACAGCTCCTCTGGGCAACCTGTTACAGTGCCTCACCACCCTCCTGGTGAAGAATTGCTTTCTTACATAATATCTAATCTAAGTCTACCCTCTTTCAGTTTAAAGCCATTATCTCTATCCTATCACTACATGCCCTTGTAAAAAGTTCAGCTCCAGCTTTCTTGTAGGCCCCCTTCAGGTACTGGCAGGCTGCTATAAAGTCTCCGTGATGCCTTCTCTTCTCCAGGCTGAACAACCCCAACTCTCTCAGGCTGTTCTCATAGGAGAGGCGCTCCAGTCCTCTGATCATTTTTCTGGCCTCCTCTGGCCCCTCTCCAACAGGTCCATGTCTTTCCTGTAATGAGGGCTCCAGAGCTGGATGCAGGAGTCCAGGTGGGGTCCCACCAAAGCAGAGTAGAGGGGCAGAATCAGCTACATCAACTTGCTGGTCACGCTTCTCTTGAGGCAGCCCAGGATCCATTTGACATTCTGGGCTGCAAGAGCACATCGCTGGCTCATACTGAGCTTCTCATCAACCAACACTCCCAAGTCCTTCTCCTCAGGGCTGTTCTCAATCCCTTCTCTGCCCGTGATTCCACATGCAGCAACATGAAATAAATTATTGTGTGGACAGATCTTTAAATAACCGCAATAAAATGTTTATTAATTCTCTGTTCTTGGGAAATATACAATGTTGTGACAAAAAAAAAAAGTTTTCTGATTTTTTTTTTTTTTTAAGAACATATAATTCCTCAGATTCAAAACTTAGATTGACACATGATACTGAGCATTTAAGAGTTATTAAGGGAATTGAAAGAATTTCCAATGATGCTAGTGACATTCTTTTTCAATGTTAATAACCTATTTACCAAGATAGCAGCTTAATAAGCTTTTAACTAGTAGGAATGAAATTACACTGCAATATAGCATTATTATTAAAATTATGAAGAAAAAACCCCACAGCTCCTTGCCCTCATCATTCAGATATTTTTATTCTATATTTTAGTGAGATCATTAGGAGATATTTTCTCTCCTCTTTCCACCTATGCAGAAAAATTCCGATCTCATTTGTTGGGACCTAAAGACCTACTTGGGCATTGCAACAGGTACAACCTGTCTGACACTTTTGCAAACCTAGGTTCCAGAGCAGCCTTTTCTGTCTGTCTTCCAGTCTGCACAAAACCATAAATACTAAATATCACTACTAGAGTTTACTGACCATATACTGACCAGCTCAAGACATACGAAATAACAAGCCTAAACCTCTCCACTGGAATTAAATGCTTCAATTCCTGCTAAGTAAGAAGTCCACCTACCTTTGAACTCCTGATCTATGTAATACGGCTGGATGCAGTCTCCACTTTTCTTGTATGACTCACTCTTACTGTCTTAGAAATCTTGTTGCAAAATGTGAAACCACACGTAGCATCTCTATAAGACACTATCACCACCTACTTCATCAATGCACACAGAATGCTCCATTTTACTGTGGGCAACCTTTCATCTCTGCCAACTGCCTGAAACATCTCTGCCATAAAGAAAAATCACTACACAAATTGCTTCCTTGCTTCATGAGATCAAAAATAATATTTTTCCTACTTGTTTCGTAGGTGCAACTCAGCACACATACCATGTAGTGAATGCTTGAGGTGTTGTATGCCAAATGCTTCCTCACATTGAAAAATAAACATTTTTCCTTGTCCTGTAAGTGAAATAATTTCATTTCACAAAGATTTTTCGCAAGTACTTCAGGAGAGAACTAACATGTTCATTCAAACTGAAATTTCTGTAGCCATATCTTAAAATGAAAAACATACATCCAACTGTGCATTACACTAATATAATACTAGCTTAAAGTATTTTTCCTTGAAGTTTTAGACCATGTTACCTGTTAGGGAATATTACCTTAATAATTAAGGATGTTAGGAAAGTTTCCTACTCAGTGAAACTTGATGTGGAACACTTCTAGTTGTTCTGCATTAGAGGTTGTTTCTGAACATATTTTAAATGTACCAATATTATTAATAAAAGGTACTTGGCCAATGAACTCCCTTCACCAAGACCACCTGCATATTGCAGAGAGACCATACATCTGAGACAGGCATGACAAGAGCTTCTGGCATCACTCTGTTCTTGGGGTGGTTCTTCCACAAGAAAGTGCTTGATCTGTTTTTGGCCTCCCTGAGAAAAACATCAAGGATCGCTGGCAATTGTTCTGAGGGGCTGGTGATATACCCAGCCTGGAAATACAAATGCATTTCACACAGGTCATTGAGCAGCAGCCAGACAGTGATTTTTGGTCACTACCAACCTGGGCCAGATGCAGACTGGCAACCTGAAGGTGAAAGGCTTTGAACCCAATGACTAATCCCTCGAGCCACTGACTCCCCCGGCTCCTTATTTGCCGCAGTCCTGATATTTATCAGAAAATTGAGAGGCATCAGTACAACAAACAGAAAAGGTGTTGATATTTCCAATTCCATTTTTAATTACAGAAAAATCTCTGGCAAGGTTTCAAGCCCTTTTTGCACCATAGTGAACTGTTACTCCTCTAGTGTTGGAATTCACACTGAAGAAAGCAAGCAATCAAGTCTATGACTTTTGATTACATGGAAAATGAAAGAGACAAATGCCACAGCACAGACAACTGGATGCTATAACTTTGCACCTCACACGGGTACATCATGTTTGATCCAAAGTAGTAACAGAAACTCTCTGGGCCATCAGAAAATGCTTGACAGTCCTTTGCTCCTACTGCCTTTGCTACTCCTTGTCCAACCAGATGTCAGGTTTTCTCAGTTTCCTGATCCAAAAGGTCTATGGCATATTCTAGAGTGATCTACATTATTCTGCTAAGTCAGAGCTCTATAAAACTCTGCAAGCTATCATCAAGGATATCAAAATAGGCACTCAGCTGAGCTGAGATTGAAATCCTTCCTAACTGCAATACAACTGTGCCAATGATCTATGAGAAAAGGTATGCTATATATAATACCTAAAATAAGACAGTTAAAGTGCCATAAAACCACTGCTAGAGGATCAGGAACAAGTAAGGACAGGCTTAGGAAAGTGAGCCATTACATTTTTAGGACTAAATCTACAGCAAGACATTGCTTAAGGGTTGAAAGGGCTTCTCAGTTGCTTTGTGGTGAGCCAGCAACAGTTTCAGGCCTTTTAATCCAGAAGGTCCTGATCCCCTGGGGCTCACAGGTTCTGGCAAGACCCCTGGACCTCCTTGGGGAGGTGCTCACCAACACAATCTCAGTTTCATTTCCCTCCTGTTCACAAAAAGTAGAAGTCAAAGCTACCTTCCTGAGAAGACACGAGCACTGCCTGCACATTGCCAGCATCCCAAAGGAGGTAAGTGGTGCATTAATCCTCTTGCTTCCCCATCTGCTCAGTGAGCGTGTATGACTCTGGTTAGGCAGAAGAAAAGGATCTTGCCATGCTTCTCAGATTCACCTCAGTGCAAACAAGCTGACCAAGGCATCAAAATGACCTGCCCAGGAAAAGCATCAGAAGTGCAGATTATTTTTTTTTGCGAGGAGGTGGGTTCTTTCTAGCAGAGAAAGACAGAAAGAAAGAGAGAACGAGAGAGAGAAAGAGAGAGAGAGAAAGTGAGAGAGAGAGAGAGAAAAAGTGAGAGAGAGAGGGAGAGAAAGAGAGAGAGAAAGAGAGAGAGAAAGAGAGAGAGAAAGAGAGAGAGAAAGAGAGAAAGAGAAAGAGAGAGAGAAAGAGAGAGAGAAAGAGAGAAAGAGAAAGAGAAAGAGAAAGAGAAAGAGAAAGAGAAAGAGAAAGAGGAGGGGAGGGGAGGGGAGGGGAAGGGAAGGGGAAGGGGAAGGGGAAGGGGTAGGAGAAGGGGAAGGGGTAGGGGTAGGGGAAGGGGAAGGGGAAGGGGAAGGGAAGGGGAAGGAGGAAGGAAGGGAGGAAGGGGGAAGGAAGGGAGGAAGGAGGAAGGGGGAAGGAAGGGAGGAAGGGAGGAAGGGAGGAAGGGAGGAAGGGAGGAAGGGAGCAGAAAACTAAAGGCTATGAAAGCTGTGGCACAGACAGGGAATGAGGAAACCATCATAGCACCTGAGACGAAATGAACTAGCAATAATGTGAAAGGGCAGACATTAAAAGGTTTCAAAGAAGCAGCCAGCACAGCAGGAGGCAACGATGCAAATGAATGGATGGGGGCAATCAATGTATGTCTAATTGAATTGTCAACGTCCTATTACGGAGATGGGATATGTTATATAATGCACTAAACATAAAATGTTTAAAACTTTCAGACAGAAAGAGACCTAGTAAAGAGATATGCCACAGTTTCAGGCACTCTGGGTAAAAAAGAAAAAAAAAATCACCACTAAGCAAATTACATAAGCACAAGGTTGCAAAAAAAAAAGCAAAAAGTATTAACATAAATTGGTTTAGCTGTACAAGGTTTATCAAGTTAGAATAAAGTATGTTTTCAGGCTACATTCATTCGGGCTTCAATTATATCGAGAAAGGCACTGAAATAATCAAATTATGAAGCCCCAAAAGCATTTAATAATAACAAAAATGAAGCAGATGCACTAATAAAATTAACACTAATAAACTAGGTCAACACTGAGGAACGAAAAGAGTGATGGAGGAGAAAGAGAGCTCCACCCAGAGATGCTCCTCCAGGGTGCCGGCTCTGGTGCTGCACTCCCCACACAGCGCTGTGCAGTAATGACTACAGATGATGCAGCTCTTTGACCTCTTTAACACAGACATAGCTCACACTGTCTCTGTAGAATCTCTGCTTGCTGCAGCTAGCATCCAAATGGCTCCTTAATATAGAAACCTGTGAGGAAATGCTCCCTCTACCAGTTTATCAACCCTCAGATTAGGAAAAAGGGCCTTTAAGCCTCCCAAGCTTATCTGCAGTGCAGCAGGAGTCTGGAGAGGTGAGCAGAGGACAGCCAGGAACTCACCAGCTCTCAAGTCACCCCACAATCTGTGGCTCAGGAAGGCAATTTCAGCACTAGGTCTCAGCTTTCCCTGCTCCAAGTATAAACACCAACTGCTCACCTTGCCTAAAACGATTAGAGAGAGAACAAACCTGAACCCAGCTGTGTCACCCCTACTCTTCTGCCCCGTCCCAAAGCTGGGCTACCTCCTGTGCCGATTCCACATTTTGTGCTGCCTCCACAAAAATCAAAGGTAGTCCTCAAATCTGCAAGACTTTGGCTCCTGGTGTTTTGACGCATAAAACGCTACATACAATAAACGCCAAAGAATGATGGCAAGCAATAGCCAAACAAGCAAACGTGGTGGAGAGCCAGAACTGCTCCACTCAACCTTCGAATCTGACCCTCTCCTGTTACAAAACAGATGCATAAATGATTGCAGTGATTATGCAGGGGAGCAAGATTATGCAAGTGCTAAGCACTGCTGTTATAATACGGATACACAAACGAGTATAAAGGGGCCTAGGGATGTGGCATTTCTCTTCAGCTTTCTTAGGAAGGCAAAGAAAGGATGAGAAAGAGGGGGCTGGATAAACACAGTCAGAGAGAATTATTTAGGCAGGAAAGACAGAAATCCTGTCTTTCTGCCAGGCACTTCTTTGCTCACACAGGGAAAGCTCCAGCATAGCAGTAAAACAGCAGAGGCAGAAGCATAAAGGCAAAGAACTAAACTGTTCATTAAAACTCAGGATTGGAAAGAGCTGACAAGCATTATAGTGCTGCAGAAGATCATTCTTCTAAACTTTCTGGCACAGAAAAATCAGGAACAACTGCCGTTAGAAGAAAGAAAAAAAAAGGCGGGGGGAAATCAAGGACAAAGGAACAAAGTCACAGGATAATTCTGAAGAGCAGGGAGTGGTAGCAGAGATGCAAAAAAGTTGTACATTTAAGTGCAGTGAATTTGGAAGCTTTCTTAAAAGAAAGTCCTACTGTTACTACAAATGCTGACACTAAACCAGATACTTTTAAATCCCCCTCCTCAAAAGAAGGTTAACACAAAATTGCAAAGACATTTTCAGATGCAAAAGCAGAGCATCTAGTGATGTGCACAGAGGATAAAGCACTAGCAGAAGCTCTGGCAAGTAATTCCAGAAAGCAGGCTGGCTGCAGGCAGGTCTGTCATTTTGTAATAGTGTGTACCAGCACAGAGAGAAAAGGTAAGGAAAAGCATACAATAACTTGGGGGAAAAGAAAAAAAAAAAACCCACAAAATACCTCACCAAAACCAAACAAAATCCCCCTTAGTTCCAAGGTCATTTATCAGACAGCTCACAAAGGCAAACCTTCAGCCTCAGGAATGAGAGCAAGCAGAGAGCAAGCCCTCTGTAAGAAACACAGGGGCCACTCCCGCTCCATCCTCCTCACCCTGTGCCCAGACTCTCCTCAACTACCCCCTTGGCCCCTAGGGAGCACAAATGAAGCTGGTACACACTCAAGCACCCACCTTCACCTCCTGACTGTCAGCTTCTGGGCAGGGCGTTGCACTGGAAGGATCAGGAGGCTCAAGTTACCTCAGGCTTCTGGACTCTGGTATCCTCACTGCTTCATGGTGGAGGCAGAAGAGCAGGTCGCTGCCCCTCAGTTACTTGTCACAGCCTTCCCCTTGCAAGTGCCTGAAGCACAGGGTACCTCCTGCTCTCCCCCTGCGTCTGCCAGCGCAGATCTGTGGGTGACTGGACCTTAACCAAGCTCCACTAGCCAGATCCAGTTGATAAAATATACACCTATTGCCTCATGCGTCCCAGCCAAGTGAGGGACTGGCCATGTACAGGAAAGACATGGACCTGTTGGAGAGGGGCCAGAGGAGGCCACAAAAATGGTCAGAGGGCTGGAACAGCTCTCCTGTGAGGACAGGCTGAGAGAGTTGGGGTTGTTCAACCTGCAGAAGGGAAGAGAAGGCACCAAGGAGATCTTATTGCGGCCTTTCAGTACTTAAAAAGGGCCTATAGAAAGACAGAAGGAAAGATGGGGACAGACTTTTTAGCAGGGCCTGTTGTGATAGGACAAGGGGTAATGGTTTTAAACTGAAGGAGGGGCTAGACATGAGGAAGAAGCTTTTTACAATGAGGGTGGTGAAACACTGGACCAGGTTGCCCAGAGAGATGGTAGATGCCCCATTCCTGGAGACATTCCAGTCTGTGCTGGACAGGGCTCTGAGCAACCTCATCTAGTTGAAGATGCCCCTGCTCATGGCAGGGGGGTTGGACTAGATGACCTTTGAAGGTCCCTTTCAATCCACGCTATTCTATGATTCTGCGAAGGAAAAGAAAAGCCTGGCAAGGCAAGAAAACAAACTCCTCAGGTCAGGGACCATTTTGGCTAGAACAACTCAGCCTTCTAGAAGGACATATCACCAGAGTCTTCAGCTGAAACATCCTTGAAACCCTCAGGGCAGGAATCACCTCGGTCCTGTGCCAAGGCGGCATGTGGGACCCAGCTCTCACACGGGTCTTTTAGCAATTGAAGAAGATCCCTCTCCCTTCTTTCTTTTCATTACAAGTTATTGACAGGTTTTAGGAGAAAGAAATCACTAAGACACTACCCAAAGATTACACAGTTTTTATTGGAACTACAGCACATTGCCTCAAAGGGATATGAGCCTATTCAGGCAACATAACAGAGGATCAGGAAGATATATTTTAATCCTCACCCAATATTTTCAGGGCTGCTGCTCTTGAAAGCATGTACTCCTTCCATCTTATAGACTGCATAGTCTCGGTCCAATATGCCACTACTATAAATCCACATTTTTCAGCTCTTTTTTTTTTCCCCACTTTGATGAATGGTTTAAAATTATGCTTAAAAATGCACATGTTTAATATTATACTGCATGCAAAGTCAAATTAAGACACTGGCACACAGCTTTGGTAAATTAGAAAAAATAGCTTTCCTGTTCTACGAGAATTGCCAAAATCTGTCAGTGCTTCCTATCTTGGATCCCCCAAATCCCCTGTAGCCTGAGCCTCATGCCTAACTGACTACTGCTGTGATAGAAACCCTCCTCTGTAGACATTTTCTCCATTAAAGGAAAAGCTCATGGAGAAATTAAGAATCAAAGGCAACATGTTTAACACAGACTCCTACAGTACTGCTTTTACCCAAGCTTTTGAAGATTTCCTTCCCATCCTCAACTTGCTCAACCAACTACAAGGTTTGAAAAATTAATGTGACCAAAGACTTTGCCTCAGTGATGCTGAATGCCAGAAGCAAAGCCTAAGGTGAAATACAGATATAAGGTTTGGTTTCGACAGACTTTACTATGGGCAGTTTGGTATATCTCAATTTACTGCTCATATCTTTCTTGCTTTTTTCTTTATAATGAAGGCTGCCATGCCTTGGCTCCAAAAACTATCAAAGATGCACTCTCAACATGTATAAACATACCTGTAAGCCACTAAGGGCTAGTTTTCTGGACTTTTTTAGAGGATGGCATCCCATTAGTAGATCATTCATACATCTATTTTTACACTGTAAAGTCTTCAAAGAATCTGATTGTCATTTGAGACTGTGCAGTAAGTGCATAGCAAGGAGTGGGTGCCACCATAAATTTACTAACGTGTCATTATGCATCACTGCCATTATTTATTGTCCTTGCTTCTACAAGTTTAAATAACATCTTGTGTGTAGGACAATGCGTTTAGTTCAATTAAAAATCACTAAATCTTTTTTTATTAAGTTTTCAGCTGCTGGAAGTACCAATGGATTTCAGAACATATGCTCTTCATAAAAGGACATCTCAAGGATGAACCTAGAAAGGATACACCAGTTTTCTTCCATGTGAAAACTCTGGAGATAAACTTCACACATTCCATTGCCAGTGAAAAAAGAACATTTTCCCCACCTCCTCCCTGTTAAATTCAACTTTTACAAATATTTTTTGTCTATGAAGAAGAAAACAGACTGACAATGCAGTAACCTTGGCAAATCACCCAACGGAATGGCTGATCAAAAAACTCAAAAAAACAACAAACAAACAAAAAACAACACAAAGTAAAAAAAACTCCACAACAAATAGGGATCATTTAACCCAAAGGAAGGAAGAGTTGCAAGTGGCTTAAGTGGAAGTGTACATGTCAGAGACTGACTGATCTCTGGGTGTTTTTCACCAATACTATCATATCAATACAAAAGTGCTGGTTTTCATTCTCCTTGAAGAGACTTAAACTCCCATCGGTTTGGAACCCGGGGGATTTTAAATTACACAGGTCATCAGTGAAAACAAAAACCTCAAATGGACTTTGCAAAACTGAGGTAAAAAAGCAAAACTAAACATTCGATGTGCCCATGCAGCAAGCAGGGGAAGACCCTTGCACAACTCCTGTGTATACAATCCTATGGCATCAACCATGGGAAAGCCTGTGAGAATATGGAACAGCACTCGTGTATTTTGTAAGTAACGACAGTGTAATCAACCAAATAAGTATATTCTTGATGCAAAAAATCCTGAATGTTATACTTATATATCAATTAACTGATCTATAAACAGTAATTCTTATTCCCTACTTTTTTATTAAAGCTACCATTCTTTTCTGTCTTTAAAGATAGTGATTCATTCACATCTCACAAAGGGCTCAGCTGCAGAGCTACACCTCCTCTTAATACTTGCACCTCATCTCTTTTGTCTAGCAAATTCAGCCCCCAAGCTGATGGATGAGAATCTTCCCAAAGTCATTAATACATTGTCCTGATTTCGGCTGGGATAGAGTTAGTTTTCTTACTAGTAGCTGGTATAACACTGTGGTTTGGATTTAGAATGAGAATCATGTTGATAACACACTGATGTTTTAGTTGTTACTAAGTAGTCAATGACCTTTCAGCTTCTCATGCCATGCCAGGTGCATAGGAAGCTGGGAGGGGCACAGCCAGGACAGCTGACCCCAAGGGGATATCCCATACCATATAACATTGTGCTCAGTATAAAAGCTGACGGAAGAAGAAGAAAGGGAAGGACATTCGGAGCAATGGTGTTTGTCTTCCCAAATAACCATTACATGTGATGGAGTCTGGCTTTCCTGAGGATGGCTGAACACTTGCCTGCCTATGGAAAATAGTGAATGAATTCCTTATGTTGCTTTGCTTGTGCATATGCCTTTTACTTGTTAAACTGTCTCAACATATGAGTTTTCTCACTTTTCCAATTCTCTCCCCCATCCCACCCGGGGAAAGTGAGTGACTGGCTGTGTGGTATTCAGTTGCCATCTGGGGTTAAAGCACAATGTACATGATACACCTGAGGTCTCAAAGCATCCCCTCCCTTTCTTGTCCAAGTTTGACAGAATTCTCCCTTCTGCTGCCCAGCTCTTTTGTTTGCTCTTTCACATCGAAGCATCTGATGCTTTGGTATGATGCTAAAGTACTCTGGGTCAGATCACAGTATTTTACAGCAACTCCTTGAGACTGTCCCCATAAGAGTCAAGAACACACAGAAGCAGAAGAGAAGCCTTGTCCTCATGTACTGCTATCTGGGATGATCAAATCATTCAGGATGGACGTGACCTCAAAAGGTCATCTAGTCTAACCATATGAGTACTTACATACTACTATTTCTCTTGGGCTGCTCCACCAGTGGTATAAAATCTGTCAATTCATAATAATCTTTAAAAGCTTTTTTTTTCAGCATGTTTTAGAAACAACATTCAGAAAAGGTGATATTGCACCCCTCAGTATGGCTTGCAATGAAAAAAATCCAAACATTTAATCTCAAAAAGTGTCAAAATGGATAAAACATACATTTTTTTGAACAATCCAACACAAAAATTCCCTCAGAAATCAATCAGGCTATTTCTACAGGTTTCAATTTTGAATAAAAATAACTTTTTCAGCTCAAAAACTCATTTTAATGAGAAAAAAATATCTTAGTAGTCCTAAACCTTGTCCTGTCAACTAGTGTTTTTACCTCATGGAAGCTGTGCATGCTTGGATGCGTAGCTGTTTCTGCTGATGTTTAGTAGCAGCAAAGCCCTTTGGGGGCCACTTATTCTCCTGCACTTGGGTCTTCTGGCATCATTACTTCTGCCAATCCAAAAATCAAAGCGGAGTCTGGCTGCCAAGCAATCAAGAGCACGTGCACGTAGACACAGACTAATCGATATAGCTCTGACTGTAATTCCTTTATGAACAAAAGTAAAATACTAATTTACTCAAAAACTCAGGCCACAGAATATTCTCCCTCATGATCTGACCTTTTTTCTCTTATGCCTGCCTGGCCTCCTTAGGCTGAACAAATATTTATAGCTGATAGCTCAATGAATTATCTCAGGGCAAGTAATGTTGTAACAGCTACCTGAATATGATGTTAAAAAAGGATGAGAGGCATAACAGACAGACCCGTAATCTTCAAAGCAGTTTTACATGGGAGCAAACTAAAGCATACAGGCCACTCATGACTTGTCAGCTAATAATGCAATCACTTCTTGTTCTAATACTGTGCTGTAGTACAAGCCAATCATTTATTCTGCAAGTCTTCTAGCAAAACTGCATAAACAACAATAACCCTCCTCCAAACATGACATTTTTATTTCATGCTGTACGTGAATTAATTGAAATTCAAATTCAAATGCTTTCTGCATGCATAGTTGGAAGCTTGTCCTGTCTCTTAGTGAAGTGTGCGTTTTAGCAACCAAACACTACCATGGTAAGTTGTCAGAGAAGCTAGGAAGGAAATTCCAAATAATTTATTGTTAAGCCACTGTCTTTATTTTAAGCAAGCAAGAAGTATTTATGCATTGAGTCCTTAGCTACAGACAAGGTTTCTTATGAAGGAAGAACTCATTCCAACATACAACTTCATTTGTCTCTAGATATGAAAAAAAAAAAAAGAGAAAAAAAAGGCATAATGGAAATAATGTTTTCCACCTGAAGCTTCTATAAGGCCATATAATACATGAGGTTTAGTACGACGTTACCGTTCAACCGAGCCAAAAGTTTATTTCAATATCCACCTCTGCCCTAAACGCCAACAAAGCTGGAGGGGAAGCCAAAGTTGCAGCTGGTGTGGGAGGTAAATCTGCTCCACCAGTGGGGGGAAAGCTGAGCTGGGGCTGGTGAAGCAGGTCCTTGTGCCTGCTGGGGGAACATGAAGGGCAAGGGATAGATGGGGTAAAAGCAAAGGTGTGGGCTACATTTGTCTTTTCCATATTGCAAGCACAAGTTGGGGCTGGTGGAAACAATCACGAGGAGGGAAGGCTGCAAACCTACTCTTGTTTCACGTGATGAGATTACTGCACTTAATGGTACCAATGGGGATGAGATAGTCATCCCCTTTTTACCTGCCCCCCTCGCACTCCCCAATCTGTTCATCAGCATCAAGGAATCTAGTTTAGAAGAAAGGTTTACTAACCCATTACAGTCAACCTGCAGCAAGCAGACAGGCCTGAAAAACTGCTTCTCATTTAAAGTAAGAGTGAAATCTTTACCTAGACAATACTTGGCAAAATATTGTGTTTAACTGTCAGATAGCAGAAATACCAACCATTATCTTCCTTACTATTGTGAATTGATTTGAGAGGACATTTCCCAAGAATAAGGAGTCAATTAAAACAGTTGGCAATTTTATCTCCTGTTCAATGTTGCATTTGCTACTTAGTGCCATGATCTAGTAAACGGACTAGAGTCAGACCAAGGGTTGGACTCGATGATCTCTGAGGTCTTTTCCAACCCAGTCGATCCTGTGATTCTGTGATTCTGTGATTCTGTGATTCTGTGATTTGTTTTTGCCCTTAGCCTGCAAAGCACAAAGTAAATAGGAGCACGGCTGAGAATGTGTGGCTGGATAAAGTACCTAGAGTTTGCACAAACTGGATACTCAGAGAGGACCAAACTGCAAGACCATAATGATGAAATGCAAGTTCTCAGAGGAAAAAGAAGTAACTTATTCCTACAGGAAGATTAAGATTTTAAAAGTCAATTAACAGTCAACTGATAATTACACATCCTCAATAAAAATAACACACAAAAAGATTAACTAATCACCTTGTGTATTTCCAGCACATGACTTTAACAACTTCTTTTTGGAACCATTTTTAAAACACTATCATATTACACATACAGAACTTATGTTCCCTGCAAAACATTTGAAAAATGTCATTTACACTTCTACCACAAGAGATACAAACAGCAATAGTATTGTTGCATGCTCTGTGTTCCACCGCAACAGAAAAACACAACTCACTTGTTCAGTTAACTAGGGATAGTGTTGGATAGGGTGTGTTTGTATACCCTTAGACACTGCAAGACACTGAGAGGAGAGCAACTAAAAAGGCAGATGTTCAGTTTGTGCTCAGTTCACGACAATCTGCACCAACCAAAGATCTCTCCCCACAGGTTTATACATCCTTTAAACATTTGCCTTGCGCAAGACAGGATAATGGAAGAGATGAATGACACATGCGTGTTCTTGTGACGTGTTGTGACATTTCAGTCTGGAAAGTTTTCAGAGACTGAAGATGAAGAATTAGACCTCTGAGTAACACAACCTTGAGGGGAAAAATCCACAAGGGACAGCAAAAAAACCCAGATGTTTCTTATGCAGCATCTTTACAGAGAGATTTAAAAAAAAAAAGCTGCCAGTCCTGGGGTAAGTGATATAAATAAAGCTTCAGCAGAGATGGAACTAAAGGGCAGAATACAAGTTATATATTTCCAGATGCAGCAATTATAATATAATATAATATTTATTACATTTTATCCTGTAATACAAAATATCATACAACTTCGCCCATGGCTCTGCCCTTCATGTCTCTTATGTATGGTTCTGTCTGTTGGTCTCACCAACACATCTGCACGGTTTGCAAACCTACAAAATGTCTGTACACAGAGATATAACTCTTAATTTATCGTGAAAAGCAGAACTACAGACTACTGAAATGACCTCCCTCATTCTCCTAGAGACAAATGCATACCCTGCAACCTAGTTCAAAGCACATAGAAAATCCCTGGTTTCTACCCCACCACCTACATAGGATCATCATTAAAGGTGTCAAAATCAGGTGAGAACTCTTTGCAGGTCACCAGTCTGATAGAAAAATGGTTTTTTCTATCTTAAATAAAAAAAATAACAGAAACATTTAAAACATAACGTGATTTTTAGCAGACGAAAACTGTCTCTGCTTTGGACCCTGATGGGATATTTTTTTCCTTTGTAGAGAAGAAAGTGAGCTAGTAATTACAACATGCAGCTCTAAGACCAATTAACAATCTACAACACGCTCCACTTCTTTTATCCTCCACTGGTAACGTTACAGGCAGCATTAAGTGTCTAATAAATAGGTGAACACTGCTTAACACTTTGCAAGGTTTCAGCATTTCTCTTCACCCCTGGCATCAATTCTCTCTTTCCCTTGGCTGTTAGCCGACC
The DNA here is from genome assembly GCF_963082525.1 of Nesoenas mayeri. Lineage (NCBI taxonomy): Eukaryota > Metazoa > Chordata > Aves > Columbiformes > Columbidae > Nesoenas > Nesoenas mayeri. Next base: position 90,962,798 of record NC_137543.1, on the reverse strand, counting down.
AGTCTGGCAGTGTGCAGATGCTATTCTGCCGTGTGCTCCGAGACAGTCGCTGCCTGTAGGCTCCCATGGGCTATGGAAGGCAGGTGGCGTATTCACGTTCTGAAAAGCAAGCTTCGCTAATGACCTCGCAAAGGTCTCCAAGAGATTTTTTTTATCATTTTTTTTTCTTCCCTAGCTAATCAGCCGGACAAATCTGCTTAGGAAGGGTGGATGTTTTTAAGCCAGCTAGGAGTGGTAGACAGCAAATGTTAAAAAAGTATTCTTAATACACTTCCATTTCCTGAGAGCCAAATAATTCCGTGTACAGCACAACACGCTGTGAGGAAACATCCTAAATGCACACACTCCTTGTATCAGGCTGTTCAAGCAGTGGTCCTATACAAATGCCTAACTGGACTGTCGTGGTTGAGACGGAAAAACGACATGGACCAAATTCTTTCAAGATGAAAGTAATAGGTGCCATTTATCGCTATAAGTGCATTTTATAAAATTCTACCAGTTCATGTGTCTTTTCACTACTGGTTACAAGTTACAGCACTAACATCTCATTGGTTAATTTTTCTATCATCCATGTTATTCTTCTATCCCCTTCTCTCTCACGGGTACATCTCTCTCTCTCTCTCCTATACTCCCATCCTTCTCAAGGGTAAATCTTAATATCTCAAGGCTGATCTCTACTCTCATATTTTGTGTCAAGGATTCCACAGACCCGCTGCAGTTTCCCACACTGGACTAGGAACCGTAATTTTCCACGCCTCAAATGTACACATCCAGCACCTTTTTCAAGGCTGTAGTACTTGGGCTCTTCTGAAGCCAAGGTGAGGAGTAATTATGGAGGTGCACAGCTAGTACAGAAGCAGGTAGGTGAATTACCCAGTGCTCGCTGGTACCACACGATGCTGCTGCTACCACGAAAAGCTTTAAAGGCAGATCTGTTTCTTCTAAGACTCCTACTTGGCAATATATAAACCCACAGAACACATATACTTTCTTTGCCTGTAATAAAGAATTCATACAATGCAAAATTGACTAGCTTATCATCAGTGTGACAGAAAGCACAAAAATAATATGTCTATCAAACAAATGGATTTCATATCAGTATCACCTATCCTATTTATCAGTGTCTTCAGAAAGCTGTAGCATATATAAATTAAGAAACAAAAGTATATACGGGATATTTTTTCCTGAAAACCTGCATCCTATTTATCAATGTCTTCAGAAAGTTTTATTAGGTTGGTGCAAAAGTAATTGCGGGTTTTGCTTTGTTGACATTTGCCTTTTGATATTGGAATATATTCTTAAATAAATGTGGTAATGTTACACATAATTTTAATGTGCTTTTCTCGCTTTATGGGTTTTTCTTGCTACTGACTTATTACTTGCTTTTTATTTTATATTTATTTTAGCCTATGGAAATGATGTTAGACAAAAAGCAAATATGAGCGATTTTCTTATTCGAGTTCAAAATTGCAGCAGAGACAACTTGCAACATCAACAACGCATTTGGCCCAGGAACTGCTAATGAACATACAGTGCAGTGATGGTTCAAGAAGTTTCACAAAGGAGACGAGAGCCATGAAGATGAGGAGCATAGTGACAGGCCATCGGAAGTTGATAACAACCAATTGAGAGCAATCATCAAAGCTGATCCTCTTACAACCACACAAGAAGTTGCTGAAGAACCCAACATTGACCATTCTACAGTTGTTTGGCATTTGAAGCAAATTGGAAACATGAAAAAGATTGATAAAAGCCTCATAAGCTGACTGAAAATGAAAAAAATTGTAATTTTGAAGTGTTGTCTTCTCTTATTCTATGCAACCATAATGAACTGTTTCTCGATCGGGTTGTGACCGGCTCAGTGGTTGGATCGAGAAGAACCTCCAAAGTATTTCCCAAAGTCAAACTTGCACCAAAAAAAAAGGTCACAGTCACTGTTTGGTGGTCTGCTGCCGGTCTGATCCACTACAGCCTTCTGAATCCCAGCAAAACCATTGTATCTGAGAAGTATGCTCAGCAAATCAATGAGACGCACCAAAAACTGCAACACCTACAGAAAGGGCCCAATTTTTCTCCACAACGATGCCTGTCCGCATGTCACACAACCAACGCTTCAAAAGTTTAACGCATTGGACTACAAAGTTTTGCCTCATGTACCATATTCACCTGACCTCTCACCAACCAAATGCCACTTTTTCAAGCATCTCAACAACTTTTTGCAGCAAAAATGCTTCCACAACCAGCAGGGTGCACAAAACGCTTTCTATGAGTTCGTTGAATCCCAAAGCATGGATTTTTATTCTACAGGAATTTAAAAACTTCTCATTGGCAAAAATGTGTTGATTGTAGTGGTTCCTATTTTGATTAATAAAGATAGGCTTGAGCGCAGGTATCAAGATTTAAAATTCACGGTCCAAAACCGCAATTGCTTTTGCACCAACTTAATAGCATATACAAATTAAGTATCAAAAGTATATACTATCTCTTATATTACATGCTCTTAGAAGATTTAATAGCAGTGTGTCTGTAATTAAACCACACATGAATAAGCAAGGCTTTTCAATCAAATACATTAGCTAGTCAAGTACATTAAGTAAAAACAAATGACATAGCTTTCAAAAAATCATTTCTATTTCCTCTCTACTTGTTTAGTCATCTGATTCCACATATGAGTTTTAAGAAAGGCTAGTATGAACACCCACAGTCTTTACTCCGATTTTATCTGTAGAAAACATTTCTAGTACTTCAAAAATTGGAAGAGTTTGTGTATGTGTTCAAATATTTAAACACATATAGATGCACATAAATAAACATATAGTTACATATTTTTTATATATTGTCTGCTTTTTTTAGAACTGTTTCAGAGGAATGTAGAACTATAACTTGGCTCTGATATTCCTAAGTAGCATCAGTATTGAAAGAAATACCAGCTTTTGGCTGTTTTGTCTAGAATCTGCTATCTTTCTCTGTTGGCTGAAGAACACAGAACTTCATGAAAGCACCTAGCTGAGAACCTAGTCCTTTACCTCTTCGTTGGCTTACTGCATCCTTACTTACACCCTTACTATCACAAGGGCATCATGAAACCATGAGGTAAAATATGATACTCTCCCTTTTCATTCACCCCATCTCCACACTTGTAGATCCTACTCTACACTTGTAGATACAGTTGTGTTCACAAATCATGAAACTTTTCCAAGTAATGGTCTAAACTCTTACAAATAAAACTTAAATAAAATAAAGACCACAGGAAATTGTTTTTCACTGCCCCAAGGAACACCAATATCATCCTTTAGGCTTTGTCTCAGAGGGCCAAAAATTGCCCTAATTACCACCAACATGTTGCCCAAAAGAAGATAAAAAAGTAACACTCTCCAAAAAGACAAATGTTCTATGTCTCCTACCTCTTCCCCTGCTCAAATTTTCCTCAAATTAGTAACAATATTCCAGCAAAACAAAATCCAAAAAGACAGAACTTACTGGCAGAGGCAGTGCCAAATGCTAATGTGTCTTACTGGCTTCTAGACTGGAGCTGGCTTGCAACTACCAGTGAGTGCACAGCCAAAGCTAACACACCACTGTCAAACAGGGGCAGCGATATTTGTGTCAATATATACAATCCTCTTCATTACTCTTCATAGGATGGCCAAGCTAGAGGTACATTAATAATGCAAAAGGGTCTTTTGAATTCTTAAGCATACATTGTATAAAAGAACTATTAACGCTGAACCAACAGAAGCATGGCATTTTCTCCACACATTCAATTCAGTGCTTATTCTTGTCACTTCACTTTCATTTGACCCTCCGAGAAGAATATTTAACATTCAGATGGGGACCCAGGTAGCGTTTTGCTGCCAAACACAGAGAGAAAAAATGAAAAAGGAAAATTTTGGTTCAGTTAGGAGAGGAGGTGGGGGTGGGGAAGAGAAGCTGAATGTGAACGCTCTGTCAGCAGTTTTAACTCCAAAGTTTTGGGGCCTTTTTCTTCGTGCTTTGCTTCTTCTTGCGCTGATTCAGAAGGACCCTTGGATCTTTGACACTAAAGTACCATAAGTTATTCTATTCTCATAGCTACACTGAGATATTTTTGGCACGTGAGCTGTTGTGCTGTTCCCATGCAGTTACAGGTATGCGAAAGGAAAGGAAAAACACATACCGGGGCAGGGGAAAATGGAAAAAAAGAATTGTTCCTCTTTGCAGACCATGGCTTGAACGTTGTCTAGGGAAGAAACATCCTCACTGGAAAGATCAGAAGAATCACCTCAGTGGTTCAGGTTTGAGTACGAGAGAGTTCACCGTATCACCCTCAAGCACCGCGTACTCAAAACATTTACTCTCCTGTTTGCAGCCCTCTTACCTCGCCTCCATTTCCAGCTCGTCTCTTCTGCCAGTGAGCAAACATGGGTTTGATTCGCACATTGATCCAAGCATTCAGCATCTGCACAAACTCCACCTCACTCCTTGATCCCAACACCCACGTGCACAAAATGCTTAGTGACGCTCTCGTTCACAGGTTTGACATGGGTTGTAAGCAATGTCACGTGCAAAGCATCCACTTGTAATTTTAAGTGTGCCAGTAGTACTTACTGATGATGTAATTGCACAACGAAGCCCAATTCTTGTTAACCAAACAAGCGAAGTCACTCTCGCTGTATTTTTAACACAGGCAGAGCAAATCAGTCTGATGAATCCCAATCAAGTTTAAATAAACTTTGACTGGTGTAAAATATAATGCGCACTTGGTCAAAGGGCCATCCAGTGTAAGAAGCCCCAAGCAACAATGTTTTAATGCACCATACCCCTGAGATTGGAAATCTCAGAGGAAATAAAACAAAGTTTGCTTAAAAAATATATCTCATATTTTCTTCTTACTAACGTGCTCAACTATCGCTGTTATGTTAACAGAGTCTACATAAATGATCTCCTAATCACTTGATAAATTGCTTAATAAAGAAGTAACTTCCATAGTTGTCAATTAGTTACGTAATCTGTAAGTATTTGTTATCCATCAAACAGCAGCAGCAAATACAACTGCAAAACACCAGACTATTATCAGGGGAACGGGGAAACAGGAAGAAGATAAGAGAAGAAATTAATTTCATATTGTTAGCATTTCATGTCACTGTACAGACAGTATTTTGATATTGATGTAAAGTCAATTTTATCCCTGCTGCCCAGAGAAGCTAGCAATCCTCTGCTACAAGTTTATAATATGTTCAACACCTCTTCTGAGCTGCCAGAAGATACATAAGAGGATCAGAAACTACAACTGATGTCACTACATGACAAAAGAAATTAAAAAACCTTCAAAGCACCACCACCACTACACCCCAAAGAACATCTTTTCCTATTGCTTTGGACATTTGAGAATCAAGCTTTCGCCAGATCAGCCCTAATATCCATTACTTACTCCACATCTATCAGAAGTCAGCACCAGGATTTGGGGAGACACAGCTTATAACAGTCCCTGCTCAAAATATTTTTTGTTGTTATTTTGCTGGACATTTTCAATAAAGGGAAGAGGTAATCGCAACCAAATCCAGATGAATCCCAGACAAAGAACAACATAAAGTGGGAGAAATGACTGGAAGACAGATGAAAGAAGTAGTTCTGACTCAAATTTGGCTTTATTTGGGCTATGATGTTCAATACTACTGCTGAATGTGAGACTGAGATTCTGACTAGAACCTACTGCAAACTTTCTGATGTGCTAGAGGTGCCTGGGCCAGTTTTATTTGACCTTGACTTCAGATGTACTATTCTATCAGTGAATAGGATAGTAACTTTATCCACGTTGCAGTGTGCTTATCTTTGCCTGCAAACAGACATAAGAAGCAAAATTCACATCCTCTAGCTTCATGCACCTACCCCAAAAAACATCTTTTGAAGGCTACATTGTCAACAGAAAGACAAGGTTTCTTTGGGCACTGAATTACATATCAAGGTCATTGGTATCTTTATTATCCACTGACTTCACAGGACTCATGCATTTCTTTGTAGTTAAACCCACAAGTGAGAGCAGGAGCACAGATTGTGCTCTCTAGCAACATGAGGACAAGAACCATCAGTCTAAAAGAACATGGTTCAGCTATGCTTCATTTTGTGTTTTCAAGTTACTGACACATAGAGGACCCATGACTGACTCTGGATAAAAACCTTCACATTTTAAACCAGCAGGGATTTTCCTAGTCATTTCAATGGTAACACTATTGTCTTTAACTCACCTTGTTGAAGAACACGGTTAAATATCTCCAGTGTTTTCACTGGGATTTTAAAAGCCAGGAAAGGTATGACACTTAGACCAGCAATCTGAACACTTAAAATAACAATAAGCATTGCTGACTGCAGTAGTAATATGTTGCAGTAAAACTGAATCTTTACAGCATGCCTAGATGCTTCTCTCAGGTCAACTTGAATTCAAAGTTAAGACATCTTCTTTAGCGATTACAAAATAAAAAGAAGAAAGAGAGGATGGGAAGAAAAGAAAGAAGAGAGAGATCTGCAGTAGTTACAGGTTAAATTAAGCTGTGGCTAGTTCCATCCATTAAACTGCACTTGCCACTTGGTGAACAAGAGACTTGTCAGGGAGCAGGCACAGCAACGGTGTGGTAGGCAAATTATCTTTACTGTGCTAGAAAGGGCACATGGTTGGCTAATTTGGAGCAGCCTGTCTACTGACAGACCCTGTTTCTCTTTCAAGATTTCGGCAGTGTCTAGTGACCACTAGTGCTTTAAAGATCTTAATCTTTTAAAAATTTTATGTCAGATCATCTATATCTGCTCTCTCCAGTTCCTGCACCAGACCTTTTTACATTTCCAGTCTGAATCTTCTTAGTAACGTGACATTTAAATATCACAAAAGGGTTGCTTTTGGTCCCTCAAAATAAAATCATGAACACAACAACAATCACCAATGGACACCCACCTGATTTTACCTAATGGCAACATAAATGCATTACTTGTGTGTCTGCATGTCTGTCCAGTTGGACAGACAGGCAGTACTAGATCTACCCAGTGAGAATACTGGATGAACAAACATTTATTGAGAATTACTCAGCTGTGATACAGAAGGGGATTCATGGCATGGTGCATCTGGACTCTGCTCATTTTTTATGAGATAATTGCACCACAGACTACCTCAAACATGGCATGACTGAAGGATTTGCCTTTTAAATTTAAAAACATGGAACGGACAGGAATTAAATCCGTCATGCCTCCATGTAGCACACAAAGGAAGAAGAATATAAATAAACAGGCAACCAGAATGGTGCAATAAGAACAGGATTAATCCAAGTGTGATTAATTCAGTGTCAGATTAAAATTGATAGTGCCAGCTGTATCGGGTCCATTCTGCCGCATTATTCTCGCCTGTCATTTTTTTTCTGTCCACCTTCTTCCCATCTCCTTGGTGGATAAACCTGCAGGAGAGTTAATTGTCACATACATGGATTTAATCATATTGTCCACAGTGTTCGGGGGCTTTGCCTTCCAGCGATCCATGACTAATTGTTGTGGTAATTTTTCAATCATTAACAGCATCGCATATGCTGCAAACAAATCCCATGACACCCACTAAAACCCCAGCGGCAAGTGGCGCACACTCCTTCATTAAAGCCTCGTGCCCTATCCCCCTCCCCTTTTCCCCATTTACACAGCCATCAATATGCTGTCCCTGGCCTTTGGGAGGCGAGGAGAGAGGCAGAGCTGGCTGTGTGCCGTCAACTCAGATCCTTGATGTGGCTGCCTGTAAGGAAGGAGTGCTGTCAAAGGGCTGAGGGGACAGCAAGGAAATTAAAACTCCATCTGGGACTGCTGACAGGGGTCCTGTCCTCCGGGTGGGCGGCTTGTTCTCCATTCAGTCTCCATCGAGCGGGTGTGCTGCACCGAGCACCCTTTCTCCACATTTCAGACGTATTTGCCATCTCCTTGGCAACGGCAGGTCCTCATCTGCCGTGTCAGGCAGGCCAGGGGTGCGCTGGTGGGACCAGACCTGCCCGGGGGAATCCTCCGGCTGATGGAGGCATCGCTCTAATCACCTCGTCAATGCCAGCAAACCAGGTCATAGAAATCCATTCGCTTTTCCAGGCTCCGATAATTACATGCATTTAAAGAGAAATAAAAAAGGCAGACCAAAAGCTTCTCTTGCTTCAAAGCCAAATGGAAAAAAAAAACCCAAACAAACAAATTGCTGCAGCAGCAGCCCTGCAGCAGCAGCAAGGATCAGTGACACAGTGGCCTGGAGGGATCAGTGAGGATTATAAAGAAGTGCCACTGCCCGTCCATGCTAAATGAACTAACTGACCCCCAGGCTCATCTAGCAAAAACTTTGCCTGGGGAATGAGGAGGCCAGCATTGCCAGTCACCTTTCTGACATCTTGTTCCCAGATTTATTTATTCACTGGCATGCAAGCCAGGCTGCACTGGCTGAGGTGTCCAACACCTTCCAACGGTGTACGCCTGGGTGCCTGGAGAAACAGCATTCAGATTGCAGCCTTAAATGAACCGATTGGATAATGTCAAACTCTCACCCTCCCTCAACACCTCGTTTCCTAACATCTTAACATATTAAGCTGGTTTATGCGCCTTTTTATAGACGATGCATGCTAGCATTCTCAAAACATGGGTTGAGTAGGGGGGTGCGGAATACACAGATAAGATTCTGCAGCATGTCTGCTTTGGAGAGACTGCTTTAAATCAAGGTGGTATTTCAGCAGTCATCCAGGTGCTCTAGAAAATGCTGATAAAATATTTAATTATTGACAGCCGTGGTAGCAGCAATAGTGAATATCAAAATGTAAATGCAGACAAAGGAGAAAAAATAAAGAAAAAAAGAGAAATAAGAACTAAGAGCAAAACGAGGCATGATTAAACAAAAGCACAAGCCCCCCTGCTCCCTTGCAGTCAAGAGATTGAAAATCTCCAGCTACACAGAGAAGTAAACAATGGCATCTCAGACTTAGTTTCTGATTCAAGCCATAGGAAGCAGAGGAAGGGAAAAATCCCATCCTTCCCACATGTTTCTGACAGTCGCAGCATCAGCACTCTTATGCAACCATCATATAAGGTGCAGCAGGACCAGCCTCTTAACCTCTCCCTGCCCGGGCTCCCAGCAAGCGAGTGTGGGCTCCTGCTGCCTCCCTGGCCACTGCACAGGGAGGTCACAGTCTCCTCTGCTCATCCCTGGGTTGCAGATGAGCTATGATGCACATATACATAATAATTCTTTTCACTTTTATTATATGTGACAGCTTTCTCCCACCATCCATGAGATGCTTTCTGGGAGAGTGGGGGAACCCTCAGTGGTACACAACCGAAACAGTACTTCTTGCTTTTTTCCCCTCTCCTTATCCCAAAGAACGCTGTCCTCTCGGGTGACAACACGTAAATAGTTTCTTAATTAATTTCTGCATGTAGCAGCGTGGCTCTTATTACCACAGGTTGGTGTCACTGACAAAAGAACCACATGAAGTTTATGGAACTGCCTAGAGCCTACCATAGATGACAAAAGATCCCAGCAATGGCAGATGGCATGTGAATCACTGTAAAGGCAATTAGCAGCTAGCTGCCAGATTTTGACGTGCTGGGGAGGACAGAGGGGGTTTTCTCTGCTCCGAGCAGTTCTCACCAGAGGGGCTAGAAATAGGCATTAGTCTCACTTTGCCCCCACAGAGTCTTTGCAACCAGTGTTGCTGGCTTTGAGGCTGCTGTATTGCTAGGTACTCAGTGCAGAACAATTTGCAGCAGCAATAAAAACGTTATCTTTTTACCTTGATGGGTACAAGTCACAGCTGCTGCAAGCAGGGAATGTTTTAAGCAGAATTTAAAAAAAAAACACAAAACAACTATGCAGCAAAGGACCGCAGCCACCAAGCCAAGTGCCGTGAAAATATTACAGAGTGCTGTAAGCAGTGATTGAAAATGCATAAAAAACATCAAATGCTTCTAAGCAACAATGACAAATGGATTCTGGAACTGTTCAAGTTGGATACCTCTCAAAATGAGTTTGTATGGTAGACAACAGTCCTAAATTTTGATAAGAGAGCTAAAGCAGAACTCTTCAGCATAAGCTTTGTCAGCATATCTCTATATTTTTACCTTCCAGTCAGTAGAAAGAATAATATAAAAATGTGCTAGTAAAATAATGTCCTGCAAAGGACTCATTTGTGTGGCTGAGGTGCAACCCTTAGGTAACACTGCAGCAGGGACATTATTCTGGTCAGTCTGACTGACAGCACTGTGACCAGTAACACTCAGAAGGCCACTACCTTAGTTAGAAGGCCCAAGGTGACAACTTACATCAGTTTTTCCTACACTTGCTAGTTTGTTTGTACATTACTTGCCAGGTCAGTGATAGTTTTTGTCAGCTCTGCAGTGGGGATTCTTTTGTACTTTTTATTTGCTCGGTGGATGCTCAAGAACAGTAATCCCTTTTTGGGAGCTCCTTGCACTGATGCAATTAACAGCATTAACTACAAAACACCGCAGCCTCACAGCGCAGGTGCTCTGCCTCTGGAAGCACAGCATCTACTGACCATTTCTGCTGGAGGAGCAGCTCTACCACCTATCACCGAGACCTGGGCAAAGCAAGGCTGTCCACTTCAGAAGGGCAGCATACCGGTTTTATTTTTCTGTCCCAAACTAAGCATGCTGTTAGGTAATCAGCAGAGGCCAGATGACGCTACCTTTCAAAAAGACAAGATGCTGTCAGTAACCCTGCCATCAACAGCTCCCTTCCACATCAGATAGCAATTCCTATGGCCTGCTCGGTTTTGCATTTCCCAGGAGTCAGAGGCTGAGCCTCTCTCATAAGCTATGCCCCTCTCCCAGCGTTGTGCCAGCCTTCCTGCACACTGTTCAGCACCTGCTTACGAGCCATCGCTGGCACCCATGCCATAGGTTGCTTACTCCTCACTAAAATCCAAGGCCGAGCAACTCTAGTTCTACCAACTACTGCACTTACTGACTCTCGGGCTATTTTCACTCGCTGACTGACTTGCATCAGTACGACAGCATTTTGCAACTACTAATGAAGCCTGAAACAACAGTGAAAATTCAGTAGGTTATTATCTCAATTTTGTACATAAGTAAATTGAAGAAGACTGTGAACTCAAGAGAGATGCAAAGCAAATCCTATTGAATAGTTTTAATACAGACATCAGTCCTTCCATGCAGTTAACTATGCAACTTTTGTGAAGAAAGCAAATGCCATAGAATCACAGATTGTTTGGGTTGGAAGCAACCTTAAAGATCATCTAGTTCCAAGCCCTCTGCCATGGGCAGGGACACCTTCCACTAGACCAGGTTGCTCAAAGCCCCATCCTACCTGGCCTTGAACACTTCCAGGCATGGGGCACCCACAGCTTCTCTGGGCAACCTGTTACAGTGCCTCACCACCCTCTTGGTGAAGAATTTCTTTCTTACGTAATATCTAATCTAAACCTACCCTCTTTCAGTTAAAAGCCATTATCCCTTTACCTATCAACATATGCCCTTGTAAAAAGTTCGTCTCCAGCTTTCTTGTGGGTCCCCTTCAGGTACTGGAAGGCTGCTATAAAGTCTCCCTGGAGCCTTCTGTTCTCCAGGCTGAACAACACCAACTCTCTCAGTCTGTCTTCATAGGAAAGGCGCTCCAACCCTCATCAAATCAAATCACACCATTTTTAGCAGTAAGCACGCCTGAACTCTAACCTTGTTCAATGCAGAAAAAGTGCTACATACTCTATGTACATGATGACTAATCATCAGAACAGAGATAAGTGACATGTTACCATACGAAATTGCATAACAATCTGCAGACAGAACCGAGATTACAAATATATTCAGAAAAAATCCAAATGTTTGAGAACCACTTTGAAAAGCTAGCAATTTTACAATATATAGGCATCCTCTATAATAGGATCAGCCCTAAGGATCTGAGTACTTTGCTACTTTGCCAGCTACAGAAACCAGAAGCTGTAATTATGCAATAACATGGCTACAGATGATGTTTCAGCAGCTATAACTCAGGTAGTCAGTGAACATCTTGACATGAGGACTGATACCACATGTACATTTTAATCGTGCCTAGACTGATAACATATAATCATATTCAATAACAATTCAATTCAATGATTCGAATATTCAATAATTCAAGGCCAGGCTGGACAGTGCTTTGAGCAACCTGATCTCGTTGAAGATGTCCCTGCTCATTGCAAGGGGGTTGGACTAGGTAACCTGTGAAGGTCCCTTTCAACCCAAACTATTCTATGATTCTGTGACGCTATATTAACTATAAAGTGGCAATGTGGAATTTGAGTGCCACTGAATTCCAGAGAAATTGTTAACATGCAATTTTGGAGTGTTTTTCAAATCTTTCCTAATGCATCAGTCCAAGTGCACCAAGCTAATCACATGTTACAGGAAAGCAGAACAACCCTTGCAAAAACAAAATATGTGGCTATTAAAAAAAAAAGAAAAAAGCCTTGTTAATCTCAGGGAGTTCTCACCAAAAATTGGAACCTACTTCACTCAATGTTTGTTTTGCTTCATCCAGCTCAGAGCTTCTCAGGTAAAATGAAAAACAGAAGAAAAGTCCAGTGCTCGCAAACTTTCTGAGCCAGAGAACAATGTTCAGAATAAATTACAATGTTCAAAAAAGGATGTTGTGATGAAAAGGCATACAAAAAGAAACATGTGAAGCAAAGAGTTACCTTCCAAGTTGAAGGTGCCACAGTAGCAGTAATGCTGCCTTTACTAAGGTCAAACAATCAAAGAGGGCCAGTCTCCTTCTGAGTGGATGGAAAGATGACATGGGACAAGTCACTACACTGAGTTGTGTCACAGTTTCCCCATCTGTAAAACACATCTAATAATTTAGCTTTTATAAAAACGACTACAGCATGCTGTTGAAAAGCACTATATAGCAGCACCATTTTTACTACCACCCAACAGAGGGCAGCTAGGCAGAACAACAAAGATCGACCATGTTTCCTCAGCTGTGGTTCGAAAATCATCTTGGGGGCTGGTTGTCCTTCAGCTGCCAGCAGACTTGCTCCAATTACTCTCTTACACTATGAAGGCTTTTGGGTGCCTCCAGTGAGCCCAGGAAGGCCCTGAGAGCCTGTATTGCACAAACACACAGAACACACAAAAGAAATTACAGATTCAGTGCCCTTTAGTTCACCTTCCTTAAACTCCACCTGTGAATTGTATAGTCACAGAGCTTTTCCGTAACTTAAAGTGTACACATTTTGCTTCAACACCCATGAGAAGACAGATAATGAAAGGGAGACGGGAGCAAAGCATCAAAAAGGTCACTGTAGGAACTCAAGCTTTACAAACTTGAGCCTTTCAAGGTAAGAGCTGCTGATTTTCTCTTCCTGCAGAGTATCATAAGGCATCAAGAAGATCATTTTAGGGGAACACTGGCTTTTTCGAAGTAGAGCCTTTCCAGGAAAAAATTAATGATTTTTTCTTACTGCCGAGTATCACAACTGCAGATGTGGTAGAAAGCACAGAAAACAAGAGGCTCTCTATTGAAAATAAGTGAAGTAAAGGATCTGAATTTCTTTGAATGATTGTGACTGTGTTTCCACCTCTAAGAATGATCATGTTAATTTAGCCTACAAAAACAATGCCTACTTGATCTCACACTCTGGGCACTCCTGTTGCCAGTGGCTGCTATTCCTTCCCTTCCCCTGAAAACTGTTAAATCTGATGGCCAATGTAATGAAGAACACCAGCAGGGGGGCTGATCTAATTACTGAGCCATGAAGAAGACGCAAGATTGTGAGATTATTCTCTGCCCAATGTCAGAGAGCCCACAGAGGTCTATACGAAGTGACTGGTTGCACTATTGCAACTGCTCTCAAACAGTTTAGGATGACTCAAGTTTCCATCTATCTCATCTTCCAGTTGCACACCCTCTTGTTTTTAAATACCATTTTCTCAAAAGTATCTGGTAGAAAACTCCAGGGCAACACCAGTGTTCATGAATGGTCTGTAACATAACAATAAAAAATCCCAGTTACCAGTAATGTATATAAAAATTACACTCTCTCATGATCTTTCACACTCCCCTACTCTCCCTTCCCTGTTTTTAGACATAGTGCTTCTGTGATAGCCACAAAGATGTCAAATACAGAACTACTGATGAGGTATCTCAAAAATCACTTTATTTGCTTTTCACCCAATTATAGTCATGCAATATTGAGTGCTTCTTTCTCTCTATCCCAGGATGTACAGGTTTGTTTCTCCTGCGATTATTTTGTAGTGATTAACAGTACAGAAGCAGAAACAGCAGTAATTATACTTTTTGGAGCTAGAAGCAACTCTGCTCAGCATCACACACTATCAAAATGAAGCAGCAGCTTGTTCCTTGTCCCACTAGGAGAGCAGCCCAATGGTTCACATTTAAAGAAATCCAGATACTCACCAGTGCATCACTCTCGTCACCTGGTTACTATTATAAAACCAAAAAAATCACATACACGTCATAGAACAATTTAGGAAATCTACAGAGCGTGCTGCAACATTTGTCTACTGTTTGCTTACAGCTCCTCCCATCTGTCACGTGCAGAACATGACAAATGCTTATGCATGGCCTACTCCACTTCGCTATTGACATGTGAAAGCTGGTAGAAATGTAAGAAAGTAACTTTAGCTTAAAAGTACTGTATGATTAAGTGCATCTTCAGATGGCTTAAGTGAATGCCAGTTTCCTGTTCTGGAGTGGCTCCAGTAAATTCCTGGTTTCTTTGTTCCTATTGCTCATGTGCCTATGATGCGCAAGAGCTGCAATCCAGATGAGTTATTAAACCTCCTCCGAACATGGCCAGAACCTCAGATGGCAAGGAACCATACAAAGAAATACCCAACCACAAGAGGACAGACACAGGACAATCTGCCCCTTGTGAGCAGAGAACCCTAGAGAAAATATCTTTTCCTTTATGAGCTGAACTGCCCACTCTTATTAAACAAAGAAAAATAGCAGTAAGTGCCAATACAGGTAGAGTACAGTTTTCCTTCCTAAGATCACCAGCTTTTATTCAATAAGAATAGAAGGCAATTTAGCACTTGCAAAAGTGAGTAATTCTGCCTGTATTGATTGTGATACGATGGGTTCTAATACAGCAGCAGGGATATCTTGGCAATTACAGTTTCTGCTCTGAGCCATGCAATAGTATTAAGAATGTATATCAATGAGATGAAAAAAGGAGTCCAAGTCAGGAGTTTACCTTTGACTGTCACTTGTGAAACATGGCTTAGCAAGTCTAAACTAATACGAGGACTTCCCTCACTGTACTACTTCTTTTGGAATAATTCATTAGCTAAATAGTTTTCAACTCATACAATCAAAGATTAAGTCCTAACTGCAGTCTCTTGACTTATTTAAATGGATCCTGCTAACTTTTCTTCCATCATAATCCCTGCTGCTATTTTGCATTAATCACTGTTCCAAAAGAAAACTCAGTAAATTCACTTTAATTATTTTCTTAAAAACAAAAAAGGCTCTGAATTACAATGTCAGTGACAATCTCTGTCATTAGCGTAGAGAAGACTGGTATTTTTGAACGAGCGACTCAAACTTCAGGGCTGGAAGAAACATTATTCTGCTACTTTTTCCTGTCTTCTCACAATTTTAAGATACAGAGGAGATAAAAGTTATTGCTCATTGCAGGGTGAGGAGCTGAAGACCTCTAAAACTGTAGCAACCAGCTTATAGGCTTTTCGTTGGGTAATTTTTTTCTTCTTTTTTCTTGATAAGGCCAACATTTTGATCCAGAGAATACAGAACTTGCCAATATTTCCAAATATTCAGCTAAAGTTTTTAAAAAATCCAAATGCCCTCAAAAGCAAGAAAACAAACAAGCCCTTTCCCCCTCCACTCTCCATTTGGCCAAAAAGAAAATGGATACAAAATGACCTCCATGGTTACCTCTTAAATTCCATTTGTTGTTACATATTAAAGTTTCCTGGGTCTCCGCCAGAATATTTAGGATCAAAGTTATTACTGATGCTGACCACACAGTCATCAGACTACATAATTTATGGCAACCATTCTGTTCAGGAAACAGGAAACGCTTTAATAGCTATTAGTAATCTGTCACTGTTATTTACATGGGGGAAAAGTGTTAATAAAGGCTGGCATTCTTCCCTGGTTCCTTTCAGGTGCAGCAGCAGATCCCACTCAACAGTGGCTGGTACGCTGCCTGGAACGGGCTGTCTCCTCTCTGTAGCTGCGCTGCGGATGCTTCCAGCAGCACGGATGTGCCAAACCTGTTCTAGACTCTTTCCTTCCTGCTGGAAACATGATTGTCCTCCACACCATAATCACCTCCTTCTGAACAACCTTTCATTCACGTGTTGTATAGGTTTTAACCTTTCTACTGCTCGCAGACATGAATGCTGAACAGGAACATAAATCTGGGTATCTGTAGGTGAAGCCCAAGCAAAACTGAAGCTAAGTTATCCTTTGTAATACAAGCCAAATAAAAGCGGAGCTGACTTATATACTTTTACAAAGCTAGAGTTTATAATAACATGAAAGGTTATTCCCTTGGCAGGCAGTAACAACAGAGAAGCGGCAGCCAACCCCCAGCTCTCGAGCTGTTCTATGTTTGCTCACATGCAATTCAAACAAAGGTGCCCAGCCCAGGCTCACCCGCATGGCCAGTGGTGGATCAGTATGAACTGGCACACAGACAGACGGGCAATTCAATCTTCTCAGCCTCCAGCCGAAATGAGCTATGAGAGGTTGGTGCCACTGGTTCAGCCTGGACCGCTACCACAACCGGGCCATTGTCACTGGAAAGCTGCCACTCTCCTTTAACTACGCCACGTGCTCAGGCTGACCTTTCCCGCTCTCTGCCCTCTGAAGACACGTGTCTCACCACTCAACTGGAGACTCTGATAAATGGTATGGAGTTGGGAAGGCTGATCACTCGTATACTACCACTGGTTTGTTATTTCCTTAATCCTATAGCAGAGCAGAGACGAGGAGAGGCACATGTTCAGCCTCCAGCAGTTACACAGGAGAACTCTGTTGACCCATTTCTCTCACCAACTAGAAATCCGAAAGACAAGAATTAGGACTGAGTGCACCCTCAGCAAGTTTGTGGATGACACAAAGCTGAGTGGTGCAGTTGACACACCTGAGGGACAGGATGCCATCCAGACGGATCTGGACAAGCTTGAGACGTGGGCCCATGCAAACCTACTGAGGTTCAACAAGGCCAAGTGCAAGGTCCTGTTCCTGGGTCAGGGCAATCCCTGGTATCAATACAGGGTAGGGGATGAAGGGACTGAGAGCAGCCCTGCAGAGAGGGACTTTGGGGTACTGGTGGAGGAGAGATTTGACATGAGCCAGCAATGAGTGCTTGTAGCCCAGAAGGCCAACCGTATCTTGGGCTGCATCAAAAGGAGCATGGCCAGCAGGTGCAGGGAGGTGATTCTGTCCCTCTACTGTGCTCTGGTTGGACCCCACCTGGAGTCCTGTGTCTAGCTCTGGAGCTCACAGCACAGGAAAGACATGGACATGTTGGAGAGGGGCCAGAGGAGGCCACCAAGATGACCAGAGGGCTGGAACACCTCTCCTGTGAGGACAGGCTGAGAGAGTTGGGGTTGTTCAGCCTGCAGAAGAGAAGGCATCAGAGAGACCTTATTGCAGCCTTTCAGTACTTAAAAGGGGCCTATAAGAAAGATGGGGACAGACTTTTTAGCAGGGCCTGTTGTGATAGGACAAGGGGTAATGGTTTTAAACTGAAGGAGGGGAGATTCAGGTTAGACCTGAGGAAGAAGCTTTTTACAATGAAGGTGGTAAAACACTGGGCCAGGTTGCCCAGAGAGGTGGTAGATGCCCCATCCCTGAAGACATTTCAGGACAGGCTGGAGGGGCCTCTGAGCAACCTGATCTAGTTGGAGATGTCCCTGCTCATGGCAGGGGGTTGGAGTAGATGACCTTTGAAGGTCCCTTCCAACCCAAACTATTCCATGATTCACAACTGAAAAATCCCAACCAAATCCTCCCCCTCCAGAAATAAGAAATCAGGTTTGTATTTGCAGTCTAATGAAAAGATAAATACTTCCAAAAATGCTTGATCTAACCTCAGCTGAGCTGAAACTATCTCAACTGAGCTTCATGTAGCAAAGCCAGGAACAGTTAGAGACATGTCTGTAAAATCCCTTCTCCACCCTCAGCTGTGTAGTCCTGATAAATGTCCTGGGAACCACAAAAATGAATATTGCAATGCAACAAAAAAACCCGCAGGGTATCCTAGCCCGATGAGGAATTATGTTAGGCTCACTGGAACAACTCCTTGCTGATTAAAAATATTCAGCATTCATCACATAACAGTGTAGTAATTCAGTAGTATTATTTAGCTGTATTTTCATTTGCATAAATAAAGCCAAGGGAAACACCTTCTCTGTGCTATAAATCGTTGCTTTTTAAGGTTTTTGAGAATAGCACTTTCTTTTACTTGGGAGCTGCTTAATAAACTACATCCATCATTATTCAGCCTTCTCTTGTGTGTGGTATTCTAGTCCTCCTGCTGGATCCCACGGAGACAAATCATAGTGAATTACTAAACCTTTAATTTACTTTTGATTAAAAAAAACCCTAAAGGTAAGGAGAGGCAATACACACACAAGGGCAAACTGCTTCGAAGGCAATAGAAACTTTGGAAGATGCAACTGTGCATTCTCCTACCTATTTTTTTTTTGGGTTTAGATCCCAAATGGACTAAAATCAGCCTCACGTATGCTAGGAGAAGCTTTCATTTGCTGCATGGAAAGACATACCACACACCAGTCAGTCAAATAACTGCTTTTGCTGGTTTCAAGGTTAGTGTTAGCTTGACTTAACCCTTTTTCACAGACATTTTTGTGCAGGAGAGAATGAATCATGAAGACAAAGTAGTTTCCTAAATAGTACAGATAAGGAACATAAATTCCAACTAAAAATGTAGTCTTGCACCATGAAAGGGAAATTATCCTCTAAATGCATTGACAGTACTACTCAGACGGCAAAATCATATGCAGCCACAAACTCAAACGGCCATCCAAGTTCCATAATAACTATTTACTTCAAGATTCAGTCCTATACTTAGTCTCCCACAAAAAAAACCACAAACAACCCTGTAAATGCATAACACATTTCCCAGAAACAGGCGTAATAGAATTGTCATAAAATGGAATATTGTAGTTGTTCATTCTACACAAACACATACAGATTGGGGGTAAGCTTCTATTAATTCTGTTGAAGAACACTAACATACATAATGAATCTGTCAAAGGTAATAAAATCACAGAAAGCAGCATTTCAAAAATTTTATGGGTTCCTTCTGGATGAAAAACTTGATGAAAAAACAGTTTAAAAAAACAGAGCTGTAAATTAAGTCGGAGATAACTGGCAAATTTTCTCAACGAGGAAAAGAGAAGGCTGAGGGAAAAGTACAACTTTATAACACAGATCAAACTTGGTGGTGTAGCCATCAGTAACAGAACAAATAACAAATAAGACAATGCTCCCTTTGACTGACTGGAGCATCACTTCTGTGCAACTAACTTGTGTGTTTTAGTTTACTTATCAAGGCAAGGCCAAGACTTACTTCCAGACAGTTCAAAAGAAACTAAAACAAACTCAAACTCAAAAGGCAATCTTCATCCAAAAATCAGGAAATAAACTCTCTCCAGTTTCTTCTGTGAGTCAGATGAAAGGAGATAGAAGGAATAGCTTTCTTATGTAAGAGTCATCCTAATTTAAAAATACATGCTCTTTAGAAACTTGAACCTCTAAAGTTCTACAAGTCCAGACCTAATCCTGCCAAAACTTAAAGCACAAGCTATGGCCCAGCTCACGTGTAAATACATAGTGGTGCTGTATCTATTCCCTTTCCTAGACTGTGACATCAAGCAAACCATCACTTAGGTTTGCAATCATGACGGAGGCTCACAGTAATTGTTAGTTTGAAGATTATGAGAAAGTGGCTGACATTTCTGCTGTTACTGGCTATGGGAGATACCTTTACAGCCAAGTGATGTGGCAGTCAACTAAAGAAAGTTAAATGCCCCACACATCCCTCAACTTACATGTCTGGGCCTTTATATGAATTATTCAAAGGCTAAAAGCCAAGCACATGCTTAACTGTTTTGCTGGTAGCCACTCAGGTTACTACAAACATAACTCCTCTCCTCGTATGGATCACCATGGAATTTTAGCGAAAATCAGGTCCTTTGACCTATCACTTACTCCCTTTTAAACAGGTCAGCATTGTCTTAGGTACACACTTCTCTGGATGTGCCATGTACATACATTTGTGGGTATCTATATGAAATGCTGCAGAATACTGATAAAAATTCAATCATATCTTTCTCTAAAACCCCATAACTTCACACTAGATCAATGTTTGACTGGCCAAAGCAAAATTTCAGTTGCTGCCAGCTCAACATTGTCTCTCAAATTAGCCAGCTGTGACAATCAGTTTTTCTGTTTACACTGGGGGACGGTGTATGGAGAAAACCACACACACACAAAAATCAAAATAGGCCAAATTTGTCTCGCTCAATATTTATTTGGTCACTGATTTGTCTTATTGGTCTCACTCTGTGTTTATTTTTACACAGATACACACACATATCTTTTTATGTATGTATGTGCAAATGTAGCTCACTAGGATGAACTGAGAAAAAGGCGGCCCAGGGGCTAAGATTGGATTCAAGTCCAGTTTCTGCCACAGGCACTTTCTGTGACACTTGGGGAGTCACTCAAACTCAGATGCTTCCTAATTTTCCATTAATTTAATTTAATCTGAGACATTGTCTCTTTGTGGGATATCCACTTCAGGTGCCTGCCTAAATTAGGAGACCAGGCTCCCCCTGCAGCCAGCCATAGAAAGAGGCTGCAAGGCAGACTGATCCAGAAAAGAAGCTTCATACATCCAAAATGCACTGGAAGACCTTCTTTCTCTGCCAAGTATATAAGGACTGTAGGAGAGCTGACTTAAACTGAGGCAGCTGAAGTCTTTGCGGTGTGCATGTGTGTGTCAGTCTCCTGTGCACTTCAGTCCCAGTCCCTAAAAGAGGACTGACAACACTTCTCTCTCGTAACACTCTTAGGGGAATAAGCACAGGAAAGGCTGGGAGACGCCAAGGTGCTGAGGTGATGTGGTCATACAGGAGACTAACAGTGACCTAAAAAGAACAGAGTTTAACCCTTGAGAGGTTTGCGATGGGGAGCTGTGCAGCCTACGCAGCGGACTTGAATGATGTGGGACATACCAGCCCATCCAACAGCTTTACCGCGTGTTCTCAGGAGGCCCCAGGTGCTCAGGACACCAATACTTCAATAACTTTAATTTCACCTTGAAGAGTCGCAGGGATGTATTTTAAATGCATTATATTTACCCTTATACATTATATCCATATAGACACATACAGCGTTAACTATTTCAAGGTCCCCACAGAGAGCTGTTAGCGTAGACAGAACATGGGTCTGCATACTATTTAAGCCACATGCACCATCTGCTCCAACATTTTAATGTAATTTACCAGGCAAGAGCTGAGCAGGAAAAAAACCTGCTAGATGAAAGATATTAAGTTTCCCCTTCCCCCAAAAAACCCCTGCTGCTTGATATATGAAGCTAGCTCACCCATAACTAAAATTTGATTTAAGAACATATTCATAAATTAAAAAAAAAAAAAAAAAAAAAAAAAAAGTCCTGTGTCTGCAAGGTAATATTGACATAATTTTTCTATTAACTACTAATCTGGTGCCCATGGAGAATTGTCCTAAGTGATAATCTTTTTGTCAAAAACAAAACAAAAAGGAGTGGACAGATTAAGAACTTAAAATAGTTACTTCCCCTCAGGCAGCAATTTTGATGATCTTCAATAAATGAGTAAAGAAAGATTTATTTACTGAAGCACTGAAGCCAAACAAGTTCTATGTGTTAAGACTTACATTTGGCTGAAGGTGGCAGCTCTGGGCCAAGTACTATTTAAATTTTGGAAATAGGTCCTGCAACTGAACTGTAAAAGGGCTTCCAAACGGGAAAGACTTATACTGCAAGAATCAAGTTTCAACAAGAAGTGTACACTCATGACAAATAAGCTTCCACCTTTTAAAACAAAAGCAATGATTTGCAGAAGTTATGACAAAACGCTTTGATTGTGTTTAACAGTATTCATGAAGATACTTAGACAAGGTCAGCAGTTTTTTTCTTTATTAGAAGTAAATACAAAATTAACAAGAAATACAGTACTAGGAAAACTACCTTTGCTATAAATTCAGGATATCACACACAACTGGAAAACCAAGGCTGCCCAGCAACTTTTAAAACTATAATTGTATGCAAACTGTTGACAAAATTTCCTTCTATAGCCTTACTGAAAGCCCAGTGCCTGCTCCTTTCTTTGCTAACACCATGACAATCCCCTACTATTCATGCTGGAAAGCTGACATTTCCCCTTCAAACTCCTACACCACCACCTACTACATTCAAGCTGACAAGTAGAAAAAAAACCCACAAACCTCTTAAGACTGCAAATATCAATGCTGCTTTCTGATGAGGAAGGTAGAAAAGTCTATATATAGCAGGAAAGTCTTACTAACTTCTCTAACTGGTGGCCTAAATACAGCTGCCTTCACAACCCATGATCTTAGGAAATGAGACCTCAACCTGAGCTCCTACCCCAAGCGGAATGGCTGCCTGTGAGCCAGGACATTTCAAACCAGCGGCCAGTGATCAAAAGCAATCATCTCCAGCAGGTGTCCTACCAGAACCTCCCTTCGCGTTTCAACTCCAGGCTGATTAAGGGGCAACATGGCAAAATGAATATTAAGAATTATCAGAAAAGAGAAGGCAAAGTCTTTATGACAGTGTACAAAATCACCATATACTCATGGTCTGAACATTACCTACTGACCTACAGCAGAAAACTGGAGAAGATGCAGGAAGGAGTGATCACGACTATCAGAACGTATGGATCCGCTTCCACACAGGGAGCCACTGTCTGACCAGGACCCTTTGGCCGGCAAAGATTTCAGTGGTGAGAGTTACGACTGAGATCTAAACAAATCCTGAGTGGCTTAAACAAGGAAAAAGAAACAGCTACTTGCTATCTCTTCTCACATGAGAGAAAAGGAGCTCCAATTGTAACTCTGACTTGTTGGTCAAAACAAAAAGGAAGTGATTCTCCATGCAGGTTATGCAATTTCCTGCTACAAGATACTGCAGATAGTAAAGGTTTACTGAGAATCAAAAAAAACTATTCAACAACTGAATGGCAGAAAATTCCACAATGTCTACCAAAAACAAAACACACCATTTTCAGCTCAGGAAACTCTCAGTTGCAGGAGCATATCAGGGAAGGATCAGCATACCCATTCCTGTTCTACTCTTCTCTAGGCACCTGCTTGGGATTGCCATCATGATACAGGGATGTCCCAGACTTTGGTTTGATCAAGTGTGCCACCCTTAGGTTATTTTCTTGCATGCCTCAGGAGTTCAAAAACTCATGAGAAGTCTTAACAAAAAAATTATGGAATTGTGTTTCATAGGGTTTTTTTTGTTGTTGTAGTTGGGTCATTTTGTTTGTTTTTAAATTTTGTTTCTGTTTGCTGTTTTTTTTGGGGGGAGGAGGGGTTGTTTGTTTGGGGTTTTGGTTTGTTTTTAAATGATTGGGGTTTACAGCCTCTTGGTTTTGAGGTAAACTTTAGTTCAATTTTCTCACTTCCGTCCCCAGCCAACATATTCTGCAACACTGAGCACTGAGAACATTGCCATTGATTTCAGTCAGGAAAGGATCACACCGCAACTGCTTCCAATTTCACAAGTACTAAGCAACACTACATGATCACAGCCCTTGAGTAAGCAATGTCCTGTATTCAAAGGTTTGAATCATATAACTCACACAGACCAGGGAACTTTGACACCTACCAATGAACACCAGCTTTGCAAATCTTGGATAACAAACTCTCAAAGCACCAAAACAAATACCTTATATGCTGTTAATTGATACTGGCTCTACCGAACCATAAAATTTCCTTGTATCCTCATCATGGACCTGAAAGTGAGAGCACTTGCCTCTATATTGTAGAGTTTCTATATTTTTCCAGTGTTAACCAGAATAAAAATTTCTCTTCTTTATATCAAAATTCATATATAACATTCTGATACAATTTAAGATTAAAAACAAAGTACACAAAAACAGAAAGTTAAAAAGTACAATAAGATTTTATACTTCTTATTGAACATGGATTATAATAGTGATCTTCCTTGTTCAGATTGTAACAAATAATTGATCTAGTTTAGCACCATCAGCCTTAGGGGGATATGTAACATCATTCCTTACAATATAGTGCATCTCTGCAGTAGTGCATTTTATTTCAACAATTACATAAAAACACTATTACAGGGTTTGTTTTTCTTTTAAAAACAGCAACTATCACTGGTAGTAAATAACATCGTATTCTCTGCGTTGTTAGTAGTAGGAGAAGATCTTCCTGAATGCAAACAACTATTAAAAAATACTCAATAGCTGGATTGGCTATTATCAATTCTTTGGATTGGACTGGATTGGCCTTTATCAATTCTTATTTGCTCTTCCACACATCAAGAGAACAGAAACCTTGTTTGGTGTTAATGCGGAAAATCTGAATGGTTCAGAAGACTGGATCATTTCCACTACCAAGTGAATGATGGAAAATGGGGCTATCTGTCCCTCCCTGGGCAAATCCTCATCTGGTTTAACATTTTCAGAATGTGACATTTCAAGGGTGAGATAGAGCACTAGGGAAGTCCATGCACAATAAAGTTGCAACAAAAAGTGCCGCTTTGTTCTACTGCCTCTCCTATCTGAGTTCTTTATGAAAAAAAAATCTGTGCTAAAGCATCCTGGCTGTTCAAATTATACCCATAATAGATAACCAGGCACACCCAAATTCTGCTTTGAGTGATCATTTCTGATTGCCTCACAAACCAGTCTTTTATATTCAACCAATAACACACAAAACAAAGGGACTTCAGCATTTTGAAGGTAAAAGCTCTCTTCTTTTCCCTCAGGAAAAATCTTGTCTTATGGAAGGAAAAGCAATGCCTGCCAGAAAACATTACGTTTCAGAAATACATATTTTAATAGTCACTATCAAGCAAAAAATCCCTATAAAACAAAAAATACTAGAAATGTTATAGACTGTATTAAAAAAAAAAAAAAACAACAATTTCTACAAACTCATCAGTTTCTTCTCCAGTTTTTAATACGTAAGCTGTGCAGTACACCCTGAAAAGATCTTTCTGTATTTGTCTGGTGAACTGGCACACCGCGAGTGAAATATTTCTTCAGTACCAGCTTAGCCAGCCAAAAAATTCATAAGATTTCTCCTTTTCATTCAGTCCTACCGAGTTGTTTTCTGGTAGAGCCCTTGAAGAGATTGAGACAAGAATGGGAAACCTGTAGTGCCTCATCTAGACATCTGGTAAAGAAGACGGACAAGAGCATCTGGGTTTAGGTGGCACTACTTACTACCTCATCAGAGGGCACAGGTCTGTGGTGGGAACCAGTGTACTGAGGTTAGATGGTTTCATGTTGGGCAATGGGATACTTAGCAGTAGTTAAGGAATTTCATTATCAGTAAACAAATTGTAGGGATTAAAAACAAAACAAAAAAAAACGAAACAAAAGAAAACAAAAAACAAACCTTAGGTTTTTTTTTTTTTTTCTGAGTAGTTCACCTCAATTACTTTTGCCTGGAAATATCCATTGACCGAAAATAACACTGCCTCCTATGAAGATGAACAAGCAGTATTTAGAACAAAAGGAACAAAGACACAAGCCTCCCTCACAGGGTTGAATTATGTTCCTATTCCTTGCTCTTCTGCACTGGTTTAAAATGGAAGGCTTTAAAACTGAAACTTTGGTGTTTCAAATAAATTTAGGGGCATGGGACCAGGGTAAGCAATGTCCATTTATCATGGATACTGGAGGTATTAAGGATATTCTAAAAGTAAAAAACAAACAAACACACAAAACCTGTTTAAAAACTATTGCTGTTCGAATGTGGGATGGCTTTGGAAGGCATGGCAGTTCTGCTAGCAAAAAAAAGGTGGAGCTAGAAAAGAAAAGTTTCAACCCTCATCCTTCCCCATGGAGAATCTCATTTCTAGACTTGTGGATTTTCAATTTTGGGCGAAAGCAGCTTGCTGCCATGACACACTCTATGGGTTAGTAATAGCAAATTTGGCTTCAGCATAAACAGAGGCAAGTTGGCATGCCAGGACCCTACTGGGGTTTTAAATCATTACAAAAGATGACTAACAAAGAACACTCTGAGCAACAGTAGCCCGGGAAGACTGATGTTTGACTCCATACCTGGATTAAAATGTGAACTACCTTGTCCTCATTGTTACTTTAAACCAAACAAGCTAATCCTTAGCTACCATAATTATTAGCTACACTTTCTTCTTCACTAGTGGTGAACAGATTCCATGTTGAGATACATTAGCCTCAGCTTTTGTAGCCAAGTGTTTTTGCAGAGCTACTGAGGGAGCAGAAAAACAAAACTGTGGCTACATAAAGTGCAATTCTCTGTAAATGAAGTGAAAAATTATTGGCACTTCCACAACTCAGTTAGCACCCTTTAAAAATATCTTGCTAATAAAATGAAATAACACCTATTTTTGCTTGTTTTAATTATACAAATCTGAAAGTGATTCAAAAGCTAGACTTGAGTTACTAAATTCATGAGTTCTTGCAAGATTAGAATTACAATAAATAGTTGGGAGTGTTTTGGTGTAGAAGGGATATAATTTTGAAGACTATAATTCAGAAAGGTGAAAAAGACCTGAAGCAGAGTAAATTGAAAACACTGACCGTTGTAGAAACCATTGGTGTTTCATGCACATACATTCTCATGCATAAACCAATATATACAGTAATTGTTTTGAGGCCATAGTTCAAGTTTTCTCACACACATTAAAGGAACGTAAACATTAAGAATTGAGCAACATAAATTTTTCAAGACCGCTTGGTGATTAGTGTGTTATATCTGAAAGAAATAATATTGCACAGTAGTCTTTTACTTCTGAGGCTGATCAGAAGCTGTATTACTCTCTTTACCACACAACAAACAGAATAACTTGAGAAAAGACACTAGCATAAACCATTAACCTATTGGGGAGAAACTCCAGAAGAGGATTTATCTTTTTAAGAGGAAAACGATCACATTAAAATACATGCAAACTTAGAGGAAAACAATCGGTGCCAAGTAACTGGGGCCAAAATTAAGCCATTCATAGTTACCATACTTGGACTTCAACAGAAAGAATTTTGAGTACATGAAAATACAACAATAGTTTAGGAAAACAACTGCAAAAAAAATTGATGGATTATAACTGGTTTATCTGAAAGTACACTTGTGAGAATTAAACAGATCAATTCCAAAAGGCTCCCATACCTAATAAATAGTACTGGAAAACACTGAATGACAGAGGTCTGAGCACGTGCAGTCTGCCCTGCACTTACAAAGAATTGTCTGTTCTCAGTTTATAAAAAACAAACATGTAAAATTCTCTCTATAATAATAATGAGAAAAAAACCCCATCAATTTATCTTCACCTTCCTTTGTATTTATGTGTAAGTTTTAGAAAGCAAAACCATCAGGTAACATTGTTCTGTAATAATTTCAATTAAAACAAATAATGTTGCTTTTAATGCAGTTTACCACCTCATAAAGAATTAACCTGAGGAGAAAAGAAACAAAACCAAAAGCAACTTACCATTCACTCAGCAACCAAACAGCAATATGAAAGACATCACATTCCTCTTTATACACTTTAAAAATACAGGGGCACTCTGGTATTCCAAATATTACGGGATGCCATTTGCTTACGATACTTTTTAATCATAACTATGAATGCACTTGACATCTCTTGGAAGAGAAAAATAACCGCACGCTCTAATCCGTCAGCTTCTCTTTTAAAGCTGGCATCCGTCTGTCTCCTTACCGCACAAAATAAAAGGCAAGCTTTCTGTTTACACGCTCCAGATCGCTCAATTCCTACACTCAAATCACAGCATGCAAGGGCTGCGTTCCACCAGAGGACTGTTTGTGGTGGCAGCCAGGAACAGAGATGTCTTCTCGCACCAGGGGAGAAGGGGCCACTTCAGACTGTGAAGCTGATTGAGCTGGAAGTGTTTGCTAATAGAGATGTCAATGAAGTAAAGGAGTTTCAGTACCTGAGTTAACTAGCTGTTGCTCCATGACCCCGCAGCCCAGGACCTCCAGCCATTCTCCTTGGAAGTTGATCTCCATCTCAAAGGAAGGGTGAGTAAATGGGAAGTAGCAGTCTACCCATCTGACTTGCAGTCCTGTAGCAGCGTTTAACAAGACAAAAACAAACAAACAATGCTCCATGCTTAAAAGGCCATCCCTCCAATCATCTGTAAAACTTGCCCTTCAACTAATGACATCAATTACAGCAATCCACAGAAAATGAATAGCAAAAAAACTAATTTACAACACTTGTGCAAGGTGATAAATCTTAAAACTTGTGGAAAAAAATGATCGTGTCTTCTCTAATATCAAAAACACTTTGTGCAATTCAAGCACCCTTTGAAACCAAATCAATCATTTGTCTAACTCTAGCAACCACCTGACATCGCACAAAAATGGGCCAAGATCATGGGAAAGTCAGTAATTTCGTTATTCTTTGTACCAGGAAAAGGGATTTTTTTCCTCAGAGGAAAAATTAAGTCTTTACTTTTTACTTAGTATCATGCAGATCAGCTAGCTACTTTTTTTTTATCAGAACCTACTTAAAACACAGAGCTATTCTTTCTTTATGTGTTTAAATATGAAAGTTAAAAATAGATATTGAAACAAACAAATATAAATATATATAGAACCTGCTTTAGCAGGTGGGTTGGACTAGATGATCTCCAGAGCTCCCTTACAACCCCAACCATTCTGTGATTCGGTGATATACGGAGTTGTTCATACATTATTAAGGTTTGCTATAGACCAACACACATGGAGTACTCTGGATCCAGGAGACAAGAGTTTAACTTTTGTGTGAACGTGAAGGGTAAGAGGAAGGTGTCCCTGGGTAACTTTCCCTCCTCCCCAGCCCAGCACCTCTGTGGGTGCCCCTGAGCAGAGCAAGGAGACCCCCGGCACCTCAGAGCAGTGGAGCCAGAAGAAGACAAGGTCTACAGGGCCGTGGATAAAGAGGGTGTTGTCAAAGCCCTTGTTATTACCATAGAATCATTTTGGTTGGAAGAGATCCCCAGGATCATTGAGTCCAAACATAACATACCTCTGGCACTAAACCATATCCCTAAGAACATAACTTATATGTCTTTTAAACACCTCCGGGGATAGTGACTCAACCACTTCCCTGGGCAGCCTGTTCCAGTGCCTGACAACCCTTTCTGTGAAGAATTTTTTCCTAATATCCGATCTAAACCTCCCCTGGGACAATCTGAGGCCATTTCCTCTTGTCCTGTCACTTGCTACTTGGGAGAAGAGACCAACCCCGTCCATGCTACAACCTCCTTTCAGGTAGCTGCAGACAGCAATCAGGTCTCCCCTCAGCCTCCTTTTCTCCAGGCCAAACAGCCCCAGTTCCCTCAGCTGCTCCTCATCAGACTTGTGCTCCAGACCCTTCACCAGCTTTGTCACCCTCCTCTGCACTCTCTCCAGCACCTCAATGTCTTTCTTATGATGATGGGCCCAAAACTGAACTCAGGATTCAAGGTGTGGCCTCAGCAGTGCCGAGTACAGGGGGACAATCGCTTCCCTAGTCCTGCTGACCACACTATTCCTGATACAAGTCAGGATTATATTTGATGAGTTTTAGTTCTTGTTATCATCTACACAAAATAATATTTTTTTCTCTGTTAGGGAAAAAAAAGTCTCAGAAAAATGAACTATAAAAACTTAGAGGAAAATTGAACTGTGAATCCTGTGGGGTAATGCTTTAACCCCAAGCCCATTTTTCACTTCAGTTGAGCCAAATGCTAACGAGCATTAGGATCATTAACAACCAGGCAGGTCCAGTGTTGAAAACAAGGGGCACAGCAAAGGTTGTTTGGATGATGGCAACTGGTTTGATTTTCAGGTTTTTTGGTTTTGTTTCATAAAAGGAACTTAAAACATGAAATGGCACGATTTATATTGAGAGTTTTTTCAAATTAAAATGTTTTCTGTAGCCTCAAGGATTAGAGTTTCTTTGATTACTTCTGAAACATTGAATGTGGCTACAGAAACAGAAATAATAAGTTACAACAAAAGCATATATACATAGCCAAAACATAAAACATCTAATAGAGAAAGATAACTTCTCTGGATACTATGATCTTTCAAAAGGAGAGGCAGGTTTCAAAACAAACATGCTGGTAACTCTAGATTTTCTTTTTCCTCTTGAAAATCAATCTCAGAAAGTTATATTAATGATAAAAAAAAGTATTTTGACAGTTTTACACACAGAACTCAGAGAAATGGAAGTATCAGCAATTATCACTCATAACAGTACTGTGACTTACAGCAATCACTTAATTGGTTTTTTTTGTCTACATAATGTTTTAAAAAATTACATAGACGAAAAAAGTAACATGCATACAACAGTATTGTGTGCAGAAAACATTTTTTTATTTCCCAATCTTGGTACGAATGCATTTTTAATCCCAAAGCTGTACAGTTCTGCATTCACTGTAAAGCCATGCACATATAAAATATCTTCATTTAGCTTGCAAAATTTGCAACTGCAGCAAGAATTACATTGAATATTCATGTAGTTTCATGTTCAGTAACAACATTCAGTTAATGGTATCTTTTTAATCCTCTGACTACTTCAAAATGAAGCTCGGGGAGGAGGGGGAAAGGGTTTCTTTGCTTTTTGTTCTTAATTAAAATAACTTTTAAAGGGTATAAACAAGAATTTAAAGCTTTTTTAAATTTTGAATTTTAATGCACATTAGTACTTAAGAGGCATTTGTTTTAAATGCAAATAAGATGACAGACAAAAATCTGAATTAAAAATAAATCACAATGAAGAAACAACTCTCCCCTTCATTCTGTTGTCTAAATTAATAGTTAATCCCATATACCACAATAATTTTATTCATACAATAGCCAGGACAACTGGGAATACCTCTGTGGTTTACATCCAACTGTTCTTTCAGACTTTCGGCTCGGGAAGACTTTACGAAAAAGTAGAGGATGCTCAGCCTTTGGCAAGATTAAGCCTTCTAACTTCATTTCTATAGATTGTCACAGAATAAATGGGTACATTTATTATTCAGATACAAAATATTGTCTTGGAGCTCAATAAATTCCCAAGGAATAAAGGGCATTGCTCACACTCAGCAAATTAAACTACTGAAGACTTAAAAGGATTACAAAGATTAGGCTTTCTGTAATACTACAGAATTTACCTGATTACTCCTAATTTATTTCTTCACATACAGCCTAGAAATACTGGCAAAAATGAACTTTTCTAGAAATTTTAGGAGTCCAAGAGATGCATAACTGTCTTAAAACACAAGGGGCACATAAGAGAGGACAATGCTGAATCTCACCTAGGACTGATCACTAGATACAAACTCAGTAATTTCCCTTGTTCAAAGAGATGATTTATATTAGCGAAGGACACCTGCTCATTTCACAGGGTTCACAGGAGTCCTTCCAGTGGGTACGTGTCTATTAGTAACTTACATGTCACATCTCCAATGAGTAAGGAAAAAGTGAATAGCTATTGTTATTTCTGAGTACTGAATCCAGGTAAGGAATTGATCGTACCTTCCATTTAAAAGTAACGATGTTATCAGATATTAAGCTAAACAAGTATCTGCCAGTGCTAGCCTAATTGAGTCTCATAATGAAAAAGGCTTGACCAAGGGTACTAAAAAAGAAAGAAAGAAAAAAAAAACACATTAAAGCAGCCTATTGCTCTGCTACAACACAGAAGCAACAAAGACAGAGACCCAGATGGTCCTCGCTGACCAGAAATTCTCTTTGTTACTGTGAGGATTATTTTTAGAGAAGGAGTCTATGGAAGAAAAAGGAGAAGGGCGCAGGAGGTGCTGGGGAGCACAGAAGGTATCAAGTCGTGGCCACTTGAGGGGTGTGTTGATTTTTAAGTGCTCTGCACCTCATTGCTTCAGCTAATTCATCTTGCAGCAGACAGGAGCTGCTGTCCATAGACCTATGTTAGCTCGCATTGTTATTAGCCAGACCATTATGTCCTCAATAAATTATTACCTTTTTTTTTAAACTCCTTACACTCATAGATGGCCATGCACTCAAAAGAGGTCTCAGTACAACAGAGTTAAGAAGAAGAAAGACAGAACAACGTGTTTAATTGAAAAGACATACAGTGTCTGCTCAGTGAGAACCAGCAGAGGCAGAAGCATTGGCCAAAGCACAGCATTACTCCTCCTGCCTTCTCTTACCAGTGGCTACAAATTGGGTAGATAAACATGGGACAGCAGTGAATTTTGGACCATTAATGTAAAAGCAACAAACTGCAGAACCAGCACACTTTTTTTTCTATTTGCTATAGTAAAATTACTTCTGAATCTCTCAGGGTGCAGAAAGCTTCTGGCAAACTACAGAAGGGCTAAGAAAGAAGTGGAGTTGGACTGACCATCTTTCTCAGGAACCCTAGGCTAGCTAGCCTTGGAAAGCCTGGTTGCAAGGTAACTAAAACAAGACAGAACAGACATCCTGCACTGACATATCTGCATGTGGAGATGGAGGGTAATTGACGAGGGGGTTTTAAAGAGTATGCACCACATCTGGCAGTAATACAAGAAAATTAAGAGAGGCAATCTCTAGGCGTAGTATCAGAAATAGCTTCTTGACAGCAAGAACTCACGAAAGCAACAGTAAGACCATCACTTGTAGAATGCAAAATCAGACATGGCATACCACTAGAAAATGTCATTGAAAGAACCATCTTGCTTTGTCAAGTATTTAAAACAATGTATTGCATGCTCCAGATCTTTTTCCCAATTCTAATATTCATTTTTCCTTTACCCACTAGCAAATCCAGAAGGAAATAAAAAAAACAAACCTTAGGAATAAATGTAGGTGCATATTTTTACAAAGTCTTTGACCTTCCTTGTGACAACCTAGTGATCTCCAGGTAACTTTTGTTATGTTGTTTACTGGCATGTACAGTCAACATTTAAAGTATCCAGATAGTGTGGGGATAAGTCAGGTAAAGCAAAATTGGCTCATTAAATATTATGGAAACTTAATCTTGTGCAATACATACCTGAATTACAAAAAAAACCCAACATAAATCAAAAATCAAAAAAACAATCTGTCATCAGCCTGATGTGGTCAATTCACAGAGAAGCACTGCGGAA
The DNA here is from genome assembly GCF_963082525.1 of Nesoenas mayeri. Lineage (NCBI taxonomy): Eukaryota > Metazoa > Chordata > Aves > Columbiformes > Columbidae > Nesoenas > Nesoenas mayeri. The sequence goes on along the minus strand of NC_137543.1, from coordinate 90,929,447 downwards.
GCTGGGCTAGCCAAGTCCAGGACTTCAGGCCCAAGCTACTTCATGCAAAACTAAATGGCATGTCCGTCCATTCACAGTGGACTTAACCTGCAATCCAAACAACCTGCCTATGAATAACAGTTGACTGTATAGCAATGCAACATTTCAGTAGCTTACCGCAGCTATGATCACTCTCTCCTGATAGAAAAGATGTGCAACTTCACTGCAATATTCTGCTGACAACAGAGGCTGTAAAGAATACAACTGATGTGAAGTATAAAAGGAATGAAATTTTTGCTTTTAACAGAACATGAGGCCTTATGAAATATCCACAAGAAGGAAAATACAGATTTTTTTTTTTTCCAAGAGCAATAAATGCAGTAAAATACATTGTAACGTTTAAGCTACAAGAGTTGAGACAAAAAAAATAATCAGAAGTATTGTGTAAAATAGAGAGTAAAATGAAAGTTAAAAGGTGACAGCTGTCAAAAGACAAATTTAATTCAATTATGTGTGCCCCAGGTCACTTGCACTGCAACCACCTCATATGTCTAGTGCCTAGCATGAAGTTTGCTTCTTTGAATATTACCTTCCTGTTTGTATTGACAGCTTACAAGAAGATCAAGAAGGTGAAGGGGAAAGAGTGTCACATTTCCATGAACGGAAGGGAAAAAGAAAAAGAGAGATAATTAAATTTAAATCCTTATCTGTATCTTGTCTTTGTATTTCAGTGCAAATATTGGGGGCATAGAAACAGAAAATCCCTACAGTAAGACAGCACCTACTTTCACTCTGTAGGTTTACAATCATTTAAGAAGATATTTTTAATGTTTTTCTAGCTACTGTGTGGACTGCAGGAGAACGAGCAGTAGCTACGGTACTGAAGCTTAAACTGCAGCATCTGTCAACAGTTAGAGAAGGATGTCACTGCAGTCTCAGATATCACTAATAACTCCTAGAAACTGCTCACTTTAAACAACATCCTCAGCATCTGAGGTTAATCTAAAAATATCTTTCTTACTATTACTCACTTTGATCCTAATTTTGTATGTTTCAAAAGGCCACTGTTAAGTAAAATACAACCACGAGAAAAACTGAACTCAGGAACTTAAAAAAAAAAATTTCTCCAGGAGTAATAGAACAAAAACCGGGAAAAGTTTTGCTTGCTGTAAATTCAACTTTAGAATTTCAAGAAAATATTCAAGCAGTCATGTATAGGACTTGCTACCATTATCAATCCACTCTTGGAACTCCTGTTTTAAATTCAGGGGCCATCTCAAAAGATCTTTGAAAGCAGCCAGCATACCCTATGCATTCTGATACTATCCAGTGCTTCCTCAACAGAAAAATGAATCAGTTGAGAGGAGCAGCCTCCTTGCCAGGAAACAGCATTAAAGTAGCAATTTTGACATAGGCCATTTGTAAATTCAGGTCCTGAAACTGAAAGGAGGTATGTCCAAGGAGAAGATATTTAATTTGTATACACAGACATTCATTACTGTAGCACCGTGTTCTGGATTTAGTAGGAGAAGAATGTTGATAACACATTGATGGTTTGTTTGTTGCCAGGTAGTCAAGGACTTTTGAGTTTCCCATGTGCCAGGTGCACAAGAAGCTGGGAGGGAGTAAAGGCAGGAGAGCTGACCCAAGCTGTCCAAAGGGGTATTCCACACCATGTGACATCATGCTCAGTATATAATCTGCATTTACCCAGGGTGTAATTACTGCTGCTCAGGAACTAATGGGGCTACTGGGTCACAGTGGTGAGCAATCACATTGTACATCACTCATTTTGTATATCTTGTTATTACTATTTTCACTTATTTTTATCTCACATTAAACTGTTCTTATCTCAACCCATACGTTTTTTTTCCTTTCCGATTTTCTCCCCCAACCCACTTGGAGGGGATGGGATCCACGAGCAGCTACGCAGTTCTAGTTGCCAGCTAGGGTTAAACCACAACAATTACCCTTCCTCATTCCACTCCAAGTACCAAACAACAATTATTTTTCAGCTTGGTGTGAACTTGGCACACACCATCTCTCCTCAGCTGCACGGTTTAATTTATTTGCACAAGGCAAATGCCCAAAGCACTTTATGTGTGTATGCAGCAAAGTAGCACAGGCACATACAAACCCCGTCCCTTCTCCTGTCCATCTCCATGCTGCCAGCGTGACGAGTGATCATTCCCTGCACCCTCCCAGACAATTCAACACAGTGTTGAATCACCGTGCACCAGTATTTAGGAAAACAAAGAGAGGAGCGTGTGTGGCCTCTTGGGCTGTGCTCAATAAATTTATAAGGTGTGAATATATAACAGCATTAAAGAACAATCACATATAAATACAGGTTACAGCTGAAAGGTCAATCAATAGCCAGTTACTCTGACATTAAAAGACGCTGGGGTGGAACTCTGACCAAACTTAAGACAAAAATGGAATAGTAAAGAATGTGAACCTGGTGAGACCACATCTGGAATATTGTGTCCAGTTCTGGGCCCCTCAGTTCAAGAAGGACAGGGAACTGCTGGAGAGGGTCCAGCGCAGAGCCACCAAGATGAGTAAGGGAGTGGAGCATCTCCCTTATGAGGAAAGGCTGAGGGAGCTGGGTCTCTTTATCTTGGAGAAGAAGAGACTGAGGGGTGACCTCATTAATGTTTACAAATACATAAAGGGTGAGTGTCATGAGGATGGAGCCAGGCTCTTCTCGGTGACAACCAACAGTAGGACAAGGGGTAATGGGTTCAAACTGGAACACAAGAGGTTCCACTTAAATTTGAGAAGAAACTTCTCAGTGAGGGTGACAGAGCACTGGAACAGGCTGCCCAGTGGGGTTGTGGAGTCTCCTACTCTGGAGACATTCAAAACCCGCCTGGACACATTCCTGTGTAACCTCATCTGGGTGTTCCTGATCCAGCAGGGGGATTGGACCGGATGATCTTTCAAGATTCCTTCCAATGCCTAACACTCTGTGATTCTGTGATTCTGTGAATGAAAACTCCTAAAATCACTGTAAGAAAAAAACCCATGTGGCTCTTCCAGCATACCAGCTGTCAACATCATACCTAAGCCTCCTATTTTTATTATACAGCAAGATGTTTCCCAAAAGTCTGGATGCCTACAGACATCAGCAGTCTAGGAAGGAAGGTGCAAGAACCTACCATCACCAAAGACGTGAGTCATGAGCTTTGTGAGCACTTGCTTCAGGTTGAACTCCACCAGCTTCACTGCCTCCATAGTGTGGCACTCTTGCTTGTGTGCAGTGCGATGGCCTTGCTCAAACAGCTGTAAGCCTTCACCATCTTTAATGTTGGAGAACAACTAGAACAAAACCACAAAAAACATCAGTGTTTTGCATCAATGACTCTCTGAATGAAAACAGAGAATGAAGTTCTACGGATTTAAGTGGGAATCTTACCTGCTAAATCTGCACCCTGAAAAATAAATGTAAAGACTGATTTTATACAAGTTATGTTCACTAAACACAGAGATAAATCATTACAAGAACAGAAATATTAAAAAAATATTTGTTTTATTTCTGTACCATATTTTCAAACAATATGATTAGCTACAGAAAAATATTAATTTATAAAGGAAACAGATAATTTTTTTCTGATTCTGTTCCTTTGGAAGTTAACAGGCAGAACAAAGTACTCTATAGCATATATGTAAATTGTATCCTAAAAACTACAACACACAATGGCATTTACCAAATCTTCAACTTTCTTTGCTAAATGAATTTTAAAAAGCTGTAATCAAATTAACTTCAAACCACAAGCAAACAAACGAACACAAAACCACCACAAAACCCACCACAACAACAAACCAACCAAAAAAACTTGGCAGTTTAATGAGACCTTAAGCTGCCTATATTTGATTAATCTTGGGTACAGTTTGTTCATTTAAGGACTACCGTTTTCCTGCAGTTTCCCACACACAGCACCTTTCTGTGTACAGGAATTTAGTCTATGGGGAATTTAGGGATGCATCGTCTTGGTCTGGGGTTTCCAGACAAATTACCAAGTGCAGGGGCAGGCTGTATGTGGGATGTGACAGACTCACTCTTCATGCAGAGGCTGCTCCCCACCACATCTGCTTCAAGTTGAAGATTTCTGTTTCCTGTACAATCCCATCTGTTTCTGGCCAGGTGATCCTGGACAGATATATCAGCAAATCTACATTCTCTCAGAGAGACCAATAAAACACTCTCACTAAGCCATGTCATCGGAGGCTCTGTGTCTTGAGGAGAAAGCAGGCAGTTTTACACTCTAAAGGGTAATTTTTATTGGAAATCCTTAAAGCTGTACAAAACCCAACTCTTTTAAGTCTGGAGGACAGGGAAAATTCATTGTGACAGTGTTTCTAGTGCCCTTTCTTACCCCTCCTCCTCCGCTTCCCCATAGTCAAGTAAGCGGACCCGGAGGGAGAAAAGACACATTGAGATTTTCTTCACATTAAGCCTCCCAGCGTAACTAGCTCTTACTCAGGGAGATGCCACGAACAGTGTGTAGCCTTAACAACTCACGGACGCCCACAGAAGTTGTTTTAATTGCAGCTTGATGCCTTCAGAGCACTAAATGCTCTAAAGAAAGTTCAAGTGCACCTCTGGTAGCCAACAAATGCTGGGCACAATTCAGACTAGCTTCTAGCGTGTTTCAGATAGACATAATGCATGCAGAAGGAGTCTGAGTTTAGGTAGCACACAAACTAGCAGCATAATGGATTGAGAGAATAAAAAAAAAATCCCATCAGTAGCATTTAACTTTGCATTGCTAGTCAGGAGGAGATTTGATTGGCAGATTGAGAAAACACTAAGTTAATCTCTTTAGTGTGCTGCAGAAAAATACAAAATAAAAAAGGGGACAGAGAAATACTGAATAAAACTATTATCCATCATTTCAACAAAAATGCCTTTACTAATCAAAAGGCAGCAGCTTGACAAAACTAGGTATTACACTTTTAAATAGCAGATTCTTTATTCAAGGGCTCACTTGAAAGATTAAACTCGTTTCTTCCTACTGGCATTGTTTCTGCACTGGCTGGAAGAACCAGATGATATCCACCCCATCACTAATTGCTGTCAGTGGGGCAGACCAGACATCCAACTTGTGGTTTTGAAAGTCACGGGGTATTCACAGAGGCCAGTGCCAGCCTTGGGAGGGTAATCGCCTTAGGTTCACTGGGTGGTCAATGGACAGACACAGGCTTCCTCACACAGGAACCTGGAGCGGCTAAATTAGGTTCCTGCTCTGAACTACTCTCTACAGGTAGGTATTTTTCCTTTCTGTTGACTGAAAAGACTACCCTCAGTAAGCCAGAAACACCCCTCAAGTCACAGAGATTTTCCCCTTTTGGACTAGAATACACTGTATTTACACGTTAGAAGATGTATTTGTTATTTTGCCCATCAGCAGTATTTGAGGACATGAAACTCTCTTCTTCCTTCTCCCCCCTCATTCTACCCCTCTCCACCCAGCTTAAAACTGGTTCCTCAGGCTATTGCAAGGAACAGATAGTCTGGACACTGCCTTTAAAATACAGCATTTGTATCAACAAGTACACAGAGGTACTTTTTCTTAGCACTGTATTATTTCTGAAATGTTGATACTGCAATTACTGCCTGGAGCAAAATTCTGGTTTAGTGGATTGTATCAGATGTGGCATTAAAATACATGCAAGCGCCGTTAGAATAAATACATTTAGTCATAGTGCAGCCGTCTAACCTGTCTGTCTCTTCATCCTGCCAAACCTACCATATGCACCATCTCCCTCCCCGTGCCAGGACAAGTGTCTGTGCAGTGGTGCACTGAGCCAGGCTGGGACATGGACCTGGGTCAGAAGTGACCCCGCAGAAGGGAAGAAACTGAAGGGGGTGAAAACAGCTCAGCTTGGTGACAAATTATCAGCATACTGGTGGCACAAGAGACGTGCTGGCACAAGGGACTTTTGGTACAGGTGTGAATTTACGCCAGTTTGCACAGGCTGTGAAAGCGCAGACTTATAGGCGAGTCCCCAAAAGAAGGGTAGTGGAAAGGACAGTCCCCCCTTACAGTGAGGCATTGAGAGGCACCTTGGTATTCTCCACAAAGGCTCCATCAGCTCATGTCAACTCCAGCACAGCTGTGGATGGGTTATACTGAGAAAAAAGATGCCTTACAGTTATATTAATATTTATTCCCTTCTTTCCATTCACTGACATTGCTATGTCAATATGAACAGCTTTAAACTGATATACTAGTTTCACTATTACAATGATTGAACTGTGCTAAGTACACGTCTTGGATCAGAAACACTTTAACATTTCTATATACATAAAGCCAGGAAAGTCAAAGCTTGAATAAAATGAAGAACCACCTACAGTCACTCCTTTTTCATATCAGTTCTTCTCAAGCACATATCTGAAGAAATGGTGAAAAAAAAAAATCTAAGAGTCTTGCATAAAACACTGACACATCAAAGATATCACAATTTCATGTAGACTTATTCCTTCAGTGCAAGCTAAAATAAAATGCCCTGTCTTATTGTATTGAATATGATCAGTCATTACTACTACTAGAAAAGAAATTCCCTGTAGCCAGATATTGAGCACCCATGTATCTGCCTAGTGTAAGAACAAGATTTTTTTTTTTTAAGTGAAGGTGTGCAAAACACTGAATATTGTGTTGTCATGCATAAGTCCCAAAAATATAATAATTACCAGGAGTTATTAACATATCTGATTGATGCTGTATTACAAAGGAGAAGGCAGAAAGGAATCAAAGTGACCTTATCATGCGGCATGAAATTTACTCACGAGTCAGCTCATAATACGAATAAAGTCAAATTTGGTAACACGTAGTGGCCAGAAGATACTGGGCTTTAACTGGACAAATACAAACAGTGCTATGCCCCTTTAAAAGCATTTCCCAGTATTTCTCAACCTGGCATGGAAGGCAGAACTCACATGAGAGATTTCCACACAGACCTCAACATTTCTTCAGTCCCTTGACAGACTTTTTTTAATCTCACATCACTTCATTATCCATACACTTAGGATTCTGTCCAAGATTAAGTGTCTCTTTACAGGACTGCATTCATAGTAGGTTTCAGATCAGAAAGATCTGTAACTAAATCCTGTCTTTCCACAATGCACTCATGTATGCTTCCTGCCAGTCACGCATAGGCCAGCACTTAAGATAATGAATACGTAATGTTTGTGTACTTTACTCACAGACAAACCAGCACTTAAGACGAGCTCTACATGAGGATCTGCATGTGGCAGCACTCGACCTCGCCACACCAAATACATTCTGACTCTCTGGCCCTGATGACTATCCCTATAAATAAACAAAGAGCTGAATTCTAAATGCACTCACAAATAGCAAACCATTTCCACAACATTTTTAGTGTGCTGTAACACTCAAACGATGGATCAGGAATGATGAAGATGATGCCGCTTGAAGATGGCTCATCATAAAGAAAACCTAATGCCAGACCTAATCAGCTGCCAAGAGGATGAAACTTGTGAACCTGCAACCCCGTCCAGGCAGTTTCATGTGCCAAAGAGATACAGAGCCCATCATCCATATGACAGAATGCTCTTTGCTGCATAGCGATAAGCATTGGTTTTGGGAGAAATGGCAAAAATCACTACAAGTAACAAGGCTTGCAGAGTGGTCATCTTTAATTTCTGGATCCTTCAGTTTTCAGTCCTCCAATTACAGCAAGAAAAGTTATTTCTGTTTGCATTTTTTTAACCTAATCAAAGCGTTTCCTGAAAATAAACAGTAAACCATCACCATGTTTAAGGGAAAAGTATACATATGCTTTGAAACTGCAAAGAAAAAGCAACATTGCTACACAGATATAAGTTATAACGAGACATATATGATAGGACTCTTCTGTGGTAATAGGAGTTTCTTTATTTTTAAGCCCTCTAGACTTCCCAAATACCCTTGTAGATATTTGCTCTTTTTTTTTTTTTCCCTGCACATTTTACATACTGACTTGAATGGATTTAACTACTTTATTCTGAACAGCATTTTTTAGCTGGATGAGACACAAACTATCACAAAGTTTGAAAAAATATTTTCTAAAAATTCTTTGAAATAAAAGATGTACTAGTGGCTTCCAAACTTTCCAGACCACAGACGACTGTGAAAATCTCATAGACCTTCTGATACCCTTTCCTGTCAAATTTTCAACTTAAAAATAACAAAATACGATGTGGATCCTCAGACCAGTGAAGCTCTACTTATTATGGCACGATTTATGCACCACAACTTGGAAAACAGTGAATAATACAATGTTCACAACTCGGGTAGTCATCCATGAGAGTGAAGTCAGTTCCACCTGAACTAGCCAGGCCCTTTATTCATAACGCTCATTCCAACTTGAGGAATAAATTCATGTCAGGATACTCTAGCAAAGTAGAACACAGAATCATTTTGGTTGGAAGAGACTCTCAGGATCATCCAGTCCAACCACAGTCTAACTCTACCATGTCCCTAAATGGTTTGGGGCTTTAACCAGGGCAGTAAGTTTTTTACACCTTTAACAAGTTGGCCCCAGTGAGGCAGCATTTCCACCTCAGGCTCCTTGGGACTGATTAATTGCTCACAACCAGCATCTCAACCACCATCCCAGAGGCAGCAGCACCTGAAACCCGATGTGATGCACGCTGCTTATTGAGCTGGGTGTCTCACCAAATGCACGCAGCCTGCACCACTTCCCATGCCCCCCTGTGCTTAAAATGCAGCTACAGCAACTGCTGGCACACAGTGGTATTACCAAGAGAGGGCACAAGCATTGATCCAGGTAGGGAGATATGTGGTAGATGTCCATCCTAAGTAAAAGAAAAAACCAAACAAACAAAAACAAAACTATTTTGTTATTTCCCACTTACAGAAGAAAGCTGCATGGATCTCCACTTTGATACTATTATCTCAAAGCATCCAGGCAATCCCAAATTCCCTGACTCACTTATGTTCTTGCATGGCAGGAGATCAATGCCCTCAGTCAGAGGAATTGACACACCGACCCATGACTCTCCACGTCCATCTCATGTGGCTGCCAAGTCAGTGATTCCTTCTCACACAAGCCTTAATCCTCACCAGCTGAGGCACTGAAGAGCATCATCCGAATTGGAAGAAACACACAGAAAAGGGGATTTCCAGAGGCTTATTTCAGGGGTTTGTATCACCCCTGGATGAGCTGCTCCCTACCCTCAAGTCGCAGAGGACTAAGAACAGAACCTTTCCTAGGCCACTTAAGACTTCTAAAATATTTGTTCCACGATGCCCAGCTAAACATTGCTGTTATGACTCCCAGTTCTATACACATATAATCTCACACATACTGTAAATGCTTCAAACCACTCTATCTAATAGGCTGCTCCTTGGAAGACCATGTATTTATTTAATTTCCTTTACATTTGAGGAGAAAAAAATGTGACTGAAGACAGCAAGGCGCTTTCTTTTGATACAACATCAGAACAGAAACACAGTGTCCAAAGCAAACCTAATGACACCAGTCTTGCAAGTCAAAACCTTGGATGACATTCACTGATTAAAAAAAAAGATAAGTATATAAAACCAAAACCAAAACCATTTAAATGTAGGACAAAGATATATTCCTACTACATCTTCACAGTCTCCCTATATATAGTTTTCAGATGTTAGCACAAACAAGCCTGGTGAGACCATCAGTTCTCCATCTGAATAATCTGGTATTGGCCTCTATTGGAACAAGGTTACTAAATTAGAGGAGCAATTCCTATGTTTTCACATCTGTTCCCCTTAAAATTTATGTATAATTCATTACAGACTATAAAATACCTTATGAACTCTCCTTCCAATGTGTAAACATCGTTGTCAACTGGAAAATGGTCTGCGATACCATTGGGTTTGTATTGGCTCCCTCTGCTGGCTAAAAGGCACAAAGTGTTACCTCGCTGAGATTTTGTTATAAACTGTGGGAAGTAAAGAACTAGGGAGACCACTGAATAGCACAGAAATCATTCCTTTATAATCCATCTAGGAGAGCCTGCCAGTTCAAACCTGACTACAGCAGTATCAATATTGCCAACCCAAAGGATCAAACAAAGAAAAAAAGCCATACACAATAGGAGGCAAAAAAATCCATATGGCCTTTAGAATGAAAAAAAGGCATGCTGGAGGGAGAAAATACAAAAGAAATACCATTTGAGGGTAATATTTAAGAAAAACTGTTTATTTTATCACCAGAATTTTGAAGTAAATTGGGTAAGCTACTTTTGGCACTGGTTTTATCTATCCATATTAATCAGTTTCTAACTCTTCCTCATATTACATTCAGGTAATAATTATGTGAAATATCTTAAAATATACTGAGAATATGTTTAAACAGACTTCCATATCTTCTTCAATAGCAGCCCAAGAACATTTTTTAAAAGTTTAAGGGAAATTTCAGCATGAGTTATTTTAGCAATGAGTTAGTTTGGAAGATGGAAATTTCTTTATTACTTCAACATCTGCACTCACACTAAGCTGCAGAAAAGCATCAGTTGCCTGACCATCTTCAAATTATGAACAGTGACCAGTGAAATTTCAGAATTACATGTTCTTTTTTTTTCCACAAGGCTCTTACAATGATGACTGTAAGAAGTTTTACGCATTGCAAGAATCTATCAGTATTTAATCTGCCACTGAAGCAAAAAAAAGATGCTTTAGATCATGTTCGCATTTAGCACTTACGCACATTGCCCAACAAACAAAATTTTACACAGTGTGCACTATATCACTATTCTTTCTTCATCAGTCTAGAAAGCTGAGTGGACTTTGATTCCACAGAGAGACAGATACATTTTCCAGCACACAACTAGCTTCAAATTAATCAGATATTAACATTCTCCAATAACATCTCAATCATTTTCTTGGGGAAAAAGGGAGAAGAAGAAACAAGAAATCTACAATGCCATGAATCAGATTGTTATACCTTGTGTATTTCTAGCTAGAATATATGAGTGAACAATGTCTTAGGGGGTATACTCATTAACAATCATTTCAATAATTAGATCAATCACACCTAAGTTTGCAGAAATTCCATTCTGCAAAAGTGTAGATGTTATAATTTTGTAGCAGATAAAAGCTTTCCATTTGAATGCCTGAACTCCTCCTCAAGTATAAAATTTGTCATGAACATAAAACGTTAAGAAGTGGCATTTTCATAATGTAGTATTGTACCCTTTTCTCTTGCACATACCCTGGCTGTATACATAAACAGGCCAATGGGAAAGGAACAGCAAACAAACAAGACTGGATAAATCTGCAAGATTTCCATTTCCTGGTTTCCAAAGAAGCGGTCACAGGCTGTATTTGACACCACACAGCTCCCAGGACATCTGCAGAGGCCGGTATGTTTTCCAAGTGGAAGAAGCCGTGGCCCCGTGGGGTGGGAAACAGCAGTGCAGACAGCATGAACCCTTCCCACCAGTGAGAAAAGCAGTGCTCTACAATCATCCTATTTCTCCCTCAGGCATCCAAACCTCATCAGGCTTCTCTGCCAAGCTCCTGTCACCCATTGGCAACCACAATAAGAACGGTCTACATCCCAGTATTATTAGAATAAGCTAGCTGCAGTTATAGAAATGTGAATTTGGCAGTATTGCTACAAGCATACACAAATACAAATCAATTACTATTTGGAAAACAAACTGGCTTATATTTACCACTGATCAATGATACAGCAGAATACTTAATGACACTCAAGCATCTGTAGAACATGCAAGCTGTGCCAACAAAATATAGAAACTCAAGAGCCCGGGACATCTACCTAGAGCTCTTCAGCTGATGCCTCTGGACTCTGACAAGGTTACTGTGTGTGTATCACACACCCATAGCTGTCAGCTGCAACAGATGCATCCTTTAATGCAGCCTTAGGATGGGATGAAGAATGGAACAATTAATTTAAAAAGACATTCATTTACAGAAGGTTGGAGCTATTAAAAGAAAAAAGATGACAATATAAACTGTACTCTGGATCTAGCTGCAGCAACTCACATCCATAAGTCCTTCAAGTATTAATACGATAAAGTTTTTGGTAAAGTGACCTCACCAGAAGAGACTTGTGATAGACCTAGAATTGAATTGTGCAGGTCATCAGCTGAGCAAGCTGTTTCCTTTCAGAAAATGTTTTATCTTGCTAGCTTTCAAGAATATTATCTTTCCATTTTTTCCACATTTTTGGGGGGAAGTTTAGAGTTGTGTTCAAATTCAACATTTTCCACCTATGCTTTTCCCAAATTAAAAGTATTATTACATGATCAATCACTTGATCTTTATCAATGTAAAACACATGTTTTATGCTGCTGTAACATGTTTACGTGAATGCACTTTTGCTTACAGCAAATACAAGATCATGCAACTTGCCCAAAATCTCTTTCACCCCAACTAGAGAATTCCTACCTCGTGACAGGAGAAGAGCCGAACTCCTTCCATCTGATGGAAGACTGGGTAGTGGGTGTTATCAATGGTATCACGGCGGTAGACATCTCCCACTGCCAGAAAGGCGTCTAGGCCAGAGTGTATCAAGTCCCACTGATGAGCTGATGTATGTGCTCTTAGCATGTGATCACGATTCAAGTAATAGTTATCCTCTTTTCTTCTGCTGGCGTGGTTTTGAGGAATAAGCAAGCTATCAAAATTCTGCTGTACTGTAACTACTGGAGAAAGACCGTCATAGACAGAAAAGAGCGGAGTCCCACGGCGTCCTGTATATTGTTTGTAAAAGTGGTCCTTCACTTGCTCCTTGATTAGCCACAAAGGGTGATGCTTTTTGTTGTGCAAGTTCTTCCCTACCTTGGAAAGAATCTTCTCTGTGACATTGCTGTAGTCATCCTGAGGATAAGCTTTACCAAGCAGTTCCACAGTATTTGAGCATGACGTGTTGACAGCAAAATCTGAAGGTACAGACTTGGATGAAGAATGCCTTGAATGGGTGGGAATTCCTCTTACCTTTACTTTTGGTGATAAAGCTGTTTTAGAATACTTAGCTACTCTCATGAATTTCCAGAGCATTGCCATTGCAAACTCTTGGATGATCTAGGAAAAGAAAAAAAAAATTAAAAATTTTTAAAAGTTAGGAACTGCAATCTTGCTGCAGGAATTCCTAGTATCTCAGGGATAAGTGACATCCAAATGTCTACTTGATTGATATGACAAAGATCCCATTGTCAATCACTATTTTGATTTCAGAGGAGGCAAAATATCCTTGTGATCAAACTTCAGCTAGAATATCTTATTCAATTATCAATTTTCTGCATGACTGCGTCAGTATTAATGACTCCAGACCCAGCCTTAACCCCATTCCAGATACTGCTTCTCTTTGCAGCTGAATAAACATCAGGTGTTCTTTGAAACTATCTTTCATCTGGTTAAAATATGAGGCAATAACTGAATACTACTTATGAGAAATTCAGAAATTTAACAACGCCCCTTGGCAGTCAGGGACTTGCTTATAGTAAAAACCCAAGCGTTAACTTATTGCTGTATCATCTCTCCACATTAGCAGAAGCTACGGAACACATTCCACATCAACAAGATGCATGTGGCACCCACTACGCAATCGCCACTAATTCTTACTTAATGTCAAACAAAAACAGTTTAACCTTTTAAACCACTGAACCACCGCGGAAAAACAGATGGCCAGACCACAAGGCATATATTTATACATAAACAGCTTATTAAGTTCACATATGAATATTGCACAAGATTCACAGCAAAGGCTCCACATAGTCAGAACCAACATTAGCATTTTGGGATGAGCATAAAACTCCTTTTCCGTATCTTCTCAGAATGGCCATTTTCATGGCTTCCACCACTGTACCAGACAGGGAGGCTCCCCAAATATCAGGAAGGTGAAGAAGTGATAAGGTTCTGAAAGATGTCTGAACTGAACAACTTGTTTCCTACCATCTTTACACCTCTGCCTTGTTTGCAAAGAGGCTTCGTGCTTCACGTGTACACAGCTGCATTACTTTCCAGTGTTCAAAGGAATAAATTCCAAAACCAAAGAGTTTTGTGGATCACGAGCCCACTTCACTCCAAATGCATAAGGTGAATCTGAGATGCAAAATCACTTGAAAATCTATAGTTGAGCTTCACAAATATTAGTATAGGTTCCAGTAAAATAACTAAGTATTACAATTTGTTTATTACGGAATAAGAAAACATAGGCATTAGAAGATAAGTGACTGGGGAAAGGCATCTGCTCCAAACAACAAACTGGTTTGTATTTCTCTATGAACCAAGAAATCCAGAGCCACAGGTTTCCTGGGTGAAAGAATTTCCCATGAAAGGGAAGACAGGACATAAGTAATGAATAGACCACAGTCTTCAAAGGATAGATTTCTATTTTTACACTAGGCTAGCTTTCCATGGAAACATAAGAGAAGCAAGTGTGAAAAAAGAACAAACAAGCTAAAATTATTTTTCATACTCCGAAGCTCGAAAAATACATATACAAATGGAACAGACATATTCTAGAATGTAGAGTCCCCAAAAAACAGATCTGTAAAAGGTAACAGGTATGTTCATATTTGGCTTCCTTTTGTCTGGCTTACACCTGCATGTTCTCCATAGGTCTATTTCCTGAAGTAATTGTATCTCAATAAATCAAAATAAAGGCAAGTTGAGTAGTCAGAAATTAAATTTGGCAGGGCAGTATAAGTTTACTAAATATAAGTTTTAATCATTTTCCTGGTTGATTATCGTAAGAAAAAAGAGTAGCTACAACTTTTATCGAGTTTTGAAACTTTTCAGAAGGACTATTTTTTTTTAAGAGCTTGCCAAACTATTTCACCAAATTAGTTCTTGGCCATTGTTGATAAGATTCTTCCACAAATGAATTCACACACACCCACCAAAAACCCCTCTGACACAGACTAAATGAGGGATAGCCTTAAATTTTGAAAAGAGGCTCAATTTTCCCCAAACATACGCTATCCTTCATAGAAAGTGAGTTCTCATTTTCAAACAGCTGCTTGAAATACCCAGTTCTAGTCAGATAATGAATTCAGCTTCCCTTAAGTAAATATCACCATCTGCCCATACATTTATTTTTCTAAAAAATTTGATTCAAAACTTATACAACTGTAATGTATGAAGAACTCTCATGACAATCGCAAGTCTCGTGATGTTTGCTGCTTTCCTAAATGCTATTCCTCTGAGAATAGGACAACCATATAAGAAGTTTAACTTTCATATAAACAGTTCTTCTCATGATTTTAACTTTACAGAAAAATAAATTAGAACATGAACCATAAGCGGTTTGGGGGGACGGACGGACGGACGATGCTTGTTTATTTTAAGACTCATTATTTTTAAGGGAGACTCTAATGTATATATCTCTTAGGTCTTACCTGATGATATTTCAGTATTTGTAATGAGGAACACTCCTATTAGTTTCTGACAGTTCAGAAATACTAATTTTTCTGAGTAAGTGATATATATTCTTCACAAACCTGTACAGGAGAAAAACCTGCAGATGAACTTGTATCAGAATTTTAATCCTAACATCATGCTTTTGCCTTAAATAGTTAAATTGCATTTCTATCTGCACTATTATTCTAAACTAAAGCAAAAATCTACTGTGAGAAGAAACAAAGCTACAGTTAACCAATGCTATTTGACGAGTTATCCAATGTCCAAGTACTCCAAACAACAGCAAGCAAGCAGTAAAGGTGCCACCGACATGGTTATCACACAACTGCCAGAAACAATGAAGTCCTTAACCAAGACTCTTCTGCTCCCATGTCCCACCACAGACTCCTCTATACTACTTTCAGGACCATTATAGAAAAATAGTATTGGAATTAGTTCAGCTCAACTGGTGATAAATTACATTTGGGGAGAGAAGCCATAGAGAAGGAAGGAAAAAGACGGATTTTCACTCTTTACACTGTACAAGAAAATAAATCAAATAAATGTTTACCAGGGCAGAGGGCAACACAGGAAAATAGGGAAATCTCTCTACTTTTCTGCTAGCAATAAATAACTGATGTTAATGATACACTAATTACTGATATTTACTTGTATTAAATAGAAATTATTTCTAGTAGACATCTATCTAAAGGTCTGAAAAAGCAGACCTTCCTTCCTTTCCACCATGCTTATTATTTGACAGTAAAACGAAGCTGGTTTCTGTGTGCAATGACAAAACCCGAATCCCACAGTAAAGACCACCAGTCAGCTAACAACCACAGCAAGCCAAACAGCCGCTGTAGGTCATGGAGCCTAAAACAAATACATAAATAGGAAATAAACATTGAACAACCACCACTGGCATCTATGATCTGAAGATGGCAAAGAGCTCCACCAGCATTACCAATGGTGAATCAGGCACTCTGAGCTTGATGGTGGCTCTGACTTGCCATGGAGAGCCAATACAAGCTTCTGGAAGCAGGTTGCCCTGTCAGCAGTTCCCAGTAGGGCTTCTCAAAGTGCTGCAGGTGGACATGCAAGCACTAGGCCCACCACCTCCTCTTACACAGGTCTTTACCTTGATGGTGTCACTGTCACCTTCCTGGGTGCCTCAGCAGCTCCTCTGAAGCTCCATGGGCTTGTCCCTGTACCTCAATCTCCATATTGAAAAGTCTAATACAACTGTATGAACTGAGATCTTTGATAGCGATGATATTGTACATTATGTTTTGGCAACACATTTAGAACCATGCCCGTGCATGGCTATGAGCGTTTGAGCAGCTTCAAGGTAGACCAGAGGGCAGGAGGTGGCACCCAGAGGTGGAGGTATCAGAACAACCCTCTCTGCACTGTGGACAGACCAGGCACAGATGTGACAGCACTTGTCAAAGTGTGGCCTCTACCACAGGCCTGGTGCCATTTCCACAGCAGCTTCAGTTGATGGGCAAGGCTCCTCCATCTCCCACAGAAAAACAACCATCCCCCCCAGCATTAG
This sequence comes from Nesoenas mayeri, assembly GCF_963082525.1. NCBI lineage: Eukaryota > Metazoa > Chordata > Aves > Columbiformes > Columbidae > Nesoenas > Nesoenas mayeri. Next base: position 90,912,536 of record NC_137543.1, on the reverse strand, counting down.
AAACATTACATGAGCAGAACTACACTACAGTGTGGTTAACAAAAGGGAAACAGCAGGCGAAACACCAAAAACTACCGTGATTTTGGAGCACATGCTAAAGGCACTTTGATGTGATAAGGGATCGCATTGCTGTACTGCTAAGGCATGTCCTTCCACATCTAATATCCATGTTGCCATGTCACAGTGCAGCAAGGATTAAGACAGAATTATCACAGCTGCAGTGGTATTTGTCACAAGTCTCCTCTACTCCACTGAGGCTTAGGAAAGAATCGTAGACTGAGTGAAATTCCTCCTTACACCCGCCTTGAAAATGGAGGAGAAACGAAGGGAGCAGCTCACAACGAAGAGAAAAATGCTTGTGCACCAGCGCTGTTTTACTCAGAAAAGTGTAAGAGAGAAGGCTCTTGTTTGAGCAAAGCAGAGGCCAGCAGTGACAGAACAGGTCTGCTTTCAGGGCCACGTGCTGGGTATTCCTACCTGGGAAACAAGGGCACCCTTGCTCTCCCTGACCGCTTTTCTATATGCCCTGTGCTTTGTACTGTTTATGGTTGCAGAAACACAGATGGGCTACTGCATACATAAACCAAAGTACAAGATGGGTTTGAAACCAGGATTCTGCAAAGATGAGAGTCTGTCTCCTATCCAAGAATAGCTAATTAATGCAGGACTCTGAAGTGCCATGGAAAACGTTAGAAAAGTTGGGCTGCCACCATTTTGTGATGTGACAGCTTTTATCTACCGTATGTGTGGGGAGGGGAGTTCAACCAACATAGCATATGTTAAAACAAAAATTATAAGCATATGCTAGGCTGCTAAAATTGGACATTTACCAGTCTGCTCAGCAATTTAGCTAAGCATTGAATTTTAGTTTTGAAAACTATGTAGGCATACAGCAGCAAATATCCTTGTATTGCCATGAACATATCTACATATGACAGAAATTATTTTGCATGCTGTACTAATAACGAGCTCAGATTTTTTGTCAAGCTGTCCTGATTTCAGCTGGGATAGAGTTAATTTTTTTCCTAGCAGCTGGTATAGTGTTGTGTTTTGGATTTAGGATGAGAAGACTGCTGATAACACACTGGTGGTTTGGTTGTTGCTAAACAATGCTTATACCAAGTCAAGGTCTTTACAGCCAGGAGGCTGGAGATGCGCAAGAAGCTGGGTGGGGGCACAGCCAGGACAGCTGTCCCAAACTGGCCAAAAGGATATTCCATACCATATGACATCATGCTCGGTATTTAAGCTAAGAAAAAAGACAGCCAGGAGATTACTGCTCAGGGACAGCCTTGGCATCGATTAGTGGGTGGTGAGCAACTGCACTGTGCATCACTTGTTTTGTATATTCTGTTATTACTATTTTTGTTATTTTCTCTTCCTTTGCCATCCTGCTGAACTGTCTTTGTCTCGATTCATGAGTTTTAGTGGGTTTTTTCAATTCTCCTCCCCATCACACGGCGGGGAAGGGGAGGAGTGAGCAAGTAGCTGCACGGTGTTTAGTTACCAGCTGGGGTTAAACCGCTACACAGGCTCACTTTAAAATGTGGATATATTGTTGCACACCAGAACAGACTTTCATTTTTATGGAGCATGCTGAATTTCTGTTATATACACAGACCTCTGAAATTGCCTTACAGACAACTTAGAATGAATCCATTTTAGAACCTGACCTTCCAAGGGCAGAACATTTTCAGATGTCTCTGGTGATGGCTAAACACCCAATGGAACAAAATATTGCACGCACTACAGAGCACCAAGGAAGATTACATAGCCTTCAAGTATTTTCTTCTTGATTTCATCATGTACTTGGAGTTCATCTAGTTAATAATCCATCAGCAAATTCCAAGAAACATGCAGAGTAACTTTATTTTTTTGTTATTTTTCTTAACTGAAGTAAAAATGTGTCACAAGCTGGCTTACTGTATGCTCTCTAATAGTGACACATTAATCATGATGTTGCCTTTGGCAACATTTTGAGGCTTGCAATATTGAGAGAGAAAATTAAACAACAAACAAACAAACAAACATTTCTGGGATAAGGCATGACCACGTTTTCTCTCAGCGTTACATGAAAGACCTTCTTAAATATGAAAGAAAAGGTATTAACAACTACGCACCTTTTTCACTGATCCAGAAGATGCCTGTTGTCTCAAGGAAGGTCAGTATCTCATGCCCAGTCTTAAATACATGAGTTGCTGAAGGCAAGCACAGCCAGCAGCACACCTTCAACCCCCTTTAACATTCTTTAGGACTGCAGGATGGGCTTAGATAGTCACAGTGGGCAGCAAATCTTTGGAGAGGGGAACACACTTCTGCAAGCACTTCTGGGCAAGCACCAGTTTTAAAGTGTTTTGAGTTATCACTTGAGTACTCTCACCATTCAGTTTCAGGTTGGATATTGCAAATTATGACAAATGTTATATTGACATCACACTGCACCAAGTTCCAGTTCCCCGTGCAGTCCTCCAATGGCTGCTACAGGCACTAGTTTCCCCTGATACACAGTGTCACTCCAAGATTGTTCAGGTTTATCTGTAAGTTTCCCACTTATTAAAAGGATAATACTTCTCAAGACATACAATTCAAGAGAGGTACAATGCGTTTCAGTAGTCAAAATACTTGTAAACAGCGCAGCTGTGCTGCATAGCTGGTGTAAGATTGTTTCAAAGATGGACATAATCGGGTTTCAGGACAACCTGTAGTAGGTTTAAGCACCTCAAAAGTAGAGTATCCACACAGTGAAATTTGTGATCAGCAAGCTGATTAGGTACATCAAATTGCTGAACTATTCAGAAAGTTTATAATTTTTTAAAAGAGAAAAGTATACAGCACAGTTGGCATTAGAAGTTAAAGACCAACAGCAAACAAATTCAGACTTCTGATTTTAGAAGGTGGAAAGACACCAAACTCTATAACATGCAAAATTCAGGAGTTTAAGGCAAGCAGTCCAACTATAGTGTATTTAGTTGAACAGAAAAACATAGATTAAAAAACAAACAAACAAACAAACACACAAAACACAAAAAACAGCCAAAAAATAAATAAAACAAACAAACAAACACACACACACAAAACCCACCCACAAATACAAAGAAAAGAAACTATCAGTGTAAATATATATATAAATATATATACATGACAGTATCTTAAATTAAGGTAAATCACCCCTGCTTAGAAACAGTATCTAATTTTCTTTCACTTATACCTTAATTGTTTCTTTATTTTCTTTTTCACAAACTAAAGTAGAGTTTGTTATTTACTGAAATGTCAGTTAATCCCTTTAATGGAAAGTTTCTATAGTGTGTGATGACTAAGTGACACAAAACTCTACTGAAAATTAAGCAGCTGTGACCTGAGCTCCTACTGACATACCTGTGCTCTTTCCTCCCTCCACAATGAGATGAAACAGCTAGTAGCCAATTCTGTACTTTAAGGGAAAATCCTCATTACACGAACATTTTTGAATGCATTACATTTCAAATTACAGACTGCAAAAAGACAATGCTGAAAATATTCTTAAATATTCCCAAATGTGTCCCCTGCTTTTAAATACATCCATTTTTCAAAGGATGCAACCTGAAAAAACACTACCTTTTTCTGCTGAGGGAATATTCTTTTTCCAGTTCCTTGAAAATGTTGCTAACTGGCTTTCTTCCTTAGAAGATATATTGTAAATAACTGTCAGATGAAAGGGACAGAGACTTTTAAATACCTATAAAATCCTCACTGCAGTCAAGATTACCACTATCTCTTCTGCCTTCTCTTTTCCACTAATATCTGGAACTCGATTATCTGTATTTTTCTATAGAGGCATATGCCATCAAGAATTTTACTCATACGGAGTTTTATCTGAGTAAAAAGTAATTTGTTTAGAAAACAGATATTAGCTGTATATATGTGTAGTGTTATACTTTCTTAGTTCTCAGTGATTAACTACACCATTTGAACATAATAAAACCACAGAGACCTCATCCTGCCTTAACAGGAGGAGGGAGTAATAATTTTTTTGCAGTCAGTTATTAAATGTCAAGAATGGGACACATACAGACTCAGTAACAGTGCAAAGGACAGCAGAGGAAATATAAGTGATTACTTTTAAGCATTAATAATTTCCATGATAGCAATCCAAATCACTACACCATAAAACAACAACTCCACAGCACGGGGTGGGTGATAAACGTGGTACATGATGCACTCCTTGAAACAGCAAAACCTCCTGAACTTCAGCACTGCTGCTCATGTAGAGAAAGTCATCTACAGGTGCACTGCCATGTGTCAGTGGTCTCTGTGGGATGAAGACACACACTGCAATACACTGCAGGAAAGCATAAATCTAGCTGTATATATATATATAGAGAGAGAGAGAGAGAAAAAGCGCTATATATACATAGATACATATATGTGTGTATATATATATATCTCCTTTATTTTTATAATTGAAGTTAGGATGACTCCAGAAGTGCTGGATCCTACTGGTGGGCCAAGCAGGAAGCTGGAGCCTCCCTTCTGGAGAAGCACAGCACCTCCCTGGCAGAAGTAGCCCAGCCCTCCAGAGATGCCCATGTTAGACAAAGAAGATATCCTTCATCTCAGAAGGCATTGTTCATTGATCAAATAATGACTGACTGCCTCCTCCAGTGAAAAGGCAGGAAGAAACACAGCAACATCTTACATACCAGATTCAACACACATGCTACCTAATGTGCTACTCTTGATCTTCAACTGCAAAATATTCAAACCTTTCCAAATACACAAGTTTCAGACACCTCATTTCTCACTTGGAACATGAGAAACAAACCCAGCGCACTCAATACAAAAAGCAAATTACTTGGATGGGTCATGCCAGAGGAGGCAGCTAAACGTGAATCACTCGCCTCATCCACAAAGTCTTCAGCTTCACCTGCTATCTCGTGGTAGTGCTCCAATTCCCACCATCTCCTTCCATTCTTGAGGAGACCTGGGGAAATCCATTTTTCACCATAGATGTCCAGATTCCCACCTTAGTAATACCCCAGAAACCATGCTGTAGTTTCAATGAATATTCAAAATACTACTATGAAATAATATAAGGAATATTTTAAACCATGTTTTTAATATGTATGTAATCAACGCTTAAATCAAACTAGCCTTTCTTACCATGTTTCAACACTAAGTGGAGGGGGGCGCGGTATTATAAGTTTTGTGTCATACCAATTTTCTTTCACACCAAGTTCTGTAGAGATCAGTTTCACATATTTTCTATCATCTTGAGCCAAAATATCATCAGAGATCCACATCTTAGACCTAGCTGTGATTTGAACTTGATCTCAACTCTAACTCATCTGCAGTATCGTGCATTGGTCTGTCTCTGATATAGAAACAATGAAAGTCTGTGAACTGACAGAGCGTTTACCAGGACTATGTATATTTCAACAGCCAATCAAAAGAAAAAAAAAAAAAGACAGACAAGAGACAAATTAATCTATGGATTTTACTTCAGAATCAATGTCTCGCAGACTTCTGTAAAGATAAAGAAGAGAAAACGTAGGTGTTTGCAGGTGATCCTCCACTGCAGTCCAGCACCGCCCAGTCAGAAAATACATGATCACACATGTACAAAGAAGTCATCTCTAGTTTGAACTGCAGCATCTTCATTTATCTGTCACGGGCTCTGACAAAGCGTTTAAGAAAAAGATTAGAAGGCTCCTGAGGAAGGAACTACATTTCCCTGCCTGGGGCATACCACTTCTCCGAGGTCGGTAGGAACATGGCTGAAATATTAATGAGTAAGCCATTTGTCAAGAAAATTATGCAAGAAGCCTTGGCAGCCACACAAAGAGGCCAGCAGTAAGATACCAAGTTAGGGCAGTACGAACCAAGCCATTAAAAGAGAAAAGGAGAAGGAAAAAGAAAAAATCATTTTCATTTGCTTGTCCATGCTCACAAGCTTTGGAGGAAAACAACAAATGAATGAATGGGAATACTTAAAGATAAAAATTCATCCCACTCAGAATGAGTAATAACAGGTACTAACTTATAAAAGAGACTATGAGCCACTCTGAGATCTAGAATTCAAGATTTCAAGTCTTGATTACTCCCAGAAATTACTTCTCCTGATATTGTTTGCAAATAAACTAGCTTACCATGTAGTATGCGAGCTAAAAAGTGGTCATGACAGAAGGTAATTATTGAAAATTCACATAAACAAATGTAAAAATAAAAAATAAAATCCCACAAGGGACAGATACACAAAAATTTAAAACCCCACACTCCTTTTGAGGTTTTCTCACAAATGACAATGAAGAAAGACAAAGACAAAATTGTAGCCACTGTGGCGAATCCGATGTTAAAATTTATACTCCCTAAAAAACCTAAGAATTAAGTAAGTTCCAGGGGTTTCCAAGTATTACTTCTCAATAACGGGAACTTGCAAAAGAAAAATTTTAAGAAAATATTAATTTATTCCTACATTTTACATTTATTCATAAATTTTGATATAATTTTAATATAAACATACTTTTAGGGTTAGGTATACTCTAATTTTATATTGTACTTTTATATAATAAATTTGAAGGCTGATTTGTTAAAGGCACATGGCTAATTTTTAGTGTAAGCAAATTTGAAAAGCACGGAAACCATCATCATATATTAAAGGTAATCTAAAACTTTTTTTTTTTTTAAAGAAAGGTGGTCCTATTGGCAAATAAATCAAATTATTAATATATGTTGATTTACCAGAATATAACTGTAGTCACCTTGCTAAATGTTAAACATGTCCAACAAATTGATCCATGGGTTCAATCACTATTGCCAACAGTTGGACACACTGACACATCCACAGAACAGTGTTACACAGCAGCATTTAGACTTTCATTAAGCAGCACTCTGCTCTTAGATAGCATATCTCTACGTAGGATCTCAAAGTGCTTTTCAGCCATTAACCAATTAAGCTCTACAGTAACCCCATGGGAAAAATATTGCATTATTTATACCCATTAGTGCGGCAGCTCCCAATTCAAAAGTGCTGTACTTCAACATCTTGGCTTTCGCTTATTTATTCTTTCCAAATTGTTTTGATTATATTGCCATTTTTTCTCCATATTCAGAATTCTTTTGTTGTTCGCAATATCATTTTATCAACAATTTAACAAGTATAAGGGCTACTGTGAATAGAATCAAAATGCTTTGAAAGCAGCTTGCCAAAAATTGCCTATTAGGAATCATGCCAAACAGTTCAGATATACTGAGCTATTACCATTGAAACAACCTTCTCACTGAATGCGCAGATTTTCAAGGCTCAAACCTACATTCCTTGAGCAAGAAGTACAGACTCATCAATCTGTTTGTACTGTGACTCAAACTTCACAGGCCTTAATGTTCTTGTAATTATAGTTATGTACTTATTATGATAAGGAGAGATCAAATGGAGAGGCAGAAGACAATTAGGGGAGATGGGAAGGTAAATACATGAAGCGGTGTTGGGGCAAACAGGGATATGAAAGAAGAAAGTACCAAACTGGGTGATGTAGCAAGGGATGGACCATTGCCGCTGTATCTGCTCCACTGCAGGGCTGGCCTGCAAACCAGCATGGTGTTCGCAAATCACCTTCTTTTAACTAGGATTTCACCTCGGATCACCACATTTACCAGAACCAAAGACAGCATTTACTTTGATGAGGAAATTATATGTTTTGTTAGAGGCTTTTCTGGGAGAAGTTTCATGTTATACATAACCCCACTGCTGCTCTTGCCTCAGATGATGCTGAGCGAATCATGTCAGCATGCCAGTCCAGCCAGGAAAAGGAGTATTATACTCGGCAGGTTGTCTCTCCTCTATCAGTTGTCAGAACTGACAGAGTCATCTGAGATTCAAATAAACACACAACATACTGAGAACTAAGGCAGGCAATAAAGATAAGAACCTTTAAATCCCATTTACCAGTGAAAATCTAGCCCAAAGCAACAGCACACCTACAGCCTTAGGACTTGGTTCTGCTTGGGCCAAAGCCCCTGGGTGCTGGCCTGGCACAGCAGCCAGCGTTTGCTGAAGAGTCTTGCAGAACTGAGGTCCAAGAGCTCAGCAGAGCTCACACAAAGCCCACAACAACTTCAAGGTAAAGGAAAAAGAAAGTAAATCTAACCAATGTCAGAAAACAGCAATAGAGGGTGCCCTCCTACACCATGTCTTACTCCCATGGTAGTATCCCCTGAAGCCAGGCAGACTATGTACAAAATATGGAGATACAACACCTAGAAAGGAAAATTGATATGCCTGGTCCTGCCAGCGTAGGCAATCAGAAGGAAGTACGAGGTCAGTAGTGACAGATACCACATATTAGTGCTAAATAATTCTAAAGTATAATCTTTACCACGACCAGAGGACGGAGTATAAGCAAATCCACAGAGGGATTTAAAAACATTCTAGGATGCCTTGAAACCAAATCCAAATTGAATGAAGGGTCAACAAATACAGGTCTCCTGGTGTGCATGAAGGTCGGAAAAAGTGACTTGCTGAGGCCAGAATCAACTACATGGGACCCGAGAAGTCCACAAAGAGTTAACTTCTAGGTAGAAGGTAAGGCCACAATCCCCCTCCCTTACATGCATAAAAACCAGTGGACCATTGCTACAATGAATGGCTATGAAAGGTAAGCCAATCAGGTCTCACTCAGCAAAGGAAAACATAACCAGCATCTACACAACATCAAACCAGTACAGCTACAGATTTTAATTCGTACTAATATTTTTTCAGTATGGACTTTTCATATTAAATTCCTGAAGTTTCAGGGACTGTCACTCAGAGCTCTTAAACCAAATTATGGTTTAGACTTGTTTTATTCTCCATACCTGCTAGCTAATTTCAAAGTTACAATTGCCCAAGTATAGATTATCACATAACCAATATAAGGATTGATTTAGATTTTTTTTTCTCTGTAATTATTATTACCTTATCAGTTATTTTAAAAAATTAATTAATTTTATTTTCATGCTGCTACTCAACGTATACTCAAAGAACGAAAGGTATTACAGGAAATTTGTCCAGCATACTATTTGATATAACAAAATCTGGCCTAGCACGGCACATCACCTCATTATCTAGACAACATTAAAATATGCATATTGGACTTTACTTTCGAGGCTGAGTAGACAAAATCATATTCATCATGTCTGATGAACCTGATTTATCTACAAATCTACTGAATGCGCGAATGTGAACTGGCAATTTATTTAAAAACATGTAAGCAAAACTGCAAAGATTTATATGCATAATCGTAAACATTCAAATTCTGTAGGTACAAAATAAACCTACATGTGGTAATTGAATATTTGTAAATTACAACTAAACATTTCTAGTTGTTTATGTGTGCGTATCCCCACCTCCCTCCAGCCACACCAGGATGCTCAGCTGGATGACGTGCATTTGAAGGGTTCTGCTCTGTTCTTACCTCATACCATGGAAGAGTCAAAATGTTTCTAAGACTGTTTTGGGGTCTGTTCTCAGCTAAGCGAGACTTAACACCACACACTGCTTGAAAAAAATTACTCACATGAAGCTAAAAACATTATTTCGGTGAGTAACATAAGATCTGAAAATCATTCCCTAAATTACAAGATCCTTTATCATTCAGCCTGAATTATGTGGCTTTTTTTGTTGTTGTTTGGTTGCTGTTTATGGTTTGGGGCAGGGAGTTTTGGTGCTTGTTGTTTGTTTTAAATAACAAATATGTTATGTCATCCCACCATAAAAAGCTGCATGCCCAATTGCTGCCTTTAACATGTTTTTAGACATGGTAGAACAATGGATCTTTGTTGGGAAACAATTCCATAAAAGGTAACTTAGTTACCATCAGGTAACTAAGCCAAGGACAAAAACTCTCAGGACAAAATTTTTTTAATACTTAAAAGTGGCTATCTGGGACCTTTACAGCATCTAATTTTCTGTCATTCCAACACACATATTGGCATCTGGGCTGAAAACTCTTCTTTTCTGTTTCTTCTTTCTGTCATCTGCTGAGAGGCAGAGTAGAATAATAAGATTGACTCAAGCAGTTGCTGAATGCTTTCAGTGTGTAGTCCATTCCTTAATACCACAGAGAGAAGTCTTGCTAAACAAGGATCTATAGACTGGATAGGAATGTTTTAATTTCCTTCAACAAAGCTGAAGAGCAATACTGCAGAAAATGATATTTTTTTTTAAGGCAAATTATTTGAAAAATATATGGAGTGAGTTTACTGCATAGCAAAGTTTACAAAAGAGATGGGAAAAATAGATTTTAACCAGAATGAAACTGAAGTCTGTCTTTTCAATTCTCATTTACTTCTTCCTACAGAGCTACCAAGAAACACATCTCAAAGGTAAAAAAAAAGCAATCAAGGCACTATGTTAACATTTCAACTTCTGTTGAAGAACTGCATCCAGCGAAAGGGCCTTCAATCACAGAGTCTTGCAAAATCACATATAAAATACACCATCACAATCAGCACCTCTGTTCATAATTACAGGAAAAGATCAAATACTGTATACAGGCAGACAGAAAGAATAAAAAATAATTTAAAATTACAATCTCTTCCTTCCAGGCTGATGATATTTAAGACAGAAGCAGGGGCAAGATAGTTTCCTATATTATCATTGCTAGTATAGACCTGTTATGGGCATTCAGGCTTCTTTAGCACTACATGAACTTAAAATAATGAAAAAGCACTCAGTAAGACTTATTTTTTCCTTGAAGTCTTAAAGCCAGCTTCTTCTCACAATCAAGTAGCAAACTAGGGAAAGCTCTTTTATTGTCTTTTTCTCTTTTATACTTTCAAATGACTTCTCTTCATCAATGTTTATGTTGATACCATGTGGAATGGGTGAAGCAAAATGTTTAATCAGTAAAATTTCAGTGGTCCTTTAACCTGCTGTATTTCTTGTTGCACTTTTGCTAAGTTTTCTGTAAATTGAGAAATAAATAATAAAAAAAGGTATTTCCTGGTGTACTTGAAGATGACACATCCTCACACTTAAGGCTGAAATTCATCACTTTTCAGAGGGGTAGCACCAGACTCATTGCCAGGTGAGCTTTATAAAGATATCTATAAAATCACGTACAGTTCTGATGCTTGAATCCTGCACTAGATGTGTTTCACACAGTGGGAATTTGCAGTTTAAGGCCTGAACTCAAACCTGTTTATTGAGAAACAGTAGGAATTTTCAGCTAAAGGGCTGAACTCAAATCTGTTTATTGAGAACTTTAGAACATGGCCTTGTGATATACCAAGTATGCTCAAAAATACTTCTCATAAGTAAATTTACGTATCTGTATGTGTTTCCTGCGTTCAACTCTTCAAATAATTACCATGTTAATCTCCATCCTAATGGTACACATGCATTATTCAGTTTAAGTTCCATGAGCATCAACTTTAGTGTAGTCAGTACATCTGCCACATTAACTTCTACAATCTCTCAAAAAGCACAAGTTTATTATTAGCAACTTGTGGGCAATTACTGTAATTATCAGCAGACTTGGATTCATCTTAATCAGTGTTTGCTTCAATTCCACGCGCAAAAAACAACATCACCAGTAAAACACTACAGTAAGAATATTGATGACTTTACATCTAGCTGTAGTCATGCTGCTGTGTTTGGCCTCTTCCCTCTAACAAACACACAAAAAATATATCAAAATGTATTTTTAAATATGTGACATAATTTCTTCATGACATACAATTTAGGTCATGACGTATCTCCTATAGATACAAATGTTGAATAAATTATAACAGCATATTCCATAATGACACAAACTATATACCAGTAAAGAAGGTGAATTGTGAAGTTCTGAACACAGAAGACTATTCTTTGATCTTTGAAAGGATACTTTCATATTTGTCTCTTGGCTAGCAACTGTGATCTGCATTGTTACAAGCACCCAGGAATTACACAAGTCCAACCTGAGAAAACATAGGCCTGACTATCAAAGCTACTAAACCAGCCACAAAATTCCCTGATCTGACCATTCAATATTGACATACATATAGTAACAAATGTGCAAACAAGCACCTCCACCATTTTCTTGCTTCTCGTGCTATCAGATCATTTCTCAATGGTAAAGTCCTCCTTTGCTCATAGGAATAACTAGCCCTATTTCTTAGGCATCGTCAGATTGTTAAAAATTCCAACTTTTATTCTATTCCACGGAGAAACAGCAGGGAAAAGATACAGACCAGAAACCAGAAGATTCCAGGAGATTCCTGATTTCCCTTATATGCTTTCCAACTTCTGTTACCACAGAAAAGGCAGATGGCTCACTCACATATCCTTTCTTATGAGCGGGTATTTTCTACGGGAGTTTACTGGTGAACAAAGGCAAAATTTGTTGACAATATGACCCCCCCAAAAAAATTCTTGTTTGCTATCAAAAGTGAAAAGGTATACTGAGTGGGGTTTTTGCAAGGATCTGAACTTGATCTAGTTTCAGGGATTATTTTCATCAGCAGCCTACATAACTGAAGAGAGGACATGCTTAAATGTGCCAAACATCAAGAGCCGATACTGCAAGTATGCTGGATAACAGGGCTAGAACTCAAAATTACTCTGTCAAAGTGGTCAGAAAAATAATAGAACAATTCAGCAAGGGCAAATGTAAGTTTCTGTACTTGGGCAGATAGTCAGCTCCATACCTACAGTACAGCAAGTAAGCAGCCAGACGGCAGCTTCTTCAGAAGAGGAACATGGGTTATAATAGACCATGAGCTGAATGTGCATTCAAAATGTGATTAAAAAAAAATAAATAACAAAAAAATCCCACAATCAAACACCACATCCTACAGGAATATAAACCTCAGTATATACTTCACAAAATATGAAGCACTTCCGTCCTTCTGTTTAGCAGGAAGGAATAAAAGACCCAAATTTTTGGCATAATGTTTATTAAAAAAAGTGAAGCAACTGGAAAGAGTCCAAAGATAGTAACAGAAACAACCACAACTCTCAAGAGAGGAGTTATGTAGAAATATTGAATGTACTAGGATTACTCAGACTTGAAAGAAAAAAAAATTAAAGGCATTTTTGTCACCATCAGATCTGAAAATGTTGCACACCCTATGGAATAACTTTGTCTCCACTGCACCCTGGGGTAAGACAAGCAGCAATGTACCTACTGAAACCAGAGTTGGAAAAAATTTTATCAGTTATTAGGAGAAGTCTTTCTCCAAATAGAGTGACATATTTTAAGAGAGGGTTTGCACGGACCCCATTGTAGTTTTGTTATTTCATGCAGATTTCTGAACAGCTATGCTAAAAAAACAGGTATGACAGTCAGCCTGCTTTGGGGGCCAAAGAGCAGACTAGTCAGTATCTCAAGGTCTTTCCAGTCTTCTTTTGGTTTGTTATAATTTCTATTGTGATTATTACAAATTTTTCTATGAAACACATAATAGGAGATTATCCCTTAGAGATCCAGCCAAGTCTTTCTTTCAGTAGCAGTTTTAACAGTGCTTATGGCTGTATGCCAGTTACATTGCTGAAAGCTTCACAGGTGATATATTTGCTTATAGGCACTGTCATATTTTATCCATCTCAGCATCTATTTAGTAACTGCTTTAGCATTCTAGAGTATGGCAGGTGCTATATAAAACACAGCATTATTTTCCATATTTTATTCCCCTCCTTGGAATTCCTTCTCTCAGATTAATTGGCAAGAGTACAAATATTCACAGAAATTTTAAAATAGAAAGTTTGAGTGCTCTGTGACAGCCACAGTTAGCTGTGCACTATCAGTAAATAAAACACAAGAACATTCCTTTCCTATTACAACAAAATTTTTCAGCAATTATTTGTATAGAAGGAAATACAATGGTAGACAAACTACAGCGGTCATTCAAACAGACAGCAGCTGCTGATTATATGTTGGAAGAATGGTACTCAATTTACTTAAAATGTATTAAGGTTGTGTTTCGATTAGTCCCTTCATCTTGTTTTGTGGCACAAAATAGACAGAAAAATCCATTTGGAATATGCTTTTCCATTCATAATTTCATCCTAGTCATGTTTAAGATTTCTAGGTGGTTAGATACAAACTCCTGCTGAAATGAATGGAAAGACACCAGAAATATCTATGGAAATAATTTTGAGTTGACAAGATAATCTTTTTACTCCACTCTTCACACTGCAGTTGTACGTATTGTAACTTTTTTTATTAGTATTCCTTCATAAAAGAGTCATCATCTCCATCAATTAGGTTCTTGAGTAACTTCTACTGCTTTCTGTTTGATCTCCCTCTTTGGAGACTAAGGGGACTGAAATTAAATACAATTTTCAAGATTCAATATTTCAACCGATATCACTGAAACATACAACAGCTTTGCAACTTTGAGAAGGTCATCTCCTCTCAAAATTTTCCATCTTGGCTACACGCTTGACTACGGTGAGACTGAACACTAATCACAATAAGGACCTATATGATGCCTGTGACTTTAAAGCAGTGGAAGCAAAATAACTGGCAGTACAGAGGCAAGCCTATTTGGGCTGCCTCAATGTGGCAGGACATTGCTGCTCAGCTAAAGAACCTGACTGTAAGAGTACGTCATGTAGATGCCCATGTGCCAAAAAGTCAAGCCACCGAGAAACATCAAAACAACCAGCAAGTGGATCAGGCTGCTAAGATTAAAGTAGCTGAGGTGGATTTGGACTGGCAACATAAAGGTGAACTTTTCCTAGCTTGGTGGGCCCATGATACTTCAGGGCATCAAGGAAGGGATGCAACATATAAAGGGACTCGTGACCAAGAGGTGGACTTAACCATGGACATTATTTCACAGGTTATCCGTGACTGTGAAACATGTGCTGCAATCAAGCAGGCCAAAAGGTTAAAAGCCTGTATGGTATGGGGGGCAGTGGCCGAAATATAAATATGGGGAGGCCTGGCAGACTGACCGTATTATACTCCCTTGAACCCGCCAAGGTGAGCGCTATGTGCTTACAATGATGGAAGCGACCACTGGATGGAGGGAAACATACCCTGTGTCTCATGCCACTGCACGCAACGCTATTCTGGGCCTCGAAAAGCAAGTCTTGTGGCAACACAGCACTCCAGAAAGAATTGAGTCAGACAGTAGGACTCATTTAAAAAACAGTTTCATAAACAACTGGGCCAAAGAACATGGCAATGATTGGATACATCATATCCCCCTATCATGCAACAGCTTCTGAGAAGATGGAGCGATACAATGGGTTGTTAAAAACTATCCTGAAGGCAATGGGATAAGCATTTGGCACAAGCCAGCTGGTTAGTTAATACCAGGGAATCAATAAATCGAGCTGGCCCTGCTCAGTCAGACCTTTTATGTACAGTGGAAGGGGATAAAGTCTCCATGGTGCATGGAAGGAATATGTTAAGAAAAGCTGTCTGGGTTATTCCTGCTTTGGGCAAAGGCAAACCCACCCGTGGGATTGTTCTTGCTCAAGGACCTGGATGTACTTGGTGAGTGATGCTGAAGGATGGTGAAGTCTGATGTGTACCTCAAGAAGATTTGATTCTGAGTGAGATAATGTAATTTCAAACTGTATGAGGATAACTGCTGCATGATACTAACAGTGTTCCATAAGTGTTTTTCAGGTTAATACAGTGTTTCTGTATCAGATGTGTTTCTCTGAAAAAAGGCTGTTTCAAGCCGACTCATGCTGTCACAGAAAAAAAAGGTGGAGGGCAGTAACATTTAGAGGCTATTTAAATGAGTTGACATAACTATCAGCTGCCAACAAATGGCATCTTACAGCATTATATTACTCAGTAATTATAGAAAGAACATGACAGTAGTAAAAGCAAGCTTAATTGTGAAAAGAAACAGTCTGGCCCCTCTTATAGAACAGGTTGAAATCACCTTCTTTTTTTTTTTTTCCCCAATAAACACACCAAATACAGAAAACATTTTAAAACACCCATCATGCAAAAATCTCACATGACTATTTAATGCATTTTGCAGAACAGAGAGCTCCAAGACAGACTTGATGATGAAATGCATAGACGATGCTACTCATAAACCTTTCCTTGAATGAAGCCAGGTGAGTGAAAACTAAAAATCCAATCAACACCCCATCAAAAGCATTTCCAGTATGACTTCCAACATATTTTTGTCCCTTTTCCTGGTAGACTTCCCATTGATCTTCCCATCAGAAACACAAATATAAGATAAAGTATATCCATCAGAAACACATCTTATTCTATAAGAATAGAAAACAGTCCCTTTCTCTTCTCCCTTCTATCAGTTCTATTAAGTAGAATAGCGTATTTTTAAATTGCATACTGAAAAGACAGAAGAAGATTGCAAGAAGAAGGCAAGAAGATTATTTCTTGACTGCTAAAGCAAATTCCTCAGGTCATATTCTTGTTTCTTATCCCATCATTCTGAGGTTGTAATACATCCATCTTCATCAGGAAGGTTCCCAATATGCTTAGGCAAGAAGCGCAGTTAAATAAGCACACAAACAAAAAATACCCCTCTCCTTTTCATTTGAAGTCATTTTTCTCTGTGGCAAGCCTACTCCAGCCAGAATAAAAGCATCCTGTGTTGCTTCTAGTAAGTGTAAGACTCAAGCACAGGTCTCCGGAGGGATGCTTTTTGAGTAGCCCTGAACACAAACTGCGTGAATATAATGCTTCTTCAGGACAGACCCTTCACTTGGGACCAAAAAAAAAAGAAAAAAAAGGAAAAAAAAAAAGGGAATGTAGAAATCACTGATGGTCAGTTCACGCACATTAGCAGCAAACTGTCACAAGACAGCACACCAGAAAAGACTGTGAATACACTGGGTGGAAAAAATGGATAAAATTTTCTTGTAAAGAAAGGACAGGACATTATGCACAGCATGCTAACCACAGCCTTAGCACAATGGAGATGTACCATCTCCAGAGGTCTGACAACTCCAATGAAGCTCTCTGCCTAATGCAACAACTGAAAATCTGATCTGTGTTTCTCGCTGCCCTTAAAGATCTAATGTCAGCTCTGTAGTCCTGAGGTGCTGTCTCATCAGGCCTCACTTCCACCCCTCTCCCTGAGCAAAGTGGTTGCTCACAGGTATGCAACATCTAGTCCATCAAAAGGAAACACTGACAGGAATGAGGGGGTATTTAGGTTGGAGGAATATGTTCTGGACCGTGCTTCATACTGCTCTGAGTAAGCCCTATAGTAGGTTTTTAATTTTTAAACTTTACTAATGCTCAGCTAACTTAAATTACACCAAGTAAGTAATCCAAGAAACCTATTTTAAAGCTGAGTGGCAGAGAAAATATAGGAACTGACAACGCTCTTGATATTTTTAAACCAATTTCCCACCCAAATACAGATCTGAAGCAAATGTGTGACTTCTCCATTCAGTAATTTCAGGTGAAACCTCTGAGATGCTTTGTCTCACCTGAGTTTCTCAAAGTCCTATTCATTCACCCTTCTGGAACATCTTTATTTTACAGCATATGTAGGCTATGATTCTTGGAATCCAATTAAACCTATGGTATTTCCAAATCCTTTTACATATTTAAACTACTTCATATAAAGTTCAAGCCACACAGGTATAAATAAATTAATTACATTATGTAAATATCCTGTCCAGACAGTCACTCCTTTGTTTTTATTTTGTTTTGTTGGTTGGTTAAAAACAAACAAACAAAAACCCCCAAACAAAAACAAACAAACAAAACTAAAACTAAAAAACTAAGCCTTTCCTCTTCCAGAATTACTGTGACTTTTGAAGTGGAATAGGCAACATTACATTACAAATCATGAACCTAGTTTAACAATCTCATGTTTTTGACACGGGAAAAGGGGGATTATCACCTTTCATCTGTTACAGAGCACATTCTTTTATTTCGTATAAAATTTCAAGGTACTAAATCTTAGGAGCACTTTGTTTAGATACTTAATTTTACTACAAGTAATTCTTACAGGCTTCTTATATGTGTATTAAAATATCTTCCCTTCTCAACTATATACAGCAATGAAATAACTAAAGAGTAGATATACAGATGAGGGAAATGAAAACTACCAACAATAAAAACGTAAAACCCCCTAAACTGTTACTAAATAAACTTCTTTTCTGTAAAACATTTTTGGTGTACTATATATCAAACACAATGGTGAGTGTAGAGCATAAAAATTTTACTGACATGATCTTAAGATTACCACTTGTGACTCATAAGCAACAACAGCTGTCATATTAATACAAACTACTGTACAGAAGTGATGGTAAAACTTTTATACCTTACAACATAAGCAATCATTATTCTGCTAACTAAAACCTTAAATGTCTTATTTCCATTGATTATACAATTAATAAAAGCACACAGACTCTTGGGGATATTTGCATTAAAATTTAACAATGTACTGCCCCACATATGGGACATTTGTTCACAGGTCATACAGGGTGTCAGATCTCCCTGAATTTCCATCATATAAACAATCATTTCCTTCCTCCCTTGCCAAGTCTATCTTGGCATCAGCTTAGAACCTGCTTGATTTTTCACTCTTTTTACTAAAATAATAAAATAGTTCAGCTCTTCTCAGCATCTCAGTGCACAAGAGGATCTTATCTGGGCTTGCAGAAGGTACCAAAACTGGGTAAAAAGTTAAGCTAATTATGTACTTGAGAAAACTGAGGCTTTATCAGTACAATTTCCAAACTTACTGAAACCCAAATGAACTTAAGACTTGACCCAAAGTCTTGTCATCTCACAGTCTTTCAATTGTATTTTAATTACTGGACTTTGGATTAGGCTCATGCTCGATTCCACTGGAATTTGAGCACAAGCACAAACATGAAGTAAGCCAAGTGCTGTCTGATCCATCACGCTTCACTGAATCCTCTTCTGGAGCTGTAAGTCATTCACATCCTCCAATGCCGTGTTGCACAACAACTTCAACTACATGATTTGGCTGCAAAGCAAATGTGTCATGTCAATAGCAAAGGGTGATGTGGGAAATAATCCACTGATTTTAACCTAAAATAGATTTTCTCACAATTTTATGTATATCTGAAACCCTTAATTTGCTCTGCACATTAGGATGATACAAACTTGAAAAATAATGGTCCATACTTGCAGTACATAAAATAGGGTTTGTGGAAAATGGGGAAAGCTGTCTTGATCTGTGAATACCAAGCCACGGCTAAAGCAATCAAAAGTGAAAGAAACTTCTAGCAGATCCAAAGCATTTCCCCTTTCAAAGGTGGACTCTATAGAGGAGTGGATACTCCCAGATAAAATTTGTACCTTATGGAATGAATCTCAGGTCACACAGGGATCTTCTCTTTTGAAACAAAAAATCATTGACTTTAGCAGCACTACTGAGTCTGAAAAGATGTGGCCCCTGAAAGATCTGCTGACAGATGACGAAACAGCAGTAGTATTGCAGAATGATATCAATTTACATTAAAAGCTGAATATCTACTTGTTCAATAAAAATGTTCATTTCCTTTTTCAAGCACTTGTTGAAAACTGCCAGAGCAGACTTTAGAACAGTCTTTCACCATCTGAATGGCATCTGTTCATTTAATCTGCTCAGTTCATCTTGCATGTCAGATTTGGCTACACTGGTATTATCAGTATTGAACACGTCAGTACAAAACTTACCCATTTTAAACCCTCTCTGTTATAGGCTTAATGAAACTACTCAGCAAAGCAAAAGGCTTTCTGCTTGTAGAGGAAGCAAAATAAACACAGGTCCTACATAATGTTGTAAGCCAAGTGCCCAGAAATTTTAAGAATCACTTCCCAAAGCAAGACCTCATTCTCCTCAGGATCTCCATCATTCAAACACACAGACATGAATGCCAAATGGTATGTCTCCACACACATGCACATGGTCATTCAGAAGTAATCTTGAAAGGACATCATTTTTCTGGTTTGGGGAATGAAAAAATGATTTTTTGCTGACAAAAAGCCCACCACTGACAAAATCTCCAATTCAAAAAAAATCATAAGTTTGCATAAAAGAGGTGACTTCAGACAGAACTAGGAAGCTTAGGAACTTCAGAATTCCCCTTTCCAGCAACTAACAGCTGTCTGGCTGCTTCATTGCATTCTGAGTAAAAGCACTAAGTATTATAACGATAGTGCAGTAATATTTCTTTTTAACTCTGAAGTTCAGATTGCACAACACTAGAGAAATGTATTTTCAAACCATAGCAAGCTACTTCAAAGCAAAAGAAAAACACTGCTAAGGCAACACAAAACTTCTACCTGCACTTACGTGACAGCTTTGCTCAGAGCTGGAAGATGCTGCAGCAATTGCCACCATTGCAAATAAAGGCTGGGAAACACTATAATTGAAGTTATCATTGATGAAACAGATTTCCTAAACATAAGGATGGAATATACATGCTGTTTTAGCAAATGCTATCACATACTGCTATTAAACTGATACACGTTACAGGGCTCCCATAGCACAACCCAAATACTGCAAATTTTGCCTCTTCAAATACCTTATTTTTACTTGCTTGTCAAATTCACCAAAGTAGATAAATCAGGTTTTTTTCACTTAGCAACATAAGTAAATTCACAACTATCTCTTAGAAGCCACTTCAGTATGTGAGCTGTCAGCACTTACATTAACTATTACATACTATATTAACCTTTCAGACATTGCACATTCTGCAGTGGATTTACAGAGTCATACATTTACACTTTATTCCATTATTCTTTGTTTGCCCCTATCCTAAGCCTAATTCATCATCAGAATAAGGCAGTAACACAGCACTGAAGGCAGTCACGTTGTCAACAGTCATAGCACCCATTTCCTTCAGTCATTACCAATTCCTCCAGACAGTCAGATCATCTCGGGGTTTGACCACATGCAATGCAACCCAGGAAACAGATCTACTACTGCAGTAGTCTGAATTTCAGATGGCATGAAGTCTGAGGTAGCCTGAGTTTTCTCCTGATGTAACAGGAAGAGACGATCCTGCAGCCTTTTCCTGCTGCATCTCCAGGCAGGCTGGGGGATAACCCCTCAGACCTGAGAGACCTGCTGGCTCAGACATCACAAATCCAAATAATACAAAGCTGTCTCCTTACTTGAGAACAGTAGAACCATAGATTGTCCTGAGTTGGAAGGGACCCACAAGGATCATGGAGTTCAACTCCTGTCCCTGCACAGGACAACCCCACAGTTCACACCATGTGTCTGAGGGCGTTGTCCAGTCTCTTCTTGAACACTGTCAGGCTTGGGGCCGTGACACCTCCCTGGGGAGCCTGTTCCAGTGCCCCACCACCCTCTAGGGGAAGAACCTTTTCCTCATGTCCAACCTAAACCTTCCCTGGCACATCTTCCTGACATTCCCTCGGGTTCTGTCGTTGGTCACCAGAGAGAAGATCTCAGCACCTGCCCCTCCTCCTCCCCTTGTGAGGAAGCTGTAGCCCCATGAGGTCTCCGCTCAGTCTCTTCTTCTCCAGGCTGAACAAACCAAGTGAAATTTATGTTCCTTCCTTCACTCAGAACAGATTTTTATAATTGTTGGAATGTAGGAAACCTGGATTGAAGCCTGCGTTGAAGCTTGAACCATATTCTAAGCTCTGCATGTGCATTCACAATCCTCATCTCATACAACCCACAACCAAATAGAAAGGAGCAAAACCAAGAAACAGATATTTCATGGAAAGTTTCTTCACATTTTTTCTTCTGTCAAAATGAGTAAGATCTAATAAAATTTTATGCACTCAATTCTTAAATACATCAACAAAGCAAAGTTGTATAAAGAACAAAGCTGGGAGACACTAACTTTCTGCATAGTAAAACAAGCATCTGCTAACATCTGGGAACACTTAATTATTGTAATAAACCATAGATCAGAATAACTCTCAAAAAAAAAACCACAGAGGATAATATGAATACCTTTTTGCCACTTCAAAAATCATATGTCACCATATTCCATGCATAACCTTTACAGAAGAAAATCATAACAGGCTTGTCAGACCAAAACGACCTGCACCTTTACTTCTCAAGATGATATCCATTAATTATAAAAGCTAGAAGACCATGATATCCACAAACAATCTGCTTCATTCAGTAAAGATATTGCCTTTGTTTAGTCTACTCTACTAGTTTTAAATGTGAGTTACGTTTTGGGGGAAAAGCTTGTTAGGTTTCTGTATCTTCAACTGAATTCAAATTTCCATCCAAATACAACTGTACGCATCCCAAATCAATACTAATCACAAGCAGGTAAGTAGGAAATTTAGCATTCATTATTTTATAAAATAAAAATATGTAAATATGAAAAAACTAACGATATTTGTGCTAGGTTGTGTAATTGCTTAAAAGTGCAAAGTCAATGCTTGCTTTGGCATAAAGACGACTACTACTATTTACCAAACAACTTAGTTCACTTTTTGCCAGCTGGCGAGAACCAAGCATTTTCAAGGAAAACAACATAAAAAGCACAAAAGCTTCCCTCCTCCTTTAAATAATCAAATTTTAATTATGATTTAAATCAGTTCAGCTTGACTGATGCCCTGGTTTGCTCCCGCCAATCTGCAAGCTTCCCCTTCCATGACCAGAAAGCTGCTTGCTCACATAAATGATTTCTCGTCTGCATCAAAGGAAGGCCTTTACGAGCACCTTCCCTAACAATCTCCTCGTGATGCTCTCAAGAAAACTGATTATTCTGTAAAGATGATAGTCTGGAATAGAGTTCCCACTCTCAATTAACCTGGGCTGGTTCCAGCTAATGAAGTGGAAGGGAGGAAAAAAAATTAACAAGATATATTACACTACTTTCAGCATAAAACCTTAGTTATATTCAGTACAAATTTAACCCTCTTCCAACTGTAAGCTGAAGATTTGATCAACATACAATAAAGTTAAACTCAGTGATCAGTTATTATTTTATTTGCAGTGTCTAAATTAAAAGTGTCCTTAGAAAAAGAACAAGCAAGTTTCCTAAAGAAAAGGCAATTGTAATCTAAAGGTCGTCTTTAGATAGGCTTAGTTTAAAACAGAGGTGTGAGAAAACTTGTCAGTCCTATCTTCAAGGTCAAGAAGGAGGATCTGGGAAACTACAGGACAATCAGCCTCACCACAATCACTGGGAAGGTGATGGAACAACTAATCTTGGAAATAACTTCCAGAACACATGATGGTGATTAGGAGCACGGAATTATGAAGTGGAAAACACATCTGATCAACCTGTTAGCCTTCTACAAAAGGATAACTGGCTTGGTCGATGAGAGGAGAGCAATGGATGTGCCATCTTGACTTTAGTAAGGCTTCTGACACTGTCTCCCATAACATTGTCCTAAACAAACTGATGAAGTACAAACTAAGTAAGTCAGGAGTGTCAAACTCATTTTCACTGCGAGCCACATCAGCCTCATGGTTCCCTTCAAAGGGCCGAATGTAATTTTAGGACTGTGTAAATGTAGGAGTAGTTTGACACGCCTGAGATAAGTGGACAGTGATGTGGGTTGAAAACCAGCTGAACTGTCAGGCTCAAGAGATGGTTATCAGCTGCAACAAGTCCACCCGGAGGCTGGTCACCAGAAGCATGCCCAGGGGTCAATAAAGGATCCAGTACTGTTTAACATCTCCATTCATGACCTAGACGGTGGGATAGAGTGCATCATCAGCAGATACACTGATGATACAAAACTGGAGGGATTGAAAGACCAGATGAACATGCTGGCATTCAGAAGGACCACAACAGACTGGATAAATGGACTGCCAGGAACATCATCAAATTGAACAAAGAGCAAACCCTGTTCCTGAGGAAGAAAAACTCCATGCACCAGTATATGCTGGGGCCTGACTGGCAGGAAAGCAGTCTTGCAGAAAAGGACCTGACAGTCCAAATGGATAACAAGTTGACCATCAGCCAGTTTCATGTGACAAAAAAGGCCAACAGCATCCTGGGCTGCCTTAGGAAGGCTATTGCCAGCAGGTCATGGGAGGTGATCCTTCCCTTCTGCTCAGTACAGTGAGGACACACCTGGAGTATGCTTCAAGCAGGAGGTTTTGAGTGCACAGGAACAGGCTATAACAGTGTGCCGAAAGGCTAGCCGGCGGGGAAGACAACTGGCTTGGCTAAACAGGGAGATTCTGAATGAAATCAGAAATAAAAAGAGACTTTACCGACTGTGGAAAAAAGGGCTGGCTACTTAAGAAGAATTTATGGAAATAGCTAGATCATGCAGAAAAAAAATCAGGGAAACAAAAGTGCAATTTGAGGTTAATTTGGCCAATTCTGTCAGGGATAATAAAAAGTCCTTCTTTAAATATGTTAACAACAAAAGGAGGGGCAAGGAAAATCTCCATTCTCTGTTGGACTTTGAGGGAAATATAGTTAATAAAGATGAGGAGAAAGCTGAAGTACTTAATACCTACTTTGCCTCAGTTTTCACCAGAAAGACAGGTGGCCCTCAGGACAACTGGCCTCTGGAGGTGGTTGACACAGATAGGAAGCCAAATAGGCCCCTTGTATTCCAGGAGGAAATAGTTAGTGATTTACTGAGCCATCTGGATCCTCACAAGTCTATGGGACCAGATGGGATCCATCCTAGGGTGATGAGGGAGCTAGCAGAAGAACTTGCCAAGCTGCTCTCCATCATCTTCCAACAGTCCTGGCTCACTGGGGAGGTCCCATATGATTGGAAATTGGCCAATGTTACCCCAGTTCACAAAAAGGGCTGCAAAGCTGGCCCTGGCAACTACAGGCCTGTCAGCCTGACCTCGGTGCCTGGCAGGGTTATGGAGCAGATCATCCTGAATGGAATCACACAGCACCCTCAGGATGGACAAGGGATCAGACCCAGCCAGCATGGGTTTAGGAGGGGCAGGTCCTGTCTGACTAACCTCATCTCCTTTTATGATCAGGTGACTCACCTGGTGGATGAGGGGAAAGCCGTGGATGTGGTCTATCTGGACTTCAGCAAGGCCTTTGACACTGTCTCCCATAATATACTCCTGCAAAAGCTGGTAGCCCGTGGCTTGGACAAGTGCACTCTACGCTGGGTTAAGAACTGGCTGGAGGGCCGGGCCCAGAGAGTGCTGGTGAATGGGGCTGCATCCAGCTGGCGGCCAGTCACTAGTGGTGTCCCCAGGGGTCAGTGTTGGGTCCAGTCCTGTTTAACATCTTTATTGACGATTTAGATGAGGGGATTGAGACCATCATCAGCAAATTTGCTGATGACACCAAGTTGGGAGGGAGTGTCAACCTGCTGGAAGGCAGGAGGGCTCTGCAGAGGGATCTGGATAAACTGGAAAAATGGGCTGATTCCAATGGAATGAAGTTCAACAAGGCCAAGTGCCGGGTGCTGCACTTTGGCCACAACAACCCCCTGCAGCGCTACAGGCTGGGCGCAGAGTGGCTGGAGAGCAGTCAGGCAGAAAGGGACCTGGGGGTACTAATTGACAGGAAGCTCAACATGAGCAATCAGTGTGCCCAGGTGGCCAAGAAGGCCAACGGTATCCTGTCCTGTATCAAAAATAGCGTGGTCAGCAGGACAAGGGAAGTGATCCTTCCCCTGTACTCTGCATTGGTGAGGCCACACCTGGAGTATTGTGTTCAGTTCTGGGCCCCTCAGTTCAGGAAAGACATTGAGGTGCTGGAGCGGGTCCAGAGAAGAGCAACAAGACTGGTGAAGGGACTTGAGCACAAGACCTATGGGGAGAGGCTGAGGGAGCTGGGCTTGTTTAGTCTAGAGAAGAGGATGCTTAGAGGTGACCTCATCACTCTCTATAACTACCTGAAGGGAAGTTATAGCCAGGTGGGGATTGGTCTCTTCTCCCAGGCAGTCAGCAATAGGACAAGGGGCATGGGCTTAAACTCTGCCAGGGGAAATTTAGGCTGGATATTAGGAAGAAATTCTTTACAGAGAGAGTGATCAGGCATTGGAATGGCCTGCCCAGGGAGGTGGTGGACTCACCATCTCTGGAGGTTTTTAAAGTGAGGTTGGACATGGCACTTAGTGCCATGATCTAGTAAACAGACTAGAGTTGGACCAAAGGTTGGACTCGATGATCTCTGAGGTCTTTTCCAACCCAGTCGATTCTGTGATTCTGTGATTCTGAGTACGGTGTCCAGCTCTGGGCTTCCCAGTGAAGGGCCACAAAGATGATAAAGGGATTGCAGCATCACTACACTGTCCTATGAAAATATGGGAATAATGCTGCAATAATCAAATTTCAATCTCTTTTGGTTGCCAGTATTTCCTCTAATGCACTGTTAATAGCAAGCCTATACAACAACAGCATATTTTATGTACTCCACAGAAAGCAAAGCAACATTTTGCCACCATACAAAAATTATAAAAGAGATAACATTGTATGTTTTGTGTCCTGCACAATGTTTTAAAATATTTTGGGATTTTCAGTAGTTCTAAAAATACTCTAAGATTTCTGTTTTCAAAGAAAACACAAAGGAAAAGAAAAAAAAACCAACACAAAAACAAAACACCACCACCACATTAACACACTGACTTCTATTCTTACATGCGACAAGCAAAACATATTCTTGCAATGGCACTCCACGTCGGCTAGCAGGCATGTAGGGGGTGATGTGTTGTCTAGTTTTTCCAAACAACGCAGCTGCTGCGATTACTCACAGATCACACAAGAGAATGTTGTCATTTCTTTAAGAACTGTGTCCGTTCCACTTGACCTGAGAGCAGAGGTGCTGCTCTTAGCTGTGCTAAGAAAAGGAAACTGCGTAGCTCTGAAGCAGTGTCCTGCCAATAAGAAACGCAGGCATGCGACCCAAAGAAAACTTATGTAATCCCCATCAGAGATGGGTTCCCTAGAAACACTTCACTGTATGCTCCTAATGGAAATACAGGCTACAGTATCCATGCAATGCTTTAAATAAAAGATAACAGACCCTTTTCTCGTGACTGTATTTGATTTCCCCATCTAAGTGTTTAAATCTACACTGGCTCAAACACCACCTACAATTATGCCAACACTTTATTAAAAATAACTTTATACATATTTAAAAAACCCAAACCCACAACCAGTACATATCTATCCTAACTTGCAGAGTTAGGAGAAACTCAACATGCCCGTATCCCCCAACACCATCTAGAGGGTGTCAGCAGACAGTGCAGTCAGGTATGAATAGGGAAGGATGAAGACAACAGTACTTGAAAACGAAAGTCTTCACTCACTCCTCTCAGAATTCCTGCAGCATATAAAACACTTCTTGTTTTACCTTCTTTTTAACCCACTCTATCTCCCCTATATATTTATTACATTTTTTGAGTGTCATATTTAACTCTGGTTTTTGCATTCATTTTCCCTAGAGTATGTTGCAAATATTTTAAAAACTGTATTCACTTTGACACCTTTCTCTTGTGTCATTATTTCTTCTCGACCTTTTAATCTGACTGAGGTATGCTCCATATTCTATTTGCTTCCCTCTCAATGAAATAAGCTCACACACAGCCACAGGCATATGTGAGCACACTCTCCTCCTTCACAACCTCCTTCTACTCTTTGTAAACATCTTACCTCTCTGGACACAGCCTTTCATTATTTATTTACAATAACGGTTCTTTCCCACTCCTCTAATTTTCCTTTAGTCTCTAGTTTCCCATCTGTGAGTCACTATGTGATGTGACATCAACCCAGCAAAGAATCTGTACTTTTCAATGGCTTCATAATTCATTAAACTAAACACCTCTAACTGCTTCAGCAGATCAGAGCAGAATGCTCAGCATTCTGAAGAACGAAAGTGCACATCTGTGCTTGGGAAGATCATGGAACAGATCCTCCTAAAAGCTATGCTGAGGCACATGGAAGACAGCGAGGGGATTTGAGACAGCCAGCGTGGCTTCACTAAGGACAAGTCCTGCCTGAACAACCTAGTGGCCTTCTACAATGGAGTAATTACATCAGTGGACCAAGGAAGGGCTACAGATGTCATCTACCTGGACTTCGGTGAAGCATTTGACACAGTCTCCCACAATATCCTTCTCTCTAAAGGGGAGAGATATGGGTTTGATGGGTGGACTGTTTGGTGGATGAAGAACTGGCTAGATGGTTGCACCCAGAGAGTAGTGGTCAAAAGTACAATGTCCAGATAGAAACTGGTAAAAAGAAGTGTCCCCCAGGAGTCTGTGCTGCTTAATTATTGTTCTTCCCTTTATTTAGGAGTCTATCAAAAACCCACAAGTAACTAGTAATTTCATTCCCGAAGTCTTAAGAAAACAGAATGATTTTCCTGCTTAAATACTACCCATATCTAATGAGCAGGTTACCATTTCTTCACCTTTCACAAGGCAGGAACAATAGCTGTAATGCTTTAATCCTTCAAGTTAATTGAAAATCTAACAAGCCTTTATCTACACACCATAAACTTTAATAGAAGTGTCTTCCATCATAATTCACAGGTTTAAATAGCTATGCACGTGACCCCATAACTCGTACTGATTACTTCAAAGAGTCTGTAAAGTTTTAGAGGGAAAAAATAGTGATAACACACTGGCATAAAATGGAATAATTGTAGAGATTTAAAAAAAAAAGAAGAGATAAAATCAGCTTAATTTGTGTTGTTGACTTGTTTATGCTTGGGGAGGGAAGAGTACTACTTTGTGATATTTGGAGGGAGGAAGAAAAAAAATCACATTTTCTTCCATTGGAGGTATTTTTTCTTCTCACCTCTAAGAAAACCAAAAAGTTAGAAGATAGGCACGTAAAAGTGAGTTTGTCTCTTCCTGGTTTTTTATACTATTTTAGTGATGCATAGATAGGAAAACTGCTCAGCTCTAAAGGCTCATTATCACATTTTTATAGACCATCTCATATCACTTGGCATTCACTTAATGTCTCCAGTTTCTGGAATGCGAGCATGAGAACAGAAACCAAGCTTTCATTTATTAAACATGCTTTTGAAAGAAGCTTAGAAATGTGAATTTGTAATTTCCAAACCCAGAACAACAAAAGTGGCTGGCAACTGCAACCACCAGCATAAAGACTTTGTTTCAAATATATAGAAAAATAAATCCTGGTCTGAAACTATAAGTGTATAATATAATTAGGTTTATCACACACGAATTAAAGAGCACACTCTGACCATAGGAGGCACAATTAAACTGTTTACATTTCTTTAAAATGAAACATGTACTGCTTGTAATCTTGTTTGGAATACACAGGATCACTCTGATCCCTTTCGACATCGGTAAGGAAAGAAGAAAAGGTGAGAAAAGACCAAGCCACACATACTGTGGAAAGCGGCAGACTTAAAAAGGAAAAAGACTAGTTTGGGTAAAGTTGTGGTAGGGAGCAGTGTAGAGATAAAATTGTTCCCCAGTCTATCCACGGGTCTCGATTTGGGACATACCCTATCCAGGAGCTGGTAACAAATTTGCTGAACTTTTGTGATTTTATATTAAAAGCAAGAACAAGAAGGAGAAAAACATATATTTTAAAGACCTATAGAACTAAAGGTTCATGTGAATTGCCCTCTACTTAGCTTTTCTCCAGATGACCTTCCTTAAGGTGAATTTCCAAGCAGGGTGAAGTTGTAAAGTATTTAGCAGTGTACTGGTCTTCGCTGAGATTGAGGTAATTTTTTTCATACAGTTAGAATATTTTCTTTTTGGTACCTAGCACAGGCTTTTTGGTTTGGATTTAGTGCAAGAGTAATGTAGTAACCCACTTTTTCCTTGGGACAGAGTTAATGTTTTCTTATTATTAATAGTAGCTGGACTGTGGTTTTGAATTGGTAAGAAAAGAATTTAAGAACTTACTGACGTTTTGGTTGTTGCCAAGGTCCTTTTCAATTTTCCAGGTGCAGGTGTTCATAGCAGCTGGGAGGGAGAACAGAGGGACAGCATCTAGACTGACATCCAGGACGGTCAGTGAAATATTCCCTACCATTAGCAACATGCTCCGTATATAGCTAGAATAGGTTCATCCAGCTATTTAGTTCAGTTCCATTTGGAGGTCTGTGTGAGTTCTGTTGGAATTCAGCCTTCTGCCATTTTGTGGTTTTTTGGCCTTTTGCCATTTTGGCCTTTTTGCTTTCTTGGTGGAATTATCTGTTTTGGACCATGGGCAGCCTCCTTTCCAGGACTGACTGTTCAGCAAAAGATGGACTAGGTATCAGTCACCAGTTGGTGAGAGCAATTGTAATAGAGTATCACTTATTTTATATTTATATATACACCATTAGTAGTAATGTTTTATTTTTTTTTGTAGCCTTATTAAACTGCTCTTATGTCAGCCCATGAGTTTCTCCCTTACCTTTCAATTCTCTCTCCCATCAAACTTGGGGAGGGGGGAGGGCGAGCGAGCAGCTCCCATGATCCTTGTTATGGGCTGGGGTTAAACCACAACAAGTAGTCATCCTACTATTACTATTATTTTCACCTCTCCTTTTCAAAAAGACATGAGCTTGTCAAAAATACATGAGTTTTATTCAAACATCTCCCACATTAGCATGCCATCCCCTCTCCATCAACACTGCAGTTCTTCTGTAGATAATAATATCAGTATCTCAGTCATTTATGAGAGCAAAAGACAGAACACTGACCTATGGGTCAGATGCTTCATGTAGCTGTACTGGCTTAACTGACAGTAGGATTGAGCCCAGTTGCTTAAAAAAAGAAGCACCAAGTAGAAGATCAGCAGTAAAAGAGAATACTTTAAACAAAAATAAAGATGTGCAAGAGCAGTGAGGGGATATTTAGAACTGACAGACACTTTCTTTCAAATTTGTCTCAATTTGAAGGGCTCATTTGCCTCTAATGAGGCAAATGAGCAAGTTTTACCACAAAAACTGTTAGAAATGCTCACTCACAAAGTATTTTGGTTAATACCTACAGTTTGACCATACTGTTTTATTACTCTCTTAAAATATTTTTATTTTTACATTATTAAATAAACAAATGTAGAAATGCCTCATATTAGCTACATATGTGAGCCTTGATTCAAGGAAGTAATTTTTTATATATTCCTTCTATTAGATACCTGGGTCATTTGTACTGTGATTTAAAATGGAAGGGACCCACCTGTAATCAATCACTACTTTGGGGCCCACATTTCTATCTTCTTCCAAAAGTGGTCTATTTTATATCCACTAGGCAGGTTTCTCTACAGGTTCAAGTTGGAATACAAAATGAATCACGAGAAATGAAGCAGGATAAGAAACACACATGGTTCTCAGCTGTCACATTCATTTAGGGTTTTTTGCATTAAAATCTAATTGTTCTTTACCAATCCATTCTGTGATTTGAGTGCTGTGTCATTTCAGAGGTTAGTGGAAAGCCACAGAAAGTGACTCCAAACCTTTCCACCTCAGCAGTATGTCTTGAACTTGAGATGGGGGACTTAAAGCACTGAAGTAAAACCATTATGGACTCCAGTGATGAAAACATAGTTTCTCTCTCAAGCAGTTCTGACTGATGCAGATAGAATACACATCACTGCTCACTGGTCCAGATCATCAATGTTAAAAGCCAGATATCTAGGTTGACTTGGTTCATGGAATCACAGAATGTTAGGGATCAGAAGGGACCTCAAAAGATCATCTAGTCCAATCCCCCTGCCGGAGCAGGAATACCTATATGATGTTAAACAGGAAGGTGTCCAGGTGGGTTCTGAATGTCTCCAGAGTAGGAGACTCCACATCCACCCTGAGCAGCCTGTTCCAGTGCTCTGTCACCCTCACTGTGAAGAAGTTTCTTTTCATATTTAAGTGGAACGTCCTGTGCTCCAGCTTGCATCCACTGCCCCATGTCTTGTTGACACTCTTTTGAATAGAAATTCCTCCTGAAAACATCAATATTTTTTTTTCTTGTACTGACATTTAGAGAGGGAAAATAATCCTTGAGTTCAAAATAAATTCAACTATGTTTATATAGTTCTCCATCACAAATGACAAACTTACTGATATCATCAATTCAGTCTGTTTACTGTAGTTTAAAGCTCAATATTACAGAAATGCAAAGTCATCAAACAGTAATTGCACAGAGAAAAACACAGTTACTAAGATTTCAAATACATGGATAAACATGCCATTTACCAGAACCAAAGTGGCATGCAGAAAAGTTGCAAGAACACAGTAAGAACTCTGTAAAAATGTAAATATATGTAAATATCTATACATTTCACAGTTGATTACCCCAGTAGCTCTAGAACTATGGATTACATCAGTTCTTAGTGGTCTCAAGCCATTGGTGATTGAACTGATTACGATAATTTATTACACTACCACTCAGAAAAATAAACTATAAATGCCACATCAACAAAACAAACCCTAATCTGTAGAATTTCAGTCTTTACATCCTCAAATCTATCATCTGTCGTTTATCTTCATCCTTTCTGTATCACTGACTGGCTATTTATGAAAACAGTAGAGCAAGAATAGACATAAGAATAGCTAATGAGACAATAATGCCACAACCATAGTGAGGATAATGGGATGCTCAGACATGTCCTTAAATAGATGAGTGGTGGCAAGAGAAACTCTTTCAACAGCTACATATAACAAAATACAGTACAAGGTATGAGGGATCATACAGCTAAGAAGGGGGTGGGGGGCAGCAGGGCAGGAGCAAGCCAAGGAATGAGAAAGATGTGGTAATATTCAGTGTCCCAATAGAAACAGCTGGGAGCAAGAGCCACAAAAGGATGTGCTGACAGTACAGTGTCTGGAGGGGAAAGGAGGAAAAGACATCCCAGATGACTGCAAGAAAAAAAAAAAATATTTATATTGTTTTCTAGTAAACATATTCAAGAAAGAGGAATTTGAACTGAAACTCAAACTGCATACTCTCTATGGTACTACTACTGGGCAGTCAGGTAAGGTATATCAGTGCTCTCAAACCTTAAGAGCAACATGACACAAAAATCTTAATAATTAGCAAGGAACAAACAAGTAATTCTGAGTTCAA
The DNA here is from genome assembly GCF_963082525.1 of Nesoenas mayeri. NCBI lineage: Eukaryota > Metazoa > Chordata > Aves > Columbiformes > Columbidae > Nesoenas > Nesoenas mayeri. The sequence continues at coordinate 90,879,696 of NC_137543.1, read as the reverse complement.
TATGACCAAATTTCTCAGTTTTTCCTATACCTGTGGCCACACATAATAGGTAACTTAAACATTTAAGTTAAGCTGAATGTTCATCTCTATTGACTTTTCTTCTAGTGTTGCCTGTATCAGTTTTACTAACATATTAGAGAATAAAATTTGCAACCACAAATGGAAACCTGGGAACAAGATCCAACACCTTAGCATTGGCTCTCCAAAGAGATAGTGAAGCTGAGCTCTCTTGGAAACTGCTTGCGAGTCCTGCTTATGAGGTCATCTCTGTGGTTCCCACCAGAGCAGTTTTACATACACCAAACAACAGCTCCTAACTTCACAAGAAGGTTCACTGATTTCAATGGGATCTGCTAAGGAATAAGGCTGGACTCAGCAGAAAGATGGGTGGAAGAGAGTGGCTCCGTGCCAAGTACTGAATATACATTCAACAAGAGACAGTAGACAAGTCATGGTCTGCATGTGCCACATTACCCTCCAGCGTGTCTCCAGGGAGGAGTGTAGGGGACTTCCCACTCCCCACCAACACCCAAGCACCTTTTCCCTCCAAGGCAAGGGAAGGAGGATGAATTTGCAAGGAAGAACGAAAGAAGAGCAGGAAAACACAAGGAAACAGCTGTGAAACAGTGGCCTGACCCTTCAGACAGAAGCTGTTTGGTCTGGTACCAAGTATATGCCTTTTGTTGATCCCATTCTCAAATCCAAGCAGGTGACACATTTTAAACTAACAGGCAAGAAAACTGCATATATTCAAAAGACTTGCTCAGAAAATTGAGCACATTGATCAAAATTAAAATATCCAAGTGAGGAGTTAGGTTAGGTTATGGTTGGCCTCGATGATCCTAAGAGTCTTTTCCAACTGAAATGATTCTATGATTCTATGACTTCAACCTGAATAGTGAGCAAGCAGGGAAAAGCAGCTACTGGCCTACTTCAGAGATGCACACTCATAGGTGTGGGTTAGTCCTACACAGTTAGCTCTAAACACAGTCTAGACAGTCTCACACACTCACAATAAAAGGTTTTCCATTTTAGAAGCATGTTCCCTATCTCATCTCTTCAGAGAAGAAACAAACTCTAGATTAAACTTCTAAAAATACATTTTTATATAGATAAAGCTTGTGTTTTAATCATTTCTGTGTGACAAATCTCTGTTCTTCTGTTCTCTTGTGATGAGAGAAAACACAACAGAGGGTGGGTTCTCAATTGTTGCATACTTTGAATATTTAAACATAAAAAAGTAAGAGAAGCGCTACATTAACAATGAAAAGTGGTAGAACAGTCCACTTGTAAGACAAGCATAATTCAGCATTGCATGGATTACTTCGTAAGGACAGGCTGGGGAAAATCAAATTCACAAGCTGGCTATATAGAAGATGACAAAAAGATGACATCCTTGGGCCCAGTACTCAGCAAAAACACAAAGACTCTGCATCAGCTCCTATTGGGGATCCTTTGGTGATTTCAGAATAGAAAACTGAAAAACAGAAACAAAAAAGTCCAGCAGATGGCTCTGAATGAGGAGAACAGAGAGAGGTGACTAACTAGTCTGAGAGACACAAAAATAAAATGGGAGCAGTGCCACAGTGTTATCATTTTTGTTGGGCCACCTGGAGAGGTAGCAGGCTTATCAATGAATGCCAAAAATTAGTAGCGCCCATCTGTTCACACTAATAAATATCCCTTACTACAAAAAATATAAAAGGATACAATTCCCTGAGTACTCCTCACATGTTTTCAGCAGACCTGTTTGTTTAAAATATTTATTTGGGTCTTAAATGGCTTAACAACTGCCGTGAACAGAATAGTGTTTAAAGATGACCCTTGGAAGTAACACGGTAAGTCAGTAGCTAGAAGAATTCACAACAACAAAAAGCTCCAACAACTTCATTTTAAATAAGCAAAAGCTCTTCAATTATCACTGCCTTCAAAATGCCATTAGAAGGGTATCTCTGGCCAACTGAATGGACTGATGGCAAAACCCTAAATGAGAGGCCCAGTTCAAAATTTGAAAAGTTAGTACTTGTTTGCAGATAACAGCAGCGGAAAGTATCTCCACTCATAAAGAACTGTAAGAAACACAGTAGAAGCTCAGTTTACCTCCTCTGCTGGTGAGTACCATCCTTCTGCTGGTTCTAAATGTGGATTGAAAAAGGAGGTCAGAGCTGGCAGAAGGTGAAATGAAGAACGCTCAGTTCTCTCTAAGTACTGCTACAAAAAGAAATGGGATGGAAGAGAAAACAAAAGCATATAGGTTGGCTTGCTCTCCTAAGTTTGAAAGCAAAGTGTCTCTTTAGCACTAAGCTTTCTTTGCTCCAAACACTGTTTTTGCAATGAATGAAGCCGTATGAGTTTAGAGCAGAAATTCAAACTTGCTAGACTGAGGTATTTCCAAGCTGGCCTTTTGACTGAGAAGTATGTTTGGTCTTCATATATTACATACCGAAAAAACAACAACAACAACAAAAAACACAACAAAAAAAACACCATCACACACCCTGTTCTGCTTATCTGTTTAACATCATCATTATACCACCTCAATTAAAGCAATTCAATCACATAAAACTGCCTGGATCCATGAAGTAATCCAGAAAAGGACAGACCTTTCTATGTTCACCACCATCTTTTCAAATACAAAGTTATCATACTACTTGTGCATAACTGTTTTGTGCTATATTGTGCCTTTCATATAGCAAAAATGTGACAGAATTAGCTTCAAATATAAACATGTATAAATAGAAAGAAGAACACAATAAAAATAACTTCTGAGGAGACAAAAATCACAAAATGTGTGCAAACATGTATCCACACAGAGTTCTGCAAATGTCTGCTCCTTCATAGTTATTACAACAGATTTTTTTAAAACTTCCCAACAGCAGTTTCAAAAACTGCCCACACTGTAACAAAGCAAACAGATGCTGCACTGGGTGCAACATGGAAAAGCTGTGCACCACTGAAAGCTTTGTTCTCTGTTCCATTCAATATCCAGGAAAATCATTTCTTCAAAAGGAAAGTTATTTTAACTGTGTAAATTCATTTAAACTTGGTTGTCTTCAAAATTTTGTACCTCACTAAAAGCTACAAAAAGTCTGACCAGCTGCTCCTGGGACTGAAGCACGACACTTGGTTCCTAAAGTCTCAAGCACCTTTACCAAGCACTAGTTGAAAAACGCAGCTCTTCCAGCTGAAGCACAAAGGACAACACTGTAGCCACGCACGTTATTTCCACTGTTTTGTATTCCCTGCATTAGCATGAACCCACAGTCAAGTAATGAAAAGTGGCTAACACGATTTGGTTTGTCTGTGAACTGGCCCACACTTTCGGAAATAATGTGGGTTGAGTGGGAACTTTCAGATACAATGCCAAACAGAAGACTGTTCAAATCCAAATGAACAAAGCCTTCCACCAAAGCAAATAAACTCTTGAGGCTGAGTTACAGGATTTTAACTACGGTGTTATTCACATGACATCCCCTTCCTAGTCCAATAAAACAGCAGCTTGCTTTGTGGTTGTTTTTTGGTTGGTTGGTTTGGGGTTTTTTTAATAAATATTTTTATGAAACAGTTGGAGAACAGCCTGAATCACTGAAAACTTTCATGCAAAACAGATGTCTCTATTTTTTAACTTCTATTATAAAAATGCATAAGGAGAAAATAAGTCACTATAATGTTAATCATCCAAAGTCCTTCAGTTTACTAAATCTTATTTTTAAAACATCTGTGTTTCAGTATGGTATGAGTAAGGCACATTGCTGTGGCAGACAGGTCTTGCCTATGCTACATGAACAAGGGCAGCTATTGCCCACAGCCAGGGAACTTTCAAGAGGCCGAAGATACAGCTTTGCACACACCGTTGAAAGCGTCTCCTCATACCTCCAAGAACAGTACAAACCAAGAGTTATTTAAGGATACAACACATTTTCTCATTTTATCAAGCATTAAATTGTTCTCATGATGAAAAGGAAAAAAGCATGCCCGCAAGCGGGATCACTGATCTATAGTTACATGGCCCACTGAGACTATTCCATACCCTTTTATAATGGTCTTGTGGGGACAGGATTCAGCCCAGAGCAGGGCATCCTGACTCTAGTGGGCATAACACTCTTAGTTTATTTAAGAAAGAGACTGTAATCATCTAAGCGGATATGTTCCTAAACTTTAACCTTCAAAAATATTTCACTTTGCTAAAAAACTTCTCCAAAACAAAACCACAACAAAGTTTCAGCATTTTCTTTAAAAGCAGATGTGTGTGACAGCAATAAAACTTGACTCAATTCTCCAGGTCCTGATTTTACACTGCATTTTATTTTTCTAATCTGCCCTGCATTCACTTTTGATTAAATACAGCTAGCTAGTAAGAATTACTCTGCCTAGACCTGAAAATACTTCAGCATTTTAGAATCTGGGCTCAAAAGTCCTCCTAGGAAAAACATTTCTATTTGCCTCAATGGAAGCAGTTTCAGGTTTTGATGTCTTATGAATTCTCTTTGAGATGAAATTTTATTCTGCAGAGTGACTATAAATTGTTACAGCTTTGTGCAACATGTTTTTCTTGAAAGTATCCAGAATTATTCAGTATCTGTTTATCATAATGCAAAAGCAGGATTTTTCTTCCCTTTCCTTTCCATCCAGGTTACTTGACTTTATAACAGTCTGTGCCAGCCTCCCTGTGAAAATATAGAACTTGGTAACTAGCCCACCCATAACAATTATACTTCTGGAAACCATCATTTATAGAAGCACAACCAGCAAAAAGATCCATTCCAATTTAAATATCTGAATCAGAGCCTGAAATTTGAAAAAGGTATTACTTCCATATAAACAGAGGAATCAATTGGGAATCAGTGACACAATTATTACAGAACTTTGGTTTTGTCATGTACCACTCTATCTTCTTCTATTCACAAACATGGATATTTTGTGAAAAATGGCTTTTAAAGTACACAATTTACCTGCTTTAAAAGATTCTTTCCTAAGAGAGTAGACATCTGAAATGGAATTATTTTAGCCACACTGAAAGAACAAATTAAATCCATGAAATCTTTCCTGATGCTGGCACCAGGTTATTTCAGGTCTCACTCTAACTCAGGAACATCAGAGTCTTTCTAGGACACCAGACCTAGCGCTGGCGAAGTCCAACCAATCTACTATCAGACAGGTGAACTCTGCTCTCTGTCTTGTTATTGTGTCAGCTGAATTGGGTGGGGGGTTCTTTTGGTTTTAAGTTGTTGTGTATCCACTCTAAGGGTATGAATCTAATTATTTGACCTTACCATAGTGTGCTACGGGGAGCTTTGTTTAAATAATTCTGGTTTTGCTGGTTGGCTTGGAAAATGAGGAAACTTCTATGAGCAAAACAAACCAGATACTCTTTCTGGTACATAGTAGATGAAAAATTTTAGCTACCCAGACATCCTTAATTATTTTCAGCAAATAAGTAATCTGTGTAAATTTGCTTTTTGTGCAAAGATTTTGCATTTCTCTGTTGAGTTAATCTCATCTCGGAACACTCAGCATTCTATTGAGAAAATAGTGCATTTTTTTCCTTGTAACAATCAAAAAGGGAGTAAAATCATGAAGTAAATCTAACAATATCTTTTCTTCTATAGCATCCAGAGAAGCCAAGAAAGGGAGGTTTTCAGTTTTTTATGCCACATGTAAGACAACCTGTTGCTACTACTACACAGCAGAGAGCTGTCTTAGCTGCAGTGGTCAGCCCAGAGCCCGTGCTCCTGAATGTTCAACAATGAGCTTTTAAAAATTATTTATATTATTTATTATCTTCTATAATAAGAGACGATGACGACTAGAAGACACAAAGATGACATGCATTACACAGCGGTCCTCAGTGCCCAGTGCACATTCATTCCCCAGGGTGTGGTTTATTTGTATCTAGGATTTTAGTTCAGGATCAAAAGAGAACCCTCCTCAAGAATTACCATAAACAGCTTTCCACAGAAAGTGTGCTACACATCTCTGTTTTTTCTCTGGTTTCCTATGAGAGTGAAAGACAGACAGCCTAGTTCCAAATGCAAATCACTGGTTATAAATATCAAAAGGTGCTAGACAGGCTATAAGAAAGGAACCTCTATTAGCAACCATCAGTTGGAAATATTACCACAGTTTTCGAAGAATTTTGTATTCATATCTGGTGATGAGATCTTCATATAATATCATCAGCAATGCTCTGAACGGATACAGTTTGACAGCTGCAAATCTTAGGTACTATGTGATATTACATTTTAAGAGTGATGTATAATAAGACACCATTTCATCATGTGAATATATTACCTAATATATGCTTGGCAGACCAGCATCTTGAAGTACAGCCTCTTAAAATACTACTAGCTTGTTGTCTTATTTTTTATACAGCACCTCATATTTCAAGCAATGGAAAGCAATTCCATTTTAAATCACTAGTATTCTTTTTTAAAATGAAATTACTCTGAATAGTTCCAGTAACAGAATAAGGTCACCACAGTCCAGATTCTGGTATGATCTCCAAAAGGCAGGTGTTCGTGTGTGTATGTGTGCGTGTGTTTCTGCATGTATGCACAGGGGGAACAGGAACTGGAAAAATACATCCTCCTTCGTCAAGCCACTTTCAGTTGTACAGATGATTTTTTCCATGTACCATGGTGCCTAAGCAATCAGACTGGCATCAGATGGCCCACTGTACAAGCATACATTGGGATATTGACACTGCTCAAAAACACTTCAACAGAAGCAACAGGAAAGGGATACAGAAAATATGTAAACAGTTGCATTTCTCCACCACATTTTAGAATTTCAGTAATTTCCTCTGGAATGGTAAAAACGGATATGTCCAATTCTCAAAATGGGTAATTAACTACTGCTGTTACTGTGGCTTCCTTTCAACGGTGATGGGTACCACAAAGGAGCAGCTTTCTCAGTACAAGTATAAGATTAGAGAAATTGAGCTTTAAATACCCTTCCAAAACGGCAGGGCTAAGCAAATGAACAGTATAAGGAGAAGAGTTTGTGTTGAACCTCACTCTCAGGACACGTGAGCCCTCTCTTTGGGCTCAGTCATTCCAACTTAGTCCAGTCCAGAAAGAAGTCCAAGCTCCAGGGTAATAACCCAGATACAAAGAACACAATGGTTTAGCAAGTGAAATTCTTCACATCCCAGTTTCTCACAGCATGCACATCCTTGTTTAAAATCTCAGTTATAAGTCCTCCACAGAATTAATGCAGCAGTTATGGTAAAGGTCTGTCTTCCACTTTCTAACTTCTCATCACAGTTACAGTCTCCTCTCCTGAGGGGCAAAACTGCCCACAGGAGCAAAACTGCTCTTGACAGCAAGAGATGGGCAGTCACAGAGCTGGACTTCAGGATGACAGGACTTAGCAACTCCTAAAGACGGCAATAAGCCCAGGAACAGCCTCCTTTAGAAGAGAATACAAAGTTCTGTAATTCATAGAATTCATAGAATTACAGAAAATTTAGATTCAAAGCGACCACTGCCAGTGGTCCAATACTCTGTTCAAAGCAGGTCACTGAGAGACTTGTCTGGTTGGATTTGAGTGTCTCCATGAAAAGTTTCCACAACCTCTCTGGGCCACCTAATTGTAATTAATTTTAATTTAATGCTTTCCTCCATGAGTTCCTCATACAGAGAGACACACAAAATATATTTGCTTGCTAACACACAGAACCAAACCTACAGTTGAGCTAAAAGGGAGAATGGGCAGAGACCATATGTGCAAAACTTGGAAAAGATTCAAAGGTGCGCAAGTAACTCAACAAGTCACACAAAGAGAAATCTCTCATTTATAGAAAAGTTGTTTACTATCTACCTTGTCTATGCCTGACATGAAGCACAAAATGTACTACAAACACCCTACCCTTTCTTTTCTTTCTGCATCTAGCTATCAACACAATATACTGATAGACTTTGCAGCTCTCTAAGGGGAAGGCAACAAAATTCTCCTGCAAAATTGCTTACCCACAGCACTGAGAAAAAAGCAAAATATGTTGGAAGATTTCCATGGCTTCTAGAGTGAAGTAAACAACCAGAATTTTTAAAAAGTCAAAGATTAATTAATTTCTTGGACTTCTGTTTGTAAAATGATTTTTCTTAGTTTTGCATTTATATTCCAAACACATAGAATAGTTCTACTTCAGAATTTAGTTGTTGCAAGGAGGGGCTAAAAACACAAAATAAGAACAGCTTTCATTTAAAGTAACTGATTTAAGATCTCGTACATCACCAACAGAGATGTTCATTTGAGCAGGAAAGCTGATGCATTTATGACAAGCTTTTGTGTACTTTTCCAGATGATGGCAACAAGCTGACAGCTTTAAAGAAGTAGACATGTTACGGTAAGGTTTATTGTGTAGGCAGCATTCTTCCTCTGCAGCAATCTCACAGCTTACATTTACAGTTTATTATCATTTCTATGAAATTCCAGAATTTGCTAATAATCTTCAAGACTGGGAAAACTAATGTCTTCTGTCTCCAGCCCTCCTCTCCTGTAGACACACTATTTTTCTAAAATAGTCTGGAAGACAACACATTCAATTCTTTTTCACAAAGTATCCATTCTCAGTTCTTTTAAAATGCTTCAGACAGCACTGTTCTCGTTTCCACTTCTGTAAGATGTGCCAGCCAGCACAACATAATTCATCCTCAGGGTAAGGAGTTTACAGTAAGTTATTTTTGCAAGCAGCCAAACCAGCAAAACTTTATTTCCTCTATGTCTGGAGGCAAAGCTTGTTTGCAGATTCAGTGGTAAGAGAGAAATCCATCCTGCTACCTCTGCTTTAGCTGAGGCACTAATAGGGTCTCTCTCCTTTATTAAGCCCTTTATTCTCACACACCACCTGTAACTTGCTGTCTCTGGCAATCTGGACATCCCTTGTGAAATTCGACTGAAGTGAAAAAAACAGGGCTTACAGTGGATGTACAAATACCATCTTGTGGCCATCATTTCCTTAGCAATCCATGCTTGAAAACTGGAATTTTTAAGAATAAATATTAAACTCTATCCAACAGTGCCTTCAAAAAGTGATGGCAAAACATAGCACCCAGCAACAGTTTAAGTGAAAGCAGCACTCCAGTTCTCAAAAATGATACAATTTTAGTTTATTCTCACTGATAAAGGCCATCACTAAAGAATACACAGGCAATCTGCTACTTACGTACATCCATTTCACTTCTTGCATATCATTCACCCAGGATACTCACTGCTTTCACCTAGCTGCAACATGTTTAAGTGCGAAAAGATTGATTCACATCCTGAAATGTGAAAGAAGCTGCCACTGCATTTCACTGTAGATGGATAGGCAGTACTGTAGAGTCAAACCATACATGCACAGAGGGGCTGTGAAACAAAAATTGCATGTTTCTTTCTGGGTGATCCTGGGCAGAAGACCGAGAGTCACTGCTTTTTAAAGGTCTGCCTTTTCAAAGGTGTTAGAAGGTGTAACAGCAACAACGACAATTTTTTGAAACAGCAGACTACACGGAACCAATCTGGCTCAATCAGAGCCAGAGAGGTTGATAAACTGACATATTCGAACATAAGAAAGCAAATCCCAATTCCTAATCAGCAAAGGTCAGATAACTATTCTCTACTTGTAGCCTTGAAAATCTTGTAGCAGTCAAACAGCAGGTTTGTGTTAAAAAGAGAGATGTTTTCCTGACTTGTACAATAACACCCTGATCAACTACCTCTGATGTTTCAAGATATATAACAAGCAAGATATGCTATCTTGCTTCGCAATAGATTAAATCATACATTAAACAATATTTTTCTACTTTTATTCCTGTTTGACACCGAAATAGTAGATCATGTGCACATTTTCATCCTCCTGTTTCTCAGATTTGTACCTTAAGATACAGTTCCCCTTCTAAAATTAGTTACTAATTTTTTGAGAAACAAACACAACTGAGGAAAACCATTTGCTTACCTGTGTCCCTTCTCAAACACAAATGCAGCAGTAGCGATATAAGCTCATCAATCAGCAGCTAGAGACAAAAAACAAGCAAACAAAAACCCAAACAAACAAAGCAAATCAAACCAAACTAAACCAATCAACCAAACAAACAACAACAAAAAAAAAACCCATAACCACTTAGATCACCTACTCTGTTCCCTTTTCTGAGTTCTGGATCACTCCCTAAAGCACACAGAGATATTCTTGTAATATATGTCCCCCAAAATCATTGTAGACAATACCCAATCAACACATCACCTTGGCCTGAGCATATATTGTGCTTATTTAAGCAGGTAATGTCTGCCTGAAAAGTAGCACATGTTCTGTGTTATGCTGCAGATGCTATGGAAACTTTTTTCTTGGAAAGTGGCAGAGAAAATACCAACTAAAACCTCAGCATCTTGTTGGTATAATATTTAAGGTTGCTTCAGTAACTCTTCAATGCCCTTGTAAAAAAAAAAACGAAGGTCCTTTAAATATTTTTTTGACTGTTTTTTTAGGTTAGTTTTCATTGACAGGTATGCAACATACACCTTAGAGAATTCCTATTTATTGTGCTAAAAAATGGGTGCAAACTATCAGAAGTATAAGCAAAACCAAGTGATGGATTTATGGCTAGTTACACAACTGCTAAATTGAGAAAGGCTTATAAACCAACATCCCACTTTCTACCTTTGTATTTATACCTACTATTCCTGTTTATGCAACTAATACATAAGAAGCCTGGTAGCTTCCATAAATTTTTAGGCTGTAAATTACTCAGACCCAAAACAGTGTCTGCCAATATTTGCAAAGCAAACACAGGACACATCTGCATGGAGTCTCTGCACCCAATATCAATAGCCACAGCCAGCTCCCACTACCCTTCCTCACTCTCCCCAAGCAGAATCTTGACTTAATGAACTGCCACATCTGGGTTGTTGGGGCAGCTCACCTAATAAGATACAACACAGCATGTATTAATGCAATAAAAATCTGGTTGAGGCTGAAAATGTTTTAAATGCTCATATGAGACATTGGCCGTTCTGAGCTATGACTGTGCAACTGCCCCTCAAACTCACATAAAATATAAAGGTATCTCCCAACATGAAGCTACAGCACTTTACACGATTAAAAAAAAAAAAAAAAAATTAAAATGACAGCTTTACTAGGGATACCTTCCACATGATCTATGATGAAAACATACTTTATTGGGCAACTGGACATTAGAGAACCCCCTTTTTGCTCTGAGGCAAAGACAACCTATCAACAGTTTGCATTTTTAACCCTTAATGTTAAATATTACTTAAAGATTTTTTTCAATATGGTTAAAAAGAAGACATACAATAAATTGCTATGTTTCCTTTTTCAGCAAAAAATATTTTCAGTGACATAGAAAAAGGTCAGGTTTAGATGTAATATAAGATGATCAGATCTAATATTACAATTACCAAGAAAAAAAAATGTTTAGCATTAAAATGTCTAGCTTTTAAATGAAGGTCCAACACTAGGAAAGCCAACATGTGCGTACTTCTGTACTTGCCATATCATAGATATACAAGTATATCAGTTTATGTAATTACCATCTCAGTAGGTAAGACACTAGAAAAGCCAACAACCCAGCGTTTCCCAAGCTTGCTACTAATTAAATCATATGCATACAGGTTCAATCCAAGGATGATCAAAGTTAATGAAGAAAATTCCCGTTTAATTCAATGAGCTGTGGATCAGTTCCAGACAGCTAGCTGCTACTCCATCCTCTTTCTTCTTGATCAAAAGCACTCCAACAGTGTGAAAGTGAAAAGGACTCCATATGAGGCTACAGATTTTATATCTCCCCTCAGATCTGAATTTTAAATTAATTATTTGACAGTTGACTACATTACATACAAATAGTTAATCTTTTCCATAAAGCTATATTAGAGGTTACTTCAGGTTTTGAAGGAAAACAGACTACTACTATTATTGTTACATCAACAGCTTTAAAAATTTCAACTATTTATTTCACATACAGGTTTCCTCTCATTATAGATTTTTTTTATGTGCCACATTTTTCACCACTGTAGCGATATACTGCCATATCTGAGCACGGAAAAACGTCAGTCCAACGCACTGGAAATAGAGCACTAAATTTATGAGGCTTCCTAAGATTAACAGAAAGATAATCTAAAGTCATCTGAAGTCAAAGAAATAAAGAACGAATGTTCAGACCAAATTACTATCTCATTTTAATTATATTTGAAATGCAACCTCGCAATTGTCAAACAACTTCAGTAAACCAAACCTATCTGAATAACTTTTGATTCAATTCTTGTTAACAATGCTTTTTCCCATTCTATTTTTCACTAAATCCTTGTATTAAAAGTGATAATTTAATTTCAGCATCTCAAAACTCAGCTCCCAATGCTGCACAGATGCTTAGTTCTGTCTCTGTAGTCACAGTTTCAACAGATGTCCATTCAGATCAGTCTGAAAGCTCTCATTTGTTTAAAGCAGAGCTGGACAGGAGTTGCTGTAAAATCTTTATTTGGGAATCCAATTTATGCATCGCTGTTATTAGCTATCATATAAGTAATGTCTTAAATCTACTTAGCATTGCATAGGAAATTAAATAATAAAAAATAATCTCTTCTGTTGAAGGATCAACAGTCAGTTAAATGAAAACTCAAGTTGCTGGTCCTCAACACAGGAAACGCTGTCTGTGCTCAAAACTTAAAGAGCCATCTATACAGGGACACAGACTTAAATCAAAAATGATGTTTAGACACAGATTCAGTAAAACTTGTGTATGCAATGCTGCCTGGTTTGCCACCTTACATCCTTCCTACTCTAAGACTCTGAGCATTTCTTGTTGGAAAAGGCATTTTATTCCTATGCAGCGCAAAAAAATACCTCATGAAGCCCTGAAATCCAGAACTGAAATGGGAAATGATCTCCCAGTCTGCTTGCCCCTTCTCATTCTACCCCTGTCCAAGACTCGAAAGAGAGCAAGAGGTGTCAGAAAACTATGACAGAACTTTCTACCATCTTTCTTCTGCTTCTCTTTGCCAGAGAAGATTTCTGCAGAGCCACATTTAGGCTTCCAATTGAAAATGATGCTAGCAGCTTTTTTGACTGGGTCCAGATGTATATGAAACGGTTCTAAATTCAGCGCTTGACTGAGTACAGACATAGCTGCAGGATAACATAGGCTACTATATTTTGAGATACAAAGAGTAAAAACTGAATCCTATATATTTAGCCAGGCGCTAATATTGCTCTTGAAAAACACTTGAGAGTTTCTTCTGCTTTAAAACACCCTCTTTAATAAGGGCCTCATTATCTCTGAAACATGTAAATGGAAGCTACAAGTTGTAAAGAGAAGTAGATACTATTAACTCCGACACTTTTTTTTACATAATGCAAAAGCCTTTACTGCTTTGGTATGATTCTCTATTGCTAAAGCACTTTTCTGTTCACTGAGTGACAGAGAAATCAATAACTAGCTTTTTTTAATTCTTCCACTTATATGCTAGTGATCTAGGTTGTTGTGTCCCCTTACTGTTAACAGAGTTTAGAAGCAGAAGACCCCTTCATCTCTCAAGAACTGTTAACCCAAAATCTTTGGCTAGAACTGCAAATATGTACTATGTTACAGCAAACGAAAATCTGTTTAGAAACTCTGTGTCATCATTTACATTCAATCCCAAATTGCATGTGTTGCAAATAAGGATAAAGCAGGAAAGAAAAAATAAAACAAAAGTATAGCAAAAAGCAGCTAGCCTACACAGAGTGTGGTATTGACTGGCATGTTGCGAAAGAGAAAAAAAAACAACTCACCACATAAGTTTCTAAATGACACAGTTCATTCCAACCCATTTAACCTACACAAAATGCCGGATGCACACGAACAGTAGGATTTACAAACAATAAAGAAAGCTCTGCCAGCAAGTCTCACACAATCACAGTATCTGTCTCAATACAGTTAGTCTCACAGCAATACAAATCTCAGACGCTAAACCAAAACTGAAGTAAAATTGCACGGCTAAACATTTTCAGTTTGGTTTCCTTTACCCTGGTCTTTTTAGCAAACTTATTTACTATAAATAAATCTTTATTTTTTAACTACTCTGATGCTATTTTCTTGATTCCAGCACTAAAATTTATGACAGGTGGATAGATGATGTAATTCTTCAATAATCCCACATGACTTGATCAAGCCTCAGTGCTGCCTCAACCTTCCAACACATTGCTGGGCTGCAAGAGGAAAGACTTACTTTGCTCTTTTAAGAACAAGTGTACTCAAGAAGACTCACAAGAATTGCCTAGCCAACCTCCATTAACAAGCTTAAAAATTTACTTTGTATATTCTACAGTTATGAACGTATAAGGGTTACCAAAAGACAGAAAACCCGATCTGCAAATCCTCTACTTATATTATGAAACATTTTCTGTAACTGTAGCTAAAGAAATGCATTAACTATGTTTAAAGCCTAAGGGTAAAAAAGTGTGGTCTTTTTCCTTAAAAAAAAAATGTAACTGCAACAAGTGATACTGAATTATAGACAATTCTGCTGAGAAATATTCATGAGAAATTTTATAATAAAAACCCTCTATTTAAAGTTCTGCCTATTCAAATAAATACAAGTCAAATTTTAAAATGGATTTGCTTAATCCTGTTCTAATTTCCTGATACAGTTGTGCTCTGGTTCTGTTAAAGTTTTCCGCTAGGATTAATTTAATCAATGACACTTCATATGTATTCAGGCACAGCTGCCTTCTAACACTGTATCACAGAATCACAGAATGGCTGGGGTTGGAAGGGACCTCTGGAGATCATCTAGTCCAACCCACCTCCTAAAGCAGGTTCACGCAGAGCAGATGACACAGGAACGTGTCCAGGCGGGTCTTCAATGTCACCAGAGAAGGGGACTCCACAACCTCTCTGGGCAGCCCATTCCAGTGCTCTGACACCCTCAAAGTACAGAAGTTTGTCCTCATATTCAGAAGGAACCTCCTGTGCTTCAGTGTGTGCCCGTTGCCCCTCATCCTATCATTGGGCACCACTGAAAGGAATCTGGTTCCCATCCTCGTCACACCCAGCCTTCAGATATTTATAAACATTGATGAGATCCCCTCTCAGCTGAACAGACCCAGCTCTCTCGGTCTTTCCTCATAAGGAAGATGCTCCAGATCCCTTATCATCTTCACAGTCCACCACTGGACTCTGTCCAGTAATTCCTTGTCCTTCTTAAATTGGGGAGCCCAGAACTGGACACAGTACTCCAGATGCGGCCTCACCAGGGCAGAGTAGAGGGGGAGGAGAAACTCCCTTGACCTGCTGGTCACACTCTTCCTAATGCACCCCAGGAATTTGATTATGTCTAGACACTACTACCTTTACAGTGTTCAACAGGTGTTGACATCTCTTGTAACTTGCTCAAGACAAACTAGTTCCAAGATATTTTATAGCAAGCAAAGGAAGTATGACTTAAAATATAGGTTTAAATTGTGTCTCCATTCAGTCCTGCTACCAGAGGATAAAAATAAGTATGAGAGAGTTTCAGCAGAAGCAAGACTAGTATCACTAATTTCTTTCTTTGTCATTCATACTAGAAAACAGGATATATTTGGGTCCATGGCTCACAGCACCCTAGGATAAGGGCTTCCAAGCAGCCTCATGACTTATTATCTTTATTATCTTACCAAGTAACATCTCCTGTAAGGTTTACTAATGTTGTTATACTTACTCCAGATCAAGCACACCACAAAGCATGAAAGAAAACCTTTGTTTGAAAGGCCTTGAGAAAGCCATATATTTTTATTATGTCAGAGAACCCTTCTGTGGCATCGGATACTTGAAGGTCACACTTCCCTCCAAAGCAAACCTCAGTGAAAGAAAACGTAGACAGAGATGTGGCATCTCAAAATATGGCACACAGAATAATTTCCCCATCCAGTCTTTATATAACAAAGGCAACATCCCTTCATCTTTTATCTTGAGCCAATATATACAGATTATATCTTGGCTATACAAGTTTGGGGAAAAAAAAGAAAACAATAACATGAAAGAATCAAATCTTTATTATTAATGAAGAATAAGATGTTATTATAGCTCAAGGTCACATATGACAAAACAATCTTCAGTTAATGCCATGTCCATTATGTACTGAGAGAATCAAAATTAAAACATAATAATTGTTCTTATTTTTTTCTTTAAAACCACTTGTAGAACTGCAGTTTGCAACGCGGTGAAAGATCGAGTTTCACACAGGCCCAGTAGGCTCTGTTGCTCGGCATCTGGAATGAGAGCAATCAGGACACTGCAGTCAAGTGATCACTTAATAGACACTGGGGTCAAATGAACTCCTAATATCAGGTGAGGAAACAGGATTTGGTAGAACCTGCAATATTTTTTAAATGGTGTTTATTAAAAAAAAAAATAAAAAACAACACAGGGAGTCTGATGAAAGAAACTAGAATAAGCATGGTGTTCTCACATACTTAGTTCAAGTCTTCATCTATCCAGCAGAGTTTCTGTTTGTATAATGAATATTACACTAAAAATATAACCTGCCACAAGAAAACAGTGAAAAAATTGCTGTATCAGAATAAGGTACATTGGGAGTAGAAGGGTGAGGGAATAAGAAGCACAGGCTATGAAGGGAGGGAGAGGAACAGAAGGGAAAACAGAAAACAAAAAGCTGAATTATCAAGTGGCATCTCACTCTCAGTTTAGAACAACTTTCTTCCACAAAACTTGACAAAACTAGCGTTCCAACACAAAAAGCAAGTAGGTTTTCTAAGTTCAACACACCTATAGATATTTAATTATTTAATTGTCTCTTCAATATCTGATAATTTTACATGTGCAATACTGTATCTGTCCTTTTTAGGACTTCATCATCTCAAGGGAAGAGCTGGTATAATGCACTATGCCATTTTTTACTGTGAAAGTAATTAGTATAATAAAAGTTTAAACAAACATTGCAAAAACAAACAAACAAACAAACAAACAAACAAACCTGTATTTGCAGCCAGACTAAATAAGAAAACAATGAAAAGATTATGCTAATAGTCCCAAAAATAAGAACACTCTCAATTAAGGTCTTGAACACTGTCTTGAAAGTCAAACCAATTTTGAGATCACACACATAAAAATCTTAAAAGAAGCACCATTAAATCTCTGTGAGGATCCTGATAATTTGCTCTGTTTATCTGTTATTCTCCATTTTATATGTAGCATACCTGCTTCACCAGTAATCATTTCCAAAAAAGGCAAAAGTTAAACAAATATGAAAACCACTAATCTAGCACAAAACTGATCCTAGGCTACAAAGAATACCTGAAAAAACAAATCACAGAAATTCTAGAACAGGCAGATTCTTAATTCAGAACTCCAGACAGATGAACTTCAAACTATTTCTTCCCCCATTTCTCTTTTCTGCCTTTTTCTAGACTGTTAAACCCATCTCTCCAGGAAAGCTGGCAGCTCTATTTCATACATCTGCATCCCCACCTAAATCCACCCTCATCCTCAGTTTCAGCTAAGGCACAAAACTTCCTGAAAAGGCAAAAACACACATTGCCTTTAGCTTATTTTGCTACAGGGACAGGAACAGAAAGAGACCGGAAGGTTAACAGTGGGATTTGTAAGGCCATAACTATTGCCTCTCCCAAGAGCTCACTGAGTTCACTCCCCATTCAGCAGAGCATCCAATGCTGGATTGTAACTCACATCAATTATAAGTGGTTTGCAAAGTAAGGAGAACCCAATTCTGCCAACCTGTTCTCACAGTGAGAACTAAGCAACTTATTGCTTAGGTAGTTGGCTAGATTTCAAAGAGATTATACTCAGATATGGACGTACTCCAATATAAAGATGATAGAATTTGTCCTTTACATTATAATCTTCCACCTATCAACCTATTATTGTTATCTACCTCTCTTTAGACCTCAAGTCTCATAATTTTCTTTGTATTAGGACTAAGGAAACACATCAATTCTATATGGAAAGCAAAGACAGTTATCATACCTAGTTAGCACACCTGTCTTTGATGGTTGGTAAAGATGAAGAAAGACTTTTATTATTAATTAAAATGTAGAAGGACTGAAAACTTTTTACTACCTAAAAAGGCTGGCAGTGCTGGTGTCAAAGATGGACTCAGAAAGCTAAATTTATTTGTAATTACTTACCCACAAGCAGAGATATCTTTCCTCAGCTCTGTCTCCTTTGTCCGTTAGCTTCTGTCAGTACTTTGTTTCTTCTCTTCAGAGACTGACTGAAAGACAAATTTTGGCACAGTCACCCCAGATAAAAAAAAAAATGAAACAGAAATAAAAAGAAAGTTCTGTCTAGAATTGCGAAGGTATGTAAGGAAATATTGACAATACATCTTATCTTACAAATGCATCAGAAGCAGGATATATTTAGAAACATGTCCCTAATGCACTATCATGAATGCTGGTCACAGCTCTGGGGACATCAACCTGGTAGTGACATAAGATGAAAGGTCAAAAATGTCAAGGATCATTCAAAATTAAGTTATCTTAACTCTGCCATTACTACAATTCATTAACATGGGTATACTGTTTTCCTCATTTAAATGAAAACATTGCTCCATCGTTTCCTTTCCTCTCCAGAAAAATTCTCTTTAGATTTCTTTGCTTGAGCTTCATATTTAAACTGTTAGGTTTTTTTCCGGACCAAATGTCCAAGCTACTAGAACAAAAAGTCATATGGATGCATAGCATCACATAAAATGAAAATGCATTAAAAGTGGAAAATCATATTTCCCCTCCCCTCATTACACAGTCAGAAAACTAAACAGATAGTCTACTTACAATCCACTTACTCCTTGCTGCTTTACACATCCATTGCAAAACAGTTTTCCTTAACGCTTTCTTCCCCTAAATAAATAAATAAATAAATAAAATCAGTGTCTTCCATATGTCCCATTCTCAGAGGTCATACCTTTCCCCAATAACACCCTTTCAATATGTTATACAAGAACCTTCCACTTTTATTTTACCTTGGATAACATTTCCTTACATCAGCTCCACTCAATCTTATAACAATAACATAATTCTACCCTCACTAATACTTTGCTCGAGGAATTGCTTCTAGGAAATAATGACACAAGAAGTATTTATAAGAAAATAATTAGTCAAGTGGGTTTTCAGGGAAGGACTTAAGCAATAGCCTGTGACTTCAGTGGAGCCGGCCTCTTGTATTGTCTGACAAGGGGCACCATGCTCACAGTGCAGGGAGCAGAAGGACCAAGATGCACCCAAGCAGCAGGTTGCCTTTAATTTCCCACACCTGGGACATGGGAATAGGTAACCAGAAAAAAACCCCACAGCATTGTGTTGGCTGTGCACGAATCCCCAGCACCGCAGCACGGACAATCCAGGATGAACAGTGTGACCTTGACCACCATGACATGACTGTATGCATGCTTTTATACATGTTCACATACGCATTCATATATAACAAAAATAGACTCAAGAAAGAACTTTGCTCTAGCAAGACATCTTGGATGCAATAACAATCTTTAACTAAAAAGATTGGTAGCACCATTTGTAACCAACCTGGCAAACTGGAAATCACAAGTCAGCAGAAAAGATACAGGGGTGGCTGCAAAGAGATTCTCAGTTGGTCTTAGACAAAATACCAATTCTTGTTTTACAGCTAGGTTTGCTTCCTAAGCTAAAAAATTCAATATTCACTAAAAAGGGGAGGAAAAAAAAAATCAAAATAGCTAAATTGGTCTGTCTGGATTACAGCCATTGAGAAATACGATTATACCATAAATCATGAAGGATAGAGAGGAATTACACAGCGTGACTCTAAGGGGCATAAATGAAAGAGTAGGATGAACTAGGGCATAGGCTGAGTATCAGAAAACATTTCTTAACAGCAAGATACAATATAAAGTACAGTATTTTTCCCACAGAAAGGGAAGTTATTTAAGATTAAATTAGTTAAAACACTGGAAAGCACAGCAAAGAAAGCATTTCCAAATTGTTGTGGTCATGGTTGAGAACACTTAATAAAGCCTGTCTGTCCCACTTCTCATGATTATGTTTCTCAGTAACATTTCAGTAAAAAATAGAGAGACAACGAAAATACATTCATTTCTTGTTGGGTTCTTGTATTGAAATATACCTTGGATTTAATCAGCATTAAATCAGAAGCGTCATCCACATTTAATGCAACTGCTACACACTGAACTATTTAAGCATTATTCGTAATTTTAATGCCCCATTACTTATTTTCTTGCCTGTTGCTGTAACACACGATTATCCTTCTAATTCTGGATTTTTATAGCACTTTTATTTCTGATGTTTCAAAGTGATTTACCAACATACGTCCAATACCAACATCTTTCAAAATCAATATGGTATATATCAACATTGCATGTCATTGATCCAGAAGTTATCCCACAATTGCTGACCTGTCCAGGTGCTTAACACAATATATTATTAGCAGGCAAGAAGATGCCCACGAAATCCTCTGGTGCTGCACATGGCCAGAAGGAAATCAGAAAATTAAAACTGAGGCCAACAAGGAAAACAAAATTCAGTGTTTCTTTCAGTTTGATACCTGCTGTATGAGAGATCATGAACTAGCAAAGGTTTAGGAGCAGTGGTAAAACAGGTATTCCCTTACATGACTAAGTATCACAACAGAAAACAGACTACTCTTTGGGGTTTGTTTTCCCCCACCCATTATTACTATTCTTATAGTCTTACTTTAAACAATAAATATACTGTAATTCAGTTCAGAAAGAGGTGGGGTAACTCACAGAAAGTGACTGGAGAGGAAAGTTTTGTCCCAGTTTTTCCTTCCTTTTGAAGTCTTAGGTAAAATTTTCCAAAATGCACAAATAATTCAAGAGTATGGCTGAATTTGACACATCGAAGTTTCTCCACCTGATTTTAAATGTTCTTCTATATAGGGCAAACAAATAAATATATGGTGGGTTTTTTTAAAGCAGCGTTATTCAAGGCCTCCTTTTGATACTGTGGAAAACTTACTATAGGGAATGGCTAAATTATAACTTGCTACATTTGTGACAAATTCCAAATTCTTGTGATTTATAGTCCTTATTTTAAAGGCCCTACTCTACACTGGCTACAATCTCACTGTGTGACACTGTCCATCAAAAACTAAGAGCAGGGAAGAAGAAAGAGAAACTGCACCACAGCAGCAGGGAAAAGTCAGCATGTTTTCAAAAACTGGAAAACAATAAGTAAAAGAGATTATAATATCATGACAATTAATTATCATTCTGACCCCCAAAGAAAAATAACAAACATGAACAGCAGTGTACCAGGAAAGCACATGCTCACTTAAGTGTTGAGTGCCATGTCGTAAAGCTGAAATAGCGTACCACAAGGAACAATTCCACAACAAACTACAAACATCCAATATGCGCCAGAGAATAAAACAGCTGTTTCCTTCCACAGCAGTCCACTGTCTCTGCAGGTATTTCATCCAAATTCCTCCTCTCATTTTTTTTTTTTTTTTGAGCTGCTACATACTTAAAATGTTAGTAACTATTACAATAGCAATACTGTTATATCATTCGCAAAGTGCTTATTTATCCCAAAAGATGCAGAACAGCACAGGCCACCTTCCTTCCTCAGATCAAATACCAAAAGCAAAGACTTCTGTACAAACAAACACCCATTGACCCCAGTCAACAATGATTACACGTATCACTGCGAGTAAGAAAAACATTCTCATTGTTGTAGTTTAGCCCCAGCCCACTCCAGCCGGTGTGCTGTTCACTCACGCCTCCCTGCCCCTGGTGGGATGGGGAGGATGATGTTCTCAATGTACTAGAGGTGTTCTGGAGCTTAGCTTTGTGCAGTCTAGATCAGTCAATGGCAAATGGTGGAGCTGTGCTTCCACCCCTGGGACAGTTGATTCCAGGTGTACTGGACACCCTTCCAGGTGAAAGCAAACTGTGGCCTGCACTCTGCTGCCAAAGTTATGGAGAAAAATGCATTGGCAATGTCAGTTGTGGCATCCCACTTGGCTGCTTTTGACTCCAGTTCATACTGCAGCTCTAGCACATCCAGCACGGCAGCACTTTGTGACTTTGTTCAGGCCGCAACAGTGTACTGTTAGTCTCCACTCTCCACTGGGCTTCCCCGCTGGCCGTATGGGACTGATAAAGCATGAGTGAGTCTTACTGACCACTCCTTGGCTCTCCAGTTGACAAATCAACTTACGGATGGGAACCAGAGAGTCTCGGTTAGTGCAATATTTCCACCAGTGCACCATCGTGGCAGCAACTGGCACCTGCTGGTCTTTTACCCTCAGCAATCCTACAACAGAACGGTCCTCCAAGAGTCCAGAGAATGCAGACAGCTGTTTAATGTCCTCTGTCTCCACAGGTGCTACACCAAAAGCCAACCAGTACCCTTTTGGGTCCTTAAAATACCCTCTTCTGAGGCAGTCTACACCAAGGATGTATGGAGCATCTGGGCCAGTCACAGTGGGGTGCTTTTGCCAGCCCTTTCCAGTCAGACTCAATTCACTGTCTAATAGAATCAACTGTTGGGATCCCACAGTGACTCCAGAAATGCTGATGGCTTGTGCCCCTTCATAGCCTGATGGAATTAGAGTACATTGGGCCCTGATGTCCACGAGAGCCTGCACTCTTGTGGGCCTGATGTTCCAGGCCATCAAATTCACTCAGTCCAATAAACCCAGTTACCCCTCTCCTCCAGCTGGCTGGAGGCAGGGCTCCTCTAGTCCTCGTCACAGTATTCATTAATTCCCTTTTGTAAGAATGAATCAAAAGCCCCTTCAAGAGGATCAGAGGCAAGACCAGCTCTTCTACTCTGTCTGGGGAACTGCCTGCTGGAAACTGGAGCAGCATTTTTCCTGTCAGAATTCTCTCTTGTGGCTGTCTCTCCTTGCAACTCATGTACCCAGGCCTCTAGGACTGAGGCAAGTTTCCCGTACCATCTCCTCATGTCTCCTCTACGGTCACGCAGGAAAAACCACAGGGTGCTCCATTCTGTATACCCTTTATCTTCTCTCTCTTGATCAGCAAGACACTCATTCCAAGTAGCTGAGACCCTAGGCCATACAGGTGGGAAGGCGTGCTTGTCTTTGAAACGCTGAAACTCTCAGGATAATTTTTCAGCCAACGTGTCTGGCAGTTTCTTCACAGCCAAAACACAGGCCTGCAAGGAGGAGCATAGACTTTCCTTGTATCACTGGAGCAGGACATCCGATTCATCCACCTTTTGTTTCTTGTCTTCTTTCTAGGACATTACTGACAATGACCTGGCACAACACAATGGTGCACTCCACAGGAACTTCCACCACATGGGTTGTGTGCATTGGATCTCATTGGGATCTGCGGGTAAATCCTCATTACTGCTGTCACTTTAAAGTACCTCCAGCACAGCTAATTCCCTCAAGTATTAGATACCTTTCTCCATGATGGTCCACTTGCCTGGGTGACAGGTAACATCTTCCCTGAATGGGTACCTTTCCCTCACATCCAACAGACATCACCTCCAGAGGCTGAGGATTCGTGTCATTTTCCCAATTGCCTTGTCGATGTCCTCTTTCCTAGACAGGGATCCCAGCTGCTTGGCTTCCCTACCCTCTAATTCCAGGCTACCAGCCCAGCATCAGAGCAGCCAAGCAACAATGTGCTCGCTATCCCAGTCACTGAAATCCTTTCCCATATCCCACAGTTCACCTAGGTATAGAGATCTGCTGATCATCTCTGCTTCTGCCTCCTCTTCTCGTGATGGGGCTGGGTCATCATCTTCCCTCACTAAGCAAACTGATTTGTGTATTTCTTTTTCTGTATAGGGGCAACTAATACAGACATGGGTTGGTTCTCTGGTTCAGATGCAGCACCTGCTGCCTGGGTCTGGGTGGCCACAGTGCCTGTTGCTAGGGTCTGAGCAGCTGCAGCGTTTGGGACGAGGGTGTGAAGAGCTGCAGCTCCTGTCGGTTTGTTACCCCCACTTCATCCTGGGGGCACTGCATAATGTTGAGCAGCATTTGACAGATACTGGCCAGGGCCCAGCATGGTGCACTAAGTTGTGCTTCCTTGGGGTGGCCAGAGCATTTTCCTTTTAAATATTCTATCACCTCATCAGAGTCCCACAGTTGTTCAGGAGTGAAACTCCAAACCATTGGAGGCAAGAAATTCTCTAGAAATCTGCCCATGTTTTCCCACATGCCATTCCACCCATGACCATCCAACCACAGGGCAAATCCATGGGTGATATTCTTAACACATTCTTCTGTAACCCTGTATATGACCTGAGACACATTCAGGAGACACAGCAACAAGAGCGTGCTAGCTTGAATATTCTAAGAGTGTTCAAAAAGCTCAAAAACTGTTGTACCTAAACTGGAGGAGAATAGGGAGGTGAAAAAGCAGGGGAAAATTCCCATCCCTCCATCTTCCCCATAGACCGGATGTGATTACTAATCAATTCTGAGAGATGGTATCCAAGGTATGAAAAAAACCTACAATATTGTATAAAAATACCAGAGATGTGCAAGATATGAAATCACGGTCTCGTAAGTTCATATTATACAGGACAGCAATATGATAAACCTAATCCTTTTCCCAGATATAATAAACAGCACCACAGGGAGCACATAGGACATGTAGGAATTCATATAAAACAGCCATGTGAACAAAGAAACATTGTGACCGCTTAATTAATATAATAAATACATATTTTAACACACTCTGGTCAGCTCTGTCATTATACCAACCTTTCATTTCTCCTGGCTGGCTCACCAAAAAGGACTGTTGTAGTTTAGCCCCAGCCTCCCCCCAGCCAGCAGGTAAAGCCACGTGCCACTCACTCATCCCTCCCTCGTCCCCGGTGGGATGGGAAGAAGAACCAGAAAAAAAAGGCAAAACTTGTGGGCTGGGGTAAGAATAGTTTAAGGGAACAGCAAAGAAAAACAAACAGTAAGAACAACAAATAATGAAAGAACCTACAAAGCAATGGACACACAGCGCAATCCCACCACCTGGCAGTCCCGCCATGGCAGCCCGTGCCTCTCCAAAGCAGCACATGGCACAGCTCGTGCCAAACTCTCCCACCACCCAGGTCGCAGCTCACACCGAAACCAGCCCCCGACTCTGAACCACAGCTTGCACCCAAAATACAACAGTACCAAAATGCCCCTGCTCACAGAGAGCAAGAGAGAGGGTGCCTGCCCTCTGCCCAGCCCCTTTGTAACTGAGCATGACCTTATCTGATAGGACCCCCTCTGGCTGGTTCTGGGTCTGTTCTAACAGTGAAGAAATTAACCCTATCTTGGCTGACCCAGCACATCATCAAAATGTAATAATGAAACAGCACTGAATTTTAAACCAGAGAAGCTGGGGGTGGGGAGGGGATGGAAATCATCTGCCCGTGTCTTGATTGGTCCTGGCTTGGTGTCTGGATTAAATTCAGGTGTGGATTCCCCCTATGGAATGAGGAGGTAGTTAATGAAGTCATCATTACTGCTTCCTGCTACATAGTGTCCAGTGTCACAGGACACAAGAGTGGTCATTTGAGCTGTGCCTGTCCTTCAAATTCTCCACAGGCTTACAGTGGTGCACGTACTCAGAAGGCCAGCAGAAACACAGGTACTGCAGTCACAGTAGAATGACAGGACTTCAGAGACCATAATCCATTGCTTCTAATAAAATGTAAAAATAAAATACATAAGAAAATAATTAACTTTTCCAGTCAACAGCACCAATCCAACTGCACAAATATTGGAAGTTTCTGCTAAAAATTGTTCTTCCTTTCTTGAGCATAATAAAGGTTAAGCCAGGAAAGGGAGACAGAAGGAAAGACTTTTTTCCTTTGGTATGTTTAGCTTGCATTTGATAGTACATTGCACATTAATGCTTATTATAAACATATGAGGTTTTCATGTATCTTTAATAGAAAAACTTGGCTATCTAAAAGAAATAATTTAAAAAAAAAAAATCACAAAAACTGTCAGGGAGATTCAGGAACAGGATTAACACCTTATTTCAAAATCATTTATAATTACTTTACAAATATTAAATCAATACTATTCTTGTAAACAAAATTTGCTCTATGAGTTTTGCTTTCTTCCCAATTACTCTCTCAGTTTTTAGAGCTGAAGGCTGTAGCATCAAAACTTTGCTTCTCACAATAGCAAAGAGGGTCATTGTAAAATTAGATGGAATAACTGCCACACATCTACAGAACGATTTCCCACAACTTTGTTGAACTCTCAAAGCTAGGTTTTGCTCTGTACATGATGGAATCATATCTCTTAAGCTGTCTGAAGCCCACCATCCAATGGGCAGGGTTGCCACTGCTACTTTGAAGGCAGATGATAAATCTTCAGACACAAAACGAGCTCTGTTTAACATGCATTTGGCACTTCAGCTGCCAACAGCTGCAAAGGTTGGGGGCACCAGCACCTCAGACAGACTCCACTTCTGGCACAGCAATCTGTGTCAACAATGCGTCTTGGGCTACACGGAGAATATGGCTGCTCCCACAGGCAACTAAAGAGCATCCTTGCTTTTTATTTTCCTGTTCAGGTTTCCTGAATGCCAAAATCTAACCCCAAACACATTGTTTTGCAGCTTACAAGGGAAGGCCTCAGACACATGATGTTTATCACAGTGTCTCAGTTGCTTGCATTTTTCTACAAAAATGCAACAGTTCCTCTGTTGCATCTGTAGCTTTGGTTTTGATAAAGAGAATGTCCAAGAAATTTACTATGTATGGAAAAACTCAGTTTCTAGAACCCTAAAAGAGCTGCTAAAATATAGCATACTTGCAAAGATAAATTTGAGATAACTCCATGCATGTCTATATAATTTAGACACAGAAGCAAAGAACTATTTTAGTTCCATGTCATAAACTGTGACTTGCATCAGATGTATAACTGACACAAATAATAATACTCAAACTGTATCTACAATAAAATAAGAGTTCAATTAGCAGCAGTAATTGAAGCACTTTTGCCAGAGACATGGGGAATGTTTATGAACATCTACTATATACAGAACATACTGTGGAGAAAGTAGGAACCATATAATGATTATAAATAAACCATATTCTTGACACCATTTAAAAAACAGTATTAAATACAGCTGAGGCATCATACCCGTAAATTACAAAGTCAAGTTTATCCTGGAGTAACAAAAATTTCAGCAGAAGAGAATGCTAGGTGCTGTTTCCAGCAACAAAATGATCAGGTATAAATGATAGAAGAAGTGCTTAAGCAGAAAAAGAGCCCCAGCCTCACAGCAGCAAAGAATAAACCCCAAGATTTAGCAAATCTTCAGGCAGAACCTACTTTTTAAATGGTTCTGGCAGTCTGCTGTTCTGTGGGCTGTACAATACATAGGCACTGTGTACACCAATTCCTGCCCGAGTACCACCCTCTTCAAGGCCAGTTTCAACACACAAGGGCCTGTGTGTTAAATTGACCTAAAGTTCAACACAGTCATTCACTTTCTGAAAACTTGCACAAATGGGGAACCTTAGAAGAGGGGAGTAATAAAACCAGTGCCGTCATTTCACAGGAGTGTGGGAAAAGCAAGAAAAACGGTAAATTGAGATTTCCCACTGAAAATAAAGGCAGGCAGGAAATCCTTGGTAACATCCTTCAGATTCTCTGACTGCTTAACTTAAACAGTACCTGAACTATAACTACATAGGTTCATAGAATCATAGAATGTCTTGAGTTGAAAAAGACCCACAAGGATCATGGAGTCCAACTCCTGTCCCTGCACAGGACAACCCCACAGTTCACACCAAGTGTCTGAGGGCGTTGTCCAGTCTCTTCTTGAACACTGTCAGGCTTGGGGCCGTGACACCTCCCTGGGGAGCCTGTTCCAGTGCTCCACCACCCTCTGGGGAAGAACCTTTTCCTCATGTCCAACCTAAACCTCCCCTGGCACAGCTTCCTGCCATTCCCTCAGATTAACGTAGTTTAAATCACAAAATTCAATTTGGGATCCTGAGAGAACAACAGCTCACACACCACTGTAGCACACCAGGCCCTGGTGTGATAACACGGGTCAACATTCACTGCAAACTTATACAGCGATTTCCATGCAATTCCCGAACACCCATCACCTGTTGCTCCACTCCAGGCCCTGCATCAATCCCACCTCCCCCTGCAACACACCAGCACAAGTACAAGCGCACACACCCGCACTGCTGTCACCGACCAGTTTATTCGAACGCTGGTTTTCCTTTCCCCACCGCTTGGGCCTTCCCTATTCCCCGCGCTCAGCCCGCGCTTGGGCCGTTCGCTGCCGCACCGGCCGAGGCCGGCAGGAGCCCTCGTGAGGAAGCGGCGGCAGCGCTTCAGGACAGGCCGAGGCTTGAGCAGTAACACCGCAGCGGAGCCGCCACACCTGTGGCGACCCGGCCCGAGCTCTCCGCACGGAAAAGCTCCCGCCGCCCTCGGGGCCGCCTGAGCTGGCGGAGAGCCCTCAGGCCGCGGCCTCGCCCTGGGCCCGGGCCGAGCCGCCGCCTCACCGAGCCGCCACTCACCGCCACGCCGTGCGCTCCCGCTACCGCCGCCGCGGCTGCCTCCGCCCCTGCCTGCCCGCCGCGGAGGCGGCTCCGGCGGCCGGCGCGGCCCCGGGCGCTGCGGGCGGGGAAAGGGGCCTCGCTGTGGGAGGACCCGCCTGGTGCCGGCAACATGGCAGCGTCCAGCCGAGCCCAGGTGCTGCGGCTGTACCGGGCCCTGCTGCGGGAGAGCCAGCGTTTCAGCAGCTACAACTACAGGTGCGAGGCCGGCCCCGGCGGGGACGCGCTCCGAGGCGGGCAGGGGCGCCGGCCTCGCTTCTCCCCGCGAAGGCGTGGGGGTGACGCGGGCGGTGGGGATGGGGGAATGCCGGCGTTGTTTCGGGCTCGGCAGGGGCCGCCTGAGGAGCTTGTGTGGCAGGTGCGGGGGAGCTGTGACCCGCGGGGAGCGGGCGGCCGCCCAGGCCGAGCCGTGCCCTGGGGGCGGCAGTGAGAGCGGCAGCGGGCCCGGCCTGGGGCGCAGGGGGGTGTCAGCCGCCGGTCCCTGTGCTTGGCCCGGGCTGCCTCAGAAGCACGAGGTGACAGGCCCTCCGTGTGGTAGGAAGGGACGGGACAAAGATTGACCCAGCCTGAAGAAGCTCGTGTCCGGTCTGTGTGCTGCCCTTCTGCTGGCGGGCAGAGCGGGGACAGCCATGGCTGTGCCGCAGCAGGTTGGCTTCTCTGTCAAACCCTGGCACGGTGCGCTGTGCCCAAGCTCGGGGTGCTGATGGGGGAGCAGGGTTCGCTTTTCCCGCCGCACAGGATGCCGCGCTGTGCGGCTGCCTGCCTTCTCTCGCTCTTGGTGAAACACGCACCACTTTTTTTTGCCAAAGGGTATGCCTGCAAATGTGCTACAGGCATAGGCCTGGTCTCCTTTAGATATCTGCTGTGTTCACAGGGGGTGCTCCCCACCAGCTCTGGCAAAATTGTATTACCCACTGGTGGTTTATTCACTTTACCGCTTAGTTGGATCCCAGTCAGAGACACGTGAGCTACTTTTGCTGTGAATCATCTCCAGCCCGGCAAGAATTGGGAACAGAAGCCTTTGAACTTGCATAACCATGGTGAGCTCTGCACTCTTCAAGGCATAAGTATTCTTTAAACCTCATGTGCGAGGGAGTGCTCTGAGAAGAAAGGCTGTGGGGCTGAAACTGAGCTGGAGCTAATAAACCCTTATTGCTAACTCCATGCAGCAGTGTGTCTGTGCATCGTGTTCCCCTTCTATCGAGGCTTCCCTCTGCTCTTTGCTGTCCTGAGTATCCCAGCTTGCCATCATTCTAGCTAACAAAAAAGGATTGTGTGTAATGGAGAAGGCTTAAGACCTGTGAGATGTGCAGTTGGCGAACGGTTGCACCCATCTGGGCCACGGCATGTTTTCGGCAATGGCTTTGTGCTGGAAGGTGATCAGTGAGGAAGCTGAAGCTGTGGGAGGAAGCAAGCCAGCACCACGTCACAGTGGTAGCAACAGCCTCACAAACCGCATGTGGACCCCCCCTCTACCCAGCCTCTCGCTGATGTAGCACAGGGGACATGGGAAATGGTTGTATTCTCTTCTCTATAAACCATACCTAGAGCCCATGCCCCCCAGTAATGAAGCATGGACCTGGCCATATGGAAGTTTTGGCATGCAGCTCAAAGGCAAGACTAACTATCACGCAATAGTAGGTGCACCAATGAGTTTTCTGCTTAACACAGTGTATAACACTTTTCATTCAATTTCTTTTAGTGTCTTTATACGGGAAAATTTCAAAGGATAGAAATCATAAGATACGTGTTTACCTTGGATATCTGATTTTTTGACACCATACCTTAAAGGAAAGATCTCAGCTTTTGATGGGCCTGTCGTTAGATACCATAAAATCAGGAACTGTATAAAATCATGTGGAGTATAGACATTTGTGAGCACTAAGAGCAATAGCAGTTTCTAGCAAAAAGCAATCAGCAGATATTATACGTACAGATCCGCTGGGACCACAACAACAATTCTGCCTTGGTGTTTAGGCCCCACCCATAGCTAAAATGGACACCCCGCTGGCTTCTTCTGTGCCAAGATAAGCAGTCCTGCTGTGTCCTCAGGGCAGCTGTAATGCGATATGCTAATAGCCTGGATTAAACCCAGTGATTTTGTAAAGAACCAACTTGTAGCAAAGTAGAAAGTATTAAAGATTAATCTTATTGTTTTGGATTTCAGTTAGAGAATTTCAGAATACTTTATTTTTGCAAACAATGCTATTTGTAAGCGAATGTCTGGAGTGTGATCAGTTCGTTATTGTCTCCTTAATTGCTTGCTGTGCTTTTTCTCTTAAATGTTTACATATAGATTTTGATGGAAAATTCCATATTTTTGTTTTGTGACTTACTTAGTAAATATATTCTATATGTTGTCTGGTAGTACCAAATTTTCTTTTACCATCCTA
Organism: Nesoenas mayeri; assembly: GCF_963082525.1. Lineage (NCBI taxonomy): Eukaryota > Metazoa > Chordata > Aves > Columbiformes > Columbidae > Nesoenas > Nesoenas mayeri. The sequence continues at coordinate 90,848,787 of NC_137543.1, read as the reverse complement.
AAGAACTTTTAGTGCCCTGACTGTGGAGAATAATGTTCATGTCTTAAAGTAACTTAGGTCACCACTGACAGTCTTCAGAATAACAACACACAGGAGCATCTCCAGAGTCTTGCAATAAACTTATGGCATGTCTGGAAGCCCAGATGTGTAGACCAGCTTTTAACAGCAGGGAGAGAGAATTTAGTAGACTATAAGTAATTTAATGTCTGCCCTTCTGCCCTATTACCCATTGAAACAGTCTGAGGAAGGAAGAGTGATTTGTACTGGAGGAAAATATGCGGAGAGGGAAGATGTTAGATTTTGAGTCCGAAAAGGTGGTTCTTAATAAGCGTACTGTTTTCTTCTGTTTGGTTGACAAAAGGTGGATCCTCTGACAGTTTATAAGGTGCCAGATTACAGTCTCAACTAAATTGATTTAAGAGATAATTTCTAAGTAGAGTTTCATTTGTGATCTAAGTAAAGGCCCAGTGTCTCTTTTTGGTACAGAAAACAAAAGTGTTTATAAACTTGTGAAAGCTGTTAAAACACATCTGGTTGCAAATTAGAGTAATCTGAACTTTAGAGTTTCTTGTTTAACATGACTGAAGCTCAGTGGTCAAAATGTACAGGAATCTAGTGGAAGAAGGTTTTCTCTGGAAGGGAAGTGCAGGACTAGAGCATATCTTCCTGAGAGATTTTTTTACATCTGCATTTTTGAAGGTTTTCATGACACGTTTAGCCGAACAGCAACATGACCGACTTGACCTTGTTGAGAGTAGTCTTACTTCAAGTGAGAGGTCAGCTTGGATAAGCTCCAGAGATTCTAGCTAACCGATATCACTATGATTTTCTGATCCCCAGCCTCCCTTGGCCTATAAAGATACTAACACTGGCTAAAAGTTCAGGGAGACATCATGTGACATGCTTCCATCTGATGTCTTCCTTAATTCTTTGATTTCTTGTAGTTAAGAGCAATGTCATAAACTTTCAGTCTTTCTGTTGGAATTTTTCGGCAAATAATATCCTTATGGTTTTTTAAGGTATTTATTGTATATTTATTTCAATTATCTATTATGTTCTATCTTAACTGGTGCATGTTGCATTTTTATTTATAGATATGTTTTTCTTGTCTACGTAAATGGCATTTTAATGCAATTTGATTTTTCTATTAGAATGTGCAATATTATTTGATTAATTAATAAAACTGTCCAGAATATAGAAGAATCAAAGAAGCAAATTTGTCAAAAGAGGTTTTCCATTGGAAACACATTAGTTGAATGCATGCAGTTTCATCTGAGGCATGTCCTTCAAGATTTTAGAACCAGTAAATCTGATTTTTGCGCATCTCTGCTAGCCTAAGAACAAAACTCAGCAAAATAAGTTATACTCTTTTTTTTTCAGTGCCACCTGTTTTCCTGCTTTAAACAAGATAGTTGTTGATCTGATTTCAGGGAGACATAGAACAGCCCAGGTTGCAGAAGACCTCCAAAGATCATCTGGTCCAACCTTTCATGGGAAAGGGAGCCTAGATGAGATTATCGAGCACCGTCTCTAGTCACATCTTGAAAACCTTCGGTGATTGGGAATCTACCCTGTCTTGGGGAGATTGTTCCGGTGATTGATTGATCTCACTGTAAAAAATGTATTTCTTGTGTCCAGATGAAACTTCTCCCAGTGCAACTCATACCCATTGCTCCTTGTCCTCCTCATGTGGCTCCTTGTGAAGTGAGAGCCTTTGTCTTCTTTGTAGCCACCCTTTCAGTCCTGGAATGCTGTGATGAGGTCCCTCCTGAGACTCCTCCAGGTAGAAGAGACCCAACTCCAACAGTCTTTCCTCATAGGGCAGGTTCTCCAACCCTTAGAACATCATTGTTGCTCTCCTTTGAACCTCTCCAATCTGTCCACATCTTTCTTGAATCATGGGGACCAGAACTGGTAACAGCACTTCAGGTGCAGCCTGACAAACACTGAGCAGAGTAAGATGATCACATCTCTGCTCATAATGCCCCTGCAGATGCAGCCTAGGATCCAACTTCATTGCTGCATCAAGGCTCTTCTGCTCAGCTTGTTGTCCAGCAGGACCCCCAGGTCTCTTTTAGCAAGGTGGCTTCCCAAACATGTAGATCCCAGCCTGTGCTGGGCTCCTTGTTTATGTCCTCCCAGGTGCAGGGCCTTGCACTTGTTTTTGTTAAACTTCATACATATTTTGATGTAGTCTTTCTCTGAAAGATTTTAGCAACATGTAGAAAAATCTTTACTTTAAGAATCTCAAGGAGCTTATGATAAATGTGGCTTGTTTTGAATGGAAGTTTAAGAAGTAAAAATTCAGGGATTCCACTATACGGGACAAAGCATGTTCTTAAGGTATGTTTAGACTTTTAGCATTAAAGCTGTTCTTCTGAACAAAAAAGTCTGTGATTCCTTTGGTTTTGCACTGAGCTTAATATCTGAATTTAGTGTAAAAGTTTGGCGAGATGGAGTTTTAACATTTGAACTTACGTTTCTGCAGTTTGAGGTCTTCGGCATGCATGAAAACCAAGTAAAGAACAATGACACTCATTGAAATAAAATGCTTATATTTTGCCTTCGTGGCAGTGAGTCACTGCTCCCATAAGTCCAGATGGATCTGAAAAAAAAGAAAAGTCTTCTGTTCATAGTGTCATTAAATTTGGCATGGATGGCCAGGTATTCTGTATGTGTAGAGATGGTGACTCTTACAGGTACACATAAAAAAAATGAGCAGATCTGTGTTAAAGAAAATATTTCAGCTGATGGTCATTGCTCTGTATGCAAGATTTAGTCTGCTTTTTGCAAATTGGGAAATGGAAAAAGGAACTATGTCAGATACCAACTGCTGTTATGTAAAGATTGATCGTAACACAAAAATAAACAAAGAGCCATCCTTCAATATTTGGACAAGGAGTCTGGTTTGGGATTTCAGCATTTCTCCTTGTTTCTGCTCGTTCCACTAATACCAGTCTTTTCTGTTTTGAGACTTGTTCCTAACTGCTACCCAAATTAAAGCCTTGCTCAAATAGCGAGTGCGATGATCAACTTTTTAGGCTAAGGTAAAGAACTGGGACATAGCAGAATATTGGCATACACTTTGTTATTTTAATTTTTCTGCATGCTTAATGGCAAGATTCTTAGATACTGCGCTCTGGAGAAAGATGTGAAACTGCTATAGGATACTCTTTGAACACAAATTTAACACCAGATATTAAACAAAAAAAACCCCACACAACAATTGTTCATACTTTCATTTCTCACATGGACTTCCTTAGGAAGCAACATGAAAAATCATTTAATGTCTGCATTAAATTCTGCTTCAGCTTTCTACCTTCTTAGTTTTTGTCTGTGTTTCAGATGTTTATGTTTTTTGTACAAGCTGATTTTATTGCTGTCTGTAGTGTCAGAGTTGCTTGAGAATGAGTGCAACCTTTATTTTCTTCTTCCGTGGCAGCTGGGCACAGGTGCTGTCTCTAGCCCCTTGATACCTTGTGTCATTTGGAATGAAATAGACTTTTAGTGGAGCATGAATGCACAATCATTGTATTGTGGTTTTTTCTTGATTCTGTTCTTACAAAAAGGACCTGGAATCTTCCCTATGTTTTGCAACTTAATTCAATATATAGGACTTTAGTGGGTTCTCTTGCAGTGTACCTGATGTAGAAACTTGTATGAGAGATTAGATGAGGTAAAAGCGTTGTCCTTAGAGTAAATTTTGTGTTTTCCATTTAAGAGACTAACTCCTCATGTTGCTTTGCATGTCAGTCTAGCCTATAGGCCATTCCTTTGGGAAAGAGAGCTGCTGAGAGCTGATGACGTAGGTCCACTTGGCAGGCTGCAAGGGCTTTCTGCTCATGGGCTGTGGGATGAGGAGGTTGTGCTCTTGGATTTCAGGAATGGTGTCTTCTGACCAGGACAAATGAGCCCGTGCAGAGGATGGCAGCTGCTCAGAAGGTGGCTTCTCCTGCTGCTGCAACAGTGGGAAAGAGGATATCCAGAAGTACCCTCTCAAGGGCAGAGAGGCCCTGCAGAGGGATCTGGACAAATTGGAGAACTGGGCAATCACCAACGGCATGAAGTTCAAGAAGGGCAAGTGCTGGATTTTGCACCTGGGACATGGCAACCCTGGCTGTACATACAGAATGGGGGATGAGATGCTGGAAAGCAGTTCTGCAGAGAGGGATCTGAGGGTTCTGATTGACAGCAAGTTGAACATGAGCCAACAATGTGCCCTGGCAGCCACGAGGGCAACTGTGTCCTGTGTGCATCAAGCACAGAATTGCCAGCTGGGCAAGGGAGGTGATAGTCCCCCTCTGCTCTGCACTGGTGCGGCCTCACCTGGAGCACTGGGTGCAGTTCTGGGTGCCACAGGATAAAAAAGACATATTAAGTTACTGGAGAGTGTCTAGAAGAGGGGTACAAAGTTGGTGAAGGGTTTGGAGGGGAAGCCGCATGAGAAGCGGCTGAAGTCACTTGGTTTGTTCAGCCTGGAGAAGAGAAGACTAAGGCGAGACCTCATGGGGCTACAGCTTCCTCACAAGGGGAGGAGGAGGGGCAGGCACTGATCTCTTTAGTGACCAACGACAGAACCCGAGGGAATGGCAGGAAGATGTGCCAGGGGAGATTTAGATTGGACATGAGGAAAAGGTTCTTCCCCCAGAGGGTGGTGGAGCACCCTCTTATATTACGCAAAAGCATAATTACGTACCCTTATATTATGCAAAAGCGTAATATAGGACCCTGTCTTGTTTTCGGGGAAACACAGTGTTCTGTCCAATGTAGTAGTTTGTAGCTGAGATAAGAAACAGGAAAAATTGAAATTGTCATTCCTGTCCAGCAAAGCTGACTTCTTTGTAGGAGTAGGGTGACTGATCTGCAGCTTTACAATTTCCATTTTTCCCTTGGCTGTGCAAAGAAAGTGGATAACTTGTTTTTTCTTCTCTCTTTGTAATTGCTGGCTGTGTTCCTAGTGGTAATAAACGTCAGGAGTTTTTGAGTTAATTTCCGACATGACAAGTACATGGATAACTCTGTAGCCTACTCGAAAAGTATGAAGCAGTCTGGGCTGGAAGCAGCAGTGAAGTTCCTGAGCACAGGGTGCAGGGTGGTTTCCATGTGATGCTGTTGCAGACACTCATTTTGGCCTGGCAGCTGCATGACCTAAAATCATGGGCAAACAGGCACTGCTCATTTGAAGGTCAGTTTTATAAAATGTGGATGCAGATTTGTGGTTGGCCTTATTAATATATCTTTCTTCAGGGAGTTACATTTTGGGCATTATTTCAATGATGACACACCATACAGATATTGTGCTAATATATTATTTTAGGGTCTTTTGTGTATATTGCCTTATTCTGTCAGAATAAAGCGTACTTGAATAGACGTCAGTATTTTAAGCGCTCCGGATGGTGCTCAATCTGCTGATTAGGGTAGGAACTGTGAAAAGGATTGAGATTATTACACTCTGATTTGTAGTAAAACATGGAAATGCATGCACTTTTGGGGAAAATCTAGAGATATAACATGATTTTGGATTGTCAGACTTCAGGTCTGTCAGTATTGAAGTATTTCCATTTGACTTCAATATTCTATATGTTGATTTCAAAAAACAGCTTAAGCATTCTGTTCTAAAAATGCCAAAACACAACCATTAGGTACCATCTGAACATATTTCTCTGACATTTGAAACCAAATGGAAATAATTTTGCCAAATGTTTTGATTTTTTTGATATTAACATTTCCCAACTGAAAATCATTCCTTGAAAGTTCTGTTGATCATGTTTATTAGGAGTTGCTTTCTTGGATTAAAGGTACAATGGTGATTGTCATTTTCCAAATACATTCACTTTACCCTTATAATATTATGCTCTTCCTAAACAGTAAAGGATATTGATGTAACCAATATTGATGTAAACAGTAAAGGATTACAGTAAAGGATTTTGATGTAATTTTAATTACTTCCTTTTTTAATTTCTTTTTTTTTTTTTGACTGAGGAGAGTTTTGAATACCAAGAATTTTAGTGCTAGAGTTAGGTTGTGGTTGGACTGGATGATGCTACGGGTCTCTTCCAACCAAAATGATTCTATGATTCTGACTTGGGGGAGCATTTGGAGTGTATGTGTGGCATACAGGGTTCTGGAAAAATTGAAATTTTTTAGTTGGAAAACAAATGAGTGTGGGCTTCTTCAAAAGACTGATCAATGGACTTTGTTACTTTAATAAAGACACTCAAATTGAGTAAATCTGATGTGGTTGTTATCCAATACATTATTCGAGTTCTTTGTATAGCGCAGTAGAACACAGACATTTTTCTTTCTACGTAAGGTTTAATTACCAGTAGAATTTGTTTGAGAACTAATGAGAGTAATAGGAATAGAGTAATAGAAAAATTACTGCCTCTGGCAGATTCCTGCCAATAGACATACGCATATGATTTGTGGTAAGTGAAGAACACTTTGTAATGTAATAGTAGTTTATAAGTATTTAGATGCTGTCCTTTCCTTCTCTTGGATGTGGTGTTAACGTTTAGTTCCTCACTATATCCATCCGTATGCTGCCCATGGTGAAAATATGCTGACCTCGTAACATCAAGACTTATTCAAGAAACTGTAGATACTGTAAACAAAGGCTGTTATTTCAAGTATTCTTTAGAAGGTCAGCATTGTATTTTTTAAAAAAATAAAGTTATTTTTAAAACAAACAAACAAACAAAAACTGCAGTGGATCAGGCAACGTTTAGAACCGCTCACTGCAGCAACGAATAGCAAGGATGCTACTGGAACCACCTCTTTGATAAAGGTTTTTTGGTACTACTGACCAAGAAAGTACAGTCCTAGATTGTACATGTTTCTCTGCTCTTCCAAGAAAAGCAGGCATGAAAAGAAAACTTTCTTGGTTGTTTTCTTGCTTGTGTGAATTCTTGGCCCAGCTATTCTGTGGCTGCTTTGCACAGAACTTGGTACAGAGGGTGTCCTCAGGGAGGAATGTTTTCTGAGATTCTTCTTGATATTCTAGTTCTTTCTCAAGAATGAAGATTCCACAAGTCATTCAGACAATATTCTGGCTGGGATGGCATTATGGAAAATGACATTTTTTCCCTTACATTTTTTATACTTTTTATTCTATTCCTTTTCACCCGATTTCTGTATAAAATTCTAACATTTTTCTTGTGATGCAACTCACAACTTAATATATAATATGATAACAGTGAAATAATTCAGTTGTGTTCAGAATGTGTATGAAATAAAATCTTTATTTTTCAGGAAAATTGGAAGGTCCTGTGCTGTGAATGGCTGAATGCCAGGCTTGGCTGCTACTCAGGGACTAGGCTTTTCTTCAGCATCATGTTTGTTACGAAGTCTTGAGAAAAGATGCTGCTTAGATATATTTTTCTAACTTTTAAAATAAATAGCAATTGGTTAAATCGCGTTGAAGTCTTCTAAAGAAAACAAGCCTATTCACAAAGTATATACTATGTGTGTGTATGCACATATGAATGTATTTGTATATTAAGAGATTAGGAATTTACTTCTGCTCCATCCCAGTAATCCTTTTTCAAAAATCCCTATTCAAAGCAGCTGTGAAGCCATTTTGGAAGGTAGAGGAAGTATAATAGGTGTGTTAGTCTCATTACAAATGAATCTCTATTGAATTGCAGTGCTTTTTTCTTTTTCCTTGAACTCAATAGCATTTAGATCAAAAGTTGTTTAACTTAAATTTAGAAAATGCTGATTTATCAGTTGGCATAGTTAACTGTATTTTTTATGTTCTTTGCAAGAAACTAGTATTTAAATAAATACAGCTTCATGAACATTTTACACCAAATCAGCATGAGATTCTGAATATGGCAGGAGTCAGATTCTCCACAAACTACGTTGCCAGGTCTTGGTGATCTTTCTGAGTCTGTTTGTCTGGTGTATCCTGATCTGGAACCATTAAAGACCTGTTTCAAAATCATTAGGTTATACAAAAGTAGGATTGTCTTATTTTAACTGCCAGAGAAAATGTATGTTAAAAATCTAAAAAAAAAAAAAAAAAAAGAAGGTAAAAGCTTTCCCTGAAACTATAACCATTTCTAATACATTGGCAATAATCACTAATCCATTATGGTATTGAAGCTTTTTTAATTGAACTTAGTTCTGTGATTTAAGTGCCTATGAGAATAATTTATCGTAGCCTGTGAGGTCAGTCTTTACAGAGTTGTCTCCATCTTTCTCTTGCACAGTGTGTGATTTCTGCTAACTAGTATTTGATTCCAGAATAGATGGTATTTTTGCTCAGTAGTATTTACTGGCATTATTTGTTTCTCCAGCAAACATACAGATTATCACAATGCTCATTTGCAGTCACAGGCAGATGTAAACATCTGTTAATCGTTTGCATAAGCAGAAGAAACATGGTTTCCTCAGGACCTTTATCTTGTGGGTAGACACTGTTGATGGTTACATGTTCAGTGAATGTTAAACAGTTTTCGGCAGATGATGTTCGAACAGCAGTGAAAGAGTTAAATGTAGTGGGGTGGGCAGGGGAAGTTCAAAAGCCATAATCTATTTGCATTGTTAATCACAGTTAAGAACAGGGAAATTGAGAGTGGAAGGGACAAGGTACAAGCCATCACATTTCGTCAAGTTTTGAATTGAATCACTAATGGAATTCTTTGTGAAACAGTAATTCATTCCTCAAAATGTGCTTCCCCTTGTAATCAATGTTTTTATTTATTTAAATAACATCTGACTGCTTCCTTCTGGGGAAAATGTTTTAAAGTCAATTCAGCTCAAATAAAGTGCTTAAGACATTATAGAAGCCGCAGTACATCCTAGAAGTTTATAGCTTGAATTATGTTCTGGATGTCAAATAAAACCATGTTGTGTTGCCATGAAACTAACCTGCTACTAAGTCCCAGTTTTTCTAGTGCAGTAAATTTGCAAATAGGTTTTCAAATTAACGGTCTTTGTATGTAAACTAGTTTTGAAGTAAGGAACATTTATTGATTAAGGAGTTTTATCACTGTCCAAAGTAGATTAGATGTCACACTCATAATGCTTATTCCCTGACCTGACTAATTTACAATGTGAAAATAAATGTTCAAGTGTTGTGTTTACAGAACAATAATAACAAAGGTATTACGGGTAGACCTCAAAGTAGTTTTCCTGATTTCCAGAGCTATTGAGCACATTTTCTACCAGATTTTTTAATTTGATATTTTCAGGTTGTAATTTATACCAAAAATTGCTGTCTATTCTTTGCAGATTTGGAATGTGAAGATGAATATTTATCAAACTGCTTGTGACACCTTCACAATTAACTCTAAAAGCAATGGGAACACAGGATGAACATAGTGCTACCAGCTACAGCGATGCAGTGTGTGGCAAATAAGTATACTATACTTGTATAGTTATACAGAATTCCTTGTTCTGTGGACTAGTGGCAGTACTTACTAACCGATAAGGATTTTGAGGCTTGATTGTGAGGTTTTGTTTCCCAACAATTTGTTGGAATCCTTGAAGGAGAAATTCTCCATCAGTGCAAGTTATTGCTACCATTAGCTGGGGACATGGTGCTACTGCAACTTCTGTGGGTAATTTGTTCTGAGACTGGAAACCTTTTCTGCTACCCTAGGGAGTGGAAGGTCATGTTGTGTGTCAAAGGGAAGGTAACCTCCCCGGTCATAAAATGTTATACTGAAAACACCATTATGATAAGTAGACCACTCTTCGTACCTCTTCTTCCAATATCTCATGCGATAACCTCAGCCAGTTCTTGTGTGAGTTATTGAGTTTCAAGGCAGATGTTAAATCCACATTTAGAGTAATTGTGATCTGAGAAGAATTTCTTACGGCCATGTGCTTATAGGAAGGAAAGGAGTTGGTGTTTGCTGCGTGTTTTTTTATTTTTCTTACTTGCAGATAGAGGACAATGTGCTACCATCACTCATATGAGTGAATATTGTCTTGTAACTTTTAATTATCTATTAAGCACTATCTGGGCTTTTTTGTAACACATTTTTTGGCTTGAAATGCAGAACCTTTTGTGATAAATAAATGTACCAGTCTGAATGTACTCTTGTTCAATTGAATATATATAGATATGTATTCTAGAAATAGAATAGGGTCATTTTTTTTTTTCCTTCATAGTTTAAGTCTCTAATAGAGGCTGTTAAGAGGTATACTGGAAAACTCTTTAAAAATTACTGACCTTACCCTTAGCTTTATCTTCACCTTTACATTTTGACATCTGAACTTAATACACTTAGGCTTGACTGGTAACATAATCATATTAGTCTGTATCTGTGCTTCCTGAAACACTCTATTTACAATCACAGATGTGAAAAATAATTTCAGTACTCTGTTGTATGCACAAAGGACAGTGATTTTGTGTTATGCATTGATTTATTTAGGCTCTAGATTTGACTAATAAGCTTTGCATGTTAGAATTTTCTGTGCTGCTAGGTATTACATTGTAATTTCAAATATCTATCATTGTTGTCGAAATTTGTTGCAAATTTGCTAAACTAAACAGGCAGTGCTTTGCTACAAATGAGGGAAGGTCATAGAGCCATACGGAGATCGGAGGTACAGTGGCGGTTGTTTGTCTGTACTGACTGAAACAAATATTTTTGTAAAGTAGTAGAGCACTGCTACAGAAACAAAGATTTGTTGGATAAGCTGTAAAGCTGATTGAAATAGATGAGAGGATAAAGTTTGGAGAATAACTCCAGTATTCCAAATCCTGTAACTTCTAGTGTATTGTCTATAAGCAGACAGCACAGGTGCTCTGTTACTTCATAAGGATTGTTTAATACATTATATATGTGGTTTATTGTTGTCTTGAGATGACTGGATCCTATTTAATTTCATTGTAATTTCTTTTACTAGATTCATTTTTGAACCTATGATGCTTAAATTCTTTCTCAAAAAGCACAGGTTTACTCGAGCAAAAATCGAGAGGCAAAATTAGTTGCTTTTATTACTAAGAATCCAAGAATCACTTTTGCAAAGCAAAACTTTGTTAGGAGTCTGTTCTGTATGCTCAAAATTACTAGCCTGTCAAAATGACCAACAAAGCTTCACCTCAGATAACCTTCAGAGAACTATTTCTTAAAGTCTTTCGTAAGTCAAAATATTTTAGTTATTATTTTAAAACTGTATGCTGTCATACAGTATTCTGTATACTTCTCATACTCGATCCCTTTTCTCTTCTAAGCAATTGGCATTTTTATCATTTCCATGTTAAAGTAATAATATGGGTACTGAACTAGATATTTATTAAATCTAAATCTTTATTTTCAGAAATCATGCTATGCTTCAGAAAAGTCCTATCAAAATCTCATCATCATCCAGAATAACCACATGGCAGTCCAAGAAGTTAGAATATCCCAAGGCTTTGTGCCTTTTTCCTTAATTTAAAAAAAATAAACACTATATAACCCCTCTCTGCATGTTGGAACATAGTGACTTGAGGCATGGGGGCAATGGCAGCACGTTCCTGCCCGTCACAGAAGGAGGGTCTCTGCTGTGACTACCCACCTTCACAGATTCCCTCGTACAACTGTTATGAGACCCTGCAAGTGGAACCAAACAAAAATACTGAGTAAGGTGGTTTGACTATGCAGGAGGTGCCACAGAGGATAAGTCGTTCTGCACCCTCCATCAAAACAGCTGCTATAAAGAAGAGGGGAAGAGTAGCTGGAAAGCTGCCTGGAGGAAAAGGACCTGGAGGTATTGATCACAGCCGGCTGCACGTGAGCCAGCAGTGTGCCCAGGTGGCCAGAAAGGCCAACAGCGTCCTGGCGTGCATCAAGAATAGTGTGGCCAGCAGGACTAGAGAAGTGATTGTGCCACTGTATTCAGTGAGGCCCTATCTCAAATCCTGTGACAAATTTTGGGCCCCTCACAACAAGAAAGACACTGAGGTGCTGGAGAGCGTGCAGAGGAGAGTTACAAAGCCGATGAGGGGCCTGGAGCACAAAAAATATCTCCACTGAAAGGATTGTTCAGGCATTGGAACAGGTTGCCCAGTGAAATGGTGGAGTCACCATCCCTGGAGGTGTTTTAAAGACATATAAATGATGTTCTTAGGGACATGGTTTAGTGCCAGAGTTAGGTTAATGGTTGGACTCAATCTCGAGGATCTCTTCCAACCAAAACGATTCTGATTCTATGATTCAAAGACAAATCATTTTCCACTGGCAAATGGGGAATACTTGCATCCAGCAAGGCTGCTTAGCACCCCGTGCGTTTCAAAATGAACAGTTGCAGTAACCAAGAGGCACATTATGGTGTTAGCCCTCCGCAGGGTACCCAAGTCACAAGCTAAACTAAGTCTTTTCTTAGAATGGAAGATAACCCCTAGCCAATGCTGAAGAGAAAAATTCTGGCCACAGCATTGGACTAAAACTCTACTTTTTCCAGAAAAATATAACAGAATTTGTAATAGCATTTCACAGCAGGCCAGGCCTTTTTAGAGAATTTCTCAGTAATAGCAGCACAGCAAATTGACCTATATGTATCTGCCTCAAAAGGAGGAAAAGAGAAATCAGCGTTGTCAGGATTTGAACTTGTGGTTTCAAGGCATTCCCCACCTGGTAATTGGACTGCCGAGCTACCCTAGTGTCCTAGTGAGCAGCTGGTGGGGTCTTGACAGTGAAAGCTTCACAGAGAGCTATTTGCCATTTCAGGCTATCAGGACACTTTTCATCTGTGGCAAACTATGTTTCTAGTGCCTGCAGCACATCCTTGCTCAGTGCCTCAGTAACTGAACAACTTGTTCAATTGGGTCCTTCACTGGGAACCCTCTTTCTTAACATCTTCTGCAGCAACATTGCAGTTGCAACTTCAATTGAAATTAAAGAACACTTTCATATGGACATCTTTTTCTCTTAAACCTGACCTTCTGAAAAGCGCTTCCTTCAGTGGAGATTCTTTACACTTAAAATTAAGCCGATAACTTTTTATTTTTAGAAGTATAGCAACAAAAATGTAGGTTTCTAAGAACTGCAAAAATAGTAATCTTTAATTATGAATAGCACTGATAGTATTCTGGGACCACGACAAAGAAGGGGTGTGGAAACCGGTGACTGACTGGCCAGGGAGCAGCTCTGCCACAAAGGCTTGGGGATCCCAGCAGACAGCCAGCTGTGTGCCCAGGCAGCAACAAAGGCCACGAGCCTCCTGAGATGCATCAAAGGTTGCTCAACATGCAGATGAAGGGGACCGATTGTTCCCCTCTACCCAGTGCTCGTTAGACTGCATCTGGAGTACTGCACCCAGTCTTGCCCCCACTCCATCCCCCATATGTAAAAGACACGGAAAACATGAAGCGAGCTCAGCAAATACTGCCAAGGTGGCTGGGGGCTGAAGCACTTGCCCCATAAGAAAAAGCTGAAGGAGCTGGAGAAGAAGCAGCATTGATAAAACCTAGTAGCAGCCAGTATCTCAAAGTATCCAAAGGTGCCTGGCAGGAGAACAAGAGACAAGAGATGTAAATTGGAGGAAGTAAGGCTTTCAGAGTGGCTTTAAGAAAAAGCTTTTCCCCACAAGGACAGCCAAGCAATTGAGCATGTTTCCCAGAGAGGTGGTCTGGTCACCATCCTGGTTTTCAAGACCTGACTGGACAAAGCCTTAAGTAGCCTGGTCTTATCCCATCACTGACCCTCCTTCCAGCAGGAGGTGGGGCTAGATACCTCGTGAGCTGCTTTCCAACAAGAAAGATTCTGTGATCCTGTTGATTGGGAGGTCATCCATGCTCTCTTTGTTGAAATGGGTACAGGCACAAACTAATGAAAAGACACAGTGAGAAAAATAAAGTTCTTTCCTAAAAACAGCCACAAGTCTCTCTATATATACATCTAAATGTAGGGAGGCATTTTCAGGTTTTAGATTGATTAAAGAAAATGAATGGATTAGAAGCTTTTTCTCACCTACTGCAACCTGCACAGAGAAGGCTGAAGTTTTTATTAGAAGTTTTGAGATATGAAACACAAAGTAGCAGGATTTGCTTTAGCCATAAGTTACAAATCCTTGTGTCTGGTCATACACTACCTGCCATATGCACTGGGTCCCAGTCACCAGCTCTCAAGTGTGTTTTGTGATGTTCATCAATTTTTGTCTCTCTCCTCTGTTGTTATGGAGGGATCCTCTCTCATAAAGTATCTCTAGTGCTGTTCTCTTCCAGACATATTCCTGGCAATTTCATTGGAACTCATGTTTTGTATATTAGCAGAGAAACCAAGTAGTGGCTTGTAGGTTTCATTCTAAAAGCTTTTTGTGAAGACTGTCTTAGGGACCCTGATTGATTAGAAAATTCAAGGAAATAATACTGGGTTAACCAGCAGGCTATTATTTTTGTTTCGTTACTCTTCTCCCCTCCCAGCTTCCAGCCACCACACCCAGTCCTCCAAGCAAATCCTGATTCCAGGAATAGGCTTTGCTTTTCATTTAGACAACAGGCAGATGTTGTTGTTGTGCTGTAACTTGAGGTGGCAGTGCTGAAAACATGTCTAGTGATGGAGTTTGAGAAACACCTTGTTGATAAAACATTGCATCCCCACCCTTCTGTTGTTCCTGTGTTTAATTAGACAAGTCACAACTACTTCCCTATGAAGTACTTACATCTCAGCCTCAAACACACATCTATTGTCAAATGTTTCTTTTTTTTAGTATTAAATGGTACTTGCATGCAGCTTTTGCCTCACCTTTTTTGGTGTCTTTTGATGAGACCTTTATAGAGAAAAAAAGAATGTAAGTACATACGTATATATGGAAATATGTGTGTGTATACACATATATATATAAACAATCATTCCCTCTGAAGTAATTCTGTACGTGAAGACATCCTTAATAATGCTAATAAAAATTTAAAGTAAGCTAAAATGATTTTATGCAGATATTTTTTATTGTAAAAACTTTCAATTTTAAGTTATATGTGATTCTGAAAATTCAGGCAAATCTAATCTTATGCACATTTTGCTAGTAATAATGGGAAATTCCAAAAACTCATACTGTTGCTGCCTTAATAAATGTTAATTGGAAGGGAGAAGCGGTATATAAAATATAGTTAGTGAAAGGAAATAATGGCCTTTTATAGAAAGAATCCCACACTTGCTATAATATGACTATATTGTAAATCAGTATCTCACTTCTGCACATTGTGTATTTAAATAAAAGTATCATATACTTCATTTCAGAATTATTAACCACAGTGGGCTTTCTAGAGATTGGCTACTAATCTCTTTCCTTTATTTATTAAATACAGCTTAATCTAATAAGGAAAAAGCAGTTTGCTTTATACCTTTTTAAAAAGTCTTGAATATTCTAACCTGCTGGCCTCTTGCCTTGTAATGTGGTTTGCTTATACAGCTTGTGTATCACAGTCCTCCTTTTCTATCTTTGCATACACGCTCAGTGACTTAAAATTTGTAACAGCTGTTACGTTCTGCAGTATGTTGCCTGTAACTGTGATGTGATCTGTTAATATATTATATTTGTTCACAATCACAAAGACAACAACCTGTTTGTAAAGCTGTCCTGGGAAGATTAAACCTTTAGCATGTTGTGGTACTGGTAAATCCAAAGTGGTGATGAAAAAAACATTGTTTGGCCAGATTTATTTTGAAGGCATAGTACTGTGTACTTGAAAGCAAGTATGTCTGCGTGGTTTTTGGGGTCTTTTCTTACACTCTAGTTTAGCAGAGCACAAAGATACAAGAGAGAAGACTTGAAAAGGAAACTATTGGGGTTTTTTTTTAATTTTCTGGTCAGGCATGACGTAAGTAAATGTTTTGGAATAAAAATATCTAAGTCTCCAAGGAGCTATTATCTTCTGAAGTGCCTCTGTTGCAATTTCATTTTTCCTTAATAGCCTTTGTTTCGGACTTTGCTTGTTGTAGGCTTCATTTTTATGAGGACGCATGTTAGGTTTTCAATTGTGCTTCAGGGAAGAAAAAAGATGAACTCTTTTCAAGGTAGAGGTGAATGACTATTTAGAAAAAGACTGCTTTCTAACTGTAACTCAGTGGTTTTTACTATTATTTGGGGGCATTGTTTCTTAACATTAGCAGGTAATGCCCGTTCCCCATGAGTCTGTACTAATGTTTCAGCCATGGCATTGTTCTCACATTAACCTCCAGCTACTCTTACTGATTTCTACTGATGTGCATCTGTTACCTTGCATAGCCATCCACCTGCGGTGGCTGTGGTCTGAAGCCACCACACTAAGTCTGTTACCCATTGAGTACATACTTGTGATTTAACTGGGAGTTAATTGTGTGACAGGTGCGCCTAAGTAGGGAGCACGGAAAGTGGTTCTAGTGTGCATATGTAAGAGAGCATTGAGTGAATATATTCAACTGTACACTCTTGCTTGGGTCCTGCTGTCACTAGCTTGCTAGATGGTCTTTGAAGAAGATAAAATCAAAGGTGCTCTCTATTAAAAATTCAGTGTGCTTGGATGACAAAAAGAAAATGCCTTGTTGCATCTTTCAGCTGTTTTTCTGTATCTGTTTCCAAAGAATGGTGAGAAAAATAGTAGATTGTAAAATGCAGTTTGAGTTTTCATTTGCAGTGGTGTTTCTTAATGAACATTATTGCATTCCTAGGACCTTTCCCAAGGGTCTCTAGGAGCTGTCTGAGTGTACTGTATGCTGAATTGCTTTCTACTTCTGTTTCTCAGGAGAGCTTGCTTGGTACCTTCTCACTGAAGAGTCCCCTTTGTTTATGCAACTTGTGCAGCCTTTCAGAGCAGGACCTGTCACCAGCTGTATTCATCTCAGTCAGTACTGCCGTGTTCCCTACTCCTCGGGACTAAGGCTCATCCAGTCCCATGCTGAGCCGATGGAGCTCACTAATCCAGCAAAAAAACCCCAAACAACAAAAAAAAAGCAGTTCATTCTTTTAGTAGGTTGGCTTTCTGTCAGGTTACCAAGTTGGACGGGCTCACCTCAGAACCAAATACCAGACTGGCTGTGCTGGTCTGAAGGAGACAGAGGGAGGATTTGTGCCTACCAGGGCGGGTGGCAAAACTGCAGCAGCACCTCTTCACTCACATTGGCTTAAACTTGTCGCCCCGTCTGATGCCCTCAGTTCCTTTGTGCCAGCCAGCCTGGGTCAATAAAGATCCATAAGGTACAGCAACCATTTCACTTGCTGGTTTGCTTTTCATCTCCCACTCTCTCTTCAGATAGTGCTTCTATTAGGTTAAAGTTGTCAAGTTTTATGACAATAGCCAGCTGTTCTCTGCCACTGGCATTTCAAGCTGTGCCTTCAAATGGTCCATGATTGGTTTTGGTGTTTGTGCTGACTGCAGTGCAGATACACACCATTAGAGTAGCTGATCAGTTGACTAGTCTATTCATCAGGGAGAAGATCTTTGGAGTAGTGCTCTTTAAAAAAATAACAGATATATTTCTGAATAAACAAGTTATTTTCCTAGCATGTGTATATTTACTACATATTGCTACACACATAACTGTACTTTCAAAAGAGCTCAGTTGTTTGTAGACTTGCAGCAGTATCGCAGCCCCAACATTAGTACTGGCTTTTAGTTCATACTCAGTTCAGAAACTCTTCAAGTGTAGAGAGTATTGAGGTTTGGAATTGACACAGCTCACAACTGTTGTTTCATATAAAAAGCTGTTTTAAAAAAAAAAAAAAAAAAACAACAAACCACCAAAACTGCCAGTTTGTTTATATCTTAACTTAACACTTTTTACATAATTTTGAAAGAATTTGAGTGCTGGCAAAATGTTCCCCTGGCACCTCTCAATGGGGAAGAAAGGAAGTTTTATAGTCATGATAGTATTGGTTTTGAGCTTTAGGTTCAGCTTGTCCTTTTTGTAAGTGACACTGAATCTCAATGTAACCTTAGTAAAAAGAAGTATGAGAATATAGACCTAGTCTTTGAAGTCTGTTTAGAGAATACTAGAGATGGATTGATGTAGCTATGGAATTAAGGTTGTGTGAAAGCTTATGTCAAATAACTTCATTTGAGTGTTAACATTCATAAAGGTTTAAAGAAATTGTAAGAGGAGAAAAAACATGCAACTTTCTGACTATAGATAAAAGCTGATCTGGTGGTGTTTTCTAACTACATTTCTTTCTCAACAACTGTTGGGTGTAATCAGAGGAAGAGAGAGAAAATGGAATAATTAAAACACCATATGTACAAAAAACAATGGTTTGTAGGTGTTATACT
This sequence comes from Nesoenas mayeri, assembly GCF_963082525.1. NCBI lineage: Eukaryota > Metazoa > Chordata > Aves > Columbiformes > Columbidae > Nesoenas > Nesoenas mayeri. Next base: position 90,830,609 of record NC_137543.1, on the reverse strand, counting down.
GAACAAGAATTTGTTTTAGTCCCACCTATCCTTTTTATGTGGATAGCTTTTACTTATTTGTATTGCATTTTGAAAGACATGTACCCAGTAATGGGTACTTGCTGTTTGTTCTTGCTGTTTTTTCTTTTAAGCTAAAAATATGTATATATATCTGTAAGGTCTTTGTATCTTTTGGAAACACTTCCTTTATTGCAGAAAATATTGTATGTTTCTGCACAGTTTAACCCTACAAATGCCTATGGGGTGATTTGAAATCCATCTATTATCAAGCAACAAAATTACACTACATTTAATGATTTAGGTTTGCTTCTTTTCTAGAAGAAATAAGCAGCTTCCCCTTCAAATCTTGTTAGGACAGCAGCTGCAGATGAGAATGAGCTTCCATATTTAATACATTCTATTAAGTTCACACATACAAACACACACTCGCTCCCTCACGCCACCCCAGTGTCACATTATAGGTGAACAGGCCCTAATTAAAAGCGTGCACCATCTGCCGGTGTGTGGCAGCGGGGTGGCACTCCATAACCATCCTGGTGCTTCTGATTGAAATGTATTATTTATGAGCTCAAAGAGAAAATATGTCACTTGGCTGGTTGGAGGCTGCATTAGGAGCTGGATAGCACCATCTAATGGTACAGAGTGCCCCTGGCTCTTCATCTTCCCTCTTCTTCCTCTCCCCTCCTTAGTCTCCTCCCCCAATATTTTTATTTTACTACATAGTCTTTGGAGTATTTTTATCATTGTGTTTCAGACAATTTTGTGTCTCGTGTTTCACTTTTATGCAAGACTGAACACGATTATTGAAATATTATACTAGTTGGGGTGTTTGCAGCAGCCTTTTTTTAATTTCTAGTGCCGCACACAGTGTTTTACTTTCTACAGTAAAAATGATACTGATGTGAAGTGGTGGTAGAGACATTATCAAGATAGCTGAGCAGAATCAGTTTACTGCCATTCCTCGTTCCCCTCCCAAGCACGCATTTAATGAAACTATCTACTGCTCAGTCTGAAAAGTTTATTTTAATATTGAAATTTGCCTTATTTTTTATTGAGCAGTACACTACAGGCTGCATAAAGGATCTTTACTGAGCTTAAAAGACAGGAGACAGATTTGGAGATATAGCTGCTGCTTTGGACCTTCCTCTCTGAAAGCAGAGATCTTCCTACTTGCAGAGATGGTGTTCTGTTATTGCCTTTTAGTGGGAAAATGGATGAGGAGGTGTTGAACGGAGGGATGATATCTAGGAGAGGTTAGTGGTGAGAGGGAAGGAGCCCTTTTTGTTATGTTTAGTCCATCAGCCTGCCTTTGTTGACTGCTAGATGACAAAGTCAGAACTTGAATAACCTACAAGGTATTTAGTGGTTAGCTCAATGACCTTTAGAGCGTGCAGAATAAGAGTAGTCACACTGATTCAAAATAATTTGGGGGGTGATTTTTTTGTTCTTAGGCTTTTTGTTATGTTCATGAGCTTCGTAGTATCCATGCCGGGCATTCAACATTATGTTTACAGAAACAGCAAGCAATAAGGATTGGACTGATATGTAAAATATGAAATTTTTCTACAATAACTTCCAGTAAAACCACTTCTTTTTAATTAAAGAATCTGGTCACTGTTTCAGCTCATGGAAGACAAGACTCTGAATAAAAGGAGACATGTATACAACTGGGCAAAATATATATGTGTGTTTATGTATATTTATTTTTTAAAATAAGCATGTCAAAAACTGTGACATATCTACAAATACATGTCTTCTTATTGTTTGTGTTTAGAACATATGCCGTCAGAAGGATAAGAGATGCCTTCAGAGAAAACAAGCATATAAAGGATTCTGAAAAAATAGAAGAACTAGTGAAGAAAGCCAAAGCAAACCTAGAGGTTATTCATCGGCAGGTATGTTTATTTCTCTCATTTTATCTAAGAGTTGTATACTCCTCAGTTCACTACACTACAGATGGAAAAAATAAATCTGTGCTCAAAAGATCTCTGGATAAACAGTAGTTTTTGTGTGTCTGAGTTTGAGAGTGTGGGAAGCATCCATTTATCCATGATGATTGCAACAGGGGATTAGGAATGTCTGTTCCATTAACCGGAACAGGCTTTGCTATCAAAAGTTTATATGCTCTTCTGTTACCTTTTCTCCTGTTTGTTTTACTACCTCATACTCATATCTCATTTTGCTTCTCTGTTCTGCCCTAATTTTCCCTTGACTTATTTCAGTTCCTTTCCTCATGCTTTCCTCCTTCCATCGTAGGTTTAGAAGAGTGGCTGTGACGCTTGCTCCAAATCTTGTCTCTGTGTTTGTTTTTCCCCACCTCCAGATACAGTTTTGGAACAGCAGCAGAACAAGAAAATCCTAAAGTGAATTAAGTAAATGCTGGCTGAATGTGTCCAAGCATAAGGTGATAGATTTTTCCTTGGAGAAAGTTGAGTCAGTGGCAATATTTTTCTCTGACCTTGTCTGAGTAGATTTTATAGCATCTCTCTTCCTTCCACTGGATACCATATTATTTAGACATGAATTATACTTTGTTGAACTTCAGATACTTTATTACTTCTCACATACACCCACTGTCTATCTACAGTGACTGCTGGAAATTTGAAGAAAGTGAGCGTCTACACCTGAACTCTCTAAGAGCACTTGCAATGCAGTGTTGCTCCTTGCAGAATCTGAATTAACTGACACCAGTCAGAGCTCAGTAGTACTTTTATTAAATATCAAATGAATGTGTGCACCTGTTCCTCCATGGTCCGTTTTAAGATTAACCTTTTAACAACCAGCAGGTCAGTTAGCTGTATTCTTATTTCAGTAGGAAGCTTGGCCCTTTGATTTGTCAATTAAGTATGAATATTTTGATATCCCTTCCAATCCCAAACATACTGTGATACTGTGATTTTGGTGTGAATTACATTATTTATTTGGAACTTCTCTCAGGAACAGGTGTTGTTTTGTGCTGCCATAGCTATCTTTTTTTAAACCAAACGCTGCTATTTTTGTGTTTTAAAAGTGTTTCTTGAAGAAGCAATTTGGGTTGGATTGATTCAATGCAATTATATTTAAAAGTTGTGGTGTTTTATTTCATACCTGTAGGTGCTGAGTAGCATTTTCATTTATTCTTTTTGAAGTTTTATCTTGAAGAGCCTTGATATCCAGTGTTCTCCAGGGAAATATTAGAGCCTAGAGAAGACCATGAAAGAGGGGGTGTCACAGGAGAAGAGTCAGAGATCACTCAGATCTAGGCTAGTAGTTAGTTTATGGAGTTCTAATCAGTAAATTTAGGCATGTAAAATATTTAATAAGTACAGATGGATTGACAGTCAATACTACACTTAAAGCTACTTTGGAATACAAAGATTATTGCTTAAGCTTACTATACGTATCTTAAATGTTTTGTGCATGCAAAAAAAATGGCACTCACCAACCCACTGATGCCTGTTGTCAGGTAAGGGATCTCTCAGCCTTGTGGGGTGACCTTAAGAAACATTCCCATGCAAGGGGAGATCACCACCATGCAGGCAGCTGCTATAGGGGAGAACTCAACAGACCCTAATGGCTGCAGGTGTTTATAATGTAAAGTGGTTGATTTGTCGTCAGATTTCCTGCTGTGTTAATGCAGTTTCAGCCACTTATCAGCCCAGTCTCCAGCCAAACTGGAGGTTTCTGGGGTTTGGTGCAGGGTTCTCACTGGTAGCCTCACACAATAGGATTAACTTAAGTTAGGTTGACTTGCTGTGCATCTGCCTGGACTTAAGTTCAGTTAATTCAAACAGGAGGATGGCATCCACCACAGGGGGTGGCAAAATGCATAGGTCATGTTCTGCCACTTAAAGAAATTCTGCATCAAAGAAGAAACAGTTTGTGGATGTGGGATCTCCCACAGTAAAATGCTACAGAAAATCTCTTCTAGATTGTGCCTAAGAAAAATTCCTGTCAGCATGTCAGAAAATACTCTGTGATGGTTGTAAGTAAGAATGTAAACTTTAAATCTTTGATAAGTCAGGAAAATATTGGTGAGACTACCAAGGTAACTGTTTCACTGTGAGATGGATGACTGAACTATACTAAATTTATTTTTGTTTTAAAATTTCTTAACTAGGACCTACTTGGCATATTTTCATAATAGCAAGTACTTTCTTTTTCTAAAAAGAGTTCAATTTCAAGATATCAAAGCACTTGAAATATGTGAGAAATATTGCTTCTGCTTTGTAGATATTTTCCATGAGATACTGAAATGAGGATGCTGATTTGTAGTAGTTTAATATTCGGGGTACCATGACTTGCTGTAGGTAGGATTTAGCTCTCACTGGATCTATGAGCCTAAATTATAAACTGCAATTCTAAGTCAGATGGTGGTTTAATCTTGCTAAAATAAAAGCTTTTCAGCTTTTCTTTTGACAAAACATGGTTCTACTGACTCATCTGAGCCATAATAGATCTGGGACTAAAATAAAACTCTTCTCGCCTGAGTCTGTGAGCGTGCAGATTACCTTGTTACTGTAGACCCTGAAAAAAGATACCATTTCTCTCAAACAGATTCTTGACAGGGGTGAACTCTTTTCCTTCTAGGGTGTTGGTCTAGTCTTGCACCTTTTATGAAGTTTTCTTTTAGCCTGAAGATTTTCCCTCAACATCTGACAGGTGTTTCAGCTGCCTTGGAAAGAGTAGGAAGAGGAGCAGGCAAACTTGGTTAATGTCTGACTGGTGTACCCACTCTCTGTCCTTTGTAAAGGAGGAGTTGGGCTAAAGGACATTTTGTGTTCCTTCATTGCTAGTGAACATTTTGATCATACATAAACACATACATGTGCCTCTATCTACATAAGTATCTCTAACAATCCTGTATGTGAAGAATAGGTAACTGATAAAAGAAAATTATTTTTTTATTTTTACATGAGTCCTTACAAGACTTAATGTTTGGGTAATAACAATTATTTTTTTTAAGTCATTCCCAGCCCTTCACTCTTCCCTCCCAGCCCCCAAAGAAGGTTTTCTGAAAAAATTCTGAGAACTGCTGTCCTTTGCAGAATTTCTATTATGTTTCAATGTGACCTCACTTTCAGTAGTAAAGGAGGGGATAAATATTGGAAAAATAGCAACACTGTCTTAGAAGTAAGCTTGTCATCAGGACTGTTAAAAACCTTAGCATCCAAATTCATATTAATATTTACTTGCTGTCAAATTTCATCACAATCTGTGGAAAAAAAATCATTCTTGCTCCCCATTTAATTGAAAATCTAAGTAATGAAGTCATCTGACATTATTAAGACTTTATATGTAAAACTAACCAAGCATAATATACAGTGCTTTTCTTTTTAAATACAGGAGCACTGAAGCAAACATGAGATCTAGCATACAATTTTTCCTAAGTTTGGGGTTTATTATGATATAGCCCATCTTGGTATTGCTGACTTTTTCATAGCGTGTCGATAGAAATTAAGTAATATCCCACTTTGCTGACAATTTTTTGTTACTCTAAAATCAAATTTATATTCACTTTACATTCTAATTTATGGTTTAGTCATCAAAGTGACCATTGAAGTGTAAGGTTCATAAATAACTATTTGAATCAGCCTAGTGGGAAATGTGAAATAGTGACAGATTACTGTCATTTTGTTCATGTCAGTCACTGTACCATTTGCTTGAACGTTATAGAAGCAGCTTTATAAAGCTGAAAAGCATGGGGGAACATTAATCTCTGCCTTAGTTCTCCTCTGCTTGTTATTGGTTTCAATTTAAAAGCAGTCTGGCTATAGGAAGGAACAACTGATTCTTTTCTCAACACTGTGAAGATTTTTTTGTGTGTGTTTACTGTGTAAGCAGCACAATTTCTGATGTCTTCCCTGTAAAGAATGGTGTTGTGATAAATACATTGTCACGAGTAAGTTTGAAATAGAAAGTTTTGAGGGTAAGTCCTGAGGTCCTTTGAGGATTATCGTAACAGCAGTTCCCCAGCTATACTACTACAAGTTCATTTGTGAGTTTTCATTGTTATTGGAATACGTTAGGAGAATTTGCCCTGAAATGTTCCTGCTCAAGCCGAGATTCAAGATTTATAAAAGCCACTTTGAATATGGGATAATACTGGGTGTTTTGAAGTGTTTCCTAGGTTTTTTTTGTCATGCAGTCTCTTAAGTTTTGAACTCAAAATATGAAAGTGAAATTCAAAAGCTATATTAGACCTGTTTGCTTTGATTAAATCCCTGTTTTAATTTATAGGATATCTCATTCTTACCTATTCCTCCACAGTACTGTCTAGACACCCTTAGTTTTAGATTGTCGCTGGAAACCACCAGTCATCTTGTTGCTCAGCTAAGGATTATTTTGTTTCTTCTGGCAGCTCTGAAGGCTTTAGTATCAATTGAGCTGGTTTTGACATCATACAACTGCAGTACTCTTCAGCCAAACAGTTTTGATATTTCACAGCTTTTGTTTGCCCCTTTAAATAGTCCAAACTGATGAGAATGATGGTTTGCACAAAGCTTTAGCAGGGAGACTAGAGATGCACCGTGAGCAATGAGACAGTCAGGACGTGTGGATCTGCTTCCTTTACAGCTGACTGGTCATCAGCATTTTCTAAGGGAACAGAGGAACTTTTCTTGTTCTTTTGAGTTTGAGTTGTTCTTCCTGAGGCTCGACCTCTCTTAGTCTTCCCTTCAGATGTGAAAAAGAATGAAGGAACGTGGTTTTGAAGTATGAGAACTCTATTAAAAAGGCTCCACCGATAATGATAAATATTGAGTACTTGCAGCATTTTTCATGTTTGCAGCATGTTGTAAGTACATTCTAATCCTTGCAATATTCATTGATTTTAACTCCGTGTCTTTTAGTGAAATATGTCATGACTACGCCTTGATTAAGGTGTATGTCATACTTAGTGTGAGATTTCGGTCTCATATTTTTGTGTTTCTCCACATTTGCATTTCTGGTAAAAATTATCAGTATAGTCTTGTTTTGAAATTTGTGTAAAATAAGAACAGTTGGACTGTTCTTCTGGATCTACTTTTTTAGCAAGCCAAGTTGCCAGTGCAGCTGTATGTAATCAAGTACTGCACTTTCTTGAGGCATTCATTATCAGTATCTCATTTTAGCAATATCATAGATTCAAATAACAGTTGAATGGAAGTGGAAATGAGACTGAATGAATTAACTAATACAGCACTCATATTATTATGAACTGTTACTAATATATCCACAGCATAAGGAAACATATTTCTGTTTATCAAAATAGTATAAATATCTAAGCATGCTTAATAAATATTAGTAAGACAAGCATTTTCAATTATAGTGACTCTGAAAAACAAAAGGCAGAAGTACCCTAGTTTACTGTACTTGCTTTCAGCTTTATTGCTCATCCGTTGTGGCTTTATCAGCAAATACTCCCATTGTTTTCCATAGTTCAGCTCTAGTAATCTTGTGATTGATTTATAGCAATAGCATGTAAATTAGTAAATACCAAGGTGTATGTATTTCTGGACTGAAAGCATATTTTTGAGCATTTAGGGGACTGGTACCAATTTACACAGTTGTGAGCAACATTGAGAACTTCCTTGAGACAGTAAATTCCCATCTTGAAGAAACATTCTGTGTATCTGAACATACCTGTATTTATACTACAAAGCGATGTAGGCTGGATGCTCTTAGCAGAAGAAGGTTCATTATGAAAATTGTTAGGAGTTTTAGTTTCAGGCTACAAGTCATACTTCTGTCTAATTTTTATTATTATGTAAGAAAGTTGCAAAATACTGTGAAATGCATTCAATTACGTTAGCACCATTTTTGAAGCCAAGAGGAAAGAACACCCAGACAAGCTCTTTAGGTGCTCTCAGTACTGGGTGCAGCACCTGCACTACTGTTCAGGAATGCACATTATATTGGCAAGTCATGTTTTCCTGCTGGCAGCCAGTTATGTTCGAGCTACAATATGATTTCCTTTATCAAGTTTGTCACTACAAGGAAGTTTTCAAATCACAAATTAATTTAATTCTTTTCTTGAGAAGCTCCTTGAATTATATATATATTTTTTTTTTTCAGCTTCACAATGGCAATACCTCTTTTTCTACAAAAGTTTGTAGAGTTATAGTTCTTATCTGAGACGAATGTCATTAGAAATTTGGTGCTTTCTTACTAGTGTCATGTATTTCTATTTATTATAGTTGCATCTACATGTTCCAACCAGGATAGAGCCAAGATTATGCACAGAGAGAAGTATTGCTACCTCTCGAGCCATTTAGTTTTTTAAAGCAAGTGTAGACGCAGGAAAGAGCTTTCAAATGCCTCATGCAACAGAAGAGCAGGAGGTGATGACACAATAAAAAAAAGATCATATTAAACCCGTTTTATCAACTGCACGATATCAGTTTTTGAAGGTAATCAAGCATCTATTACTAGTAAATACTTGCAATGGCATCTAGAATTTAGTGAATGGTTGATATGAGCCTCTTGACCTTCTCTTACGTATTGCAATACTGGTGGATGGTTTTTAATTGCTTTAGCAGATCCTGAGTTCTCACTTGATTGGTTCCCTACATATATTTACCAAAATTATGTTGGAAGTCTGTGGCAAAGCCAAATACTGAATGTAAATCAGATTACTTTGTTTTTTTGAAGGCATTGGGAGGATTTTTCTCTGGATTTTTTTTTTTAATTTTAAAGCTCTTTGGAGTGATATTTTTAGATAATTTTATTCCTCAAGGTCATTTAAATCCTATTTATTATGTTCAAGTTGCACTTCTACAGCGTTTTGTAAATATAACTCAGGAAATAAGTATTTATATATTCTTTCATAACAGTAGCCTACAAGGAAGAATATGATTAAGGAAGAAATAGAAATCCTTAACATACCGTACATTTCAGTGCTTTTTGACTTGGAAAGAGATAGAGATGCAGGAGGAGGAAGATACAGCATGAGATGGATAATACCTGTCTTTTAGTAAACAAGAGAAAGCTTGAAATTGAAGTTGAAATGGGGAGGCATTAAATTCAGAGCTATACTGGTTTTGTATTCCAGTATGTGAGTAAATGTATTTCATATCCAGTAAATATCCATAAGGTTGGGGGCGAAGGGAGGAGGAACAAAGTAAAGAAAATGCAATAGAGTGACTTTGGAAAAGGTTTGGTAAATTTGAGCAGAAACCCAGATGAATCAGAACTTGGCCCTTCACTGGACTTGTTAGCACTGAGGTCCACTTTGGCTAGACTTTTCAAATAGATTTTTCATCTTGGCATGTAGATACGCAATATTGTAACAGATGCCAAGAGCCCAGAGCTGTCATATCAGCTTAATTTCTAGCCTCAGAATACACAGGACATAAACCAGACATTTTCCCCATGTGCAGCTGGCCTGGTGCTCCAGGTTACACCTGTGTGAGTCTCCAGAGCAGTGTTAGTCCTTAAGCTTTCATTTAACTCTCCTGGTGGAGAGCGAGATTGTATTTTCACAAGTGATCTGCTGCTGCTTGCCCTGCTGACTGAATTACAAGTGTCAGTTTCTGCCCACAATATTAAATACTGAAGTAGACCCTGCATTGAAAGTACCCTTTAGGCTACAAGCAAAGGCGATTCAGGGGTAGAATGAGGCTTTGTCTTTCTGATCTAAGAGCCCTCGTGTAAAACACAGCATTTGATGTACGCAGTAACCTTTCCTAAAAAAATAAAGGCTGTTGAGTGCTGGCAGCTGCTTTTAAAATACTTTAATTATCTGTCATAAAGAGCTGTCATTATTTTTGTTACATGTTTTTAGTGGCTAGTCCAGTGAGGCTGGAGCCTTATCATAAATAATAAGTAGTTATATAATGCATCCAGAGCATCTGACGCTATGCACAGAGGAGGACTGTCTGAAGGACGGGAGAAGGACTTACTTTCTAGTGAGCAATTTGGCACGGCAGTATGTCACATCCGATCAAGTAAATGCTAGGTGTAAACTTCCACGTGGAAAAGAGTAAGTTTATCAGCCTGGCTGGTCAGTAGCTTCTTGAAACAGTGGGTGGCACTGATTGAACTAGTCTGTGCTGAAGAAAGCTCCAGAAGCAAGGAAATCTCAAGTTTTCAGGGAGATGTGTTCATCTGCCACTTGACCATTCATGCTTTTTGCTTTCCTGTGGTTGGTAACTCAAGGACTTCTGGGCAGTGTGTAAATAAATATGGTTCATAGGGGTGAATGTTGCAAAGGAACTTCAAGGTGGCCTCTTCCAAATGAGGTGAATAACAGCAAGTACACTTGTGTCCTAGTATAAATATAAAATATTGCCAAGAGATGGAAGGTAGAAATAAGTGCTGGTAATTTTGATCACAGCTCAGGTTACTTCTGCCATGTTTCTAATCTGACTCTGTGATCTTGCGCTGATATCTGCCAATCCAGTTTGTTGTGATGCCTGAAGATTTAGTATCTAGCATTAACATATATTAACATTTTAGTAACTTGCTGTCTTTCTTGCTGCGTGGTGTGTGCTGCAGAGTAGAACATTTGTGAAGGATCTCTTTTACTGAATAGGAAAAAGAGAAGTATGGCAGTTTAGTATGTTATTTAAGAAACATATAACTGTGTGAAAGCCTTGCACCTGTCTTGTGACTTACGTTCATATCAGAACATAGATCTCTCCTGACTGTCCCTTTTCAGTGGTGTTATCATGGGGTAAACCAGTTTTAAGTACAGCTAGACCATGAGGAAATGAAAGGGATTGCTGTTTTGAGGACTTCTGAAAAAAAGTAAGAGACAACAGGGCTGTTATTACAGCAGTGATCTCTGTTTTGATTTCCCACAGTTTGTTGGTTGCTTTTTAATCTGTTGTTCTTTTATTTCGCTTTTCTGGCTGAGAAAATTTCCCTTCCTGGTTTTGTGCTGCTTGTTGAAAGGAGACGTGTCAGGTTCAATGGCACCGTGGCCGAGCAGGCACGCTTCCACCCAGGAGGAGCTTTGGCACGTTCGTCTGGTGCCTCAGATTCCCAGGAATGTGTTCTGCTGCCCTTGAACTGCAGCCTGTAATTCAGGATGACGATGGTGGTGTTGACGCCATCACTATCTGACAAGTCACCTAGTCCTGTAGCTGTGGTACAGTGGGGTTTTTTAATGACGTTTTCTCCCCTCATGCTCAGTCATCAGTCTCTCAGCATATTACAGTTATCATTTTTCCCTTACAACTAACAAAGGGAAGAGGGAGCATTTTAGCACCTCTTTGAGGAACTTGCATCCTTTTCTGGCCTTTCAGATGGCCATGCTTCTCCCCTCAGCACATTGAAAATACAGCATGTAAAATCTTCCCCTGCCATTCTAAATCAGATGCCATTTTGTTTCTTCCACAGATAGTTTGTCAAGTCTAAAGAATTTATTCTCATCTTCATTTTCAGCATAAGGCCAGTCTTCAAAGAGCTCTATTTGTTCTATGTGCTTCATGAATCTGGCTTCACGAGTACTTTTTATTTCCCCATCTTCTTACTTTCATGCTGCTTCTGTTGGTTCAATCACTAAAACTTTTCCCTTATCCCAATTGCAAAGGTGCCAGTTGTTTTCTTATTTTAAAATTGCTTGTCAAAACAAAACTGAAGAACCCTGCCAATGTTAACTGTCATTTCATAAAAATCTGTAGAAAAAAAAAGTTACTTCAAAAAAGAAAAAAGAAATAAGAAACCTTCTCCATGGTCCCCTGTGTCTGGTGTATGTGCATGTACTGTAATCTTCCAGGGGTCCACTGAATACCCCTGTGGTTTAGCATAGCATCAAACATGGTCTCTGCCACTAATACTATTGGACTGAATTTGCAGCCAGGTAAATTCACAGTGATCTAGTTTTATTTTGACAATAAACATGAACATATGTGCAGCCTTTATTTAAACTTCTTTCAAGCAAACAAGCTTTATCATTGACATGTTGTGTTTCAATTTTATCTTTTTTGCAGTAATTTGGATTCTGTCTGATGTCTCTGTAGTAAGCTGCTTTATTTGAGGGAAATGTGTTTGATCCATGAAGTTGTGAGGAAGGCCAAGCTTGAGGGAAGAAAGTTGCTAGACTCCAATGTCAGCATGTCTGATTCAGCCCTTGGAAGTTTCAGCAGGGAAAACTTTTCTAGACAAGAGTGTAGAGAGAAGTTTAATTAGTGTTTACGCAGTCTCCTTGGTACTGGTGCATTGCTGCTGTCTTTAGCTCTGTGCTTTCTGAGGTGAGCCTGGGTTTTTTTTGGCCATTAAAAGCTATAGCCGCAGTACCCTTCATCTTGGTGACAGGCATTATGCCAGTACATTAATTCTGAAGGCAACTAAAAAGAAGAAGGAAAAAAGGAGCCCAAACTCTCCCAGTCACATTTAAATACAAATTGACTGATTCCTGTTGTTATTCTCTCGGGCATGTCAGATGGTTGCTCCCCGCTTCAAGGTATGGGCTGCGTGAATGTCCTTCCTAGGCTGTTTGCTTTGCAGGAATTGAACCGTTACTAAGCAGAGTTTCGAGTTCACCTTTATGATTTGGGCACCTGTAGAATGTACATAAATACATTCTCTGAAACAAAGACCTGCTGTGAACCTTGTAAACAAGGTCTTGTCCCTCACCTTGGAAGTTACAAATATTGCAGTGTAGTGGCTAAATAATATGTTCATGGTCTTTCTCCTGTGAGCATAATTCACTTGCTGAGCGGTTGCTTTGGTAATTTTTAATCGTATTTTCATCCAAGTGTATGGTTAATGAGAGCATTATGTGACCTAATCCCTTATCCTGTCACATTAATACAGATCTTGTTTGTAATTCTCTTGGTTTTGTTGTTGACCCAATGTTTTGGTTACATGTTCAAATGATCTTAGTTTTAATTGAAAGTACTTTTCGTTTCATAGCAGTCTAATTTGCACATTTGTCAGTAGTGAATACTTATTGGGGGAGGGTGAGTACTCTCTAACTGCTTGTGCCAGTAGACCTCTGGGAGGTTAATCAATCTTGTGCTTTTTAATTGACATCAATAATGTGTTTACATTTATCAATATTTCTTAATTGTCAGGTTATAACAGCAGAACTTCAATAATAAATCATGTCAATGGTTAACTTCATACATTAGATTTTTAAGAGTCTCCTTAAGCAGTTTGACATGTTGTAAATTGCTTGTAAGAGATTTGTATGTATGCTTATGGGGGAAGTAGAAATAGCTATGCGAAGTCGTGCTGTAGAATAATACATTGACAGTAAAATACCTTTGCCACATGTATGGTATGCTTTAAGGGTAAAAACAAAAAAAAAAAGGAAGTAAATCTTTTCAAAGTGCGAGTTTTGTACCAAATAGTGTTGCATGACAGAACACTCACATTTGTTGTGCCATCCCAAGGGACTTGTCGGAGCTGGGACTGTTTCCCTTCTCTCAGCTGTACAAGCGAGGCAGAGGACAGAGAGAATCACTAGCACTGCTCCTTTATAGAAGTAGCAGTGACCTCTGGGTCACCCTGATTTTAACTGTGCATTTCACCACATGCCTGTCTCTAAGATGTCGAGGTGGAAATGAAGGAGGCTACTTCTGTTTAAATGTAAGCACATGTTTAAAGACTTTTGTGCTTAGGGAACTAATTGCCCAGGTTCCCAAAATACGCTCACAGCAGGAATTAAAGTGTGGTATTCCAAGCCTTACAACACCATCGGTCTCAGTAGGTATCCCTTTATGATCTACCTTGCTCTCTTCTCTGTCCTCCTTAGATCCAAGTGACAGTAGACTGGAGAAGAAAATCTGCTGAGACAACAGGCTGGCAGAATGCTGACCACAGTGTTTGTGTCTGTCTTACCATGCTTTATGGGCCACACCAAAGGCAATATTCTTACATTAAAAACCATGCCTAATAGCAGTGAAGAAAGACCAGGATAGGAAAAGAGAGAAGTAGGGAAGCAGCTATTCGTGGGGTTTGCAATTTTACTTGTCTTTTTAACTGAGGTCCTAAAGGTGAACCGCAGTTTTTCAAGTAAACATACATGTACATACAAAAAATTGGATAAGTCTTTAATGTTGTTAAACTCAAATATGATATAAAATTAATTATTTTAATATCTTACTGTGTAGGACCTAATTTTACAATGCTACTTGTAGAAGGAACTGTTGATGAAATTAGTTATCTGAAATGCTGTAGAATTAAATGGTATTTTACATACAGTTAGAGGTACACCATTTGTTTTGGTTGAAAGTGAGATAAGAAATATAAATGCTTATTTTCAGAAAGAACAATAGGTGAGGAGCTGGAAGAGCTGAAGAATGAATATGACTAACCTCTAATCAGTTGAAACAGTAGGAAAAGAATATTTACATATCTGATTATAACAAAGCCCCTTTATCAAGGGGTGAGTAAAAAAATCACCAGGGTCTCAGTCCTAGGGAAAAAAAGGACTGGTTTAAACGTCCGAATCTTGATGAAGGTAACAAAGTTCCTTGTCCTTTGAGCAATTCAAAATCAGACGTGTCAGCATTTGCATTCCTCTTGCCTTTCTTGGTCTCCATCCTGGATTCATCCTCACACTGTACTCTAGCATAGCACTCTAAAATACTGTATTTATCTGTATTTTAAATAAGATACTGTAAGTTGAAAACTATTGTTAATAGATCAATAGTTTTTATTTCACTTCTTCGAACTTGTATAAGAGAAAAATGGCTGGCAAACAGCTGAGTTAAACACTAATATGAAGCCTGATGCCATCCTACCCAGTGTCATGATTAGAATTTCTATTTCTGTAATTCCTGTCTACTTCTTAATAACTGAAGCTATCAGGTGTTGCCCTAAAAAAAAATATCAGACCCAGAGATTTTGTTGGCAGTGTACAAAACTAAGATGTCTGTACTCTAACATCAAGGCTAGCTTTTATATGAAAAGACAAATTAAAATATTAAATGTTTCAGTTTTAGTCTAGCAGCCATTTTGTTGACTTGCAAATGTTAAAAGTAATAAATTAAGCCTCTTTTTTTGAAGGAGACAAGACTGATAAGACACGGCTATCTAACGGACAAAATTACAGTGGTTACCACATCAAATCACATTAAAGCAAAAGATGTGTAATCAATTTCTTTGTGAAGGGTAAAGCAATTCAGAAGACAAAACCATCAACACTTTCTTTAGCATAGCAGATTAAATACATTCATATTACATGTAGAGGGCTTTGCAGTAGAGTGCTTGTGTGAATAAGCTGTGTTTAGTTTCAAAAGCAGGTACCTGGGGTGCCGCTGGTACGACATGTCAGCCCAAACACTGCCATGCAGGTTCTGGGCTAGAGATTGTTTGCCTCTATGTCTGGAAGGGGAAGTTGGGTTGGCATATGAATGTATGAGCACGAGTCTTTAAGAAGTGGTGACCTTTCAGTGGCATTCAAATTGTATTTGCCCTTTTGACTTCAAACCTGCCAAGATACCTAAGATGTAGATGAAACTAAATTTAGTTTGGCTGATAGCATGAAGAACATAAAATCTTGTGTGAATTAAGTTCAGAAAAGAGTATTTTCATGCACTCTCCTCCAAAAATGTATTTAATTCCAGCATAGCCTGAATGGCAGGTTAAACTATTAATAGTTCAATTGCCAGGTTTTCCAGTACTTTTGAGGAAGACTGAAATTGCTGCTAAGAGGTCATCAGGTAGGTTATGATTTAAAACCTAAGTGAGCCTGGTACAGGAAACTTATCTTTTAACCTTCTTTTCCTCAGGCATCCTACCTCAAGTGAATACTGAGGCTACTGAGAAAGTAAGGAGTGTAATGAATACCCGTAATGTATATCCTCATAGGCTGAACAGAGAGGATGGCTCTTTTGTTCAAAGGGTACCTGGGCAGATTGATAGCAAGGGTGGGTCTGGACTTGTGTTCACACATTTGTGCTGACTACTGTTGTCACTTAACAGCCCAAGGTACTCTGGAAGTCACTGGAGTGTAAACTCCAAAATTACATAAGCATTCAAGAACATGATCTTTCTCCCTCTAATACAATTTCATATTTGAAATAAATCAATGTAGTATAAAAGTAGAACTTGTAGCGTTTTTCATCTTTTGGTAAAGTACAGGCCATCTATGTTTCTATTCCTTTCCTAAATCTTCAGCTAAAAGAAAAGTAACTTCATGTAGCTATCCTGCTAATCTGTGGGCAATACTTGCTTCCAGGAGTAATGCACAAGCTCCACAGTGCACTTAATATTTTTCACAAGTGTTTAGCATGTGTGTCGCCTGTTGTAAAGCTGAAAGCTCTGGGTAGGGGCATGGTGGGGCTTGAAGTGCCCAGTAACCATGGCCACCCATGTGCTTGCCATCGTACAAAGAGCCTTTGAATCACAGCTGGACAGATTTCAGTGATGGTACTTTCGATTTCAAAGGTTTGCAGTGATGTAGAGTTAAGAATTTGTATTTCAAAAATGCTACACAGTTTTTACCATTCTGTGCAAGTCACTAGTGAGTTCATACCTGACTCTCCTGTCATGATGACAGTTAATCTGGAAGCAGGGCAGATAATTCAGCGAAGATCAGCTTATATGTTTTGCATATCCATGTAAGGTGGTAAAATCCGGCTGTGTAGCACATCAGTTTCCTCAGTGCTGCTTGATCTTGGTTTTCATTTTCAACTTTTCATTTAAGTAAGATTGGAGTTCTTTATTTGACTTGCTGGCTAAGGCTTTTTAAAATGTAAATAGCAGTCTTGTACCTCTAATACAGAGTGCTGCAAAGCTGAGAGGAGGAGAGTGTGACCTATTCTTACAAAAGAAAACAAAACTGAGAAAGGGTGGAACATAAGAACAGAGAGATCCAGGGTTTCCCACCGTATAGTAATGGATATGACCTTTAATATTGAGTCCTTTGGATCAAATTTAAGTTGGCATTAAAATTTTCTAATAAATTCCCTGCTGAATCTCAGAGGTTTTTTTCCTCAGATTTAATTCAATAAGGTCACAATAAAGCAAGTGCTGTCTGTGCTATTGTAATTGCTCTCAGCAGGCTGATAATGTTATTGCAGAGAAGTGCCAGCTACTGTGCTTTTATTTCTTTCTTCAAGCACTCTTCTTCCTATGTGTTTGCTCCCCTTGCTCTCAGGTCTACCTTAAGTAGGAAGTGAAGCTGTTTTAAATGCCATTTGCTTCTCATTTTAACATGTTTTTATAGTAATGCTTTCCTGAGTCTCTTCAACAATGGGAATTAAAGTGTAGCCTGTCTTATTGCAGAATAATTGGGGCCTTGTGTTTCCTTTCCTTAATTCTTATCCAACTTTTAAGCATTAGGTTCAACCTCTAAGTTCTTAAAAGTTGATATCCCTAAACGTGCAATGTTTAGTTCACTTTGGCTTGGTACTTTCAGAGTTATTGAATAGATGTACAGCTAAAGGAGTTCATCTTAGGCTTGTGGGGGGGGACACTGAATACCCACTGTCCTGTGTTTCATAAAAAAATTACAAATTGCAGCTCATCACAGTAAGACATACGTATTTAGGGTCCTGCACTTATAGATTAATACCACAGCTTCTTTTGCAATGTGACTTTCAGAACAGCATTGCTAATGTGGTGTTCCTTGTATGAATGAAAAATTTATGCCTAGCATGCTACCAATAGATCTGTTACTACTGTATTAGAAGTAGATCAGTGCAGTAAATAAATGCCAATGCAGAGTTCTGTGATCACAGTCCTCTGTGTAATTCTGTGTGACTGTGAGAGACTCGCTCAGTGCAGCTTCAGTATCAACGCTGCATTAGCTGTACACTAAGTTTCTAGATGCAACTTTCTCCTTTTCCCAGTCAGACCTGCTATCTGAAATGTCAGGGTTCTGTTTGTAGTGGTGGCATGTTAGGAGCTGTTGTGCATCATGACTGGTCCTTTTTAACAAATGAAGAGGTACTTTAAAACATTGTAATTACGTCACACAATTAGTATTTTAGAGTGATGATGAACCAGTCTTTTAGTTGTGGG
Source organism: Nesoenas mayeri (assembly GCF_963082525.1). Lineage (NCBI taxonomy): Eukaryota > Metazoa > Chordata > Aves > Columbiformes > Columbidae > Nesoenas > Nesoenas mayeri. The sequence goes on along the minus strand of NC_137543.1, from coordinate 90,812,729 downwards.
GCTAGATATGTTTTTCTTGATTGTGGGCACAAAGTAATAATTCGTGTTCCTCTACCTCAGCATAACCGAGAGCTCAGGCCTTTGCAGTTTCAAAGCACCAGCCTGGCCATAACTGAATGCTCCTGCCTCTGCCTTCCCACACCCAAACCAGCTTCACACTTACCCATCTTCACCTTCCTGGTCCATCATCTTCCCCTTGCGCTATTTCCTTGGGGCCCAGGATTTCTTGCCTAAAGTGTCATGCACAGAGTATTTTTTTGTGTATCTCCAGCCGTATGCAGACATCTACAGTTCTCTGCCCATGGCATTCATCGCTGCCAAACAAGCCAGTCTCTGTACAGAAGAAAATTATTAGCATGGATATTCAGCTGCTTATTTGCATACTCAGTTAACATATGTACAGTGGGATATGTCCTCTTGCACACATGCAATTGACTGGAAATAAGGGGCAACAAAAGATGTTTTATAAAGGCAACTCCAGTTCTGAAATGCATGCAGCTGTATTTTGCCCACCTTCAGCCTCCACGGCAAACAGAACTGGTCAGGGCTGCCCCACAGCATGCGGACAGTTTTGATATTGCATAATGTTGCTTGCATGCCTGTGCAAAGTCTGCTTCAGTAATTAAAAAACAACAGATTATGGTCTTCAGTCATAACATTTCACCCACTTTCTTATTGCTCATCATTTCTTCTTTTTTTTTTTAATTGCTCGATTGTTCGTGATGTCTACTCTTCGCCATGCGTCATATGATACTGGCAGGATATATACTGCAGTGCCAACGCACTTGATGAACTTCAGTGATAAAAACCATCACTTCTCCAGTGTGTGGAGTTTATCCCAGCAGACAGGCAGGCTTGTGGAGGGAGGTCACTTCTGATCAATAACAGCTCATTGCTTTTTACTTACAACATACAGATTTTAATTTATATGTCCTGCTGCTGCCAGAGGGAACTAATTTCCGGCAGCAGAGATGTAACATAGCTATTTTGAAGTAGAATGGTCCTGAGATGAAATGATGTTACTGACCTGAAACACTTCAAAAAAAGCTTGATTCTGAAGCCTGCTGTGGTTTGAGCTCACAGTTTCTGAGCTAGGTTAACGTTGCTCTGAATCATTGTGAGACATGATCGGATTGTTGCTTTGTAAATTAAATAATGAAGTGTTTGTGTGTCAGAGTTCCTACTATAATTAGTACTTAGACTGTGCTTTGAAAAGATCAGAGTCTGCATCACATGATGGTAAGATCCGTAATTTTTTTTCTAAACTTGACTTTCAGCCATAGAGACATTAAGTCTTCCAAAATCAGATTTGATTTGTAATACTTTGTGTATTAACTGTAGAAATATGTATGAATAATCAGATAGCCCTTTGGGTAGCATGATTTTTTTTTTTTTCAACTAAACCAATAATCTGGCTTGAGTTATTTAGAGAAAAAGCTCCTGTGGTTGAGATGATCTCTCCCTTAGTTCTCCTGTAGATCTCATTTGTGAAATAGTCATGTTTCTTTGAAGAATTTGGTAAAGCAGCAAAAATAAAACCTAGCATTCTTGCCAATTCTTGGCGATTTTTGTGTCTGAGTTGCTATTAGCCTGAAGCTTCTGCACTGCTGTACGAATTGTAATAGCACTTGTGAATCAATCTGCTTTCAAATATGTCAAATGGTATATATTTAACACTTATTAGCCTAGATACAACATTTAAAACTCTGCCATTCTTGCAAAAAATTTCAGCTCCACATAACAATTTTACCCTAGCTACTATCATCACACGTCAAACTACACGAAGTAGGATATGGGATATCCCAATGTGTGATATGGATACCATAGTTAAGCATACTCACTGAAGTTAACATCTGGGATTTTTTTAAATATGGAGCCAGAAATTTAGTGCTTTTTTTAATTTCTAGGCAGACTGTCCATCATTGTGGTAATAGAAAGCTTTATCTCTTTTCATTGCACAGAAAGCATTGAGTAGATTTGAATATGGTATTAGAAAGACTTGGTGTTTCAACCTGACCTTTTAACCTGTGATATTGTTACACTTATTTATAAATGTTCTTTTCTTCACTACTCTCTCTCTTAAGAATGGTGTTGAACAGCTCATTACTGTGAACCCATCAGATTGGATGCAGTCCCATCTAAAATTTTTGGAAGAACTGAGACCTTCATCTCCTGATTTAACACAAAGAATATTTTAGTGCTATTTCTTCAGAGTAATAATGGGGGTATTTCAGATTTCTATTTGTTTTCTCTATTATAGCATTGTATGAGCATGGCAGTTGGTAGAAATCACATCGAGGGAGACAATGTAAATTTCATGTCACTGAGATCCATTTAAGCAATATCTGTTCTGGAAATAATCCTATACTAAAAGAATCAGTTGCAGATTTGAAAATGCTAGGACTTTGGGTAAATCTGGGAAGACTACCAAGTCCTGCATCATATGATCAACTGGACTTTTACCTTTGGTGTCATGGCACAATTGTTAATCTCAGGATCAACTGGAAGATAAAATGCAAACAAAGCTGTAAATATTTCATGTGCTTTTTGTGCACTCAGTGTTCGTCATGAAGAGAACAGCACATAGAGGTTTTACCTCCACTGGAGCTGCCCTTGCAATGCTGTTCTTATCTTAAACAGCTCTGGGGAGTCTGTCCTTATTTAGGTACTGTGCTGTGCTCTCCATTCTTTCAGGTGCTCCATGTGTGTGCTCATCCACCTCCAGATGATTTTAAACTTTAATCTTAAACCTTATTATCCTTCAATCCAAGATAAAAAGGTAGAAGAGAAGCTTGGGGTTGAAAGGAGGTTTCTGTAAGAGGCAGGGAGGGCACTAAGTCCTGAAATACGAAGCCACATTTGCCCTGATCCAACTGACTATTCTGCCAGTCTGTGTCTCTTGGTCACATTTGTATTTGGTTTGGATCAAGCAAGGTAACAGCACGCTTCAAGTGCCAAAAAAATCCTGAGGAGAAGGAGTTGATGACATTTCTTGCATTAATGTTCCTGTTCTCTAGTATCACATTCAGGAGACTGTGACTGAAATGATGCCGAAATGCTGTTTCAAATATCCCATTGAGACAAACTCACAACCTTAGTAAAAATATCTGCTATAGTATGTTGACATATTGGGCCATTTTTAGAAACATGGTTATTGCAAAAAGCTTTTCACTGGGTTTTATCTGAGATTCAGGTTTTGAAGGTTTGAAAATTCACTATCGTCATGTTTATCTGTGGTTGTGAAAGCATCAGGAGATTTGGGGATGGTAAGAATGGAAAAATCACTTTTCAAATATTTGGATTGTGATACTATATATTTGGAATCAAACACTTCATTGCTATTGTAGTAAGTAAAACATGCACTAAACTTGGGGTTTCTAAGCACATTCAGTCTGTTCTTGTTAGCAGACTGTCCTCCTGTGCTGTAGGTTTGGCTTGTTTCTGTTTGTTACTAACCGAACTGAAATGCAAGAAGGTTACAGTTATGTAGCTGAAAATGAGTTAATTTTCTTCATGCAGTTAGAAACCTCTGTTTTTCATAGCTAGCATGGTCATTATTTGGACTTAGTTTGAGAACAAGAGATAACACCCCAGCACAGAGTTAATGTTTTTAATTGCTCTGGTCTGAGAGCCAGGGACAATCTGAGTGCTCTGCCCACAGGTAGTAAGGAAACGGGTAGAGATGGGGCAGAGTTCGACTGACATCCAGACGAATCAGAGTATTCCATCCCATTAGCATCATGCTTTATATTTAAGGATATTCGGGATCTTCAGGGCTCTCTTTCAGGTGCTCTCGTCCTCTTTTGTGTTCTTCTTTGCTCTTTTTGTCACATCCAGGGCAATTCTGTTTGGGACATTTAGTTCGGCCTTTTGCCATGTTGCTGAGGCCTCTGGGTCCTTCTGCATTTTTGCTCTTTTGTCTCTTTGGGATCAGCTGTTCAGGACCAGGTGCTGCTGCCTGGGACTGGCTCCTCAGTGTGAACAGATTTTGTGAGGAATTGCATTGAGTATCTTTTCTATTTTATTTCTATTTTATATATATTTACTGGTAGTGTATTAGCATTTTGTTATTTCATTAAACTGTGTTTATCTTAGTCCAAGTTTCTCCCTTCCCTTTTGATTCTCTCTCCTGTTTTGGGGAGCGGGTGAGTGAGCAGCTATCGTGGTTGTATTGCCAGCTCGGGTCAAACCATGACAACTACCAAGATAGACAGCAAAACGATTCAAACTTTATGTGACACCAAATGATGCCAAAGTGACGAGGTGGTGACTCTACACAATTCAGGGTGGTGCTTGGCCCACCTTGCCAATGCTGCTGCCTCTCTGCCCTGCAGGAATCTGCACCCCTGTCCTGGTCCCACATCTGCCTTCTCCACCTCTTCTCAGGCGGGGAGGAGAAGCAAGGCGTTACTCCACAGCTGGAGCCAGTGAGGGTCTCTCTATCCCAGGACTTGGGCATGGGATGCAGAAGTCCTATTGCACACATGGTGTGAAGGATGAAGAGTGTACCAGTACCACCTTGTATTTTGTGGATGGACAGCTCTTTCTTGAGTCCCTGTGGGATGAACTTCTGGTTCCCACAGGAACCACATCACAGGGAGGAAGGAAATCCCCCGTTATGACAGCTTCACCTTGCAGCCTCCTTGACACCTAGAACCATAAGTCCAAAATACTTAATATTCCTGTAGTGTTTTGTGATTTCATGCTAGATTTTTTTGTTGTTGTTTGAGTATTTAGGAAGATTCAGATAGTCTTTTCTATCTAAAATATGTGGTAAGGTTTTTTTATTGTTGTCGTTTTCAGTATTATGTGGGTTTGTTGTTTTTTGTTGTTTATTTGGTTGTGTGGTTTTTTTTTTCCATAAGATCTTTACAAGTTGTAAGTGCTAGTATTTGGTTGTTTTAACTGTTAGCTAAACTCAGACTTTCTTTTCATCAGAAGTCTTTTGGAAAACATGGGCTAAGGCATGCAATGCATTATTCTTCCCAGAAGTTTCAAAGGCATTGTAAGAGAGAGTTATGTGTTTGCTGCATAGCCCTTTCTCATGGGAACACATTTCTTTCAAAGCTGTCTTTAAGCACTTACTATAAGGCTACAAAAAGATGCTGTTATAACGTGCCTCTTAATAAACAATTTGATATTTTTTTTCCCTGTGGCACAGTTGTTCGCATATTCTTTTCATTTGAAAGGCTGAAACACACATGTAAGGACCATGCTCCTGTAACACAACTTCAGATTGATTATAGATGTTTCTGCAGTAATCTATACTAAATGGTTGTTGCCAAAAGAGGATGCATGGAGAGCAGTTCTGTGGCTAAGGAATGAATGTGAAGAATATGACACTGGAAAAAGGGTCTCTCCTGAGATAAAATAACACATTTAAGTGGTATTAATGAACCTTTGTGAGGGTAAAATAATGTAATCCCTTTGGCTGTTGCTGAGTGGGAAAGTGATGTATGTTTGTGCATGTTTTTTTGGAATATCTAAGAAACTTGCAAAGGCTATGAGATAATTAAGTGTTTAGTTTCAAGGAACAGAAGCTTAGAAAAAATCACCTTTTAATTCTGGTTCTGCCGCAAACTTCAGTGGCGTAGAACATCATTTATCCTTTTTATCTTTGCCTGTTCTCTTGGATTCTCCTTTTTTGAAACAGGTAATTCTTCATTTGCATATATAACAAAGACAGTGTAGGGCTCGCTTAATATGAAGACACTTTTTGGTATTGGGTGCTGTGAGTGTATATTCCTCTTAGGAAATGTCCTCTAGATTTTTCTACTTTTGCTTTAGAGAGCTTACAGTGGTTTGGATTTAAAGGTCATGTGAGTTTTGAATTAGTTCTCAAGGGTCCTAAGAGTTTGTTTTAGTTGTTATGTAATCTGTGAAGAAATTGAAGCTTACTTCGTCCTTCCTCAGGTTTGACTTCTGCTCCCATTAAGCTTCTGGCAATGGAAACCCTAATAAGCAATAAGCAATAGACTAATAAGCAAATCATTCTGAAACTTGTGAGCATTGGTAATGGGTTTTCTGATTATCATTAAAATGCACCAAATGCAGGAAGATTTTGGCCAGACGTTGCAGAAGCACAATGGGTATTTTCTGGTTATTGAATACTGAGTAAAATTGTATTCTTAATTCTGTTGTGAATTTGTATAGAATTGTATATAAAGCTGAAGTTTAGCCTTTGCTATTTCAATAGCACCTATCTTTGCAAAACTGTACCTCATATAGGAGGCAAGAAATGTTATTTGCTATACTGTGTAATGTCACAGGAAAGTATATTGCTATAGTCTAACACAAAAAACAGCTAATGCAGTTTTACGTGATAGAGCTCTGTTTATTTGAATTGGTGATACTGGGAATAAGAAGGAAATTAAAGCATTGTAAACTGTTATTTTGGGAAGAATCAACAGTATCTTACAATCACCACTGTACAGATAGTGTCAGGCTAGAAATGTTACTAATTTTCTCATTGATCTCACATCTCAGTCAGCAAGTGGCTGAATTTTGCCTCCATACAATGTTCTGCACCTGAAGTTTCTTTACACCTTGTCAAAGGATGCTGTAGACTTGCGCATTAGCCATCTGTCTAGCCTGATTGCTGAATACAGGTAAAGTATATTATACATCTGCGGAAAATAGAACCTACTTTTTCCTACCAATTCAGCTTTCATTGCACTAAGAGGATCTTAGATTGTTCACTGATACTTTATATATCAGTATTTAGTAAATCTCTTTCTAATGTATGTACATAAAGGGTAAGTGATTTTTAATTTTTTTAGGCAAAATTTGATGTGTAAATTTTATTGATGGCACACTGCAATTCGGTCTTCTGGGATTTGGTAAGATTCTTTTGGTTTTGTTTGGTTTTGTTAGGGTAGGGGTTTTTAGTCCTGCCCTCTGTAAGTCGTGTTTTCCTTATAATTTTACTCACCATGCTGTGTCAAGACACATGCAGGCCTGGTGCATTCTCTAGATCCAGGGGTTTATTATTTTAATTATATGAGCCTGACTGAACACTTAAACAGTGTTATAGTAAATTTTCTGTAGTTTTAGAAATAATTATTTTGGTTATTCACAGTAGTTTTCTGTGTCTGGCTATGAAATTCCTCCAACCTTCTTACCCTTTTTCCTACCCTGCCCCTGAATATGGTTTAAATAGATTTAGAAAGTGATGTATCTATTGGAGGTATCTTTATTTATCAACACAGAAATCATGTGTAGAAAAAACTTCTAGAAAACATGAGTGGATCTCTTTTGAAGGAATATAGAAATGGTATGTGGAGGGGCAGAAACACTCATGAAAGAGTGGCAGAAAGTGGTAGCAATACCTTCTGTTTCATTTGAAAGAAAACTTAAATGATTGGCTTAACAAAAAAAAAACAAACAAAAAAAATATATATATAGTCTGCTTTTTCCTTTAGAGAAGCAAAAACCTTTGTAATTTTTTTTTAGGCTACATGACATTCTTCGTTGTCAAAAGACTGACTCTTTGCTCTCCTATGACATCCCAATATTTAGCATACTAGTGAGGCTGAATTCTTGTAGAACAAATTATGGAAAGTCAGGTAAGTGGCATTTTTATTATATTGCACAGTTTTTAAGTTCTACACAGTCAGTGTACAGATTCATTGTAAAACTTATATAGGAGAAATGCGCAATATAATAATATTAAAGGCCACTTACCCACCTTACTGTTTTTCCAGCCAATTCCATGGCCCAGTAGGGACAAAGTCCTCTGTAGATTGTGTACTGGGGCAGGCAGCTGGTTAAGAATTAGGTCAGTCTTTCTTTTGTGTATCTGATGCACAAAAGGACAAACACAACCGACAGCTGCTGCTCAGCTTGTATGCAATAAGAACAAAGTGAGATCCAGTGGTTGTTCTCTTGTGATGTTTGACCATTTCTGTTCAGATTTGTTTTTTCTTAAGGTTGAAGGCCAGGAAGGACAGTTGACATATGTTGGAAATGGCTGCAAACCTAACCTGAATTGCTAGTGGTAATACTATTTTGCACTAACGTATTAATAAACATCAACAGTGACCCATTTAGTTTGCAGAACTAAAAGCTACTCATAGCAGTAGTGCATTAAGAATTTCGTTTTTGGTTTTGTTCCTCTACCTGTACACTCAATTCTTTTACACAGGAATGGATTACAAAGAAACTTTACAACAACTACTACAATGAACTAAGGGTAACGTTATTGTATAGATACACAAAGGGCTGGGGAACTTGAGCAGGAGTAATGTTTCTTATTTTTGTTGTTACATAAAGAAATTCCAAATGTTTTAAAAGGAATTATGTATGTGTAAATTATCCAAAGCAGAAAACCAGTATTTACTTTGCTCATGGTATATGCTTGACAAACCTGTAATTTCCATTGTTCCCTCTTAAAAGCAATCATGATGGCTGTATGGTATATGTGCTACAGATTATTTTTGCTGTAGAAAGTGACATTGAACTACTACTTAGCAGAGATTTCTATCCGTGTCATCTCTCAGATTTTAAGCACATTTAGTTTAGCCTTATTTGTTAATATCAACATCTTTTAAATCGTTTTAAATCAAAAGGATGTTTTTATTTATGAGTCTTTATTGTGTTCCTTACTGGATCTAGGAAGGATCTTGCTCTTACTTTGTGGGAGAAAATACTGCTTTGGGAATAGTTAAACACTGGAATTTCAATCAACATCATGAATTTTTCTGAAAACTGTTGCAGGGTGAAAATGAGAGTTTGAGTAAAAGAGCTCCTTGGTCTTAGCTGTTGTAGAATCCAGCATTTGCCATAAGAAATCAAAAATGAAGTTGTGGGCATAAAACAGCAGTGGATCCATAAGGTTATACCTGTACCCAAAGTTGTAATTCCTGAGTCATTTCCACAAAAATCCCCTTGTTTTTTTTCTTTTTCCAGTGGAAGTAGAAGCTAAGATGTACTTTTGAACTTCAGTTTGTGGAATGCTGTACATGTTTCATCCCAGTTGCCGGGGCACCTTTGACAAGGCAAGAAAAGTGTTTTAATATCACTGTCAATGCAACCCTTGCCTGTCATAATGAGAAAGATGCCTGTTTGGTGACTGCTTTTTTCCCAGTCCAAGGCAACTGCCTCCAGCTAGACCTTTCTTTGGGAAGATCAATCACAAAATTGCATATATATCTCATGGGAAATTCAGTGTGTGTGAGCAGTAAGAACAAACACCAATGGCAACTCCCTATTTCAAATTTTTCAGTGACTTTGAAGGATTTCCTAGTGATCCTGGTAATGTTTGACAACCATAAATAAAGAGCACTCTTTACAACTTAGATAAACAGCAAAGCATTTTTACCAATTATTAGGCATGAAAACAAATCTCTTTTCTCATACCTAGGATTGGTCCTCCAGATAAGGTTATAAGTATGTCATCCTGACAAAGTAGATAATTTATGATACAGCCAGAGGTGTAATTGTTCTGTGAATAAAGAGACGCTTTTAGCTTCTAGGGTTATAAAGTATTTTTCATTAATATTAAGTAAATTTTAATGATTGAAGAAAAGACCAAAGTGGAGGACAGTCGTTTATATCCTGTCTAAACTGGCCTACAGCTACGTTAATGTTTGTAATAGATTTAGAGTATAGCTAAAATAACAGTAAGGATTTCCTCCTCTTTTTCCATACCCTGTTGCCACTTTTTAAACGTACATATGACTAAAAGTGTGAAGGCTATCTGTTTATTCGCTATAATTTACAGGAGACATTAAAGAAAAATGGAAGGTAACTGTAATCACTGTTGTTTGAGAAGCAGTGATTGATTGCGATTAAATGGTTTGAGGCTATTAATTGCAATGAGATTATACTGGTCCAGATACCTCTGATGGCAGGTGCTTGAAATATTAGTTATTTCAAAGACATATTGGATTATAAATTATTAGCAAATCTGTATCAAGGTGATGAAACCCACTTGTAAACTGTCAGACATGGGTACTATTTCAAGTTGTAGTTTAGTCACTTGTGTACTGAAAAGAGAGTTAGGAATTAAATTTAGGGGTTATGTCGGAATATGTGGAGTAACTGAGTTGCTTTCGAGACTGTGCATTTCCTGTACTTTCTACCCTCATAATGAGTGTTTGATCAGCTTTCAAGTTTTTCTAGTCCACCATAAAGCCTTTTCATCTGACTCTGTAGATGCTCTAGAGAGGGAGGAAGCTGCTTCTCTAAGGTGGACTTAGAAGCTCACTTGACCACTTGGGGGAGATAAAAACCAGCAGATCTATGCAGCCCTCACAATAGGTCACAAATACAGTAATGGCATCCTTGAATTTCCATTCTGTGGGTCTACTCTTGATAGACAGTACTGTTCTCAGTAAAACAATATTTTTTCCAGTAGGAAGGATAAAATACATTGCTCTGCAAGCATCTTCTTGGTAGTAGCAGCCCATGTCATTCTTGTCATTAATCAAATGCTATTTATTGAAGCAGATACAGAGTTGTTAATGGTTTGGTATTGGATTTATTGAATTTTAAGGAATGAGAAATTGAAACAGTAGAAGCTGAGGAACAGTTCTGTAGTTTAAAAGTCCTATTAACTTGTGTAGCTACTAAATTTCGCTGTGCGTTCACACTCTCACATGCACACATAAACACTTACAGGATTCCAGTACCCTGCACAAAACAAACAAAGCTTGAAGCCTGACAGTGTGTACATCCAAAGCCAGGAAAGTGGAAAAAAAAGCAAAAGGACATATTTTTCCATTTATTTTCTCCCATCAGTGTTGTTTCATTCCAAGCTTGATGCTTTCTCACTGATATGTTGTCTTTGATGTGTAAATATTTGCAAGAGGGTGTTAACAGAGTTACAGGAATTTTGCATTACTGGTTTTTTACTTTTCAATTTTTTACCTAAAATATTTGCTGCGGTCATTACAAAACTTCGTATTCTAGATATTCTGTTACATGTACTATTAAAAGTACGATCATCCATGGGAAATATTCCCCAGCAGTGTCCTGTTGGTAACTGTAATAATATATAGATGTAGTTGATACACAGCATAACTTTTACGATGGACATCACAGTTCCTCTCAAGTACCCTGGACTGGAGCTGGGCTTTGAGGGCAGGAGGGCTCCTGTTTCATTCCGCTTTGATTTTTCTCCTGTGATCGTTCGGTTTCTATTCGTTTTGAGCTGTTTCTTGTAGTTGAGGAGCAATTCTCTCCTCCTCACTCCTGCTGTGTATCTGGTGTTAGGTCTCTGCTCAAATGTTGTTGCTTTGCCAGAAGTACCTTCTGCGGGCTCACTCTCAGACTTGTTCATGCTAGTTACCAAGATGACAGGGCTGGTGTTTTCTCAAGAGACCTTGCCGCCTACTGTCCTGGAGGGAGTCTTGGTCAGCTGAAATGGATCCCAAGAATGGGCTTTCCTTCCTGGCCTTGCCTCAAGACATCGTGGCCCTGCAAGCTGCTTCATGAGGCTCATTAGCCTTGAGGCAAATTGAGATCTTACCCAAGCTGAGTAAGTATTAATGAGGAAATTCAAGGACCAGAGGTTTTGTCACTCTTCCAGCTTGATGAGCAGGACCATGAATACTGCAGTATCATGTTCCTTTCTCCCATCTGTCAGCACTGTTTTCCTACTTTGTTCCTGGTACTGAATGACTCTATCATGCTCAGAGGAGATGGAGCTAGAGCACTTCACACCTCTGTCAGTCAGTCGTGCTGGACTCAGGATTAATGCAAACCCTTACACCATTAGTGCACAAAATGTTGGTCTGCCCAATTAGAGCTGCAGCAGTTTGCTCCTTCTCTTTATCATTTCACAGATTGCTTGTCTGTCAGTGCTCAAAACACGGTCCTCTTCTGGCGTGGCGACTTGTGGCCTACAATGATTTCTTCCCTTCCTCCCTGGGGCCCAGCATGAATCTTTCCTCTGCTGCTTGTAGCAGGCAAGATCACCTGTCTGCTTGCTGGGAATATCCGAATCATGTTGGTTCCTTGTTCACAAGGCACAGGCATCAAACCTCTGCAGCATCACAGAGCTGTCTGTGGGTGACGCCACATTTACCAAACTTGTCCTACAGATGCCGTTTGCCTGGAAACTCCAAGATCCCCCTTCCACATAAGCTACTTCCTCTGGACGCCCACTGCAAATGTATGTAGAGCAAGTTATTGAAAAGAAAAAGGCTGTTTATCAGTATTCAGTGTTTGTAGTGATGTGATGTCCATTAAAAAAAAAAAAAAAAGTCATAGCCCACTCTCATTTCACTTTTCATTAGAGAACCTGCAGCATACATTTCAGTCATATCGTGAAACTAGTAATCTTTTCAAAGGACTAAACTTTCCAGTTATTTTTAATAGTTCTTTCAGTTAAGAAAGTAAATATTAGCTCTGTGAAGTGTTGTGTTATTTATACATGCTTTTAAAAACAAAGGAATTATTTATAAGTAACACAACTGAAATAATTTTACATTTCTCAATCCAAACAGCCAAGTATCACACATTTCACATAATGTGTGAATATTATTTTCAGACATTTTGAGAGGTGACTTGTTTCACAATATGACTGTAATGGAGTTAATAGAATACTGTGCTCATATGATTTGTTATGAGAATGGGTTTTAGTTTGTTTTTGAACTTTATAAATAGCCATAGAAATGTACTCATCACATATTTTTACATTTTTTAAAAAAACTCCATTATCCCCAAACTCAGAGAAAGTAAAAACTTCACATCCTCAGTACAAACTTAGCATGCTTTTGCCACAGGGACTTCAAGCATTTTCTGTCACTTTTACTTGTTCCATCACAGAAACCTCTGATTGCATCCTCACTCCAGAATCTTTTAAGCTGGTGAGGAAGCATCAATCATCATTCATACCTTTACAGTCTGGTATTTAGGTGGGAGAGCGATGTCCCTGGGAGTTGCAGCTTTTTGCCAGTGCTCAGCTCAGGAAAGGGCGTTGGAATTTCATCACTCGCTTTATTATTTGGGTCACATTTTCCTTAATGCTGTACAAAAATTCATCTAAATGATTACGCTCAGTCATGAAGTATGCAGTATAGATGACATTTCAGTTAGGGAAGGAAGTGTTTGAACATTATGGTTGATTCAAGTGAGTAATCGTACTACAAATTATTTGAATGTCTTGTGAGTGAGGGAAGAGATTTTGACTTTCTAATGTCTCGTTCTTTCAAAGAAAAAAAAAAGTTAATTCCCAAATCCATAAAAAGGAATTTTAAGAGAGGTTTGCTGCTACCCTGCTGTATGTCCTGCATGGCCACCTACCCCTGTTTGAAATGGGTGGTAACAGGCTGTCCCATGGTAGGTGAAGAGTTCTGAATCAGCAGCATTTCTGCAGGCACTTTGTGCTTGCTCAAGATTCAGTAATGCAAGGTGTCGCTGTGAATACAGCCAGGCAGGGAAGGGCAAAGCTGGCTGAAGTTCTTAGCCTAACATAAAGATCCTTTTCCTGTAGCACACCATTTTTCACTTAGGAAACAGTTAAAGGCTAAAGGGGGAACAAAAGCTCTTATTCCAGAATAAACGCGTGGAGGAGAACATGAAGAAGTGTGCGTCATTCTTGCCGTGTGAGGGAAATAATCACAGCCATGCTTTTGTTTCCTAAAGCTGGGTTTGAAGGGTGCCTCCTTCACATTGTGCAATTCCCTGAATGATCACTTTGAGACTATTTTTGCACTTCTGTGAAGAAGCAAAATATTGTTCTTTGTATGTGTAGAAAGCGTAACTGTTTGTTCCAGTACACAAGAAAGTTAGCTAGTTCTGAACACCTCTTCAGAGTGCTTCGATGTAGAATAAGGAACACAGAAAAAGAAAGAATAAGGAAGAAAATAGCGCAGATTATGTTTTTTTCAGCAAATTGTGGCAAATGCTTGCTGACCTTGTGATGATGGATGTATGAGAAAAAACTGTTATATTTATTATCTCCTGTGGAGCGACTGTCACACAGATCATGTCCACGCAGGGAGGTATTCCCAGTGATGCCCAGGCTGTTGCGTCACCTCTTGGCTGGCAGATGCTTTGAAGAATGGGGAGAGCTGTGTGTTTCTTTACCAACCTTTTGTTTGTTGCTGTTAACCTGGCACCCATTGAAACCATTGACAACACTGAGCTATTAGCTGGTGATCACTCAAGTTTTTAACAGATGTACAAGTCATCTTTAGTTATTATGCCACAGGTTGCAATATCTGCTGCCACAACCATGTATATCCCGTTGACCCTTTTAGAAGTAGGGTCGCTTTCTCCGCACACATATTTATATCTTCTGCAGTTGGTTATTGCATGTGTGTGCTTTTGTTTTTTGTAGTACTGCAAGAACGTTTATGTTTCTCTTCGCAGATTGCTACGCCTGCATCTACTGCTTTTAGATCTCAGTTTTGCTTACAGGATTTCCTGCATCCTCTACATGTAGTAGCAGTGGCTTTCAAATTTATACAGTGTGCATAGAAGTAAACAGCAGTTTTCAGTGAAGCCTCCCAGTCTACCCTATTCTCTTTAACATCATCAACAAAATTTGAATACATGATAATCCAGTGAATACATACATGCTGATTTAAGGCAGCTTTATCTTCTGCAATGGAGCTATATTAATCCTTAATCATATCTGAGAAAACACCTGTTAATGGAGCTATAATGTGGCTTTTGACAACTGATGCTAGAAGGTTTCTGCTGGCTGAAACAAAATATGCTTCAAATGTGAATGGGAACAAGTTCAGAAATCTGGTGTGGCATTACACCTGCAGTGAAACCTGCAATTCTTTCTGAATGTAAATTACTGGAGGAGAATTTTTCATGCTGATGGTCATCACATTGGCATAGCAGTGCTGCTGTGGCAGTGAATTGTGGTTTTTAAGAACTATAATGTTATAATACATCAAGGGGATCATTACAGCTGAGCAATCCAACCAAAAACACCCTAAACAAATTAAACTACTTGTTTAACAGCACCCTGTCAATCACTGTGGTATAACTACTTCATGGTTTCAGTCCAGAAAGGCACCTCTGGGGACCGAGGAAGTAGGCAGGGAAATTACTGAACCATGTGTGTAATATAAAACCCAACCTGATGCAGTTTTGTTTTCTGTATAACAACAAATTATTTTAACATCACTGTTACATAATGCAAGAAACAGATAAAGTTTCATTTCATAGGATTGTACCCATACTAATAGGCACAGATTTGAGTAATTATCTGCACTTTTGTAAATAATTCCCGAGCAGAGCAATCCCTTTTGTCAAAGACACACCAGTGCATAAAGAGTTGTTTCTTCTTTTTTGAGATTATTTACTGCTAAATATAAATTCACACAAAGAACAACTGATTTATAAGAACTTGACTTATTCTTCATTATCTTTATTATGAGATTACATTGTATTAGTTGATGTTACTATGACACCAGCAAAAAATATTAGATTGAAAATCAGAATTTTAAAAGTACCACCTGTAATTTTGATGCTAGGCTTTGCTCATGGTGGTGATGTAATTCAGTTACTGCAAAAGTTTGTAGCTGCCCTCTGTTTCGTATTCACTTTCTATATTTTTGTAGGTGACTTCTGCTTTTATTTAAAGCAAGCAACCAAAAAAGGCTGGGCAGGGTACTTTGTTTTCCAAATACATAGGTAAACAATAGGAATAGCTAATATACCTGTTGCAGTGGATTTATTTTTACTTATTCCACTGAAAGTATCTTGCCTAAAGCCTGCCATTTGTGGCTTGGTCTTTTTGGTCCTTTGTTGTTGGAAGTTTACATCAGCATCCACAGGTCTGTGGGATCACACGCTGTTTAAACTTGGCGGGGAAACTATGACATGTTCAAGCCACTGTTACAGCTGAGGGTACCCAGTCAGCATCCTCATACTGGGTTGTAAGATGATTAACTGAACATACAAAGGAAGGAAATTAGGGCAATCTTCAAAATGTTTCTTATGCAAATATTTTGACACCGTCATGTTTCTGTCATTTTCTTCTGCGAACCACTTTGGAGGACTTGGGGAGGGGAAGTAGCCAGTCTGTATAGTTACCAGGCAGTCTGAAAAGCATAGATCTTTATTCATATATTATTTTGCAGGCAAAGCATCCCTAGATGCTAGTAGGGAACCAGGGGGCTCATGCAAAGACAGAACGTGGCAGAAAATTCTGGGGAGAATGCAGAACAATTTTGGGGAAATATACTGATGTATTTAATACTTGCTGTAATTAAATGATCTTTCAGAGCAATGATTAATGTGGAATCCAGTGGGAACTGTTTCTTTCATGTTTATACAGAAGTGATTGATTGAAACTAAATTAATTATATTCATATGACAGAAGGTCTGAAAATACAAAATGTGCTCTAAGCCTTGTTTAAATCTGCAGATAAATGTCAAGTCATCTTTTGTGTCTTTGGTTACACATTTTAGACTTTTTATTTGTATGTTGGCATTATGTATTTTATTCTATGGAAAAATAAAAAGGCCTTTCTGGGCTTGTGGATTTTATACTGCTGGTGTCAGAAGTCTCTTCTGAATCTATGTTTCCATAACAGATTAAAATAGCAATCTCTCTGATCTCTTGAGGCTTCTAATTATGATTTTTTTTCAAGTCTTTACTGAGTTAGTATTTGAGGCAACACAGAATTTAGAAATGCAGCCCATCAGCAGTTTTCTGGATCCTAGTTTCTGCATGAAGAATATTAAAGAAGTATAAATTAAGTTTAATAAAAAGCATCAAAGCATCATGCAACTATATATTGCTGCTGCAAAAATTTTATAAGTATTTAGTAGAAAACTAAAGGGTATCATCATATTAACATGAAAAAAAAAATCTGTCTTCAAATTCATAAACAAAATCTAATTATGAATGCCAGTATATGGAATTAAAGGAAGGAAGTAGTAGCATCCAGTTTTTCAGTGCATTATTTTTAGTGGTTTTGCCATACAAAAAATACAAAGGGAAAGGCAGCATGAGAAGATGTCAGGCTGTTTCCCCAAGATCTTCTTTATTCTCCAGCACCTCCCCAGGGATCTTACATGTTCTGCTGAGATGGGCTGGTGGGTGCCCCCTTCCTGGAGGAAATTCGTTTTGGAAATGATATGTTAAAAGGAAGTAGTTCACAGCTGCTGCTTTTGGAGAGGAAGGGGCCCTGTTAGTAGGAGAAATGATGAAAGCAAGAGAAGACTTAAGGGCACAAGGGTTAAAGGTGAATTAATGGATAGAATGAAGCAGTGTGGGAAAGGAAAAATAAGTATTAGCTGTTACTGCATTCCCTCAGCTGCTTAGAACATTTTTGGCTCCCTGGTATTATTAATGTGGTTTTGAGCACCATTATGTATAAACAAAAACCAGAGAGATGCAAGTCTTTCCCAATTAGTGTCTGCTTAAGAAATAACCTACTTTTTAATTATATCTCTGTTTCTTCTAGCTTGCTGTCCTGAATCTGTCAGCTTTTACCACCTCCTTTGTAAATGACACGGCCTGATGTCAGACAAAAAATGTTAACCTGTTTTATAGTTGATAATTTGATACAGATACAGAATCACATCAGTGTTAGAGACAATTTTCAACCTGCGTTAGTTGCACTATTCTGCCCATCCTACTGCTATACATGACATGTCAATCAGAGCAGGTTCTTTAAGAAACACTTTCGTGTTTTCTGCTTGAAAATTTATATTAATCTGGTACATAAATACAATGAAAAAGAAAGAACCCACCAGGGTTTTCCTGCACTTTCCTCAGCGTAATTAAGGTCTTGTGTTGATTTCATAGTTCAGCATATTGGTGTTGGTCACTGACACTAACACTGTCAGAAACCAAGGGAAACGGGAGTCTTTTTTTTTTATTATTCATTTTTAAATTAAATTGTTTGGCTGAAGTGCCCAATTAGCACTGGTCCAATTACAAGATACCCTGGTGAAGGAGAGCAGGAAGCAATACATCTCACTTCCGAAGTAGAAGGTTCATTTTATTTTTAATCAGTGCTAGTAAGGAAGACTTCCTTGGGAGTAGGCTTCACTGAGGGTTTGTTCATTATCAGCTCAAGGTGAAGCCAAAGGAAACCTTTCTTATTTCATTCCAGAATTGATTTAAAAAAAAAAATAACAAGTGCATGCACAGGAGGTTGGTGCATGTATTTAAAAGTAGAGTTGCTATTGGTAACAGCTGATTTCCTTTCTTGGAAAAGTCATTGTTCATTACTTACCTGAAGTGAAAGGTTAATGGCCTGTAACGATCTGAAGAAACCCCCACGAAAATGCACAGCAAGGATCTAACATTGTTATACAATAGTGCTTTCTACAATACTTTTCCTCAGGTAAGACAGACATAGAAGATAGCTGTTGCTAATATAGTATATTAGATGCAAAGTAGTAGCCGATATACTGCAAAATGAAAAGGCTCCTGCTACTGTCAAACAGACAGTTGCCACCAAGGGCACAAATTTTGCTTTCTTTATTGATGTTTGCAAAACATGCTGGCTATACTTTAAAACTGCTGCACTTTTTTCCATAAAAAGCCTCTTTGTTGTAGTAGAAGTAACTTATTTTGTAGCATGGCTGTTGCTTTAATTGCTTTCTTGATAGCTGAAAACTGTTACTTTTGGCACTTTTTTTTTTCTTCTTGCAGTTTGAACACAATTAAAAATGAGATCTTGTGTAGTACGTTTGATATTGAGGTATTCCGAAGAATTTTGTTTGCTCTCGAGCAGAAGCTTGGATGCTTCAGAGACATCAATTAGCTGCCTCACTGAGATGCGCCTGTGATGTAGGATTAAGCCACGTCACTCAGCAGCTCAGGGAAGAAAATGCAGGATATGTGTTTCAAACCATAGAAGGATTTCATGGGGATAGGCTGCAACCATCAGTCTGTAGTTGAAGAAGAGCTCTAATTTGGCAATGCCTCTAGAAACTACAGTCCTGCGTGGCACCTTGTGTTAGTGAAAGTAGTTGATGTGGTACATGGGAAGAGGGGTCAGGCTGGCTAGGAAGCAGTTTTTTCCAGACAAGATACCAGAGTGGTGTTGGGGATTAACCTGGCTGCTTTCCCAGTCACTTCTCCAAACAGCTGTACAGATGTTGCTGTCAGCAGGAGCAGAGTGGGGAGGAGAAATTGCAGGAAGGGGCTTGACTGCTTTTTGTGAGTGACAGTGATAACCAGTAACAGGATAAAACATGCGTCAAATGGCAGCCACTGATTTTTAAAAGCTCTGGAATAACATCCTTCATCCTCTGAAAGATGCAAGTGGAGCTCAATCAAAGGTATAGAAAGAGCATTTTTCAGCAGTAGCGCTGGTATAAGCAGTTCCACCTTGGAGAAACAGGAGGTTGGTTTCCCAGTGAAGGCATCTAGGCAGCCCCCAGACCAGAGCATCCACCACTTCCAAAGGGGCTCACTGCAGAGGGGGAGCCCAGGGCAGACTGCGCTGCTACAGAGAGAAACATCAACCCAACCACATGAGTGGGGACAGGCTCAGGGCCATCGCTTCTCAGGGTTTAAAGGTAGCAGGGAAGTGGTCCCCGCTGCTTCTGCGTAATAATTCTGCCAAGACTAACTCAAAATAAGTGATATCACATATAAAATCATTAAAAGCCTTTCTTGCAGCACTCAGATTTTCCTCTGATGCTGACCATTCTCAGCTGGGCCAAGCTTGAGAGGAAGCAATATGGCATATTAAATAGGTATGAGCACCTTCAATATATTTAGTGCATGATGCTGCCAAGTGTCTTTTTTGTCAATGGTATTGGCATAGGTATTGGAATACTGTGTGAAATTTCTTTTTATTCTCCCCCTACAAGCCTATAGCTGAACATTACGATAGCTCACATTCTACTAACCTAGAATTATTGCTTTAGTCTAACTTTTCCACATTGAGTAAAAACTTCAAGAAGGCACAGATCTATGCCATGATTTACTTGAGTGATAATTGATGAACTTGCGATTTTTGACCATGACACTTAATAGAGATGTGTATTTTTCTGCCAAAACAGAAAATTTGTGAACCCAGTTGTCTTCCTACTTTTTTGCACTTGTCATCTCCCCAGCCTTCTTCCTTCCCCATCATCCTCGCTTCACTTGCCATAAATTGTTCCTTCCTTCACTTTCGGTAGTTTTAGCTTACTTAGTTATAGAAGGCACTCTACAAATATTTAAACTGAGGTAGAGGTGAGGTTGGATAAGAGCTTTGAGAGTACAAACAAAGGAGAGCAGCTGAGCCAGGTTTGGTGGAGCAGATCCTTCTGCTGGAAGTTGCTGCTGCCTCACGTGAGGCGCATAACCAGCGGCAGGTACATCCCTAGCCTGCTGCAATGCAAATAAAAAATAGGGGTACCTAAGTAAGCTCACTTCATTGTGCATCAGGGTAGACTTGTTGCGCAGGTGCGGTCGCTTGCTTTAACTCAGATGGAAGGTTGGAACTTCTTACACCTCTCATGTGTGCTGACAGTTGTCAGGCCACGTGTTGTCCTAGAAGTGCTCCTTGGGAACACGCATGTGAAAAACAGTTTATAAATTAGCTTTGGGAAAAGTCCTTAATGACAAAGCTTGTGTGGTGAAACTGATTGCCCTAAGGCAGGAGAAAAAAATAAAAAATAAAAAAGTACATGCCTCATCCAGGGAATTGTGAGGAAAACAGGAGGTTTGCTCAGCACCATTGCAGCTCACACATACGTCTCTACCAGAGCAATGAAATACACGTTTGTGTGTGACAACTGCATTGTACAGAAATCCCCTTCAGCTATATGTATTAGTTCTGGGTTTAGCTGCCATTCTTTAAAGGAACAGCATTAAAGGGAAGAATAAAACACTTTTTTTTTTTTTCCATATGTATCTTTAAGCCTTTTTCTAAATATTCCCTTTCTACTACAGTGAATAATTTGTCAATGCCATTGCTGCTGCCTGTGAGTTAGCCTTTTTTTGACTCCTCCATTTGTAGCAGCCTTTCTCTAATTATGTGTGCAAATAACTTTGGGTGCACTACTTGAGATGATACTGGTTATCTGCATAAAGATATTTGCTTTCTAATTTTTCCTTTATTTAGCTTACATGCTATTCATTTTTCTCAACTGGTGAGGAATGCAGGGAAGGGAGAGAAAATAATAGTACATCACTAAGTAGAACAACAGTTGACAGCAGGTTATATATTAGTAAGAGCATAGTAATTTTCTACTGCAAGGCTCTGTTCCAAAGAGAAACTTCTACAAGGTTTTGTGAATCTTTCTGAAAGCATTGCTAGTTGAAGTGTTGCTTTTGACTCAGAACTTGTTGTATATTGTGTCCCCACTTTTTGTGCTACTACTTAGAATCGTCTCTATTGTGAATAGATTAAATATTTTAATTGTTGTAAATGTAACTTTCTTGTCTGTTTTGGAAGGCTTTGTGGCACTTTTATAAATGTGCTTCAGGGCATAGTTTGGTTAACATGTTTTCAGTGTCAAAGTAAGCGTGACCTGGATCAACAAAGCTGATGGAGCTGAAAAGTAACTTGTTTTATTATTTGGGAAGAGAAGAGGTGTCATTTACTCATCAATTTATTTTTTAGTGTTTGTTAGAAAGTTATCTCCCTTACCTCATGGCCATCAAATTATGTATCATAATAATTAAGGAATAACGGATGGTGACAGAAGGAGCTGCTGAACTCGCTACAAGCAGCACAACCCCAAATAGGTGTGTGAACATACCAGTAAAGCAAAATACTTCGTGTCAAGGACATGATGTGTATGCTTTGAGTTTGTGGTTTTACTGTGCATTAGTTCTTGTCTAGGCCTGACAGCTTAATGCTGAGTTACTGCTGGAGCACATTTGGCATGGTTCTGGAGATCTCCCAGGTGATTTCCTTGGAGCCGAATCCACCCTGTGCACTCCGAGACGCTGGGCCACAATGTGGAGCTAAGCATGGAAGATGAAGAAATTCACTTTACAAGTGCGCTCCACATACAAAGTAAAATGTCAGTGTAGATGCACTCCAAAAACCCTAACTTCTCCACAGTGACAAGAGCATGTGGTCACACAAGTAATTAGAGATGGCCTTCTGCATCCTCTCATCATGTTGTAACTTCTGTGCAAGCTTCCTTCTGAATTCCCTTTATTGCTGAGAGCAACCTTAAAGCAGAATAAGAGGATGGCTTAATAATTAGCAGGCTCTAGCTATATACACAACTGAAGTATGCTTCTGCCAGCATGAAGGTTCAGCAGCTAGTACCTGGGACACCAGTGACATGTTTAATTGGTGTATTGATACTAAGAAGCATGTGATAGTATAAAGAGCAGGGACTTTCGTTACAGTTTTGGCAAACCTGAGCTGAAAGAAAAAGCAGCACAGATGGCTGAAAATAGTATTAAAATATTCCATTTCATGTCTGCAGAAATCATTAGACAGCAGTTAAAGGAGTGTTAGTAATGCGTCAGATTCACTTGGGAGTTATGTTTCCGTAATGTCCACTAAAACAATGATACTTTTGTCTTTCTTTTTAAGTAGAGCTCTGCCAAGTGCAGACGTGTTTCTCTGCAGCCATGAAATGGATTTATCGACAGTAAAGAAGATGCAGATTCTCTCAGCGGCTTGTTTTACTTCTGCCAGTTCAGCACAATAAGCAAGCAGTAGCATGGCTATCTTTGTCTGTCCACCATTGCCAAAATTAGTCTTATCAGTTTTGTGGAGTTATCACAAAAGTAGCATGTTGATTTCATGCTGACAGTACATGAAGATGACAGTTTTTTTACGGTAAATCAGAAGATCAACATATGACCTACTTATAATGACATGTAACACACAACCGGCTTAAATGCAGCATTTCATAGTAAGTGAACCTTTGAAACTTTCTGCAGAACTTAGGAGGGCTCTGGGCTGTACAGTGCTTTGATCAAGACTCTTCAGAGCACAGTACCTACAATTCATTGTATTTGTTTCATCATCAGTGCTGAATGCTTCTTACATTACTACAAAAAACAAGGGAAAATCTTTTGGCTGCCGAATTAAAGATGATGGCTTTATTGCAGTGTGTGACAAAGTCGCGCAGTACTGATCGGCCCTGTAATCGCATCTTCTCTGGAATGCTAACAAAATCCTTTACAAGCATCACTGGAATAATACAGGGTCATTTATTGATCTTTAGTCTCCATGAAGAACCGCAGTCTTATTGATTCATCTACCATTTACAAGCCTCTGTCTTGCTCTTAAAACTCCTTTTTATTGGTACAGTTTGGTAGTTTCTGTTTGGTTTATAGGTGTATTTCCTTGTTCTTCAGTGTCAGCAAGGTAAACAGATGTGAGTAGGTGAGCTTATAAACCTGAAAATTCTAGTGTGAATTCAGTCCCTCCAATTATATTTATTTTCTGGATACAGGAATACTTTTGAACTTGCTGAGGCATATGGTTTGTCTTGAGCTGAAGCAGCCTCTGTGTTTCTAGATAATCTAAGATAGAACAGTTTGAATTATCTCTATTTAAAATTCTTTTCTCTCTCAAATTTCATCAAAAAATCATACAACCAAGTTAAAATATTATCCCATAAGCAAAATTTGATCCCACCTAAAGCCCATGGTAATTTTGCTAAAGGATTCTGAGAGGACAGGATTTAACTTACACCTTTTCCCCCACTAAGTCTGTAGAAAAAGACTGTTCCTGCATATTACATCCTTTATAATAACAAATATTCAGATTCATGAGTTTGGGCTTTAGTAGAGCTAAACAACCACTGCTAGCTGTTCTATTTGTCCTATAAAATGTTGTCTCCCCACGTGCTTTTCCTGCTAAGCTGTACTGCTGTTATTTTTGCCCACGATGAGCACGCTGGAATCTTGGCCGTGCAGCCACAGCTCCATTTATATATTTTATCTGGCAGGTTTCAGCACCAGCAACTGTGTGATGAGACCTTGGTAACTAGAAATAAACTGAGCCTTGTGCCTCCTGGGACAGAAATGCTGTGGTTTTCCTCAGTTTGGATGAATGCATTGTGTGTTTCTTGTTTTATAAAGAGCATGTGAGGAGAAAAAACAGTAAGAGCTCCTGGAAAGATATGTATGTTAGTACCTCTGTATAGGCCTTGTGTAAAATACTGCTGAGCTTCAGTCAAAGGCTTATTCGTATTTGGTGTGAATTTCAGTGTGTTTCTGATGGATGCATATGTGAGTAGGCAGTTTTCTCCAGCAGTCTCAGGAGCCTGAGAGTAGTGCTTGTGGCAGGAAAGGCAGACTGAAGTGAAACACTGTTTTTGAATTTTTACATTGCTCCAAAGGGCACTTGCATGTTGATTCTTAGGAATTTTAAATAAGGAATGTGTTGAGAGATGAGCATCTGAATTTCAAAATGATTGTACCTGAAAAGCTCTGTTGTCTCTTTCACTTACTGTCATTTATCTCAGCAAGCGGCAAACTTCTAACATTGTTAGATGTTTCAGAAAGCATCGTCATCAGTTTGGTCTGGACAACTTACACACACGCTTTGGAAAGTGTCAGCATCACTGTTGAGGAATTCACTTTCTTATAGCGAGACTGTATTACGGTTACTCATTTTTCAGAAATGTGTATGTTCGCCCTCTAGTATGAAGTAATTTTTTACTACAGGTATGTTGCCCTTGCAAAAAATATATATATTTATTCAAATCATCCTGGAAGATTAGATTCCTATTTGCTAACTAGTACGAGTTTCAAACAAGCCTTAGCTTTTTTCCTTAGTAGTTACAACTGTGTTACATTTGCAAATCAGTGGCTTGAAATCTTTTTGAAGAGCTGATCGATGGGAGATGCTTTGATGTTTTGTTTAAGTTGCCACCTTTGTGCAGTGTTGAAGCTGATGCTTTACAGGTATGCACTGGCAATCAGTAACTACAACGTTGCTGTTTTAGGAGTGTTGAATTCTGGCAGATTCTGTGCATCGTTTTCCAGCAACTCTTTTTACTTCAATTCGGTTCTAGATAAGGGATTTACATTGTAAGTGAAGAGCTTAAAACTGTACTTGTAGTTTTTATATTGACTCACTTGTCAATTTGCCATGTACCATCCTCTCCACTACCCTCTCCTCAGTGTCTGGTTTTCAGTATTAACAAGTGAAAGTTTTATACAGTGGTCCACTTGTAAATAAGTAGTTTATAATTTCATTTCACTAGCAGTGTCTGCGTTTTCTAGGTAGTCAAGAGAAAAACATGTGCAGTCACTTGCCACTGTAAACACTCCAGACTAAGCAATAAGCTTTTGGAGGAGCAGGGATGGAGAGCCCGTCCTTTTGAACTCCATGGCACTCGTGAGTGGTTTAGGAATGAGTCGAGTCATGTCATGCAACCAGCAGCACGTTTTGTCAAACCCAGGGATGTCGGTGTCACGGATTTGTGATTTAGCGTCCTGCGTGTTGGCTACCATGCCTCTACCAAATGCCCAGCTTTCCAAAGCTGCTTGGATTCTAGTGAACTGAGGATGTTTGTCATAGCTGGAGAGATGTGTAAACAAAAATATGAGTAGTCAGTGATAGCTGGTAATACCCTACTTTCAGGTAATCTGTGATTCTCTGTATTACTTCCAATAACACTTACATGATTTACATTTTTTTCCATATGTTCTCTTCTAACTTTTCACAGTTCACAAGTTGATATTCACATGATGAAGGGAGAAATTTCCAGTAGATATTTGCAAAATATTTCAAGTGGCATAGAAATGGTAAACAAAAAGCAACCAACCTATTACTTCACCCCTCTACCCCAGAAAACTGCTTCTTGAAGATGAAGCAATTAGTATTGTCAGGGTGCCCGGAGACATATCTCTCAAGAATGGGTGAAATTCACTGTCAGCAAACTAAACGAACAGCAGTCATTATTAAATCAGTTCATTTCAGAAAGGTATTTTTTGCTTAAATAAATGCCATTGAACATTACATTCAACCATGTTGTGAAACCAGATTATGATCATTCTTTTTTCAGTAATATAAAAACTCCCCGTTCCCTCTACTTAACAGAACAGGGTCAGCCACAGAGTCAAAGAAGAACAGAATGGCATCGTGATGGATCTTATGGAATCCTAAGTGTTATGCAAGAATAAGGGGTTTTTTTTCTAAATTGACTAGGTATTCCAAAGTAGTGGGACCTGGAATATAATGATATTATTATTATAAGCTGTGCGGTATAAAACCACCAATGGATCCTCTTCACACTAACATTTCTCTTATTCAGAGGCCATAGTGGTAGGTAAACATATATCCTAATTTTTGGTGGTGCAGATAGAAAGGTGTAGTCATTTAGGCCCCCATGGTGTTAGGTATGTCAGAGAGAAAAGTACAGACACAGTACAGATCACAACTTAGGTCCTAATATGCTCTTTATTTTCTTGTAAGAAAATAACTCATCATGCTTCTAAATCCTGCTGCTAATTCTACTGTAGAGCAGTGGAACATAATACAGCATGCACCCAAACAAGCTCGAAATGAAGCGTGCTTAATTTTAGTCAGTGGTGGCTCAGAAGGTCAAATCTTAGCAATAATGTATAGAAAAGCACCCAAACACCACCATCTCTTCTTCTCCCACATGAAAACCTCTTTTAGATGAGATTCTGTTGTACTATTTAATACATGCAGTTCATAGTTTGAATATGTGCAGAATTAGTATTTGTTTTCATGGATTGCTAATGTTTTTAATAAATATTCCAGGCTTGATATTGCTGGAAAGTGTTTCTACCATACACTTTATGTTGGGGAGTTGCCTAGCAAGTTCAATTAAATAAAAATATTTGCTCTGGCATGCAAGCAAGTTCTAAAAAAGCTGAGGCAATATTTGTGCTGCAGGAAATGTCGATTCAGACCTGCTTACGTTCTGCTCCTTCTGTGCTGAATTAGAATCCTTTTATCAGATACACTGCATAGTTCTGTGTTTTATTGCTTGTTGGGGGGCTGTTATTTATTTATCTCAAAGCTACTTTATGCTTACTGAGAAAATATAGCAAGAAAATAACCTAGGGAATTTGAGCTGTGTGTTTAAAAATCACCTATTAAACATAACCTGGTTTAAGTTAATTAATTAACGTATGTAAGAAGTAGATTGGTGATTCTATTTTGCATCTTAATTTTTTGTGGGCAAAGAAGAACCTTAGAGATATTTGTACTTTCTGCATCTACAATCTCGTGGCTATTGAGGAAGGTCAGTAAGGTGAGAGGACCTAATGGAGTCAGAACCCTTGCATTTCCTTTACAAAGGTTAAGAAGATTAGTATATTAATCAATATGACATTATTCTTAATATATTTGGCATGAAATACTAGTATTTTACAGGGTTAATTTTGTTTAGTTTTACATAATAAAATGCTGCTGGATTTCAGGGCACCAACATTTTTCATGCATTTGACACACAATATAAAAGTTATAAGTTAATATATTAAGTTATGCTTTGCTGAAGAGAAAGAGATTGGATATCATTCATTGCATGGAGTTGGTGTGAGTGGATGTGTTCCAAGACATGAACCAGTGGTAAAAACTGTGACACTTTGTCAGGAAGGGGTGACATGGACAAAGGCTTGAAACCTGTCTGCTGTCTTGTAAGTAAAAGAAAGGATGAGATGAAAAAGGAGGAAGATCTCTTTGATGAAGCCTACCGCAGTGTAGATAGGTTAATTGTGATTTTTATTTCCACACCTGTGTCTTTAATAAATGTTTGCATGTTGTCAGTTTTGAATTTTATGAACGAATAACTGTATGTCCACTTCATTGTAATTTCAATTGATGCTGGATAGCAGCAAAGCATAAAGTGAATCTGACCAGAAGCGCAGAACACACGTCCTTGTCTTCCAGTGTATTTTTCATCATACGTGAAGATTAACAACTGGGTTCCCATTTTTGCCACTCAAGCCATGCGGTGAGTTGGCACCACAAGAACCAGCCGAGGTTTCTCCTACCACCTGTTGGTGACATTCCTGACATGGAACACCATGTTCCTGACACACTTGAACACCAAAGATTAAGGGGAACGTGACGCTGTAAAAGTGTATTCACTTTCTATTTTTTTGTCTCTCACAACCTGAGATACTGCTGGAAGGTTGTATCAGTACATTATAACTGAGAAAAATGGATTTTGTTTTTCATTACAAATAACGGCAGCAGTTCCACTTGGCTCTAAGCTGGTCAGTCTGATGCCTAAGAACTTGAGCTTGTGAGAAAATACAGTTATTAGATACCTGCTTGCTTGCCTGGGATAATACCGCATGGAACAATGCATGCTTCAAGAGGCCGGAGATTTCTAATAACAAATGCAGTAATTTCCCTATTTCCTGTGCACAATATGTCATCCTTTTGTAGCTGCAATTTGAAGAAATCAGTGAGGTACGTAGTCTCCTCGTACAAGCACGGCCTCTGGCATTGTTCACCCACAACCTCTCCTCTTCTACAGGAACTGGAAGTCTCAGCTGCCAGTGTAAGTGTGTAACTCAGCAGCCGTGCTTGAAGTCTTGAGGCAAATATTTAGTTTTGTTTTGCATGTTTTAGCTTCTTTCATGGTTAGAAGAGGAGATAAGACAGGACTGTGCACCTGGAAGGTCCACATCTAAGCTGTTTCCTTCCTGCAGATGCCACCAGTCACTTCTACTTAGTGCTTGCTTTTGCAAGGCCTTTGTATTCGTGTTATTGCAGTCATGGTTGTAGTACAAGAGAACATTTCTAAGTTGCTCTGCATCTGCAAGAAAATACTGTTTAGGAAGCTTCTTGCTGGCATTCTTAAAAGTCTCCTGAGTACACCCATCTTCTTACAACGTTCAGTACCAGGACAGTGATAATGGAGTAGTGACCTGACCTGATCACTGGCTTCAGTTGTTCAGTTGTAAAACATCATCCAAGTTAGAAATTCTCAGCCTCTACCTTGTTCTCTTGCTCTCTTCGGATCAGGACTTATGTCAACAGAAAAATGTCTCAGGACAAAAGTTATAATGGATAATTAACATTTTAGACAAAATAGTGACATTCCACCTTCGTTTGTGTGCTGCTTTGGGTCCTCTGATACACTTTTGTCAAATTTTATCAGTTTGCCCTGTGTATCCTGACTCAGAGACAGCAGCATGAATCTGATCAGCAGGAACTAACAGTAGCTTGTGAGTGCTTATGACATTCTTCTCAATGTCAGGTGGATCTGATGGCTGAGAAGTCATTTTTTGTTTACGCCCAAATACTCAGGTTTTCTAACAGAAAGTTTAACCAGGTGGAGGTTAAAAAAAAGTTGGTGTTACTGCATTACATTGCAGCAAACTTGTGAAATTTAACTGATCCATTTGGCAAAATGTTTTGAATTACCTATGATGAAATGTGCTGTCACAGGACTGAATGTATTTTTTTCCAGATTACTGATTTAAGAAAAAAGTTTGCAGTGCTGAAAACACTACACAATGTTTAGTAGAAAACATTAAAAAAAAATTGAGAATTGGAAGCTGTGATAACAGGTAGAAATCAGTACCCAGTCCATTTCAGTTCTTAAAATTCCACTGATTATGACCTAAAAACCACTTTCCCTATCTGAATCTATTTACCTAATTATTTTAAGTAGATAATATTTTATTTCCATTTGCCTTATTTGCTGCCCAATTAAGTCCATGCATCTACCTGTCCTGTGTATTAATTTCTCAGTAAATTCTAATAATTAAGGAATGTAAGTCAAAGTTTTTCTCTTAAATAGAAAGATTGATACAGGCAGCATGCTGCACCCTTTCAAATAAAGCATATAGGAGTTTTATTAACAGCTTTAAGGACTCTGTTGCCTGATCCTAGGTGAACTTTGAAGGTACCATTCACATAAAGAAGCAAGTTTCAATAGATCTGTTTTTCATCATTAATCCTCTTAATAAAGTCAATGAAAGGAAAACAAAAACATACCTAAAGCTAAAAAGAATCTGAAGGAAAACTTCTAAACAGCTTGTTGAGAGCCTGAGCTGCTAGAAGGTTCCTGGCTTGCCAGCCAGCACTAGCCACCATCTATAGGAGGCCCATGGGGTGACTGTCATTGGGTCTGGCCTAGAACCATCACTCAGAAACTCCCAGAATCAGCTGCCTTCTGGCTGCCATTCTCACAGTTGCCTGTTGTTGACAACATGGAGAGACTCAGCATGTGTCAGCTGATGCTGTCAGTCCATACATTAAGCATCTTTTTGGGCAGGTCTGCTTGGGGTTGTGCTTATACTGGCTGTCCCCTCAGTTTTGCTTTTGCATTGGGACTTAGAACAGCTATTCTGACATAGGTGGAACTGAAGGGTCGTAGAAGGGTTTTAATACCTTCCATAGCCTGCCCCACTAGTTGTTTTTGGCTGTGTTTGTAGTGCTTTCTTCTGGAGAAGCAGAGGAGTCAAGATCCAGAGTCTTGGTTCTTGCAAGTGGGAAGGAAATCTGTACGCTCTGCTTGAGGTACTGTTTCAGAGTCCTGTCTGTGTTGCATTGCATATATGAATTCATAAACAGGCTACTGATTTGTCAACACACCTGCAGCACTATCTGATAACCCTCAGCACCATCTGATAACCCTCAGCATAGGGGAGCTCCACGCCAGCTCCCTCCCAGCCACAGCACTCCAGGGCTGCTGCCCTCCAGCACTGGGGAGCAGGCCTGCTCCGGCACCCAGCACTGTCTGCCAACACCCAAAAATCTCTTAAAAATGAAAAGAAAAACAAATGTTGATCTTTAGACAAACATAATCTGTTGAACGGGCTGGACCTTAGTAGGTCTCTCAGCCTTCAGCACCTCAGGACCCTTGGGAATTTAGGTACTCACTTAGGCGCTGCAATGGGAGCTAAAGCCTCTTTCACGTGACGCGTTTCTGGTAATGCTGATACCACCACTTGCTGTTGTCCTGTTGATCTTTTTTGTTGTTGCTATTATACAGGCTGTTGGTTTTTAATCTCTTCAACAGCTGACATACTGTTTTACCATTTAATCATCCTGCCACTGTCCTCGCAGACCTCAGTGTTTCCATAAGGCAGCAACTGTCAAATATTAGCCAAGATTTAGTTATTTACTTTAGTTCTTTACATAAGGACTGACTTACAGCTAAAACATGCTTTTTGTCACTCCTGAAAGATACATTTACTTTGAAGGAAGAATGGATTAAAGTGTGTTCTTTTTACTTAAAAAACCTTTGCTCCTTCTTTTTGTATGAGTGCTGGCCTAGCCATGTAGGTTGGTCCTTCAAAGAAAGGAGGAAAAGGAGGGGTAGTTGTGGGGATGTGTGTATTTCTTCTATGAAGTGACAAGAGTCTTCCACTAAATGACCATTCTGGGCACTTAATTACAGTGTTTAATCTTTTATTATAGAAGGTGGCTGACATTTTATTTGAATAAAATACACTTGTAACAAAGTGCAAATGCAGAATTCGACAGAAGTGAAGGTTCTGTAGCTTAAATAGTTACAGCTTTATCTCTGGAATTACTAGCAATACTGTGGCTGCTTTAAAACAGAAGGTAACATTGACATATTATGCTTGTCCCTTTAGACTTTAAAGTCTATCTGTTAGAGTTAATGTTATAAGCAGTGGAGATCTTTTTCCTATTTTAAACATAGGTCTATTAACTGTAACCACGCTATGGTTTCGAAGACTGAAAAGATGCTCAGAATTTCCTATTCATATAAAAGAGGAGAAAGTTTAATTTTTATTACATAACATCTGGGGAATATGCTGACAGCATTTTTCTGTACACTGAACGAAAAAGCACTGACTTTCTGTCATTCTTTTTAAAAACTGGATTTGGACCAGGTAGCTTTTCTCCTTGATAGGAAAAGCTTGTCAGCTTGACCTTTGGCACCATTTTCCTTGTGCTATGACTCTGTTTTACTTCAGGGGGAATATTTTGAGCCAGGCAATACATTGTGGCCACAGTAGAGTCACATCCTCTCAAGGAGCACTTGGCGACTTGCTTGGCAAGGCAGCACTCCCTAAATTATTACCTTAGCAGGATTCAAACTGAAATTATTTAAAACGTCGTCTGCTGCAACTCAATTTAGATGCAGGAGGACATTTTCCCGTTCTTAGAATTTTATTACTATATCAGTGTAATTGTTTGTTATTCAGGACTAGGTTTATCAGCTTGTATTTCTTAAGCATGTAGGACTGAACATTGTAAAATCAATGTTTCTGCTAATGAAGGTGTTTTTTGGGTGTGGGTAATCGAACAGTATAGTGAATCATTAAAAACTTACATGCTAGTATTGACTAGCAATATTGGCACAAAGAGACCAAATCTCTGTGCCATGAACTTTTTTCCTTCTTATATTTTTACAGCAGAAGCAAAACACATTCAGTAAAAACTTATATTCTCAGCATTTAGCAGTGCAGAGATGGTCCTTTATGGATATAAAAGCAAATGCAGTGTGTTGAAATTCTGGGCACTCAGGCACTCGTATGTAGCATTTTCATTCCCATCATTTAACATAGCAGTAAGTGGTGTCTGACTTGAAGGAGTCTTACTGTGCTTTCAAATAGACGGAAAGCTCCTGCCTCTCGTGAAAATAAAGGATCATTTCTAATTTATTGCCAATCTTTGTCGGTATCTTTTTGCCCTCCAAAAGATGGTTTCTTCTTGTCTGGAGTTGACGAATGTTTGGTTTTGTTTTGTTTATATTAGCTGTGGCCTACTAGGACTTCTTTGGGCCTTCTCAGTGGATGTTACAGAACAGACCTCTAAGTGATGATTTGCTGCCACCTTAGGAAATAGCTTCTCTTCCCCCAGTTCCTTTACCATGAAACCAGTGACTGCAGGTGGGACACTGGACACTGTTGGACATCATTTTATTCTATGTGTTTGACTGACTTTTGACTTAGGAACCTGTAGTCAAGAACCTAGGGTCTGCAGTCAGATCCAGCATGACCTGACTTGGCTTTCTTCTTGGACCAGATTCTTGCATGAACAAACTGCTCAAGGTTCTTGTATATAAGAGTGATACCTCTTTGGCAGGCTTACTTCAGAGCTGGATCATGTGCAGGGGCTGCACCATTTTTTTAAGGAAAATAGAGTAGAACAAAGACTGAAAATACATTCGTTCACTTTTCAGACATAAAAACATGAAGTATAAAACTCATTAATCTAACATCTGCTCAAACTGTTTTCCTCTGTGCTTTTTTAACTATATCACAACTTAAGAAGTTGTTCTGCAGTTCTTCACAGCCTTTGTAATGAAAGGAAACTTGGCATCACTGTAGAACTAAGGCATCAGAATTTAGCTGGGTTCTGGGAAGGAGCAACCTAAGGAGAGTTAAGTCAGATATCATCTGAGTCACAGCAAATTATAAATGTGTTACCACTGTATTTCCTGAGAAAGTTTCTCCCTAAAATGGTAAGTACATTATTATCATCTAATCAGAATTTCAAAGGAAAAGCATTTTTTGATGAAAGCGTAGTATTTATCATTCCTATTTCTAAGATTAACTTCTTCAGTTTGCATGGGAAGTTTTGTAACGCTTGCATGTTGACTCAGGCAGTCTGTAGTAACTGGGGCAAGTTTTAGTCCATCTCTTACACTGTCCTTTAGCAATTCAACAATTCCCTCTGAGACTGGAAAAAAATTGAACTTACGTCCCTTAACATGAGCTGAGAAAAAGCAACACAGTGAGATACAAGCTCTTGCGGTGAGTGCTTCAAATTTATATGTGTTAGAGGGTTTGTATCTAAAGTAGGGAGAGATGGGCAGCTATTTGTCACCCCATGGGACAAGCTACAGTGTGCCTTGGCAGGAAAGCAGTGACCTTAGTTTGTGACCATTGCTTTGTGTGGCTTTTGCCCTGCATTCAACAGAAGGGAGACAGTAATGAAAGGCAGATGATGAGGGATGGAGCCACTGCATGGTGAGGAACATCTGGGAATCAGCGGTGACTCTGAATACACTTTCCCTTATTTTGTGATGGCTTGTTTGTCTGTCCTGTCTGAACTTTATAAAGACCGTTTATGGACATGTGTATCTAAGAAATCTGCTTTTCTGTGGTGTTGTGTCTCACAGCTCTGTTATCAGGTTCTCTCATCACTTAAAAGGTCTTGTGTAAGCTTACCCTGTAGCTGAAATGTTTACAACTTCCCTCTCCTGAATCGATACTCTGGTGGCTAACCAGAGAGACTTGCACTTAAGCTGTAGCCTCTCCTCCAGAGAGGCTATTAATTTGGGCATTTCCTGTAGGTGCTTGCTGGGTATCTGTAGGAACCTGTGAGAACTTAATGTCTTTGCTGTAAAAGTGGGTTGGCAGCTTCAGAAGTTACTGCCAGGAGAAATGCCGACAGTGTGACCACGGAAGCTTACTAGGCTTAGGAAAATTGATCCAATATCACTTGAAATCCTTTTCCTGTAACTAATTATGCAGTTAAAGAATGAATTTGTGGGGTAAGAACATATATGTTTAAAAATCAAGATTAGAAAATTTTAACTTTTTAGTTAAATTTGGTTTGCATGCTTGCGGTTTAAAGAAATTCTTAATTGGCTTACTCTACACTTTTGTATTTTTTCCTTTCTGCTATATTTTAATGTAACTCTTGATAGGATTATGAGCTTGCAACAAAGTGAGAAATATTAGTCTATAAATGCTGATTTATACAGAGGATCTGTACACCAGTTTGTAAGATTTTTTTGTATGTGTGTTAAGAAACATAATTCTTGCTGAGTTGAGAGCTTTTTCTTCTACCTGCAAGAAGTAGATATTATTGTACCTCATATAGATTTGCTGTAGGCAGTGTTGGAGTTCCTGGAAAAATTGGTCAAACTGCTTTCAGAAATGGCAAGAAGTTGTCAATTAACCCTGGAATTGTACAGCAAATTAGCAAATGTAGTATCTTGATAACACATTTTCTGTTGGTCTACTTTTTTAGTGGAAGTACATTGAGAGCCCCAGTGATTACGCCCAATGTTTAGGACTGAGAAGTATTGCCACATAATTAACTCTTTAACTTACACAGGGGATTTTTCAGGCTGTTTTAAATCTGCCCAAGTGACTGGTGTAAAGAGCATCAGGTCAGGTGGGCAGAAAATTCTGGAGAAGTTGGCCGTCTTTTTTTCCTTCTGGTCAGATGTTGTCAGTGGGGAGCCTCCAGCCTGAGGGATCTGTAAGACTGGGCTTCCTACATGGCCCAGATGCTCCATGGTTGTAGGTCAGTATGGTTTATGAAGTTGTTTTTTCACAAATAATTACCAGTCCTATAAGCAGTGGACAAGGGGGAAAAACTTCAGTGACTATGTTAGCTTGAAGTCTACCACAAATCTTCCCTATGTCTGTGCAAGTAGGGGCAGAGTGTTTTTCTGACTATAATTTTGGTCTAGAAGAGCAATGACAGCCTGTGGCACAACCAGAGTTGTCACCATTTTTTTATTATCTCAGAAAATCCCCTTAATTTGATGCTGGATTAAATAGTGGCCTCAGCTTTGGTAAATTGAGAAAAATTTCAGAAGTCATTTATACCAATTGTTTACAACATGCATTTTGAAACAATAGTCATCTTCAAAAAATCTTGTCTTTGGGGATAGCTATAATTGCCATTCTCTAAAACAAAATAATAGTAGATACAGCACAAGTTGTTTAGTAGTGGCTGGTCACTGCAGCAATAGTCACTGAATGAGTTGAGAAAGCACCACCTGGCATGATCAGAGTATGAATACTTTCACATATGTTCCAACACTGATTCTGTTGAATCGTTGGCTATACAAGAGGAATTGAGATTTATGAGTATGCCAAAGGACAGAAAGTTCAAGCACTTGGATGTGTTTGCAAGGAAACCAGATTTCTGTGGATTCAATTGCAGGGGCAAAATGGCCACATCTTGCTGGCAAAAAGTGTTTCTCTGTATGGGTCAGGCTGCCTTCCTCATCAAGCACTCCCATGATAGCAGAGGGTAACTGATGAACATGAGAAAAGAACCAAATTTATTTTCTTACTGACACATAACTGGTGTCCCCTGCAAATCGCAGTTTGATGCAGGTCTGTAACAATTTAAGTTGCATGTGAATTTCCTGGAAGGCAAAACCATCAGGTGACCCAGTATCATCTTCCTGCTGATTCTGTGACAGCCCCCAGCACCGAACCTCATGGCATACAAGACCAAATGCACCTTATGAATAGGACGGTGAAGGATGCTTTCCTCTGCCTGTGAGCCACCACACTCTGGAGTTCAGCAAGCAAAGTCATACTGTGTTTATTCCAAGGGTCTGTTCTGATACAATAGAGTTTTCAAAGCAGACTATGCTAAGGAGACACAGCCGTGTACTCTGAAAGCCTCTGCCTTAATAATAGAATCATAGAATGTCCTGAGTTGGAAGGGACCCACAAGGATCATCGAGTCCAACTCTTGTCCCTGCACCGGACAACCCCACAGTTCACACCATGTGTCTGAGGGCTTGTCCAGTCTCTTCTAGAACACTGTCAGGCTTGGGGCCGTGACACCTCCCTGGGGAGCCTGTTCCAGTGCTCCACCACCCTCTGGGGGAAGAACCTTTTCCTCATGTCCAACCTAAACCTCCCCTGACACATCTTCCTGCCATTCCCTCAGGTTCTGTCATTGGTCACTAAAGAGCTCAATGCCTGCCCCTCCTCCTGCCTTGTGAGGAAGCTGTAGCCCCATGAGGTCTCCCCTCAGTCTCCTCTTCTCCAGGCTGAACAAACCAAGTGGCTTTAGCCGCTCCTCATCCGGCTTCCCCTCCAAACCCTTCACCAACTTTGTGCCCCTCTTCTAGACACTCTCCAGTAGTTTTATGTCTTTTTTATCCTGTGGCACCCAGAACTGCACCCAGTGCTCCAGGTGAGGCCGCACCAGTGCAGAGCAGAGTGGGACAATTGCAGGTGTCAAGGTGCTCTCCCACCCTGTTCAGAAATTATGTCAGTTATTAGTCCTGCTTTTTCTGTTCCTGACCACATAGGTGTTAGTTCGGTGAGTACTTCTGATGTAGGCTATTCTCCTCCTCTCTGGTATCTGGATATTTGTACATAAAAGAAGGAATCTTTCCATAAAGAATTTACCACCTGAAAGCTCTCCCAAGAGGAAAATTGTTCTGAAGAAAATAACAATGGACTGACTTTTTTTTTTTTACTGGTTTTACTGTTTGACAAGGTCTGAGCAACATGATCAGCCATCAAGCTTGAGAGTTCAACAGAACTGCAGAGTACACATTTATACAGTAGAACTCTTTTCCACAGCATGCTGGAAGACCTGCAGATAGCCAAGTGCAAACAGGGATCAGACAAATTAATCAAGTCTGTTATACTGATGGTGTAGTTGTAGCTACATGGCCCTGAAGTTGCTAAAAAGTTGTGGTCACTGGAAGCAGAGGAGGCATTCTAGCAGAAAGATGGATGTATATGTGCATCATATTTGTTCTCCCTCTTCCTGAGGATCTGCTGGTGGCCAGTGGTTGGGACAATATATTGGAAAAGATGGATCCTTGAATTGCTCCAGTACTGCAGTGCTTATGTTCTCTTCTCTCTTGTGCCATTCTTTTCTCTTTGAAATGCTTTGGGGTTTGTGACACGTTGTCCACCTCTACAAATGGGGGATCACTTCGAAGGAGGCAATGATAAGAGGAAGGAACTGTTTCCCCTATTCTCCTGAGTGCTCCAGTCCAACCTGAACATCACCTCTGATCCAAAAAGGAGGCATTCCTTCTTAATACTTAAACATTCACAGTAGCGCTCATAACTTCATAAGGGGATGGAAGAAACATTTTTCTTGTGTTCTTCTGTGTCTTTAAAAGCTACTTAAAATAAGGGAATTCCCACATTTTAAAAACTGCTTTATTTAAGTGACCATGATATTTTTGCACATACTAAATTTGCAGAACTATTTGAGCTATTTTAATTATTTTAACTCATGTGTTTTTTAATTTCGTTCAAGTATTAGCCTGTCAGCCAATGGAAACCTGATGTTGAAATTCTCCATCGGGAACACTAGACTGCTTTAACTTGCTGTAGTACAACTGACACAGAAAAATACGAATTTATACAACTGGTCACTTACAGCACACTGTTGAATTTAATTAAGTTTGACATATTTATGTACACTATCTTGATTTTATTGTTGTTGTTGTTACGATACAAGGATTTTTAGAAATTCCTGACAAAACAAATACCACAGTGAAACTAGACCTTTTCTTAAAGAGTAATATCACAAGGAGCATCCATATATCAACCTCATAGAATACTTGAGACTGGAAGGGACCTCTGGAGGTTTCTGGTCCAACCCCCTGCTTAGAGCTAATCAAGGTTATAAAGTAACATGCAGATAAACTAGTGATAATTGCAACTCTAAATTCAGTTTAAGTAAGTTTGTCTGTGTATGCAATAAAAATCTTAAATTCCTGAGCATTTTGTATGTTAAGTGCTGCAAAATGGTTCCAAGTTTTTGTGGGCTTAGCAATACAGAGAACTCCTGTGTTGTGCAAGAAACTACTGGGTTCCAACAGTCTTCTCATCCTTACCCATGTGGGCATATCAGCAGTTTAATTGAAAGAAAATGGGAATATTCATAAAATACTCCAGAAAAAATATTTTTCAGGCATGATATCTATTCCACAGTAGGTTTTGTGTGACAGGAAATGGTATCATCTGCACTGATTATAAGATCTTCTACAGGATTACTTTTTAGAGACATTTTTCAACTAATAACATCCCTTCTGGGATTCCCTTGATGGCCATTGCTCATGGGACATTAGTCATCAAATAAGGATCATCTTTTCAAATCTGGGACTGTAAATCTTAGCATACAGAGCTAATTGGATTTGGGAACCAGAGCAGAGAAGATTTGTTCCAGGGCTAGTATGACAGTGCAGCCACATCCTGTGGTTTTGTTTATTCAGTTGTGCATGTGTAGCTTTGAGCAGGAACAAAATATTACATTGGTTAAGCAGTAAGTGGTTAAACACAGTACCTAGGCTTGCATTTTTTAAGTTAGATTTTCTGGAATTTCTTTTTGAAGTGCCACAATGCCATCTACTGGCTCGCTTTCCTATGTGTTTTTTTGTTTCCCAAAGGGAGTTTTGTGCAGAGGCTTAGATGGAAGCTTTTAATGGTATTTTTAAATAGAATAAACAAGCTGGCATAAAATGAGCAAGATATTTTTTGCATGCATGTGTGTGTTGAAGAACATAATACGTTACATATATTAAAGAATCACTTCTAATCTCTTGCCAGTTAATCTTGCTTTCCTTTTTCTTAAAAGTAACTCTGAGATGATTGCTACTGAAAAATAATGGAGGAATCTCCACTTTCCAATTATGTCCCTCTTAGTAGCTTTTATGCAAGTAGCTTCACTGCTTACTGTAGTCAGTCAGTTTCTCTTTTTGTTTCAATGTTTTTTAAATACAACAAATGGGAAGAAAACTAATATGTATGTAACCTGTCAAGCCACAAAAACTAGGAAGTGTCTAATTAGAAATTATTTCTGACCAGAATCTTCACTGACAAAATCCTGTATTCAATACATTCCCCTTAATTAGCTCTTTTTTTTTTTTCCTTTTTTTTCCCCCCAAGCATGTTTAAACAATCTTTTCAAGATTCATCAACAACCTCTAAGGACCAAAATTCCATAGGCTTTCTAATAACTGTTATGGAGAAGCATCTATTAGAAAACATTATTCTCAGTATCAGGTTGCTCATGCTAGAAATGAGCAGTGGGCAGTTATAAGAAGTTTTTGTTTGATCT
The DNA here is from genome assembly GCF_963082525.1 of Nesoenas mayeri. Lineage (NCBI taxonomy): Eukaryota > Metazoa > Chordata > Aves > Columbiformes > Columbidae > Nesoenas > Nesoenas mayeri. The sequence continues at coordinate 90,773,172 of NC_137543.1, read as the reverse complement.
TGTTTTTAATCAGACTGCCTAATATAATAATATCTACAGCAGTAACCCTCTGTCTTCCACTTGCTGCCAAAAGAAATGAATGGGCAAATATAAAAATAATTTCCTGAAAAAAAACAGAAAGTGTAGATATGGGTAAACGCTGTTATTTGCAGTTTCACTGCCTGCCGTTCCTTGAAAGGATCTTGAGAGTTTCCTCAATTAATTGGATATTTTGTTTGTCTTTGTAAAATATTCCTTCCATTTTAATTTGTTTTTCCTCTCCATGTGCAGTTTTTCCTAGCCAGTTTTTCATACTCCTAGCTTTCTTCAGTCTAGTTAGGAGAAAGAGAAACATTGGTAATGGCTCGTAAGACTTTGGATTGCTTTTTAAATAGATTGTAACTCGCTCTGGTACAGCCCCAGAGTCATTATTCAAAACAAAACGGCTAAGAAAAAATTTCCAGCTCTTTCCTAAATGGTCTGTAATGAAGGTAAATGCAAACATCTGTGCCCTCTCCCTGGCCTTTCCCCTTCCATCTCACTGACATGCAGAAGGTCAAGTGGATCTTGCAAGCCCATTTTTTATCTGGTAGGAGCTGCATCCTGCTGACAGCTACAGAGCGTTTGTATGTGTGGTGGTGGAAGAGCCCGAGCGCTTTTGGCCAGCAAGTATGGAGAAGAAGGTGTCTGTGTGTTAAGTTAGTGCTTGTTTGTGGCATGGGGTTCTTGTGCTACAGCTGGCACGCTGTACACTGGGAGCAGCGAAGCTGATGTGATGGTACTTGGCACCCGTGCTGCTTTTTGCCACATAAATGATCCGTGTCGGAGAGGTGGCACTGGGGAGCGGGTCTGGTTAGCGGCTCGGGCTTCCCAGCCCTTGCCAAACAAGCCACCCACAAGCCGTATGGCAGCTCTGCTGAGAGGAAAGCCTTCTGCGGGGGCTCCCCTCGCTGTGCTCTGCGGTTTTGGCCAGGCTGTTTTGTTTGAGGAATGCTCTACTCTACCCAGTGCAGAGGAACAGAGGGTGCTCTCTGCCTATATTTGGAATAAGTGCTAACCACTCGCTCCTAATTGCTGTCTGTGCTGGGAAATACCAGGGCAGGCCTCCATTTAGTGTGACATTAAATAAGGGAGAATTGGCAAATCCAGGAGAGCAAACAGGATGATTTTATACCATGTCTTCTGTTACAATCTCTCTTTTTTTCTTTTTTCTCTTCTGTGAACTGTCCTGTGTTATTGCAAAGAAGGAAGAACTAATTAAGCCAGTTGCTGAAAGTGTTTTGCCACCCACACTACTGAAAAGAACTCTTTGTACAGAATTAGCTGTTACCAGCTGTGCTAAACCCAGTAATTTATCTTTGCCAAAAAAAAAGAAAAAAGTGCTGCTATAGTTTATTCCAATTAAACAAGTTTATGTAAGCTCTACCCTATATATCCACACAAACACAGAGACCTCCTGCTCAAAAAGCTGGAGGGTTTGCAGATAATTATTTTCTCCCTCCTTATTCCTTCTTAGTGTTTGTAAAAAAGGGCTGGGCTGAGGAGCGCTGGGAAATTAACTCATTTGTGTATGGAACTGGCCAAGCGTGAGCTCAGTGTCTGGAGAAGAGTTTGGTGGCAGGACACTGGACTAAACTCGGGCAGGTTCGAGTGTGAGGGCTTGGGTCTGGCTTGGTGCGGAGCTGCAAGCGGCGTTTGCCTCAGTGCCCAGAGGCAATCGCCATTCCCGCCCCGGGGAGAGGCTGTGGGAAGGCAGAAGTCCACCCAGCTTCACCTGGTGGAGTATCCTCAAGAGGGACGGATGGTTCACTGTGTTTGCAGTTACACCCCGATGGAGACTGCTCAATAAAGTAGATCAGAGTCACGCTTTTGGCTGGGGTGTCGGTTTGGAAACCGAGCTGAACCAGAGAATTGACCTCAGGGTGTCCGTGGTACAATGGATGGCAGATGACAACTCACAGCCACAAACCTTGGCTGAAATTCAACAAATTCATCCTCAGTCTAAAAACATCAATGTCCTTTCATCTCATTTGCTCTCTCGTCAGGTTTCTGAAGAGAGCAGTCAGTCCAGGCAATGCTTTTTCCAGCTGAAATTCCAAATGCTGAAGTCTTTGATTCCCAAGAGCTCAAGGGACTACCTCTGTTCCCCCTGTGAGAACAGCAGTGGTGTGTGTTTTGTACGGCTTTCACTAGAACTCTCCCAAAAGAGGAGGGGGGGGAAAGAAAAAAGTGCTTTGAAGTGAAGGCCTCTTTCAGGTGTGGGATTTGGAGATACTGAACAGGGAATGATGGCTAACTAAGACAAAATAAATCTTTGGATATCTTCCATCAGAGAAATTCAGATAAACAAGGAAATGGTGATTCTGTCAGGAACAGATGACTGTAGTTTAGTAATCTGCTAGAATTTTGCCAAAAAAATGAAGTCTTGTTAATGTAGAAAAATAAAAACTCTTACTCCTTTCCTTATATACTTGTGGATTATCTAAACACTGCAATAGGGACTTGACACGTAAGTAGTTGCACAGATGAGGCGCTCCTTTCTCAGTGAAGACACAGATTGGATCAAAAACATCCCATACAAAATTTACCTTTCGAAATACAGATAATTTTCTAAAGATAAATTCAGTTAGTTATTTCTTCTCTTTCAGATTTAATTTTGTAATTCGAATGTGCCCAAAAAAAGCTCAACCTCTAGTCATGACTGAGGTCTGTGTAACATAACACAGTGTAGAGAAACAGGCATGTTGGAACCTTAAATAAGTAGTTCTTCATAGTTTAATCTTTGGTTTTAGCCTTCTTGAAGGACAGGAAAGGATAAAAAAAAGGGAGGGTTCCTCTGCGTATGATACAGGATTGACTTCCCCCCCCCAAAATGCTGGAAGGCCTTGTAACTGTAAAATGGTGTTAAAGCACCTGGCAGTTTTACAAAACACTGCATGCCTGGTTCCGTCCTGTAACCATCACTAGGTATCTCAGTAAGGACAGTTTGGATTCTTGAAGCAGATGTATCACCACCAAATAATTAAACTGTGGCTAACATACACTTACATAAAAATTCAGCAGCTCACACTGTGTTTTTCACCTCCCAATATATAGCATCAGTAGCCCATTAAAATGCATTTTTAAAAATATATCAAAGGCCACTAACAAACCAGAAAATTTAAATTGCTAGGCTAAACAGTATTACAGTTCTGAGTCATCTGAACTTTTCCCCTTTGTGTTTGGTGTATTGGATAAGATTTAGAATAAATAAAAGAACAAATCCAAGTTTATGTAGTTAAATACTGTATTGCCTTACCAGATGTACACACAAGTATGTTCTGCTTGAAATGAGAAATATTTGCTTTAATTGGTGGATCTTTCTGTAGTAGGTGATTGTGCCAGCCTGTCTTAATTGCTGCAGTTTTCCGACTAGTTACAGTAAATTCTTTTGTTTAAACAGGTAATCTAAGATCTGAGCTCTGAAAGTAATTATTCCTCTCTGCACTTCTGCTACCTGTATATACTTTCTGTAAAATATTGGGCAGGATCCTGCAAGGAGCCGTGTTCCCTCAGCTCCCACTGGAAAGTCACAGTATCACACAGTATCACAGTATGTTTGGGATTGGAAGGGACCTCAAAAGATCATCTAGTCCAATCCCCCTGCTGGAGCAGGAACGCCTAGGTGAGGTCGCACAGGAACATCTCCAGGCGGGTTTTGAATGTCTCCAGAGAAGGAGACTCCACAACCTCCCTGGGCAGCCTGTTCCAGTGTCTGTCACCCTCACTGAGAAGAAGTTTTTTCTCAAATTTAAGTGGAACCTCTTGTGATCCAGCTTGATCCCATTACCCCTTGTCCTACCATCGTTTGCCACCGAGAAGAGCCTGGCTCCATCCTCGTGACACTCACCCTTTATATATTTATAAACATTAATAAGGTCACCCCTCAGCCTCCTCTTTTCCAAGCTAAAGAGACCCAGCTCCCTCAGCCTTTCCTCATAAGGGAGGTGCTCCACTCCCTTAATCATCTTGGTTGCCCTACGCTGGACCCTCTCCAGCAGTTCCCTGTCCTCCTTGAACTGAGGGGCCCAGAACTGGACACAATATTCCAGGTGTGGTCTCACCAGGGCAGAGTAGAGGGGAAGGAGGACCTCTCTCGATCTACTAACCACCCCCATTCTAATACACCCCAGGATGCCATTGGCCTTCCTGGCCACAAGGGCACAGTGCTGGCTCATGGTCATCCTGTTGTCCACCAGGACCCCCAGGTCTCTTTCCTCTACACTGCTCTCTAATATGTAATTTCCCAACCTACACTGGAACCTGGGGTTGTTCCTGCCCAGATGCAGGACTCTACACTTTCCCTTGTTAAATTTCATTAGGTTATTCCCCACCCAACTCTCCAGCATGACCAGGTCCCGCTGGATGGCAGCACAGCCTTCTGGCGTGTCAGCCACTCCTCCCAGCTTTGTGTCATCAGCAAACTTGCTGATAGTACACTCTATTCCCTCGTCTAAATCATTAATGAATATATTGAATAATATTGGCCGCAGTACTGACCCCTGAGGCACTCCACTAGATACTGGCCTCCAACTAGACTCCGCACCATTGACTACCACTCTCTGGCTTCTCTCCTTAAGCCAGTTTGCAACCCACCTCGCTAATCTGTTGTCAAGACCACACCTCCTCAACTTATCTGTGAGGATGCTGTGGGAATCTGTGTCAAAGGCTTTACTGAAGTCAAGGTAGACCACATCCACCGCTCTGCCATCATCCATCCACCTTGTTACAAGCATAATGCATGTTGTGCACTTGTTTACCATTTGTCTTACAGAATTATGACCGCAGATGTACATCCAGCCTCATGCTTTGGTACTGCAGATACTGTGAAAACGTCTTGTTTATAAAAATCAAAATGAAAGTGTAGTGAATGCGCATGGGTGACCATTGTGCCGTGTAAGATACTGCAGGTGTGAATGTTGATGGAAGGAGGCACGGGCCTTGCTGAGATTGGTGACCAAGGTTTTCTGTGCTTCCAAGCCAAACACATTTGCTAGGGCAGGAGCATCAAACTCATTTTCACCAGGGGCCACATCAGCCTCACGGTTGCCTTCAAAGGGCTGAAGGTAATTTTAGGACTGTGTAAATGTAACTGCTCCTACATGTATACGCTCCTAAAACTACACTCGGCCCTTTGAAGGCAACCGCGAGGCTGATGCGGCCCCCAGTGAAAACAAGTTTGACACCCCTGTTCTAGAGCATTCTGCATTGCCTTGCGCCGCTGCACTGACAGCAGTTTCTTCATTGAAGAATCATCGATGTTGGCTGTTTTCACCATGCTGGGCTTGCACGCTCCTCAGCTACTTTTGATTTGGAGGACCTCAGACATCTTCTCTGGCGTGTTTCTCCTACATAGACCCTCAGATGCATTTTCCCAGAACTACAGCCAACCAATCTTCCTTCTCAGTCCTTACTACCTTGGTACTTCCCATCTCAAGATGTCTTAGCTCCTGAAGTTCAGCCTTTTTCAATGCACGTACTTCAATGCCTTGCACTTGCTGTATGTATCATTCACTGAGAAATATGGTGAAGATGAAGCATGCAAGCTTTTCAAGGCTTTAGACAATCATTGTTCAGACAGGCAAATGTTAGTTAAAAGCACAGAAAGTCCATGTGCCAATCACTGTCTCTGGAACTTTCTGTAAGCTCCAGTGGTTTGGGACAAAATCAGAAATTGTGCAGAAATTTTCTGAAACTAGGAGGGCGGATAAATGTAGAAGGTGATGTGCTGTATTAAAAAAGGGGGCAGGCGCAGAGGGGAATAAGTAATTTTCTGGAAGATGTTAACCTACAAACATTCCATAAACATCCTTGTGTAACTGTTTTGCGGCTCTTCCCAGCGGCCACGTTCCTCAGTTTATGTAACAAGTGAGTCTAAAGTTGATTCAGTACATCACATTTCTAGCATCTGACTTCAAATACAAATGTTACAAAGAGTGATCTTTATAATTATGACTGTTGTCGAGCATTAAGTGGCAGTTCATTTTAGGTCTGCAGTAGTTCACAGTACGAAAGCCTCTTAGTGCTACGAAATTACTTTATTACAATTCTCAGTAAGCATATCTATTATTTGTTTGTACCAGTCTGTAAGGACTAAATTTTCTTTAGTGTTTCCAAAATTAGCGATCAATTAGCGATCCAAGAGGACATGGAGGAGTGAAATATTTTCCCTTTAGAATGACAATTAAGTCTTTGTATGTATTGTGGAGTTAGTTTATCTGTGGTACACAAACATTACAGTATTTTCCTGGACATGGTGCAGAATGTGTGTTTTGTGACAGTGGCTGTTGTATTATACTACTGACAAAAGTAAGGCAGGCACTCGCACTGACTTTAATGAATTCTGCTTATGTAGTTGCTACAAAACATAGGGTCCTCTGTGAATGGTCTGGGCATTTACATACCAAATATCTCAGCATTACTAGAGTACCTGTTATACCACACTCAGCACAATGTTATCCAGGTCTTTGTCTCTGTATTTTCAAGTACTAATGTTTTGTATTCCTCTTCTTGCCACACTCAGCATCTTAACTGAGTGATTTTTCTCTTCTGCATGCCATGATGAGAAGAGATCAGCCTACATTAAGTTTCTCCACTTTGTCCACAGGGGACTGACTCTTTAGAAGACCTGCTGCTTCTGTGTTTGGCTCTGTGGAGGTAGAGGTTTTATATGTATGTGAGGAAGAAAAAGCAAGATGCTGGAATATGTCAGGAGGTAACAAGTAGGGAGAGAGGAGAGGTGGGAGCCTGGAGATGGCCATGATGCTGAAATCATGCAGAGATCACACAGGGTCAGAGAGTTCTTTCTGCAGATCTGCTTCTTCTGTGGATGTGTGTCACGTCAAACCTTCAGCTGGCTGTTTAAGCCCAAAATCAGTCGCCACTTGCTTTCCGGTGACCCACCGTCTGTAATGGTTGTCAGGCTCCCTTTGCAGCAGCAGGGGGATGCCTCTTCTCTTCTGCAGCAGGCAGCTGCCCACGCCATCTCCTGTATTAATAAGATGGTATTTTCCTTGTCATGCTCCTTTTTTTCTTACGATGAGAGGCTTGTGGGAAATGAGAGAAGTGAGCCATGTGTCTTTTCTAAAGGACCACATGAACTTCTCCACCTGGCTTTCCAATGTTTTTCCTTCTCTGTTGAGGACCATTAGTTGTTATTCCAAGCTATATCAAGTGTGTAGCTATTCAGAGCAAAGGCCACGTCTGCCATGGCCATGTTGTCTGTGAGGATAGTTGCACGTCTGTGTAATTTTTTAGAAACAGAGACTGTCTTAACTGAGAAATAATCAAGACTTAAGAATGCCTTGCTATCGTAGGTCATCATATACAAATACACATGACTGCATATTCTTATGTGGTAATCATTGCTGGATTAGATACGATTTTCTGCTCTTTTCACTGAAGAATATCTCTTCAGACAGACCTACAGAATAAATTAATAAGTGCATTAAATAACTATGCCATCCTGCATCTGATAGGCTGGATAAAGATGTACCAAGATACAGTGCATATGGTACTAACAAAAATAGATAATTTATCATAATTAAGAGAAGGAACTTGCAGAGAAATTCTTTCTGATTAGCTAGCTTACTTTACAGCTTCCTACTTAGTGAAAGCCAAACAACTGGTAGCTGTAATTAGTTTTTCCTCCTTTTTCAAAAGCTTCATGTAGCAGACTCTGCAGAAGATGTTTTGGCACAAACAAACAAAGAAAACAGCTTTTGCAAAACACAGGCAGAAGTAAAATATACAATAGTTCTAGCTTTTCGGCTTCGTGCTTTCCTTTACTTCTTTTCCCATTCCTCTGTAGACAAACGGAATCACTGAAAATAAGGGATATGTCTCCAAAATCATACCTTCTTCCCATATTGATTCCAGCTCTGAATAACTGGAATAACCTACATATTTAATGAGCATTTAATACCAGCACAAAGATGTGACAGAGCAGTGAACAGTTATTGAAGAGTTTTTGGTTCTGTTTGAGTTTTTTCAGTTACTATGTATGACACTGACATGTTTGCAATACAAAATCATTTCAAAAATTGCTGTCCATATTCATTTATTAAACATTAAACTGGCTATGGTTGATATGAAAAATATTTATGATAAGGTGTGCTATGTATAGCATATCTGACTCTGGGGAAAAATATAATGGTTCTTAAAAACAATAACCACTTCACTTATATTTGCAATAGGATTGCAAATAGTTTGGCATCATCCAAGAGGAAAGATAGTAGGTAAACAACATATAACACTGTTGCCAGCTCTTAAGAGTAATAATTATTCTTGTACATTTCTGTTCTTGTCAACAATCACTTAATATGCATTTTAGAATCATCATGCAAGAAAATAGGAATGGGCAACTTCTTCATATGGTGTTAGAGGCCAAGATTAGCAGCAGTACATGTGATACGACTGCACTGTCATTGGTGATTTTTCTTCCTAGTTAAGATTCAGCTGTGTGCCTGTGAGATACACCTGTCAGCTTTTCAGGTACAGCAGGACAAACCAATCTGATTTAAAATATATATGTGCGTGTATGGTATAAATATATATTAACAAACAGGGATTTTCCTTTTCTCCGTAGTGAAGAACCATATATAGAACCACATATATTTATATGTGATCCCTGACTGTAATAAGCTAATAATTGCTTCCCTGTATGCAAATTTGCAACGAAAGAGAGAAGATGGCTGTTTTTATAAAGAGTTTGGGGTTTAATATATATTTTATATATGCTTATGATTGTATATATATAGCAACCTCTATATTTTTATATGTAAGTAAATGTGTTTAATATGTAAAACCATCTGTAGTGCATCAACTTTAGTTATCGTCTGCACTTCTTTAAGAAAAACAAGAAACATATTTTACTTCTCCTGTGATGGCCCGCTCAGGAAATACATTTTTAAATAATTGAGAGCTAAAGGAATTGCTGTCTTACAATGTTTTCATATTCCTGTGCTGTGGTGGCACTTTTATGCATTTGGGCCTTGTCTTTACCAATAAGGTGATTCTACACAGAGTAAGAATGTTGCTCCATCTCCTTTTAGGCTGCTCTTGCTTTTGTCTGCCGTCAAAAAATAAACAGTGGCATGAAAAATCCCTGGGGCTGTTTTGCCTTTGAGAGCATAAAATTGTTCCCTAGAGATTACTTCAGAAACTATTTAAATGAGGGAAGAGTTACCAAATAAACAAACACCGTTTGTTAATTTTGTTATTTGTGTTACAAATGGGGTGAGATGTAGAAGGCACAGAGAAAGGAAACTCATCTGGATGACTCTTAGATTGACTTAGCTTACAAAGTGATGGTAAAAGTACCATCGTGAGGGTCTGTAGTCATATTGCATTGATTTACATAAGAACATACCCTCATTGCAATTAGGAAGCTGATATTTCTATGTGCTCGAGATCTCAATCAAGATATGTCACCACCTGTGCAAGGTGCTAAGATTCCTTCAAGGGCTGAGACCTAAATTGTTGTCTTTCCTTCTCATCCCTCCATCCTGCTAAGAGATGTTACAAGCCTTGACATTTTGACTTTGCATTTGTTGGCTGAAGCTGTAGACACCCTTCTTCAGATCCAGCCATGTGGCTGTACACTTTGGTTATACATTGCCACTTCCTTTGGGACTCCACCTCTCCTCAGGTCTGCCACCTCACTACATACCTGACTAATTTTAGGGCATTCACATTGAAATTTGTCAGGGAGACCTTACCCAAGCAGGTAGCTAGTCATTCACAGGTTTGGCAGGAATATAATGGTGAGTGTGAGGAAAAGTATCTTCATCAGGGTTGGGCAGCATTTGTTAGAGCTCATAGGTTATTCGCCACACAATTACAATTCTGTAAAGTAGATGGTAAAAAGAGATGCCTGACCACCTTTGTACTGCAGAGCCAGCACAACTAAGGAGGGAAAAGTGTGGTGGTCATCAAAGTGGACGGATATGTTGAATATAAGCAGAGCTGTCGAGAAAAGATGCCAACATACTTTTCAGAGCAGAACCACGCATTCTACAATGACTGAGGCAAATCAGTAAAATTTTTAAAAGCTGGTCACCTTATTTTCAGCCCTGCAGAAATAAGAGCAGTCACTTCTCCCTCAGCTCTGACCTGCAAAGTAAAATCTTCATATGGATAAGAACCACAAGACATGCCACACACCTTCAAAACCTGAAGATGATCTTCTAGCAGTATTTTGCGAGCAGTGGCAATGGGTCTGCAGGGTCTGCTCCACTGGCTGTGTCAGGTAGGAAGGCAGTCCCTAGGATTCAGGCCACCTCCCAGTTGACCACTGTCCCACCAATGCTGTGCCTGTTGCGTGGCTTGGCGTGGAAGCTGCATGTAACCTGCTCACCAGCCACAGGGGCCCCTGAGAGTCAGACACTGGCCAGCCAGAAACCATGGGAAAAGTTCAGAGCTGGCAATCAAACTGGATTTGTTGAATTTTTTGAGTGATGGCGTGTTCTTCTAATGTCTTCAGGACATTGGTTTTGGTGGGTTTTTTTTCAATATTTGATTCTACTCATTTAATTCTTACTGCACATCCCCGTAACGCACCTCTGAGATTGTTATGTAGGGAAAACCTCTCCTACCGCCTTTTTTCCCAATAGCTGTGAAAGATTTCATGCAGTAGTTACTCCCCATGATCACTGCTGCCCACCACGAACAAGGGAAAATACTGTTTCCAAGTGAACACACAGCCACTTAATAACCAGAGAATGGCTGGGTTATAGATGGACCGGTGCTTAATGTTCAATAATTTCTTTCTCCCCATTTGTTATCAAACTTAGATCTGCTAATAAATCCTATTCTGAAACCCTAAGTGTTGTCCTGGATTCAGATGGAAGGCAAGATTAAATTTTTTCCAAGTTCACAAGAAAAAGCTGACCACATTGACTTGTACTAAGTCTTTGAGCAAGGGCAGATTGTTAGGTTTTGACAGTTGGACTTGTCAGACTTATTTTTGAAGTACATAATTGTGCAGGCAGGATTGAAACACTGAGTAATTCAGTAAGATCTGAAGAGCAACCTTTATATTTCTAATGATTCTCTTCTCCTGATGACAAAGTGGGTTTTTATTGTGCGTTCTTTCCTGCAGAATTTAATTGCAATGTGTTACCTCACAGAGGTAAATAAAATTAAGGGTTACAGAGCTGCTGAACAAATAGTCGAGCCTTTTTCCACAAAAGCTTCCTGTGATTAATGAAAATACCCTGACACTGACCTCTGCGCTGGCTTCGAGCCAGCTACCAGAAGAGTAAATTACAGGCAGTGTATAAGCTGCAAACACCCATGATGAAAAAAGAACACAAGAGACAGCCACTCAAGTCTTTAATTTGGGAGAACGATCCACCGCGATGCTTGCTGCTGTTGCTGCTGAAGTGCTTTCTCGAGACGTAGCATTGGGGAGGACACTGTTAAGAACGGTGGTTTGATTCAGAGGGTTAATGAGTGTCAGTGTGCAAATACCAGTGCTGGTCTTTCTGCTGAGCCAGGGGATGTTTATAGACGTGAATTTTTCAGCAGCTATAAACGGAAGGTCTGTTTGTTTTGTCTGAAGTGCATGGGAAAGGCTTCATCGTCATGTCAGAAATTCAAGGCTAATGGTTTTTTTTTTTAAAAATCCTTAAATTTCAAAGTTCAGCTGGAAATGTCACAGCGCAGCAGGGCAGGCAGAGCACAGCGCTGGTGCCTGCGCGCCCCTGCTTTGCGAAGGAAGCAGCTCGACACACGCATCTACGATTTGATTGCGTTCCAGTCGAGAGGTACAGCAGTAGGTCACATCACCTATTGGCACGGGGACGGCAAACACCACCTCGTACCTTTCTCCTGCAAAGCCATCTGCCCCGGCTGGATATGATTGACTGAGAAGTCACGTACTCAGCCTCGTCTATCTCCCCAGTTGGTGGAGAAGAAAAAAATGCAATTCGGGTTTCAGCATTTTTGTAATCCCTCTGAGCCTCCCATTAAATTTGCTCTACTGTGTGGGAAAGGATTAAAGATTCTTTGGGCTCCAAAACGCAGTATACAAAAATTAAGTACTACAGCATGGTTTGTGGTAAGGCAGCAGCTACAATGTATAGCCTGCCACATAGCCCAGAGCAGCGAGTTCTCTTTGGATAAGTAACACTTGTTGACAGCTTAAAACTTCTACTGGTAACACATGCCACAGTTGTGAACAGCCTTTGTTTTAAATATTCTGTATGCAACATACTTTGTAAGTCATTTCAAAAATAATCAGTGGTGTTCATATGCTGTTACTGGCTTAGTTCAGAGCGCCAAAAGAGGGGAGTATTTGCTGGCAAGGAGAACTTCTGTTCCTTTAAGAATGGCTCATAAATCCTCCCCTGTAATAAATATTTCAAGATTAAAATCAATGCATTACAAGTTTCAGACAAGGCTGTTTATCAAGATGAAATAGTTCATTTCCTAAAAGGCAATATTATTTACGTTTTATGGGAGTGTGGGCATAGATGAGAAATTTTTATTTAAGAGCTGCCAGGACTTTTTCCCCTCAAAAATGGTAAATGAAAAATGCTAAAAAAATTCTGTCCCTAATATTTTACCATTTTGAGAGCCTGACTTGCTGTCAGCCTTAGTTTTTGTGGTATTAAATTCTACTAAATACATTGTGCTTAGTGTAATTAAGAATCTAGCCCTTTTTGTCCTAATTCCATAACTAATACATGAACTTTTTTGTGAGCGTGTGTAAAGGACACAGAGCCACTCACTGTGTGCCCAGCCCTTGGGGAGAAAGTAGGGGCAAGAAAGGGCGTAATAGATATTCAACATTAGACTCCAAAATCCATACTTTTAAAATAAATGTTGTCTTCTGCATTAACATGCATTAGCCTGCTCACATGAAACCTCTTTCCACATCTCAGCTGTGAAGCGAAGAGCTGTGTGTGCCTACCAACTGCATATCTGGCTACAATTCACCAGTGTTACAATGCAGACTAGAAAGTACCAAAGAACACCATGATTCAAAGCATCAATGTTGCATTTTTGTCATTGTTCATTTCCTCTTGAACTAGAAAGCAGAAATACATGAGGTGTGAATACCCTCTCATGAGCAAGAGGTCGCTTCCAGTGTGTGTAAAATGTTACTGCTGAACTAGCTGTGTAACTGTTTTCACCATTTGTAAGGCAAATTCAATTAGGGTTCCAAATGAACTGGGAAACCATACCACCCCATGAAATTTATATCTAGGTTCTCCACCCAAAAAGCATCTATTTTTCATTGCATTATTATTTTCCTTTTTCTAAACATACAGCCTGTTTGCTTTTCCTCTGTAGTAACTTTTAATGTTTGTTTTTAATATGATCCTTTGAATGGTATTCCTCAATGTCATTATTTCAGGGTTTTGTACATGCAGATATTTTATGTATCTGTTATTTTTCTTCAGGTCTGGGCTGGTAGTAGTACTATTTACAAAAACAATGTGTATAGAAAAAAAGTCATTATGATAAAGCTTAATATATGGCCTACTCAGTTCTTGGTTTGCTTTTAATCTCTCTTGTGAAGCTGAAATTATAACCTGTTTACTTTCCCGGTTCACTTTCTGATATTTTGGTTTGATTGCAGGTTACTATTGGCCAGCTGTATTCCACGCAGAAATTGGTTATTGAGGGTCCGGAAAACACATAGCTGTGAGAAGACTCTGATCCTGAAGCAACACTGGACCATCTTCAGCATCCTACAGTGCCACATACAGATGCATAAAGTCACTGCACGTTGGAGCTTTTCTGTTTAGCAGAAGAAATGTCTGAGAGACTCAGTTTTTGGCAACCAAAGTATTTTCTAATGGTTCACATGTTCTAAAATATATTGCTGTGATTTATAATAGTATATAAGGTAGTCTTGGTATCTGTTTGCTTGTATGTCCTGTGTGATTAAGTAGTTCCTACCCTACTTCGACAATAAAACTTCATTGAACTACCTAGAACCAGATACATTATTCTGCTGCTGCCCTTTTGTCTCACTGAGCACGAAAGATGTGTTAGATTTAAACCCCCTCACCTACTCACTAAGTCCTTATTGATCCTGTTTCTTTTAAAACTACACGGCATCTGATTTGAATCACTAAAGACATAGTTCATTTTAAATATTAAAATTAGAGATGAACAGAGTTTTTGGCTCCTGGACCTTGATACTTACAAAAATATCACAAGCTGCACTGTGTGGTTTCTTTAAAGAACATCCCTTGACATTTCGGGAGGTGACATAAAACTTTCACTAGTTGTTTCTTGAGTTTCCAAGAGTTAATAACCACTCTCATCCTCCTTTTAACAATTAACAGATCAGAATAGCAGAATGTAAGACTTGCATCACCAAGGCTTGGCAGATTTAAAGTATATTTTCACCACCAGGTCCTTTTCTAAATTTGTGGAGGTGAAGGTATTAGCAGAAAGTACCACGTCACTTCATGCAAGGTTTCCCTTTTTCACAAAGCTCCTGAATTTTGCAGGAGAAAAAGAACCTAACTATGAAAATAGCTCATGTGCTGTAAGTCCATAAATTAGCAGCAAGCTTTACCCAGCAAAAGTGGAATGCTCAGTGTGGTGTTTTTATTGCTTTTTATTAAATCTGTAGAATAATCAACACTTTAAAGACAATTTGCTAAAAAAAACCATGAAGTTTTTTGTCAGGTTCTATTCAAGTCATTGCTATGCTTCCATTTGTTTTCTATTAGAAATTTGCAAAAAAAAAAAAAAGGCATTGCAAAGCTGGTTTAATGGCATGCAAAAGAAAGCTTCGTTTGTTTTTCCCCAGGGGATTGTTGTGGGGTTTTTTTTAAGAAGAGAAACAGAAACTCAAAACTAATTACATGGCACTGTCTCCTTTAAAAACCTCCTCTGATTTTTCTTCGCAAAATTCATCTTTGTTTCGAACTTCTATTGTTTTGCATTGTCCATGCTGTGTGATAACATTATTAAAGCAGACGATAGATAAAGTGTCTAATGTAGAACAAACTCCCATGTCTTACTACCATTTAAAGTGTATTTTATAATTTTGTACAGTTAGATTTAAATGTATAGTAATGTGTTCCATTAACAACGCTGTAGTGTACAGAATAAGATACTGTGACTACTTGAGTCTATGAATGTAGCCTCCATTTTCACCTTCAAATAAAAGGCAAATACAGTAATAATTCATCTCGTATTAGGTGTGTAAGTATTGCAATGTAAATTGTTTTTAGTGAACATTTTATTTAAATGGAATTTAATTATTCTAATAGGTAAAATACATTAGATTATGTATTTTAATCTCCACATGCACAACTGGATAATGAAGTGCACTTAGTTAATGGTGAAAGTGTAGGGGAAGAAAGGTTTGATTACTATTGAAGCTTCCAGCAAATATAAAGAATTGGAATAACATCTTACACTTTGAGAGGACAAAGGCTTGGAAGGGCTGCCAGTTTTATACTCTGAGAAACTTGGTCCCTTAAATATCACATGCAAAATCCTTGTTTAAAACAGCTTAATTACTAGAACAGGCACTGCATACCAATTCAGTATCTGAGAATGTATGCTAGGAAACAAAATAAACATCCTTATAAATAGTGTAGCCCTATTTTATGAACAGGGACAACTCCAGTAACATTTTCACTACTTAAAAATAAGGGATTGTTTTCAAATAGAAGCCCTTTAAATACATAATAATGTTTTCCAAGATACCAGTGCATTTCCAGTAAAGTTCCTTGTTGTTCAGTTTCCATCAAGAATACGACTGTAGATGGTACATGCTGCAATATAGGCGTGCAATCATGCAAATGTGAAATTTCATGTTAATTCCCTTAAAAGCATGAGGGAGAATACTCCTCCGTTAATGCCTGAAGATTCTGTCGTTGAGTGTTTGTGGTAGATGCAACAATACTGCTCTCCTAGTTCATGCCACCTGCTCCTACTTTGTGCCCCAAAGTCACCACTCAGATTCTCTCCCAGCCATTTGTACCTGCAACAGAGCACTAGTAACCTTCCGGATGCATTCTACAGAGCGGACACATCAAGAAAAACAGAAATAAAATTCAGGATCTTTCTTCTCCCTCCCCAGTCTGTAGTCCAGATGCTACGGCAGCTCACTTTTCCAGTCAGAGAAAAATCAGTTCATGTTCCAAATTAACCATCAGCTTACCATACATAAGTTTAATACGTTACTTATTAGAAGTAAAGTAAGAAAACTTCTCCCGCTAAGGACCAAAAAAACCTCTGTAATATTGTTAACGAAACTGCAAAGCTAGCAAAGATTATTGGCATTTACTACTCAAACCCCACACAGTCACTGCATTTTAGGTGTCCTTTCCCTCTGTTTCAGATTCCTTTCCTCACCAACACACGTAAGTGCACCCTCCATTAGTGTTAGTTATGTATATCAGTTAGGTATATCGGATACCTAGAAATATTCTTCTTCCCTGCCTAATGTGCATTTTAAGTATATTTTGTCGTAACATACCCAGTTCCATATAAAAGCATAGCTTCCCAAATGCTTTATCACTGAAATCCTACGAACTACAGAAGGAAAACACTTAGAAACCGCATCTAGCTTAGGAAGCCCGGCGCAGAAATAATATTTGTGGGCTGGGATGACGTTAGCGTTATGTTTGGATCCACTTGCCCTGTCGTTGCCCTTGGCTGGGCATGTGCTCATTGTCACGGATGGAGACTGTGGAGCTGGCACCGCGGTCCAGCCTCGGAGCCGCCGCGCTCTTACGGCCGCACCTTCCCTGCTTCACCAATTCCGTTTACGTTGCAATACCCATTAAATCTCCCTCTCTCGGCACGCTGCCAGGAGCTTTGTTGGATTTTGTCAAAGCAGTGTAAACAACAGGAACAGTTAAAACACAAAGGAATGATCCCGTGACTTACGTGCCATGTCCGCTATTATTAAAAGTATAACCTTTTTCCTTAGAATAGAAGGGAACTCAATAAATATCTTTTACTAAAGCTGCGATGTCTTGGCAAAACAAGCTTGCTTTTGTATTATATTACAAATGTTTGTCTGTTCCTGATCCCAACATTTTAGCAAACTGTTAACTTTAGCAGTGTGCACCAAAACTTGAATGTTTACATGTACTGAAGTTTGTCATGAATTTTACAGTATAAACTTGGAAACAGTGCCCTGAAAGAAAGAGGGGAAAAAAAGAACCATTTGTTTAATATTAGTAACTGTTTAAAGGGCAGGCATTTCTGTTAAGTGTTATGACTTCTCAAGAGATTTTACTGCAATTGAAAGCTCAATTTCAAGATGTCCAGCTATATCAGAGGTGGAGCTGTCCTGGAGGAAAGCAACACAAGAGAGAAAAGTGTGAACACTTTATTGAAATAGACTAAGAAGGATTTTGACTTACTACTCACATTTCTAGAAAGGTATTTCTATATAAAACTTTACCAAGTTTCCAGGCTTTAAAAGCATTTTGTTCACCCTTTAATGTCAGCAGGTAGAAGAACAATTTTATGGAGAAGTACCAGCCCCTCAGCTTACTTTCTGTAATGCACATAAATGCATCTCTCTGGATACTCAGCAAGGACCATACATACACATGAACAGAGCCATGAAAGAGCTGCGCGCTGACTGTTTTCCTGAGTTTTCCATAATGATCTACAGTGAAATCCTGGCATTATTCACGTCAGGAGTATAGTGACGGCTTTGTTGCACAATTCTTAACACAGGCATAATTATTTCATACTTGTAGGAATGTTTTGCTTGATGAGCTATATAAAAAAGAAGGAAGGTGTGTAGCTCTTTTACTGAGAGTTTACATTGTTAGTTTTTTCAGTATTTTAAAGAAGAGAGGAGGAGCCCTTAGTGTGGAAACAGGAAAAATGAGAGAGAAGCCAATAGTTTTTCCAATGCTGTGTATTTTCTACTACTGTAAGAGGAAAAAAAATGGGAACTCTCAAACCTGTTTCACAAATGCACGCACCCTTAAAGGATTCTGCCACTTACACAGGAAATTAAGTATCATCAATGTGTTCCAAGAGATGCTTCTTTCTAAACTACTTACCTTTTCTACTGCTAAGCCCAGTATCTACTGAAGCTTTGCAAGAGGCAGAAGTGATGGTAAGTAGTGCATTCAAATGATGACTATTCTGTGCTCAGAGAACTATGGAGACCTGTGAAGAATGTACAGGCTTTCCACTGAAAGAGTGCACCACATAAATATTTATACCAGTCTTTGGCAAATATGCTAATCCAAGGCAAGTAATTTTCCCTCTCTTAAAAAGAATAATGAAAAACAATTAAGGTGATTTAATTACTGCCATGCATAGACAGCAGATTTTGAACTCTTGACAGATGAACATCCATCATGGTGCCATGTTTTCCTAACCCCATAACACAAGACTCTGAACAGCATAGACAATTAAACCTAGAGCATTTCCCCTACCTTCCCGCAGCACTTTGGGCTGGATCCAAATCCCAGAGAAGCCAATGGGAGCAGAAGCCAGGCTTTTCGAGTCCTGACTGAAAGCCCTAGCTTTAAATAAAACAGGAGTAGTTTGCATGCAAGTTTGCAGTTCTTCGTGACACCAAAGTAAATTTAGCTTCACAGTCCTTTTCTGGATCATTTAAATCTGAATTTAAATGCAAGTGTAAGGTGCAAATAATTGCTTAAGGAAGTTTTAACTTCGTTGTCCTTCACAGTTACCCACTATAGAGGTTCAACTATATTAAACATTTTGGTTTATATACACCTATTAAACCATTTGGCAGCTATTTCTCTCCTGTGTCCTTAATCCACGGTGAGGGGGACCAGAAATCTGCCTTAACTGAAAATGTTTGGAGCTGGAGTTCTATCCAAGAGTGCTAACAAATCTCTCATTGCACAAGCTGGGGGAGGGACAGCATTTATGAACACATCCTCCAGAAGTTATGCTCTCAATCTCTGTCAAGTCTTACATTAACAGTAATGCAACCAAATTAGAAGAGTGATTCACTTCAGGTTTTACTCTATCAGGCCTTTTGATTTTATAGAACTGCTTCATTTTGAATAAATTTCTTTGAGAATAAAGTTGCAATTATGCGATGTATCTCAACCTGTGACCGTGAGCACCAGCCCCCTGCTTTGCTGACTCGAGCTTGCTGGCATTCGGTACATGCGTGGTCCAGATCTGACTTTTACAGTGCTGCCTGATGTAATCTTTGGTCAAGTCTTGCATTTCTATAGCCCCCTATAACCTCTACTATGAAAACACAGAGAACAGTGGGTAGGCAGTCTTTGAAACCTGCTTTGGAAATCTATGCTTGTATATCATTGTAGAAGTACAAAAATGCACTATTAAAGCATTTTGATTCTCATCTGAGGGTCCTATTTTTCTTTCACAAAAAGCAATTCTTAATATTAAAAGCTGTTTACCTGTTATCGAAGCACAAAAACGTTGTGCTTTAATTATTACACTTTGCAGGATTTTAGATTGGCACCAGTTTTCAGAAGCGCTCAAAAGCATTTTACTGTTTAGTCTCAACAGTCTTGCCTGTAGTTTACAGCACACCAGAGAATATTTCTAGCCCTCTACCAACAAGCGCAATGGGCTGGGATTCCTCAAGGTACCAGCTCTGCACCTCTGCCCAGACACCGCCATGAGAACACGGCTACTCCTTTAAGTTTTGTTTAAGGAGAGATCCCCCTCCTTTCGCTTCTTTTTTTTGGACAGTTTCCTTCTTCTCTGAAGCTATTAATAAACAAAGCACGGAATAAGGAATGGGCTTCAGGAGCCTCAAATATTACATTGTACTTAAATGAAGAATCAATCTTAATGCTGTAAGCATCACATACCATCTTAAGACCACACTATTCCATTGACAAAAGTATCCGAAGAAAGACTAATAATACCAGATTATTCCATGTAATATCCTGTAATGCACGATAGTTTTAAAGCAAACGTATGTAGGGAAGTAGTGGAGTT
Organism: Nesoenas mayeri; assembly: GCF_963082525.1. Lineage (NCBI taxonomy): Eukaryota > Metazoa > Chordata > Aves > Columbiformes > Columbidae > Nesoenas > Nesoenas mayeri. Next base: position 90,753,243 of record NC_137543.1, on the reverse strand, counting down.
AGCTATTCTCCCTTAAACCTTCACGCTTCTAGCAACAGTTTACATGTTACATGGAAAACAACAGTAAGAACTTCATCTGTTTGCATGCACAGAGCTTTTACTCCCTGGATTTTTTAAGCGATTGGTAGTAGTCTAACAGCAAGATGGTTTCTGAAGGAATTAAACATCTATTTGGCTGTATGCTCACACTATGGCTTATGTACGCATGCTTTTAGGTTGCAAGGGGTGCAGGCTGTGCTTCAGGAGCAGTGTATGTGTTAGCAAAACTGTGACAACTTTCATTTGAAGCTCCCTGTGCTTCACATTTTTTCCCCAAAAAAACCCTGCTTCCAGCTCTGATTCTCTACCAGGTCTCTCAAGAGGCAGGTTATCTGAAGACTTACTTTCAAGTACATGGAATTTTATAGGGAAGCAAATTTTTCTAAGGTGCTCATTATGGGCTTTGAGATGTTTTACATCTTCAGAGAAAATGAAGACCTGAGAAAACTCACAGTATGTTCTGTCTTCAAAAGGAAAAACAAAATATCTCCCAGGGTCTTGCTGAAGAACATAAATCCACATCAGCACATTTTCTGCATTCTGACAATGTCTTATTATTTTTTCATCCAAAAATTAACTCAAATTTTTGAGTTATTGTATCAGAAGAAAACAAGCAGAGTCAAAGCCACAGAAGAGCCAGAACAAAATTCAACCTGTGTATGTTCTACCTGTGCTAGTAAAGTTTCCTGACATCACGGCTCTGCACAAGATGCCTGTCACGCGAGTGTACTGGGCTGTCAGGTACTTACACAGCGACTTGCCTTCCAGCTACAGCCCCAAAAGCCACCAAGGATCGGGCAATGTTCCTGGTTATCATGAGGCGCATGAACAGCCTGAGCCCCTCTGCACCGCACATGTTAGGGCAGGGGGACAAGCAGGTTGGTAAATGAAGAAGTATCCAGTCACGTTTTGCTATACAGAAAGAAAAGATTTGTAATGGTGAGCTTTTAAACTTTTTTAAAGCTTTTTTATTCTTACAAACCCATTTTCATTGGTACTTTTTGCATAATTTCAGGACTTGGGACACCAGTAGCCAGCCTCTAGGCTTGCAATGCAAGAGTGAAGACTATTGAAATCATTTCAAGTGTCCAGCGCTGTAAAGTCCAACTGTGTGCACAATAAACCCCTTTCCCACCAACATACAAATACTGAAAAATATGTAGCAAAATAAGCCAAATAAATTAGAAATACTTGAGAAATATGGTGCAAAATGTAACATAAGGAGGGCTGATCTAAGGCACTTGTTTTCATTCACTACCGAGGACACCCTCTCTATATCGCACTGTCACTCATAAGTGAGAAGGTCATCCAAATCAGTCACTGCTCCCCAAACCTCAAAGTACAGAACTATGTGTGAGACAGACATCATCTTTTACTTTACAGTGCATTACCCAAAGGTGTTACCAAAGTTCTCCTGATAAACCCAGCACTGGCATATATTTTAACTCCTTTGTCTCAGTTTTAGACTTGTCAGTTGTGTGAGAAGAAGTCAACAGTCTATTTTAAGCAAAACCATTTTTGCAGAAGTCCCTGTTGGCTGCTATTAGCCAGACGGGATCTACACAGAAGCCTGGGGAAGGTGGGGAGCGGTATCAAAGTGTGCTGAATGACAAAAACCAGAGCAGCCCAGTCTGGCCCCAGATCCAGCCCCAAAACAGACTGCCTGTTGTTCAGAGCCACCACAGACAGAGCAAAGGTGGGACGGGCATGCAAGCCTGTCATGAGTTTGACAGGTGCTCACAACAGTGAATTGTATTGTTATGGAGTCCATTGAACTAAAAAAAGAATAATAATAAAAAGGACAAAGCACACCATTGCTGTTGCAGTATTATGTCCTTGAAATGGATGTGAGAACGGGAAAACTGGGATGCTGAGTTAAACCTGTAGCGAAAGTGCCATTAAGTTTTCACACAAGTGTTCCATGCATCTCTCACTAATCGGGTAAGTGAAGTCAAGCCCAAATCAAGACCTCAAAAATTCACTTCAAGGGGGAAACGCAAAGCCCACACTACTCAGTCACCTTGTTCTCTCCAAAAGAAAAAAAAAAAAAAAAAAAGGAAAAGGATTCCACAAGCCACAGCAATGAGAGGCTACGCACATCCGTGTTTCGGGTAGTCTCCGGGACGGGTGCCTGTCGCCTTCCCAAGACGGGCCTCAGCGTGCGGGGCTGCGGCCGCCGCCCCCTGCCCGGCCGGGCCGCCCCGGTTCCCCTCGCCCGGCCGGGATCAGTAGCGGGGGGCGGCGGGGGGCGGCAGGCTGCCGGCGGCGGGGGGAGCCGCGGGGCCGGCCCCGGGGGAGCCGCAGCAGCGCAGCGTGTAATTGCGGCCGCCGTTGTTGTCCCAGTACTCGCCCTGCGGGCTGCGGTAGCGGATGGCGAAGTGGAGGGACGAGCCCTCCCGCAGGCTCGGCGGGACGCACAGGCTGAAGTTGTAGCGCTCGGCAGGAGGGTCGCCGGCGGCCACCGGGGCCGGGGGCAGGGGGACGGCCGGGACGTCCACGAAGGAGAGCCACTCGTTGAAGGTGTAGCGCACCGTCACCTCCTTGGGGCCGGGGCAGCCCAGCACTTGCACCGTGCCCCGTACGTCGGTGGGTGCCGGGGGTCGCCCCAGCCGCTCCAGGCAGACGCGCTGTCGCCGCAGCCGCTCGGCGCTGGGCTCGCCGCCGTCGGGGAAGTCGGGCACCAGGCGCAGGGCCGGCGGCGGGGCTTCGTCGCCGGGAGGCTGCGGAACCCCCTCGTCGGCGGGCAGGTTCTGCAGGCGGGACAGCGCGGCGGACGGCACTTGCGGCTCCTCGGCCTCGCTGAAGTGCTTGACGCTGGCAAGGCTCAGCCCCAGCGAGTCGGCGAACTGCACCCGCTTCTTGCACTTGCTGCAGCAGCCTTCGCCCGCCGCCGCTTCTTCCTCCTCCTCCTCCTCCTCCTCTTCCTCTTCCTCCCCCTCCTCCCGCCGCTCGCCGGGGCCGGGGGACGGCGGCCGCCCGCAGCGGCGCAGCTCCAGCAGGAGCAGCCGCTGCTCCCCGGCCGCCTCTAGCTTGGCGTCGCGGGGCACCGTCGGGGCCGCGCCGAGGAACCTCCGCTCCTCCGCCGCCAGCTCCTGCCGCGGGCGTGCGGGGCTCGCCATGGCGGGGCGCCCCGCTGGGCCCCTCCCGGCCGCCCCTGTGGCGGCAGGCGGACGGGCCGACACCGCTTTATCCGGAGCCCCCGCCGCAGGCCCCGGGGTGGGGGGCGCGCCCCCCCGCCAGGCCCGGAGCCTCCCCGCAGGGCTGGGGCGGCCGCGGCGCTTCGGGCGGGGGCGGGACCTCCCGGGACGGGCAATACGGAAACATCAGCGGCCGCGACGGGCGGCCCCGCACGTCCTCCCGCCCGCAGCCCGCCGCCGGGGCCGCCGTTACCACGGCGCGGAGGAGAGAGCTGCGAGCAACGCTACCAGGCGTGTGGGCTGTGGAGGAGAGAAGGGAAGAAGCGACAGCCGCACCCGCGGAGCCAGCCGTGCCGGCGGCTGCCCCCCTGCAACCAGGCCGGGGGGAAGCGCGGGGTCATGGGCTGCTGGCGCAGGCTTTATTATTATAATTCATTATTATCACCATCATTATTTAAGCTTCAACCCATCGAGAGATACCCCGAGGAAAACGCCCGGAGGGTCAGGATTAAGCAGGACGTCCCCCAGCACCGCGCTGGCATCACGGCGGAGCTACAGCCCCGGCCCCGCGGCGAGGGCGGGAGGCGGCGGGGAGCCCAGGGCCCCTCGGCTGATCCGCCGCCCTCCTCCCCTGCCCGGGCGTAAGTGGCGCTGGGTCCCGCCCGTCTGCCGTGCTCGTCGTCAGATGTCCCATATCCTGCCGCTGACAGTTTGTGAGACCCCAGAGATTTTATGTTTAAACTGGTTTCCGCCCGCCCTAACTGCAGAGAAAGGCTTTGAGACCTGAACTCGAGGACAAAACCCCAAAGATAAAAGGAACACCAAAGGCATTCACTTTTTAACGTATGGTATATTTTGTAAGCAAATATCTTCAACCGTTTTCCCCCACAGTTGGTACCAACAGTACTCTGCTTGTGGAAAACCAAGTGCTCAGGAGGTGCACACGTGCACCCTTTTTGAAGGTCAGAATGTGTTCAAAGTTTCCACTTAACACCAAAACAATCAAGGAAAAAGAAAATACAGACTTTATATTTTAAACAAATAAATAGAATCCCCCTAGGTTATATCTTCTGAGCATGATGTATGGTAAACAGCATCCTCAGAACAAGATACTTCTATTCGTATGGTGAGATCCATATCTGAGAATTTTCCAAACTTAATTTGACACCTTGTGCATGCCACAGATATTGTGCAAGGGTGATCTTCACAGATGATTGCAAAAATACTACATCTTTAAACATGCCTCCATTCTTTTTCTCATGGAAGAGACACAGAAAGCATATGTAAATAACACAGTACTTTCTGAAGCAACGCACTCCCACTACAGCTTTACCAGAGGGGTTTTTTGTTTGTTTGTTTTGCATAGTTTGATTTATTTTTAGTATCGGTCTGGTTGCCAGAAAGCAGCCTCCCAATGTGAGTTAATACAGTGCAATTCAACTGAGTGGGCAGTCTGGATCTCACAGAGGAATGAATGTCAAAGCAGTAGAAACATCTCTGAACGGTTTTCTTAGCAGACACTGCAGTGAGGTGGTTCTTACTGCACCTTGAGCGAAGAGTTGAACAGCCAACAGTTACTCAGAAGTACCAAATAATCTGAATCACCTAGCTTCTGGCCTCGCACTTGAAATCTGTTAGTAGTTTGGTTTAGAGCATTGTTAAGAACAGTAACAAAGGACAAACATTCTCCCTGGCACCAGCTGCGCTAATGGAAAACATGACGAATACCAGTTTGCCGTCAACTGCTTGTCACCAACACTGTGCCGCAGGCTGCCACGTTCAGCAGGCTGCCGGTCGTGGGAGGGCTTCTTTACCTGCTCTGGCCCAAGCGAGCTGGTGTGCCATCCTTTGAGCTCTTTGACCTAAGCAGCCTCAACTTAATGGTACTAAAGCACAGAGGATGTTCCTGAGTTACTCAGCTGAGGGCTGCGATGCAGCACAAAAAGGAGGGAAATGACAGTCATCTTCCCACACACGACTGTTGGCAGGGAAGGCACCAGTTCACCTGCTTTTGCCATCACTCCCGACCTGCTGGTGGCTTTAACAGAGCAGTGGACAACAATGTCAGGCCATTCTCCTGTTTGCATTCACTTTGATCGAAACAAGTTGCAATGCAGGTGCTTTCTTACCTGTGCTTGGAAGTGAGACCTCACCACCCGCCTATTCAAGGCTTGTAGCACCTCAAATTACCAAGTTGGAAAGAAGAAAAATTAATAGATGATGTGTACATAATGGTGCTTAGTACTCACAATATTATCAAGATACCCTAGACAAAACAAGACACTACTACTATACTTTCTTCCAGTAATACCTATTTTATGATGAGGAAACCAGAAATGAAGAAACTAGCCCTTACTTCCTCATGTGGTGTTTATTCCACTAACGCATGCTTCCTCAGCTTGCCAAATCATTAACAAATGTTTTAGGCAGCAAAAGCAAAAAAAAAAAAATACCATTTGCTGATAAGGCAAAACCATGTGGACTACTAGAAAATACAGAGGAATGTGAAAGGTTCAAGCAAAATAAGGGACTGCAAGAAGATAAACTTACTGTAAATATTGATAAAAGTTACATAATGTTGTAGCAATTAATATACATTTCTCACATATTCTGTAACTCTGGGAGACAGGCCTGCAAAAAGGACTACTGTTCACAGAAATTAAGCAGAAGCAGTTAAGGCAACAGGACTCAGTATTGCATGAAAAGAATTAAAATCAGGCAATTAACAGCATACAAAGGGAAGTCAGGTTTTTAGTGGTAATCAATTGCTACAATTCTGAAAGGGAGTAATTTAAAATCAGATAAACCTTTACAACAGATGTTCAACTGATGTGACAAACTAGGCCAGTGGACATTAGTTAAGGAGACATTTAGTGTTGTCTCTTAAGTATTTCAAAAAGGATTCTCTTAAAAGAATGAGGAAACCAGGGTCTCGGGATTCTAAGTACTATTTACTTCAGTTGTTACTAAAAAAAATTTTGAGATATAGGCAATAAAAGAAATACAAATGTGCAAATCACTGGCAAGCGATCCATGGTGTTGCTTTCTCAATTCTGACTATGACAGGATGGTTATGTATTTCTCAGGACTTGTTAAGTCAGAGATTTTGGTTTGCTGCTTTGGTTTGGAGCTGTTTCATATGCAACTTAATAAACTGGTCAAGCTGCTTGGATCAATAGTCATCATCATTTGGACACAAAATGAACATCAAAATACTTGTTGGCAGACTCTCAGAGTCAGGTAACTGGGGGATTCTGTTTATTCAGCTCAACCACACAACTTCATCCAGAAGTCTATTCAAACAGTGTTCATAATTTCTTATTCTGCACTTCTCATAGTAGCTTCAGCTTTCAAATCCCAAACTAACAGATTTCCCGGTTAGTCCAAGAGGAAAATATTCTACTTATGGATGTACTTAGTTCAAATATGCCAATTCCTCACTTAGGTCTTTCTAAGAAAATATCCTGTGACTACAGCTTATCAAAAAACATGAATGACTAGTAACTACTACGCAATATTACACAATTTACAGGGTTTTAAAAATATGCAGGGATTATCTCAAATTTTAGCAGCATTCACTGTGAATGATCTTCTTGCTTCACTTTGAAAATCATATTGTTCTTCATTCCAGTTTTAACAGTTGTGCTGCTTGTACAAAAATGGCAGGGAGGATATTAATAGCCTCCTCAATTATTAAAAAAAATACTCCCTATCCCAAGGGAAATTCCAGCTTCTCTGTGTTTTTAATAAGGACAGGATTTCAGCTTACTATGTTTGTGAGGATGGCTAAACATTGAATGAAAGACTCAGTGGCTCTGTATAATCTGACTAGAAATTATTCATAAATTAGATTACTAGACCTGATTTTCTTATTTATGCAGGAAAGACAAGCATGCAAAGCATCCAAACAGGCATGCATTACATCTGTAATGCAAAAAAAATACTGAGATGGAAACAAATATTGGGAAGTTATTATTTTAGTTTAGAAATCTTAAATCCAAATATTTAAACCTAATTTCTGCAGGATGCTGGACAAGTAAAATCCTTTAGAGCTTTGAGTCTTTCAGACAATCACTTTTAGAGATGTCGGCTGTATATTTAACTGTGTCCCTCAGCAGAGTTGCATCTGACATTCCTTATCTGATGTAGAGATTCCTTTAAATATCTGAAGACATATTTATTCTGTTTTCCTGAATTACAGCAATGGTTTGTTTCCAATAATGATGTGGAATATCCTTTTCAATGACCAATACCAAGTATTTGGCAATGAGGCAAGGAAGGTCCCTTTATTTGGGTGATGTACTTCAAAGATCGAGTTTTGTAATTGATTTCAGTACGTCCAAGATTCTTCTGCATCTGTTATAAAATCAAACTCATTCTTTGTGACAAGCAAATATTCAGCAATGGCACAAAGTTGTTGTTTCGGTTTATGTTTGTTTGGTGTCTGGTTTTGTTGTATTTTTTTACTTTGTGTTTTGCTGAAATTTTATGGAAAAGGTTCCAAGTGCTCGAACAAACACTAAATTCAGACTAGAATTTGCACTAACTGTGATAAAACCATATTGCACAAAAACTTGCCAGTATTGCTTAGTTCTTGTGGCACTTAAGAGGTGTCAAATTTTGGTTTAATATCTGTCATTTATAAGATATTTATCTAAACTTTCTATATTCATGTGGTGCACTGGAAATCTTAAGTCATTTGTCAAACTTTTTATCGGTAAATCATATAATGATAAAAAACCCATATACAAACTGCCATCCTAATACACAGAGCTATTGTTGCATTTCAACAGTTTAACCCAAATAGACAGTCTTTGAACGGGCAAGCTCAGATTATCAGTTAGAAAAATTGTTTTGGCTTCCAAAATGTATTCATAGGAGTAGAAAAGGGGTTGGTTTTATTTTTTTTGTTTGCTTTAATGTGGATCTCCAGAAAGCTGCTGAACCGTATATCTTTCAAAGGTTTCTGATGAACACTAGGGTCCAGGTTCTTGCATATAAAACCTCTATGTATATTTTTAATTTAGCAAACTAGAAAAAATATGATTTGGATCAAATTCTTGCCCTACATTATGCTGTTATATTGCTTTGGACTTCAGCGAGAAAGACGCTACATCTTATCCAGAGTAGTCTGATATAAAGGGCATTCTATGCTCAAAACTGTTGCTGGGCTATTAAAATAATGTTTTTCCCACTGTCTGTCTTGAAATGCTGGATTCTGTTCCTGCCCTGCCACCTAGCAGACTGCCTCTGGAAAACAAAATCCAACATCGCTTTAAAACTCTGCAAAGGAAACTCATGCAAACAGGAAATGTTCTTGTCTCTTGACTAAGGACACTGCAAAATTCCAAATGCTTGAAACACCCTCCAAAATGAACTCCTAGACAGTATATAAAACATAAATGACCAAAGAACACATCTCTAAACCAGCTTTTTGAGTTGTTAGCACATGAACATTCGATGTCTGAGGCATTAGATTTTTTTCCTCTTCCCCATTTAAGGCATTAGATTTTTGCCCATTCAAAATGAGACCTGAAAATGGAAAGTAACATGAACTTGTACTCACATTAATTCTGTTTTGGATTTTTGTGTTTGTCTTTTTCACAAGCAGCAAGGCAGGTAGCTCATTCAAAATCAATAGTGGCATGAACTCATTTGGACTCTCCTGGGACAACAGAGTTGGCCGGCTGGTCAGAAGGACCTTCATGACGTCGGCTGGCGAAGCCTCTGCTGGTCTTTAGAGTCATGTTTGACGTGATAACATTGAATGGTAACCTGACCTCATCAGCTCAGATACCTGCCTGTCTTTTGGGAAAATAGAATTGTGCAATATAACCTGTTCCAACATCTCCTGGCAAATGCAGGACAACCTGTCCAGCAGACACAACCGGGTAAAGTTGTATGTCAATCTCCTTTCTTCCACTTGGGTCTTCCCCAATACGGGAATAGGCTTTCCAAGCAATCTTGCTGTATAAACCCTACCTTAAAAATTGTTTGGTTAAATGTGTATTTTTCCAAACCACTGAAAAAGGAATAAATGCAACCCTGCTCTTTGCAGCTCCCCAGAACTGCCTCAGTTATAGTTTGTTCTCAATTGCTAAGCTACAATAGTAGATAGATAAACAGGTATCCGACAGAAGACCTTGTAGGATAATGTTTATCACAGTAATTTATATTGATTCTCATGACTTACGAACTTCGTAACTTCAGCTGATGTACAAATATACCAGCAACTAGGTATCCATAATACAATACACTACTGATAAAAGCACAAAAGACGACTTCAGAGTTGAATTTCAATGAATTAAGTATATAATATAGTGATCTGAATGAAGAGAGGTTTGCATTTCTAAAGAATGTTAATTGTTTTTACAGTAAGGGAAGAAAAAAAACCCACAGAAATACATGCTGCTTTAATATTACTGTACCTTTCTAACAAGTAAGCCTATACTTGAAAACCTTTAAGTGCATGAACAAGAAGCAGGACTGCATGATACAGCCTACCACTGCAAAAGCAGTGGCACTGCAAAAGGACTGGCACAATATCAGCATACAAATAAAAATCACCGAAATAGCCATATATGAATACAGGGATGCCCAGTCTGGCATCACCAGAAATTGGGAAAAAAAAAAAGAAAAAAAGAAATAAAAGAAGATAGTTTTGCATTTCCTTGATTATACATACAGTTAAGTCCCACAGTCCCAGTGAATTCATTCCCATAGTTTCAGCACCTTCAGCAGGAAAGGCAGAAAAGAAGCTCCATCTGGTGGCGTGGTTGATTGTAGTTACTTTTACATTTCATTCAATTGCAAATACATTATTCTCCAACAATAAAATGAAAATTGAAGTAACATGTAAAGGGTGTCCTGCAAATGGAACCTGCAGTGCCTAACACTTTAAAATTAAAAACCATTTTTCTGTTTAAGGCAAACCAGATTTGGAGCCTGGGTACCAATCTAGGACAGAAATAGATCATCAAACAAAAATGAAAGGGTATGTCAGCACACTTCAGGCGGCAACCTGCTGCATCCTGAGGTGGGGGAAGAGAAGACAGGAATCATCGATTAGAGGATGAAGGAAGAGGAGTGTGGATGTGAAGTCAAGGTTGCTGCTGAAAATGTCGTATAAAAATTTATGGAAGGTTTACAGAGGCATTAAAAAATATTGCTGTGAGTTTACAGAGGTATTAAAAAAATATTGCTGTGTCTCATAGTAAGGAAACAAACCATTCTTCAGTTAGTTGTTTTTATAAGAAACTAACTTTCTTCAATGAACAAATGGCAATTTTGTTAGAAGACACTATTTCCCATCTTCAAAAATTCTTGAACTGTTCTGGCTGTGACAGATTTGCAACATCTTATTGTGAAGGATAACGCAGATGCTTTAATCACTTTTTATGTTATAAAATGGCTACCATTTAGGAAGCCACTTTCTTCTTCCCAGCCTCCACTATGCTCTTATTTCCCAAACTATGAAAATGATAGACTTTTGAATGCCTTGACAAATTCAATAGAGGAACCTGGATGCACAGAATGGATTACAAAATGTAAAGAACAGGCTGACCAGTATCCATACTGGATATTTGTGAAGAATTGCTGAACAAACTGCAGTGATGCTGACGGTCAAGTGAAATAATTTGACCTAAGACTACAAGTAATTTTAGCAAGTATTCAGTTGCACATATATGGGTAGATGCAATACCTGTGCAATTTCAGCAAAGTCACCGCTTTGCAGTTCTCCCAAGCTGATGTTATAAAATGTCATAAGCATGATAAAATATAAAACTAATTAGAGAAATAATGCTAGATTTATCTACTGAAGGTCTACGCCTAGTTTCACGTACAAACTCATGCCTACTCTGCTCATTGAAGAACTCATGGCAATTTCTTTAAAGATTAGTCCCAGTAGCCTAGCCAAAGTTTGTACTAAACAACAGCAATCTTAAACATGGATAAAACTTGTCCTGCAAACTCAAGGGAATAAAATATGCTTTGTCTATCCTTTTGTAGTGCCCGCATTTCTATGGGAATATATGCTGCATTTCCTCAAATCAATGCATCATTACTTTTTCTAAAGAGTAGAGCAGAGCTTAGTATTAATTACCCACTAAAAGGCCATGTTAAAAGAAAATTGAGAATACAGATTCAAGCACCAGTATGCTAGAAATTGCCCAAAGTCACATTGCCTTCGTAACCTTAATGCAGCTTTTTTGAGTGTATCATTTAGGTTACAGCCTTTAATTAAGCATTCTTAGGCCATTTTTCTATCAGGGCTGTCTCATTAAGCACAGGAGACAGACAGCTACTCAATGGTGGTGTCATTGCTTTTCTTTGCATTGCTCAATGTAGAGCTGTGGGCCTTGTTTATTGAGCAGTATTCCAGTCCTGCTCTGCAGGTGTGATCAGATTTCCTCACAGGATCATCTGTAGTGCTCAGCACCCACAGTGTCTTCCAAGTGCTTCAGAAAAAGTAGACTACTGTGAGAGTAAGCATTCCTGATTTTACTACTAGAGAGCTGAACTATGGAGAGGCGAAGATAAAAGGTGCCCATTTGTTCTAAGTGTTCGTTGTGGATGCGTGCACCTTGACTTTCATGGTTGCTTATAAGTATGTAAGATTTTACAAGTGTTCAGAGCATCACTCCTTTTGATTTCAGCTAGAGCTGTAAATGCTCAGTACCTCAGAAATCTGACTGCTTGGGTTGTTAGGGTAGAAAGTGAACAACATGCAATAGGTGACCAAGTTAGTTTAAGCAAATTGCTTAGCATTCCTAGGTTCTTGATGTTAGGAGCAGCAATAAAATTCAGTCCTGCCAGGCTAGAAATCTTTGCCTTCATGGCAGCACCATACTTTCCCTTCTTGCCTTCTTTGCAGTTCAAAGCAAATAAAGTCCAAATCCTTCAGCCATGTAAGTAGTATGTGATTGTGGCATTAAACTCTTATTAAGAAATTATGATTCATATCAACATGAATTGAGATTGCAACCTTAATGAAGTTCTTTTATATTCCTTGTTCCCAGTATTGGCTTGGCACAATTCAGAGCAGTTCCATTTATGAGCTATCTGCAGATATCATAGTTCACATTATCATATAGTAAATATTTAAGAATAAGTTTAGCTAAATATGTTTCCATTGTTGGTATTTGGGCTACCAATCTGCTGTAATTCTGCTTCTGTATCCATTTTCATGTCCAACTAAAACAAAAACACAAATCCTGCATGTCTCCTATTTCTTTTCACTCCCAAACGGATGAGTCATTTAAAGGCTGCTACTTCTGTGATTCAGTACATCACTTCTAATGTCTCTATAATATGACAGACTATAAATGCAACCTAATGGTGCCAAAACTGAGTTGTTTATCTTTTTACTTGGTGAAGCAGAAGGACTCAACTCACTTCAGTTTGAAAATATTTCAGGAAGAAACCACACTGTAAGGAGTTCAAAAACAATTCAGTTGAAGTAAGACAGTTTTCAAAATAAAGATATTCCTGAATAAGAAGCAGTGCCATTCACACCCTGCTCTGTCTCCCATCCAAACAACAGAAGTGCATGAGCACAATTAAAGTGAGCAGAAAGTTTTTTATTGCTCTACATTATCCTGTTCCCAACAGCAGTAAGTAGGTCATTGTCTACTCACCATGTTGGACTTGTTGCTTTATACCATGAATAACTTTACTGGTGTTAAGGGAGTAAGTCCAAACTTACACTGCTGTAAATGAATGCAGGATATTACTCTGAACCTTTTAAGTAAATCATAGACTGAAGAGTCTCAATTACTAATGGATTCCTGGTAGCTAATGTCCTTCTCCCCTACATTCCACTATTTCCTAATCATGCAAGCAGTCCTACCCAGATCCTTTCCAACCGAGCATCTTACTTGCAGGCTTATGGATAACTCAAAAAGATCAGGAGTATCCAGGCCAATCTTAGGGAACCAAAATTTGGAGCCATTAGTTATCTTGCAGAGTCATTTATTAATCAGGCTGGAGTCACAAGGAGGAGCAGCTTAACAACCAAGGTGGAAGAATGAACTAATGAACTGAGCAAGGATTTAAGAGCAATGGATTAATTTTCATTCTGAATATTGAATGGATTCAATGATTAAAGGAAGTTAAATTACCTCAAAGGCCTATTTCAAGAGTAATTTTCTCTCCTTGCCAGTTTTTCTTTATTATCCATTGACCTGAAGACTGCACTTAATTGCACTTAATTTTAAATGCTGTTTTCTACTTATCGCCCCAAGTGGAGAAAAGATGAAATTTCTTACTCCTCCCACAAGAAGGATGCATCCATTCTCTAACTGAAGTTGCTTCCTTCTCACTCCAAGAACAAAAGGTTTATCTTGGCCACATGCAGAGCACTTTCATTTAACTGTGAAGCCTGTTCTACTTCCAAATTTGAAGATTAATGACTCCATGTAAAATTCTATGTTTTTTTCCTGGCATATGTTCAGGGTGTGTCTTATGATTATGGTTTACAACAAAATCCATGTAGTCACCATTTCTTGATTCATATTACAGAACAGGAAAACCCATAAAGTATTGGCACTGAACTGCAACAAGATGCAAGTCACTTTCTTTATTTTTCACATTGAATGCAGTGGATAATAGCAGTGAGGTGGTGACCTTTCAGTATGTTCTGCAGAGAGCTCTAATCCTCCAGGCAACCAATGAGGTCTAAAAGCTTATATATTTGAAATGCTGTGCATTTGCACTGATTCATTTTTTTCTTAACTGAATGGATGGTGCAATTTCTTGACTGGATTTTTCATCTAAACCAAAATCCCAGGCATGTACAAAGGCTTGCCTGTTCCCTAACACATTTGGCCAGAAGCAGTAGCAGCAATTTTGGCAAGAAGTTAATCTGAATGCAGACTGCCAGCAGGCAGAATACAAGGACACAAACTCCAAAGATAAAATTAAATTTCCTTCCCATAATGGCAGTTAGCAACTGGTTTGCTATGAATGGGTCATGTATCAAATGATGCAGAAGCTCCTTGGACCTCAGGTAACAGGCTGACCTGTAGTGGCAGAGCTTTTATTCATTTTTTTTTTTTCTCAAACATTTTGTGCATGAAAAAATAATTGAAGAAATTTCACATTTTCCCCAGGTGTTTGGATAAAATTGCATTTATAGGAAAGCAAATATTTGTAATTGACCAAAAATTTAAGTTTAAACCAAAATTCACAGGCTGCTTGTCTTTCAAAGTGGCATTTTTCATATTCCATTCAAAATAGGGACTTATACCAAAAAAGTCATTAAAAAAAAAAATAGGAAAAAGAAACAGCAAACTAGACTGTGTGTAAGAACATCCCACGGAAGGACGTGAGAAAAAGAAAATCAGAGTAGAACAGTCTGCTCACATAACACCTTACTGTGCACTGCTTCTTGGAAAGGTGCTTAGGAGACTTCCAGCCCTAGAAATCATGGAGACCAGAGAGAAAAGATAATATCAGGTCTCTAGATATGGGCTTCAAGTCATATATATATATATATATATATGTATATATATGCACACTCTTATATATGCTCCTGTGCTCTCATATACTCTCATGTGTTTATAGTCATATATATGTGTGTATTTATACTAATTTGATGGTCACCCTTCACATAGTCTTTTTAATACTTCCTGTACAAAACTTGCTTCCATTGATCCTATGCTCCAGTTTAATATTAGGTGTTGTCAAGCACAGTTGAGGATGGAGGCACAGAGTTTAGGATTCTGTGTGGAAGAAGCAGGGCATTAAGTAGGACTAAAACCATGGACTTCAGCAGGGCAAACTTTGGCCTCTTCAAGGTTCTGCTTGGGATAGGGCTCTAGAAGGTAGAGGGGGCCAAGAGAGCTGGCTAATATTCAAACAGCATTTCCTCCAAGTTCAAGACCAATGCATCCCTATGAGGAAGAAATCAAGTAAAGGGAGTAAGAGGTCAGCATGGATGAGTAAGGAATTCCAGTCAAAATTCAGGTGGAAGTAGGATGTTTATGTAATGTTGAAAAAGGGACAGACCACCTGGAAGGAATAGAAGGTGGCCATTAAGAGTATGCAGGGATGGGGTGAGAAAGGCCAAGCTCCCCTTGGAATAAAAACTGTCCAGAGATGTCAAGGACAACAAGAAGGGCTTCTTCAAGTATATCAGCAGCAAAAGGAAGGTTAGGGAAAATGTAGGTCCACTGCTGAATGAGGAGGGTGCCCTGGTGACAAATGATACAGAGAAGGCAGCATTACTGAATGCCTTCTTCACTTCGGTCTTTACTGCTAAGACTGGCCCTCAGGAATCCCAGACCCTGGAGCTAAGAAAGAAAGTCCAGGGAACGGAAGACTTTCCCTTAGTTGAGGAGGAACAGGTTAGAGATCGTTTAGGCAAACTGGACATCCACAAATCCATGGGCCCCAATGGGATGCACCCACATGTGCTGAGAAAGCTGGCAGATGTTATTGCTAAGCTGCTCTCCATCATCTTTAAAAGGTTGTGGAGAACAGAAGAGGTGCCTGAGGACTGGAAGAAAGCCAACATCCCTCCAGGCTTTAAAAGGGTCAAGAATCACAGAATCATAACCCAGAAAACTACAGGCCAGTCAGCCTCACCTCCACCCCTTGAAAGGTGATGGAACAACTCATTCTGAACATCATCTCCAAGCACGTGGAGGAAAAGAAGGTTATGAGGAGTAGTCAGCATGGGTTCACCAAGGGGAAATCATCTTTGACAAACGTGATGGCCTTCTATGATGGTATGACTGACCAGGTAGACAAGGGGAGAGCAGTGGATGTTGTCTACCTTGACTTCAGCAAGGCTTTTGACACTCTCACAACATCCTCATAGGTAAACTCAGGAAGTGTGGGTTGGATGAATGCACAGTGATATGGATTGAAAACTGGCTGGATGGCAGAGCTCAGAGGGTTGTGAACAATGGTGCAGAATTTAGTTGGAGGTCTGTGGTTAGTGCAGTTCCCTGAGGTCATTGTTAGGTCCAGTCCTGTTCAACCTGTTCATCAGTGACCTGGATGAAGAGACCGAGGGCACCCTCAGCAAGTTTGCTGATGATGCCAAACTGGGAGGAAGGGCTGATGCACCAGAAGGCTGTGCTGCCATCCAGCCACACCTGGACAGGCTGGATGGCTGGACACAGAAGAACCTGGTGAAATTCAACAAGGGCAAGTGCAGGGTGTGACCAGCAGGTTGAGGGAGGTTGTCCTCCCCCTCTACTCTGACATCTTTCTTATGAGGAAAGACTGAGAGAGCTGGGTCTGTTCAGCCTGGAGAAGGATGAGAGGGGATCTTATCAATGCTTACAAATATCTGAAGGGTGGGTGTCAAGAGGATGGGACCAGCCTCTTTTCAGTGGTGCCCAATGATAGGATGAGGGGCAACAGGCATAGACAGAAGCATAGGAGGTTCTGTCTGAATATGAGGAGAAACTTCTGTACTTTGAGGGTGCCAGAGCACTGGAACAGGCTGCCCAGAGGGGTTGTGGAGTCTCCTCTGGACACATTCAAGACCCGCCTGGACATGTTCCTGTGCGATCTGCTCTGGGTTAACCTGCTTTAGCAGGTGGGTTGGACTAGATGATCTCCAGAGGTCCCCTTCCAACCCCAACCATTCTGTGATTCTGTGACAAACAACCAAGCGAACGTGGCCACAGTTTGTTACCTTCCACAAGAAAATGTGAGTAGAGGAACAGATTCCCAACTCTTCCTCAAACACTGTGGAGGAGCTTGCCCCAACGGGCATCTTGTAAGAGTGTGTGTGTCTAGTATTAGCAATAATGTGAACGGCAATCAATCTATTCAGAGGGAGAAAGTGGATGAAAATTCCCCATCACCATGCAGGGCAAAGCAAAATATGTATTAAATACACTCTTGCTCACCAGAACCTTGTCAGATGTATTACCCTTCTCATTTCTTCTCTCACTGTAGTATCACAACAGTGAGTGAGTGTGAGGTTTCGCAGATTATCGGGGGTTTTAACTGTAAAACAAATAGATCAGGTAGTTGTTGTGTGTTTGGTTTTGTTTCTTTGATTTTTAAGTTGCATTTAAACCAAATCCAGCAACTTAGTCCATTGTTTGCATTCACTATTCTCCCTGGCTTGAACAGCTGCTTTGGGGAGTAGCTGGGCAAAACTTTGTTTGTAATCTCCTTGGAAAACAAGTCTGAGGGGGATCTTGTCTACAACCCATCACTGCTCTGGATATTTGGACTGAAGTGTGTAGAAACAGGATATAAAGCCAACTGTTTGCATCTTCACCATCTTTCCATTTCTCTCCATGAAAAAAACAGTTGAAACTGCTTAAGTAAATTGCTGTTTTTCAGAGTCTTACACACTTCATTGATTTCAGATGAATAGAGCACCAGAGGTATCTGTTTGTTTCTGTTTTGCAAAGTACTAATTGCAACAGCCAAGGTTAAAAGATTTAGACAACTTCCTTCCTTCCTCCTGCAGTCAACAGTATTTAAGAAAGAAAAAAAATAGTGATTCATCTTAAAGACGCAAACCAATTTCAAAATACTTGTGACAAATCCTTGTTTAGATTTTATTTAATGAAACTCTAGATATTTTAATTACGTCATTTTTTAATTCAGAAAATCTAGCAGAAAGAATGAGTTAAGACTGCTCTTCAGTAGTGAAAAAAATACATTAAAGAAGCAGCTGGAATTTGCAACCAGATATTGTATATAATATGAAGATCAGACTTTTCTTTCCAAACAGAATCAAATTTCTCCAGTCCCAGGAAATATTTGATATCCTTCCCTGCTCCAAGCTATTACAACAGGTTGCCTCAAGGCTTTGCTTTCCTCTTGCCTACAGCCCGTAACTCTCTTCAAGCATGCAGAAACTGAATTGCTGTAAAACCGCATTACCCTGTCACGGGTTTGAAATCCTTGGGAGAATAATGATAGCTTTACAGGGCCTGTGTCGTTTACATTATTTAAAGTTTAAAATGTCTTTTTTTTTTTTTTAATAATAATATACATAAACCCCATACCCAGTTACAAAATATATATCCCATAATTTCATATATATATATATATATATATGTCTCCCATAATTCTGTATGTCACAGCACAGACTACTGGACTGCTAAGTCTTTGTTGGGTTTTTTTATGTAGTTCAGTATCTTCAGCGAGTTCTCTAAAATACACATACTCTATAATAGGACAGGCAATGTTTATGAGTAAGGGTGGGTTAAAATTAATTGCCTGATATATGAGCCAAATATCTGAACAGTGATGTGAATCCTTCAGTGCTCCACTGAGCTGCAGTTAACTACACTCCTCCCAAAATCCCTAAAATACTGACTTAACTCTGAATACGCAACCATGAATCTTGACTCTCTTGACCCTTCCCCAACATATTTTATCTTCATTTCTTTATTTATTTTCCTATCCATTTATATCTCTAGCAAAAAGCAAAAATTGTATTAGCATAGAGAAGCTCACCAAGAAAAACAAAACAAAACCAAACCAACAACCCAACTCCACAGGCTGCTTTGAGTATAGCTGAATTCTCTCTCTGGATCTGAGAGCTTATTGATCTGAGGCTTGAACTTTTCACCCCTTTAGCAGAACAGGCTTTCTGATCATCCCAGTGTGATGCTCGTCTGCACACAGAGGTTTCTGCTTGTGGGTATGATAATAACTGACATTAATCATGTAATGCTTTTCCCATTAATGTTCGCATACTTTAAATTAGGCAGGTACTGTGATTACGTAGCCTTTTTTTCTTCATAATAACCCACTTAATCCAATTTATGCAGGCCAATTTATAAGTGCAGAATTCAGCCCTTCTCCACAAACGTTAATGAGCCAGTGACCTTGTGACGTGTAGCTTCATCTCAGTCTCACGAGTTGGAGGATACAAGCCACTGAGTTCAGAGCAGGAGCGTCTGGATGTCACTTCAGTGAACAAGCACTCGGAAAAGACATGCCCTGAAACAAGTGGGTCTGGATCAGTGTAACAAGGCTAAAGCGCTGAACTAGTAACTCCTCAGTATCATCCCTCCTTCCATCGGGTAAGCATGGTTCTGTAGCGCAGACCTTAAAACGACCAGCCTTTTCATGCTGATGGCTATTTATATAGAAATATATATACATATATATATATATATATATATATATATGTATATATTTATGTCAGCAACATCAGGCAGACTCAAACACAGAGGACCAGAAAAGCTCAGTCCATGCTAGAAGCGGATCCTGGGCATATCCACTGTTGAAGCGGGAGCCATAACATAAATTCATCAGACTGGAAATACAGATCTAGAAAACCTAAGTGCTACCTGCTTACCTCAGCCAGTCAATAACTGATCGGGTAGTGAACAACAGTGCTCGAGTTACAATATCAAATCACCAAGATATGTAGCTGTTGAACAAGAAAATCATAGGAATTTTATGGTTCATATCTGTGTAACCCTGCAGCTGTTGAAAAAAGGATGCATAACCTATACCTTTCTATACTAAATAAGCATCCTATAGCAATCTATACTGAACAAACTTTTCATCTTTACCTAAGGGAGAGGGATAACCAAACTTGGCTACCCCTCAGTGTGATCATCAATGTCACATATAGAAACAGCAGGTCAAGATCTCCCTAGGGGAAGCCTGAGATCTCTGGAACTACTGCTGTCAAACTGGCGTCAAAACCAAGCATCAGCTTTGCCAGCTTGGTGGACATCTGTGAACAGACTTCAGTGGCATTTTAAGTAAGGTTACATACAGATTTGCACAGTGTGCCGAAACAGCAAATACCAAGAAAATTGCCCATTTTAAACTAAAACATGAGCCACAAAGTCAGGGGACCAGGAAGAGAAAAACTGCAGGAAGGTGGAAAGAGACCGTTTTTGTACATGCTTTATATAAAATACACAATGTACAGAACAAGCAGTGAGAGGACACATCAGAGGCAGGGCCTAATCCCACAGTCTTTATGCATTGTGCTTGCTAACCTGAGCATTCCTATTTGGAGTGCAAGCAGATGCAAGATCTTTGTGATCTTGTAAAACTGCAGCTATTCCAAGTATGCTCAGAGGTCTAACAGACCACAAATTTTCCATAGGCATTCACATACTCGGTGTATTTCTGTGGGGCCCTGACGAAATCAGATCATATTTTGGTAGTGGCCTGTCACACAGAGTTCACACACCCATGCAGCTCATGGGGTTTACATATTTCTCTCATTTGCTGCGGAGTAGAAGGAAGCTCACTATTTTGTCCCAAAACTGGATTCTTCACCTGGTGTGGAAAGAGCCGAATAACGCAGAGTTGAGATATTTGTTTATTTCATGTCTGTGCAGAGACAGGTGCTAAGCCAACACACTTTGGCTATCACAGGGTTTACATTTATACATTCCGAGCAACAGTTATCAGTACTTTTACAATTTTGCTTAGACTTCCTCGTTCCCATTGGTTCTTGCGATGCCTCATCTCTACTTAAAATTACAGCATCCTCTCTTTTCACCATGAATGTTCTGTGAGGAAGGGGCTTTTTGTGATAGGGAGCTTTGCCTACCTGAGGGCAGGTTTTTCACTATGTCTATTAGGATAGTTCACTCACAGTTCAAGTGATTCTCACTCCAGCTTTATCAGCAGCCTTCTTCCCTTCATGCTTATCTTGGTATTTCCTTGCTTGGCTTATTTATGGTGTCATCCTGTTCCTCCTGTCAGGGCCATGTCTTGTTAACCATTTTACAAAGGTTGATTAATGTCCTTTGCCTTTGTCTCTCATATACCTCCAACAACTGCTCAACATCTTGAAGGCTGCTCAGTGCCATCAGCCACCCCAGAACACACTTTTACCCAGCTGGACAGGGCACTGGGCTATCTTGACTAGATTGTGCTTCTGCCAAGAAGGGCTGGACCAGAGGATCCTTGTGGTCCCTCCCAACCCGCTGTTCTATGACTCTGTGGCTCATGAAGCACGCACAGACTTTCACTGCCGCGAAGGGCAGCTGCTGCGCCAAAGCCTGTGCGGGTGTCGCTGCCGGGCTCATGCAGCGGTTGTTCGGGGCCCGTAGGGACCAGGACCACCGAGCTCCCACATGCATTGAGAGAGGAGGCGGTTGAACCGGGTAACGGCCACAGCCCGTCAACGGGCGTGCGCTCCGCGCATGCGCACACCTCTCACCGAGCCACACCGGAAGCAGCTATTCCTGCCGAAGCGGGCGGAAGTGACCTAATCGCACAGCTTCTTTCTCGCTCCTCCTTCTTCTCTGTGGCGGTTCCGTTCAGCTGCCGCCGCTGGGGCGGCGGGTGGCGGGGTTGGGGGGCCGCTTCCCTCCCCGTTGGCGGCGCTCCCCGCGGCGCGCGGGCCCGGCGGAGGATGTCGGTGCCGTCGCTGCAGCGGCTCCGCCAGGTGCCGCGGCACCTCCTGGTCTGCGAGAAGGGCCACGCGCGGGACGCGCGCTCGCGGCACGCGGCGCACGTGCGGGACCACGCCTACAACTGCCGCGTGAGTGCACCCGCTCGGCGCCAGCTGGACGGGGCGTTAACGGGCGTTGCCGTTGGCGGTCGCGAGGAGGGGTCTCCTGTGCTGGCGGTCGCTGCCGGTGGCTCAGCGGGGAGAGGGACCTGGGAGTTCTGGTACACAGCAGGCTGAGTGTGAGCCGGCAATGGGGACCTGAGGCCGAGAAGGCCAGTGGTATCCTGGGCTGCTTTAAGAAAAGTGTGACCAGCAGGTCAAGGGACGTTGTCCTCCCCCTCTACTCTTCCCTGGTGAGGCCGTATCTGGAGCACTGTGTCCAGTTCTGGGCTTCCCAGTTGAAGAAGGACAAGGAATTACTGGACATAGTCCAGCTACAAAGTAGGCTACAAAGGTGGCAAGGGGTCTGGAGCATCTTTCTTATGAGGAGAGACTGAGAGAGCTGTTCAGCATGGAGAAGAGAAGGCTGAGAGGGGACCTTATTTGTGCCTATGAATATCTTGAGAGGATGAGACCAGCCTCTTTTCAGTGGTTCCCAATGATAGGATCAGGGGCAGTGAGTACCAACTGAAGCACAGGAGGTTCTATCTAAACATGAGGAGAAACTTCTTTACTTTGAGGGTGCCAGGGCACTGGAACAGGCTGCCCAGAGAGGTTGTGGAGTCTCCTTCTCTGGAGACATTGAAGACCCGCCTGGACACGTTCCTGTGTGATCTGCTCTGGGTGAACCTGCTTTAGGAGGTGGTTTGGACTCCAGAGGTCCCTTCCAACCCCAACCATTCTGTGATTCCGTGGGAGGTGGGTGTTCAGGGGTATCTGCCCCTCCCCAATGAGATCAAAGCATCCCCTCACTGTGGATGGGAGGATGTTGGTGTTTCTGCCTGTCATCTTTTAGAGGGGCACTTTGCTGGTGCTCCATCTTGTGCCAGGCTGTTTTCTGGAGGGTTCCTTTGTTCTTGTCAATGGTGGCCTGCATGCCCCTTTTGACAAGGTGGGGGGGGGGAAGAAAAAGAAAAATTAGCCCCTGTTGGCATGATGTTCCTGCACAGCGTGCAGCACCTCAAAGAGTGGAAGACTGTGTGGACACAAACTAGAAGAGGGGTGACCCAGTGGAAGAGGTGACAATGTCTTGTTGGTGCTACCTGGCAAGTAATACAGGGAGCAGCACCCACAAATTCCTGGTTCAAGTAGTGAGATGGTGAGGGAGGTTTCAGCCAAAGCCTGACTGCAGATATACCCTGAAAGTCCTCTTTTTCACGTTATCCCTCCTTCTGCCAGAGTGTTGCTATGGAAGTTCATAAGCTGAGGCAGTCAGTTCCCTAACAGTATCATGTTGTGCCATCATCAGCAAGTGCTTCATTATTGCAAAGGCCAGTTTTTGCCAACTCGCTCTCCTTTCTTTGCTTGTTGCAAGTGTCAGTCAAACCCTCTTGCTGTTTACTTCATAATTTTTTTAGCAGCTAACTAGAAAGTTTTCTGTAATACTTCTGTGACAGGTAGCCCATCTGTCAGTTGTTACTTTTCTTGTGTGTGCAAAGGGAGGTAGGTACCTATTCTCTGTGAGCTCCTCTGTTTCAGAAAAAGGGGTTTTTTGAGGGGTGGCGTGGGAAGGAGCAGGGAGATGAACCTTTATGCTGCTTCTGCATGGATATTTGGGAGTGTGGTACTTGCCCATGTAATAACCACATTTGCCCTGGTCTCCCAGACTTAAGAGTTCTTTTGATCTCTGAAACACGCACAGGAAAGGTTTTAAACAAAAGGGAAATTAAAGGTAGGCAATTGGACCAAAAGACTAAATACTGAGTTTAGTAGAAAAAATAAGTGCTCATCCCTTCTGAAAATTAGTTTCCTACCTTAAATTAGAAACATGCTACAGAAGTTGTAGCCTTGTTGTAGCCTTAATGTATGCCTTATGACTTTTTTGAAAATTATAAACCCATCTTCAAGTTTTGTTCTGACGGTCTATTTACTCTCCTGATCTCCAAAAGTATTCTGCAGAGGACAATGCATTGATTCAAAAACTAGTTTAAATTCTGCTTTGCTCTTCATATTTCCATTGAGATTACATAAATGCTTGCCTACATTTTTAGTTCTGTCTGTTTCCTGCAGCAAGGGCTGAAGGCAACGTCCCAGTGTGATATCAAGCTAAATTTATAATGATGTGAAGCAAGATCTTAAGTTAACTTTTGCTGTGTAAAATCATGCCTTTATGTCACACTTCAGATGCTATCGTATAGCTTGTGAAATACAAAAAACCCACGACCATGTAATGTATTTAGTTTACCTAGAGACTTTTTGCAAATTCATACATTTTGAAGACAACAGCACAATATTATTTTTTCTTAATCTCATTTTGGTATAGTATGCTAATGTCTTTCAATCTTGTTTTTCTTCCAGAACAGATTTTGACATGTGATTTACATTACAAATATGTTCCTAATAGGTGTCTTTTTTGATCCCTGAATGTGGCATGCTACCCGAAGTACTGAAAAGTACTATTGCGGATGTTGGAGAGTACTACTTGGTGAGGAATTTATCAGTTCATGAATTGGTCGCTCACGAATTCATTGATGCTTTTGTGAAGAAAGGTAAGGAGGAAATTGGAACATGACAGGTGCAGTAATAGTTTATTTATTTTATAACACAGCAAAATCCATGTATTATTTATTCTGAGAAGTATTTTAAAGGAAATGAAGGGAAGGAAAAGTATTAAGAAAATTCTATATGAATGCCTTTATCTTCTTTTTCCTACTTTGTGGTGTGTCAGCATTTGTTTATACCCGCTGGGTCCAAAACGTCTGTGATGGTTCCATCTTCATTTCTCCCTATGCCATCTTAATTCTGCAAGCCAGCTATCAAAAGTGTTTCCATTTATCCTCACACATGTTTCTTCTACACCTCATCTTTATGCAGATTTGCAAAAATCAGCTCACTTCCCCCTTTCTCATTCCTTTGTATTTCAGCACAGAGCTGTGTTCCACAGCAGGCAAGAGAAAAAGAGAAAAACATAGGCCTGCTTTTTTTTTTTTTTGGTTTTCTTTTTTTGCTAATGGAGCTGCAGCGGCTCATCCTTACACAGTACAAGCAAAGAGGATGTGAAGAAAGATGTAGCCTCTGCCCAGCCAGCCTGCTGTTGTGATACTCAGAGAATGCCCTTTTCATGTAGTAGGGCCCACTTGTTTGGCTTATGGTAACTACTGTACCCTTCAGAGGACTGTCAGGGAGAACAAAAAAAGATTTAAAGGGAAAAGAGAAGAGAGAACACATAGATGAAACAGGAGAATAAGAGATCCATTACTTGCTAAATGTGGGGCTCTTATTTTCTTTAGTTTTATTAATGTTTTTTATGCCAGTACCTTTATGGAAACAGTACGACATTTGTACACAGAGTTTACAGGATCTGACACTTATATTTTAAAAACCAAAATTGTTTGTGGCAGATAATGCTACAATATATATTTAGTAATGTGAGCATCTTCCACTTTATGTAAGCTGGTAATAGAAATGTGTCTGGAAAAAAATAGGGATTTCCATTTGCTGTGTGAGGAAGGTTGCAAGTAGAAAGTGTTTTCATATTGGAGCATGTTGTTAATGTTATATGTTTAAATTTAAAATAATGCCAATCCAAGATTTACACAAATATTAAGGAAATGTTATTTTGCTTGAGAAGATGGAAGAAACTAAGTTCATGAAAACACGAGGGTATTTGGCATGTTCAATTGTCTTGAAGTGAATCTCTCATCATTGTTGTGTCTG
This sequence comes from Nesoenas mayeri, assembly GCF_963082525.1. Taxonomy (NCBI): domain Eukaryota; kingdom Metazoa; phylum Chordata; class Aves; order Columbiformes; family Columbidae; genus Nesoenas; species Nesoenas mayeri. The sequence continues at coordinate 90,727,890 of NC_137543.1, read as the reverse complement.
TAGAGACTGTAATCTCATGGTTTTCTGCTTTCCTATTAAAGGTTCATGCTATGCACTTACCTATAACACAAAAATTGATCAAGATAATACTGCAGCTCTGCTACCAACTGGTATGTTTTTTTGGTTTTAGTAATACCTACATATTAAGGTCTGGTTTTTTTGTTTTCATTTGGAATTATGTAAACTGGAAAATTTAAGGGTTACTGTACTTGTCCACTTTATTAGAAATACGTTTGAATTAGAAAAATATTAATTCTAACTTAATTTTTTTCATTCATGCTGTTAAATTATTTATTTCATCTAAAAGAAATGCAAAAAAAAATCAGCTTAGCTTATGTGTTGTATCAGATTGTCAGTGCTTCAATTGTAATTGTAGCTGCTAGAGAACATTATTTTTGTGAAAACATCGCATTCCAACTTCTTGTTTCCTACTGGCATTAAAGACAGGATTTGTACCAAAACAGGAAATTATCAGCACTGCTTAGGAACCCTTTTAAAATATTCGGTGTGTATTCTTTGAGAAATGTGTAACATGTTAAAATACTTTAAGTTCCATCACAGTTTTGTGGCAAAAGGTTGCATTTCAGGTGGGATTTTATAAGCAGACAAAATAATGAAGCTTTTTCAGGCTTCAAATATGTCTTCCTATTTCTGTTTAACAGTATATCAGCTCTAGTAGAAACACAAATTGGTCTATCAGCCCTCTAGCCTAATACACTGTAATATGACAGGTGCACATCAGGGCATAAGTGAGTTCAGATTATTCAGAGGAGCGATTCTTTTATGTGCGTTGTTAGCACAGTTCTAGAAAAATGGATACTTGACAGTGTCTGAGTTTGTATGATACAGTTGTTACAAGCTATGCACAATTAATGCAGAGACAGCATTACAGTTCCTGGTGATGACACCGTTTGAAATCTTCAGCAACAGCCTTATTTGTTTGTATTCTATATTGTACTGTTACTTGTACAGTAGAACCAAAAAGACTCAAGTAGAGACCTGTTGTGTGAAATTCTGTAGCAAGTGGCAGCTGCAAGATTTGGTTTATGAACATGGAAGTAGAGTTTTTCCAGTGCTTATCTCCTCATTGCTAATAAGCATAGTTTACTCAATGTGAGTAGTCCCACTGGCATTGGAGGGGCTGCTTTTGTATGTTTAGCTGAGCAGCCAATGCATAACTGTTTACTAAATCAGGCCCTAGTGTAATACAGTGTTCAGCCAATGGCACAGCAGATGCTAGGGGACAAGTGCAGGAAAGATTGAGGCAATGAAGTGAAGCAGCACAGTAAAAAAGCTATGACTATCTCAGGAATAATATTACACTTTTCTCATTGTAGCTCATAAGACCTCTTTGATAAAAAAGAATAATTGAATTATAACATTTTTAAGGGTTAATCTGGTAATCCATTTAACTGGAAATAAGGAGTCTGAATTACATTAGTAACACCATTGATCCAAAGCTAACATTGTATAAGGTGTGTGGTTCTCAGAAGGCTTCAAAGGGAACTGAGTAGATTATTTGTATTAAAGTTTGTTTTGTTTATAGGAAAACTAATACTGTCAGTGGATAAGGATACTTATGAGGAGCTTGGACTGCAAGGTCGCCCTTCTCAGTATTCTGGCAAAAAAGCAATGAGATATAGTAAGTATTATTTACATTAACAGTACTTATTTTAGATCTGTCTGTGAAGCACCTTGCTAGGATGTTAAACCAGCAATGCTGAAACTTCCTTTTCCTTAAAATTAGTTATTGTCTAGGTCATGTTTTTCTAGTTGCAGATACAAGAACTGCATGAAGAGAAAAAATAATTTTCCCAAATAATAAAGCAGCTATAAGGAAACAAATGTGTGATCTTTTGGATATTCTAGAAGATTTTTAATTTCTGCAGTTTTTATTGTGTTGTTTATACTGGAATGATGTAGGACTCAAGAATTTTTGTATACAGTACACAATATCTATGCCTTCCGATTTAAATCGGAAAATACTACACTAAGGTAGAGCTTAAAATTTGCACACTGTACAAAAAAATCAGTGAAGAGCTTCACCCAAGACTGCTTGCTTGAAAGGGAGAATTGTATTACATTTGACACATTTAAAATGGTGATCTCCATTTACCAAGTACTTGGAAAATGCTGTAATTTTTATAAGCTGCACAGGAGACATAGTGTGACTTCTGTTAATTTTTTTTGGTAAACAATTAAACCCATGAAGACTATGCCATCTCTAAAATATTAGAACTTGTAGTAGTTGATAGGTAATTACATGAGAACTTTAAAAGGGGAAACTTGCTATCTATGATAAGAATTTTGGCACAATGGGATGTCATTTTACCCTTCAGTTTGTCATGTAAAATGTATCATGAAAATTCCATCTGAAAAATAAATGTAACTTTTACCCTGGGACCAATTAATCTAGAAAAAAACAGTTGAAAAAGTGTTGTTGCTGTATACATAGCCTTTGATGTTAGAAATTCTACCTTTTTTAGTGCTAATAGCTTGCCTAATTACCAAGATATTTTTAAGGTGCTGTTTTGGGACTTCTGTCAGTGCCATTACAAAAGTAATCTGTCCCTCCAGTCAGTAGAAGGCAGTTCCAGATTATATCAAGATAGGACAGGAGGAGGTAAATATTTCTTTACATAATGGAGAGTCATATTTGCCTAATCAAATACTTTGTAAAGATACTGTATATGTGAAAAGGAAGTTTAATGTTATTTGTTTTCTTTATGTTCTTTTAGATCTTAATGAATTTAGTATTAAAATTTATTTTGAGTAACAATTGCTTTTGAACATTTTTACAGTTGTAACTATCGACTTGACTGATTCCACCTTTCACCCTGATAGCAAGAAACATAACAGAGTGCTTTGGGCCTTGAAAGAAAAGAAACCGTTAGAATTTGACTTCTTACTGGCTTGGTATAATACAGGTAATAAGAATTAAATATAAAACTAGAATGTAACTGACAGGATGTCCAAATATTTTTAGTTTACTGTTCTTTTCTAGTGATTGTCCAAATGCATTTTTAGTGGAGGGAAGAGTTAGAGTAAAATATCTTTGAGTGGGATATTTGTTTGTTTTGTTTATTCATTTGGAGGGGGGGTGGTGTGTGTGTTATTTCCTACACAGCAGAACATTTCAGTTCAGCAACAGAACAGTGATTCATAGGAGATGTATTAGTTACTTAATTTCCTTGTCTCTGTGTTGGTTTTCTGGCATAACTTTGCCTATTTGATAATGCTATCTCTCCTTCATAAATTTGTGACATACATAACCATTATTAATACTTTTTTTTGAGTTTTTAATTAATACATGTAATTTACATGTTTGGTGTAATACTTGAGTGGACAACTTTTATCAGTAATAATAGGATGTAGACAGTCTCCGTATTTCCATCACTTGCTGTGTACATGGATACACACGCAGTCTGCTATTTTATCGTTTTATTCTCAAGCACCTGTTTGAGATTGGAGCAGAGCAAGAGGTTATTGTTATAAGAAACTGTATTGTCTCAAATTACCTTTCTTTTACTATTCATTTGTCTACTGTTTACTAAATATATTAATTTTTCTGGGATTTAAGTATTAAGTATTAAGTATTTTAAGTTCTTCTTATGAGAGTAATTTTCCAAAGTTCTCAGTTGTTTGTATTACCTTGGTACAGGCTGTATCTAGGGACACGTAGCATTTGCATAGAGCTGACAAAAACTGCAGGAGTCTACTAAAAAATATGTACACATAGCTGGGTAGCTTTTAGTGTGTTTTTTTTCCTGGCTCTTAGTCTGAGAGGGAGTTACTGATCTGACAAATCAACGCTGCTTACAAGCTCACTTAGCAGTGTCCCATGTTTCATTTTAGTCCTTCACGTTTCCCCTCCCCCTTTTTAAATACTAATCATATGACAAGGATCCTTCCTTTTTTGTCATACAAAAGCTGTTTAAAGGCTTGCAATTCCCATCCTTGTAGTCTTCAGGATAGAGTTTCAGTGAAGACTGTTGCTACCATAAATGGTGACATAAATCCAACTAAGGTCTTGGATCTTCAGACTCAGCTTGCTTGGATTTATTGACCCTGGACAAGGAGCAAAATGCCTCTAGGGTTGGTATATTTCTTGTGTTTGTTGCTATCAGTGTAGAAGCATTCAGGAAGAATAGCATTGCTTTTCCTCACTTTCTTACATCGGAAAACTGGGTCAGGTCAGTAATTTCCTGAATATGGAGTTAAATCTGAATGCCTTTCTGTCCAGGAATCTTATGCTCATAACACACCAAAGACTTAATTATTTAGTACTGACAAAAATAAAACTTTTATAGATTTTTATTAATAGACATGAGGCATCATGTAGGTTCTGCTGGAAGGGGAAAAGAAGGATGTATTTTGTTGAGAGAATCCATGTCCTCTGTTAACATTCTGCTTTGAGCCTTCCTGCTGATAACTGGCATTTCTTGCTATGGCCAGCACTACTATAGACCTATAAACATTCATGACACTCTCCAAAAGCACCATTTTTTGTTTTGATACTCGTTTTTCTCACTTAGTGGTTCTGGCACCAAGAAGAATAGAAAAAGGCAATATGGAGTGTCTCATGTCTTTAATGACAGTGGCAAAACAATATCTTCTCTTTTCTATTTCTGTAATTTCTATGGCAATTTTAAATGTTTATTGGCTGAAATTCACTGGCCTCCAAAAACCTTTGACAGTGTGCCTGGTTGCTGTTGACATGGAAAGCCATGCTGTAGCTAGTGGAATTATTCTCTTGCAGTTCTCTATTGACTTTAGTCTTTGAGATATCTTGAAGTTAGGACTATACTTGAGGCTCCCATATGAAATGGATATTTAAAATGTATAATTTTTTATATTTGACCAGGGATTCTAGGGCAATATTCCCCATTCTTTGAACCTGTTAGTCTAACAGATGGCAATAGGAAGTACAGACTGAAGGAAGATCATCTGTTTTAGCATACTTCAGACTTAAGTATATCTATATAAAAATACTAAATTAACAAGAATTCGGTGACTGCCTGTCATTGTCCTTAAGTACTTGGACAGCCTTCTTTGAAGGATGACTAAAAAAGATCAGGTTAGCCCTCCTTTTTCTACTTCCCCATGTGATTTTCCTTGACGAGGTAAATATGGCTGATGGCATTTAGGCAGACTATAATTTTTGATAGCAAGTCTTGGATATTGTATTCTGCAGTGAACTCTATTTTGAATTTGTTCTGTTCATGCATGCCTTTCTTGTGGTATTTAAGTGCTATTCTGGACTAAGGTTTCTCACAAATAAGGTATTATTTCTTGGTCACCATTGTTACTTCTTGAAAATGGAATACATTATCTGGAATTTCAAATTTAGGAGAATTTATTTCATGTCAATTGTCTTCCTGCTTCAAAAAGGAGGTTGGTTAGTATCTCTTAATTTACAATATATTTGCTTAGGTGAGGTTTTTAGTATAGGTTAGGTTTTCAGAATTTTCGCTGCTCTTTTGGATCACTTACTAGAGTTGAAGAAACATGTCTTTTCCTGTGAGTCCATTAAGGTACATCTAACTGTTACAGCCATACTGCATTTGAAGACTTAGCACTGTTTTGGTTTTTATTCTGATCCCAGTAAAGTGAGATTTGTGATATAGTTTGATTTCTCTACACTCCCCCCTTCTTTCTCTCTTCCTTGTCCCCCGGACTATCCTAGAATTCCTCTTGACATCATTGATAAATCTGTTCTCAAACCTGTAGTCACCTGCTCACTTTTCCAGTATTCAAAGAAAATGGTGTTTTGGGGTGGTAGACACTTCAGCCAGGTGCATAGGAAGGTCTCTAGTCTTGATGAATGATACTGGGGCTTTTTGAGCTAGTATCACCTTCCAAATATACCTTATGTGAAGATGATTTCTCAGTTGTCACCACTTACTGCAGGGCAACAGTAAACCATGACAAATGCTCTCTGTTAACCCCACGCCCTCCCCACTAAGGAAAGGGGATAGAAGGAAAAAGGAGAGAGACTTGCAAGTTTGAAAAAAGTTTAAAATGCTTTACTAATGCTAGTAATTAATAAAGAAAATAATACAAAATATGCAAAACCAATCTCGAATTTCCTGGGGCAGCACAGCTGTGGCTGCAGTGAGTTGGTGCTGCTCCAATGGCTGCAGGGCAGGCACCCAGAAGTCCTGGCCTGGACTCCGCAGTAAACCAGAACTGGATTCAGGGATGCAGGGTCTGGAACCAGGCCTTGGATCGGAAGCATGACAGGCAGGGTCCTCGTCAGATGCCGGCCATGGTTGAAGAGAGCGAGACTCTCGTGATCTGCCACTTTTATAGGGTGTATGATGTGTATGGAATGGAATACTTGGTCAATTTTAGTCACCTGTTCTGTTCGCCCCTGCTTGCAAGTATGCCCCTCTCACTTATGGGACATGCAAAATTTGTCAGTAACCTTGGCTACCATAGCAGTAAGTCTAAACCTGGGTCTCTTCTGCGTACCATTGCTACTGTTATTAGTTCCAGAGTGAAGAGTGTCTGAAAAAACATGCAGCCAAATTCAGAAAAGTGCAGTTACTTAGAAGAACTTAGCTGAAAGAAAAATTCACTAAAAGAGAAACTGGTTTTGTTTTTAACAAAACATCAGTTTACTGTAAATCAAGAATTTTTCTCAATAAACTTATGGCTCCTAAGTTAAGTTTGCCATCACACCTAGTAAATCTAGTATGCGGTCTTTAGTGATGGGATCAGATCTCTCGGAAGGATTCTTGCACGTTCATATCTTCAGATGAGAGGACTAAGAGGTCCCCTAACCTGACATGCTGGATAGGAGACTGAGTGCTTTTTAGACCAATGAAAAGGGAAACATTCTGCATTTGTGAAGGCATGTTCTGGGAGAATTCAAATGACACTGTAGCTTTTTGCAAAGCTATTGAGTTGTTCATGATTCTAGAAGCCATGTTGTCTCTAGGAGGCAGTTCTTTGAACTAGGGATGCTGGGATCCCTGTAGACACTCAGTGGTTTTGGAGAGAACATTGTCTGAATTTCTTTGAGCTTAGTTTCCTTTACCTGGTCTTGGAGATGTACATCTACCACATGTATTCTCCCTCTCATAGTGCAGTACCTAAGGAATTTCCAGAGATGACCTAACAATATAAGGCCTACAGCAGTGAGTATCTGTGCATGAGCATAGAGGGAATGTACATATGTGCACCAGTAAGGCAAAATGTTCTCTGGCCTCATGAGTATAGGTATACATACACCGTGGGTGCATTTGCAGACCAATTTGTCTTGGAAAGGAGTTAACATTCTTTAATTACATTCTGAATTCCTCTTTCTAATGGGTTCATTTTATCACTTGCACAGTTAATTCTGCTTGAATTTTCAATTGACAAATTTATACTTGCTAGTTAAATGGTAATTTTACTGAGCCATACTGAGTTGCTGGATCTTGGATTGTTTTATTTTGAAGAAGATAATGAAGCTGAAGATTCTATGACTTTTGCCAAAGTAAACAGCATATAAACAGTTTACGTGCTGCCTTTTCTTGTATATACGTACAAAGGTTTCATGTATTCAGTACTCCTTTTGTTTGGTAGTTTTGTAACAACTCTTTGTGGTGGTGTGTTGTTAAGGTGCAGAGGGATCAACATTGATGTCATACTTCTCAAAAAAACAAATACAGGCCCTGAAGCCAAAAATAACATTCAGCACATTAAGGGACTTGCAGTGTCCAGTGTTACAAAGTAATGAACTACAAGGAAAGCCAGAAGAGTCCTGCAGTACAGAGGAACTGTTTGACTGGCTAGGTGCTGTCTGGAATCAAGTTAGCTTGTAAGTATTTTAATTTGTTTGATCTTTAAATACATTTTAAGAAAGGAAAGCCACAATTTATTTTAAGGAAGAGCTAAAAAAGATTAAGAAAGATGCATTACTGTAAGTGGGAAGTCTGTTACTCAAGTGTTAGTTGTAAGTCTTGAATAACTTCTCTGTGTTTTTGTGGGTACCCATGTGTAGTGGTGCTGTGTTTTTTATTTATGACTAAAACAGTGTTGATAACAGAGGAGCGTTTTAGCTATTGCTGAACAGTGCTTACACAGTGTCAAGGCATTTCCTGTGCTACCGTGCCAGTCAGTAGGCTGGGAGGGCACACAGCCACAACAGCAGACCCCAACTGACCAGAGGGGTATACCACACCACATGGTAGCATGCTCAGCAATAAAATTGGGGGGAAAAAGGAATGGAAGGAATGTTTGGAGTTGCAGCGTTTGTCTTCCCAAGTCACAGCTACATATGATGAAGCCCTTCTTTCCAGGAGATAGCTAAACATCTTCCTGCTGATGGGAAGTAGTAAATGAATTCCTTAATTTGCTTTCCTTTCACATGCAACTTTTGCTTTACCTATTAAATCATCTTTATCTCAATCCACATGTTTTCTCACTTTCACCCTTTCAATTCTCTCCTCCATCCCACTAGTGGGGAGTGAATGAGTGGCTGTGTGGTGTTCAGGTGTTTACCAGGATTAATCCACAGCACCATGACATCTTGTGTGTTAATTGGCCATTACAGAATCACAGAATGGTTGGGGTTGGAAGGGACCTCTGGAAATCATCTAGTCCAACCCACCTGCTAAAGCAGCTTCACCCAGAGCAGATCGCACAGGAACGTGTCCAGACTCCACAACCCGTCTGGGCAGCCTGTTCCAGTGCTCTGGCACCCTCAAAGTAAAGAAGTTTCTCTTCAGATTCATATGGAACCTCCTATGCTTCTGTCTGTGCTTGTTTCCCTTCAACCTATCACTGGGCACCACTGAAAGGGGTCTGGTCCCATCCTCTTGACACCCACCCTTCAGATATTCATAAGCATAAGTAAGATCCTCTCTCAGCTGAACAGACCCAGCTCTCTGTCTTTCCTTGTAAGAAAGAAACTCCAGACCCCTCATCATCTTTGTAGCTCTCCACTTGACTCTTTCCAGTAGTTCCTTGTCCTTCTTAAACTGAGGGGCCCAGAACTGGACACAGTACTCCAGATGCGGCCTCATGAGGGCAGAGTAGAGTGGGAGGACAACCTCCCTCGACCTGCTGGTCACGCTCTTCCTAATGCATTGGTTGGTTTGGTATTAATTTAGATTATATACATAGGTACTACTTGTTCAGTACAAGCTTTTATTTTGTTTTGTTTTCAGAGACAACAAATCATCTAGCTTCTTATCAACCTATTGCTGTCCTCAGCCCAACATGATGGTGGAAAAAGCTTTTTTGTGCACAATCACAGGCTTTATAATTCCTGAGAAGATAATTCAGTTATTGGAGCAGCTGTGGTAAGGGCTGACAGGAGTACATTACTAAAACATTTGTACCCTTAACACTTCTTAATTTTCAGAATCACTTTAAAATACTTCTTTTCAGTAGTGCTGTTGGAGGTAAGTAGTAAAATGTACAAAATAAAGACTTTCTTTAGTTAGGAAATGAACTGGAAGCTTAACATTGGTTTAAAAAAAAACAATAAACAGTTTTGGATACGCCAAGTTTCAAAATCCCTGCCCTATATTCTAGTAATGATTTTGCTTTTTATCTTGATTTCTAAGAAACAGTAGCTCTACTGAGCTCCACATTTTTCTGAATCTCTCTCTCTATGAAAATCGGATGCCCTCAAATATGTCTGATGTAGTATTTTTAAGTATTGATGGAAAATGTGATTGAAAACCCTTTATGATACCAAGAAGAGTATCACAAGGTACTTCAATGTTGTTATGCTATGACAAAACATTAACTTATAGTGAGTTTTTTTAATCAAGTGCTATGACATAGGTCACTGAATAGTCATGACCAGGGTAGCTGTAGTACTAATGCAGAACCAAACTACATGATACTACTGTGTCATGGGTCTGTGTGGTATCTGTCTGTATTATATATTAGTGCTACTGACAGCAAATTCTGGAAGGCCCTTACTCCATGTGTGACACAATTCTTAAAGTGCCTGGTGGCTAAGAATTGTAGCACTGACTCATGACAATATTGTTGTTGCTTTATCTGGAATATGATTGTTCCTCTGAGTAATTTTCAAATCTCATGCAGAAGGCCTCCCTGGGCTAGGGCTGGAACACAAATTTCCTTGGCTTTTATTCTCGACTTTAAATAGCAGTGGCTAGTGTCTGGCTTTGATTATTTGTAATATCACCATTCTGGTGATAAAGGTATTTGTGTCAAGCACAGCCTGACTATGTTTCTTCCTCCTATGTCTATTTTGCCCTGATAGCAACTGTTCTCAGTAAATGTTCTATTTTCTGAAAGACAGGAAATTCAGAACAGGTACTTCACAACTTAGAACTTTTTCTAATTGCTATAGCTGGCCATGTCTAGAAGTACGGTAAGAATAATCAAGAGTGAATCTTATTTCATTTCCTAATGTCTTCTGATATAATATTTTCTTTTAAATTTATTTATTATGTACTAAAGCAGGTTTTTAACTGTTAATTGCAAATTTTCACTCAAGTGCCTGTGTCTTCGATTATTTTTTTTTTTTAACTTTATGTTGTATACTTGAACATGCTGTCTATTCCATTATAATTACCAATTGCCTTGTCTTCTTCCTTGCAGTTGCTATTTTCGTGAACCAAAACTGGCATATTGGCTGACCTTAACTGTGCATGGCTTTGCAGACAGCCCTGTTTCCTGGAGAGAAAGTGAACATGGCTTCCACAAGGGAGGAGAGAATTTGTACAACTTTGTCATTTTTAGAAATCTGGACTACTGGCTTCAGATGGCTGTAGGAACTTACGATGATTGTCCTCCATAAAGCTACAGAAGACTTTTTCTAATAATCCTATGTCACTGTATAAAAACCTAAGAAGACAGTTTTTATAAAGTAATTAGGTAACAGGCTAAGTACTAAGAGGCTGTATATGTTTTTCCATTATTTATTAGCCCTTAAAGGTTGACGTACAATGGAAGAATGGATTTTTGTTTCTTCACTGTCATACAGTGTGTACTGAAAGACTTCACAATACTAGCTTTAAGAAAAAGATACGTTTTTGAGAATGTAAGATCTCAGGAATTGACTGTAGGTGGTTTCCTTTTATCCAGGAGTAATTTTGGAATTTGAAAGCTTGTTTTACAGATTACTAGCTAAAATATTTGGGAGGAAAACTTATTTTGAGATTTAGTGTTTTCTTTCTTTACATTAAAGAGCTGTAAAGCCTTCAATTAATTTTTAAGACATTTCAGCCTACAAGCTGGCAAATAAGAAAAAAAAGGGAAATGTGTTCTCCATAATTTGGTAGCAGGGAGAAGAAAAATGGTGAGGAGAAGGAGGCTGGTGACAGTGGGAGAAGCACCCATTGAACATGGAAAAAATAAAGGTTTACTGACTTGCTTTTTGGATTTCGCAAATGACAGTTATCAGAAATAAGTTAGTCTTTAACAATGATGGAAAAGGCTGCTGCTTGCTTTCTTAATTGATTTCCACACACACTCTCATCCTCACCAACTATCTGCTTTTAAAAGTAGTTTGTTCTTGTTTACACGACAACTCACAGAGCTACAATTTCACTGTCACACTATTGCAGACACATTGCTGGGGAGAGTGCCCTAAAACAAAGCAGTTGAAGTGAAGCAGGTTTTGTTAACAATAATCAGTAACGCTGAGGGTATGAGCAGATATAGAGAATCCAAGTTAACTTTTCTTGAAGTCTGTGAAAGGTCGTATGGTGATTTGGGGTGGAGGGGAAATGGGCTTTATTTGATTTTTTTTGTTTTGTTTTATGCAGTGAGTGTGTATCATTAAAGTACCAGTATAGTGCTGAAATGGAAGGTGTTCCCTTGATAAAATGAGAGATTGGTAGGGGAAGCTAGGGCACAGCTGTACTGGAAACATCAAGATCTCCTATCAGGCTGAGTGACACAGAAAAGCAGAAAGCCCATGGGAAGCAGTTGAGCTTTCTTTTTTTAGCTGTTTATTGGTTCTCTTCAGCGAGGAGAATCATCCTGGATGTTTTACTGGATGGTATTTGTTTGTCATGCACCTCCACTAAACCTCTTTTACTCAAGTTTGTTACATGTTTCACAAGCACAACACTGACAAGTCAGCAAACAATTTTCTAAATCACTACAATGTATTTCAAAGTTATCCTTCCATGACGTGTTTCTAGTAGGTTACCAGAGAAGAAGTGCAGCCCTGTCACATGTACAGATATAGACTCACATGATTACAAACTGAAGGGACAAGAGTCTGGGAAGGTTCTTGGCTTGATACTTGACTAGTAAATATTTAACATGACTGTCTCAAACATGTTTCATTACTAGGCATCAGTGCAAATGGTTTCACATATTGGCTAAAGTCAGCTTTTGAGAGTGTCTGTTGAGGGATTATACCATGTGTCAACTTTCACAAAAGAGACTAATAAGCGGAAGTGTCTTTCTTTTTCCCCTTGATCAGAAGGCCTCTTAAAAGCTTGGACTTCTTATGGAAGTTATACCTGCAGCGGAAGTTCTAATACAAAGTTAAAAATCTGGGCTCATTGGTCTAGGGCTATGATTCTCGCTTAGGGTGCGAGAGGTCCTGGGTTCAACTCCCAGACAAGCCCTCTTTGGTTCTTAGGTACGTGGTTTAGTGCTAGAGTTAGGTTAGGTTATGGTTGGGCTCGATGATCCTGAGGATCTCTTCCAACTGAAATGATTCTGTGATCTTAAATCTTTATGAACTTGAATGAAGTTTGCATCTATTGCAGCAAATACACTCATCTTTTTGTCAGATTCTAGTAAAACTATTTCCCCCCACAATGTGTGTATACACACACAAACAAGTTTAATGTATACTGCTTGGAAAAAAACACAACTGCCACTCAGAAGTAAGAATCTTGTATTGGTGGGTTTGTTTCCCTTAACCAAGAGATATGCTTCATAATACTCCCAGCAGGGCTGCCGCAGCTATTGGCCTTGGCTCTGAAATGGCAGCAGTAGGACCAGGTGAAGTGATTTTCTTAATTGGCACCTGGTTGCAGAGCACCTTGAGGCAGCTGCTGCAGAAGTGCTGGTGGTTATGTGGTGATAGCCTCACTGAGACAATTCTGGAAGACAAGCTGAGAAACAAGGATTTCAGCTCTATTAGTTCTGCTTAGCATGTGAGTATTAAAATTAATCTTTTATGGATATCTAGGGAAATCTCATCAGATTGGTCAGCAGTTCTCTTTGCCTTCTATCTACATAGGCAAGGGACTGTAAATATTTCTCAAAGCTCAGTGCTACAGGCAGACTCATTTGGCTGTGCTGCTTTCCCTGGTTTCTTCTGATGGTTGCTTCAAATGGCTTTTCCAGCTAAGGAAGGCATTAAAATCTCATCTTTGGATCTTGCAAATTATGTGAGAAGCTGAGTTGTTTTCTGGCTTTTTGCTGTTTTCTTTAAACCTTCACAAAGTATCATTGAAAACCTTGTGCTATTAATAGTTAGTGCAGTTGATCTACTCTTAGACCATGCAAGAAGATATTGCATTAACCAGATCCGTGCTTTCCTAGCAAGATCTGATGGTGTGCCTGCCTCCTAAGAGGCTCCTCTGCCTGCTGCACTTTGTAGTTGCACAGCAGAGAAATTGGATGGTGGAACTGATATCTTTCTTGCTACCTGCGAACAATTCTGCCCTAAGGGAAGATTTTCCTAGGATAAGAGACAGCAGCCGATTCCCTATTGTCTATAAGGACAGATGGAATACTCTGTCTTTCCAGGAGGCTCCTAAGAATGGGGGAGACTTGCTGAGAAAAGAAACAGTGAGGCATTGCTGGCATGCTTGGGGAACAAGTTAGGAGGAAAGAGCTGGGACTGAGCCAAGTGGGAAGTAATTCAGGGAAGAATTGGGCAGAGCACATGAGATGGAGATAAAAGTTTCTGCATGAGAATGAAAGATAGCTGCTGGTGGTGTTCTTGCCCTTTGTGCCTGTGAGGGAGGACAGGAGAATGCAAAAGGTTCCTGAGAGCTGCAAAAGTAATAGGGAGCAGCTGTGCACCAGCTGCTTCTGAGATTAAAGGGCTGAGTGCTTACTAAGAAGTTTTGCCTCTGGGGAGTGTTTTATCTACCATAGGGAAGGAGAGCCAAATATGTGAATGCAGAGACAAGCCTGGGGCAAGCTGGTTTCCTGAGTAGAGGTTTTTGTTGTCCTGGTATGTGAATAGGCAGTGATAACACAGACCTTGAGAGCTAGGGAACTGCTCTGCCTCAACCTCAGCCATCTACTGAGCATTCCTGCCTCGCAGCTGGTGGAAGCAAAGGGAATTTTGTTGAGAGGTTAGTGGAGAGTAGCAGAACTGGTTGAGAATGGGCTGTAGAGATCATGTATATTCCAGCCACATGTTTGAGTAAGTGGTTGTGTGTATTCAGGAATCGGTGGGTGTGGAACAAATAGAGAACAAATATTCATGTTGACAAAGGGGAGGAAAAGCTGAGGCAGTTGGATAGCGTGTGTTATGCAAAATCACTCAAAACAGAATATATTTGCCTTTTGGTTTGCAAATGCTGAGTCAGGAACCTGTCTGGACAAATAAAGGTATGTGTCCCATAATTGCAAGAATGGGAGACCAACAGTGGTGGTAGTATTTTATGCCTACTAGTGTCTGTTAGCATGGGGTACTCTGAGAAAGTTAAAGATAAAGATGAGAAAAAAAACCTTTCACTATCAGAATAGATTCTGGAGATGCTGTGGTTGCAGAGGGAAAGCAGCAAGATTCAGTACAGTTTAGACCTGGGCAATGCAGGCGAGAAAAGAATGAGTGCTAATCTAAGGCTACTTGGAAGGCTGGTGACAGGGCTTAATGGAAGGAGAAGCATAAACTTTGTTGTGGCTGCATCATGCTGTTGTTTACTGGGGAATAATATGCATTTTGGAGAGGCTAGCCAAGACACAAAGTTGGATGTTTTGTTGGGGTGGGGGAAAAAAGGTCTCATATGTCATCAGCCTGGGGATTACATAGCAATCATGGGAGTGAGGGAGATTGCTCAAAGATGGGCTATAATGTTTTTGTTGGAAATAATTTGTCTGCTTTATTATCCCTTGCCACAGGCTGCCTCTTTTTGCTTTATCTCTAAGGTTTCTGAGAGTGTTACAGAAAAAAAAAAGATTTAAAACTGTCTTGAGGTAAATTGGATGTTGATATTGCTGTTAATTGCAATTAGCAGTTGGGCTGCTCAGCCAGTGCTGCAGAACCAGTGTGGGATTTTGCGCATGCAGAGACCACCCCTGCTACAACTACAGGAAAAATAAATAGGTAAGGCAGACAAAAAGTAGAAAAGGAAAACAAGAGAGGGGTATTTCTTTTCCTCTTGTGGGAGGTACATAGTAAATCAGTGGCTGATCTGGAATTAGAATGGAGGGTTTTTGTAGCTAGTCGAGTACTTTAGCTACTCGACTATAGTTCCTCTGCTGTAAATTAAAGATCAATACATTCAATTGACTTGGTTTTAATATTTTTTATGTGGTAGCTATACTGGAACACACTTGAACTCTTAACCATTTTTATTCACAGAACAGAGCTGAAAGAGCAAAACCGGACACTAATTCCATTAGTGGCTATTAAATAACCACCTTCTGGATATTAACAAGAATTTCAGAAATATCTACTAGAAACTAACTCTTCGTAAGTGAGTGGCCTCCATTTCATCCTTGGAAGTAGCTTTCAGCACTGCTTAAAAATATTGGGTTGAATGCAGCCATATACAAGAGTAAAAAGGAGGAGCTGAAGTGGCTTGAGCAGTTTTCAGCTTTCCAGAGGGCAAGGTGCAGGATGCTTTGGCTGCACCAAGTTTCTTTTAGCTGGCTTTATTAGAACAATTTAGTGGGCCTTGGTTATTGGAATATGGATATGTTTTACTTGGGTAATTGAAGAATATCCTAAGCAGTGGTATATGCTGTTCTGTCCCTCCACTGTCAAATATAGATAAACATTGATATTAATATAATTGTTGTTAATGTCTAAGGCAGATGTCTAGCTTCACTAGATACTAACAATCTTTGTGCATTGTATGCCAGTAGGGGTGCAGAGAATGCAAAGGGGCTACGTCTTATTATGTGATTGCAGGTGAAAAAGAGCGTGGTTATTGATTTATCATGACAAGAAGTATTTCTAATCTTTGTCACTGTTGAAGTTTGTACCTTTCTTGAGTGCTACCAAATCAAGTACACATTTTTAAAAGAGCATAGCTTAAGGCTTTGCGGGAAGCTACTGCTATTACACTGCAATTTTCAAAAGTTCTAGTTGTTTAGCTCTGGGATGGAAGCCTTACTGAATCAGCCATCACACTGCCATTGGGACAACACTGATTACTATTTTCGCAGAGAGGTTTCTTCTTTGTTACTGAAGCAAATTAAGATTTTAAATGGTCAGCTTTTGCAGGGCAGGCACAAAACCAGGCAGTGATACATTAGTTCTCGAGCCTGTTCTTTGGTTAGATACTAAATCCAGTTTTAGAGCTTCTGTTGCCAGAATAAGATGTTGTAGCCCCATAAACTCACTAAAGTGTTGCTCAAATATTTTTGTAAGCTTATGACAGTTGAGTATCATTTGTTTTGCCATAGTTGGCATAAATGCCATGTCATGTACTTGTGACTGATTTGACAAAAAGGTGGTTGTGTGTGCCAGATGTCACTGAAATTCATACTACTTTACAGGATGTTATGACTCGCATCTCTCATGTTAAATATTCCAGAATCACAGTCTGAGGCATGTGGAACCTCAGTACCTGTGCTGATCTTAAAGGTCAGTAGGAATAGTGGGCATTTAGCAATTTACAGTAATGGATGCCTTGGCCAGATGATTAAAGGTATTCCTGTGAACAGCATGGGTTTGCAAGGTCCATGAACTAAGTCTTTAAAATTATATAGGCACTCTTAGGTTAGATCTGTAAAAGCAGTGGTGCCTACATACTTTTGAAGATTTATAAAAGACTTCTGAAGATCTGTAGAAGTGGAATATTGTGGTGCCTACTTGTAGGCAGGTAATTCCTCAATGGCATTAACAACCTTCATGCTGGATACCAAGTCCTGCAAAGCGCATTTACTCTTGTACTCAGAACAGAGGTCCAGGAAAGTCAGCATGCTGAGTAGTGAGTTATCTACACTAGCTGGTAGATAATGTGAAGGATTACAGTGTACTTTCATATTCTAGCTCAGCCTGCTCTGATGGAAATGGGGGCTTGGGGTTGTTTGTTTTGGGAGGGGGCAGTTTGAGATACAAAGGCAAGGTTGCCTGAAGAACTGCGATAGAGACATCTGGGTTTTACTTGTAGCTCTGATAGCAAATTTCTGGGTGACCTTCTACAAATAACTCTGCAGTTCTGTGCTGCTCTGATACTTTCCCATTCAATGCAACAGACTTAGAGATGCTACTTGCTTTGTAAAATACTCTGGGAGAGTCATAGGTTGTCATTTAGTGTTTACAGAATTTACTTCAGAACCTAGGTTCAGCTCTTGCCACATCCATTTTCTTCCGAAGGCAGCTGATCAGAGGGGAGTGGTTTTGACCAGGCCTCCAGGGCATAAGTCCTGTCTTTCCTCTACCTGCATGGAGGATAAGTGAGGGAAGTGGTATGGGGTTTATTCTGCTTAAGGCAAGACTGTAATGTGCTGGAAAACATGACTCCATTTAGTTGGCCACATTGCAGAGAACTGAGGGATGAAGGGTAACTAAGGGTAACATGAAGCATTGGGGGTATTTATAAAAATGTGAAATGTCTTTTCTTATTAAAAGAATGGTCGTGCATCATTAAAGGCTACAAAAGCAAAGTGGGAACATGCTTTCCAAATCAGGAGGAAAGCAATCCTTAGCAGTCGTTAATCTATTTATGTTCCAGTCATGCTCAGTGTGGCTTTGAGGTCTGAAGCTCTTGTAATTGCCTGGAATATGTCACTCTGCAGCAAGATTCATTGTTCTGTTTTCCCCAAGAGGAAGGCTGAGCATTTTAGCTGTAGGACTTCCCTTTCAATTGAGCAGAGAGACATAGCTAAATTCCCATGTATTGTTTTGTTGAAACACTATTAATTATGGCTTTCATTATAAGCATGTCAGTTCTATGCGATCTAGGCAGAAATTTATGCATTTGGTGGGAAGCAGCCAGAGCTGTATTTGAAGATTATACTTGAGTTTTAGGAGCCAGGTTTTGGTCCCTGTTGATAGAAGTACCTTAAACTTTGCAGGATCAGTAGGATGCTTGTTTGGTTCCCTGATTTCTGAAAGGGTCAGAGACTTAATTTTTTTCTTTCCTTTTTCTCAACTTCTTGCTGCCAGGTTTCCTTTGCTATTCCCCAAACAATGCTCAAAACATTCAGACATTAAAACCAATTAAATGAGAGTGAACTCAAAGCTCTGTGCCTTGCAGGAAGATTTAGACGGGCAAGATTCAGCAGGGATTGAACTCAGTTTCAGGAAGCTGTGCAAGATGTGGCTTCAGAAAGGCTAACAGCCCAACCTCACCCATATTACTTTGCATGGGAACCTCTCTCCTTTGTGCCTTCCCTTGAAGAGACGTGAGCGCATTTTTAAATAGTGAAGAATTCCTTTAGCTTCCTTTCAAGTCCCCAAGGTACTGTTGGCCGTGGGAACCTCTCTATATAGATCCTATGGAACCAGCAGCTTGGAGCATAGCCATGACACTTCTGTGTAAGAAAGCACACATGCTCTATGCAAAACTCTTCACTGGTGTTGATAGATTGGGTGGAAAAGGCATATTTTTATTCTCTAGAGTAGTTTATTTTGTGAATGACAAATCTACACTGGCTTGTCCTCACTGGGGACTGAAAGCAGGCTTGCTGCTAAGATTCACATAAATATGAGATTTCTTTAAATCCAGGTGCTGTTCTCTCTGCTCCTTATTTAATGCATGTTTGATCAAGTCAGTTATACACTGAAGACCTCTAGGGAGGAGAGCTGTGAAGAAAATATCTTTCTTCATGCCTGTCAGAAGGTAGGTCTGCAACATCCAGGACTGCTTCAGTACTTTGTAGTGTGGAGCAGCCTGCTTTTTGTTACTCCAGTTGGTGGGTTGGTTCAGAAAGTTCAAGTGCTCCTGAATTTACTGGCATCTGTTTCTAAAATTGTTCGCTGTGCTAAACATGAGAAACCAGCCAGGGAGGTGGGCTTTGCTGCAGGCAGAGGGCCTGCTCAGTTGTCCTGCTTGCCCAGCCTGACTCTGCTTTTGGCCAGCTGTTGCCCAGAGCCTGTGTAGATGAGCAAGCAGGATTTGCTTCCAGGAAATATACACTGTGGAGTTCTTGGCCTCTCTTCTGGAAGAATAGGCTGACAACTGTCATCCAGACCGACAGCCTTGAGCAATGAGAGCTCTCTCTCCTCTTTAACTCACAAATGGGTTACCTCCAAGATGGTGCTGATTTTTTTTTTCTTTCAGAGATGAATCATTTCAGGAATACCTCTGTTTTCTGAAAGACCCCAAAAATGTGATTTGGAAACAAAATTAAAGGGTCAAAAACAGCAATGGTAACATAGGGCAGATGTTTGGCTGAGGTTTTTTTCAATAGCACAGAAATTGCTTCATGAACCAGATTTTCTCCAAAATGTCATGGGTGCTTGTCCCTGTAAATTGTGTGAGCAAGGTAGAAGCACCTTGGGTTCTTAAGATTAAGTGTGCCAGCTCATACTACTCTAAAGTGTTTTTCTCCAAACTCAGAGTCTTGTGGGCAGAAGGGGACAGAATGTGTTAAGATAGTTGATTTTAGTGCAAATAGAGAACTCTCAGGTTCTTCCATCATGTCCTGAATTTGGTAAAAACATATTTTTTTTTCCTCATAATAAACAAACATCTTACTGTGCCAAATACTTCTAAGCACGTTTAGATTTATTGCGTTCGTACTTGAGATACTGCCCTGTTCTAAGACAACATGTATACATAACACAATCTGCAAAAATCAAGATGCTGGTCAGCACTGTAAGAAACCCCTGTGGTTTCTAGCCCTTGTGGAACTATAGCAACAAAAAACCCTCTTTATAAATGCCTATGAAAGGCATTTAAACTTTTTTGTTAAACTATCTTCAAGTATGCTGGCTTATAAGTTAGTACCATTGTGGATGGCATGTGATTGACTAAATCATCTGGTGATGGTGGCCACTAGAGCTGTGTCCTCTCATTTGCTCTGAGCTGCTCTATGTGGCCCTGAGTGGGGATGTATTGAGTCAGATTTTTCAAAGAATCCTCTTTCCATTTAGAAATAGAAATATGTAACAGCCTTCTTGTGGACATAAGTTTCTCTTTCACAGAAGCACAGAACGTTAGGGATTGGAAGGGACCTCAAAAGATCATCTAGTCCAATCCCTCTGCCGGAGCAGAAACACCCAGATGAGGTTACACAGGAATGTGTCCAGGCAGGTTTTGAATGTCTCCAGAGAAGGAGACTCCACAACCTCCCTGGGCAGCCTGTTCTAGTGCTGTGTTAAATGTGAGAATAAACTTCTCAGTGAGGGTAAGTGGAACCTCTTGTGTTCCAGTTTGCACCCATTACCCCTTGTCTTACCATTGGTTGTCACTGAGAAGAGCCTGGCTCCATCCTCATGACACTCACCTGTTATATATTTATAAACATTAACAAGGTCACCCCTCAGTCTCCTCCAAACTAAAGAGCCCCAGCTCCCTCAGCCTTTCCTCATAAGGGAGATGCTCCATTCCCTTCATCATCTTTGTTGCCCTGCGCTGGACTCTCTTCAGCAGTTGAACTGAGGGGCCCAGAACTGGACACAATATTCCAGATGTCGTCTCACCAGGGTGGAGTAGAGTGGGAGGAGAACCTCTCTCGACCTACTAACCACCCCCTTCTATAACACACCCCAGGATGCCATTGGCCTTCTTGGCCACAAGGGCACAGTACTGCCTCATGGTCATCCTGCTGTCCACTGCTCTTTACTTCATGAGTACTTTTAAAATTATTATTATTTTTGTTTAACCCCTGCGGATATTTTACTGTGTCTGCAGTTTGAGACTTGTTACAGTCAGTTTTATTATGGAGGAGATAAATTTGATTCCTGCTGTCTAAAGCCTTCCTGCATGAACTTCCTGTTCCTGGATGTACACAGTAAAGGATTTGCTATCACTAGTAGCACATTTAGAGGGAAACAGTGCATCTTTTGAGCACTTCACTGAAATTCTAACTAGCTTCCACACTGAACACAAAATGCAATAGCCTGCTTAGCAGCGTTATGTCAAGTGCTGTACTAATGTGTAAAAAGAGTGGGGAGAAAAGTGGTGAAGTTGCAAAAAAGAGTTTGCTGTCACTGGAAAAGGGAGACTAGAGAAGAGAGAAATGGACTACAGTGTTTCACCCAAGCCAATGCTTTCAAACTTGATTGATTATTATTAAATAAGGTTGAGAAAGTTTGTCCTTGTCCCATGGTACTGTGGTTAGACATGTAGCCTGTTGAATTGTGTCCTTGTAGCTGTTCTGAGGGTGTTATTGCCAGCAGAATAATGTCCTGTTTACGAGATTTTGGAGGTATTGGGGAATTACTGAAGGGATCTGTCACTCCTTATTTTTTTTCTTCCTCTTTCTGGCTTGCCTTGGTGATGGAAAAGGTCGGTATGTGGAAAATCCTGAGACAGACTGTCAAGAACAGCAACAATTTGAAATAGTGAAACCCCATTTCAAGATATTGTAAAGAGCTAGAGGAAGCTTTCTGGGAAGGGAATTGAAGCCAACCACATAGAAGTCTGGACTATTTAATTAGCCTGTCATGAGGTTTTTGAAAGCAAAGATGGAGCTCTATTAGCCTGTTGGCTTCATGGCAAGTGAGAGCTGGCTGGAGCCTGTTCATCTGCTTGTAGTTTTGGGATGTCTTAAAGCCCTAAAGCCTGTGGGTTTTTTTGAAAAATGACATTTTCGAAGAGGCGAATTGGCTGCTAGGAGTCAGAATCACAGCAGAGCCAAAATAAGCTTCATGTTTCTTAACCCCCATGTCACTGTGAGGTTCAGATATCCCAGATGATGTGCAAATGCACAAGGACTGTGCGTTGTGAGCTGCCAGGTTTTAGTGAGGGGGGAAAAGGAAAATAAACTACAGTTGTCCATTATGTAAATACATGGCAGATATGAAAAAGACTGAGTTATTCAAAGCTAATAATGTTTATGAGGAAGGGGAGGAGGCGACTGTAGAATAAGAAAAAGAGCTAGGGGTGTGAGTAAACTGAAAACTCAGACTGTGACTTCAGTTTTTGGCACAAGTCAGCAGAATAAATAAAGCACTGGGATGGTAGGCAGCAGGGAAAAGAGAAGTGTCAGAAGTAGCGTAAAGAGCGAGTCTCAAGCCAGCGTACTGTGCATTGTGTTAGTAGGCATCAAGCTGGATTCATGGGAAAGATGGGTAACAGCAAAAGAGACTAAAGGATTTGAATGAAGGCAACCAACAGATTGCTGTGTTCTAGTCATTTTTATACTCTGGTATGAATCAGATGCAGCTCCATGGGACTTCAAAGAGGAATACTGATGTAACACTAGGAGAGAGATGGGCTTCCTTTTTATTAAAAAAGATGCAGATTAGATAAAATTGTGATTGACATGCTTCCGGGTATGTGGGGAGCTGGCATCAAGGGCTGAGAAACTAGCAAGTTAGAAAGGCTCAAAGAGGGGGGACTGCTTATTCTCTCCTGATACAAAATGATTATTAAGAAAGACAAACTTACTAAAATGATGTGGGAAATATAATTTTGTGCAGATTGTAGCCAACAATGCTCTTGCCATACTTCACGTATGTGTGAAGAGGAGATTAGGAGCCTAAATGCCTCAGGATCTTTAATGCTGTATGGGAGCAGCTCTGGATAGGTCAAATGAGAAGGACACCAGGCTTCCTCCAGCACTGCTCTGTTCCTTTTACAGGTATTGCTGACCTTTTCAGATGGTGAATGATTTTACACATCCTTGTCAAAAGCTATTCTGAGCGTTGGTAAAGTTCTGCTTCAAGGTTGCTGTTTGATAAAGGTGACACAGTAGAGAGAGATGAAGGGTGTTAAATATGTGACTGGTTACAATACCGATCTGAAAGATGGGCAAGGATATAGCGCATAGCTTTCGTAGAATTGTAGAATCATTTTGATTGGAAAAGACCTTTAAATCATCAAGTCCAGCTGTTAACTGAACACTGCCAAGTCCACCTCTAAACCACATCCCTAAGCCTCATCTGTGTGCTTTTTAAACACATCCAGGGATGGTGACTCCACCAGTCCCCTGGGCAGCCTGTTCCAATGCCTGACAACGCTTTCTGTGAAGATATTTTTCCTAATATCCAACATAAACCTCCCCTGGTGCAACTTGAGACCATTTCCTCTCATCCTATCACTTGCTTCTTGAGAGAAGAAACTGACACCCCAATCCCTGCAACCTCCTTTCAGGTAGTTTTAGAGAGTGAGAAGGTCTCCCCTCAGCCTCCTTTCCTCCCCCGAACAGCCCCAGTTCCCTCAGCCAGGAGCTCCTGTTTCATGTGTTTCCTGCTCCTTCCCTCAGTAAACTTGAGTGACACCATTTTTAGATCATAGGATGCGTAGTTCCTGCTAAAGAAAGAAAACTGCTATTCTGATTAACTCTTTCTAGGCAGTAAAAGCCTGTGCAGATCAAATAACAGTGCAAAATCATTGCACTGTTCCGTTCCATCTTCTGTTTAAAATAATATATCTATTTTTTGTTTACAACAGAGGACATCAAGGATTTACCCCCAGAATTCTAGAACAACTTGTGGAAGTTGCCCCATCATGTATTACCCTGGCCCAAGGATCTTTAACATGCAACTCCTGAAGCTGTGCCAGCAGGCCCTGTTTTGTAGTTTTATGAACAATTCTGATCTTCACAAGTGTCAAATTCAGAAATTCTGCTGTTTTGTCAGTGTGATAGGGGATAAAATTGTTTAAAATTGTCTTGATACAAAGATAACTGGGTGACTTGTCAGTAAAATAAATTCTTTTATTAAAAACGTAGAAAAGTTACCGGAAAAATGTGGTTAAAACTCTTAGGATGAGCAAAACATTGGAAGCTTATTGGCTAACTTGTCCATGCAGAATATACCTATGAAGACTGCACATTATGCTTCGTGTACAGTCAGTTGTTAATGTATCATAAATATATTTTAAATAAGAGATTTTAAAAATTTAGATCTAAGCAAAATTTATTTCACATTTGCTTTTACTGACAGTTATGTGTCTAAACGTCATGGTTACTGTCAGAAATATCAAACTTCACCAGGATCTTAGAGCACAGGTTTACCAATTTACACAAATTAAAAAGTAGGGATGGGGGAAAATCTCTAGCTAAGATTTTTGAGAAGTTGGAGGTCATTTTGCTTTGTTCTAGGGTTGTGCGAACTGTAATATGCTTTTCAGTTAAACTGGTTTGGGGCTGTTTACCCATTCTGGGCACCTAGCCAGCCTAACTTACAAAACTGCGATTATCATGATTGTTAGGAATAGTTCCACTTCTTCTCTCAGATTTTTTTCTGCCTTGCTTCTTTTCTTCTTCAAGGAAGTCTTAAATTTTCCTGTCAGTTCTGAGGAGACCCTAATTTTCCCCTTAGGGGTTCCCACAGAGACGCAGAGTTGCAGAGGCTCTCTGGCTCTCTGACAAATTTAATCCTTCCAGAGGCAGCAACGAGCAAGAGTTCTACTTCTCGGGATTGAATTCCTGCTGCCCCCAACCAACAAAGCCAAGTCCTGCTGTTGAGAGATCCACAGTGTTCAGGATTTTTTAATTTTATGGTTTGACCCAGAATTTCTAAATATACATCGAACTTGAAGGCTGTGAGGCTTTGGCGTTTGAATTGTTCCTCATTTATGGGCAGACCCTTTCTGTGGCAGTTGCCAGAGGTTGGTAGGTGAGTACTTCTGAAGTATTTTGATGCACGTCAACAAAACACAAGACAAAAGCAAAGAACTCGCACCAGCTGTTGGCCACCCAGCAGCCTTTGGACTGTAAGTACAGTGAGGTACCTGTGGTCTGAAGGCCCTTGGATGATACAGTGTTTACTGCACTGTTGCCTCTGGCCTCACAGTCTCCAGGAGGAATAAGCCCCTGCTTCCATCTGGCTCCTAGAAAATTCCTTTCCAACTCTTCCCCACTTGCTGCTCTGGCTGGATGTAGATGTGAATGGCTTTAATTATCAAGGGGAGCATGTTGAAAGGTGCAGTTTCATGTTGCTGGTGTGAGCTGGTGTCACGGCTTCCTTCATGAGAAAGCCTGCAAGGTGATGATAGTGTGTTGATCTAGTGGAGAAACCAGGCAAGTCTGTAATCTTAGCAAAGTCGTACCCTGCTGTTTTATCATCAGTGATTTGCAGGGTCAAGTATGGCAGCAGTCCAGGCATGGCACATGGATGCCGTGGCATGGCTCTTCGAACAGAGCTCCTGTTATGTACGATAGGCAAAACAGATGTGAAAGATCCTTAATCTCAGCTGTCATCCTTGCGGAGGAGCTGCGCTTCTCTTTCACGCATTTCATGTAGATTCTGGGTGGGATGCCCTGATTCTCCGTTCTCTGTGCGAATGGTTTCAGTTTGTGATGCAGCAGTGGTCGGAGAGAGAAAATCCAGCGGTTATCTCACTTGTGCCTTGCACTGCTGGGCTGCTGTGTCCTCAGTGATAACGCCTTTCTGGGGAATGTGCTGTCAGTCCTTGCCATTAGTGCTGGAGCTCTTCTCAGGTTACAGTTGTTCTTCATGAGTATGAACTTAGAGCACCAGGAAAGTCAAAGATGGGGAAATAATGGTGGTGTGTCAGGTTACAGTGGATAACTGGCCAGAAATTTTCCATAAGGGAATTTTCTGAGCTCAAACCAATTTATTGGGGTACAAAATGCTGGTGAAGATTTCTGAAGTCTCTGAATGTAAAGCCAGAAACTCTGTGCGTGTCTTTTTCTAGATACTGGCAAAATGACATATATTTTCGGCCAACCAACCTCTCTCAGGAATGTCTGGGCAATTTTTATGTGCCTTATTTGTGTAATTTAAATATATATATAAGGGTTACAATCTGCTGTATTTTTTATGTGGTTTTGAAAGTTCAGTAATCAAAAGAAATTTGCCAGAGAGGGGATTGAAAAAGAGAGATCTTAAGTGACATGCTGAGAATCAGTGCTAACTGGTTCAGTGGCAAAATTGTGGCTTTAATGCCTCTGTGTTGAGAACCGTCTAGAGCAGTTGTGCCACATCTCTTGTTCAGGAAGGTTGTTTTCCCTGAAAGCATTAACTTACCACAGAGAGATGGGTGAGGCTACCCTTCTCATAGAAGAGTAGCGAGGGAACTGAATGGCGTTTTGATAAAAGCTTCCCAGAAACTCCTCTCAACTTCTCAGGTTTTGAGGTATCTCATTGATAGTCTTCTATTCCTATGTGCCTTTTTTTTAAATTGACAGCTGTCTTTTCAACCAATTCTGTTTAAACTGTCTGTGAAAATGTGTTAGCTGAGTCACAATATCTAAATCTATAGCGGAATACAAAAGAATTGAGTGAATGTGAAAAACTACTGTTGCCCTCCTCTGAATGACAGGTAGTGATGCTGGGGGTATCCACTGTAGGGGAACCTGAACTGTAGACACTGGGGTTGCATCTCTTAACGAAGTGTGTGCATCAGCCTATCTACTTGTGCCAGAACCTGTCAGAAGCACCAGGGATCTGAATTATTTTTTAAGTGTTTATTCTAATTCAGAGCTGGTCTCCAAATTTCCTGCTTTACATCATTAGGACTAACAATTTGCAAAGATCTTCTGTTGAAGGAATTAGAAATAATTCTGCTGCCCCACAGGCTAATATAAATAATTTCAGATGCTTATGATTCTAGGGGAAGACAAAGCTGTTCTCATGAGCTGAAATGGATTGTCCAAAATGTTCAAAGGACTGGAGTTGTTGCCCCTGGTTTCTCCATCACCCTGGCTGTTGTGGTTAATTTTGCTCCAAGAAAACTGATGTCAAGCCTTGATGTGTTTCGTTTTGTTTTCTTCTTTTTCTTTCCCTTCTCTTGGATGCATAGACTTGTTTCATTTCTATCCAGAACACAATTTTCTGTCAGCATGAATGAACATGTAGTTCCTTCAGAAACATTCAAAAATAAAAGTGAGACTCCAATTATTCCTAGACACAATATAATGCTGGCTTCACAAATAGTTCTGTGGATGTTACGGCCCAGCTCTTGAGATTACAAAGTTGTTTTCGGACATTCTGGCATGAAGCAAGCAGGAAAACTTCTGGTGGACAAGGTGTTTTCCCTTTGCTTTCTTGTTTAGATCCTCTTGATTCAAGGGGTCATTTAGTTTTAAAACTCCCAGCTTTGTGTTGTTTTCATTTTGGATGCTAAACAAGAGTTAACAAAATAATACTTCCAGTATATAAGTTCAGGGTTTATCAGGTTTCCAGGTTAAAATGCCACCTCTCTTTCTGAGCATAAAGCCTGGGATGGGTGGCCATGGTAGAGAGAAGAAAGGGAAAAAATATGGGGATGTGTCTGTCTTTTGACATTTGAACATGGAAAGAAAACTGTTATTTTGTCATTTTTACTTTAGAACATGTAGTGCAAGCATGGTTTCTGTAGATGTGTGTTCCAGCTATTCCTGGCTTAGCAGGTGTTTTTAGGTTTGGTTTGGTGGGTGGTGGTCGTTGTTTGTTTGGTTTTGAATAATACTGTTTCGTTAAAGATGCCAGTCCAACTTGACGAGCTCAGTGAATTCCAAAACCATTTTATTTGTAAGCAGCAGCATCTGCATTTCACAGCAGTTGCTACTGGCAGCAGCCCATTTGCCCAGCGTGTGATTTGGTGGCACCAAGGGCGGCCTCAGTGAGTGCCTTTTCCTACTGGGACAGATGGTACAGTGAACTTAATGAAAATTAATTAATAAGGGGGAGGTGACAGAGACAAGCAGGACTTTGAAGATTGTTTGTATTCTAGGTTTTGTCTAACAATCAGAATATTTTGCTGGAGACGGAAGTAAAGGGTTCTAATGAATGAGACTAGGAAAGCAGCAACTAAGAAATACTGGTTTATCACAGAATTATGAGTTGACTTGTCACCCTGCAGAGGTGCCGAGGCCGAAGCAATGTTTCAGGTACTGTGAAAGGCGTGTATTGGTTTTAAGTATTGCAATCCTGTGTATCCTCGAAGAAATACATGCATTGTTTTTCTTTGAACAAATAACTTTTTCTATGGCTTTTATCAGGCAGAGTAAAGGATGATCCTTGTCTTGAAACATGCAAGTTGATCTGTACTTATCTGTGTTCTGGATGATTTCATACCATCCAGCACAAGACGCTGGGCTCTCAAAGTCTAAAGCATGTAGTGGTGTGGAGCCTGATGAGCCTCCAGTTCTACCCATAAAAGTTGATTGGTGAACGATGACTGGATAGCTGGAAAATGAATGCAAGTGTGTTTATTCACAGAGTGGTTGAGGTTGCAAGGGGCCTGTAGAGGTCATAGGGTCCGATCCTGCTGCTCAAGCAGAGCCACCTAGAGCAGGTTGTCCATGGCCATGTTCAGAAGGCTTTTTTTGAGTACCTTCAGTAACGGAGACTCTACAGCCTCCCTGGGCAAACTGTGCTGGTGCTCAGTCACCCTTACAGTAAGGGTTTCCTGATGTTCAGAGACCACCTCTGTGTTTCAATTTGTGCCCATTGCTTCTGGGCCTGTCACTGGGCACCACTGAGAAGATCCTGGCTCCATCATCTTTGTACCCTCCCTTCAGGTATTCATGCACACGGGTGAGATTTCCTGAGTCTTCTTTTCTCTGTCTTGTCTCTCTCAGATATGAGGGTGGTTGAAGTCCCTTGTGAGGACAAGGGCCTGCAAACATGGTGCTGGTAGCCTGTGAGTTTAGGCATAGGCACTCACCATGTGCTCCACACTGATGTATGGAACAGGTACTTGTCCACCTGATGTTCTTGTCAGTTGTATTGCTTCTGGCATTGAGGGACTTGAGGGACAATAATTGCCATTCCTTTATTTCCTCCTGCAGCTTCTTTAACTTCTTACCTTCTGTTTCTTGTTGATTTCTAATTCCCCTTATTTGTTTTAATTTTCCCTGTGCAGGAGGGGTGACCAGAAGAACTCCATCACCGTCTTCTTTTGTACAGCACTTCAAAATCTTTGCACGTCAAACTACTCGTCACCCTGTGAGTATCTCACAAAGTAATTATATTTGGGTTTTGTTTGGTTTTAAGTCTGGTGCATGATGTAATCTGCCAGTTATGTCCCTCATGAGTAAGGAAAAAAAAATGCAGAGCTGTGAGTGACGCATTTTGTAGAGAAATCTGGCAGGCTGTGCAGAAACAGGACCATTGTGATCTTTTGCTATACAGGGGCTCTCCTCCTGATACTTCTTCCCTTGGAAAGGAAAATTCAGCTGTGTGCCACCTTCAGTATAACTGAGTTCCTAGGCTATGGCTGTGTAAGACAACGTGTGTGCTGACAGCTGCTGGCAGTTCCTTAGGATGGAAAAAATCATTTGGCAAACTGTAATTAAGAGGTCTCTCTTCCCTCCTGCTTTCTTCAGAAGTGTATTTGTCATGTACCAAATGAATGTGAAGTGCCTCAACTTCCACTAATAAACCTAGGTAGAGTTTTGGCTCTATTTATTGAAGGAAGTCTCTCCTGTCTGCTTGGCCAGAAATGGCTTGTTTGCTGCTTCATTCCATAGATGTTTGCAGTCCTGTAATATTTTATCCACTGTTTGGGTTAAGTATGAAACATATCAGTGTAAATCTGAGCAGTTTGTAGCTTGGTATTATGTGGGTCTTTTTCTATTCTTTTGAAGTATGCCTGACTTTAAGAAATGAATCTCACCAAAAAGATTATTTGATTCATCTGAGCCTTGTTTTCAGAACAATAACGGTGCAGCTTCTGAAGCACAGAGAAGTGTCTTTTAGCCGTATCAGCAATCCAGTGAAGGACTCACTGAAGGAAACTGCTTCAAATCCTGGCTTCATGCAATTTAGGAAGTTTGAACAAGGAAAAGATGTATAGGTGAGTTCAGATCTTCAAATTGCCCCAAAATACGTTTTGTTGTAGATTAGTTTACCTAGGACTAAAACCTTGCTCTGCTTTTTATTTGTGCTTAAACTAATGTGTCAGCAGAAGGTGTGGTTAAGTGTACACAGGTGGCTTTCAGACAGTTCCAAGTACATTCAACCCATGGCTCTCTGGTACTATTTTCTGACTAGGAGAAGAGTTCTCTTATTTCTTTTCAAAAATAGACTTGAATGTGGTGGAACTCTTGTGGGGAAAATGTACTCTATGGCTTCAATGCAGTCCAGGTGCCAGTGCTTGTCAATTTACAGTTTGCCAGTGCCTAAGACATTACCTGTTTGAGGAAGACAACTAGAATACCATAGAGAGATTCCTACACTGCGTTATCAAGGCTCCCATGCTGCTTTTAAGTTTCGGCACCAACACTGACAGTTGCCTTGCAGCATATCTCTGCACTCCATAAGTAATTAAGCAGATTGTGGAGTACAGTGATGCAATGAAGATAGCAGACAGTCTTGACAGGAGGCTTGGGGATCAGGACTGAGCAAGGCTCAAGCTAGCTGAAATTTATATTCCAGTACCATTACTCCAAATTCTCCTAGCCCCTGACTAGACTTCTGACACCCAAGCAGGTGTTGTGATTTGCCTTCAGGCCTGAAGGAAATAAAAACTGAGGAAAATTTTTTCCTTCTTTTTTTTTAAAGCCATATGGATGTTCTCTTGGGCATCATTCAGAAATATATTGTTTCTATTATTCCATTGAAGCTGAGGCGAACAATTCATGATGCTCCAAAATTCTCCAGGTACAAGTTGTTCACACATCACTACTAGAATCAGCGTAGAAAAGCCATTTTGAAGTACCACGGCTACTGTGAGTCTGTGACTCCAAATGAGATGTCTCAGAAGTCAATGCTGGCTTTAGCAGCCTCCTGTGCTTCTCCTTGGCCAGTCAGACTTGTGTGGCTATTGTTTTGCCCCATCATCAGAGGCTAACTCTGATGCTTCTAGTTAATTTCTCTCTGCAGTACTGCAGGTTTATATAGGACAATAGAACCAGGCTAGACAAGGACCTGTGTCTTCTGTGAAGCAATGCTTTGAAAACACACATTTTAAAAGGTCTTAAGCTGGTTTCTGTGATATCTCAGGCCTGATTGCATGCCAGTAGAAGCCTATAATTGTTCTTTGTTCTTCTGGTTTTGCAAAGACTAAACTAGATGTCACTAACTTTCACACACATCACAGGATACTTACTGACCTATACTGAAAAGAACTGGACGGTATTTTCCTAAAGAAACAGTATCCCTGTTGTCCAACATACAGACATAATGTGTATATTGTTTATGAGTGAGAACATAATTTGTTACTTGTGTAGTTATTTTCTGCTTTTAATATAAAGGTATGACAATTGCACAGGGATACTGACAGTTCATATGAATTGGTTTGCAGTTGGGACTTTTTCCAGGCAAGGACAGGAGTTTAGATGGTAAGGAACTTAATATGCATCATAATATGCAAATTGCAGGCATCATAACAGTCTGACTGATGATAACATAAAAATAAAGCAAATAGAATTATTTTCTGCTTGAATTGCCTGCACCTGCAACTGATTTAATTTTTGTTAAATATCTCTGGATCCAGTCCTCTGTTACAGTGAAATTCATTAATGTTTATGGAAAGCATAAATAAGCCTTCAGCTGAAATAGATGCAATCTGTGTCCAAATGCTTCTTACAGATGCCAAAAAAATGGATCTTCATGTAAATTTGAGCTAAACTCCAAAACGTTTAAGATTACAGAACTGTAGGTAAGGTATCTTTCCTTCTCCCTTTTAATAAAATCAAATTCAACCAAGGAATTCTTGCTTTCCCACAGCATTGTAGGGAAAATGACCAGTTTTTAAGAGATTACAAAGAAACATTTACTGATTGGTCTTTTAGAACCGTAACAAAATAATGGAGTAGAATTACTTCCTCTATGTCGTCTTCCACAACCAATCTCATCAGAGAACTTCTATATGGTTTACAACAATAAATTAATTTTTAACTTTTTATTTGAAGGAAATTAAGAGCTTTTTTAATAAGTTTAACAGACTAAAACATAAATAGTGAAGTCTTTAATTTGCAAGATTTGTTTAAGCGACTCTAAAATGAGAACCGAAATGTCTTTGAAAAAGACAACTCTGTGAGAGAGCCACATTTAAAATGTGTTAAGAAATATTAGTTTTATTTAACCAGTTTTCACAGCTGAATATTTATTCTATAAAAACTTTACAGATTGTACAGTTTATATATAGTTCAAACTACTAGAACAAAAAAGTAGGTCCCACAGATGCAAAAATACTGTACCAATCCAAGGTAAAGGCAGATTTACACACTGTACAGCTCTCCACTGGGAAGGGGAGGTGGGTCAGTTCCAAGTAAAAACTTCAAAACTGTACAAAAATAAGGTTTGTTTTCTTTTTCATTCTTCACAATACATTCAATAAAATTGCAAGCACAGATACCCAAGTAGTAGTAGATATCTGCAGTCAGGAATCAATAACCACTCCTGAAAGGAATGCAAAATAGGTCTATTTACACAGGGCACTCTTTTACACCATACCGTATATAGTGTATATTTAAAATAATAAAAAAGCATAGACAGAGAACATTAAACATCTAATATAAGGTAGTTTTTTTTTTTTTAAAAGGAGTTTTGTTTGTTTTTTTTTTTTACTTAATAGTGTGCCAAAAGAATTTTAACTTATTAAATAATATATTCTAAGTGAACCTACAATTTATGAACATAAAATGCGTTTTTGGTGTGATACATCAATTAAACCAGCAAACAGGAAAAAAAGGAACCAAAAAGGAAACCCAAACTGTGTATAAAGTAGTATTCTCACCCAGCAACAGAAGCACTTATGTAGTTAAAAAAAAAAATAAAATACAAATAAAACAAAAAACCCAGAGAGACTATTTAAGAACCCACTAAAGCTAACTTATAACTTAGGATATTCATACACAAGATATTCAGTGATTCACTAATACTGCAAAAGAAGCTGCTTTTTTTTTTCCTTCCAATTCCCTCCCCCTTCCCCTCATTCCCCTTCCCCAAGGGCCAGTGGTTTCTTCATGCTAACTGGGTAAGAATTAAACATATTCCTGCCCCCTTCCTCCCACCCTTCTATACCTCTCCCCAAGAAAGGACAGAGTGTTTTCTTAGCATTAATCCTGAGCACTCTCTCTTGGGGTATTTGTGTGATTTAATCTTAACAGGGCTTAATTCCCCAACATTTTAGAATGTTCCATTACTTGAGGTATTTCAACCTTCTTCTGAGACCATGCCTTGTATCTTGGCGGATTCACTGGGCAGTGAAAGTAAGGGCTGGCTAATACCCGTTTCAATTCTGTATTCTAATGAAAAAGAAAAGCACTATTCCAGACTTCCCTGCCACATAGAAAATAATGCAACACCATTCACTTTTTAATCCATTCTCTATTTGATACAGTACTAGCCAAAGGTAACAGAAACTAGAGCCTTTAAAGAGATGTTTGGTAGTGCACTCTATATTTTTTTTAGCTTGTGTGTGTGTGTGTCTATGTAGACACATTCACACACATATTACATTTTTGTAGATATATATATATAAAAGACATATATATATGCACACACATACACTTGTGTGTATGTATATATATCTATATGTAACAATCAGGGAGAAAGGAGTTTTGTTCAAATTTAACTGATACAGTACTTTTAAACCCCTTGACAAAAGGGGAAAGGGGGGTCCACTCCTATTCCCAAGCTGAGCAAGGGGTGAGTTTATATACTTTTTTTTTTAATGGGCATATTTTGCTTGCCCTCATGTCCAAGAAATACAATTCCAGTGTCAATGGGCATCTCATCAGAACTCATCAATTTTCTTCTGCAGATATTTTAACATTGAGTCCATCCCTTGTGCTGAGCCCCAGATTTTCTTCAAAACTTCACACTCCTTTTCATTTGCTTGTTCCAAGTCCACCTTCATGATATTACGTACTAAAGCTTTGGATTCTTCAAGTACCTAGGCCAAAACAAAAAACAATCAGAGCCAGGTTAGTATTACATGAGAACTGAGCAACATATGAGCTCTTACAGGTTTATGTGGACAAATTCTGAAGTTGATTGTGATATTAAATTATAACTCTGAGTAATTCAAGATTTCTGCACAGTTCTTAGGGCAACTCTTTACATTGTTGACTAGAATAAGTTGAACTATGTCAAAACCAAAATGTATTGTAAAGAATCCAATGCTGTTTTGATGTTCTTAAACACAATGTACTATGGCATATGATAAAAACGACTCAGATACAAACTTAAAAAATACTTAAAAAAAAAAGAAAAAGAAAGATACATAAGAATGCATTAAAAGACACTGCTATACCAAAACACAGTCCTTGCTTCATGGAAATGGTCTTTCTCAGAAAGGCGTAATTATGTAGTTTAGTAATACTTTGGTTAGATTAATAAGAATTCATCTTAAAAATGTTTTGGAAGAAAATAAAGGAAACTTACAACTGAATTACATGTGACAAGTTCCTTAATTCGAACCATTACTTCTTGTGTGAATGTTCCTGGCCAAAACACTTGAGAGACGAGTCCTTTGGCACAAGCTTCCTGTGCAGTCAACTTCCTTCCACTGAACAACATTTCATTGGCCTGAAGGGATAAAAAGTTACTTCTGGTATGAAATGTAATGAGACAAAACTCATTAAAGGAAAAATGTTCAAAACAAATAAGGAAAATGCCTGCACTATTTGAAATACTGTTGTTATAGCTCTTCCACCTTTCAATTAATAAAGAAAAAGACTTGCCTAGATAGCTGGTCAGTGTTGTTGACTATACTGCATCACTAGGTATGAAAATATGGAGGTTGAACTTGAAAATCTTTTGTCATTTCTCATTCATGACTGTTCATTAGCTCTTTCCTGCAGTATTGCTGACTTGATTAACTATATCTATGGTAATAGGTTATAATGTGTGGCAGATCTGTAAAACAGCAATGAATACATCAACTTGCCTTTTGTAATGTTAATTGCAACAATGAAATCTTTGCTAAAAATCTACATTATCTCTGAATTAGGAAGACAACCCAGTTTTGGTAGAAGACCTTCTGGGAGCTGCCCATTTTGGTAGGAAAGAACAAGGAAATATTTTGCAGCAAAGATGTTTCTTAGTACTGAATGTGTTTGAAACCTAAACAGATAGTTTATTTTCAGCACTTCTCAAAAGTCTTCAGCAGTATTTAATTTATAATGGAACATTTAAAATAGCTGGACCATCTTAGAATTTGACCTCCAAAACCCACTGAAGTGAGCAGGATATATTCCAATTTCTGATCAAAACAACAGAAAATAAACAATCCCTTGTTATTTAGGAGTTCAATACTGAACTAATAAATCCTTTCAAGAGCTGTTTTAGCAGTCTAATAACAAAAAAAAATCCAACACCCAAAACACACCAACAAAAACCAACAGTATTTAAAAGATCTTGTATATAGCTTAAAGGTACAGAACAGAGTAAGTACTACATGCTATGCGATAAGGTGATCTCTAGTTCTGTAAATCTTTTTGATTTGTACTTCATAGACTTCACTACTTATCAGCTTCCTGATTAAAGCTTCATTCTACAATCAATTTATGCTTAGACTTTAATTCTAGCTTTAGTGGCATTTAAACTTCGTGTTTGCAGTGACATCTGCACAGAAACAGCCAGTGAAGATCAAGAAGTCGGAGTAATTCTCAACCATGCACGCAAAAAAATATGATAAAGCCATCACTGGACTCTTGAAATATGGGAAATAAGGTGGTTATAAAAATGCCCAAACCTAACAGGTATAGCATTTCTGAGGACAAAATTCAGAGTTCTTTAATGTTTTCTAATACTGGAAATTTTTAGTAATTATTACAGCAGCTTTCAGTTAAGTATCTCAAGTTCTCATTACTGTAGGTAATGGTCCTAGTATTACCATTGTATACATGAAGACATTTGAAAACTCAAAGGTCTATTTCTTGACCCTTTGTAATGAAATACAAAGTCTGGGTTCTGCTGGCAGTTTGGTTGGTGACTCCCGGTCTAAGGGGCATGTAAAGAAAGAGATGTTTCCTAGGAACTTTTACAGAAAATTTGCAATCAGCACATCCCTTGTAAGTTAATGTATGTGAATCACAACTTTCCATATTAGTTAAAAAAAAAGTCTCAGACTAAAGGTATAAATTATATACCCCTATGGTTCCACCTCCTGTGAAAGTGAAATGAAATATACAAGGTTCACTAACTGACATCTATACCTTCTAATTTTCCAGATTTTACATGAATAATACTAACCCGAAACAGTAGCCAAAAAAATCAGTAATATACACAAGTTGCTCTAAAACCAGAAATCATTTTCCTAAGGAGATATGGAAGAAACAATATTCTGACTTTGCTAAATCCCAGTTACACTGACTTCATGCGCTAAGTCTCTTTTAAAGTTATTTTGGAAGATTTTTAAGTCAGCTGGTCACGTCTACATATTCTTCATACGTATCTTTGGCAACAAGGATAAAAACAAGTGCTAGAAAACCTTTACAATATTTTCTAAAACTCAGTAGCAACTGCTGAGTTCTTCTGAACTTGAAAACCCACCAGTGATCATGGTGCATTTATCTGATTTCTGCCAGCTGTACCACAGCATTAGCAGACAACCTCACATGAAATGAACACTCCCATTAGTGTTCTCCGTTGACGGGTTTTGAAGGGGAACGTGTTGCTCTGACATCTTCGCTTTTGATCTCTACACAGTGTATGCTGGAGACCCACTGCTAAACAAGTTTTAATCCCATAATCATGCCACGGAAACTAACACGCTTGATGGTTACTTTCCAAGAAATACAGCAAAAGAAATTAAGATCATAAAAATATTTCATTAGTATAAGGTCCTCTTATATTCATTTTTTACTCGGTCTGCCTTTCTCCTTCCACAGAGCAACATCCCAGGGACATCCTCTGGTCTCCCTTTTGCAGCCAGCGCTTTGAGGCTCACAGGCACCAGGTGCCACAGAGCATCTCAGCTCTTGCGCCAGAGACCTCGCCTGTGATGTGAACTCCAGGCACTATGGAAATGTGTATCCCTCATGACTGACAGAAAAGCATAAGAAATAAAGCCAAGCATGCTGGAGACTGACAGGGAAACCCACTGTGTGAAGCCTGATCACGTGGCTCCTGTGCTTTATATCCAGGACCAGAAAAACAGACCAAGAACTCCACGGCACACACACAGATGTCACCTTCATCTCTACTATACATTATTTTCAAAATTCAAAGGCTGAGTTTAAGAATCTTTCTAAAATTCTATGTGTCCCTGGTACAGTATCAGTTTTGAATCTGAAGGTCTGGGCTTCAGATTTCCTGTGATACTGACCTCTGTTGAACATGTTCTGTGAAAAACACCACTCCATGCCAGACCTGCTCACCAGCCAAGACCGACCCAGTAGGGAAGATATTTCAAACAATCTTGTAATTAGATACTTTTACATATCTGTTGAAGATTAAAAGAATGCACTGAATCTGACTTACAAGAGTTAAGAGTGGGACTAATATTGCTGAATTAATACATTTGTAGCAGATATTAGGATGTATAACAGAAGACTTAGTTCTTTCTGTTGTATGATATTTTTTTCTCCCTAAAATGTTTCTCAGCTCACTCCTACCATCTCTTTCTTTCTGCCCTGTTATAGATAGAAAGCATGTACTTTATAAAAAAAATCAGTATGTATTCTGAATATATTTCATGAAACTTGCTGATTAAAGCCCAACTTTGTCCCATACAGCATGGACACTGCTATACTGCAGAGGATCAAGGGTAGGAGTAAAAAAGAGTAGACTTTTTTTTCCTTTTGCACTGAATATTATGGAATTGTGATCACTGGAACTTTCAAATTTAAATCTTTATGTTTAAAAACGAGAGCATTCTCAAACACACATGAAAGCATATACTAGGGAAGAGCTTCTCGTGTTTTTTGTACAACTTCTAAAGAAACAAAAAGTAACAACCACAAGTCTCTAAAGGACAGGGATGGATGGAATGGATGGATGAATGGATGGATGGCCAAATAAAAAGGGAAAGGAACAATCAGTAGTTTGAAACGTGTCGAGATATTAAAGATACTCTTAGAACTGTTAATCTATTCCAGTTACCTTTTCTGTTCCCTTCCAATAACTAAATCCAGACATCACACAATTAGTCATTAGATCCGTTCAAACTGATGTTTTAATATATTGAAATATGTAATTTTAAAAATCAATAAATACCTACAGGGAAAAATTGGCTTTTGTAATAACCAGCAATTTAGGAAAACCAGGTGTAGCTACAAGCACTTGTTTCATACTGTTACTGTTCAAATTGGGGTGGAAAGTCTAACAGCTTTTGAAGAATGCAGCATAAAAATCGTAAGCAACATGAAAATCATGTAGGTAAGAGATTTTTAAATGGCTTTTTGTTACATTTGATTACTTTATCTAGTTGGAAAGCAAGGAAAGGGATACTAAGTGACACATGGCTTATGTTTTCAGCATTGCAAAGTGTTACACAATACTTTTTTTTTTTTCAGTCCATCAATGCTGTAAATCAAGTGCAAGATAAAATCCTTCACAAAGGTGATTTGGACTGAGTATTTATTGCATAATACACTAACGTCAAACTTCAGCAAAGATCTACAAAGTGAGGAAGTTCGACTCAACTTCTTGAGACCTAGTGCATGACAGCTGAATCGCTTATTTTGCACAGTAGCACGGGAGCGCTAATCACTGGTGACACAGTGCTCTACTGCATAACGACAGAGAGTGCAGACTGGCCCTTTCTCTGCTACACCGAAGCGGTGCTGCATGCAACACACTGTTGGCTGGTCCTCACGATGTGTCAGCAGGGAAGGTGTGTCCTGGTATGCAGGACATAACCCTTCTGTCACTGCCAGGGTTAAGGGTGGCCATGACTTGGGATTAGGTCCCGTGCCTGCTTTCTGTGCTGTGCACACAAGCAAAGACTAGTTTGTAACAGCATGGAGCACAGTAGTTAAAAATACTCATTTCTCATGAAGGGTTTTCATGAGAGAAATTAAAAACAAAGACAACACATCAGAGGTAAAAAGTCTTGAAGTCCCTCTGGCTAAATTATCACAACTGCCTTGTGAAGCTGTCAGCCCCTACGCTGCAAGCTACTTACAGAAGCCAGGCCCATTATCCGAGGGAACGTAAGGGATGAACATCCATCTGGACTTTGTCCAAAAGTAGTGTATGGTGTCTGAAACCAAGCCTTCTCGTTAGCCCAAACCACGTCACACAGAGGCAATATAGATGCTCCAAGTCCAATGGCTGGGCCGTTTACTGCTACAATGATAGGCTTCTTAAATTGAATAAAAGTATTCACAAAATTCCTGAAGAGAAACAGAAACATGTGCTCACTACAAATATATAGAGTAAAACATACCAGCCCTTGAAAACTCAGTAATAATTCATCTCCACAGTAACATCACTTTCAAAACCAACCTGACATCCTTCCCTGATGAGGTAGTTAGCTTGGTGGATGAGGGGGAGCAGTGGATATTGTCTACCTAGACTTCAGTGTAAGGTTTTCAGCACTGTCTCCTGTAAGATTCTCATAGTCAAGCTGCTGATGCATGAGTTGGATGGACAGTGAGGTGGACTGAAAAATGTCTGAATGGCTGGCCCAGAGGGTGGTGATCAGTGGCATGAAGTCTAACTAGAAGCCAGTAATTAGTGGTGCACCCCAGAGCGCCAGGGCTGGGTCCAGTTCTGTTCAACAGTTTCATTCATGGCCTGGATGATGAGGCAGAGCATACCCTCAACAAGTTTGATTACAAAGCTGAGTTGACACGCTAAGAGCGTTGTGCCGCCATCAGGAGGAACCTCAACAGGCTGGACTTCTGAGAGCGGCCAAATGCACCCAGCTCGGCAGAAAAGAACCTAGGGGTCCTGGTGGACATCAAGTTGAACCTTGAGCCAGTAACATGCCCTTGTGGCAAAGGCAGCTAATGATATCCTAACCTGCATTAGGAAAAGTGTTGCCAGCAGGTCAAGGGAGGTGATCCTTCCCCTCTGCTCAGCACTGGTGTCCAGTTATGGGCTCCCCAGTGAAAGAGAGATGTGGAGTTACCCAAGATGGCCTAGCAAAGGGCCACCAAGATAACTAAGGGACTGAAGTATCTCTCATGAGAGGAAAGGCTGAGAGAGCTGGGACTGTTAAACCTGGAGAAAAGGCAGCTCAGGGGATCTCATCAATGTGCTTAAATACCTGAAGGGAGGGTGCAAAGAGGGCGAAGCCAGGCTCTTCTCAATGGTGCCCTGTG
Source organism: Nesoenas mayeri (assembly GCF_963082525.1). Classification (NCBI taxonomy): domain Eukaryota; kingdom Metazoa; phylum Chordata; class Aves; order Columbiformes; family Columbidae; genus Nesoenas; species Nesoenas mayeri. The sequence goes on along the minus strand of NC_137543.1, from coordinate 90,687,585 downwards.
ACAGGGCCAGAGGCAACGGGCACAAACTGGAACACAGGAGGTTCCCTCTGAACATCAGGAGACATGTTCTTATGTTCTTACTGTCAGGGTGACTGAACAAGCAGCCAGCAAGGTTGTTGGCTCTCAATCCTTGGAGATACTCAAAAACCCTGCCTCAACATGGTTCCAGGCAATCTGTTCTAGGTGCCCCTGCCTGAGCAAGGGCATGTTGAACAAGATAAGCTCCAAAGGTCCCTTCCAACCTCAGCCATCTCTGATTCTGTGAAAACCTTGCAGTTCTCCCAGCCCAAAGCAGCACAGTAATTGGGTAGGTGTGGATTTAATGCCCCTCCTACGAGCACTATATGGTGCTTGTGCCAAATGCCTCAAAGCCCTCTCTTAGATGAGGCTGTAGTCAAACCTCACCTCTGGGCACCAAAACCGTGGTAACAGCCATGCTTGGTCTCCATTGTGTTTATGTATGACATTGGTATAAAGTATCTATCTGTATTTTTAAGTGAGTGTATAAGTGAAGATGGGCAAAGCATTACTGAGTTCCCTTAAGGTGTACTTCTGGATTTTTGGGAGACAGCTTAATAATTCAATCAGCCTTTTCAAATTATGAACAAGCCACAAACAGTAAGAGCTCCATTATCACATACCACATGCCTGCGAACATCCACTCATCTCTCTCTTGTTTGGCCATAGGTACTATGCTACTGAGCTACAAATGCATATTCTCATCCTTGTTATCAATGCAAAATGACAGTTCATTCCAGTAGGCACGAAGCATGGATGCTTACGTGCTTCTCTGTTCTCAAACAGTGAAAGCCTTCAAGAGCTTTGCAGGAAAAAGTAAGCGCATGTGTGTGCACGTACATATGTGTGTGTTTGTACACACGCATTAGAAACAGAACATTTTTATTACATTGCATCCATCACTAAAGGTTATCATGTTGCTTCTTAACTCATTCTACTGAACTCAAACAGATGAATGCAAAAAAATTTTCTGGAATCATCTTATTCAAGCCGTCATACAAACATCTCATCCAGAGTCTTAAGATAATTTTAATCATGCCTGAATATTCCATAAAGGACCATTTCTAGCATATATATGAAAAATACCAGTATTATATCTGAAGAGGGCGTTTGTGTTTTAATGCTACCTTTATCCATTTTACTAACAATGAATAATAGGTGACAAATCAGTCTTCTGGAAGGGCTTACAGAAAACTAGTGACAGAAGCTCAGTGTTAAGAGCCTCTGTCCTCCGACCACATCTGAAGTCACTGCATGAGCGACTTCTATGTCCAAGGACTGAAAAACTTTCTTTGAAAAAGAGTAACTATTATCAAGTCTGTAAGTGGACTGTGCCTCCAATGAAGCAGGATTTATGTGTTACAAGGCCTTTTTTAGGGACAGGAATATCGATATCAACAACAGAACATAGGTCTCTGAAGGACTATGGATACTCTGGAAGCACACAAGAGCTAATCCAAGAGCCCAAGCCCTCAAAAATCAGTGTTCAAATGATAAGCTACTTGTTTGAACTGTTAAAACAAGTCTCTAAGATCCGTACCTTTCTCCATATATATTCGAGTTTGTAGGAGTTCAGCTCATTTTGTGTAAACATTGAGTTTGGTACCTGGCATTGGTATGATGTCCACTACTATTAATCTACTCCTCTAAAATATCCATCATTCCACTGCCACGAATGTGCTCTTAAAAGTTAATCATTCAATGCACATTTTGTATTTGTGTGTGTTAAAACAGCCACAGGATTTCCAGAAAACAGATATAAGTCTTTTAAAATTGGTTTCAACTGAAGGACTACTACCACACTACCAGTTCTCATAGTTAAATTTTAGTAGTAAAAAGAGTGATGCATGAAATGACAACTCAAATAGAAAAGGACAGGGAGTATAAAGAACTGCTGCACACTCTATCACATAACAGGTGAATGTCTGAGATCTGGTTCAATTGAAATAAAAAAGATAAAACAAGCCAGACTACAGAATGAAGAATACCCACTCAGATGACTGAAGATAATCTTACATACCTAATAGCTTCTGCCATCTTAGTGCTTTCCTTTTTTCTATCATCTGTTAAACGTCGTATAAAATAAATAAAATCAAGACCACAGCAGAAAATGCTACCAACTGCACTGAACAGCACAAGTTTACTGTCATCTGCAGCTGCTGTGTTCAGTGCACTTTGGACTTCCTTCATTACCTGAAAAAAAAACCCAAAACATTACAATATTTTTATTCTATCATTAAAAAGCAGCATACAGTTCTCCTCCCTTCTTCCCCCCATGAGATCTCAATCTTCAACATCTTGATTTTTCCTTAGGATCCAACTCAACCATCATATTGGAAACATTAACTTTTTTCATCAAGCCAAAATAAGAAAATTTGAGAGAAGTATTAGAAGCTTTGCCTTTCAAAAATGTAATTAGACTAAGATAATGAAATCATTTAGAAAAGATCTATTAAACATTATCTGTAACTAAAGCACTCATTCAGCATTTCTGTAATTTGGACAGCAGATGGCATATGCAGCCAGATCCTTAATTCAGGCTAAAGCTTGTTTTGAGTTTCACTTCATAAATCACCATGTCCTATACGAGACAGTACATCTACATGTTCAGATAATGTAGTTAAAACTCAGCTGACTTACACTTAATGACAGTTGTATGTGTAACATCTTGCAAGCAAGACCTTGAGTCTTGTTTCATGTATGTTTGTGCCCGAATAACAGGCATAAAGGAGGCAGAGACTTAGAACTCCCTCGACGCCCTCCCACCCCCTCCCAAATCACAATTGTTCTGACCTCTGGATTTAGTGAATTATTTTCAGATGATTTTGTCGATAGCAAAATGTGTGTGAATCCATCTTGTTTCCTGACAACAATGTCTCTGTACCGGTACGCACTCTCCGTTTGTCTCACGCTGAAGCGTAGCCTTTTATCAAAAGGTTGATCTCTCCTGTCGTCAATAAACCTTCGTTTGCTGGCTGTCACTCCTGTTACAGATGTCTGTATGTTGGTTGTACCATTGGCTGCTAATGCTTCCATAAAGGTGGATGTACCTGAAAATAGTTCAAAACAACAACATACTATTTGTTACATTTGTTAGCTCAGCACTTTCAAAATCTCTATTAGCAAGAAAATGCACAAGTCATACTAAGAACACATAGTAAAGATGAAACTCAGTACCCTGGAAGTTACTGAAATGTTACAGAAATAGTCACTGTGCAGAGAGCAAAATTAAAGTGACAAAGTTATAAAAAAATTAATTTTACAATTGTGAGAAAATACATTTTAAACAAGCCAAACAGACCAATATATACTTATTTTTAGAAGGAAGGGAAAGATTTATTTAACCAAAGTTTTGTTTAACCAAAACACTTCAGTAGGTTAACACTCTGCTTTCTCCCTTTCCAACATCCTTTAAGTTGTCCAACAGCATCAAGATTGCAAAGATAAAAAGAAATTAGTATACCGAAGAAAATGACACCTACAATAAGCCAAATAAAGAACCTCATTGACAAGATCATATAAAGCATAACAGTCTTTAAAGGAAAATGGAAATGAAGAAATACAGACTATACTTCTGTGACAGGGAAACAAGACCCATGCAGTGATGGATATTTTAATGGATTCATAGACAATGAGATATTTCTCAAGTCTAAACAATTTTGGCTATTAGAACCGGCAAACAGAGCATTATGTCTTTCTGGTCTTGTTCCCAGCCACTTGAATAGACAGAATTTGAAGACATGCAAGTAAACAGGTCGTTCCTCATGACACAGAAAGGACAGGTTTTTCTGTATTCCACATTGGAAACATAATAACAAATGACTAACATAAGAGAAAGTAAGATAACATCTTGGATCTATAATCTATCTACATCTTGAAACCACCATGTAAAACTTCCATAAAATTTGTCAGAGTAGAGCAATAGAATATGCATGGAGGAAGGAGATAGTAGAGTTAAAAATGTTGGAAAAACATGTTACAGGCCAAGACAGGAAAGTTTTGAAAGCCTTTTCCTGAAAACTGAGGTCTGAGACTTTGTTGAAGTCCACTGGAACCCACAGTCCTTATCTCAAACAAGTACTTCAGAACATCAGAGAAAAGATCACTGAGTCCAATCATTAACCTAACACTGTCAAGTCCACCTCTAAACCATGTCCCTAACAACCTCATCTCTATGCCTTTGAAACATCCCCAGGGATGGTGACTCCACCACTTCCCTGGGCAGCCTGTTCCAATGCCTGACAACCCTTTCTGTGAAGAATTTTTTCCTAATATCCAATCTAAACCTCCCTCAAGCAACTTGAGGCCATTTCCTTTCATCTTGTCACTTGCTACTGCAGAGAAGAGACCAACCCCCTCCATGCTACAACCTCCTTTCAGGTAGTTGTAGACAGTGATCAGGTCTCCCCTCAGCTTCCTCCAGGCTAAACAACCATGAATATTATGTCTTAAAAAGTACAGTTAAACCATGTATAAATAAGTTATTAATTAAATGCCATTGATAAATCTGGCTTAATTTGTCATTATAGTTTCTGAAGAAGCTATATTTTAAAAATTCTAAAAATAGGCAATGCTATGATTTTTTATTTATCTTTTTTTTACAAGAGATTTCAAAATATTTGATTATAAATCTATTATGATTAATTAGGGAAGTTGTCCATCACAGGAGCTATAAAATAGTAAGGTTTTATTTTACTTTTAAAAGTCTTTCTTGCTGTATTAGTGATTTAATGCTCTTTCCATATCACTTCTTGTGAAGATGCTAAAACTCAAGATTTTTCATTTTTTTTTAAAGAAGAAATTGAATTCAGTTTCTGTTCAGAGGCAGAGATGAATAAAATGAAATAAAAAATTAATACTTATATTGTCACAGAAGCTTTGCATTTATTCCTAAATTTTTCACAGCCTATTAAATACGTTTTTTTTCATTTCAGCAGAATAAATAAAAATTTGATTCATACCAAATATGAAATTGATGAGGGGTGCTTTCAATACTTTTCCCTTGTAAAGCACACTGTGTTGATTACATTCCTTTAAAAGGATTCCCTTCAAAGGGAACTTGCAGCAAGACCTTTGTTGCACATTATTTCATTAGGAACACAAGATGATATGGTATCACTGGCTGTAATAGTTTGTTTTTCCATAGGAAAGATAAATGAAAACAACTAATCACCTCTGATTTCTAAACCCTGACACGAGATTTTATGGCTTCTGTCCTAGCCACAGTGAAAATAGTGGAGAACCAGGAGAGCACAATAGATTGGACTAAACCAGAAAAGAGTCAGTAAACTTGTATAAAAGCTTTGAGCAGACCTTTTCCCACAACTCATACGTCCAAAGATGTACTCAAATACCAGAAAATTACTTCTCAGATGGAAAAGGCAGTGATTATAGGCTTTAAGAGACAACTTTCAGCAAGAGAGACCAAGATATAAACACCACACACCACTTTTCATGCTTATTGAATTGGCAAGAAACCTTCCTAGTTTTTGTATAAACTCTGTCTGCAATTGTCAATAGTTGAAGCTTCAAACCACAAACAAGGGACAGCTGCAGTTCAGTGGAAGAAGCCTCCTACATCCAATCTTGTAAACACACTTTTCAGATACTTAGACTGGACTAAAAAACCTGTTGGCTCTAGGAACCGCATCTCTGTGCGGGGAGATTTGACCATCTGGTACAGATTAGAAAACAGCACCAACAGAGTTAAACTGTGTTTGTTAGTGACTGTCACTGTAAGTTTGTGACCTTCTACACCTTGAAGTGTAAGGGGCTCTTTCTTTTGGCATTTGGTCCACAAAAGCAAAGAGAAGACTCAGAGATGTAAAGCTGTACTTCATGCTATATACAAATAGGCAAAGGCTGCACCACTGGGTGGTCTTGGACAAGTGTTGCAGCATATGAGGATGAAAAGAAATCAAACGTGCCAGAGAGAATTAACTGTATTGCCACAGACTTCCTCACATGAAAATTTTGCATTGAGGTTACTTATTTTCAAGTTAATTACAACTACATTTTACAATCCTAAAATATAGATTTTATAACAAACCAAAAGCAGTTCTGCATTTTATTATGTTAATGGCATACCAAAGACAAACAGAACGCCATGGCCATCTCCTTTCAAACTGAGCCTTCCAAAACCAATAAGGGCTTTGGAAAAAAGACAATTTATCCTGGATATTGTCAACTAATGAGGAACTATATTTGTTTAAGAGGTAAAAGAACAGCTCTTCTAGTTAGCAAAAAAAAAATAATCTTACAACTGCAAACTTAATTAATGTAATGTGATCTTCTCAAAAGTGAAGACACACTACTACTGCAAAAGGCTTCACCACACAGATGCAAAATGAAATTAAGAGGACTACTTGGTTTTGCAGCTGCTGATAAAAACCTGGTAACAGTCATCATTTTCATGCAGCTGCTGTTAAAGAGAAAAAAAAAACAACCCAAACAAACAAAAAAACCCCAACATGCTCTGGGCAACAGATAAGACAGGAACTGGTCTGATTCAAAAGAAAGAAAGACACAAAATACAGAAATTGCAAAAGAGGCAGAGTAGCAAAGGTATAATCATCCCCATTCCACTGGCAAAAGACAGAAGAAAACACACGTCTCTGAAGTATGAGTGGGATAACAATTAAAATGCACTATGCCAGACACCTAGACAAACAGAGTTGAAACCAAACCAACACACAACATTGCAGCAATCCAAAAGTTACAATCCCAGGCTCATCTCCAAGCTATCCATGCCTCACTCTTACTGCATCCCGAATTCTGGGGAAGTTCAGTTTGGCACATGTAGCAAGTCTTGAGTACGTATGAACATGCATATGTAAGTGTATATGTATCTCACAAGACTTCGCATCAGTTGTCCAGCATATGTTGCCTCATGTACCCTTTATACCTACAAAGAGTGCTGTTCTGCTGCATGTTCATACGTACTCACACTCCCCTCCCTGCAGCTACATGGGGGACACATCCAAACAGGTGCTCCAAGGATAGCCAAGCCTCTTCTGCACTATTCTGTTTGAGTACACATGTACTGGTCGTGGTACTCTAACGCTGCTTCTGAAAGGCTTATGACAGGTATCTAAGGAAGGAGCATAAGATGATGGGAGGCATGAATGATGCTGTCTGAATATTTCCCCCAACTCCAGCCACCAGAAACTTAGCGATTCCTAAAATGTGCATGCCCAGGACCATAAGGTGCACCCAAACCATGTAATTAAGTCCTTATCTTCTATGAGATTGTCCACTTACTTTTGAAACCACTAAGGTTTTGTCTGCCAAAGTATACTTCTGCATCAAGCTCTGCAACTTACAGCTTTACTTTCTTCATTCCTTTCATCAAACCCTTTCTCCTGATTGGTTAGTCCCAATCTTATTTCCCCTTTCTTCTTCCAGAAGCCAGCTCAAGCCTGTCATTCCCCTCCACGCCTCTTTTACTAGATCTTGGAACAGGGTCCGAAATGTCACACGAGTCAAAATGGGGATTTATAATGTGGCATGTTCAAGCCTAGGCTTTTGTCCTCTACTGCTTTTCCATAACAATTTCTAACTGTTTTTTTTTTTTTAAACTAGCACCAACCAGGTGTAGGCAGAAAACTACCCAAAACAAACCCAGTGCCCTTTTCCTGAACTGTAACATGTAGTCAGGAACCAGTCATTGTCCAGGCGTGTTTTTATGTTTTGCTATAGGCATAGTTTCACCTAGAAGTCTCTTTTGTCCCGTCCTCATTATTTGCTATTCATCTACACTTCAAGTAATCTCTCATTTCAATCATGAAATCACTCAGCATTTTCAGATATGTCTGCAGTGGTCTCAAGGACCTCCAGGGACCCTGACACCTTTCCTATACCCTGACACACCAACCACATCCTCTCCTACACTAAGTGACAAAACGGTTAAGCAGCAGCATCCCGCTTGAACAAGAAAATGAAAAAACACCACCAACAACAATTTCTTGAAGTGTGAACTGTGAAAATAACACTGCAATTGTAACTGATTACAACTCAAGTACTGGAGAGAAAAAAAATATTATCTGCAAAACTGATAAGGAAAAGAAATTAAACAACAACAACAACAAATCAGAGCTAGAAGCAAGCTGTATTGTTTCCAAAGTCCTTTCTATACTTTCACTCCTTTAGAGCCCCCTGTATATGTAACTCACAAGACCTCACATCAGTTGTCCAGCACAGGTTGCCTCATGTTCCCTTTATGCCTACAAAGAGTGCTGTTTTGCTGCATGTTCATATGTACTAGCAAGCTCTGACTCTAATTTTCCAGTCTTAACTCTGCAGTACATCAAATATTTCACAGAAGACACCAACCCCAGACAGTGATACCATGATGCAAACATAACATATAATGGCTTCCAGGAATTTTTCCACCACTGCTTCAGCAATTACACAGTAACTATTTCTTAGAACTACAGTGTATTTGTACAGATGACAGACATTCAAAAGGAAGGTTCTAAAAAACTATCAAAACCTTATGTGTTCCAAAAAGGTACTCTAGCTATACTCCCCATTTATTTGTCCAAATATATGTAGTTACAGTGCTTACATTTTGGAATCAAACAAAAGTTCCAGCTTCCTTTGAATGTCACCATAAATATTTGTAAGGAAAAAAAAAACAAACAACAAAATCCAAAGAACAAAACAAAATCCAACAAACTGGATTTATTGTACATTTCACCTAAAACACTGTTTTGCTCTGTGTTTCAAAAAAAGAAAAGACCATACAGAAGGTATGTGTCATTTATGAAAGATAAACTTTACACTACCCTATTCCGGAAGGATATATGTATTGATGCAGAGCACAAACCAGTGCTACTAATAATAACAACAATGAGCTGTGCACAGCTCAGCATGAGAAGAGGCATCCCCAAAGACATGTGGAAGGAGAAAGGGCTGCAGAAGGGGTGGTACTTCTTCAAATTACAGCCTGCTGACACCATAGTACCCTGCCACTGGTGCCACTGCTGCCAAAACCTCAAAAGTCCCACTGTTGGGAAGGGATATGTGTGCGCACACTATAAATTTGTATTTTCAAATGAAGTTAACCACTTCTTGATACTGTTTCCAGGAAACAGTTACACAGGAGCCAGTAGATGTTCTTCAGCCATCTTCCGTTGCTTTTGCAAATATGTCACATCTCCATACACAGAGAATGTAGGTTTTAAGCACAGATTGACTGGCAAATTACTGCAGTAACGTACCCTTGGTAACATTTCTCTACTCAATCAGAAGGTTTTCTGTACTGCATCACTTTATATCTTGGTTGTCCACATCACATTTAGAGTAATATGGTCTGTAGTAGCCATTTTTTACTTTGGTACCTAGTTTTCTCCATTTCTTTGATGACTTACAGCATCAGATACATTTGTAAGTTCATAATGATACTGTTAGGAAGACAGCAGCATGACTAGTCACATTGGACTTCAGTAGGTTATAAGCTATTTAATTAATTTTGCTTTTAAATGCCTTTCCTTCTCAGATCGTAAGCATCCATGTGAAGATACACTTGTAATGCCAACCAAAAATGCAACTAATTTGAACATAAAATTCTACTACTGAAAGCAGGCAATCAATACAAGAGAAAATGGCATTTCTCCACTCCCAAGTTAGATAGGTTTACCTTAGTCTGACTATTTTAAATCAAATAAGTGGAAATAAAAGGAAGTTCACGTACTTTAAGAAGATGGGAATAACAAAATACCAGACCTAACACTTGTTAAGAAGGATAAAAGAAGGATAACATTAATAAGATGTAATTTGGCAACAGTCTGTTTTACTACCTTTGAACTGTGCATTTTTATGTGTAAGGTATTGAGTAAATTTCACATTCAAACAGTGGAAAAGTGTCTCCCTTCTAACAATAGCAAGAGGCTTTCCTAATATATTTCCATTCTTCTTATTTCACTGGAAATATAAACACTGCTCAGGTGAGCAAATTCTTTTTTACTTTATCAAGATAAAGCAGGATTGCTCTCTTTGGAGTGATTTTTCTTCCATTGAATCTATAGTCAGGATACTGCTGACAAATAGAAAACAGTGCACGTGATCATTCTCAACATTTCAGCTATTATTGAAGGTGGCTGTTTTGAAAATAATAATAATAATAAAAAATTCCTAAGCACCTCTGATATTACTCCAGTCAGGAAACCCCAGCTAGATTTCACAGTAGCACAGGCCAACACGTTTGATGGGGAAGACAAAGAGTTAACTGTATTTCTTTTTCTCACAAATAAATACAAACAAGAACAACCTTCCCCAGGTTACAGATGCCTTTATAAAGCCTTTTAATGCTGGGAACATTTCATAAGGAAGAACTCTCGTATCTTGATATTCTTGGAGCTGCAGGTTATGATATTGCAGTGTTCATTCAAAATGCTCTCAAATTTGAGCTAAGTAAGGACATCTCTTGGGGCTCATCTCTAGAGGAAAGCTATTGCAAAATAGGCTAAAGTTTAAACCTGAAGTATATCCAGCTATTTCACGCTAACTCCTAAGGTGAACACATTCTATATTAAGAACACTTCATTGCAATTTAATCCAATCCCCAAAGTGATCTAGAAAATGGTTATCTTTGTGTGGAATAGGAGTGCCCTAATATAAGGCTAGCCTACAACTGATACTGCCAAAATAGACCCCAGGCAGTTTCCTGTACAGACACAAGCATATACCTGTCATATACACGTGACATAATTCTTGTAAGGACAGCAAAACTTTCTAAAACAACTTAGCTAAATTATGAAAGAGTTTTATATGGATGAGTATATCTTCTTTTTGAAAGCAACATGTCAACAAGCATAGACATTTCATTCTTATCATATAGATGAGGTTTTAAATACCCGACTATGCAAGGGTTTCGTTCACAGCTGCCCACAGAAACATTTGGTATTTCAACACAGAAAAGCAGTAGGCAACCATGGCAAGAGGGCTTTCAGAGGTTCAGGATGCTGATGTGTATATATTGAGCTTTACAGGAGAGTATCTGGAGCAAGCATCCCTGCTGGGAAGAAGCATCTCTGTTTTTACCTGTCTACCTCAAAGAGGTTCATGTGTTTCCAGCCACTCCCCAACATTTGTTATTAACAGAAGATGGGATATTCACCAACAAGTTCATTAAGAGATGGCCAATGAGATGACCCGAGCACACACTAGCTTGCAGCAGAGAGGACACCTTGTGCTACACTAGTACAGGCAGCCAAGTGCCCTAACGGGGCCAGCCATACCCTGTCCTGGGTTAGTCTGCAATACATAACACTGCTGGCTGCTACCAACACGGCCAATCTGTCCCACAGCAGCACCCCCTTATCAGGAATTACTGACCTGGGCAGAAATGACTGGCTGGGATGGGCAGGGGAAGCGCAAAGGAGGAGTCTCTCGAGTCTTCACTTGTGTCTTTGGGGTATCTCTTAGAGGCGAACGGCACATTCAGAAATGCACATGCCAAGCAGGTTCTTACTTCTGATTCAGAGATACTCAATGCAAAGTAATCTCCACTGAAGAGTCAAGTACTAGAGCCAAGCAGTTTTCTTAAAGACTCTGTTTTTAGGCTAAGCACAGGACTGCTATTTACACCACATCTAAAGTCACATTCACAAACTGTCCTAGAGGCAATCCCTCCCACAGTTTTCTGAATATTCTGGGAAAGTAAGCCCACATTAAAAGCAAAATGATGAAAGGTATCTTGGGGTATCCCATGCAACAGGTGCTGCACAGTTGGATGCTCTGAACTGAAAAAGTGATTCAGAGCAGTGTATTTTCTTGCCAAATTTGTCCTTTTATACTGTTGGAGAGGAATAAATCTCAAATATGATCTACTGGCTACAGCTGAAATGAGGCACGATGGAAGGAATAAGTAAATACAACTTGTGCTCCCAAGCCAAATCTTCTCTCCCCTGTTTGTTTTTGGCAACACTATCGAGGATCAGTGGGTCTGAGAGGACATGCTTGAACTGGAGAACTCATGGAAAATATCCAGAATTCTTTATTCTTCCTATATTAAATAATAATTTAAAAACAAACAAAAACAAAAAATCCCACTAAAAAACCCAGAGAAAGTCCTAAAGTCAACAGTAGGAGACTATGGAGAGTAAAAGACTTGGATCAGATGCTTTGCATGAGGAACACTTTTATGATATCCTCCCTCAATTAAGCTTTGTCCTGTATCACTGCAGGCAACAACTAGAAAATGCAAGAGCTATTTGTCTTCACATTTTCTTGTCTCACAGCTTGACCCCAGTACAAATGGTATGGTCTTCCAAGTTGTGGGATTTGCAGAGATGATAGAAAAGATCAAACATGACTATGAGTTTCAGGAAAACACCCATCATAAGAACATGCTTTCATCAAATTTTGAAACCAAGAATATAAACAGGCAAATCAAAACAACACACCCAAGGTAAATCACAAGAAAACAACCACAGCCAAAAGCAGTGACCAGAGAAAGAGATGCCCCAGTCTCAGCCAGCAGCTGGGGGGAACTGAAGGCAGGAGCTGCCCTGACACAGCTGGACAGGTCCCACACGCATTGGGAGTGTTTGGGTGCACACTCTTCGCACAGCTTAGCAAAGCAATCAGCTGCTCTTTAAGACCTTAGGCTTCCATAAACGTGACAGCAGTGAATGAAGCAAAACAGTCTATCAAAGGGAAAATCCCACAGACAAAAAAAACTAAACTGATAACTCCATAAAGCACTAATTAAGTAGTCAACACACGCTGCCATACATAGAAAATGATGCAGAGCTGCTAAAGTGGCTTCCCTCAGGCTATAGAGTAAGTCAGTATAGAAGGCAAGATTATTACAGTTACAGGTGGTCTCAATCCCCAAAAGCCACTTTCCCCTGTAAAAATCTGCTTTTATTAAGTACTGGATTTTTTTTTTTTTTCTTTCCAGGAAATATATGCATCTAAATTAAAGTACAAGTAGCAATATTGATTGTATTGCTGGTCAGAACAGACAACTAAGGAAGCAACGGAATAAGCACTATGATACTTAAGTGGGACATATTGTTTCAGCAGCACCAATGTATTAATATGAAACCACAGGCTCTAAGAGATTAATGAAGACTAATATTAGGAGGCTGAAATTTTGAAGAAAAAAAAATTCAAGAAGTCAGGAAGTTACAGATGTGGCAGACAAAAAAAAAACCAAAAACAAACAAACATCAAAAAGCCACAACTCCAACCAACAGAAAAACCAATGTGGTTTAAGGCAAATTTCAGAGCAAGTTTTAAAAAGACAAACCAGTGAAGATCTACCTCAGAAAGTAGAACTTAGCAACTACTATCAACTGCACCAAAACCAAGGGAGGCTTAGATGGGTACCATGATGCCTACTGCTACACAAAAATAAGAACAAAGTGTATAACAGCTGATGCTTTAAATCAAAATGTGCGGTGGCCTCAGAGATAATTTTGTAGCTTTTGTGTTGCTGGCAATAGGAAAGTAAGGTTTATTTGGAGGCTGAAACACATCTTTTCACAGGAGTCATATTGGTTCAAGAGTCAGTTTGCAGATTTAAAAAAAAATATTATCACTGCAAGTGTGTGGAAGAACTTGAGACATCAGGGGTGGGTGGGGGAATCTCCTTTGCATTTTGGGCTTGGATATTGTTGCAACTCCAATTGCTGCAATTCCAAAGTCCAGCACTGAAGCTTCAGATATTCAGTGGAAAGTTCATAGAGCTGTGCTTGGACTTACAGTTATTAAGAGACGGTTCATGGGTGACGGCCTCTGAGCATCTTTAGATACAGTAGATGCATAAAATGCTGAATCTTGCCTTAGGAAACAATCCATTAAGAATACACAGAGAAGCCAAAAATACCAGACGAAGTCACTACATAAGAAAATTACTATTAAGTAAAGCAAAGATCACATACACACAAATAATGGGACTAGTACATAACTAGTCACAATTGTAAGCTCAATTTTAATTTGGAAACCATTTAAAACATGTCACAGATGAGACAAAAGGATAGATGAACTGCAGGACTGGTTGTTTCCTGAAATCTGACAGGGACCCACCTGTTCAAGTCAGATTCCAATCATGAAACAAACAGAATAAAGAAAATAGAAACAGGACAGTATCAGCAAATGGAATTGAAATTTAATGTCTACCAAGATGAATGCTGTGTGATTTTTAGATGTGTTATGTAAAAAAGATATTTCATTAAATAGTTTTTAGGCAAATAGCAAGATACCCCAGTCATAAGGAGAGGATATGTAAATGGAACTAATACACTAATTGAATTATTTTCTTCAGGAGTGAGATGTAGCTTCAATTAACTCCACATGGTTAAACAGGTCAATAGGAACTGAGGGGAAAAATAGAATATACTATACTTACAAGAAAATAGGAAGTAAAGAACACTGGGAAGAATACAGGGAGATGCTAAAACAGATAAAGAACGGGTATTAGAAATGCAAAGTAAAACTATAAAGTTTTCATAGTTACAGATGCTAAACACAAATTATTCTTCCAATGAATTAAAAAAAAGAGAGAGAGGGGGGGGGGAGAATTGGACCAAAAACAAAAGAGGGAAATGTAGCAATTAAAATATTAGTGGGGAAACAAGCATGCCATAAGAAACCAGAAAATATTTATAATGAGTATGAATACATTGTACATATACTAAATGACAGACTAAAAGGCTTGAACATGGCAAGATTTCTGACTTACAGTAAAAAAGAAACAGACAAATGTGATAGTCTATATGGGAAATGTATCATAGTAAGTGAAATAACTCTGAAATCTGCTTGCTTAAAGACTAGCAAATTTGGAAGGTACCTTGAGTAATACAATTTGTATTTCTGTAATTTCAGATAAAGTGGCAAAAACCTAAAAACAATCAAAAACCAAAACAACCCTTAAAAAAAAACTAAAAAAAGGAAAAAAAAAAATACTTAGACCTCTGCAGTTTATTTCTATTTATAAACAAAACTGTCCTCAAAGTCATGTTTCAAAACTGTCCTTCCAATTAAAACCTGCCCGGGATCCAAAGCATCACTCAGGAGAGCCACACTGGACATGGTGGCAGAGAAATTTCATCTTCTTACAAGAGTTCACTCATTACTTGTAATATATTTTATCAATATTTTGCAGTTTCATACCATTACAAAACATGCGTCAGAAGCTTTCCTATCATGCATATCGACATCTGATGTAAATTTCAGAATTTTAAAATAATATCTCAACATAGGAGCAGCCCTATTTTGCTCAGCATCGAAGCTGTATGCTCAGAATTAGTCTTAGTGTTGTAATGTTGGAAATACATAGAAAAGTAAAAAATATCTATCTAAAATTACTTTTACTTTATAAGATCCTAAGACATAAGATTTTATGTCGATGCCAATAAGCAGAAGTTAGTACCAGTAAAGACCTCAGGGTTACTGTATGGTAACGATGGTATCATTCTGTCATTGGGAGTTTGATACAGAGAGCTATAAACTCTGCATCTCCATTTGATCTCAGAATAGGTTGCCATAATGTCAACAGTTGACTGAAACAAATAGATGGCTTATAGTTTTCTATTCTTTTATTATCTATACATCAACATATTGGTGATTAACAAACCCAAACACCTTGCCCATTTTTGTAGTTACTACAGTAGGTGACTTTTCCACTATAGTTAACTGACAGAAGATACTATTGCATCAGATGTTATTCTCCCAGCTCTGTTAAAATGCTATCGAGATCTCAAAAGAATTTTTCTTCAAGGTGCTCTTTTGAATCATTCTAATTAACAAAAAGGCTGCAGGAGGATTATCTTTTTCATTAATTCTTAAACAAAATTATATGCTTACTGAAACGTCTAAAAGAATGACTGCGGTGTTTATTAAAAATAACATTTTAAATTTTTTTTAAAAAAAAATGTATATTTTTTGAAACCAGAAAAGAGTCTATGAGCAAGCAGCAGCATGCTCATATGCTGGCTCAGATCAGATCAACACTGCAAATGTATTAACCAAGCTCACCCCTCCTGCAAGGAGGATGAAGCCTGCTTGCTGTATGTCTGCCCTTGGGCTCAAATGTTCTTGCCAGCAGACTGGCCTCCATTTAGCTGGCAAGTTCAGGAAAATTAGCCAAGGACCTTCCACAAGCCTCACCACACCCCTGTGATCCAAGCAAGCGGCACATACTGAACTACTTATCAGTACTTAAGTACATAGTTTACATAACATGAAAATTAAGATTTGTTTCCCTTCACTGCTCTGTTTCTGCCCCCTATAGTCTGCCAGACCAGACCAGACCAGAAACAAGTCATTCATCACAGGTATTTCTGTCTAACCCAGGAAGAGGGAGGACAAATTCCCTCCCTCCACCAGTACTGCTGCTGAACAATTCCATGAGAGCTTCCAAAGTCAAACCAAATTCTGGTTTAAAACTACTTACCATCATCAGTGTTTTTACTCTGTTTAACTTTACTTTCTTTTCCCAGTCTTAATTAAGAAAACTGGAATCCTAAACCAAATTTAAAACAAACATCAAACTTAATTCAACTACAGCAAAATATCTGGGAAAAAGTATTATTATTTTCCTACTCCAGAATCATTTTTTGGAAAGAAGTATTGACTTATGACTAAGTAGCAAGAAATGAGTAATAAACTGACATAAACAAATGAAGACATGCCAAAAACCCCATAAAAACTGACAAAATTAATTTAGCAGTAGGAACAAGCCAAACATTTTTGCAGGGTGCACTGGGTTAGCTTTCAGCTTGATCAGTTCCCGAGTGCTGCTGCTGACCAAGCAGGCAGCGAGAAAGTGTGAGAAGGGAGGTGGAAGGAGACACTGGGATAACTGAGAGTCATGTGAAAAAGCACGTCTGAAGAGAACAGCAACACGTCTCTCAAGTTTGAATAACGTACTGACTAGCAGATAACAATTATAGAAAAGAGTAGGTATTTCCTCATGTGAACCATTTAATTGCGAGATTGAGTCCCAGTATTGAAAAACAAACTCCAGTGCTACTGATTTATCTACACAGAAACTGGCAGAACTGAAATAATCAGAGAACAGTGCTACATACTCTTTCATGCCCTACGTTCTGAGGCATTAAAAAAAAAAAAAACACACAACTCCACAAACAACAACATGCTGAAAATCTATCTTCTAATATTTATTTACACTGTAGAAAACAGCTTGTGATGTAAACTTGCCCAAACAGAAAAATCATGAGAAAAATCGTTACAGCCATTTGTGAAGGGAACGCAGCGCACTTCACTGCTGCCATCAATTTGTAGTTTATCAATCCTTTACCTAGAAAGCAAAGAAACAAGAAAAATTGCCACAGAAAAGAAAGTGACATTGGAAGAGGACAGGACGTCCCACTGAGACATGAGCTGGAACACGAGGTAGGACATAAAGCCACCCATATGCTGAGGCTGCCACAGTCTGCACTGGGATGAAACACAAATTGGGACAGCCAGAGAAGCACAACTATTTATCTCTTCACAAACAGGCACTTCCCTGCTTGCTAGGTCCAGGGCTGTCCCTACAGCATGGCTTTTGACTGTAATAAATGCTAGAGTAAACTACATGTAATCGGAAAGGAAAGTAACATTCAAGCTGATGCTCCAGAAGTCAGTCTAACAAGTGTTCCAGTAAGACCCTGGAAAAGGTTGTTAGAAAACACCCTGAAACCTCTGAGAATTATATTAGTGCAACATGTACTCAAAAAGCCGATTGGGGATGAAGGACACAGAGAACAGTGCAACTGAGAGAGACTCTAAAGCTGTTGGGAGTTGTTGTTATTTCGAAACTATTGGGTATGGTAAATGGCAGACAGTTCACAGAATCACAGAATAGCTTAGGTTGGAAGGGACCTCCAAAGGTCATCTACTCCAACTCCCTGCCATGAGCAGGGACATCTTCAACCAGATTAGGTAGCTCAGAGCCCCGTCCAGCCTGGCCTGGAATGTCTCCAGGGATGGGGCATCTACCACCTCTCTGGGCAACCTGGGCCAGTGTTTCATCACCCTCATTTAAAAAAAATTTCTACCTCATTTCTAGCCTGAATCTCCTCTCCTTCAGTTTAAAACCATTACCCACATCCTGTCGCCACAGGTTCTGCTAAAAAGTCTGTCCCCATCTTTCTTACAGTCCCCTTTTAAGTACTGAAAGGCCACAATAAGGTCTCCCTAGAGCCTTCTCTTCTCCAGGCTGAACAACCCCAACTCTCTCAGCCTGTCCTCACAGGAGAGGTGTTCCAGCCCTCTGATCATCCTGGTGGCCTCCTGCAGCCCCTCTCCAACATGTCCATGTCTTTCTTGTACTGAGGGCTCCAGAGCTGGACCCAGGACTCCAGGTGGGGTCCCACCAGAGCACAGTAGAGTGGCGGAATCACCTCCGTGGACCTGTTGGCCATGCTCCTTTTGATGCAGCCCAAGATACAGTTGGCCTTCTGGGCTCCACGTGCACATTGCTGGCTCATGTCCAATCACTTATCCACCAGAACCCCCACATTCCTCTCGAGAGGGCTGCTCTAAATCAATTCATCCCCCACCCTGTATTGATACCAGGGGTTGCCCTGACTCAGGTGCAGGACTTTGCACTTGGCCTTGCTGAACCTCATGAGGTTTGCATGGGCCCACTTCTCAAGCTTGTCCAGGTCCCTCTGGATGGCATCCTGGCCTTCAGGTGTGTCAACTGCACTCTCAGCTTGGTGTCATCGGCAAATTTGCTGCAGGTGCACTCGATCCCACTGTCTGTGTCACTGACAAAGATACTGAACAGTACTCATCCCAGTACGGACCCCTGAGGGGGCCCCTTGTCACTGGTGTCTATCCAGACATTGTGCCATTGACCACTACTCTCTGGGTGTGACCATCCAGCCAGTTCCTCATCCACTGAACAGTCCACCCACAAAATCCATCTCTCTCCAATTTAGAGAGTCAAAACACATTCCCTTCTACATGTCATGACCTGTTGCCCATCATTACCAGCCCACAAAACAGCTCTGTTTTCAGAGAGAGACTCACACCGTGCCACTCCGGGTGGTTCTCTCACAACTGCTCCTTCCAAAGACAAGTATTTCTCTGTGTGTCACTCTGTGTATACTGGCCAGCAAGCAAAACCTTTCCCTTTCTTTTAGGATGGTTAAGGTTTAAAACATTGACGTTTAAAACTTCCCCTTCCTTTTCATGTAGCTTATATATGTTCCCTTTAACATATAAAAAATGAACATGATTATGACCATGAATTAGAAAGCAATCAAGAGCAGAAGTGGGTAAACAATGGATTTTGACTTGGGGTAAACTGGAGACACAATAAAAAGCTCCAACAGGTGGTTCTTTTGTTTTCAGATTTACTCCTTCTATGCAACGTCTTTCAAGTTGTTCTGAACCAAAATAAAAATGCTGCTTCAAAACAAAGTTAGATGTGTATTTAATAAACTGGACTAATTTATAATTAAGATTCTGCTCTTTCCTGTTCTAAGCTCTGCTCTTGTTCCAATTTCCATTGGTAAAAAAATGTTGCCCATATCCACTTCAGAGTAATATAATTACTAGAGTTAATGCAGGAGTTTTAATTCTTTCGCTGTATGAACTTGAATACATATTATTCATGATACTTGTAGCAGAGATAAATAAGAAACATAATAAAGGTTGCAAACACTAATACAGTGTTTAACTTGCTGAATTCTCCTTGAAGAAAGTTAAAATCAAAGAAGAACAAAGCCAATGCTATCTGCTACAGGTCAATTTAAAATTAATCATAACTTGAGTCCCACATGCATTTAACTGAAAGCCAGAAATGATTTAATCTTTGACTTCAGGACTGGAAAGATGATTCCCTTATGTGGTAAAGGGAAACCAATGGCTTGAATTCAGGGCTGTGCTGTTTCAAGATCACTCTTTGAAAGGGTCTGTCAGTGATTTCACTCTGCTTTGGTAGCTTAAAAAACTACACGTCAGTGGTCACAAATCAATTGGAAACAACTTCTCCCAACTCTTTTCCTTCCAAAAGCATTGGAGAATGACCCCTCTCCCAGTCAAGATTCCTGTACAAAACTCAAAGCATTTGTCCCAGATGGGCTCACTAGTGAGCCAGTGCTGATCACCCTCTCAGTTATACCACACAACCAGGTAAATAATCAGGACCCATAAGGAAAAAAAAAAACACAAAACAAAAAAACAGTAAAGCACGGTCCATTTAAAATAAAGTACATTCACTGCTCTATGTGGCAGTTCTACCCTATTATATGCCCAAGAGGTGTCTTTTGATGTTCTGATGCAACTAAATACTTCAACAAGTAAATCCAACCTAGACTCTGAAAGCAAAAAGATATATACCCCCATTTTGTAGTGCTCACAGGCAAACATAGCTCAACAGAAAAACAAGCAACTCCAGACACACGTGAATTATTTTCACTGAAAACTTCCCGCATTAAAACCCTTTTCTCCTCCACCCTTGACATACTAGAATTATCATTATTCCTGGTGTTCCATGGGCATCTACAAAAACAGATGTCATTCTGACTTTATCACACTACCTAAAACACCTTCTGCTCCACCAGATGACCCTCAGAGAGAACCTACCTCCATTTTGCAGTTCCGTGCTTTTATCTCTGCACAATGACACAACAGCTACTACCCTTTTCACCAGCTGGCATATTCTTTAACCACAGACCTACAGGTGTTTTCCAGTGACCCTGATGGATTCCCCTGCATGTGAAAACCATTTGACTGAATCAACAGCAGCATTTGCAGAGCAGCCTGGGGGGAGGAGGACGGGTTAGGTGACAAAGGTCTCTTCCAGCCCCATTTCCTAGTATTCTGTGATGCATATGTGATCACACTATGTAGCATTTATGCCTTTTTGTCTTGACCTAAGGGCAGTTGCTTTTCAACAAGCTGGAATATAAAGAAAAGGTACCTGGCCGATGGTATCAGGTGCAAATTAGCAAACTGTGGACAATGACTATTGGATTCTTAGCTAACTGATGCTTTCAGTCCTGATGGGAAGCTCTCTGACTGTGTCCTTGAATGAACCCTGGGGGTGGAAATCCCAGCCTGTAGACATGCCTGAATACTTGTCTGGAAAGCCACAACCACAGCTCCAATATGTATCTGTACCTCTGCCATAAAGTGTAGGGTCTCATGCTATGTAAGGTCTTTGTAAGAATGTTCCTCTATACAGCGCACTCTCCATTCTGAACCAGTCATTTCTGCCATGACCTCACTGATGTGAAAACGACTTCTGTTTTATGCATTATTTGTAAAACATTTTCAAATCAGGAGACTGGACACTATGACTGGGTACAAGAAACAATAACCTTCTAACAGTTTCAAAATAATTATGAGAAAAATAGCCTGTGGTAAAAAGAAATATCTAAACAATCAGATTAAAACTGACAATTCCCTTTTCTCCAAGGGTAAGGAACACAAACAGTCATTCATCATGGGAAACTGCAAATCTCCTTGGTTTCAGCACAACCGAACTACTATCTAAATTAAATATGGAGGCTATTATTGGATAAACTTTGTGCAATACCTTTTGGACTGCCTAAGGGAGTTTATGGCCAGCTCCAGGAATCATTCTCTGAGATGACCTTCTGCAACGCTTGGTGTTAAGCTAGAATTTGGCAGGGTTGCAGCAAGAAAAGTGAAGTCAGTTTGATTCGTCTGATATTGTTGGCATTTAAGTGCAGACGATAATAAAATCACCTTTTCCCTGATGTGGGGGAGCCAGGAATATCTGAGAAAACAATAGCAAGAATGGACATTAAAAGTTCAAGAGCACCATGTTTCCCTGGCTTACTGCAATTATTGAGGGGGCATGACAACAGTTACTTTTTCAGTGTATTTTTTTCCCTTTCTTGGACTTACAGTGGTTTTGCAACTGACTGTTTTGTCCAGCATTGCCTGCTGTTACTATATTACTTCTGAATGCTGAAGTTACCTAAACATCCAAAGCATATTGGTGTGGGGGCGGAAGGGGAAGTCAGTTTTTCCGTAAGTCTCAGCCAAAGCAGAGCCAGTTCCCTCTTGAGGGGCTTCAGGTTCCTCCTTTTTTTTCCCCCCTAAATCATGCAATACTTTGTCAGGGAAACACCACCATGACCCAAAAGAGCAGTGGGTAGCTGAACAAGAGTTGCAGGAGGGTATTCCACCCTGGCAGTGCTTTTGGCCCTCTGCCAGTTTGCAGCTGCTGCCCCAGGCTGGCAAGCAGGAGGTGGTGGGCATCTCACTGGGAAGATGTGGGAAGGGCAGGGAGTCAGCCTTTCACAGCAAAGCACAGGATTATGATATGGAGAGATCAAAAAGGCTGACTAAATTTGTCAGGAAGGGGGAGTGGGGGAAAAAAGAGCTGAAGCAGAAAGAGTCTTCAGCTGGGTGCCAGCAGAGGCAGCCACAGCTGGTTGCAATTGGGTGAGCCACCTCTCCTGCTCAGAGACAGTGTCAGCTGTCCCTGTCCCTGCCCCAGCAGGCACAAAAGCAGCAGGTTACAAAATGCACTTCCCTAACAAATTAAAAAAATATATAAAAAAAAAAGAAGAAGAAGAATAAGAATCTTTTTAAATAAGTCCTTCTAGCGGGTGCAGGATTTCTATGGTGAGGAGATCCATTCCCTTCCAAGGAGACTGCTTCCTCTGCTGTTAGCATTATGTTTGCAGGAACATTTGCAGGTGCTGTTATATTTGTTTGCAAGCCACACTATGGTTGGTGTAGGTGATCTTTACACAACGTAATGGATAAAAAATGAAGAGGGTTTTGCTGAGAGTGCACAAAGTCAAACATTTTTAGAAAGACTTTTAAGTGGTGGCCAAGTCTGCATGGATTTTAACATGATAGCAAAAGCACATCTCTGACACAAGGGCCGAAGCTGTTAAATTGCAAATCATTGCACAAAGGCTTTCATGAGGAGCAGATGACCACTCATCTCTTTTGACAGTTTAGATATTCAGAGAGCACACTGCTGAGCGATGTATGACATTCTCAGGATATGGGAATTCTTGACATCCCATACATATATCTTCCACATATGTTCCCTCTGACGCAAGCCCAATATTCATCACAGAGCTTTCTGCTGTTGACTTTTTTCCTTTCCTTTTCCTTATTCTTATGGTAACACGTTTAAGTTTAGATGATAGGTGAAGAGACTGAAGTGTCACCCCTGTTCTTCCCAAAAGGCTAAAACCTCAAGCCAATGAAGTGTCATTACTGTCTCAAAGTTTAAATACACCAAAAATAAGATGGCTAAAACCAAATCCAGCCCCAATAAATGTGACCATGTAACAATGACTCCCTGTTACACTTTCAATGGAAATCTACCCATCAGATATTGCAGTCCACTGAAGGTTAGCCTGTGTGAACACATACACACTAAACAAAACAACAACAACAACAACAAATCTGTGTAAACTTTTTGTTTGTTTTAAAATTTCTTCCTGGAAAGGATATTCCTTTATCTATCACAGTAAATGATGCTAATTTGTACTGAAAATGCTTCCTTCTCATCTGCTTAGCAAAGCTGCATTTATGATTGAAGAGAATCAATCATTGTTTAATTCTTTAATAACTTTTTGCCAGTATAATTGATTCTTTTAATATGTGGATGTTAGCATTAAACTTCATTAAAAACATTTAACATTGGCTTATCTAATTTATATTTATAACCAATACTTCAAAATCACTTTTGTTATCTCTTGGCAAAGACTTGTTTCTTGGTTAATTTAATAATGTGACCACACTAAGACTTATTTTCTTCTACAAAATATGACAAAGTACATATATTCTTAAGTATAACTACAAAATAGCAAAAATGAAATATAATCAGACATAAACAATCAGAAGCACATAGACATTTCTCTGCATATGTTTATCCCAAACTAGATTTGTTGTGAAAATCAGTCATTCAAAGCAAGTATTCAAATTGCTACTGAAATGTTCCAAGTGCTGAAGTAGTAATAATAATAATAATAATAATAATAATAATAATAATAATAATAATAATAATTTAAGAGCAGTCCCTGAACATCAACATGAGATTTAGCACAAAAAAAAAGGCCGGTGCAACTTGGAACGCACGAGCCAGACTGTAACCTTATGAGATGAGAGTGTAAGAATATCAAGATTATTGCAGTCCTAACCGCTACAGCAGTGGAGAATACATGGACTGTTACTTCTGTTGTGCTTGTAACAACCGCAATTAAATTAATGTAACAGAATCACGGATATTTCAGGCAAACACATTTTGTCAAAGAGAGTGTTTGCCTCCTTTGGTTTACGACAATGTACAATGTTTAGAGAGAAATATACACAAAGAAAATGAATTCCCTCTAAACTTTAAAATATTTGTCCTTTAGCTGTTAATCTGTTTCACAATTTAAAATCTCTAACAATAGTTATAAGAGGAAAAAAACAAATATAATCCCTAAACCAGTCACAAATACTGACACCTTAGAGAAATCTAAATATTTTAAAGATGGAACCAAGAACAAACAAGCAAAGTAAAGAACACCCTTCTGTAGGCCTTCATGCTAAAATTAACTGGCAAAATATTGAGCTGTGGAACAGCAATCATTAGGTGAAGACCAAGTATCTTCTGCTCAAGAAACTTGGGTAGGTTTGAAGGAATAAGCTTTCAGAGATGTTTTACCGAATTTCTACTCGCTGGAGTCTGTGGCACTCTTTTTAAATATTCCTTGTCATATTACAGATTTTTACTGTTTAAAACGTCTCAATTAAGCTAGAAATTAAAGAGTAACATGTTTTCTGCAGATTTCATTCCTATGCTGCTACAGTTCCTGATGCCTTTTCATCTCACAGCAACTGAACAGCCGTGTTACACAGTGAGGGCAAAAAAAAGACAACCAACCAACCAGCTAAGAAACCTATTAATATCAAACCCCAAAACCTTACTATGGGGATGGTACTGAAAACCTAAACCAAGACGACAGAATGAGTGAAGATACATACAGAGAAATACAAATCTGAACTTAGTGTTGAGGTATCAGGTAAGGGTTTTTTTGAGAAGCAATGGCATAGGACAGTATCATAGAATCTGCCTCTACTGTAAAAGAATAAACTAACTTTAAAGTTTGTTTGTTTTTTTTTTAAAAAAAAGACCCTAAGACACATCTGCATGTCTGGACAAGTGAAATGCAACTTTTTATTAAAAACACAAAAGAGACCTTTGAAGAAATATTAGCTCCTTTATGGAAAGATCATAGCATGGTAAACTATCCAAACAAGTATAAAGCAATTAATGACCAGAATTCCACCAACTTTAATTATGAGAAAAACAAACACCTGCCAGTGAACTTAATGAATGTTCATACTAGAAATGAGAAAAAAACTCAGTATGAAAGAACGTATCCATATGTCCCCATAACATAAGATGAGCTATGTGATACTGGAAGTGCGCTAGTTCCTTGGCATTTGCTTATTTTAAGCCAAAAATCCAAATCTCAGGAATGCTACAATTAATTACGTATTTTTGCAGGTTATTGGAAAAAGCTTATAAACTTACTAACTGTATATTCTGTAATGCAAAGAAGAAGCTCTACCTCTCAGCTAGAACCATCTAGTTTATTTATATTATATACTGAAACTAGGTCCAGAAAAGTAATTTTACATATGTCACGGGAAAGCATTGATGAGATGCTCTCAAAAAATAGTGGTCAGAATCCTTTTTTAAAACACTACATTTTGTAGGCCAGAAATCATTCAACGATTTGCTAGTGAGTCTTTCTCACATCAGACTGAATTTTGGAAGAATCAAATGAGAAAACCCTGACAAGATGAAAAGAAATGGAAGAGATAGCATGAGTCCTAATGTCCACAAATGAAATTACTCTTCACCAAATATAAACATCTTCATAAAACTTGAAGATTTAGATCAAATCGATACTTCTGCTGCATTTCCTACCAGCCTACAGAGCTGTCTTAATGACTTCATACTGAGTTTATTTCTCTAGCATGACCAGACAGCAAAATCGTTGAGAAGCAGGGATTTTCCATTTACTTACAGATGCACTCTCAGGGGACCTTTGAACTTTAATAACATGTAAACCCCCCCCCCCCCTCCCAATTTATCAGATTCTGTAGAGTCTTAAATTTAAGGTAGAGATATGGAGATTATTACTTCTTAGATTTAATCATGTTATTAATTTAGAGCAGCAAACTCAGACAATGAAATTTGAATTCTCCATAACTTGGGCAAAAGAAAGAAAAAACTTGGTCCTACTGTATGATCAGTACATTTTGTGGGCAAAACCTGTTACACTGACAATAAGAAACAAAGAATGTGGTTAAAAGAGGATTTCATCTATCTCAGATGTAGTAACAAACACAACCCCCAGTAATTATTTATTATCTACAGACCACAAAAATTCCAAGCTAGTTTGGATATGTGTTATATCCTGCAGCAATGCTGACCTGTGAATTTACAAGACACGGGTCTGAAGCACAGGAGCGATTACAGGACTATAAACTAAGACAAGTTTCTCATTTCCACAATGAACCAGGATACCTTTCCTGTCACCATCTTGTGTCAAAAGTATCACTCTACACTCCAAACTTCCTACACTAGAGAAACAACTCTCTTAGAAAGGTTTATTGCTCTTGAAGGTATATTGCCTCTTTCTTCTGGCAAAATGTTCCCTCTTACAGAACTATAGAGATCCTAGTAAACATGCTGTGATAACCCATGAATAGCAGACTGTATTTAGATCTGGAGATGTGCATTCTTATTTGGCAAAATGTTGCAGACATTTGAAATCAGGTGGTCTTTACTGATATCTTGATGGAAAGACAATTAGAGGTACAAAACAACACCTACTTGTTATTTTTCTTAAACACAGCTAATTTGTCATTAACTGTAAAATATTCTAATCCGTCTGAGCAGTGACCTTATGAAGTTGTGTCTTAAAAAGCTTGACATCATATTTATGTTGCAAACAAGAAAAATCCAACACCGGCTAGATTTGTCAACTTTCTAGAATATGTTTAAAACCAGTAAAAGCCAAAGGTTTTCAGGCAAGTCTCAAGGTAATGCTTTATTGCTCATGGCACTACACTCACCTAACTGAAGCTCTGCCAATTGATAATTAGTGACTACAACCATTATGCCTATTTTGTTTTAATCCTAACCAGGTATTTTGTTTGAGCACAAAAATTTTCACAATTCTGCATAGTTAGCAAACAATATGGAACTAGATACTTTCTTGTATTATTTCAAAGTAGGAGTGATAAATTTAGATGAATTATGAAAGTCATTAATTCAGTACTTATTCTAGTATTATATAAATTTATGAGGTATTTTGAGAATGAGTATTTCCCCCTCCCCTCTGCCTCACAAACCTTAATTTAAATCAGCTGATATCCAGAAACAAGTTCATGTACTTAGAGTATAAGTGAGTTCTAAATCATTTGCCTTCAGAGAAAAAGATATTAAAATAACTATGGCACTGTTTCTAAAAAAGGATGAAGATCACTGCCTGAAACAAATACAAAATATAAGAAACTGCCTCTTTTTCTTCTAGTGAGTCACAGCCGAAAGAGTGGGAAATATGTGGGAAAATAAAACATTGTGACTGTGGTACGAGCAGAAACAAGCACAAAGCCAAATTGATCAAACAAGTAGTGCATAACTTTTCAGAAAGTCTGGAGCTAAAAATGAAACAGAAAGTGCAACTGATTCAGCAGTGTCAACTGCTGAAACTGCAAGTCACTGTGCCATAAAAGAGCTGGTGCACTATGAACACTGGGAAGGATTCCCACAGAAAAGAGATGCACTGCAAATCACTCTTCCTCCAAAATCAATACTTAAAATAACTATAATTACAGAGTTCCTTGGTCACAACATGTAGCTACTGCTAGCAAAAGGAAATCAGACCAACAAAGTCAAACACTCAAAAAAAATATAAAAGTATGTGTAGATAAAAATTATTTTTTAAAAGGAAGAAAGTGAATTTGCTGCATGTTGCAAATACATGGAAACAACATCACCTGATCAACTGAGCAAGCAATATGTTGTAAAGACAACATCTACAGACCTTGGGCTTCTGATCTCCAGAGTGATCTTTAAAATCTGATAGGCAAAACGTTCTGAGTTTGTAGCTGATTCAGGAACAGCAAACGCTTTGATTTACAAAACCTGATGAAAATGCGACGCACTCACAAATTAAAGCAGCCAAAGGTCATGCTTGATAGAGGGATGCCCAACCCTCACCTGGGGCAGTTCAGAGGCTGTCATGACACCCAGCGCCCCCCAGAGGGCACGCAAAGATCTCTGGAAAGGGGCCCACAACAGCCCATGGGCTCCACTCCTTGCTACAGAAGAGTAAGGCAGGACAGTGAGCACAGCCCAAACCTCCACCGAGGCACTGAAGTGCTGGGCCTTTCTGGTGACAGTCCAAAACCACAACCACAAACTAGTAACCTCACTGAGGGGAAAAAAAAAAAGGTAGTAAATACATTTTCTTCCCACAGTGGAATATATATTGGTGCAGTAAATGCAAATAGGGTATTAAGCTTCTCTGTGACTTGTCTTTAGCGCCTTTTTAGCCTTGCAAGGATAAAACCAGGAAGTCTTACAGGTGCTCACTTCACCCACCACGTTTAAGAAACAGTAAAACAAGGTTAGGAAATCTCAGAAGGTAATCACAGCTGCTGGACTAGACAAGTGGACAAAGGTATGCTGTGACAGATCAGGAGGGTTACTGGCGCAAGTAGGTGTAGGAATAGATGGGGGAGTTCATGAAAAAAAGGAAAACAATTCAAGTATTACAGTTCCAGCCATAAATATACTTCCACACATAAATATACTTGGACCATTTGATATTATTTTTTCAATAAAATTTTGGCTCCTGCTCTTGCATGCACACACCCCTCCCCCCAAAACCACAAAACTGCCACCCCACACACCTGCAACCAACCTGTGCAAGTTCCTTGAAATCAAGTAAATGATCTAGTGATTGGGGGATGGCGGAGAAAAAGATGAGTAGATACTTTTGGCACTGGTGCAATAACAAGATAAGAAACTATTTTTTAGTGGTAATAACCATTTGGAGGTGAGAGAAGCATGGTATATGAATAGTTAAAAAAATATATGAGGAAACATTATTATTCATACACAAACTAAAAATACTTTTCAAGTACACAGGTCTGCCTTGGGCTCAATTTTAGTCTGTATTTTTTTACTCAATACTTGGATAATGGAAGAAAAACTATACTTTAGAAATGAACAGATTACATGAAACTGAGAGGACCACAAGCTTTCAGAAGGGGAAGAACACATTTCTAAATTCTATTGCTGAATTTGGAAGATAGCTTGAAAAGTGAATTTTTACTTGTATGGAAGAAAAATAAAACATGCACTAAAATGTGGAATAACAGACTATGAAGCACAACATAGAAAAGTTTACTGGCTTATAATCAATCACGAAGTGTACACCAGTTGACAAAATGAGGTAAAAAAGAAGGGCAAAGCCCAATTCTGAGGCATATTTGTAAGGAAACTTTATATGTGCAAGGATATGGCACTTTCTACTAAGTACTTGTGAAGTATCTGCTGAAACAATCCATCCAATTTTGAGTACCATACCTAAAAAGAGATACTTTGGGCTGTCCACGGTTGATCTACAATGGCAAGAGATTTAAAAACAAGACATATGAGGAAAGATGAAAGGAATAGCATCTTTTTAGTCCATAAGAAGTATGGAGATCTGACAGCTGTGCTGCAGTATATGCAAGTCAAATTTGAATTGTTCGAAGAACAATTTAGCATTGGCTAAACCTGTATTAATTAGACTATATTGGGGAAAGAAAAAAGCTGAGGACTTTTCTAATCAAAGCAGTAAGAGAGGTGAGTTAGATATGGTTTAATACCCATTATGGATCTAATTAAGAACAGGTTATACAACGCCTGTCAGGGAAAACACAAACTTGGCTCAGTTCAGCCTCAGCACAAGGACGGACTAAGCTGTTCAACATCTCGTTTAGTCCAAACTTCAGCCCTAACTACATCTGAGTTGTGGTGCAGGTTTTTTTCTTTTAATCTGCTTTCCACATGCATAGTCCCAGTTACAGTGCTATTGTATTTCGAACAAAGGACAATATTTATTGCTTCAGTGACATGTTGTTCTACACAGCTCTTAAGCCTAAGATATTAGGTATCTCTAAATGGAGAAAAAGTATTTGAGTAACAGGCTTACTACAAACACATACTGTCTTGCTAGTTTGAAGCTGTTGGTAGAAATCCATACCACTAAAGACAGAGCAAATGGGGGCATTAACGCTCTTAGAGATTTAAACCGGCTCCAGAACACACCCCACAAAATTCCCATGTGGTAACAGCATCTACTTGAGGAGCCCTATTATCTATCAAATTCTCCAAATTTGTAACTAAGACTATGAGGCTACATGTCCAAATAATCAAAAGATTCAAACATGACTAATACTGAAAAATGACAAGGTCAGAATACATTTTACAAGCTTGACTATTTGACGATGTACATGAGAGATTATTTGAACTAAGAAAGTTCCTCTTTTCCCCCTAAAAATCAGACTTCCAATGCCGGAAGTTAACAAGCAACAACTATTCAGATTTTGGCTCCCACAGTCTACATAGGATAGTGTGACATATTAGAAAGAAGCACCTAATGAGAGCTGATGATCTTACTAATTTAACTATCTAACGTGTGGCATTGCAGAAGCATAACCTGATTATTCTTGGAGGTGGGCATTTAAGGATGAGGGGCAAAGTAAACAAGTTGTAATGGGGCAAATTCTGATATTAGGTTGAAAAAAGTTCACAAAGTGGTAGTCAAGTGCTGGAACAAGTGTCCCCAAGAGGTGTGGAATGTCCATCCTTGCAGATACTTTAAACAAGCCCTGAGCAGACTTCACAAGGATATTGAAATGTGAAGCAAAGCAAAAAAAATAGGACCTTAAGCACAAGATTGAATCACATAATTTTTTTAATAACTAAATACAACCCAATAGATTCTGTTAATTGGACTACCTGATAGACCTTGGCAATTATTCCTATTATAGAGCTGCGTAAAAAATAGGGACATATTTGCCTGTTAAATACTGACTTCTAAAATAAATGACAAAAGGCACTTCCCTTCATCAGGCAGTTCTAAAAAGTCTTATTGACTAATGGCCCAGGCCACATTTTGCTGGGTCTGAATTATAAGGTTCTTGGCCAAAGTGAAGTTCCAAGTCAGCTGCCTCCATTCTTATCATCCACAGGGACACAGCTGCCAATGCCCACAGTGGAGATGGCTGAGGGAAAAGGCCATTAAAAAGGCTCTGTGCTAGCTTAGTTGAGATATAAATCAATCTTTCCTCTGCTGTAAAACTCAGTGCTGAGGTTTTTATGTTCATGGGTTACATACTGCCTGTGTTTGAAGAAGCTGCTTAGTGACACTGTTTGCTTCTATGAGGGGAGTAGCAGACCAGTGTATTGCGTTAGGGTTATAAGCATCTAAGGGATCACTAATTAAGGGACCTCAGAGTTATATCTGTATCTCTACTAACTGTAATAAGGGCTTTTGCTCAGTGAAGAAAACAGCTCTTGATGTTCTCAGCAGGAAAAAAAAAAGTATTTTCAGAATACATCTAGGGCATGTTTCAGTAAGCAGCAGTGTCAGTATCAAGATCCTCCTCTGCCCAATGTCTGCTGGTTTCAGCCCCTGCTCAGCCCCTTTAAGTAGGCTGATGTAAATTAAAGGATATGGGCAGGAACCAGCAGCCAAAACCATAGTGTGATAAGGACAGACAGAAGGAAAAAAGCCATTGTGCAAGCAGGTGTAGGAAGCACTTAATGTTTAACCACAGTACTTAATTGGGGGGAAAAGTTGCACTAGGTTGCCTAATAGAAATCTGTGGCTGTATAATATTTCTCCTCCTCAAGGAAGCAGTAGAGACTGAAAACTTTGAATAAGCTATATATTCAACAGGCAGAATGAGAGAGA
The DNA here is from genome assembly GCF_963082525.1 of Nesoenas mayeri. Taxonomy (NCBI): domain Eukaryota; kingdom Metazoa; phylum Chordata; class Aves; order Columbiformes; family Columbidae; genus Nesoenas; species Nesoenas mayeri. Next base: position 90,655,624 of record NC_137543.1, on the reverse strand, counting down.
AATGAGGAGAAACCACTTAAGCAAGGCACAGGAAAACCAACCCAAGCAATTTTAGAGAAAAAGAAATTCTTTTTGCCAGGACCTTTCCCACTTTTGTGAGGGTTCAATACAGGGAACCCAAGGATATTCCTAAAACCAAATTTCCAAAATTTAAAGTTTAAATTATTTTCCTTACTATTGCAGAACTTTCTAGTCTAGAAAATGCAAGAAAAAAACTGCAAGTGTGTTTCTGTGACCTCCAGTTTCAAAAAATATCCACATCAGCTCTCCCTGGCTTGGAGCTCCTACAGGTATCTTTCCAGGCTACGGCTCAGCTTGACACACATAAAATGAAAAATGTCTCTGGTGACATGCTACTCTACAGGCAATTGCAACAACAGTCAAAATGCACAAAAAGACCACAACAAAACAGCCCAAACCTGCCCCCTTCCCCCCTTTTTTAATAAAGAGAAACAAACAAAAATACCCTTCATTTGCCTCTTATGTCAACTCAGCTTTCGTATGCAAGAGAAAGTCCAGAGTTTGTGCTGCAGAGATTTAGCAAGGAATCATCTGAGCCAACCTCGACTCTATTCCTCAGTTGAGAAGGACGCTATGGGAAGAAATTGCTAGTAGGGAAAGCAAGCCCTTTAGCAGGATGACCTCAACACAAGTTTTAATAACCAGCCCACACAGTTTGTCATTGTCAGCACAGTCAGGCACTCAGGGAGGCATAACAATCTGCTTGGGTCTTGGTGGGAAGAGCAGAGGTTGCCAGAAGGCAGCGTTTGGAAGGCACATTACCAGGGCCAGGCTATGTGTACATGGCTGAAACATAAGCTGCTTTTCTGCAAGCAAGCTCTTTTAATAGGAATCCAGTTTATTTATTTATTCAGAAGCAGATGGCATCCTCTCAAGATGTTATGCAGAACATGACACACAAAACAAGTATTTTCATCTGAGCATATTTTTTCTAATCAACTCCCTGCTATTCAGCACTAAATGACAAACAAAAATTTAGTCTCCAGAGTCTGGTAATACTCTAGGCTAACTCAAGCTAACTCAGGATATAGCAGTAAGTGATGAAATGTAATGACTTGTAATACGCTGGAGCGCAGACTAGATGACCTCACTGTCTTTTGGCTTAAATGTTATACATAAACAAAGCATTCTAGCTGTGGGGGAAAAAAAAATTACAAATTGCAGCCTCCATGCTGATGAGCACATTTGACACACAAACCCCACGACCTAAGGTTAGTCAGAAGTGTCTAATGCAACTTTTTGTTTTTACACAAAGGAAAAGGCAAGAAATCCTGTCGTAAAGTATATTAGTAATACTGCCATGCAATCATTGTATTGTAGGATTCTGTATGACCTAGCTGATAGCTTTCGTATTATGGTTTTAGGTAATTCCTCCTGAATCAAGACCTTTAATCTCTGCAAAGACTAAGCAACACTACAAAGAATTGTGGAAGGGTATCACCATGTTAGAGAAAATGTTATCACTACATACAGAAAAAGCATAGCTGAGAACGAAGCCAAATACTTCCCCCTCTCCTGCCCCTTCGTACTCCACACCTCAAGCCTGGCACCACTGTGTGCCACCTTTAATAGATACTACATGATTTTCTTTCAAAAGGGACTCATATCCAAGCGTGTTCATGTACAGATGTTCGTTTGCCACATAATAGTACAATGCTGTACACCAAAAGTGAGTCATCCTCTTATTGCAGCCTCATAAAACACAGAATTAAAATATAAGGGACTCCCACAAACTAAAGTGATTTTAGAATTTTCTGCATGATGAATGTGCATTGTCCTAATATTTTCCAATAATTTAACAATTTACTGGTTTTGTTTTTAAATAAGAGCATGCTGAAAGAATACTAACTCAAGGAATTTGTATGTCATGCACTATACCAGTGTGACCACTATACCAGCAGGCATTGCATTCACATCCAACTTTTAACGTCCCTTTCTCCTCCTGCCAGTGTTACCAGCTTCTTTTCAGTGCCTCCCCTGCTAACCCACCCAAGACCATCACCTTTCACTCTCTGTGGAAGGAGGTCCTTCCCCCTCCTCTCCCTCGCCCATACAAATAGCTCTGCTTTCTATTTCTTCCACTGGCAACAGCTGCTCCTGCACACACCATCTGAAACTGCTAAAGCGTTGCTCGAGAGGGGATGAGACTGGGACAGCAGCTGCAGGAAGCATGGGGCAGCTGCTGCTGCTGCTGGCGGCTTCCTTTCCTCAAGCAGGAGCTGCAAGCCTGGATCTCTGGGAGGTCAGGGTAAGAAAGGACTTCAGGGCTTTGACTGCACTTGCTGCTCAAACAGTTCTCTATCTCCTTCGGGATAAGGCAGATTCCAAAGATGGATCCCCTCGGACCAGCTCCACTGGTGACCTGCCTGTTGAGATCAACTGCTATGTGAAGTTAAAGATAGTGGAAGAAAAAAGAAATTGTATTCCTTTCCAAATTCATGGTATCTCAAGGAGACTTGTCCCCAAAGTTACCATGGTCAAGAATGATTAAAGTTCACAAAATCATAGTTCTATTAGTAAAAAATGTTGATATCCTCTTTTCTTATAAAAGTAAATTGAGTAGGTAAATACAAAACACTTTTGGTGTGAATGCTCTGTTTCTTACCAATGACTTACTCACACTTGGTGTGTCTCAACATGTCTAAGAATAAAAAAGCAAAACTTAGGTTTTATTTAAATACATAATTAATTTTTTTCTTTTTTTTTAAAGTCTGAGCCATCATTATTTAGATGATTTTGCCAAACTCAAGTGCCCTTGAGAAGATTAAACTGCATTGCTACTTTATCCTTCTCTGATGCATCCAGAATGCTGAAAAGAGTTAACAGGTAGGCAAATATCATTGGAGATTGCCAACGAAAGTTGAAACTTCAATTTTTCATGATTGTGTAAATTTTTTCATATTGAAGTGGATGCCCAGACAATTTCTAAGCATTGCCAGCCAGTCTGATTTTGTATTCTCTTTCCTCTTTTGGGTATGTATTTCCCTATGGAAATCCAGCCAACTAGCAGCTCAACACTAGGTCAAAACCTAGCAAACTAGTTGGTAAGAAAGGGCTATTCAGACCTGTCTGCACCTCTCTTACTTTTTTCCTAAAAAACCCATACTCTGAAGGTGTTATCTCACAAGATACTAAGATATTTAAAAATAGTTTACTCCCCTTACGTACTATATCTGAGAAATACTGAAGTTAAGGTAGTCACTTTTTTGCTTTAGTCTTTCAGTTGCTCCATGATGAGAACAAAAGCTAGTTGGGATACCTCTGCAAACTAGGGAGCTTAAAATTCACCATGGTTATGAAAACTCAGAAGTAGAGAAAGGCGTTATTTCCTCCATTAGGAAAAGAACAGAGTACATACTCCTATTCTCATCCCTTCCTCTGATAGGCTTCACCGTAACTAACTCTAGATAAAAGTTTCTTTCCATGAATGTAGCTATATTCTGAAAAAAAATTTCACTTGTATATTTTTCTTCCTAATTCTTCAGCTTGTTACATCCCATTTTTGAAAAATATTAATTAATTTCTGATCTCCTTCTATGGCAAGGTGACCCGCTTAGTGGATGAGGGAATGGCTGTGGGTGTTGTGTACTTAGACTTCAGTAAAGCCTTTGACACTGTAACTCATAGCATTCTCCTGGAGAAGCTGGCAGCTTAAGGCCTGGATGGGTATACTCTGCAATGGATAAAGAACTGGCTGGATGGTTGGGCCTAAAGAGCTGGTGGCCAGTCATGAGTGGTGTTCCCCAGGGATCAGTATTTGGGCTGGTTCTGTTTAATCTCTTTATCAATGATCTGGATGAGGGGATTGAGTACATCCTCAGTGAGTTTGCAGATGACAGCAAGTTGGGTGGGAGTGTTGATCTGCTGGAGGGTAGGAAGGCCATACAGAGGGATCTGAACCAGCTGGATCATTGGTCTGAGGCCAATTGTATGAGGTTCAACAAGGCCAAGTGCCAGGTCCTGCACTTGGGTCACAACAACCCCAGGCAGCACTACAGGCTCGGAGAAGAGTGGCTGGAAAACTGCCTGGTGGAAAAGGGTCTGGAGGTGTTGCCCAACAGCCAGCTGAACATGAGCCAGCAGTATGCCCAGGTGGCCAAAAGGCCAACAGCATCCTGGCTTGTATCAGCAATACTGTAGCCAGCCACTAGTGAAGCGATCATTCCACTGTTCTGGTAAGGCTGCATCTCGAATCCTGTGTTCAGTTTTGGGTTCCTCATGACAAGACATTGAGGTGCTCGAGAGAGTGCAGAGAAGGGCAATGAAGCTGGTGAAGGGTCTGGAGCACAAATCTGATGAGGAGTGGCTGAGGGAACTGGGGCTGTTTAGCCTGGAGAAAAGGAGGCTGAGGGGAGACCTGATCTCTGTCTACAACTACCTGAAAGGAGGTTGTAGCATGAAGGGTGTTGGTCTCTCCTGAGTAGCAAGTAATAGGACAAGAGAAAATGGCCCCAAGTTGCACCAGAAGAGGTTCAGATTGGACATTAGGAAACATTTATTCATGGAAAGGATTGTCAGGCATTGGAACAGGCTGCTCAGGGAAGTGGTGGAGTCACCATTCCTGGAGGTGTCTGAAAGGCAAACAGATGAGGTTCTTAGGGATGTGGTTTAGTGCCAGAGGTAGTTTAATGGTTGGACTTGATTATCTTAAGGGTCTCTTCCAACAAAAATTATTCTGATTTTGTTACTGCAAACTGATCAATTAAATGCCAAAGTGTTACTTTATCACTGCAATGGTACTGTATTTAATTTTTTGATTTGATCCAAACAGTCATTCCAGAGTATCTAACTGATGTAAATGAGAGAGGTTTGATGTACAACAAACATTGGGCAGAGCAGTTCTAGGATCTCATAGCAATTTCTGCAAAATCTAAATGTAAAAAAAAACCACTAATGGCAAACCAATTTACCTATGTAACCTCACCTCCTACAAAAAGTTTTTTCTCCTTCTGACTGAAGCCATACTACAATTAGAGCAGAATTGCAAGAATATCTGTGAAAACTGGACACATACCAAAGAACTTACTGACCTACAAACAAGGTCTGTAAAAGCACACAACGATCACATAAATATCACTCTGCATCAACAGAAATCCTCTGTAACTGCTGAGGATGGCCAGGGATGCTGGAGTATCTCAGTTTTCATCCAAAGGCTCCAACAGCCTCCCCAAGGGCCTTCCCAAACCCTGACACATTGCTGCCAAACTTCACTGCTGTGCAGTTCCCTCCTCCCTGGGCAGTGGAGAGCAGGTATATTGCAAAGGCTTATATTCCAAAGAATATATGAAAATCTTATAATAGGAAGACAGGCTAATATACCCTGCTATGTTTATAATTTAAAATACACAACACTGCAGTAATAGTTTCTTCATATTACACTTTATCTGAAACGAATCTAGAGAGATGCATTACTTTCACTAGAGCCTAAATTTTACCTGCCACAATCTAAACCAAATATGACATAAATTAATTTGCTATCAGACTGCATACCAGGAATTTAAAAATAGAAAACAAAATAATATTTAAAAAACTAGGAATAAATCCAATTCTATTATAAGGATGTGCTGTCTTTTCAGAAACAAAGCTCACCCAGTTTCAATTATGTCTTTTAATATTTTGTTAAACAAATTTGTGCATTATTGCTACACATAAAACATCTAATAGAGCATGGAGTGAATCTCAGCATTTCAGGCAATCACTAATCTAATAACACATCTTATTCAATTATAAGACAAAATTTCAAAGTGGGCTATGCCAACAAAACAGCCACAGAAAACGCTTAATTATGGCAAGATAAAATAGGAGTAATAATGATTTCTTCAAGATGACCACTGTGCCAGAGTAAACCAGTACTGAAATAGAAAGGACTTGAGAGCAAAGTATCTTAACATACCACCGTAACAAGTTCATCTTCTAAACTCAGAGTTTCACATTAAGCCAAAAAATGAACAGTTAGGGATACTGAATGTTTTGGCTTGTATTACTTTATCTGAAGACCTAGAGCTCAATATTTAATGATAGCTAGCTACATCTGTATTTGGAAATGCAAATCAAAAGAAAACCTGATTTCCAAAAATGCAGAGCATTAGCAGTTCCCCATGAAGTCGATAAACACAGGAGGTATCTCAACTGTCAATTGTGGGTGGGGGGGAATAAATAAATAAAATCACACCACTGATTTGTCATGTGTCTTAAAGACACTCATGCTTGAATAATTTTACCCATTCCTTTCAAAGCTCAAGCATAATATGCTTGTTACATTTTCCTTTTACTTTACAGCATCTAAAGGGTTGTTGAGTCTAGCATTCCAGAAAGAGAACCTCTGTTTCTTTGGAGCAGTAACATCAAGCAGAACTAAATCAAGTTCCGAAACCCCTCATTTCAGAGTACTTATTCCAGAATAGGTCCTGAATCCTGACCAAGTTTGGCCAGCCACTCCATTTACTGTCATCACTATCTTACACTGCACCATCATTTGAGAAAATCCATTCGCTCAAGGTATAGCTGTTACAAAATACGTATTTGTCATTACTAGTAAGATTTATGTATTTATACTATTTTTTTCCCCTCTAATGGAACACTTTCCACTTCCTACTAGGACATGAGATCAGCAATTATGTCTAAATCTATTTTTTTTCTCCTTCTCATGTATTTTTTTAATTATATTTTTTCCTGCTCCATTGTTTGTACTCAGGAAAGTCTCTCTAAAATACATCACCTCAACTGAACTGACTATAGAGGATCCAGTAAAACTCATGGAACAAAAAGCGCTATCGATATGCAAAGCAAACAAAAAAGAAAATAAAACGTCTCACTAGCTCTCAAAAATGGCAATCAAAGATGTAACTTGTGTTTTGTATAAGCTTTTCTATTTTTAAAATGTTTTCAAGCTAATTGCCTACATATCATCCTCTGTATCCAGAAATTAAAACAGAAAATCACAAAACACACGGTAAATTGTTTGAAATACCCATTATTACCATATTAAATTTTCCTACTTGTACTAATATGAGGAAAAAACCTATCACTGAATTGCTTGGTGAAAGAGTGTTGCCCTGCACTGCCACAAGTACATCTTCACCCAATCACCAACTTTAAGAGAAGCCCCAGCAGGATATACTTTCCATATTCTGAAAGTTATTTTTCAGGTATTTATGCCAATCAAATGTTATGCCTGATAAAATAAGAATTAGCTTTGCATTTTCAGTTGCTTTATACGCATTCCAGTATTTCTCAGAAGTGCCTGCTGAATTTGAGATCTGTCCAGAAAAACAAAAGATGAGGGGAGAATACAACATTACATCTGTTTACACTGGAAGGGTTTTTGAGCTGACTATCCCAAAACTTTTTAAAAAAAGGATGAATGAAAATGAGTGTTCTTTACTTTAAACATCTAAATTTTGTGAGCTTGCTTGTTTGTTTTTCTAAAATGCATGTTTTCTACAGTTTTTTAAGCATTTTTTAAAGGATATAATATATGGATCTGGAGTAAGGTGCTTCACAGTAAGAACCTCAGCAAGAACCAGACCAGAGCTCCACCTTTTCCAATGCCTGTCCTAATATCCCAACAGGGCAATGATTAGAATCTCTGAACATCTGCACAGTATCAAAGTAATTAAATAAATAATAGCTGAGTGAATTATTCCATAAATAATAATGACTAACAATCCAGAAAGAGGTATAAAAATCCCTGAATCACAATTTTCAGGTGTGTCACAAAAAGTTCCCTTACTTCTAAAGCAAGAGAACTTATTACCATTCCTATACAGTTTATTCCCATTATCCTTTAAACTTCCTACAATCCTTTTAAATGGTCATTATCTCTTGGACTCAAATATGTTTCAGCAAACAGTTCTCAGAACTAAATGGAAGCTATTGTTTTGTACTTTTGCTGCTCACTGCAATTTGTTTTCAAAACATCACTAATAAATATAAATAAGCACAGATCCTGTTACAGACTCTTACGACATCCCACTGATAATGTTCTGACACAACTACAATGAACCATTAAGCTTACCCTGTTTTCCATCTTCCCAGCCAGTTTCTTAGCAGCCTTTGGAAGCACCACTACTTACTTTCTTTAGTTGCCTCTTTCAAGGAATATTTTCAAAGAAAATAAATGACAATCTCTATGTCTATATCCACGCTTCACTGAGATGTTCAAAGAACTCTTAATACAATAATAAGATGCTCTCTTTCCTCTTCTTCCATATTAAAATCTTAGAACTTTCCAATTTTCAGATGTGTTCAAATACAGAGTATTATAGTTCAGAGCACTAGTGTTGATGATTTGCCTTTGATTCTTAAAGGCATCGGAAAATATAATAAACTTTAAAGCGTTTTAAATTAGAAATACTTACTAAATAAAAATTGAAGGCTTTCTTATGCATTCTGAGATTGTAAAATTAAGAAAACAACTATTAGAGCAGAATTAACTGTTTGGATAATTTGTGGCCTAATGTATTTCTGTGTGTGTTCTTAAATACATTTACAATATAAATGGTACGTACAGCTGATAATTTAGATATTGTTTTATTTTTTAAAATGCATACATTATCACACATGTATGGCTTCCGTACTTATTTTCCTTTAAATAAAAGAATAGTAGTTTGCTGTATTATTATCAGTAACTTGCAGTAGCAGTTTTGTATCATGGTTGTGCCAGTTTGAGTACTGCAACTTCTCTGGCTGGGTGGGAAGTCTGGCTACCCCAGGGCAATATAAGATCTGGCTATTTCATTAGTTCTCACGATAAAAACGATTAGTTCTCACGATAAAAATATTTTTGCAATCACCTCTAAATACAAAGCTGTTTTCAGCTGTCATACAAGCAGCTAGCATTAAAAAAATAAATTTAAAAAAAAAAAAGGTAAAAAAGTTTAGTTTTGCATCTCCTTGAATCAAACAATTTTGTCTCTTTCAAAAGCATTGATGGAAAAAACCTGAAATTATTCACTAATTCTATGGTATTTTATCCCACCTGTAAGTAGATTACATGATCTAGGCAAATCTTCCCTGAATGAAATTACGATTGTTTCGGTCCATTTTTAATGAATTTTTGTATCAAACCATTAATATTTATCTTCTTTTCAAGAGAGCACAGATTCATAATTACAGTTTCCTCAGCAAATGTGCATTCCATCCACTTCTCCAACCTCAGAGATGGGAGATATAACATTTTTAAAAACTGAAAGAGCAAGAGACAAGAAAAGTTGCTGGTTACTCTGCTAGGCACAAATGCAAAAGGCACCGCATCAGTATTTCTGATTGCGCTTCGCATTTCTGCTGTACTATCAAAAGCTGTTCTGAAATTCTACGATTTTGACAATGGTAGAAGAAGAAAACTAGCTCAACACTTTTGTTCTATCATTCAGTCTGATCTTCACCACATTTTCTTTGCACAGATGTATTCAAAGCAGGTTGAAAGTAAGCCTTGTAAACAGAGCCTTTGCCTCATTGTGCTTCATCTTTCCGAAGTTTTGACTCAGCAGGTATGACAAATGTGTCCTCAGAAATTATTTTTGTCTCATATTGATACAAGTACTGTATGAGGACATAGCAGCTGATCACTATTGACCTTGTCTGAGTAGTCAAGAGAGGAATTTGACTCCACATCCTCAGTCCATGTAAACCGATGTAACGTCAGAACTTTACAGCTATGAGTTTTATGTTTACCAGGGGGGCTGCAGGTGTAATACAAATTTCAGTAAAAAAAAGAGTTTGTCTGTCAACTTCATTTGAGGATTATATGCCCACATAGAGTCTTTCTTGTAAACTGTTTGTTTTTTGGTTTTTTGGGGTTTTTTTTGTTTTGTTTTGGGTTTTTTTGTTGTTTTGTTTTGTTTTGTTTTGTTTTAAATACATTATATCCAGAGTTTCCACTACAGGTTTTGCAGGGAGAGAACTAAAACAAGGAAAAAGCATGCCTCTGTTTCCCTCCCCAGGGACACATCCTCTCTCTCAGTGTCACTTCCGGAAGGCTCATAAAAATAAGCCTGTCCTTAAAGGAGCAGTTGGTTAGGCAAGGGGTTAAGGAAGCAAGGGAAAGCAATGGGACCAGTCATTTCAGAGTAGCTACTATCTGTCACATCAGCTTAGCTGTATCAGAAGTCTACACCAATGTAGCATCCAACTGAGGCACCTCTATTCAAAGTAATGCGGGAGGGCAGGAGGCAGAAAAGGAAAGAAACCAGCCACTTACACCTTATGTTTTCAGGAAAACAGTTTTAAAACTCAAGCAAGCCCTGCACTTAAATCCTGACTTATTATTTTGATATTCTATTGACATAAACCAATATGGCTCTGAAAAGGAGATATTTTCACAATAAGTTCTCAATCCTGAAGCACCACATGAAGTAACAATCTGTACCAGAAACTGCACAGGAAAGGGGTGGAGGGAGCACAAAAAAACCAGAGCAGTATGGGATAACAGATCAGTTTTCCATGTAATACAGACCATTCAGTCTACCATATTACTTAACACTTTCACATTTATATTGAGCCAGAAAACACAGATAAACAAGAAATCGAAAACAATTCAGAATATCATTTTAGGTAAGAGTAAAAAAGCTGAAGAACTTGAAAAGGACTGAACAGTAATACAGATGGACAACTCAGTGGTAGGTTAAGATGTTGCAACAGTGTATAAGGGAAGTAATAATGTGAACTCTTGAAGAATAGGACCTAAACGAAGTGCAACTTATGAAGAAAACAAAACAAAACAAAGGTGTCTTTAAGGTTCATTAAATGAAAACTCTTTTACCCTTTACTCCTAGTTATTTGCTAAATGTGTATACAATAGAAAAAACACAAAATCACACACTACTGCATTTGACAAAGAAGTATAACCAGTAATTTCAGAAGTTAGGCAGGTTTTACAAAGGACTTTAACCCTTTTCACAGGCTTTTGTTTGCACTAATAAAATACTTGGTTGCTCTCCAGATCACTCAGCAGAGATCAAGCCACCATCCCAGCAAGATGTAAAAACACACTGAAAAAGGAAGTTCCTGTCTTAAGGCTTTTTTTGGAATTACA